>NC_059361.1:38502500-39806250 GCF_019703515.2 Myxocyprinus asiaticus | reverse complement strand
GTTGGAACTCTCACTGTATTAGGCAGCTACAATCAATACAACAACAACTGCTACAGGTTAGTATTATTGTCAATAAAATGACAGTATGAATGTGTAAATGATGAGCAAACAAATGGACAAGTAAAGTGTGAACTACTTGTTGTGTTGCGTACTTTCTTGTGAATGTGAACGCTGCATGGGCAATTATTTTACATTTTATTTTTAAATATTTGTGTACTGCTTCTTGTGATTTTATTTTTTTATTTTTAATGTTCAGCTAGCAGATGCCAGAAAATGAATAACACTGATGTGTGCATATGTGTTTGTATAATGTCCATGTGTGCCCTAACAGGGACACCTTGCAACTGTGCCTACTAAACAGTGGCACAAGTGTGGTGGCTGGCTTTGCTGTGTTCTCAGTTCTGGGCTTCATGGCAAATAAGCAAGGTATCCCTATTGAGGAGGTTGCAGAATCAGGTACTGCAATATTTAATAAAAACACTATGGGTATTTTAAGAAGAGAAATAAAATTACCAACATACAGTATTGCAATACGAGAATTTACTGAAGTAATGAATTTTAAATGCTTTTTCTCTCATTTTTCTCAGGTCCAGGACTTGCGTTCATAGCTTATCCACAGGCAGTAGCTATGATGCCTCTCTCTCAGTTGTGGGCTGCATGTTTCTTCATCATGATAATTTTGCTGGGGATAGATACACAGGTGAGATTAAACTCACACATACATACAGAGGTGTTAAACCCTGAATACAATACATCATATTTTTGGGATTGGCAGTCGGCAGGGATTGGCAAACAACAATGCCTGAGGGACAAGAGATAAGCCAAAGTCCAAGAGTTGAATCAGGGTCCAAAAACCAGAGAGGCCAGGAAGGAATAACAGACAAACAAATCCAGTAAGGGGCAGACCAAAAGCGGAGTCAGACAACAGGAAAAATATAAACACTTTAAGTCAAGCGGGGTCTGCAGATAAACAGACAGAAAGAAAACTAACTAACAGGAGAACAAAAAAGGCTCGATTTAACACATCAAAAACTGAAAATACATTCTGGCACCGGATAGCGCCCGGGGGAGGGAATAAATAGGGTAGAAACTAATTAGGGGAAATGGAGAGCAGATGCCGCTGATAGGAGACAACTAAAGTAGCTGCCACGCTAGTTTATTTGTCTTAAGTCTAATTTTTAAATATAAATTTACAGTAAATGTTAAATATACAGCTTTGTATAAATATATATACACTGATGAGCCAAAACATTATCACTACTCACAGGTAAAGTGAATAATGTTGATCATCTCCTAACAAGGCCACATGTCAAGGTCTGGGTAGATTAGATGGTAATTGAACAATCAGTTCTTGTAGTCAATGTGTTGAATGCAGGAGAAATGGGCAGAAGTGAAGACCTGAGTGACTTTGATAAGGCCAAATTATTATTGCCAGACGACTGGCTCAGAGCATCTCCGAAACGGCAAGACTTCCCTGCTGAAAAGACCAGCCTAACCAGCATGCAATTCCCATGCTGGTCTAGGCTGGTTTATGCTGGTTGTTGATGGTTTGGTGCTGGTCAGCATAGCCATGTTTTTCACTAGCAAACCTAGTCGGTGAAGCTAGTTGACCAGCATAGTCTTTCCGATGAATCTGGTTAAGTTAGTTTAAAAGCCTGCTGGGGACACCAGCATCCAAAACACAACATAAGCTGATGACCAGTAATGCTGGTCTTTTCACCAGGGTTGTGGGGTGCTCCCGGTCAGCATTGGTGAGTACAGTGGTCCGAGGAGGGACAGACCACAATCTGGTGACAGGGTGGTGGATGCCCAAAGCTCATCGATTCGCAAAGGGCAACGAAGGCTCTCCCATCTGTTCTGAACCAACAGAAAGTATACTGTAGCACAAGTCACAGAAAATGTTAATGATGATTACGGGAAGAATATGTCACAACACACAGTGCATTGCACCCTGCTGCATATGGGGCTGCGTAGCCGCAGACCAGTCAGATTGCCCATAATGACCCCTGTCCACTGTCAAAAGTGCTAACAATGAGCACGCAAGCATCAGAACTGGACCTTGGAGTAGTGAAAGAAGGTCGCCTAGTCTGATGAGTTCCGTTTTCTTTTATATCACGTGGACAGCCTTGTGTGTTTGCGCTGTTTTCCTGGGGAAGTGATGGCACCAGGATGCACTGTTGGAAGACGACAAGCCGGTGGAGGGAGTGTGATGGCAATGTTCTGCTGGGAAACCCTGGATCCAGCCATTCACGTGGATGTCAATTTGACATGAGCCACCTACCTAAACATCGTTGCAGACCAGGTACCTCCTTTTATTGCAATGGTATTCCCTGATGGCAGTGGCCTCTTTCAGCAGGATAATGCGCCCTGCCACATTGCACACAGTGTTCAGGAATGGTTTGAGAGACATGATGAAGGGTTCGAGGTGTTGCATTGGCCTCCAAAGTCCCCAGATCTCAATCCGATTGAGCATCTGTGGGATGTGCTGGACCAACAAGTCCGATCCATGGCGGCTCCACCTCGCAACTTACAGGACTTGAAGGATCTGCTGCTAATGTCTTGGTGCCAGATACCACAGGACACCTTCAAGGGTCTTGTAGAGTCCATGCCTCGGTGGGTCGGCGCTGTTGTGTCGGCACACGGAGGACCAACAACATATTAGGCAGGTGGTCATAATCTTTTGGCTCATCCATGTACATAGAATTTTTGTTGATCTTCTCAAGTGAGATCAAAATACAAAGTTATCAAACAAACAAAATCTATATCTCTGTTGCTAAATCTGATAAAATTTCCCTTTATTGTTTATAACAGCTTTTTTATGTTTTATTTTATTTTTTGGGGCATGCCATATGATCTGGGTTATTTTCAACATAATCTAATATCTATGTGGCATGCTGTCAATTACTACAAACAATAATTTTTATTCAGTGTGTTTAAAAGAATAGGAAGTGCATTTAGAACAAATAGAATATGTTCCATTCATTCTAAATACTAAATTAATTTCAGTGATATTGCTCTAATGCTGTGCTCTACATCTCTTTAAGTTTGTTGCAATGGAAAGTGTCATTACATCAGTAATGGACCTTTTCCCCATGTTGCTGCGCAAAGCTGGACGTCGAGAAATTTTCCTTCTTCTTTTCTGTCTCATTTGCTTCTTTGGACAGCTTGCCATGGTCACAAAGGTTAGGGGAGAGTGTGTTTGTGTGTGAGAGAGTGAACTGAACAAAATGAGTTATTATAACACAAAAACATTAACTGATTATATAAAGGTTAGGCCTTGGTTTAATATGAAAAGTAAATATATGGGCCCAACTTTCCATTTGAAAGTTCTTTTAACCAGGGTTGGGAGGGTTACTTTTGAAATGTATTCCACTACAGATTACAGAATTCATGCTGTAAAATTTAATTTGTAATGTATTCCATTAGATTACTCAAGGTCAGTAACGTATTCTAAATACTTTGGATTACTTCTTCAGCACTGGTAGATTTTTTCACTTGTTTTGACTATAAAAACTCTGCCAGTACAGTAAGACAAAATACACATGTTAAAAATACATTCTCTGAAAAACCTAAATATCTTATGCAGTGTTGTTTCTAAAACAAGATAAATCAAATTGATCTTGTTTTAAGGATTTTTAGATATTTTTACAGGAAAATAATACAAAAATTATTATCAAGAGTACGATTTTTGCCCTAATATCAAAGGTCTTACTAGAAAAAAAGAAATTAAGATCCAACGTGAATTTTCTTGATAACAAAATATAATCGTGCCTGGTAACATGCATGTAAAATGGCTAGAAATAGCATTTTAGCTTAGCATAAAGCTGACAATTTACACAAGGTTTATTTCTATTTCTTCTGCTCCAAACTTACTTCAAACTTACTTCTTTATCTGCTCGTATGAATGTAAAACATCATAAGAGATTGTTTCACCACTGTTCAAATGCACTTTGGATCGCACTTTATATTTATAAATATTTTCCATCTGAAAGGATTAATATTAAATATTAAATGAAACAAATGACAATAAAATGCAAAGTAATCTCTTCAGTAATCAAATACTTTTTGAATATAACTGTATTCTAATTACCAATGATTTAAATTGTAACTGTAGTGGAATACTTTGTATTTTAAATATGTAATCCCATTACATGTATTCCGTTACTCCCCATCCCTGCTTTTAACTAGACAGAACAATATACCTGTATAATGGGTTTGTGAGACTTTATCCTGAGTTGTAATGTTGTTTTGTGATCTGCAGGGGGGGATGTATGTATTCCAGTTGTTTGATTATTATGCCTGCAATGGAGCCTGTGTTCTGTTCCTGTCTGTGTTTGAGTCTCTGGCAATGGGTTGGATCTTTGGTGAGACACACACAAGCTACAGAAAATTGCCTTAGCATACAAATTTGCAACAGGCTATTAGAACATTTCTTAAAAGTCAGTTGCTCAGTTATACCCTACATACCACAGGGGCTGAAAGAATGTTTGACATCATTGAAAACATGACAAGATCACGACCCAACTACATATTCATGTTGTGCTGGAAATATCTGACTCCTCTTGTGTCTCTGGTAAGAGCCTCTTCGTTCCAATCATCTATTAGAGCTTCAAAGATGCCTTTAAAAAAGTCAAACAATGTCTTCATGAAGCTTATTTGGTTGTAAATTTCTTTTTTTTTCTAAATGTTCTTATTCACATTTTGCTTTTCAATCCGTTCTTCCCATTTACTCTTCCGTCCATTTTCAGGTGTCTTTTGTTTATTCTCTTGTGGAGTACCAGCCCCTGACTTTTAACCGCTGGTATGTGTACCCGGGTTGGGCGTATGCACTTGGCTGGCTTCTGGCCCTGTCCTCTATACTGCTGGTGCCTGGATGTGCACTGGGCCGACTCATTGCTGGCAAAGGCAGCCTGAAACAGGTGAGGAAGAAAGCAAATTAAGCTTTGTTTTTTTCAACAAAACTAATCTACTTAACTAACCAAGTAAACCTGTCTAAAATGCCTTTATGCTAGTGGTTTGGAATCCGATAAAAATCTGATTTTTTTTAATGCGTCTCAGTCTGAATGGTGTTTTTTTTCTTCATTTGCTGTGCGCAACAGTTGTTATACATCAGTTTTTGCGACGAGAAAACATACTCCGCTCTGAACGGCATAATTAATGCCTCCACAGGGCACTTCAAATTTAATACAATAATGATGGCCATGCAGTAGGATCGTTACAAACAGAATTTTCAATAAAAATGTCTTCAAAGGTGAGTTCAGCCTGTTTTATTACACATTTTAGCCCTACAAAACTCTCACAGTGGAAGGTAAATAGGGCATAGAGATCATCACTTCTGAATGAAACACCCATATGTCATTTATATGTTACAGGGCATGCAAAACACTGCAAACCTCTTATAGTAATACAGACATTGGCTTAACTTACCCAAAGAGATGCGCTAAGGTGCAATTACCTATACCGGTTGCGAGAAACCACAACGCGATAAAGTATTGAATGTAAGCATTTCATCACAGGACACGGGTCCTCGTCTCACCATCCGACCTTTTTATGCTTTAATATGAGAGACAAAGCCTTCAATACGGGATGTTTCGCTCTCTGCTAAAATACAGGACCTCAAGATAAAAGGCGTCCCGTATGGGACGTTGTAATTTTGGCCAAAATACAGGTACAGGACTTCCCCGCTAATACGGACAGCAACAACACTAGCAGCAACAAACATTGCATTTGCCACTTCTCCCATTTTTAAGCCGTTGTCTGTGAAGAATGTTCATATTTGGATACTGCCCTCATGAAAATCATAATCAGTGGTAAAACATCCATCGCTAATATCTCATGCATGGTGAACAGGGTTGGGAGGGTTACTTCTAAAATGTATTCCACTATAGATTACAGAATACATGCTAAAATACTTTAGATTACTTTTTCAGCAATGGCATATTTTTTCACTTGTCTTGGCAATAAACAAGTTAATAACAAGTGAAAAAAAGTCTGTCAGAACAGAAAGACAAAATACAGTTTTGTGAGAGGTGCATGTAAAAGGGCTAGAAAACTTTTTAGCTTAGCATAAAGCTAAGTGTTTACATGTCAATTTACACAAGGTTAACCATTTCTGCTAGTCCAAACTTACTTCAAAACCCCACAGAGTATATACAACAACATCATCTTCTGATCGTATAACATCATAATTACCTTATCATTCATAACAGTGTGAAAGCGCCCTCCGTCTGTTGGTATGAATGCAACACATCATAAGAAAGTGTTTCACGGCTGTTTAAACACTCCTAGGATCGCATAGATGGATGTAGACTAAAACTTTTGTGAAACAAATAGTAATCTTGTAATGCAAAGTAATCTCTTCAGTAATCAAAATACTTTTTGAATGTAACTGTATTCTAATTACCAATTATTTAAATTGTTACTGTAGTGGAATACAGTTACTTATATTTTGTATTTTAAATACGTAATCCCGTTACATGTATTCCCCAAACCTGATGGTGAATATACGCAAGTTTGCTGCGTTACCATGACAACTAATGTGGACGTGGTGGCAAAAGCGACTAGTCTGAACAAAAAAAATCTGATCTGGACATATATAACTTGCAGTTTGAACAGTCACAGTTTTTTTTTTTTTTTTTTGAGGAAAAATCTGATTTTTCCTGCAGTGTGAACAAAGCCTTAGAGTTCAGTACTGCTCAATTGTTTTATCCCCTGTGTCTGTGTTTCTTAACAGCGTTGGCTTCACCTGTGTAGTCCTGACAAAAACCTCCCGCTTACCTGTAAGCAACGAGCTGAAATTCAGGAAATTACTTTGACCACAGAGATGGAAGACTTGGTCAGGAGAAACCCAGAGGAACATGGACACTGAAAGAACAATTAAAACACTAGTGAATCATTCCTATACTAGTTATTTTTCTCCATTAACTAACATCTAATGGAGTTTTGTGTTCCTTGCCACAGTCGACTTTGGCTTGCCTACTGGACAAAATAATATTTTTTTTAAAGCATAATCTACAATCACATTTTTCATTAAACCCCAGAATGATGACTTTGACATTACAGGTTTGATGTCTGTTACAGCATAATTTTCTGTAAAGCTGCTTTGAAACTAAGTGTGTAGTGAAAAGTGAAAGACAAATAAAACTGTCTTGACTTAACAGCAATGAATATTATTTAGTAGCAAAGCATCATGTAAGCTACTAATCTCTCAGTGAGTTACACAACCCATTGTTATATAATTATCTATATTTAGCAATGTTTCACCACATGCAGTTCTGGAGATACATTTTGCATGGGCATCTTTTTATTTTATAAAGTGCTAGGGGCAGTTTTAGGGTGGGGTACAGACATGTTGGTTGTGACACTAAACATCATGAATATTAATTAGTCTATGCACAAATGATTTCAAATCTTCTACTGTTTTGATAAATAGTCATTCTTGCTGACAAAAACAAGCGCTCAAATAAATATTTGACATATTTAATTTGATAACTTCATCCCTGTATTTGCCACTGTCAGTCCTGAGATTCTGTGAGTTAGTGCATAAACAAGAAAATACAGTACAAGGTATGACTGACTGGTCTAGTAGTTACATTTTCGCTTCGAGAACAAGGGGTCCTGGGTTCTTGACCGCCCTAAAATAATTATTTTAAGAAACTTAAGATTGCAGAAACAGGGACATATTTGTTTGCAGTTTGTTTTGTGATTTTAATAAAAATGGATAGTGAGCTGCGGAAAAACGGAATGCGTGTTTGTCTTTGTGCACAATATAATCATTAGACACCCCTGATAACCATAGAAATCAATTAGTAGATCCTGCATTAGCAACTGTTCTCATGGACCGTGAAAAATCTGCACATCCACCATATTTAAAAGGTAAAGATCCACTTGTAAAGACATGAAACTGAATTGGCAGATGCGGTCTGCATCAGGCAGTAGTCTTGTCCAGCCAATTTTCACAAGATTTGGTTTGCCATAAACATTGGACAAATCTGCATGTTATAAAAGATATTTAAAATTCTAAATTAAACAGTATTGGTAAAACACTATTTAAAATAATGTTGAGCTTTAGAGTGTAGTCTGATTTTCTTTTAACATTTAATAAAAGTGGTTGGACTAGTCATCATAACCGAATTGCCATGGTTACTTTATTTGGAGTTTTCTACAAGAAAAAAAATGCTGTTATAAGAGAATTCAAAGGAATTTTGCAACAAGTACGATTTATTTACGGCACTAATTATTTTCAAATCTATAGTTCAGCCAGGACCACTTTGTATGTTAGATATAATAATTGTACTTTGGCGGTGTGGTTCCATTATGGGGGGGTGCTCTTCTCCCACAGTTAAAGGAAGTAGCTCTACAAGAACCCCCCATACTGGAAACATCAGCTAGAAAAGCAAAACATTTGTCAAAATATCCAAGGAAAGGAGACTCCTGATCTGAAGAGGGGTATCTCAGAGGTGATCCATCTGGGCTGCTTAGAAGATCTGGTCATGACAGCTGTCACCTGGAACATAAAGCAACAAACAGAAAAGTGCACAGAGCTAGGCCGGCTAAAGCTATAAACTATTAACAATGGAGACTAATGCATATGGAAGGTAGCTGGGGAGGAGGTGGGTTGTTGTCAGGTGCTTGGCTAGGCTGTCAAGAATGCTGTGTTGAATATACACAACCAGTCAAAAGTTTTGAAACACTCATTCTTTATAATATATATATTTGTTTTTTTTTTTTGTTTTTTTTTTTTGTTTTTTTGCACATTTGAGAATAATAGTAAAGTCATCAAAACTATGGAATAACATAATTCCCATAGTTCCATTTATGTTGTGACTAAACAAAATCCAAAATAAATCAAAACTGTGTTATATTTTAGCATTTTCAAAGTAGTCACCCTTTGCCTAGAATTTGCAGAATTTTCTGTTCTCTTTTCTTGTAGTTTCTGTCCATTTCTTGTAGTGTGGTTCGACACTGATATGTTGAAAGTTTATCTGCTCGTTTATGAATCATCTTCACAACTTGCACAGCGGCTCCTGCCTGTCATTAGTGAAGTCCGCGATGCACTGTTTTAGTTGTAGCTTGTAAACTGTATAGTCACGGGGTCCGTTGATAATTTCTCTGAACTCAAGTCATGGAATGCGCCGATATAGGTTGAGATCGCTCGGTTTCTACAGTTTCACTCTCTAACAGCGGCATGCTCCATGCTAATTAATGTCGAGCATGGTTGTGTGAACAGTTGAGATTAGCTGAAGGTGGTCAATTCATTAAGTGATTAAAATAGTTAGATGAGGTAAACGTCATGGAAGGCTGACGTCCTGGCGGCCGTGATGATCTGAGTTAAGAAAATTCCAATCTCTCTCCAAGCCTTGTCATCACCACACACACTGTCTGGAGTTTGTGCTGTGAATCATATGCCTGATCTCTGAGAGACATCTTGAATATTATCCATTTAGTGACTTGGGTAACAATTTCTCAGCTGGCATGTGCGACAGTAAATGAAGCATCACTTATGCTATTTAGGCTAAAGCTTGGCTCCTCTAAAGGAAGGCTCGGATGTAATCAAGAATGACAAAGTCGTAGGTAATACGAGGTCAATTGCAATTGTTTTAGAAAATCTAGCTGCTTAGACTGTGTATCGAATATACATGGCTGCTGCATCCGAAGGTATTCTTGCCAGAGATAATTTAGCTGAGATGGGCCACTACTTTAAAAAATAAAGTGAGGATTGGAAAGCCCAAAAAAGGAGCTCTAGCACCCGGTGGTCAACGTATGTGAAAGGAGTATGGTAATATCTTGTCATGAGCCATGCATGCCTAATACTTTTGCTTTATAGAGATTATTTAGCAGATATGTCAATCTTTTCAAATGAATGGGTATAATTGGAACGCTCAACCAAGCAGATCTGAGCGCCCAATGGTCAACAGATATACAGTAGAAGGGAAGTCCCGCCTTACATTTAAAGAGCCAATCACCTTTAGATATGGACATCACCTGTCAATCTCTAAAAGTGCATAAGCTATCCACCTTTTCCTGGGTCTTACTGGAGAAACGAAGTGGTTGGAACTTCCGCCAGAAGTCGTTCTGTGGCATTCCCTAGGTCTGGCTGCAGTCATTTTAGACCCTGTTTACAGCTGGTAATAAGATGCGCTTCTGATGATCCTATCACAAATGGTCAGCACCAAATATATATGTAAACGGGGTGCAAAATATTTTGTTATTGGGTCACAAAAAACACATAGAGAGTTAGTCAAAACCACTTCGCATTTGAGGTTTAAAACGCTGTCCTGATCCATCCCGGATGGCAGTTAAGCTCCACCTCTCACCAGTCAATCACCTGCCGAACAGAGTTTAAACTTACGTGCAGATTTAAAGTAAATAACCGACCGATCAGAAAACTTGAAAGAGATTACATACCCAGGATGAGAACTTCAAAGCTCCTCCTCAGTGTGCCTGTCTGATTTGAACATGCAGGATGACACAATGGATGACATGCTCAAAATCCCAACACCGCAATGAAAGAATGAACATACACCACAACAACAGCTGTTTACTTGACAACGGAAGTAATGCCTATGTTTCTCACTAAGCATCACAGGACGTAGGAAAAATGTGGATAACTGCCGGGAAAATTACTTTGCGTAATACAGGTAAAGAATCACAATTTATGATACCGTTATTGACAGATTTAATAGCTGATTTGAAGTGTATTCTTTAATCGTAGTTCCCCTTGTCACTCACTCGACGTTGTGTCGATGCAGTGACACTAGGGGTCACTTTTGAGAGCCCCAATCACCTCAGATCTTTGAGAAAAGGTCAGTGAGAATTGGTGGAATTTGCATGCCATTCCCCAGGACATACGGATATAAAAGGGAGCTGGAATGCAGGATTCATTCAGATTTTTTCTTTGGAGCCGAGCAGTTGTACTATCAGTGAGCTGAATACTACTGCTGTTCCATTCACCTCTTAAGAAGCGAATGCTGTTGGATATACGATGCATTTCCAGCAGCTTCCTCTCCTTCTAAACGATGAGTGCAGATTTCGCCCCTGGGCACTTCGACAGCGCTAAAAGAGTGTACATTCCTGCTAAAGAGTATATTTTCCCTATTAGAGCACACACATTGACGTTGAATGTCTTTTTATAGACGCGTCTTTTTAAAGATGCCTTTCCATCTTTGTGTGATTCCTGGATGCGGTCGTTATCTCTCCACCTCCAAAGGCCACGGGTGCTGCCTCACGTGTCTGGGCAGTGATCACACTGAGGCAGCGTTTGTGGATGGTTCATGTTCTCATTGCGAGGATATGACCATGGCAACGTTGTGGTCGCGGCTTTCCTTCTTCTGAGGGAAAGCCACTCTAGCCGCCCCCCGTGCTGTGCCTTCTACCCACGGGTGTGAGGCCGGCCCGGCTGGCGCTGGAGGTGATTTGGGGAGTTCAATGGGCGCGGTCTCACCAGGTAATTCCCCTCGGACCTTCTGTTCCCCAGCACGCTCATTTGCTCCCGTCCGGTTCCGAAATGAGACCAGCCCGACTCATGGCCGGCTTGACGTCTCTTTCGGGGCCCGCGAGCAGGATGAGTCTTCGATTGCTGCATCGGAGAGCACACTGGCGATGTCAGATGCCGAGGACTCGACTGGGCTGCCACCTTTGGGTCTGCCTGCTCCGATGCAGAGCTGACCGCCATGCTTGCCCGGGCCGCCGCAAGTTTCAGGTTTGACTGGAACCCTCCTGCCTCCCCTGAGTGCTCGCGGCTTGATGATTGATGATTGGTTCCTGGGTTCGGGGTGCTGCGGTTCCTTTCTTCCCGGAGGTGCATGACGAACTCACGAGGTCTTGGAGGGCACCTTTCGCTGCCCGAAACAGACTTCCGAGTTCGTCCACTCTCACTTCCCTCGACGGCGGGGTGGTCCACGGGTACACAGAGGTCCCTCAGGTGGATCAGGTGGTTGCGATGCACCAGTGCCCGCAAAACGCCGCCACCTGGCGGGATCGTCCTGCGCTCCCCTCCAGAGCCTGTAGGACTACGTCGTATCTGGTGACCAAAGCCTACAGTGCCGCTGGACAGGCTGCCTCCACCCTGCATGCCATGGCCCTCCAGCAGGTACACCAGGCCAAGGCACTAAAAGAACTGCACGTGGGTAGTCCTGATCCCGATGTGCTGCAGGAGCTGCGTTCGGCGACCGACCTCGCCCTCCGGGCGACGAAGGTCACGGCGCGAGCACTCGGGCAGGTGATGTCCACTTTGGTGGTCCAGGAGCACCACCTGTGGCTGAATTTGGTCGAGATGAGGGACGCAGACAAAGCACGCTTTCTCAATGTGCACATCTCCCTTTTTGGCGACACCGTTGAGGACTTTGCCACCGATGCGGCTCAAGATCCCGCACCCTGTCTGCTCACCGAGGGCATCCCCCTGCGGTGGCGAAAGCCCAGGCGGCTCTGCCTCAGCCCGAGCCTAGCTCTCAGCCCTAGCATAGAGCTCCCCGCAGGAAGCTGACGCCCCCCGTCTCTCGGGCCAGCACGAGGACCCGGAAGGCTCCTAAGCGCCCCTAAGACGGACGACCCAGGGAGCGAGATGTCTGCTACGGAGCTGGTATCCAGACCACTCCATCCCCCGCTGGAGGGCTGGGAGGTAAATCGGTTCATGCATGCAGGGTTGAGGCGGCCTTTCCAGCGGCACTGTAGATGTGATCGTCCCCTTAGTGCCCCTTGCCCGGAGCTTGGACGCATGGCTAATGCTTTCCAATCCGTCGCGGTGGCTGGCCAGGACCATCCGACTCAGCTATGCAATTCAGTTTGCCAGGCGCCCACCCCGGTTCAGCGGCGTCCGCTTCACTTCAGTGCAAGGCGAGAACGCTGCCACCCTGCGTGTGGAGATCGCGACCCTTCTACACAAGGGCGCAATAGAGCCTGTCCCTCCAGCCGAGATGGGGAAAGGGTTCTACAACCCTTACTTCATCGTACCAAAGAAAGGCGGTGGGTTGCGGCCAATCTTGGACCTGCAAGTTCTGAACCGGGCCTTACACAAGCTCCCGTTCAAGATGCTAATGCAGAAACACATTCTGGCATCCAGCATCAAGATTGGTTTCGGGCGGTAGACCTGAAGGATGCGTACTTTCACGTCTCGGTTCTACCTCGACACAGACCCTTCCTACGGTTTGCTTTCGACGGCCAGGTGTATCAGTACAAGGTCCTCCCCTTCGGCCTGTTCCTGTCCCCTCACGTCTTCACGAAAGTCGCAGAGGCAGCTCTTGCCCCGTTAAGGGAAGTGGGCATCCGCATACTCAACTACCTCGACGACCGGCTGATTCTAGCACACTCTCGAGAGTTGCTGTGCGCGCACAGGGATTTGGTGCTCAGGCACCTTAGCCGTCTAAGGCTTCGGGTCAACTGGGAAAAGAGCAAGCTCTCCCCGGTTCAGAGCATCTCTTTTCTCGGCATGGAGTTAAACTCGGTCTCAATGATAGCACGCTTCACAAGCGAGCGCGCACATTTGGTGCTGAACTGCCTGAAGTGATTCAGGCGGAGGACAGTGGTTCCAATGAAACACTTTCAGAGGCTCCTGGGGCATATGGCTTCCTCAGCGGCAGTCACGCCGCTTGGGTTGATGCATATGAGACCGCTTCCGCACTGGCTTCAGACTCGAGTCCCAAGATGGGCATGGCACCACGGCACACATCACGTAGCTATCACATCGCTCTGCCGCCATTTATTCAGCCCTTGCACAGACCTTGTGTTTCTATGGGCTGGAGTTCCCCTACATCAAGTGTCCAGATGTGTCATGGTCACCACAGATGCCTCCAAACTGGGCTGGGGCACCGTGTGCAATGTGCACGCAGTCGCTGGTTCCTGGTCAGGACCGCAACTGGGTTGGCACATCAACTGCATAGAGATGCTGGCTGTACTACTCGCCCTGCGGAGGCTATTGCCGTTGATCCAGGGCAAGCATGTGTTGGTCCGGTCCGACAACACAGCGACAGTAGCATATATAAATCACAAAGGCGGCGTACGCTCTCGTCACATGTCGCAACTCTCCCGCCATCTCCTCCTCTGGAGTCAGCAGTGGCTGAGGTCGCTGCGGGCCACTCATATCCCAGGCCGCCTCAACGCCACAGTGGACACGCTGTCGCGGCAGGCAACGCTCAGCGGAGAGTGGAGACTCCACCCCCAGGTGGTCCAGCTGATTTGGAGTCGATCTGGCAAAGCACAGGTAGACCTGTTCGCTTCCCGGGAATCCTCCCACTGCCCACTCTGGTATTCCCTGACTAGGTGAACAAAAATGCAGTTGGTGTAAGAAAGTAAAAAAAAAAATTACCAGCTGCTTTTACTCTTTGCTATTTGAGTAAGTTGGGGGCATGTCAAATGGTGCCCAGGACTGTCCTTATCAGTGCCTGATTTCATGCATCCTGCCTGCAACTTTGAAGAATGAAGGCAAAAGCTATAACAGTAACTATATGTGCTCAACCAATGAATTTATGAAATTGTAAATAATATGTTGATATTAATTGCCAGCTTGTACTATACAGCAGAGTGATGAATGTCTTTTATTGCTAAAGCTGGAATGGCTAATCTCGGAGAGGTCCACATTCAAAGTTGATAATGGCAGCGCCCTGGTTAGCTGAAAATAAGGTGGACAGCGTAATATAGATGCAGCAGAATATAAGATACCATTGTTTCCTCACCACATACCACGGACTGATAAAAGATGTGTTATCGATGGTCGCTTTTAAGGAAAAAGGGGCTCTGGGAAATGTATGCTTATCGACTCTTGCTAGACCTTAATTCATCAACAATGACAAAACTCAGTGATTGTGTGCTTGAATAGAGCTTGGAGAGGTCTTTGAAGTTGACAGGTGAACTTCTCATGAAACGTGTGTGTGAGGGGCATGCAAACTTGGTGATTCATCCGCAACACTGCAAGTATGATATAACAGTTAGATCACGAGCAATGTCCTCATGAAGCCGAGGTTGCATGGATTGATGCAGCTAGGCCTTTCCGGAGACAGAGAATGAGTGTTTGCTGGGGATGTGCTAACTTTGGCTGTGGCTACCATCCACTGCGACCCGTGAAGAATCGGTGGTGAATGAAATTGCGATCGCAGTCCTGAGTTCCAGGGAAACAGGAATGACTGATCATGGTTGGAGTTGCAAGCGGCCTGGATGTCGAGGCTGTACGGTGCATGTCTAGCTGCCAGTGGAGCTGCACTTGGGTGTGGGATATATTCCACTTTTCTAAATTAAGAATTGTGTGTCCTCGAGCAAATCTTTGAAGATCGAAGGCTCCACGATGATCTCTAGGCTATCCATCATGAAGAAGTATGGTAAGACAAGTTAGGAGCATGACGTGTCGAGCCATGTTGCTAGCTTGGTTTGTTGTCAGGTGCTTGGCTGGGCTGGCAAGAATGCTGTGTTGAATATATAAAGGCCATCCTTGATACATAGACTACTGTGATTGGAGGAAGTAGGTCAGCTGTGTGTCAGCTGATATTGAGCTTGCATCTCCTGGCCTGACTGAACTAATGCTTGCACTTAATTTGGATCAGAAATATAAAAGACTGGTTAAACTAATATAAACTTGAGTATAGGGCTAAAAAGTTGAGAAAATAAATTAGGTCATAGCCATATATTGATCTATATATACTTTATTAAGCTGAAATAATAAATAATTGCAGTGCAGTATATTTAATTTACATGCATATCTACAGTTGTGCTCAAAAGTTTGAATACCCTTGGAGAATTGGTAATATATGTACCATTTTTAAAGAAAACATGAGTGAGCAGGCAAAACACATTTATTTTATTTCTTATGGGATTCATATTCAACTGTAGGTTATAACAGAATGGCACAATCATAAAACAAAACATGGCAACAATGAAAAAAATGAAATGACCCCTGTTCAAAAGTCTGCATACCCTTAGTTCTTAATACTGTGTATTGCCCCCTTTAGCATCAATGACAGCATGTGGTCTTTTGTAATAATTATCTATGAGGCCCCAGATTCTTGCAGGTGGCATAGCTGCCCATTGGTCTTGGCAAAATGCCTCCAGGTCATGCAAAGTCTTTGGTCATCTTGCATGAACCACACGTTTGAGATCTCCCCAGTGTGGCTCGATGATATTAAGGTCAGGAGACTGTGATGGCCATTCCAGAACCTTCACCTTTTTCTGCTCTTACCACTGGAGGGTCAACTTGGCCTTGTGCTTAAGGTCATTGTCGTGCTGGAAAATCCAAGAGCGTCCCTTGCAAAGCTTTCGTGCAGAAGAATGCAAATTGTCTGCCAGTATTTTCTGATAACATGCTGCATTCATCTTGCCATCAATTTTCACAAGATTCCCTGTGCCTTTAGAGCTCACACACCCCCAAAACATCTTTCTGGCAACTTGACCATGCAGCTCATTTTTGTTCAAGTATCGTCGTATTGTGCTCCTTGAAACAACCACACCATCTTTTTCTAGAGCAGCCTGTATTTCTCCTAAGCTTACCTGTGGGTTTTTCTTTGTGTCCCGAACAATTCTTCTGGCAGTTGTGGCTGAAATCTTTCTTGGTCTACTTGACCTTGGCTTGGTATCAGGAGGTCCCCAAATTTTCCACTTCTTAATAAGTCATTGAACAGTACTGACTGGCATTTTCAAGGCTTTGGATATCTTTTATATCCTTTTCCATCTTTATAAAGTTCCATTACCTTGTTACGCAGGTCTTTTGACAGTTCTTTTCTGCTCCCCATGGCTCAGTATCTAGCCTGCTCAGTGCATCCACGTGAGAGCTAACAAACTCATTGACTATTTATACACAGGCACTAATTGCAATTTAAAAAGCCACAGGTGTGGGAAATTAACCTTTAATTGCCATTTAAACCTGTGTGTGTCACCTTGTGTGTCTGTAACAAGGCCAAACATTCAAGGGTATGTAAACTTTTGATCAGGGCCATTTGGGTGATTCTGTTATCATTATGATTTAAAAAGGAGCCAGACAACTATGTGATGATAAATGGCTTCATATGATCACTATCCTTAAATAAAAGACAGTTTTTTTTGCATGATAAGTCATATTTTCAAAATCAATGCCAAAATGTTACATTTTCTGCCAGGGTATGCAAACTTTTGAGCACAATTGTATATTCTTACCATAAAAATTAAGCTTTTATTACCCTGGGAAATAATTACATTGCAGTAACCGGTTTGAGTCTAATGCTCACAGAAGAGAATTCACATATTCCCAGACTGGAGGGTGAAGGATTTACATATTTTTAATCAGACCATGTTCTTGAAATTAATCACTTTGCATGAAATATTTCACCTCAGGCCCACCTTCTCATTAGATAACATGAATTTTGTAAGTGTTAGACTTTTTGGACTTATTTGTTTTTCAAATCATGCCTTCAGTTGAGTACACTGATGCATTTTTATAAAGTTACAGCCAACCAGAATTCAGTACATCCTCCATTACTGTGGAATTATAGCAGTCTGAACAGCAGAGTCTGAGAGAATTGGTGAAAACTGTGTGAAGGTATGAACAGAATAGATGGACCAAAAGAGAAGAAAGGGTACTGGGGGAATAAAGCAGAGTTTCTTCTGGCTGTGGCAGGGAATGTGATTGGTCTGGGTAACGTGTGGAGGTTTCCTTACCTTTGCTATAAGAATGGAGGAGGTATGATGCAGCCTAAATACACAAATTGTTTTATTCAGATTTCACAATACAGTATGTGCATAACAGGAACCAAAAATGTTGTTGGCAATTACAATAATAATTGTTCATTTTATTACTTTAAATTCAATATTTCTTATACAACAATATGTTCTGTCTTGGCATACTGTCAGTGGTATTTAAATAATGTATTTTTGCTTTGGTGTGATCTTAGGGGCATTCTTGTTACCTTACCTAATGTTTGTGGTTATCTGTGGAGTGCCTATGTTCCTGCTAGAGACAGCGATGGGACAGTACACACGTGAAGGTGCCATTACATGTTGGCAACGTCTCTGTCCTCTGGCTGGGGGTAAGAATCATAAAAAAGAAAAAATCACGTAAAAGATTTTCAATGTTTTTATTTACACATTATTTTTTCATGCAAAGTTTGCCTTTATCAAAATGTATTCAAATTTAACCTGAATTTATTCAAAGTTTGCCTACACCAAAATTGTAATTGCTTTAATGCTATATAAATAAGAAACAGCTGATTGATTCTACGATATATTATATAATATTTTGTCCTTTTCAGTTGCAATTGTCCTGGGTCAGTGGGATCAGTTGCCTTTCTTATTCTAGTTTTAATTCCTTCTTTCTAAATTTTTTTTATTAATTTTTTGAATTTTTTTATTTATCAGGTCAAATCACATTTTCATTTTAATGCAAGTTCATTTGTTTATTCAGGTCAAATCACATTTTCACTTTAATGTAAGTTCATGCACCCATTGAACAATTTCTTTCCTGTAGGCTGCCAAAAGAACCCAGATGTGGCAGAGCCGAGCGTTTGTTTGTGCTCTGCCAGAGATGTTCTATGCTTATATAACAAACTCTGCATTTTTATCATAGCAGAGAGCGTACCCAGAGCCCTTCTACCAAGGTGAGAGTAAAAGGTTAGCAGAAAATAGCACCTGTACACTGGTGAGGAGACAAGAGGTCGTTCTTTTTGAATTCAGTAGTTCTTATGTTAATGTAATCTTGTGTTGAAGCAGTAAATGTATTTGGCTTGCTGTCCGTATACTGGAGGGCTCAGAGCTCGAGACTCGATTCGAGTCCTGATTACCCCCCTGGACTTTACTTATTTAGATAATCTAGAGAATATGTGGTGATGGGGTGGAGGTGGGATGTCAGGAGAGTTGTCACAGGAAGCAGGTAAGCAGCAGCATATATACTCCTGTTCGTGGGCTGTGATTTGTCAGATTAAAATTAAAATGCTCCTCCAGAACCTCTGTTAATTAACTTCATTTCAGTAGTTCGTACGTTAATGTAATCTTGTGTTGAAGCAGTAAACATATTTGGCTTGCTGTCCGTATACTGGAGGGCTCGGAGCTCGAGACTCGACTTGAGTCCTGATTACCCCCAAAAAGGCGTTAAGATGAAAGAACAGTACCATGACTATGGCAGGAAGTATTTAGGACAGCAAGCCAGCAACAATTCTATTTGGTAAATTGGCTTGACGGATACTTCTGAATTGTTTCCCCCAAAAAGTGTGTACAGAGGGAGTGCTTTAAGCATTTGTTTGAAGGTGCATTCTTGTACGATTGCTGGTCGAGAGGGCTACGCTGCGATTCAAACGAGAGACCACCATTCATCGTAGAAGTGGGTGGGCTCATGGTATGCGAACAGGGAAGGTGAAAATGAGAGTTGGCGAGTGCTGCATTCGAAAGGGAGGGCTCATACTGCAATTCAAATGGGAGACTTCTCTATAAAGAGAGAGGCTCATGGCATTTGAACGGGTAAGCCCAGCAAGCAGTCGAACAGGGAAAGTGAGCACTAGTTGGTCCTGCTGCGTTCGAAAGGGAGGGCTCACACTGCGATTCGAACGGGAGACTGCTCTATAGAGAGCGCTCATGGCATTCGAACGGGTAATCCCAGCAAGCAGTTGAACGGGGAGAATGAGAACGAGAGCTGGCTCGTGCTGAAAGAGAGAGCGCTCATGGCATTTGAATGGGTAAACCCAGCAAGCAGTCGAACAGGGAAAGTGAGCACTAGTTGTTCCTGCTGCGTTCGAAAGGGAGGGCTCAAACTGCAATTCGAACGGGAGACTGCTTCATAGAGAGAGAGCGCTCGCAGCATTCGAACGGGTAAGCCAAGCAAGCAGTCGAACAGGGAGAAGGCTCACACTGTGTTCGAAAGGGAGGGCTCACACTGTGATTCGAATGGGAGACTGCTCTATAGAGAGAGAGCGCTCACGGCATTCAAACAGGTAAGCCCAGCAAGCAGTCGAACGGGAAGAATGAGAACGAGAGCTGGCTCGTGTTGAAAGAGAGAGCGCTCATGGTATTTGAATGGGTAAGCCCAGCAAGCAGTCGAACAGGGAAAGTGAGCACTAGTTGGTTCTGCTGCGTTCGAAAGGGAGGGCTCACACTGCGATTCAAATGGGAGACTGCTCCATAGAGAGAGAGCGCTCACGGCATTCGAACGGGTAAGCCCAGCAAGCAATCGAATGGGGAAAATGAGAACGAGAGGAATGGGGCTTGTTTGCGGGGGTAGCCTCACTCAATAGACTACCCATAGATAGGGAAATATGGTGCTTTGAGAAGTGAAAAGAGAGCCCATACTGCAATTCGATGGGAAAGCCTGCATAGCGTTCGAACAGGAGGGCCCACACTGCATTCGAATGGTGGGTGGTGCAGAGTATAGAACCTTGCTGAATAGCGGTTTGATGGGTATACATTTATGAGCTGTGCCCCTAGAGTTTTAAGAGGAAACATAAGAGGAAATAGGAAACATGATTGCGAATAGGTGTGAATTATCCAGGAATGCATTGAGTTGCAGCTCTGCACTGCAAACAGGAATGCAGGAGATATGTGCTGGGAAATACAGTACATCTTAATAAACAATGTGAAAAACAGCATAAAATGATCTGAGAAATAAGAGCTTTGGCTCTGTACTGCATGCAGATATGCAGGAGAAATTACCTTGCAATCATTACTGAAGGATACGCTTGTGGTCATTCGCTCCTTAGGAGTATGACTGCCCCCTGCTGTACAATACACATCAATATATGTCAATAATGCTGAGAGGAAGCGAGACACATTGCAGAATGATTATGAATGAGTTGGAACACGGCGCATGATCCGCCTCTTGCGGAGCCGAATTCGGCTCATGTCTGTTCGGACAGAGTCCGTGTATAACTGCAGTGTGCTGTGGAATGGACAGAGCCAGTGCTGCGCGGCAGCGAGCTTGCGTTAAAATGTCTGCGTTGGTTTGAAAATAATTTGTCATTAGATTATCGGTCGATTGAAGGGAGCTCTGTGTTGCATGATGCCCCTGTGTTCAGAATGAAATAATTCACGCTCCGAAGGGCACTTTGGAGGGAGAAACAATCGTGATATTCATGTTAGAAGATGAGGAACAATCGCTGAATAAAGCTCGCCCCCTAAACAAGCTGTGGCGTGGTAATGAGGCTGACAGGCATTACCTGTGCGGCAGAACCTGATTAAAAATGCTGGGGGTTGAAATTGTGGTTGGATTGAATAGATAATCTTTGTTTCTTTCGCTTTCAAATAAAACTGAATTCTAATGGCATGAAGCCGGAACGGCGCCCGTTCACGGAGGCAGCTGGCACTGCTTTCTGAGTGGAAAGTTTAGATAAGAAAACATGAGCAGTCATAGAGAGCTGTTTCACATTTTTTAAAGTGCAGGAGCAGCCAGTTTGTGGCAGCAACTTCGTGCTATAAACTGCTTCATCGAATGGAGCATAGAAAGACAGACAGGATAAAAAATATATCAATATTATATATATATATATATATATATATATATATATATATATATATATATATATATATATAACACAATGTGGTAGCCATCAATACTGTTAAAAAACAAAGAGCTGCTGTGGCAGCTTCTGTTGAATAACAAGGCTGTTTGGATGGAAGAGCTGTTCTGGTGGAGCCAAATGCTTTGCAGGGAAGTTGCATCCGATGATCCGTCTGCCTGGGTCTGTTCGTGGAGAAATGGGCGGGGCTGAATGCCGGAAAGATTCTCATATCAGGAGAGTTGTCACAGGAAGCAGGTAAGCAGGGGCTTATATACTCCTGCTCGTGGGCTGTGATTTGTCAGATTAAAATTTACATGCTCCTCCCGAACCTCTGTTAATTAACTCCATTAGATGCTATTGAGATGCTATAGTATGCTGAATAAACTGATTTTTTGAGGAAACAGCTCATTACATAATGAATTGATCGTCTGTCCAGCAATCTTCAACATGTTTTACACTTAGTAATCCTTTTAGAATGAACTGTGTGGATTATACTACGATAAATTTGCAGTTTAATAAGAGAAGTCACGGACAAATTTTCCACAGGAAGGTTGAAAACAGGCTGTCCCCATTAATTTGCATGGTGTCTGCAAATGGGACTAAGGGCACCTACACACTAGAGTTAACGCTGCATCAGAGAATGCTGCGAATGCATTGATTTCAAAGGGCATGGTGCATTGGAAGGACAGAGGGAAAACCCAAGGGTTTCCGATAGTGAAGCTCTGTCATGCAACCAAAAGTTGAGAACATTTCAAGTTTTTCTGCAACGCACTCTGATGTAGGCATCCGTTGACCAATGAGAATCTCGCAGAGGCAAGACTAGCTGCGCTGTGAAATTGTAAAACATGGCAGGCAAGCTCAAACATGCACTATATTCTTTTCCTGTCCTCTATTATCCTTCTCTGTCATGCTAAAAAGAGAGAGAGCCTGGAGAAGAGTTTCAATGTTTACCGGTACACTGTCAGAAATATATATTTTAAAGGGATAGTTCACCAAAAATTGAAAATTCAGTAATTGTTTACTCACCCCTGTGTAATAACTCTACATGACTATCTTTCTTTTTTCTTAACACAAAGGGAGAAATTGTGAAAAAAAAAAAATTGTGCTCAGTGATGTCATACAATAGCAGTTTATGGTGACCACCTCTTCAAGCTTCAAAAGAATGCAAAAGTATAATTCAGAAGTCTAATAAATTATTCCATGAGACTCATGATTGCTATGAAATCATATGATAAGGTTTGGTGAGAAACAAACCAAAATCTATTGTATCATTTAGTGAAAATGTTCACTGACCGTTGAGCTCCTGTGCATGTTCATGATAGGGCATGAGAGCAACAGTTACGCAGGACAAAACTCTGATTAACATAGAAAACATACCTTTTATCACGTGTCGTTTGCCATTAGTTTAATACACGGTGTGACTGTGCCCATTTTGTGGTTACTATGATTTTACTACAAAATACCAGGGTGATACTACTTAGTAAATCCATGGTTAATTTTTGTAAGGTAAGGTTAGAGTTAGGTTTAGGGGTAGGGGTTGGTGTACAGTGTCTATGGGACTCTAAATAAACACAATAAACACACTGTAATGATACTGTATGTTAGTATTTCATTAGGGGTGTAAATAATATCTGCCACTATTTTCACTTTGTACGAAGAAGATGCTTTGCCAACACGCTGGTTTGCATTTATAGTTCTGCACTGATGTCTGCATCGTTCTGTGAGTACACAGCCAAAATGCTAATTATACATTCATAAATAAACAAAAGCAATGTAATTCGTGGATTCAGAAGTATTTATTAAATTATTGTAGTATTAAAAATTAGTTCAAAGTATTTTAACAAAGTATGAAATTTAGGTACATATTATTTATTATACATCACCTGCATTACAGGGATAAAATAAATGATAAAAAATACTGTTTGATTGTTCTTGAGTCACTTAAATAATAATAAATATTTTGGCATACTTTTTAAGTTTTCTGCTGAAAAATAAATCGTCATGGTTACTTGCGTAAAGGGAACGAGACGTTGTGTCGATGTAGTGACACTAGGGGTCACTCTTGGGAGCCCGAGACACCTCTGGTCTTTGATAAAAGGCCAATGAAAATTGGCGAGTGGTACTTGCATGCCACTCCCCTGGACATAGGGGTATAAAAGGAGTTGGCGTGCAACCACTCATTCAGGTTTTATGCTGAGGAGCCGAGACAAGGTCCGGCCATTTCAGCGGGTAGTTTAGCGTTGTGGCAGGAGGGACACAACGTCTCATTCCGTCCATCAGGGAACGGAGGTTACACAAGTAACCATGACCTTCCCTATCTGTTACTCTTTCGACGTTGTGTCGATGTAGTGACACCAGGGGTCCCTATACAAAACGCCACAACTGGCTGAACTGTGTTACGTGAACTGGCGGTGCGTGACGGACAGACAACTGTGTGCCTCATTGCCAGCGCACCAGGCCAACACGGAACCTCCCCCAACATAGTTATGAGTATCGAACGGCCCTTTGGGGCCAAGTCGACTACCCAAAAGATAGAGACAGGCTAACCCAGTCGTGGCCTCTTTTCCCCTTCTTTTTTCCCACACCCTAAAAAAAGGGGGATAATAGTTGGAAATATCCAACTAGGCCAACCAGGTCTAGTCGGGGGGGTGTCCCTCCCAAGGGGAGGACACCGCGGAGACCACACCTCGCCCAGAGAGAGGGGGGGGTATTTAAGTGGAAAATACGTCACATGGACTTGCCAAACTATGTCGGAAGTATGTCATGTGGAGAAGTCTCATGGTAGATCCTACCCAACAGGGTAGGAGTTACTACAAACATGGAGACTGTGGCAGAGGGTGCTCTGCCCAAGGAAGACACAGTTTGCCAACAGGGAAACGAATTAGCATAAGATATACATCGCATGGAGTTACCTTACAGGGAACCACCACATGCGGAGCACCTACCCCAGAACAGTCTCTCCGAAAACTCGACTGCCACAGGGCTCGGAGGAAGTCAACCAGGGAACATAGTTTGTGACCACTACTGGGAATTAATGGTGCACTTCTTCAGCTCAGAGGAGGTGAAAGGCGCTATTTGCAAGCGATACACCCGGCCGGCTATCCCGGGCTTATCCGCTTGTATTGCGTGCCACTACCCGGGATGAAACTGGTTCCACCCGGAGGTTGTAGAACCTGGCAAAGGTGTTGGATGTTGCCCAGCCCGCTGCTCTGTAAATGTCTGTTAGAGAGGCACCCCTGGCCAGGACCCAGGAGGCCGCTACACCCCTGGTAGAATGGGCTCGTAGCCCTACTGGGGACGGCACGTCCTGGGCATGATATGCCATAGCTATGGTGTCAATGATCCAGTGGGTGATCCTCTACTTGGAGACAGCGCTTCCTTTCTGCTGTGCACCAAAGCAGACAAAGAGCTGCTCAGAGATCCTAAAGCTCTGCGTGCGATCCAAATAGATGCGTAAAGCGCACAGAGCAACGACAGGGCTGGGTCTGCCTCCTCCTGGGTCAGGGCTCGCAGGTTCACCACCTGGTCCCTAAAAGGGGTCGTGGGAACCTTGGGTACATAGCCCAGTCGGGGTCTCAAGATCATGTGAGAGTAGCCCGGACCGAACTCCAGGCACGTTTTGCTGACAGAGAACGCTTGCAGGTCTCCTACACGCTTGACGGAAGCAAGCGCAGTCAGGAGGGCAGTCTTCAAGGAGAGTGCCTTAAGCTCAGCTGACTGCAAAGGCTCAAAGGGGGCTCTCTGTAGACCCTGAAGAACTACAAAGAAGTCCCATGTGGGAACGAGGTGCGGTCTGGAGGGGTTCAGCCTCCTGGCACCTCTCAGGAACCTGATGATCAGATCGTGCTTCCCTAATGACTTACTGTCCACTGTGTCGTGGTGTGCTGCTATAGCAGCAATGTACACCTTCAAGGTGGAAGAGGACAGCCGCCCTTCCAACCTCTCCTGCAGGAAGGAAAGCACCAATCCAACTGCGCATCTCTGGGGGTCTTCTCGTTGGGAAGAACACCACTTAGCGAACAGATGCCACTTAAAGGCATACAAGCACCTCGTAGAGAGGGCCCTAGCCTGAGTGATCGTGTCTACCACCATGAGTGGTAGACCTCTTAGGTCTTCCGCGTCCCGTCCAGGGGTCAGACATGGAGATTCCAGAGGTCTGGTCGCGGGTGCCAGATGGTGCCCCATCCCTGAGAAAGAAGGTCCTTCCTCAGGGGAATTCGCCGGGGGGGCTGTTGCGAGGAGCGTGAGGTCCAAGAACCACGTCTGGGTGGGCCAGTAGGGTGCTACCAGGATGACCTGCTCCTTGTCCTCCCTGACCTTGCACAGAGTCTGTGCAAGTAGGCTCACTGGTGGAAACGCATATTTGCGCAGGCCAGGGGGCCAGCTGTGTGCCAGCGCATCTATGCTGAGAGGTGCCTCTGTCAGGGCGTACCAGAGCAGGCAGTGACCACCTGAGGGTGGAGTCTCCACTCTCCCCTGTGGGTAACCTGCCGTGACAGCACGTCTGCTGCAGCGTTGAGGTCACCCGGGATGTGAGTGGCTCGCAGCGACTTTAGGTGCTGCTGACTCCAGAGGAGACGGTGGGTGAGTTGTGACATACAACGAGAGCACAGACCACCTTGGCAGTTGACATATGCTACCGTTGCCATGTTGTCTGTCCGAACTAACACGTGTTTGCCTTGGATCAATGGCCAGAACCTCCGCAGGGCGAGCAGAATTGCCAGCAACTCGAGGCAGTTGATGTGTCCGTCCATAAGCTGGCAGCTGCGTGCCCATTGCAAACAGCATGCCTAGAGACCTGCTCTAGGGGAATGCCTGCCCGTAGAAACGTGAGGTCGGTCCAAGGGCTGAAGAGATGGTGACAGACCAGCGTGGTGACCACGTGATGTGTCCCACAGTGCCATGCCCATCTCGGGACTCGAGTCTGAAGCCAGTGCTGAAGCGGTCTCTTATGGATCAACCCGAGCGGGGTGGCCACCGCTGAGGATGCCATATGCCCCAGGAGCCTCTGAAACAGTTTC
Organism: Myxocyprinus asiaticus; assembly: GCF_019703515.2. Taxonomy (NCBI): domain Eukaryota; kingdom Metazoa; phylum Chordata; class Actinopteri; order Cypriniformes; family Catostomidae; genus Myxocyprinus; species Myxocyprinus asiaticus. The sequence continues at coordinate 39,779,795 of NC_059361.1, read as the reverse complement.
AGTGGAACTGCTGTTTTCTGTTTGAACGCCTTCAAACAGGTCAGCACTGACTGTGCGTGCTTGTTCGTGAGTCGCGCTGTCAATGAGACTGAGTCCAACTCCAAACCGAGAAAAGAGATGCTTTGAACCGTGAGGAGCTTGCTCTTTTCCCAGTTGACCCGAAGCCCTGATCGGCTGAGGTGCGAGAGCACCAAGTCCCTGTGTGCACACTACATGTCCCGAGAGTAAGCTAGGATTAGCCAATCATCGAGATAGTTGAGAATGCGAATGTCCACCTCCCTTAACAGGGCAAGAGCTGCCTCTGCGACCTTCGTGAAGACGCGAGGGGACAAGGACAGACCGAAAGGGAGGACCTTGTACTGATACGCCGGAGGAATGGTCTGTGTTGAGGTAGAATCGAGACGTGAAAGTACGCATCCTTCAGGTCTACCGCCGCGAACAAATCTTGATGCCGGACGTTTTTGCCTCAGCATCTTGAACGGGAGTCTGTGTGAAGCCCGGTTCAGTACTCACAGGTCCAAGATTGGCCGCAACCCACAGCCTTTTTTTCGGTACGACGAAGTAGGGGATGTAAAACCCCTTCTTCATCTCGGCCAGAGGGACATGTTCTATCGCACCCTTCCGTAGGAGGGTGGCGATCTCCGCGTGCAAGGCAGCAGCATGTTCGTCCTTCACCAAGGTGAAGTGGATACCGCTGAACCTGGCGGACACCTGGCAAACTGAATCGCGTAGCCAAGTCGGATGGTCCAGACCAGCCATCGCGATGGATTGGAAAGCGCAAGCCACACATCCAAGTTCCACGTGAGGGGGACCAAAGGGACAACCTTGTCGGACGTACCGGCAGGTGGGTCCTCGCGGCAGGGCGGAGCTCGAGGTGCCACACCATGTAGTGGCCGTGCTGAGTCTAGGGACATTGAAGCACTTACCTGGCTCCTTATGACCACCCCCGGAACAGCCTGGGACGGGGGAGGAAGAGGCCTGTCCTCGCAACCCGTGGAGACTGTCACATCGGGGCGGATGTTTGCCACAAATGGGCGCGCAGGGGCGGGGAGACCGCCGCTGGAGCGCCAATCCTGCAAGGGTAAAAAGGTGGACGTTGGTCGTGATGATGACCGTGCACACCGGGTATGTGACCCAGGGAAGGAGGAAACCGCTCTTTTGCTGAACTGTTGGGTACCGCAGCCACTTGGGCATGCGGCAAAATCAAATGAAAAGGCAACAAAAGATTCTCCACCTGGCCCTCCACCGGGGGATGGAGTGGTCTTACTACCAGCTCCAATGCAGTGGGTTTCGTCGACCCTGGGTCGCCCATCTCAGGGGTGCTTTGAAGCCCTTCATTGGTTTTCGCCGGGGCCGGGCCAAAGGGGTGGGTTGCGGCGGAGCCGGTGCAGTCACCGCAGGGGGATGCCCTTGGCGACGAGCAGACGGGGTGCGGGATCTTGAGCCATGCCGGGGCAGGATATGCCGGATAGCCTCCATCTGCTGCTTCACCGTCAAGAACTGCTGGGCAAAGTCCTCGACGGTGATGCCGAATAGGCCAGCCTGGGAGATAGGGGCAGCAAGGAACCATGTCTTGTTGGCCTCACCCATCTCGACCAGGTTGAGCCAAAGGTGACTCTCCTGGACCACTAATGTGGACATCGTCCGCCCGAGAGACCGCGCCGTGACCTTCGTCGCCTGGAGAGCAAGGTCGGTCGCCGAGCGCAGTTCCTGCATCAAATCTGAGGTGCAACTACCCTCGCGCAGTTCTTTTAGCGCCTTGGCTTGGTGGACCTGCAGGAGAGCCATGGCGTGCAGGGCAGAGGCGGCTTGTCCAACAGCATTGTAGGCTTTGGCCATCAGGGACGACGTGAACCTACAGGGCTTGGACGGGAGCTTTGGGCGTCCGCGCCAGGTGGCGGCGCTCTGCGGGCATAGGTGCACCATGATCGCCTTATCCACCGGGGGAATCGCCGTATAGCCCCTGGCCGCCCCGCCATCAAGGGTAGTGAGGGCGGGGGAATTAAGAAATCGGGACCGGGCAGTAAAAGATGCCTCCCACGATTTTGTCAGCTCCTCGTGCACTTCCAGGAATAAAGGCACTGGAGTGGGGCGTGGCTGCTTTGAGCGGCGCTGCGAGCCCAGGAACCATTCATCGAGCCGCGAGGGTTCGGGGGAGAGCGGAGGGTTCCACACTAGCCCGATGCTTGCGGCCGCCCAGGAAAGCATGTCCATCATTTCCGCATCAGCCTGTGACTGGGCAATCGTCCCCGAAGGGGGGAGCCCAGCTGAGGCTTCTGCGTCCAAATGGACAAGCCTGCTCTCTGATGCTGCGCTCGAGAGCTCATCACTTCACGGGCTCCGAACAAGAGGTCGAACTCGCCATGAGACGAGCCGGCGGACTCATCTGGAAGCCCGATCAGGGCAGACGAGCATGCTGGGGAATGGGAGGTCCACAGGGGGATACCCGGCAGAGGCGGTTCCATTGGGGTCCCCAAATCGCCCCCAGTGCTAGCCGCGCTGGCCTCATACCCGTAGGTAGAAGGATCGAGACGGGGAGCTGCTGGGGTGGCTTGCTGGGGTGGCTTGCAAGCTGCGACTGCAACGTTGCCATGGTTATGTTCTCGCAGTGAGAACATGAACCATCCACGAACGCTGTCTCCGTGTGGGTCACACCCAGACACAAAAGACAGCGATCATGACCATCTGAAGTTGAGAGGTAACAACCGCAACCAGGAATAACACACAAACGGAAAGACATTTTTAAAAAGATGTGTCTTTAAAAAGATGTTCCGTGTGTGCCGCTATTTTAGAGAAATATACTCTTTCAGGAAAATATACTCTCTTTTTTCTGCTGAAGCACCCAGGGGCGTTCTCTGCAGTGCACAAGTACAGAGGATAGAGAAGCCGCTGAAATGCGCCGTCAGATCCAGCAGAGGTGAATGAACAGTCAGCTCAGTAAACATCAACCGTTCGGCTCTGAGGAGAAAATCTGAATGAGTGGTTGCACGCCAGCTGCTTTTATACCCGTATGTCCGGGGGAGTGGCATGCAAATACCACTCGCCAATTTTCATTGGCCTTTTATCAAAGACCAGAGGTGTCTCGGGCTCCCAAGAGTGACCCCTAGTGTCACTACATCAACACAAGGTCGAGTGAGTGACAGATAGGGAACATCAAATTAATAAATAACTACTTGCTTGTTGAACAATAAAAAAACTTTTACAATGCATATAGGCAATATAACCAATTCTTACCAGGTGCTTATTAATTTGCTAACAAATTAGAAGTGTTTTATTTCCATAATTTATGAAATATGAATATTTACTGTACACAATACTGTCAAAAATACAGTCAAATCATCATGCAGATCGGAAAGTTTGCGAGTAGAATATAACACATATTATTTCACTCACATATCAAATTAATATCAAGTAAAAGAAAAAAAAGCTTTTAGTGTTTATAAGCTGTAAACAGATATCTTTTGTCACGTTTTGCTTGTAACTTAATGAAATACAAACAGAAAATAAAAACAGCAGATGCTCCCGACTGAAACAATTGCACCTTAATGGTCCCAAGTTCAAATACAGTGAGATATGATACATAGATATTAAAATAATCTAGGTAAAATGCGACGCTACCTCAGGTATTGTTGTTATCATCCTGGGGGGTGGTGTCTGGTTACAAAGTGCACCAATCACAGCTGTTTGTGGTCTGGGTCGACGCGCAGTTAAATTTTTGAAGAGGTGGATGCCAGGCAACAGTGTAGGCTACGCCGTAACCGCTGTAGCTATGCGTAACCTACGCCATAGGTTTGACGCAAAAGTATAAATCGGCCTTTAGTTTAAATAACTTCTATTGCTTAGAGCAAATAGCCTCTGCCATAATATAATTTACTCACCTTCATGACATTCCAAACCAAACAATGATTTTCTTTCTTCTGCAGACTACAATAGGAAATGTTTTAATGAGTATCCCAGTCCGTCCTTTCAATACAATGGCAGCAGATAGTGAACCACTTTAAAGTTTTAAATTTACCATGTGACTAATACATCATATTCCAAGTCTTCTAAAGTCATACTATAGGTACAGTATTGGTAAGAAAAATTTGTTTGAAAATTGTTCAGTGTAAATCGTGACATTTATTGTGCTTTCATGAACGCTATGAGAGAGGCTCATTCACAGTGATTTGCGTGTTCATGTGAGAACTTGAGTTGTTGAGCACTAAACTTTAGGCATACATTAATCTTTTATTCCAGACCTTTGACAGCATAAATTATACAATATCATTAATACAATTTTGGCATTTTGTACAACAAAGTGGACACAATAAGCTTGTTTAATGTATGGCACTGTGATCTGTTCTGCAGACAACAGCGAAGAAATCATGTAAACCTGTTAATTGATTTAGTAGTAAAAGTTTTCCTCCATACAGAAGCAATAAGCTCTAAATATTTCAGAGACAATTCTGAACATGAAAAATTAGGTGCTTAAGGAATTTGTTGGCAAACTTTAAGACATAAGTCAGGACCCTATATCGGTCTCTGAAACAAAATTCATAATTTAAATCACAACAAAACTCACTGTTTCTCTCTTTCTTTCACTGTCTCTCTCCTGACATTGTACAGACGCAGAGTGCTGTCAAGCTCTGGTGGTATTGAGGAGATGGGGAAGATCAAGTGGGAGATTCTTCTGTGTCTCATTGTAATGTGGATCATATGTTATTTCTGTATCTGGAAAGGAGTCAAATCTACAGGCAAGGTGTGCAAAAATGTCACTTGAGACAATGTTGTCTATACCCTGTTTACATTTGTGACAAAAAAAAAAAGAAAAGAAAAAGAAAACAAGAATCCACAGCTTTTCCTTGAGTCCTTGATTGTTTAACCTCTTCTTAAATGACTGCTTTTTACATACCATAAATCATGAATTATATACATGTGGACATGTAGACTGTAGCCATTTTAAATTACTTACACTACCAGTCAAAAGTTTTGAAACACTTACTCATAATTTATTATAATTTCTTTTTACATTTTAGAATAATAGTAAAGTCATCAAAACTATGGAATAACATAAATGGAACTATGGGAATTATGTTGTGACTAAACAAAATCCAAAATAAATCAAAACTGTGTTATATTTTAGCATCTTCAAAGTAGTCACCCTTTGCCTAGAATTTGCAGACATGTACTCTTGACATTTTCTTAACCAACTTCTTGAGGTGTCACCCTGGGATGCTTTTTAAACAGTATTGAAGGAGTTCCCATCTATGTTGGGCACTTATTGGATGCTTTTCTTTATTATTTGGTCCAAGTCATCAATTTTTTTTTTTACATTTTAGATTTATAATGAAATAAATTAATATAGTGGCACAATTATATTTTTGTCTACAAACATAATTTCAAACATTTAAGCATACGCCTTCAGATCAAAAGATTTTCAAGATCATGAGAAACATTTCAGTCAAGTGTTTCAAAATAATGTTTATGTATTTATAGATCAATTATTATTTTGTTGATTGTTGAGTTTAATTATGAATATTGAACATGGATAAATAAAAGGTGGAAAGAAACACAAAAGCATAATACGGGGGAAATGACATTTCAGAATTGTAAAAAAAATATGTTTGTGTGTGTATGATGGGGAGGAAATGTTTTTGTGGTGTCTCTTTTTGTATTTATGGAAAGCTGTAGAATAGGGATAAGTATGTCTACATTTTATTGATGATCCAACAATAAGCAATTTAAAAAAATTCCATTTGCATCAAGGTGTGGTTTGAGTTTACTTATTGTTAATAGAGTGAAGAGAGAAGCAAAAAAAAGAAGATAATTAAATGCATAGATGTTGCTATGCCATGATCACTACAGCCCCCACACACCATATTTTTGTCCTTCTGAGCTGTGTTAAAATTATCCTCTTCTGAGATGTGTAATGAGCCTTTTCCTTTTAACGAGTTCACAGTGGCCCCCCTCCAACTGGGTATCCAGGGTCAGTGTGACCAGCACCTCTGTAATCCAATCCGGGGTGGGGGCCATGTCCTCAGAGGCCTGTTTTTTATCCTCGAGTGCAGTGGTGGTCCTTGGAAGCTTCCGTGGGTCACTGCAGCCTGTGTGGCAATCGATCAATATGAGATTTAGTCGGGTTATAGTGATCCAGAGAAAGCTGTAGAGCAATAAACCCTCCCAAATCTTTGCTCCCTCCTAAAAAAAAAAAAAAAGCATACAGACAAAAAAATAAATACATTCATATACATTGGAATAAAAAGAAAAGAGGTTTAGAAAAGGCAGAGAATATGTCTTAATGTACAGTTTATTTATAATGTTATATTTAAACATAATGTGACGTGAACTACTGCTTAGATAGAGGTGTATAGAGAGAGGGTGCGAGGCATCAACCCAATTGTTCTGGGAAGCTGATGAAAGTGTTGTCAATGAATAGATGATGTAAATGTGTAATACCCTTTTCTTTCCAAGTAAAGCTGATGAGAGGTAGTTTGTTGATGGTGAACTCAGGATTATTCCATAAAGGTGTGTTTGTGTTTGGTGTTATACTGTGCCTTGGCATTTCGTTAACTTTCCACCATGCTAACAATGTTGTTTTAATTACTGAATTTCTAAGTAAGCTGTGATGTTTAAAGGCCAATTCAAACTGCTCCAACAAACTCCAACAAACATGTGTGTTGGGTTTTGTTGGGTCATTGTGTTCACCCTGTTGGCATTTGTTGGGCCAGATTGATACTTTCAGTTATGCTTCTCAACATTCTAAATCCAACTGCATCCAACTGCCAACTTTAGAATGTTAGAGTTTGTTGGGGCAGTGTGAACTGGCCTTAAGAAATGAAGAAATGAAGGGTAGATCAGATATGGAAATTTCTTTGCGTTCTGGTTCTTCTATGTGTAGCCATGAGTTATGGTTATGGCTGCCTTGGATCCATTTACATAGGTATTGTATTTGGCTTGCTAAATAGTAAAAATGAAAGTTAGGTGCAGCTAGTTCCACCTTGTTTTGCAGTGTATGCAACTTTATTCATGTTTATATATATATATATATATATATATATATATATATATATATATATATATATATATATATATATATATATAGAATTTAGGTGTTATGCTATGTAAAGAATCAAGCCATAGTCGGTTGTACTGAGGTCATTGTGAACAGGTAGCTAACTCTATGTAGAATATGTAGAATTTTCACTGCAGCAATACGTCCAACAAGAGAAAACTGTTTTTTATTTAAGGATAGTGATCATATGAAGCCATTTATTATCACATAGTTGCTTTGCTCCTTTTTAAATCATAATGATAACAGAAATCACCCAAATAGCCCTGATCAAAAGTTTACATACCCTTGAATGTTTGGCCTTGTTACAGACACACAAGGTGACACACACAGGTTTAAATGGCAATTAAAGGTTAATTTCCCACAACTGTGGCTTTTTAAATTGCAATTAGTGTCTGTGTATAAATAGTCAATGAGTTTGTTAGCTCTCACGTGGATGCACTGAGCAGGCTAGATGCCATGGAGAGCAGAAAAGGGCTGTCAAAAGACCTGCATAACAAGGTAATGGAACTTTATAAAGATGGAAAAGGATATAAAAAGATATCCAAAGCCTTGAAAATGCCAGTCAGTACTGTTCAATGACTTATTAAGAAGTGGAAAATTCGGAGATCTCTTGATACCAAGCCGCTAAATACAGGCTGCTCTGGAAAAAGATAGTGTGGTTGTTTCAAGGAGCACAATACGACGATACTTGAACAAAAATTAGCTGCATGGTCAAGTAGCCAGAAAGAAGCCTTTACTGCGCCAATGCCACAAAAAAGCCCAGTTACAATATTCACAACAACACCTTGACACGCTTCTGGCACACTGTCATTTGGAGTGACGAGACCAAAATAGAGTTTTATGGTCACAATCATAAGCGCTATGTTTGGAGAGGTGTCAACAAGGCCTATAGTGAAAAGAATACCATCCCCACTGTGCAGCATGGTGGTGGCTCACTGATGTTTTGGGGGTGTGTGAGCTCTAAAGGCACGGGGAATCTTGTGAAAATTGATGGCAAGATGAATGCAGCATGTTATCAGAAAATACTGACAGACAATTTGCATTCTTCTGCACGAAAGCTGCGCATGGAACGCTCTTGGACTTTCCAGCATGACAATGACCCTAAGCACAAGGCCAAGTTGACCCTCCAGTGGTTACAACAGAAAAAGGTTAAGGTTCTGGAGTGGCCATCACAGTCTCCTGACCTTAATATCATCGAGCCACTCTGGGGAGATCTCAAACGTGCGGTTCATGCAAGACAACCAAAGACTTTGTATGACCTGGAGGCATTTTGCCAAGACGAATGGGCAGCTATACCACCTGCAAGAATTTGGGGCCTCATAGACAACTATTACAAAAGACTGCACGCTGTCATTGATGCTAAAGGGGGCAATGCACAGTATTAAGAACTAAGGGTATGCAGACTTTTGAACAGGGGTCATTTCATTTTTTTCTTTGTTGCCATGTTTTGTTTTATGATTGTGCCATTCTGTTATAACCTACAGTTGAATATGAATCCCATAAGAAATTGAAGAATTGTGTTTTGCTGCTCACTCATGTTTTCTTTAAAAATGGTACATATATTACCAATTCTCCAAGGGTATGCAAACTTTTGAGCACAACTGTATACCATATATAAAGAGGTCAAGGTATATGAGTTGGTTCCATAGTAATATGATATATTCCATTTATGTGTTATATTGTGGATTTATTCCAGTTTATAGTAGTCAGATATTTTAGAAAAGTGGTTAATAAGCTTGCAAACTTCTTGAAGCGATGTGTTCAGGTTCTGTAGGAAGAGAAGAATGTCATCAGCATAGAGGGAGATTTTGTGGTTTATATTGCTAGTTATGATCCGGGTAATATTCTCATTTTGTCTTATAGCAGCAGCTACTGGTTCAATGAACAATGCAAATAGTAAAGGGGACAGTGATCATCCTTCCCTGTTTCCTCACTCTAGTTTAAATAGTGGTGATGTTATATTATGTGTGATAACTGCTGCCATAGGGTGACTGTATAGTAATTTGGTCCAATTGATAAATGTTTTACCGAAACCAAATTTCTCTAGTGTTACAATTAGAAATTGCTATTACTCTATCAAATGCTTTCTCTGCATCTAATGATACTATTATTATTTTGTTATTGTTCTGCTTGCAAATATCCATAATACTGAATAAACGTTGTGTATTACTGGAAGAGTGCCTTCCTTTAATGAATCCTGTTTGGTCTGGGTGAATGAGATGTGAAATTACTGATTCTAGTCGGTTATCTATCATCTTACTGATTATTTTAAGATTATCTGTTTTTGTAAGAGATAATGGGCGGTAACTTGAGCACAGAGTAGGATCTTTATTTGGTTTAAGGAGGATTGAGATAATAGCTGTGTTCATAAAGGTTGGGATGCAGTGTTGGGTGTAATGCATTACTAAATAATTAATTACTGTAATTAAATTACTTTTTCATTGAAAATATTTAAGAGATTACTCTTAATTTTTCAGTAATTTAATTACAGTTACTTCTGATGTAATTGCGTTAAATACTGTATAGACTATAGAACAATTCTAAATAAAACAATAGTGAATTTAAAATAGAAATGTAACATCTAGTGTTAAAAATATATGTTTTATAATTTAACGCTGCCCCCTTAAATTCTTCAGCCAGTTAATAATTTATTTGATTTTATATGATTTATGTGAAAGAATTAAAAGAACAATTTCATGTCTATCCTTGTATTTTTCATCTGGTCGAGGTTGATCAGGGTTTTAGAAAGAAATTAGTAATAAGTAATGCAATTACTTTTCAGAGAGAGTAATTAGTACTAATAACACTGTAGAAGATGTAATTAGTAATTAGTAATTAATTACTGTTTTAGAGTAACTTACCCAACACTGTTGGGATGACAGAGGTGTGTATTTCTGTTGCCATTCTTGTAAATAGTGGAGAGATGGTTGTCCAAAAGTTTTTAAAGAACTCAGAAGGGTATCCATTCATTCCTGGGGCTTTACTGTTTGATAATGAGTAGGCTGCTTTGCTGAATTCAACTAATGGTACTTCCTGTGCCTCTTTTTGAGCTTTATTTAAATTTGGGAAATGTATATTACTCAAAACCCTTTCTGTTTCTTTATAATGATCTGCTTTCTTACTAGTGTATAATTCTTTGTAGAATGTCAGAAAAGTCTCATTTATTGCTTGGGGTGTATGGACCATATTCCCTTCTGAGTTCCTAATAGCAGAAATTATTTTTTTATCAGTTTTATCATTACAGTCATAGTGTAAACATCTTAATCATTGCTTAAGGAATTGTGCCTTTTTGTGTCTAAGGTTTTCTAGATTAAAGTTTCGTTTACTTCTTTAAATGTATTTTCATTTGCATGGTGTCACATCTTTGTGCAAACACCTTGTGTTCCCTATCTGTCACTCACTCAACGTTGTGTCGATGTAGTGACACTAGGGGTCACTCTTGGGAGCCCCAAACACCTCTGATTTGAAAAAGGCCAATGGGAATTGGCGAGTGGAATTTGCATGCCACTCCCCCGGACATACGGGTATAAAAGTAGCTGGCTCACAACCACTCATTCAGATTTTCTCTTCGGAGCCGAGCGTTTGCGTTCAGTGCACTGAATTCAATCTCGCTACTATTCACCTCAAACTGCTGAATCTGAGGCGCATTTCAGCGGCTTCTCCCCCTCTGTACCCCTGGGCGCTTCGGCAGAACAAAAAGAGTATATTCTAAAAGAGTATATTTCTAAATAAAAGAGTGGCACTCACGGAACATCTTTTTAAAGATGCCCTTCCATTTGTGTATTATTCCTGGTTGCGTTCGTTATCTCTCCACTTCTGATGGCCACGATCACTGTCTTACGTGTCTGGGCGCTGCCCACGTGGAGACATCGTTCGTGGATGGGTCATGTCCTCATTGTGAGAACGTGACTATGGCAACGTTGCGGTCGCAGCTTTCCTTCGTAAGAGGGCAAGCCACCCCTTCGGGTATGGTCGCCCAGTCTCAGGCCAACACGGAGATGACGGACATGCTTTCCCGGGCGGCCGCGAGCGTCGGGCTAGAGTGGAACCCTCCACTCTCCCCTGAACCCTCGCGGCTTGATGATTGGTTCCTGGGCCCAGAGCGCCGCTCATGGCCGTGCCCCGCCGCTCATGGCCGTGCCCCGCCCTTTTCTTCCCAGAGGTGCATGAGGAGCTGACGAGATCATGGGGGGCACCTTTTACTACCCGATCCCGGTCTTTCAGCTCCCCCGCTCTCACTACCCTTGATGGTGGGTCGGCCAGCGGGTATTCGGTGATCCCCCAAATGGATAAGGCGCTCGCGGTGCACTTGTGCCCGCAGAGCGCCACCACCTGGCATGGGCACCCAAAGCTCCCGAAGCTCCCGTCCAGGGCCTGTAGGTTTACATCGTTTCTGACGGCTAAGGCCTACGGTGCCGCTGGACAAGCCGCCTCCGCCCTGCACAGCATGGCTCTCTTGCAGGTACACCAAGCCTAGGCACTAAAAGAGCTGCATGAGGGTAGTCCTGACCCAGGATTGATGCAGGAACTGCGCTCGAACCGACTTCGCTCTCCGGGCGACGAAGGTCACGGCGCGGTCTCTCGGGCAGGCAATGTCCACCCTGCTGATCCAGGAGTGCCACATTTGGCTCAACCTGGTCAAGATGAGAGAGGCTGACAAGGCGCAGTTCCTTGACGCCCCCATTTCCCAGGTTGGCCTGTTCGGCAACACCGTCGAGGACTTTGCCCAGCAGTTCTCGGCGGTGAAGCAGCAGACGGAGGCTATTAAACACATCCTGCCCCAGCGCAGCTCAATACCCCGCACCCTGTCTGCTCATCGCCAAGGGCGTCCTCCTGCAGCAACAACACCGGCTCTGCCGTAGCCAGCCCCTGCGGCCCCGGCATGGAGCCCACCACAGGAAGCAGACGCCACCCATCTTACGGCCGGCCACCAAGAACCCAAGGAAGGCTTCGAAGCGCCCCTGAGACTGGCGACCCAGGGACGAGCAGACCCGCTACTCTGGAGCTGGTGGACAGACAACTCCATCCTCAGGTGGAGGGCCGGGAGGAAAATCTTTTGTTTAATTTTATTTCACCGCATGCCCAAGAGGCTGCGGTACCCAAAAGTTCAACAAAAGAGCGGTTTGCTTGTTCCCTGGGTCACATATCCGGTACGCATGGCCGTCGTCACGACCGCCGTCCACCGTCCCATTTCGGCAGGTTTGACACTCCAGTGGCGGGCCCCCTGCCCCTGCACACCCAGCTGTGGCACGAACACACCCACACCGGGTTGGTTCCGACAGTCTGCGGGGATGATATTCCTCCTCCCCCCTCCCTGGCCAATCTTATGGTGGGTATCAGCAGCCAGGTAAGTGCTTCGATGTCCCTGGACTCAGCGTGGCCACGGGGCTCGAGCCCTATCGACGTGGTGCCTAAGGGTCCACCCCGCCGTGAGGCCCCACCCGCCAGTACGTCCGACGTGATTGTCCCCTTGGTCCCCCTAGAGTTTGGACACATGGCTTGCGCTCTCCAACCCGTTGCGATGGCTGACCCGGACCATCCGACTCGGCCACGCGATTCAGTTTGCCAGGTGCCCGCCCAGGTTCAGCAGCATCCACTTCACTTCAGTGAAGGGTGAGAATGCCGCTACCTTTGCTTGTGGAGATCACTACCCTTCTACGGAAGGGTGCGATAGAGTTTTACAGCCCCTACTTCATCGTACCGAAGAAAGGTGGTGGGTTGCGGCCAATATTGGACCTGCAAGTACTGAACTGGGCTTTGCACAGACTCCTGTTCAAGATTCTGACGCAAAAACGCATTCTAACGAGTGTCCGGCATCAAGATTGGTTCGCAGCGGTAGACCTGAAGAAGGCGTACTTCCACATCTCAGTTTTACCTCGACACAGACGCTTCCTGTGGTTTGCTTTCGAGGGCTGGGCGTACCAGTACAAGGTCCTCCCCTTCAGCCTGTCCTTGTCCCCTCACGTCTTCACGAAGGTCGCAGAGGCAGCCCTTGCCCCGCTAAGGGAAGTGGCTGCATCCTCAACTATCTCGACGACTGGCTAATCCTAGCTCACTCTCGGGATGTGTTGTGTGCGCACAGGGACCTGGTGCTCATGCACCTCAGCTGGCTGGGGCTTTGGGTCAGCTGGGAAAAGAGCAAGCTCTCCCCGGTTCAGAACATCTCTTTTCTCGGCTTGGAGTTGGACTCAGTCTCGATGATGGCACGCCTCATGAACGAGCACGCACAGTCGGTGCTGAACTGTCTGAAGGTGTTCAGACGGAGGACAGCGGTTCCACTGAAACTTTTTCAGAGGCTCCTGGGGCATATGGCATCCTCAGCAGTGGCCACACCGCTCGGGTTGATGCATATGAGACCGCTTCAGCACTGGCTTCAGACTCGAGTCCCGAGATAGGCATGACACTGCGGGACACATCGCGTGGTTGTCACGTCGATCTGTCGCCGCCTCTTCAGCCCTTGGACCGACCTAGCATTTCTACGGGCAGGGGTTCCCCTAGAGCAGGTCTCCAGGTGTGTCGTGGTTATGACGGACGCCTCCAAGACAGGCTGGAGCACGGTATGCAATGGGCACGCAGCCACCGGCTCTTGGATTGGCCCGCAGCTGTGTTGGCACATCAACTGCCTCGAGTTGTTGGCAGTACTGCTCGCCCTGTGGAGGTTCTGGCCATTGATCCAGGGCAAGCATGTGTTGGTCCAGATGGACAACACGGCGATGGTAGCGTACATCAACCGCCATGGCGGCCTGCAGTGGTAGACACAATCACTCAGGCTAGGGCTCCCTCTACGAGGAGCCTGTGTGCCTTGAAGTGGCGTCTGTTCGCTAAGTGGTGTTTTTCCCGACGCGAAGACCCCCCAGAGATGCGCAGTCGGATCGGTGCTTTCCTTCCTGCAGGAGTGGCTGGAGGGGCGGCTGTTCCCTTCCACCTTGAAGGTGTATGTAGCCGCCATTTCCGCACATCACGATGCAGTAGATGGTAAGTATTTGGGGAAGCACGACTTGATCATCAGGTTCCTGAGAGGCGCTAGGAGGTTGATTCCATCCAGACTGTGCCTCATCCCCTCGTGGGACCTCTCTGTAGTCCTTCAGGGTCTACAGGGAGTTCCCTTCGAGCCCCTAGAGTCAGTTGAGCTTAAGCCACTCTCTTTTGAAGACTGCCCTCCTGACTGCGCTCACTTCCATCAAGAGAATAGGGGACCTGCAGGCATTTTCTGTCAGTGAAACGTGCCTGGAGTTCGGTCCGGACTACTCTCACGTGATCCTGAGACCCCGACCAGGCTATGTGCCCAAGGTTCCCATGACCCCGTTTAAGGATCAGGTGGTGAACCTTCAAGCACTGCCCCGGGAGGAGGCAGACCCAGCCTTGGCATTGCTGTGTCCGGTGCGTGCTTTACGCATCTATTTGGATCGCACGCAGAGCTTTAGAAGTTCCGAGCAGCTCTTTGTCTGCTTTGGCGGACAGCAGAAAGGGAGTGCTGTCTCCAAACAGATGATCGCCCATTGGGTCATTGACGCAATCGTGATGGCATATCACGCTCAGGACGTGCCGCTCCATGTGGGGTTATGAGCCCACCCTACTAGGAGTGTGGCAGCCTCCAGGCTGGGCAACACCCAACAGGTTCTACAATCTCCGGGTTGAGTCGGTCTCATCCCGTGTATTGTCAGGTACGAGCAGGTAAGTTCCGGGAAAGCTGGCCGGGTGTACCACTTGCGCATAGTGCCTTTCCCCTCCCCTGAGGTGAAAACGTGCGCTTTTGACTCCCAGTCATGTTCACAAGTTGTGATCCCTGGATGACTTTCCTCCTTAGCCCTGTGGCAGACGTGTTTGCGGAGAAACTCGCTGCCGGCCCAGTATATGTGCTAATTATGCCCTGTACTGGGGTAGGTGCTCCACATGCGCTGGTTCCCCAGAGGTATCCCCATGTGATATATCTTCCGCTAAATCGTTTCCCTGCGTATTCCTTGGGCAGAGGTTCCTCTGCCCCTGGTCACCGTGTTTGTAGAGCTCCTCCCCTTTGGGTAGGACCAACCATGGGACTTCTCCACATTACATACTTCAAGACTCGGTAAGACCATGTGACGTATTTCCACTCAAAATACCCCCCCCCCCCCTCCGGGCGGGGTGTGGTCTCCGCGGTGTCTTCCCCTTGGGAGTGACACCCCCCCGACATAGACTCTTATGGCCTCCAGCCGGTAAACAAAACTCCACTCTTTTTGGGGAGAAAAAAGAGGAAAAGAGGCCACGGCTGGGCTAGCCTGTCCCTATTTGTTGGGCAAGTCGACTTGTTCCCAAAGGACCGTTTGATGCTCATAAGAGCGTTGGGGGAGGTTACGTGATGGCCTGGTGCGCTGGCTACGAGGCACACAGTGGTCTGCCCGTCTCGCACTGCCAGTCCTCGTAACACAGTTCAGCATATTGTGGTGTTTCGTATAGGAACCCCTAGTGTCACTACATCGACGCAACGTGGAGTGAGTGACAGATAGGAAACGTCCTGGTTACTTTCGTAACCTCCATTCCCTGATGGAGGGAACGAGACGTTGTGTTGCCACAACGCTGAACTACCCGCTGAAATGGCTGGGACCTTGTCTCGGCTCCTCAGCACAAAACCTGAATGAGTGGTTGCGAGCCAGCTCCTTTTATACCCGTATGTCCGGGGGAGTGGCATGCAAATTCCACCTGCCAATTCCCATTGGCCTTTTTTCAAAATCAGTTTGGGGCTCCCAAGTGTGACCCCTAGTGTCACTACATCGACACAATGTCTCATTCCCTCCATCATGGAACGGAGGTTATGAAAGAAACCAGGATGTTTTCCCCTCACCTAACATAATTCTTTAACTCACAAATACAAGTCATAAGCACTGTCTCAGGGGAACATGTTAAGTCTTCCTACAGGCTTTTTAGTTTTAAGTACTTAGGCTGAATACTAATGAATTTAACATATATTGTTGCACATACATTTTTAGAATGTATGTTTTATCTAAAGAAGTGTTTCACAGTTAGGCTATAATGCACTTGTGTTGTAATTCGTCCCTCAAAGTTTGTTGGAATGGAGGTTATCATGATGTCAGTGACAGACCTGTTCCCCATGGTGCTGCGAAAAGCTGGACGCCAAGAAATTTTCCTCCTGCTCTTCTGTCTCACTTGTTTCTTCGGCCAACTCATAATGGTCACAGAGGTCAGAGGAGTGTTTGTGTGTGAAAAAGAAATAAATAGCAAATGGAGTTCAAATGTCTGAGTTCACATTCAAAACTTTTGATTCAAAATCGAATTTAAACTGGAAAATAAAAATAAAGTTTTTAAATTTGGAAAATGTTAAACATTTATTTAAATTTGTATTTAAATTTAAAACAATTATTTTGTAACACACTAAAGATTAATAAAAGATATATGCAAACGTGTTAGAGTTGATAACAAGAATGTTGACTCAAGATCGTTATTGACATGTTTATCAAGATCATTATTGACACAAAGAAGTGGATACTAGTGCAATTACTGTTGCTCTAATTACTAAAATAATTACCAAGAATAAGCATTTTAACTTATGAAAATGTAATTGTTGATGTCTATAATTCAAAACTTGCAACTGATTAAATGTTAAAATGACTAAACTTATGTGACACTTTATCTTAAGTTGTAATGTTATACTGTAACCTGCAGGGGGGGATGTATGTGTTCCAGTTTATTGACTACTATGCTTGCAATGGTGCCTGTCTTCTTACCCTGTCTGCGTTTGAGTCTCTGGACATCGGTTGAATCTTTGGTGAGTCGCAAACAAGCTACAGAAAGTGACCTTAACAGAGACTCATTGTATAAAAATCAGTCTCCACATATTATAAAATATACAAATAAATGTCACAAAATTACAAGACAATATTGGAAAGGCAGCAGTGTTGGTCCTGCCCAATTTGGCACCTTAGGCAAGACCCTCCTGCCTATATTGTGTAACATTAATGTAACTATGTACTAAAAACATCTCAACATATTTTACATTACACAGCACAAGTATTACGTCTCAAAAGCCTGCTGAAGCAGTACCATGGCACAGTGATGGCTAAATATGGTAAAACCATGGTACTTTGATAATATAACATGATATTTACATGGTACTCCACGGTACAGGTACAATGAACATGGTAATTATTTGGTACTTTTAAGTACTTTCGTGTAACGTTAGTATTTGATACACTTTCGCTTGGAAAATGCATTTCTTTACTTGCAGTACAGAGTCGTTCACAGGCTGCACACACATATGCACCTGACCTTCATCACTGGAAAACAATAGGATGCATTTGCAGGTTTTGTTTCAATGGATTGTTGTTGGTAAATATCCACTTCACTCGGCGCTATTTTAACTCTGTCTTCTAAAGCATCCCGCTACTGTTTTACTGCATGAGAAACCGCTTCAAATGATTTAGCCTGTGCATAAACTGTCCAAATTATTCAGAATAATCACAAGCCAATTCAGGCCGTTCTGCTAACAAGCAAGATCAATTTATTGGAAAAGAACCATCTCAGAAAGAGTTTCTAGTTCTGATTCTGCACAGCCCAGCACTCATGAGTCATGTTCTGCAGATGGCAAATGTTTGACACATCTTCAACACAAGCTGAAATTCGTAGATCGGCTCCCTATGCGGTTGCCTACATCACCTAATGGGTTGACCTGCCCTGAAAGCCTGTGATGCTCAGTTCTGACATACGTACCTCTGTACCACAGGGGCTGAGAGAATGATTGACATCGTTGAAGACATGACAGGATCACGACCCAACTACATATTAATTTTGTGTTGGAAATATCTGACTCCTCTCGTGTCCCTGGTAAGTTTATTTGTTAAAGATTTAGGAATGCCATGCATGTATTGGTCAGAAGTGTCAATCATATTCCTACCTTTTTTCCTCAACTGACTTTACATATTTCTCCAAACCAAGGTTAATGCTCTCAAAACAATTTACGCAGCCATCAAAGCTTCTTAATTTAGTAAAATAGTTCAATTTCATGTCATCATGAAGTATTTTATTAATTTCAGGTAACACATTTATTGAAAGCAAATACTTTAATCAAAATCCACAGTATAGATTTATCATCTGTTAATTACAACACATTCAGCATAGAGAACTAATGAAAAAAAAAAAAAAAAAAAAAAAATATATATATATATATATATATATATATATATATATATAAACTTATTATTTTTGGTTCCACAGAACAAAGTAAGTCCTATGTAAAATAAGCAGAATCTTAGTCACTATTTACTCACATTGCATCTTGTTTTATATACAATGGAAGTGAATGGTGATTGAGACTTAGCATCTCCTTTTGTGTTCTATAGAAGAAAGAAAGTCACACAGTATAAAACAACATGAGGGTGATTGAAGGATGACAGAATTAATTTGATTGGAGAATTTTGTTTATACTGTAATAAAATGAAGTAATTTAAAAGAAATCGATGAAACTATACAGCATGTTTTTGAAAATTACAAAGTGTTCAGATAGCTGTGTTACAGTTTTCCTCAATTGATTTGATACATTTCTCCAAACTATAGTCAATGCTTTTGAAACAATTTACACAGCCAACAAAAATAGCAGTCTTTCTAAATACACTCAGTGATCACTTTATTTGGAACACCTGTATACCTACTTATCCATGCGATGATCTAATCAGCCAATCTTGTGGAAGCAGTGCAATGCATAAAATCATGCATAAAGGGGTCACTGGCTTCAGTTAATGTTCACATAAGACATCAGAATGGGGGAAAAAATGTTATCTCAGTGATTCTGACCATGGCATGATTGTTGGTGCCAGATGGGCTAGTTTGAGTATTTCTGTAACTGCTGATCTCCTGGGATTTTCACACACAACAGTCTCTAGAGTTCACTCTGAATGGTGCCAAAAACAAAAAACATCCAGTGAGCGGAAGTTCTGCAGATGGAAACATGTAACTGATGAGAGAGGTCAATGAAGAACGGCTTTCAGATCATTTGAGCCTCTTTTGTGTCTTCTTTACTCTCTGCTCACCATCATTACATCATCTCTACTTGCTCTTTACTCAACTCTTTCAAAGTCCACCCCTGAAAGTGTTGAGAAAACCTTCCCCTTTTCTCATCACATCTTCCTCTTATTTCCTCTTCCTCTACCCACTCTCTCATCAGTCTACACATGTTCTTCATCTTGTTCTGTCTTTACTTCCTCCTCCTCATTATCTGCTTGCTCTGGGTTTTCATATTTGAACAGCAAAGTCATGATAGTTGTGCAATCAAATTTAGTAAATTGAGTTTTCTTTGCTGTGTGCATTACTAATGCAGCAGATATCAATGTGAAGGCATTTGACAACCTGACATTTGCATTTGAGAAAATAGCTTTAATTTAGTTGTCAGTGTTAACTGTTTTGAAAGCATGAACCTTGCATCAGATCCATTTTTGTGTATTGTTTAAAAAAAAAAAAAGTGAAATTGAAGAAATATTTACAATTTGTTTAGGCCATATAATAGTTGTTCAGATGACTGTGTTAATAGTTTTGAGTTTGGTCAACTTTTAAAAATCAATTGAGAAAAACTGTAATTGTTTTGGGAACATTCACCTTAGTTTGTAAAAATTTATAAAATCAGTACTGAATCGCTTATTTATTAAGAAATATTTATTTATTTATTTATATGTGTACAGTATGCCTACCTGAAGCATTTCTTTTCGACACAGAGCCAATTATCTGCTTCAATTAAACTTAAATTCCTCCATTCTTACTCCCCCCATCCCCCCATCCTTTCCATCCATCCTTTTTATTTCACTTTCTTTTCTGCCAGTCTCAGGTTTCTTTGGTCTGTTTTCTGGTTGAATACAAGCCCCTGACTTTTAACCACTCATATGTGTACCCGGGTTGGGCATATTTACTCGGCTGGCTGTTGGCCCTTTCCTTCATTCTGCTGGTGCCTGGATGGGCACTGGGCCGAATCATTGCTGGCAAAGGGAGCCTGAAACAGGTAAAGATGAATACATGCTCATTCCTGAGATGTCATCAAGGCAGCGATGTAAATGTTTTACTGTTTCAGCAAAGCTAATCTACATAAGTAACTAGTCAGGAGTAAATGAATCTAAAATTATCTCAGAATTCAGTTCTATTGAACTGTTACAAGGTTAATGTTTTTTCATGTGTTTCTCGACAGCGTTGGCTTCAACTGTGTAGTCCTGACAAAAGCCTCCCGCTCACCTGTAAGCAACAAGCTGAAATACAGGAAATGACTCTGACCACAGAAATGGAAGACTTAGTCAGGATCAACACAAAGTAAAAAAAGTGACTGTCAATAGACATTGAAAGAAAATTCAAACACTCTTCTGTTGACATTACTAGACTGGTTACATGTAAAACCAGGGAACAAAATTTACTTGTTGCTACACCTCAACACACACCTATGGGTGAGTTGAGAAAATACTAGCCAGAAATATTGCAGAAAAGCCATGAAACTGTATTTTGCATTATTTCATTAAACATTTTTGTCTCAATGACAATTGAATCATTTTGATCTTTTTCACTTGCATAACCAGTTTTGTGGTTGTTCTGTTTATTTCATAGCACCATATACTAGTCTCTCAGTGAAATGTCATACCTATAAACAGTTAATCCTATTATGATATAATTTTAATTTTATAATTTCTATAATTCTATAATTTTCTAATATCTTCATCAGTAGACGAAGACGTGGAACTATAAAGATCAAGATAGAAATCTTTAAAAAGCATTATTAATATCAATGGCCAAGATAAAAATTTCACCACCAGCAGATTTCACTGAGGGAATGGTAGAAAAAGACTCTCTCTGCTTTATATATCTAGCCAAAAGCGTCCCTGCTTTGTCCCCCGACTCAAAGTATATCTGTCTTGCCCTTAAGAGCCAAAACTCCACCTTTCGTGACAAAATAGTATTATATCTGTATTTCAATCAGGTCAATTCTCTGAGGCCATCAGACGACATTCGGCGCTTCAGCTCTGCCTCTGCACTTTTAATATTCCTTTCCAACTCCACGAGTTCTCGTGCTTTGGACTTTTTGATAAATGAGGCATACTGTATGATCTGACCCCTAAGAACCGCCTTAAGTGCCTCCCAAGCGACGCCCACAGAGGATACTGAGGACCAGTTATTCTACATTTAAACATTAATTTCAGCCTTTAACATTTCTTGGAATTCAAGATTTTGCTCACCAGGGCGTGATCTGAGACTAAAATGTTTCCAATTGAGCAATCCACAACAGATGAAATGAGGGACTTAGATATACACTATATTGCCAAAAGTATTCGCTCACCCATCCAAATAATTGAATTCAGGTGTTCCAATCACTTCCATGGCCACAGGTGTATAAAATGAAGCACCTAGGCATGCAGACTGCTTCTACAAACATTTGTGAAAGAATGGGCTGCTCTCAGGAGCTCAGTGAATTCCAGCGTGGTACTGTGATAGGATGCCACCTGTGCAACAAGTCCAGTCGTGAAATTTCCTCGCTACTAAATATTCCACAGTCAACTGTCAGTGGTATTATAACAAAGTGGAAGCGATTGGGAATGACATCAACTCAGCCACGAAGTGGTAGGCCACATAAAATGACAGAGCAGGGTCAGCGGATGCTGAGGCGCATAGTGTGCAGAGGTCGCCAACTTTCTGCAGAGTCAATCGCTACAGACCTCCAAAGTTCATGTGGCCTTCAGATTAGCTCAAGAACAGTGCGTAGAGAGCTTCATGGAATGGGTTTCCATGGCCGAGCAGCTGCATCCAAGCCATACATCACCAAGTGCAATGCAGAGTGTCGGATGCAGTGGTGTAAAGCACGCCGCCACTAGACTCTAGAGCAGTGGAGACGCATTCTCTGGAATGACAAATCACGCTTCTCCATCTGGCAATCTGATGGACGAGTCTGGGTTTGGCGGTTGCCAGGAGAACGGTACTTGTCTGACTGCATTGTGCCAACTGTGAAGTTTGGTGGAGGGGGGATTATGGTGTGGGGTTGTTTTTCAGGAGCTGGGCTTGGCCCCTTAGTTCCAGTGAAAGGAACTCTGAATGCTTCAGCATACCAAGAGATTTTGGACAATTCCATGCTCCCAACTTTGTGGGAACAGTTTGGGGATGGCCCCTTCCTGTTCCAACATGACTGCACACCAGTGCACAAAGCAAGGTCCATAAAGACATGGATGAGCGAGTTTGGTGTGGAAGAACTTGACTGGCCTGCACAGAGTCCTGACCTCAACCCGATAGAGCACCTTTGGGATGAATTAGAGCGAAGACTGCGAGCCAGGCCTTCTCGTCCAACATCAGTGTCTGACCTCACAAATGTGCTTCTGGAAGAATGGTCAAAAATTCCCATAACCACACCCCTAAACCTTGTGGAAAGCCTTCCCAGAAGAGTTGAAGCTGTTATAGCTGCAAAGGGTGGGCCGACGTCATATTAAACCCTATGGATTAAGAATGGGATGTCACTTAAATTCATATGCGTCTAAAGGCAGATGAGCGAATACTTTTGGCAATATAGTGTATATATATATATATATAAATCTATTCTAGAATAGATCTTATGGACTGATGAAACTAGCAGATGGTTTCAAAAGTCTCCAAATATCTGTAAGACCAAGATTTTTACACATCCTGTGAAGCATCAGTGTTGCTCTAGGGGGCATACACACTTTTGCTACACTATGATCAAGGACTGAGTCCATCAAAAGATTAAAGTCTCCTCCCAATATTATATCATGAGGGGTGCCAGCGGCTTGCAACATCCCTTCAAGATCTATAAAAAAGCCCTGATCAATGTTAGGTGCGTAAATATTAGCCAAAATCAACCTTTGCCCCTGAATGTCTGCTAAAACAATAATGACTCATCCTAATTTATCTTTAATCTGTTTGAGACATTTGAATTGTAGATGTTTACTTATCAATGTAATGACTCCCCTGCTCTTACTTGAGCCAGCACTAAAGAAAACATGTCCACCCCATATCTTTCACAATTGTTCAGCTTCCTGAGGGGAAAGATGCGTTTCTTGAAGAAACACTATATCATATTTTTTACATTTAAGAAAATAAATAACCTTCCTTCTTTTTATAGGGTGCCCCAACCCATTCACATTCCACGTGGAGAGAGATAATCCACTCATATTAACATCTGACATATTAGAAAAATTAGATTGTGTGTCATAAATAAAATTATAAAGACCACGTTCCACATTGGTGCAACAATCAACCCCCGAACTTCCCCCAGAACAAAACAAACAGAAAAAAGAAAAACGTGTGCATCGTGACATCCCTCTAAACTCAAAAAGTCCATGTACGCCTACGAGAGACCCCGCGACAAATTTGCCATCTGATTGCTCAAGTCCGGTGCTTCTCAACAAATTTTGTGAGACAGAATTACATAACAGAAAATAATCTATTAAACAGACTCCAGTCAATAGGCAGAATAAACACAGATAACATGTAGA
This sequence comes from Myxocyprinus asiaticus, assembly GCF_019703515.2. Classification (NCBI taxonomy): domain Eukaryota; kingdom Metazoa; phylum Chordata; class Actinopteri; order Cypriniformes; family Catostomidae; genus Myxocyprinus; species Myxocyprinus asiaticus. The sequence goes on along the minus strand of NC_059361.1, from coordinate 39,756,290 downwards.
TTCATTCACAAAACTGTATCGAAGGTGTGTTCCTCCACAAAACAATCTCTAGCCTCTAGCAGAACCAGCACAAAAACAAAACAAAAAAACAAAACAAAAAATCCGTTCAGTTTCCTCAGACATTCAAACGAATGTTCAGTGAGCCGGCTGTTCATGAATGAAGCAGATTACCTAATCCTTCCAATGTCCTGCAAAAAATACTCCACAAAACAAACTCCAGCCGCTAGGTGGAACCAGCACAAAACAAACAAAAAAGGCACCAAGCTTCTTCAGACAGTCAAGTGTATGTTCAGTGAGACCAGCTCACTTGGGGGCACCATGAAAATCACCAAATGGCTTACTCACCCCATTGTCTCTATGAAAGACATCACTTGATGTGGGCATGTAAATACTTTGCGGCCATCCTTAGTATCTATTCTCAGTTTGGCCGGAATCATCAGTGCAAAACCTTCCATTGATGTAAGAGTTTCTTGCATTCCTTGAATCGATCACGTTTCTCTCTTGTTGAATTTGCAAAGTCTGGGAACAAAAAAATTCTGTGATTCTTCCAAGAAAGCTTTCCTTTGATCCTCGCCTCGCACAACACGAGATCTTTATCGGATGATCTCAGACATTTGGCCAGAATTGATCGGGGCCTGTCTCCCTCAGCAGATCTGCGAGCCAGGACTCTGTGAGCTCACTCGATTTCCAGCTTATGGCCTGTTATGTCCAGCAGACTCGTGCAGAGCTCGTCTAGGACTTTCACCATATCTCTGCCTTCTTCATGCTCAGGAATTCCAACAATTCGGATGTTGTTTCGCCAATTACGATTCTCCAAATCCTCCAGTTTTTCCAAAATGCGTTCCAAGTCTATCTTGGTTGCTAGCGGATTAGCAGCTAATTCCCTCTTCGATGACTCCAGATAATCGATCTGTCTCTCAACGTCCTCGATTCTTGTAACCAACTCTGGAAGAGAACTGTAACCAAGATGGAAGAGAATTTCGCCTCCATGGCAGTAATTGATCGATGTATTACAGCAAGATCTTCTAAGTCAGCAAAAACTTTCATCAGCATCACAGACAGTTGACGTTGAATTTCTCTCACTGCACAGTCCAAACCGAGTCTTTGATCTGCGCCCCTGTCAGAGGTATCAGCTTGAGCACGTAAGTGTCTTTTAATATCTCCAGAGCCCGAGGAATTTGAATTCTTTGCCATGTTGTCTTCAAAGAATAGATATGTAGCAGGGTGTATTGAATCTCACCAGTTTATAACATAAAAATAATTAAAAAACTAGCAAAGTGCGCAGAGCTCACCGTTAACACGTCCGCTCCTCGCATGGTGTCACGTGACTCGGATTTACATATTTTTAATGTTTAATATGGAAGTATTTTCCGTGCAATTTTCAAAACAAATTGCAAATTATATTTGCATTTTCTATTTGTGGACACATAAATTGTGACATAATCTAAATGCAACTGCAAATCGTATATTACCATTTGAGTTTTCGTTTACAGGAACGCACAATGTCTGCAAAATTTTAAATGGAAAAGCAGTCCATTCGCCATTGCATTTCCCATGTCTTACGAGTTACGGACCATGTCATATCGATGAATAGCAAAAGCAATTACCCCATTTGCTATTTCTCTTCCTCTGTGTCCTGTATGGAGCCTGCCAAAATTAAAATGGAATCACAGTTTAAGATGACAACTGCATGTTAGATCGCCTTGCTATCTTCCATCTCTTACAAGTCAACATATATTTTGTTCTTTTAATATAAAATGTACTTATTTTTTTTTTATTTGTTTTGCACAATGCTCTACTACTATATAATTATATGAAATTTGTTACATTACATGGAATAGTAGAACATATGGCAAGATGTGAAATATCTGATAAGTTGATTAATCAGTGATTAATAGTTTATTAAGATAAAATGTCTAGATCATTGATTATCAAAATAGTTACCCTAGATATTTCACCATTTATTTTCCACATAGTAATGAATTTATTACTATAATTAAGCACAATTTGTTTCCCTAATCTTAAGTGCTATTTAAATGGAAACAGGAATATCCACTTATCTCTGTTAACAAGATTTGGACTAGTATCAAAGTAGATATTCATTTATAAATGAAATCTTAACATTTCAAGTTAGTCTCTCGACACTGTAATAGTAGCTGACGCTATGGGAATTGTATGCCATAACACTGTGCTACTGATTCAAATGCACTAGACAATGCACACTAGCCAGTCAAGGTACTGAAAAAACCCTCATTCAAATAAAAAACTTGGGAAAAGAGGGAAGAAACATCCAGGTTATAAAACCTGGCAAAGGTGTTTGGGGAAGCCTGGCCTGCCACCAGACAGATGTCCTCCAAGGACACCCCCTTAACCCAAGCCCAGGAGGAAGTCATGCGCTGGGTAGAATGAGCTCTAACACCAACTGGGTACTGCTTGCCTTGCGAACACAATGACCTCAACCACCCAGTAAGAGAGTCTGTATTTGGAAACTTGCCAAACTGATTCATACGGTCAATTTATGTATATAAAAAAAAATCTTACCTTACACTTCACAGCAGATGCACTGTAGGACAGATAATATCACAGAAGGTACACTGAAGATTAGATAATATATTATCAAACATATTATGTGGTTTTCAGATGTTTATAATGTGTTTTTTAGATGTTTATAATGATTGATTATGATAGATAAGAGGAGATGTGCTTGCTGGCTATGCGCCAAATTGTTTACATGCAATGCAGCATGGGATTGTGAGTTCATCATATAAGCAAAGAAGGTTCTAAAAACCTTGCCCTTCCACTTTTCCAGCAAGGGAAGTGGTTAGAATAAGTGATGGACAGAATGTAAGAAGGCTTGTGTGGACTATTCTTTGTTTGACGTCAGAAAACATGGCCGTATCGTTGCATCAAAACAGTGCGCTCCAACGGTAACAGCTTTAAACTTTTATTTAGTGATTGTTTGAATGTTTGTAACATATAAAAATAAAGATATTGGGATGTTGAAAAGACAATTTGAGCAGCTGGTTCATTGCGACAACCACTTCAGTCCCTCTTTTACTGGTAAACAGTAGCCCAAATGCAGATCACACCGATTTGATAGTATGCCTCTGAGCCAAGCCAAGTGTAATCACGTATGGATAGCCCTAATATGAAGCAGTGAAGGCAAGAGTTGTCTCAATGTTTGTCTATGGGAAAGCTTACCTGCTTTAAGGGTTAAGGACTAACCTGCAAAGTTTAACAAAATAGGGAACCCTTTTATAACATTCTTGAAGGAATCTGATCTAGATTTATTTTCTGTATAACTTGTTCAACATTCTCCTCATAGTTGATGCATTAAAAGAATAATAGTAATACTAACAAAAAAAGAGAGCAGGCTTTATTTATTTTTTTGCTTACCAGTGCAAAGTGGTAATTTTTTACAAAATCATGCAGGAAAAAGGTGGGGTGTTCTGCTGGGCCCCCTGTCTGTCCAGGGGCCGGTTGCATAAACATAGCAATTAACATAGAATCAGAATCTTAATCAACTTTATTGCCAGGTATGCTTACACATACAAGGAATTTGTCTTGGTGACAGGAGCTTCCAGTGCACAACAATACAATACAGCAACAAGACAGAGATAATAATACAAAATAATAATAAAAAAAAAAAAAATAGATATAAAATTAAATAAAATAAAACATTTAAATAGAAAATAAAGTATATAAAGAATACACAATAAGACTAATATATATATATATATATATATATATATATATATACACACACACACACACACACACACAGGGTTGGGGATTAACGGAATACAAGTAACAGGATTACGTATTTAAAAAACAAAATATAAGTAACTGTATTCCACTACAGTTACAATTTAAATAATTGGTAATTAGAATACAGTTACATTCAAATAGTATTTTGATTACTGAAGAATTTTTTTCATTTAATATTTAGTCCTTTCAGATGGAAAACATTTATACATATAAATGATGCGATCCAAAGTGCATTTGAACAGCGGTGAAACACTTTCTTATGATGTGTTACATTCATATAAGCAGACAGAGAAGTAAGTTTGAAGTAAGTTTGGAGTAAGAGAAAGAGAAATAAACCTTGTGTAAATTGTCAGCTTTACGCTAAGCTAAAATGCTATTTCTAGCCATTGTACATGCACATGTTACCAGGCACGATCATATTTTTTTATCAAGAAAATTCACATTGGATCATAATTAATTTTTTTCTAGTAAGACCTTTGATATTAGGGCAAAAATCATATTCTTGATAATAACTTTTGTATTGTTTTCCTGTAAAACTATCTAAAAATCCTTAAAACCAGATCCATTTGATTGATCTTGTTTTAGAAACAACACTGCATAAGATATTTAGGTTTTTCAGAGAATGTATTTTTAACATGTGTATTTTGTCTTACTGTACTGGCAGAGTTTTTATAGTCAAAACAAGTGAAAAAATCTACCAGTGCTGAAGAAGTAATCCAAAGTATTTAGAATACGTTACTGACCTTGAGTAATCTAACGGAATATGTTACAAATTACATTTTACAGCATGTATTCATGACTGACCAAGATGGATCAAGCGGCTGTCAGAATTATCCTGCTCAAGCAAGGGAACCGTCCAGTTGAGGATCACATCCGTGAGTTTTTAGAACTGGTTAACGTGGTGCACTATGATGACCGTACTCTGGTGAGTTTCTTCAGGGCCGGTCTAAATAGTGCACTACAGGCACGGATGCCTCCGGTGGATCCTCAATGGACATTGTACAACTACGTGGAGCTGGCTCTGTAACTTTGTGACTCCCATTTCACTGTGGGTAAGGCAGATGAGGACATTGGATCACCTTCCACAGTAAATGCCCCTCAACCTTCCACGGCTCCTTCGTCCGAGCCTTCCACGGCTTCTTCGTCCAAGCCCGCCATGGTCCACGAGCCAGTGGCCACGCCCGCCACGGCCCACAAGCCAGCGCCCACGCCCGCCACGGGCAATTAACCAACGTCCGCACCTGCCACGGCCCACAAGCCAGCACCCACGCCCGCCACGGGCAATTAACCAACGTCCGCACCTGCCACGGCCCACGAGCCAGCGCCCACGCCCGCCATGGCCCACGAGCCAGCACCCGCCACGGCCCGCAAGCCAGCACCTGCCACGGCCAACAAGCCAATGTCCGTGCCCGCCACGGTCAATAAGCCTGTTCTTGAAGCCTCGGCCGTCCCAGAGCCAAAGCCTGTAGCCTCGACCGTCCCAGTGCCAGCATCCTTGGCCATGGAGGCCATTCCCGCAACAGCACTCCCAGCTGTCCAGAAGAGGAGGAGGAGGAGGAGGAGGAGGAGAAGGAAAAGGACTCCTGCTCCCCAGTCGATGCTAGCACTCATGACCATGGAGGCCATTCCCCAGTCACTGCCTGTGCTCTCGGCCACGGAGGTCAGTTCCCAATCACTGCCAGCTCTCGTTGAGCCTCCCACGTCTCCGCCTCCCATGGCTCCGCCCCTCGATCCTCCCACGACTCCGCCTCCCATGGCTCCGCCCCTCAAGCCTCCCACGGCTCCACCTTCCACGGCTCTGCCCTTCGAGCCTCTCCTGGCTCCGCCCTCAGAGTCTTCCACGTCTCCGCCCTCAGAGTCTTCTAAGGCTCCGCCCGCTCCCCCAGAGGCTCCTCCTCCAGCGGCTCCACCCGCTCCCCCAGAGACGACTCCTCCAGCGGCTCCGCCCGCTCCTCCAGAGACTCCTCCTCCAGCGGTTCCGCCCGCTCCTCCAGAGAATCCTCCTCCAGCAGTTCAGTCCGCCCTCCCCACCCCTCCTCCAGCAGCTCCGCCGCCTGACCCAGTCCCTGCCCTGTGGCCGCCTCCCAGGCCTCCTGGCCCAGTCCCTGACCTGTGGCTGCCTCTCAGACCATCTGACCCAGTCCCTACCCTGAGATCATCTCCTTGGTCTCCTGGCCATCCACCTGATCTGCCTTGGTCTCCTGGCCTTCCACCTGATCTGCTCTGGTCTCCTTAGTCTCCTGGCCATCCGCCTGATCTGCTCTGTTCTCCTTGGTCTCCTGGCCATCCGCCTGATCTGCTCTGGTCTCCTTGGTCTCCTGGCCATCCGCCTGATCTGCTCTTGTCTCCTTGGTCTCCTGGCTGTCCGCCTGATCTGCTCTGGTCTCCTTGGTCTCCTGGCCATCCACCTGATCTGCTCTGGTCTCCTTGGTCTCATGGCCATCTGCCTGATCTGCTCTGGTCTCCTTGGTCTCCTGGCCGTCCGTCTGCTCTACCTCAGCCATCTGAACCTCTAGCTCCAGCTTGGTCCTCCTAGCCTGCAGCATCGCCCTGGTTCTTCATCCCTCTGGCTTTGCCTTGGTCTCCAGCTTCCCTGACTTCAACTTGGACTCCTTGCTACTTTGCCTACTAAACAGTGGCACCAGTGTGGTGACTGGTTTTGCTGTGTTCTCAGTCCTGGGCTTCATGGCCCATATGCAGGGTTGGGAAGTAACAGAATACATGTAACTGGATTAGATATTTAGGTTTTTCAGAGAATGTATTTTTAGCATGTGTATTTTGTCTTACTGTACTGGCAGAGTTTTTATAGTCAAAACATGTGAAAAAAATCTACCAGTGCTAAAGAAGTAATCTAAAGTATTTAGAATACGTTACTGACCTTGAGTAATCTAATGGAATATGTTACAAATTACATTTTACAGCATGTATTCAGTAATCTGTAGTGGAATACATTTCAAAAGTAACCCTCCCAGTCCTGCCCATAAGCAGGGCATCTCCATTGCAGAGGTAGCAGAATCAGGTACCACTTTTCAATGTTCAGTGAATTAAGACATTCTTAAATTACCAAAGTATTGCAAACAAGCAATGTCATAAAGTGATGATTACAAATACTGCATAATCAACATCAGATATCTCATTTTTAGGCCCAGGCCTAGCGTTCGTCATTTATCCACAGGCAGTAGCTACGATGCCTCTCTCTCAGCTGTGGGCTGCATGTTTCTTCATCATGATCATTTTGCTGGGCCTAGATACACAGGTGAGCTTGAACTCACACATAGCAGTGGTCACTTATACCCTTACGGACCGCACTGCCGGTAGTTATGCAACTGGTGCCCCATAATGTAAAATATACTGCAAGTAAATTATACTCAAGTGTATTAGGTCAAAATGATGTGGCAAAGAAAAAAGTTTGAAAGTAACTTAGAATAGTTCTTTAACTCACAAATACAAGCTTTATATCTGTCTGAGGGATGCATGTTAAGTCTTCCTACAGGCCTTTAATACCTTTACTTAGGCTGAATACTAAATTAATTTTACTGATATTGGAGAATAATTTATTTATCTAAAGAAATGTTTTTCCGTTTTAACGCATACTGTTTTGTGCTGCATTCCTCATAGTTTATCACGATGGAGGTTATCATGACGTCAGTGACAGGCCTGTTCCCCATGGTCCTGCGCAAAGCTGGATGTTGAGAAATTTTCCTCCTGCTCTTCTGTCCCATCTGCTTCTCTGTCCAAATTGTAATGGTCACAGAGGTCAGAGTAGAAAGATTGTAAGTGATTGTGTTGTGTGAGAGTGAAAAAAATAACAAAAGGGGTTCAAAAGTTTACACTGAAAATCTTGGATTCAAAATCAAAATTTAATCTTGGAAATAAAGATCAAGTTTAGGACAGTTATTTTTCATGGAGAAGGAAAAATTTCTGCTAACCATTCCATAAAAAAATAACTTACTTCACCTTTAAATGTTAAAAGGGCTTTTAAGTTTATGTGACATTTTGTCTTCACTATGTAATGTTATACTGTAACCTGCAGGGGGGATGTATGTATTCCAGTTGTTTGACTACTATGCCTGCAATGGTGCCTGTCTTCTTACTCTATGTTTGAGTCTCTGGCCATGGGTTGGATTTTTGGTGAGTACCAAACAAGCTACAGAAAGTGACCTTAACAGAGACTCATCATATACAAATTTCTCCAAATATTATAAAAAAGACCTGGGAAAGCTAAATAAGTTCTGACATACACGCAGGGGCTGAGAGAATGTTTGAAATCATTGAAGACATGACAAGATCAAAACCAAACTACATATTCATGTTTTGCTGGAAATATCTGTCTCATGTCCCTGGTAAGTAAATCTGTTTGAGCTTTACAGATGCTATGTTTTTGTAATATGTCAATCATAGCCTTACCATTTTTGTATTAAATTGAGGGCCAGCTGACAATGGCTGTGGCACCATCTAGTGTCCATGCTGCAGTACAAGCTGTCCTTATTGGGATTTTAATCAGGCAATCAGTTACTTAAAATTAGGACTCAGAAAGGGCTAAGGACCCGTAGTGATAACAGGCTTGTTCCTTAACTTCTCACCTTGAAAATAGATGAGAGTAGGTGGCTGCAGTCAGGGGAGGAGTAAAATAAGAGCTGTCAAGTCAGACAGTTTTCACTTCTCCTAGTGGATCAGATACTTTCGAGATCAAAGGCAGATATTGCAGGATTCACGTTTATGCGCTGTTGCTTCTTCTTCTGTTTTATTGGTGGATCACAACTTAACAGTGCATCACCGCCATTTGCTGTTATGCACTGTTTTTGATAAAGTGGATATCATTTAAATTCTGTTTCTTTAAAATGACAATAAATATGATGAAAAAGACACTGTACATGTTATTTAATTTCTCCCATAAGACGTGTCTTTCCATCCATATTTAGTTGAATAAAGACACGTATTTTAGATATTTCAGAAATATGATAACAATCACATATCCCATCCAGAGTGTTGCGAATATTCATACATAATTTATACACATTAAAACATGATATTAGAAATAAAAAATCTAACATTTTAGAAGAGAACAAAAGCATCACAGTTGTTTAAGCCAATGAGCATTAGTCAGTAAGTAATTTCCCATCATGCCATCAGTCAGCGCTGTCGGGGGAGAGCAACCAGAGATCTTCAATACTTCTGGAGAAAGTGCTCCTGACTATGCCACCTGGCACATCCGCCTCGCCGTCCCAAGAGTTTTTTGGCATATGCTGCATGACATCAGAGCAAGTTGGACTACACTTGGACACATTTCTAACTGGCATGCACCTCGCGGTGATCGGTGCTGCACAGATTTTGCTCATCTCGAATGAGCCTGATGTACTATAGCTGCTCATGTGCCTTGAGTATAGAAGTACCTTTCTGATTCAGTTCATAATCTAAAGCCATCTGAAGATATTCTTCACAACTATTGTTCTTTAAATATCATGTGTGCGTGCAGCAAATAAATCACACACATATGCATCTATACATATGGCAAGTTTGTAAAGAATAAAGGGACTGTTCAATTTCTACAAAGAGTGGTCTGAGAGACTTGATGTCAAAATTTGGACATAATTTGTTCTAATCGGACATTCCCCGGTGGTTGCTACCAGAATTTAATCAGCACCAAAGTGCTTTTACATAGTAGTTTAAAAGATACAGTTTTCTTAATGGTCCTTCGAGCCGGATCCTGCAACTTCTAAAGCACTAAAAATGTCCACACAGAGAGAGGAGTCTTGTGATGCAACTGTTTTTCCCCATCATAGAACACATCCACTGCTATCTCAAAAATTACGAGGTTGATTATGTGTCAGAGCAAAGACCTGCACAAGTATAACATGACCACTCCGACATGGGAGAAGCATTAATTGGAGCAACAGGAGGTACATCACCACCTCATAACACTATTGATGGCATTGACTACTTTCCTGCTTTAAAAGGAACCCATACCCCTCTCCTAAAGTTCTTCAGACATATTTGAAAGAGAATAAGCAGCTTAGAAGTGACATCAGAGAACTCTCTGAAATGCAATCCCCATCACCCCTGTCCCCGACTCATTGGGTTCATTCGCCAAGAAGGCCAACAAGTAACACTGAGGATGAAACCTCAGCCTCATCAGGTCGAAGTCCACTGTCATCAGGTAACAGAGTAATGTCTACAAGAGATCAAAGAGATCCACATTATCTTGCCAGAAATAAGCCTGTGAAACACTGTGTGGACACGTTACATGCAGAAAGCCAGAGTGACAGGAATGATGAGATCATCAAAGAGATTCAAAGGATGAACGTACACTCTAAGCCTGCTAGGTCACCATTCCCATCATCAGACCTATCAACTTCCAGTAATGAGTCATCAATTTGCCATAAGGGTGAGCATGCTAATACTTATCATCTTTCCCCAAGGCAGGACTCTAGACATTATCAAAGCCCTGAATTCAGACATCGCAACCCATTTGTGCCTTATCGCTCTTTGTCTCCACCCAGTCAAGAGATGTTTTACTGTAGTCCAACTCCCGCCATCCCTGATTTTGTGAAAAGAGGATCCACGTGAATTTGCAAGGTTGAAAGTTGCTCTTGACAATCTTCTGCCCATAGATGCCACAGAAAGTTTTACGTTTCAAATACTGATGGACCACTTTCAGCTGGAGGAGTCATTACTCATTGCTCACTCCTACAGTAATAGCAAGTACCCATATAGTTCACAATGCAAGCTCTCACTGCAAGCCCCATCAACTCGCATTTCAGCACACTGCTGGACTGATGGATAGACCAAACATAAGAAGTGGTTACACAAGTGCATTTAGGCTTTTCGCACTGAGAGTACTAGCCTTGGTTGGACTGCTAGACCAGTTAGGAACTCATGGACATACAGAATTGACTTGTGGGTCTCACGTCTCCCTACTCCTAGCCAAATTACCCCACAACCTCAGGGCAAACTTTAAAGAGGTATGTGAATCCTCTCAAAACACCAATACCTACCCTACTTGAACTAGCAGAGTGGCTGGAGTACAAAGTGAGGGTACAAGAGGATGGTACTCAGTTCAGCACTGATCCAAGTAGAGAAAGGCAAGGTCCCCGCAATGAACAAAAAAAGAGGACCTTAAGTCTTTCATAAGTCTACTGCCATCTTTCACAGGAGTGAACAAATGCAAGCCTTCAGACCTGAACTGCCTCCCCACAATGCTGTTTCTGAAGTGAAACCACAGGAAAATCCAAAGAAATTCTGCCCATTCTGTAACACAATCAGTGTTCAAACTTCCAGTTACTGTCTAGATAGCCAATTGAAACCTGGATTAAATCTAATCAGAGATGCTGGAAATGTGGGCGTGTTTACCAGGCAGGCCAGTGTACTCTCAGGGCTAAATGCAAAAAGTGTTAAAAGAGACACTTGGAGGTCCTGCATGAAGTTAATGCAGGAAAGAATGCCTATCTAACCAGTGCATCTAGCGAGATCAGCCATTCTACAAGCACCCCAGTTGAAACCCATACTTTGATCAACCAGCAGGCAGTAGGAAAGTGTTGTTAAAAATTAGCAGAGTCATCTTACATAATGGTGACCTTTCACTGGACACTTAAGCACTGTTAGATGACGGGTCAGAACGCACCATACTTCTCCATGAGGCAGCTCAGCATCTCATCCTTTATGGTAGTGCTGAATACTTGCCTTGTACAAATAGGAAATATTTCACCTTATGTCATACTTAATTTATGCAGTCTGGCAACCATGTATGCGAGTGTTCAGAAAAAAACCTTAAAGTGCTCAATAGTGCAATTTTATGCTCAAAGAAAAGTGTGATGCAGCCACTCCATTCATTATTCATTCATTCATGATGTTGCATGTGCAGTTTAGTGGCAAGTCTGCGAGCAAACCTTTTCAGTGATGAACTTTTGTAAAATCCCAATAGATATTTGCATCATTCGCACATGAAGGGGACACGCAAGCAAATCCAAATGAGAGAGGAAAATGTTTGTTCTTTGTGTTATTTGTAAAATGCTGAAGTCACTCACACCTGTATGTGAATGTTACTCTGGCAGTAATCATTTATCAGTGTCATGCAGCCTGTTTTATTCAGTTGTGTGCTGAATGGGATGCCAAATAAACCATTGACAAGACTCGCATCATGACCCATGAGCGTGTAAACAGGTTGATAATGTTCTGAGAATAAAACAAATGTGTCCACTTTGTGGCCAACATTAAAATAAGCCTTTAGAACCTATAATTTCCTAATATTTTATTTTACTATTAATCCAGACTCCTGATGTAGAGTGTTAAATTGAATACTAAATTACCACTGCAATTAAGTATGTTAAAATAAACAATTAATAATTATACTCAGTCTTAATTCAGTTTTACTTACATGTGATTGAAATGTAGCAGCAAAACTTCAAGCAATTACAGAATGGTCCCAGCAGTCTGTATACACTTCAGAAAATTGTGCATCAATCATTAAGTGCATGAGTGCACTACTACTTCTGGGATTAAAAGATACAACTATGCAGAAATTTGTATCTTCTCTCTTTCATGTTCTACTTAACAGCTGATGTGGCCCCTGTACCAAAACAATTGCACACCTCTGCTCAATTGAATATGGATGACTAATACTGTAAATTGGCAAGCAGATTTCCTTGAATCCCAGCAAACACACAAAAATCCCTGCAGTCTGTGAACACACAATTGCTGCATCAAAACGTATAAATGTGTATGATTGTGCAAATCAGTATGTCCTAATCTGCACACACAGCATTTTGCTCTCATTTTCAGCGACAGATCATGTGAAAAAAACAAAGCAATAAATGTTTTGTACATAAAACAACGTAAATAACAGTTTTTTTAGTAGCATTTAAACGTGATTTAATATATTTAAAAAATTTGTAATTATGATACATCTCCACTTTATACAGAGCACCCCCACTATTTTCAGAAGCACCCTCAGTGATTTTGATCTGGAACCCGGCCTGTCTATTGGGATTCATAATACCCTTCAACACCCGAGCTATGATCTTGGTTCAAAAGCTTTGGGACAAAAAAAGAGAGAGGGATGATCCTGATCTACCTTCTGACCTCCGGCAAGCATGGCTAACATGGGAAGATGAGCTCACACAGCTACCGAGTATCACACTGCCTAGGTGCTACACTACAAATCTAGATCCATTAGTTAGCTCAAGGAGTGTTAATGTCTTTAGTGATGACTCAGAGCGTGCCTATGGCTCTGTCTCCTTTCTTCACACTGAAGATGTTAAAGGCCAGATTGAAGTGTCATTCTTGGCAGCTAGATCGAGAGTAGCTCCTAAAAGGCAACAGACAATGCCAAGACTCAAACTTTATGCAGTTCTAACTGGAGTTCAACTGGCCGTCATTTTCAAAAGAGAGCTTAAACTGGAAATTAGCAACTTCACATATTGGACTGATTCCACAACAGTTCTGAACTGGCTTCAATCAGACTCATGCCACTTTAAAGTATTTGTAGGGACAAAAGTTACAGAGATCCAGGAACTCAGTGAACTCAAAATACAACCCATCTGATGATAACACCCATGGTATGTCATTGTCCCAGCTTGCAGAATGTAACCACTGGAGTAAAGGCCCAGCATTTCTCTGGAAAACTCAATCATCTTGGCCTAAATTACCCAAAGCAGAGCCAGTTGATAATACAGAGGAACAGCATAAGCCAACATCTTGCCACCTCCTAACAACTCCTAATGAACTGCTTCTAGTTGATGCCACTCAGTTCAACACTTTCCAAGAACTTGTGGAAGCAACCACCCAATCTTTCCACAGGGCGGCTGGCACTACTGACATTCCCTCTGCTGACATGTTCAGGAAAGCTGAACTAAAAGTTCTAAAACAATCTCAAATTGAAAGCTTCCCTGATGTGTATGTTCAGATTCAAGCAGGACGTCCAGTCCCCACAAGCAGTCGACTTGTGACATTAGCCCCTGAGTTTGATTCTGACACTCAACTTATTAGGGTAGGAGGATGACTTCAAAAATGCAGTCAACTGAGCCCTGAAATTCTCCATCCGAGTGTCCTAGACCCAGCTCATCCAGTTTGCTAAGCTGCTGATTAAACAGTACAATACACACCTACACAACCGTGGTACAGACTGTAGAAATCAGAAGATGCTACTGGATTCTAAGAGGGTGTCAAGCCATTTGTGCAATTCAAGATCACTGCACTGAGTGTAGTAAATGGCGTGGTAAACCAGATGTCCCAAAAATGGAAGACTTACCTCCTTCCACTTTAAGACTTTTCTAACCTGCCTTCTAATCCACATGCATGGATTGTTTCAGCCCATTTACAATCAAAATAGGCAGGAGGAATGAGAAAAGCTGGGGCATTATTTACAATTGTTTGACCACAAAAGCAGTTTACATCGACCTTCTGTCTTGAGCCGAGTCAGACTCTTTCCTCATGTCTCTCCAATTCATTGCTCAAAGAGAAAAAACACATTAGTTGCTGTCTAACCAAGGAACCAACTTCAAGGGTGGAGACACTGAGCTTCAAGAAGATTTCAAAAACTTCATCCCCACTTGCGAGAAGAACTGGCCAAGCAGCAGATTGAATTCCATTACAGTCCACCCAGTGTTCCTCACTTTGGTGGATCTTGGGAAAGAGAGATCCGTTCTGTTAAGATGGCTCCATATGCCACCACTGGTGCCAAAACAGTCACAGAAGAAATGCTCAGGACAGTCTTAATTGAAATGGAAGGAATTCTAAACTCAAAGCCATTGAGATATGTATCGTCAGACATAGATGATCCAGACCCAATAACCCCTAACTCTCTTCTCATGGGGCGACTGGATTCCACCTTGCCACAAGTAGTTTATCCTGAATCTGAACTACTTAGCCGTAAAAGATGGTGGCACAGCCAAGTACTGGCAAATCAGTTTTGGAATCATTTCCTACGTAACTACTTGCCTGGACTTCAGTCTCGACAAAAATGGCAACAAGACAAGGAAAACCTAGCAGTTGGGACAGTGGTAATGATTGTTGATCCACAGTCTCGAAAAGCACTCTGGCCTGTTGGAACAGTTAAAGCTGTTTAAGGTGGAGTTGACAATAAAGTCAGAACAGCAGAAATTCAAGTTAAGGACAGAACCTACATCAGGCCTGTCGTTTGACTTATCCAGCTCCCAGCACTTCCAGCATAATAACTGCACTGTGCTGGCCCAGAAAATAAAAATCTGCAATGCACATTTGTGGAAAGCTGTATTAAATTGAGGGCCAGCTGAAAATGACTGGGGCCCCATCTAGTGTTCATGTTGCAGCACAAGCTCTCCTTATTGGGATTTTAATCAGGCAATCAGTTACTCACCTACATATAGGACCCAGACAGTGCTGATGATGTAATTCAGTTGCACATATGCCTTGTATATAGAAGTACCTTTCTAATTCAGTTCATAATCTAAAGCCATTTGAAGATATTCTTCACAACTATTGTAATTTAAATATCATGTGTGCATGCAGCAAATAAATCACACATATGCATCTATACATGTGGCAAGTTTGTAAAGAATAAAGGGACTGTTCAGTTTCTACAGAGAATGGTCTGTGATTGGTGTGTGCCTGTATTCCTTCTCATAATTTGTTCTAACTGGACATTCTCTGGTGGTTGCTACCTGACAGTAATCAGCACCAAAGTGCTCTTAAATAGTAGTTTAAAAGTTAACATTTTCAACTATCTGATTTAGTAAAACTAAAGTACTGCATTATTTTCAGTTTACACATTTTTTTAAATAGCAGATACTGATCAAACACTATATCAACTATTGGTCTGTGTAATGCTTTACAATTTATTTTTCAGACCATACCAATCCAAATGCAAAAATAGATAAACATGCTGCGCCCGAAACAACGTAATGTCACAGTATGAACTGTATTTGATTAAGGATGCACTTATCTGCTGGCAAAACAGTACATTCTTTTAGGTGTGCACTCGAGTAGTACGAATAGATTTCAGACATGCTTCATCCAGGGACGTTGGCATCGTCTCGTGACCCGAATATATGACGTAATAACAACAACCGCAAAAAATATCTGCTTTGGTTTTATTAAACAAGCACCATTCAAGCACAAGGAAAAATTATCTTGGTAAATATAGCCCTTACAGTTCAGAAGAGTCGTCTGCCTCTCGGTTCACCGTCGTTCCTTTAAATCCAGCATTTTGAACATGACGTCACCTCAGCTCGCGAGGGATTATGAGATCATTAAGTGTCCAGTCGATTCGCACTTCAATATCACACCAGATAGTTGAAATAGTAGGTCATCCAGGTATTTCTCGCTTACTGCTTCATAAATAATGTGGACTCGGACATACTACTCCATTAGCATACTGTTTTGGCATACTATATAGTAGAGAAGTATGGATATTTGGACGCAGCGATGGTTTGAAACTTAAATTTTTCCGGTTACTTCAAGAATGCATAATTGATCTTTTCTCTTATTTTCTTCAGTTGAACTTTTTCTAAATTGTGACTAGAATTTTTTTATTTTTTATTATTGACTCATCACCAATTTTCTATTTTTCCATTTTTTGTGTCTTGCAATTTGCTCTGTGGGCAGTATCATTAGCACAGGTGTGTGGGTTAGGGACCTGGGCCATTTTAAGATTTTTATCTTGCCACTAGGAGTTCTCCAAAGAGTTCCTAGCTAGGAGTTTTTGTTTAAACCCTATTCACAAAACTGCTAAAAGCAAGTTTTAGTAAGGAAATCTTAAGATAAGAGTAAGGTGGAGTTGACCTTGTTGCTATGGATGATGTCACGTTTTATTAGCACACTCTTTTAAATCGGCCACAGTGATTGGCATAGAGGGAACCGCTATTTTTAAGAAAGACAACAATATACATATATATATATATATATATATATATATATATATATATATATATATATATATATACACACATATATATATATATATACATATATATATATATATATATATATATATATATATATATATACACACATATACATATATATATACACACATATACATATATATATATATATATATATATATATGTATATGTGTGTATATATATATATATATATATATATATATATATATATGTATATGTATGTATATATATGTATATGTGTGTATATATATATATATATATATATATATATATATATATATATATATATATATATATATATATATATATATATATATATATATATATATATATATATATATATACACACATATATATATATACACACACATATATATATATATATATATATACACACTATATATATATATACTGATCAGCCACAACATTAATTCCACCTGCATATATTGTGTAGGTCCCCCTTGTGCCACCAAAACAGCGCCAACCTGCATCTCTATTCTTCTCACCACAGTTGTACAGAGCGGTTATGAGTTACCATAGACTTTGTCAGTTCGAACCAGTCTGGCCATTCTTTGTTGACAAAGTCTATGGTAACTCAAATAACCGCTCTGTACAATTTATATATATATATATACACACACTACCGGTAAAAACTTTTGAAACACTTGACTAAAATGTTCTCATTATCTTAAAAATCGTTTGATCTGAAGGCGTATGCTTAAATGTTTTAAATTAGTTTTGTAGACAAAAATATAATTGTGCCACCATATTAATTCATTACAAAACTCAAATTTAATAAAAAAAAAATAAAAAAATAAAAAAAAAAAGTTTTTGAAATTGATGACATGGACCAAATAATAAAGAAAAGCAGCCAATAAGTGCCCAGCATATAGATGGGAACTCCTTCGATACTGTTTAAAAAGCATCCCAGGGTGATACCTCAAGAAGTTGGTTGAGAAAATGTCAAGCGTACATGTCTGCAAATTCTAGGCAAAGGGTGACTACTTTGGATGCCATGCAAGGAGCAGACGTGTGAGCGACGAGCTCTGCGCACTTTGCTGAATTTTCGATTATTTTCATATTATAATCTGGTGAAATTTGATACACCCAGTTACACATTTGCCCTTTGTTGCAAAACATGGCAAAGAAGTCAAAATCCTCGGGCTCTGGAGACATTAAAAGACACTTACGTGTTCAGGATGAAAGCCCCGACAGGCCTACAGACCGGGGACTCGATTTGGATGGCGCGGCGGGAGAAGAAATCCAGCGTCAGTTGTCCAACATTTCGGTGACGTTGACGAAGATTCTTGCTGACTTGGAGGATCTCGCTGTAATACGTTGATTGATTACGGCGATGGAAACAAAATTCTCCGAGTTAGGTACAAGAGTGTCAGATGTTGAGAAACGAATCGATTTTTTGGAATCTTCAGAAAGGGAATTAACCGCTAATCCACCCGCGACCAAAGTTGATCTGGAACGTATTCTTGAAAAGCTTGAAGATCTTTAGAACAGAAACCGCAGGAATAACATTCAAATTGTTGGAATTCCTGAGCATGAGGAGGGCAGAGGTATGGTGAAATTCCTAGACAAGTTTTTCCCGAGTCTGCTCGACATAACAGGCCACAAGCTGGAAATCGAGCGAGCTCACAGAGTGCCGGCTCGGAGATCTGCTGAGGGAGAAAGGCCCCGATCGATTCTGGCCAGATTCCTGAGATCATCCGATAAAGATCTTGTGTTGCGCCAGGCGAGGAGCAAAGGGAAGCTTTCTTGGAAGAACCATAATATTTTCTCGTTCCCGGACTTTGCGAGTTCGACAAGAGAGAAACGCGATCGGTTCAAGGAATGCAAGAAACTCTTACATCAGAAAAAGATCTCGTTTGCTCTGATGTTTCCTGCCAAACTGAGAATAGAAACAAAAGTCGGTCGCAAAGTATTTACATGTCCAAATCTGGCAATATATTTTATAGAATCAATGACTGAATAAACCATTGGATGTTTCTCATGTGAGTGGGCCTGACTTGCTGTACTTACTCTTGAGGAAGCTGGGTGACATTTTAGGTTTTTTGCATTGGCTCCGCCATGCGGCTGGAGTTTGTTTTGTGAATAACACTTTTCCTTAAAGAAACTTTTGCATTGATGAAAGATTATTTTGCATTGAAGTTCCCGGACAGATTGAGAGTGGACACTACGGATGACCGCAAAATATCTACATACTCACACAAAGGATGTCTTTTATAAAGCTGATGGATTATGTAAGTCATGGTATATACTTTTATGCAGCCTCCGATTGAATTGACTCGATCATCCGGTTTTGTTTCTTTTTGTATTGGTTCTGCCTAGCGGCTGGAGCTTGTTCTATTGAATAACACTCCTTTGGAACAGCTGTGGATTAATCTGTTCGTTCTTCGTACTTATTCCTCCTGCTGGCTGTAGTTTGTTTTGTTGAGTTTTTTTTTTTACGAGACATTAGAATGAATATGTCATCCGCTGAACTCATAACAGCCAGCTCACTGAATATTCATTTGTCTGTCTGAGGAATCTGAGTGGTTTTATATGAGCTGAAATTTGTTTTGTGGAAGATCACACCTTTGAGACAGTTCTGTGAATGAATCTACACATTCTTTGTGTTCATTCTTCCTATTGACTGGGTTTATTTTACAAAGTATTTTCTGTTATGTAATTTAAAATTGAGCAATCCAATGGCAAAGTTGTCATGGGGGCTCGTGGGCGTTCATGGACCTTTTGAGTTTAGAGGGATTGTCGCTGGTTGGCGCTGTCGTGCGCAGGGTCAATGCGCACGTTTTTCTTTTTTCTGTTTGTTTTGTTCGGGGGGGGGAATGTTCGGGGGTTGATTGTTTCACTAATGGGGAATGTGGTCTGTATAATTTTGTTTTTGACACACAATTTATTTTTTCTACTATATCAAAATGTCAAATGTTAATATGAGTGTACTATCTTTCTCCACATGGAATGTGAATGGGTTGGGGCACCCCATAAAAAGAAGGAAGGTTATTTCTTTTCTTAAACGTAAGAAATATGATATAGTGTTTCTTCAAGAAACACATCTCTCCCCACAGGAAGCTGAAAAATTTGGGAAGATATGGGGTGGACATGTTTTCTTTAGTGCTGGCTCAAGTAAGAGCAAGGGATTATATTGATTAATAAACATCTACAATTCAAATGCCTCAAACAGACTAAAGATAAATTAGGGAGAGTCATTATTGTGTTAGTTGAAATTCAAGGGCAAAGGTTGATTTTGGCTAATATTTACGCACCTAACGCTGATGATCAGGGCTTTTTTATAGATCTTGAAGGGATGTTGCAAGCCGCTGGCACCCCTCATGATATAATATTGGGAGGAGACTTTAATCTTTTGATGGACTCAGTCCTTGATCATAGTGAAGCAAAAGTGTGCAAGCCCCCTAGAGCAACACTGACGCTTCACAGGATGTGTAAAAATCTTGGTCTTACAGATATTTGGAGACTTTTGAACCCATCTGGTAGGGACTATACATTTTTTTCATCAGTCCATAAGATTTATTCTAGAATAGATTTTTTTTATATATCCAAATCCCTCACTTCATCTGTTGTTGATTGTTCAATTGGAAATATCTTAGTCTCAGATCACGCCCTGGTGAGTTTAGAGGTGATGCCACATATAGAGAAAAATAAATCATATAGTTGGTGCCTTAATGTGTCCCTTTTGCAAAATCCTGATTTACAACAAATGTTAAAGACTGAAATCAGTGTTATAAGGAGACCAACTGGTCCTCAGTATCCTCTGTGGGCGTGGCTTGGGAGGCACTTAAGGCGGTTCTTAGGGGGCGGATCATACAGTATGCCTCATTCATTTAAAAAATCCAAAGCACAAGAACTTGTGGAGTTGGAAGGAAATATTAAAAGTGCTGAGGCAGAGCTGAAGCGCCGTATGTCATTTGATGGCCTCAGAGAATTGACCCAATTGAAATATAGATATAATACTATTTTGTCACGGAAAGTGGAATTTTGGTTATTCAGGGCAAGACAGTCATACTTTGAGTCGGGTGACAAAGCAGGAAAACTTTTGGCTAGATATATGAAGCAGAGAGAGTCTTTTTCTATCATTCCCTCAGTGAAATCTGCTTGTGGTGAAATATTTACCTCGGCTATTGATATTAATAATGCCTTTAAAGAGTTCTGTCTTGATCTCTATGATTCCACATCTTCATCCACTGATGAAGATATTAGGAACTTTGTGGAACCATTACAACTCTCTAAACTGGCGAAAAAATTATCTTGATTCTGAGATAACAGGCTACAGGCCTACAGGCAAGGCTCCGGGGCCTGACGGCTTTTCCTCTGAGTTTTTCAAATCTTATGCTACAGAACTGGCTCCACTTTTGTTAGAAGTTTATACTGATTCATTAAAGAATGGAAAGCTTCCGCCAACCATGACACAAGCCCGGATCAGTCTGATTCTAAAAAAGGACAAAGATCCAAGTGAGTGTAAAAGTTACCGCCCAATTTCCCTGATCCAGTTAGATGTAAAAATTTTGTCCAAAATTCTGGCTAATCGATTAAGTAAAGTTATGACATCACTTATACATATAGATCAGGTGGGGTTATTCGAGGCTGTAGCTCTTCTGATAATATTAGACGTCTCATCAATATCATGTGGTCAGTAGCGAATGATCAATCTCCGGTTGCTGCCATCTCTCTTGACGCCGAAAAGGCGTTTGATATGGTAGAATGGGATTATCTTTTTAAGATTTTGGAAAGGTATGGGTTCGGGAATACATTTATTGGTTGGATTAAGTTACTTTATAGACACCCTGTAGCAGCAGTGCAAACAAATGGGTTAATTTCAGATTATTTTACTCTGGATAGGGGCACCCGGCAGGGTTGCCCTCTTTCCCCATTATTGTTCTGTCTTGCCCTGGAACCATTAGCAGCCACGATAAGAAAGGAGGATGATTTTCCAGGGGTGACGGCGGGAGGTGTGGTGCATAAGCTTCTGCTTTACGCAGATGATATTTTATTATTTGTCTCCGACCCTACTAGATCTATACCTTGCCTCCACAAAATTATTAACCTCTTTTCCAAATTCTCAGGATACAAAGTCAATTGGACTAAATCCGAAGCTTTGGCTTTGACAGCGTACTGTCCAGTAATGGCCTTCCAGCCGGGTGCCTTCCAGTGGCCCAAACAGGGAATTAAGTATTTGGGAATTTTATTCCCAGCAAATTTGTCTGATTTAGTCAGAGTTAATTTTGATCCCTTAATAAAAAGATTTTTGAATGATGTGGACAGATGGGCTTCATTAAATTTATCGATGATTGGGAAGGTTAATGTTATTAAAATGAATTGCATTCCAAAATTTAACTACCTGCTACAGTCTCTCCCTGTAGATGTCCCCCTCTCTTATTTCAAGCAATTTGATAGCATAGCGAAGTCCTTCATTTGGAATGGTAAATGTCCCAGGTTAAATTTCAGTAAGTTACATAGGCCGATTGACAAAGGTGGGCTAGGTCTACCTAAGATTTTGTTTTATTATTATGCATTCAGTCTTAGACATTTGGTTCATTGGTCGCTTCCACCTGAGAGAGCTCCTCCCTGGTTTTGTATTGAAAAGGAAGTTCTTGCCCCATCTCGCCACTGCAAAGCCTTTCAATTAAACTAGCCGGAGAGGTTAAGTCGCACCCCGTTATTTTGCATTTGCACTCGATATGGACAAAAGTGTCCAGAGTGTTTAATACTGATATATATTTAAACGTAGCCTCGAGCATATGGCTGAACCCTAAACTATGTATTAATAAGTCCCCTTTCTGTTGGTCAGATTGGATTGTGAGGGGGGGTTAATACACTTGGTGACCTGTATGAGGGTGGAGTATTGAGATCTTTTGAAAATTTGATTCAACATTTTGGGATTCCCAGATCTCAATTTTATAAGTATTTACAGCTGCGCCACCTGCTCTGCTCTGGGAGTAGCAGAGCAGGTGCAGGACTTTTTGGGTGTAGCATACACCCCCCTAGAGTGGCAGATACTTTGGAAGTGGTGATTGCTGCTTTTGGGAAGGGTCATGAGGCATCAGTGAATTACTCCCTGTTAATTCAGAGTCTGGGGGACGGAGCTTTAAATTCTTTCAAAAGATTATGGGAGAAAGATTTAAACTTGGTATTGGAGGAGGGAGTGTGGGCAAGGATTCTAAAAAACATGAAGTCTGCATGTAGAGATGCAAGGGTTCGCCTTATGCAATTTAAGATTTTACATAGATTTTATTGGACCCCCTCTAGATTGTATAGGCTTGGTCTTAAGGACACACCCATCTGCTGGCGATGCCATACTGAAGATGGAGACACCATCCATGTTTTTTGGGGGTGCCTTAAGATCCAAGAATTTTGGCTGAAGGTGCAAAGTTTTGTGTGTGATGTGTTGGGCACTCAGGTCTCGTTCTGCCCCAGACTCTGTATTTTGGGAGATAGGGAGGTCATGGATTTGGTAGATAAGTACATGAAGGACTGGGTTTTGACCAGTGTGATGATTGGTAGGCAGGTTATTTTGAGGAGTTGGAAGTCGGATGGAGCACCCTCGTTCCCGGAGTGGTGCGCAGAGATGGGGAGGGTGGCTGCCTTCGAGGAGGGGTCGAGCATTAGGATGGGGGTTAGGGAAACTTACAATAAGAAATGGGGCAATTATTTAGCATTTTTGAGGGAATCTCGAGGTGGGGCAGTGGAGGTAGTAATTTAGAGTTTTTATTTTATTTATTTATTTTTTTTTTTTTTTTTAATTATTATACTTGATTATTGTTTGCTATTTTATGTTGTTGTTTTAGTTTTCTGTGTGTGTGTCTATATTCTATTGACCACAGGGGTGTTCGTGGGGGGGTCAGGGTGGCTTGAGAGTTTGGTAGGGGGAGGGAATATAGTGGGGGTTTAATGTTTAAAGTTTTTGATTCATTATATAGATGTTGTTGTATTTTTTGTGTTAATTTATGAATCAATAAAAATGTTAATAACAAAAGGGTGACTACTTTGAAGATGCTAAAATATAACACAGTTTTGATTTATTTTGGATTTTGTTTAGTCAAAACATTATTCTCATTGTTCCATTTACGTTATTCCATAGTTTTGATGACTTTACTATTATTCTAAAATGTGAAGAAAAAAATTATAATAAAGAATAAATGTTCAAAACTTTTGACCGGTAGTGTGTGTATATATACACAGACAGATAGATAGATTTATAGATAGACATATTTCTATGGTACATAATCTGATGGTTATGAACATAATGACATTTTATCACTGTGCTAGGTGATTTCTGACAACAAGCACATATGTAATTGATTTACTGATTAATAATTAAATTGCTTTAAAGGCTTGAACCCCGTTAATTGCTGCTTGCAGCTCAGTGGCGGATTTAGGCATGGGCGACATGGGCAGTTGCCCATTTTCTACTGGTCAGGAGATAGAAAAATGGCTATTTTGGCTTATAACTCTTGAATGCATTCCTGCATGATAACCATCATGCCCATATACTACCTGAGCAGTTTCAGAACAGCGCCACATACTGAAAAAAATTCTAAGAAGTATCTCTTTTTAGTTATTTTTAAAATAAATGGGTTTTTAATGATTGAAAGTTTACTTTTTCTAACTCCTCATACACTGTTCATCGGACTCTAACCAAAAACATGTAACAAAGCTTCTTTTGCTGCTCATGGTGCCGATAATTGGCTTGACCCCGGTATCGCTTCTTGCAGCTATATTTATTCTTCTTCTTCTTACACTCTTGAGTCTATGGCAGCCCATAGAACCGCTAGCGAGAAAGTTATGAAATTTGGCACACAGATAGAGGACAGTCTGATGTGAAATTTGGCGTCTCTACCTTAAATCCTGTAGCGCTACCAGCTGCCCAAATTTGCACTCACGTTTCTATTAATAACTTTTGAACCGTGAGACCTAGAAACAAAATTATTTTTTTCCTCTGATTTCTTGGCTCAAGATTGCACCCTATGATGTCATTTTCTGTTATTAACATTTTTCCGCCATTTTGAATTTTCTGAAGAACCTACTTTTTCGAACTCGTCCTAGGCCGTTTGTCCGATTTGCACAAAATTGGCCTGCATCATCTAGAGGCACTCATGACAAAAAGTTATTCACAGAATTTTGATAAACCATACCGTTTTCGAATGGCGCTTCAATGAATTTGACGAAGAATGCGCAAAATTCAAATTGAGGCTGTGTCTCCACAACGCTTTGAGGGATTGGGACGAAACTTGGTATGTGTCATCACCATTAGGCCCTGAGGTTACCAGCAGCGTTTTGACACACTGCTCCCTACTGGTCAAGAGATAAGAAAAAAGCACATTTTCGCTTATAACTTCTGAACAGTTTGTCATAAAATCATCAAATTGGTCTCATTAGATTCAGTGGGTATATCGAGTCCAATGATATGAAAAACTCCTATGTCAGCCATTTTGGACGTCGGTCATTTTGAATTTTCTGAAAAACCTACTTTTTGGAACTCGTCCTAGGCCGTTTGTCCGATTTGCACGAATATTGGCCTGCATCATTTAGATGCAATCTCAAAAAAAATTTATATTCACAGAATTTTGATAAACCATACCGTTTTCGAATGGCGCTTCAACGAATTCGACGAAGGACACACATAATTGAACTTGAGGCCGTATCTCCACAACACTTTGAGGGATTGGGACGAAACTTAGTACATGTCATCACCATTAGGCCCTGAGGTTACCTGCAGTGTTTTTGCACACTGCCCCCTACTGGTCAGGAGATAGAAAAATGGCTATTTTGGCTTATAACTCTTGAATGCTTTCCTGCATGATAAGCATCATGCCCAGATACTACCCGAGCAGTTTCTGAACAGTGCCACATACTGTAAAAAATGTATAAGAACTAGCTATTTTTTTTATTTTTAAAATAAATGGGGTTTTTCATGATTGAAAGTTTACGTTTTCTAACTCCTCATACACTGTTGATCGGACTCTAACCAAAAACATGTCACAAAGCTTCTTTTACTGCTCATGGTGCCGATAATTGGCTTGACCCCGGTATCGCTTCTTGCAGTTATATTTATTATTATTATTATTCTGTATACGTTTCCTATGGCAGCCCATAGAACCGTTTGCAGGAAAGTTATGACATTTTGCACACAGGTAGAGGACAGTCTGAAGTGCTAGCAAATATTGAGATTTTATCTTAAAACCTTTAGCAACAGTTCAAAGTTTCATGTTTATGCTAATAACTTTTGAACCATAAGTCATAGAGACAAAATTTTCTTCTCCTGAACTCATGCTGAGTCAATTTCCACCCTACTAGATTTTCAGCCATTTTGAATTTTCTGAAAAACCTACTTTTTCGAATTCGTCCTAGGCCATACGTCCGATTTGCACGAACATTGATGTGCATCATCTGGAGACAGTACAAAAAGTTCTTAAAATTATTTTGATAAACCAACCCGTTTTTGAATGGCGCTTCAACAAATTCAACGAAGAATGCGCAAAATTGAATTTGAGGCTGTATGTCCACAACGCTTTGATGGAATGTGACGTAACTTGGTATGTATCATAGTCATCTGAGCCCTGAGGTGACCTGCAGAGTTCCGGCGCATTGCCCACTACAGGTCAGGAGATATAAAAAATGGCTATTTTTGCTTATAAATTTTGAAAGGTTGTCCTAAAATCATGAAACTGAACTCTTTAGATACTGTGGGGCATACCGTGTGGAATGATACCAACTTTGCCTATGTCGGCCATTTTGAATTTTGTTGTCAAATGCTGTATTTTACAAACACATTAGTGTATCGTTACGAAACTCGGAATGTGTCATCGGCACAATGCCCTGAAGGTACTCAACAAGTTTCAGGACAGCGCCACCTTGTGGTAAAAAAAAATAAACAAAATATATAAAAATTCTAATAACTTTTGATAATTTTCAGATCATCTTTAGACCATGCCGACAAAAAGTTATTCAAAGATTTTTGAAGGACCAAACCGTTCTATAATAACTCGAAGTAATCTAACGACAAGCACTACAAATCAATTGTTTGCCTATATCTCCACAACGCTTTAACGTATTCAGACCAAACTTGGTGTGTGCTATGACAACCATGACCTGAGGGTACTTGAGCAGGTTTGGCACAGCGCCACCTACTGGTTACGAGATACAAAAAAATAAATATCTATTTTTACTTATTTACTTATTTTTACTTCTGAATAGTTTGTCCTGAAATCACGAAACTGGACTCTTTAGATTCTGTAAGCATACCATGTCGAATGATACCAGTTTTGCTGATGTCGGTCATTTTGGGTGTTAGCCATTTAGAATTTTGTTGTAAAATGCTGTATTTTACAAACGCATTGGCATATCGTTACGAAACTCTTTATGTGTCATCGGCACAATGCCATGAAGGTGCTCAACAAGTTTCAGGACAGCGCTTACTTGTGGTAAAAAAATATAATGAATTTTCCAAATTTTGCTTCAGACCATGCTAATCAAAATGTTTTGTGAGCTTGCAGTCTAAACTGAATGTAACAACTAAAAAAAACATGTACCATCAAATAATCCCCAAAAACACTTCTTTCTTGTTGTCATTTTCACTCATTCCACTAAATTTACTCAAATGATAAAAATGACTCTATAGCATCACCATAATTCACTCTTACTCACAAACTTGCATGTTGATTCAGTCTGATAAATCATTCAACTAAATAAATGGAATCACTCAGGGCTGTGTTAACCAAAAGCATTGTTAGCCCAAGTTGCTTTTAAAGACCATTGGTGCCTATGGTACCTACGATCAACTTACACTAATGATGCTTTTGGGAAACACAGCCCAGAATATTTAATAAATGAACATCTGACTCACTGCACTGTATTTCTTTACTCTCAGTCATCTCTGACTTCAAAATAACAAATATTAGTTATACTATCCCATTAACTGGCACTCCCCTTTTTTAGCATTTACCAGAAAATTACATTTTCAACTTTACTATTGAATGCTTGGGACTAGAGACCTAATTTTGGTAAAATACTGTAAGTTATAAAACGCCAAATTTCTTAGAATTATTGTAGATGCAGTACCAAATGTGGCCACAAGATGACATCAAATCTCCATTGTTCCAAGAGTGACATATTCAGATTTAAATGCCAGGGTCTACAGACCTATTTATGGACTCTTTCTAAAGAAGACACTTGGGAGATTATTGTTTAAGTGAAATCATTTAAGTTAATTAAATTTTTTTTTAGAGATGTTTAAGTTTATTGAAATGAAAATGCAATGCACTTGAACTTTTATTTTATTAAAGTTGCCACAGGAGGAAATTTTTTGAAAAACTAATTTCAGAAACACCACTCAAACCACGTATGAGGACACACTATTTTATTGCAAAACATTATATAAAATTCATTACAGATTATAATTATTATAATTGTATTAGTAATGCATGGTTACAGTGTAAGTATTGTTAGCAGTGGAAGCCAGTAATTATTCACATTTCTAACAAACATACGTATATTTTTCTGCCATAAATTATATAATAGTTTGTTTACACCACTAAATAAAGTAATAAATGATCCAAAGAGCCCATTCATTCACACCAGGGCCAGACTGGCCATTGGGAGAACCGGGACTTTTCCCGAAGGGCCAGGCGCAAAACTGGGCCGAATGGGCCGTGATAAGCTGAAATGGGCCGCTGCATTATGCACAACGTGCCACAAACCAGTGTTGCGATATGCTGAAGGGGGTGGCAATATGCAGAAAAGGACAGCATTCCCTCCTCCCCACCCCACTCAACAAATTTTGGGCCAGATTTCCCTCGTTTGGCTGCTGAATTGTGTCTTGTTTTTCCAGTTTATGGTCTATTAATTTTTATAGGCTGTTATAAAATAATCTGTTACAAAATGTACAAAAGATTGCATAATCAAAATATAACGCATCATATTTTGTCATTATGTGAAGGTTCGCTGCCCAACTCAATGAAAGTATTACCGTAGTAATCTTAGTAAGCGCACACCAGTGTTTTTCGTGAATTTATGAACCGTCTATTTTCAAATCGCTTTCATTTTTGAAGACACTGCATTCTGTTCCATTTAGCTGTGCTCTGTCTATCTGTTAGAAACACTCGCCTGCTGTATATGCGTTGAGTCCACTGCCACACGTGCCTGGTGTGTGTGTGTGTGTCCAAGTGTTCGCTCCTGTGGGAAAGCTGCGATGCTCCGTATTGTTGTTGCTGAGATGATTCATGAAGCGTTCCACTCAACTCGGAGAGTCTGAATTTCCACTTTTCAACTGGGGAAAGTGCAACGGAATGACACTTTGTCAGACTTCTAACTTAGAAACTGGTGTGGAAATCTTCAACTCCCATTTCGTTGAGATGCAGGTGTGTGTTACGTCACTTAGGGCAAGGAGGTTTACAGTCAGTGACAAACATTCACTTTTATTGAATAATATCCATTAACAAGTCAAAGTTCTTACATTAAATGATAATAAAACATGTGTAGCAAACGTTTTTCAGAGACAGGTGTTCAAAACATGGTTAATTACACTCTCTTTTCATTATCATTGTGATGTTTTTGGGTTAATTCATCCTTACCTGTTGCCACTGGAGGGCACTCCAGGCTGCATGTTGTTGGGCTGACGCTAACAAGCAATAAAGGAAGAACAAGTTGTTTTCCCCATTCTCGTGGTGTTGCATCTGTTCCTAGAAGAAAATGCATATAATCAGTGTTATACTAGCATATTGATGCAAACATAACAATCGTAATGATAGCATTGCAGCATCGTTTATCAGTTTGGTTGCTATGAGACGTCTCTGACAATCAATGTACCCCTCAAAATCACAACGTAATCAATCTCACAAATAAAAATAAGCTCCCTCTTTGACACGTTTATGTGTTTAGCTGTCAGGTTGTTGTCACTAAATTCGAAATAAGTGAAAAGTCACATCACGCATGACCACCATCGATCATCTTTTCATGCTGATCATTGCTGCCACGTCTGAGTACCCGAGAACTCATGCCCATCCCTAATAGCTGCTATGAGTCCAAACACAGAATATACACTCCTGCCGGTTTGGCATATATTACTCCTCAAAACTGCGTGGAATTTATTCCAAAGTACTCAAATCTAGCTAGACTGTACTGTTTTTGCATAGATCATTGAAAGAAGCAGCTAAAATGTTAGATTTCGGCTCCGATTGGTCATCAGAAACAGAAGAAAGCTCAGAGGTGGGTAGAAACGCGCTACATTTACTCCGTTACATTCACTTGAGTAAAGTTTTGGGAAAAATTTTACTTTTACAGTAGGTTTAAAAGTGGGTACTTTTTACTCTCACTCAAGTAAATTTCTAATTAAATTTTTGTGCTTTTACTTCATTACAATGGGTGGCATTCCTGCCGTTACATTACTGGGTTTAATTTTAATTAATATGTAATTTATTGAGAGATTATTAAATGGGACTCTTACGAGTGGAAGTTCACACAGCTGAGTGCATTTTCACAGACTGTCACTCAAGCCGAGTCCATCACTGCTGCAGCATCATGCTCTTCTATAATCTTTTCCCGGTTCTTGAATATTCAGACATTTTGCTTGGACATTTTAGTTGGAGGTGCAGCTCTGCTGTTCAAGAGACGCAGGTGAGGGAGACGAGCTGGCGTGCTGGTCAAACTCTGTCGGCGCGGATTTCGAACAGCGCTGCCGAGTATTCACTTAGCGAATCTCCGCTCTCTTCCTAACAAAATGGACGAACTGCATCTCCTCACCTGCACAAACAAGGACTTTTCAACCTCTGCTGCCTTGTGCTTCACAGAAACCTGGCTGAGTGAAGCCATTCCGGACAGCGCGTTACATCTGCCGGGCTTCCAGCTGTTCAGAGCGGATCGCATTGCGGAGTTAACGGGGAAAACGAGAGGTGGTGGAACATGCTTTTACATCAATGAAAGTTGGTGTACAGATGTAACAACGTTAAAGAGGATGTGCTGTCCTAATTTGGAAGCGCTCTTTATTAAATGTAAGCCTTTCTTCTCGGGAGTTTTCCTCGTTTATTCTGGTGAGTGTGTATATCACGCCAAACGCGTGTTTGAACACAGCGCTGAAACAGCTGGCTGAACAAATCACAGACACAGAACAACAATGTCCAGACTCACTTATTATCATTCTTGTGGATTTTAACAAAGCAAATCTCACACGTGAACTGCCCAAATACAAACAGCACATTACATGCCCCACCAGATACAGGAACATACTGGATCATTGCTACACAACAATAAAGGATGCATATCGCTCTGTCCCTAGAGCAGCTTTGAGACTCTCTGATCACTGTCTGGTTCATCTTCTTCCAACCTACAGGCAGAAATTAAAATCAACCAAGCCAGTAGTAAGGACTGTAAAGAGATGGACCAATGAAGCAGAGCGGGAACTACAAGCCTGCTTTGACTGCACTGATTGGAGTGTTTTTGAGGCTGCAGCCATAGACCTGGATGAGCTCACAGATACTGTTACATCATATATCAGTTTCTGTGAGGATATGTGCATTCCTACTGGGACTAAATAAGTTTAAATAACTTTAAATAAAAGTTAAACAATGACAAACCATGGTTTACAGCAGAGCTCAGGCAGCTTCATCAAGCCAAAGAGGATGCTTACAGGGGTGGGGATAAAGTCTTGTACAATCAGGCCAGGAACACACTGAACAAGGAAATCAGAGTGGCTAAAAGAAGATACTCTGAGAAGCTGGAAAACAAGTTTTCAGCTAATGACCCTGCATCAGTGTGGAGTGGCATGAAACAACTCACAAATTACAGGACTCCTACCCCCAACCCTGTGGTGGATCAACAACTGGCTGACGACCTGAATGTGTTCTACTGTAGATTTGAAAGGCCCAATCTCACACCCCACACCCACTCTGACACAAACACCAACACCTCCTGCAGCCCCCCTCCTCCCCCTTCCTGCTACTCAACCTGCACTTAAGATCTGTGAAGATGATGTGAGCCGGGTCTTTCAGAAACAAAAGACGAGGAAAGCTTCAGGCCCAGATGACGTCTCACTAGCGTGTCTTCGATCCTGTGCTAACCAGCTGGCCCCCATCTTCACACAGATCTTCAATAGATTACTGGAGCAGTGTGAAGTCCCATGCTGCTTCAAATGCTCAATCATTATTCCTGTCCCAAAAAAAACAAAAACAAAATCACGGGACTTAATGATTACAGACCTGTCACCCTGACGTCTGTGGTCATGAAATCATTTGAGAGACTGGTGTTGGCACACCTGAAGAACATCACTGGACCCTTTCTAGATCCCCTTTAATTTGCTTATTAAGCAAACAGGTCTGTGGAGCTACAGTCAACATGGGATTGCATCATATCCTGCAACATCTGGACAGACCAGGGACATATGCAAGGATCCTTTTTGTGGACTTCATTTCAGCTTTCAATACCATCATCCCAGCTATACTCCAGAATAATTACACCAACCCTCTGTTCCCATGTCTATCTGTCAGTGGATTACCAACTTTCTGACGGACAGGCAGCAGCTTGTGAGACAGGGGAAACTCACTTCTAGCACCTGTACAATCAGCACTGGTGCCCCCCAGGGATGTGTGCTTTCCCCACTACTCTTCTCCCTCTACACCAATGACTGCATCGCCAAGGACCCCTCTGTCAAGCTCCTGAAGTTTGCAGACGACACCACTGTCATCGGCCTCATCTGAGATGATGATGAGTCTGCATACAGAAGGGAGGTTGAACAGCTGGCTGTCTGGTGCAGTCAAAACAACCTTGAGCTGAACACGCTCAAAATGGTGGAGATTATTGTGGACTTTAGGAGGAACACCCCAACACTGACCCCCCTCACCATTCTAAACAGCACTGTGGCAGCAGTGGAGTCATTCAGGTTCCTGGGCACTACCATCTCACAGGACCTGAAGTGAGAGACACACATTGACTCCACTGTGAAAAAGGCCCAGCAGAGATTGTACTTCCTTCACCAGCTGAGGAAGTTCAACCTGCCACAGACGCTGCTGATACAGTTTTACTCAGCAGTCATTGAGTCTGTCCTCTGCACTTCAATAACTGTCTGGTTTGGTTCAGCTATGAAATCAGAGATCAGAAGACTACAAAGGACAGTTCGGACTGCTGAGAGGATTATTGGTTGCCCCCCGCCCCCCGCCCCCCCCTTCAAGAACTATACACTTCCAGAGTGAGGAAAAAGGCTGGAAAAATCACGCTGGACCCCACTCACCCAGCCCACTACCTTTTTGAACTGTTGCCTTCTGGCCGACGCTTCAGAGCTCTGAGCACCAGAACCGTCAGGCACAGGAACAGTTTTTTCCCTCAGGCTATCCATCTCATGAACAGTTAAATTGCCCCATTGAGCAATAACTATGTGCAATACACAGTTTAGTCTTTTTTATATTTATCTAACACATCCAACCTCTTCTGCCATTTCATTCCTCTGAGAGAAAAAAAAAAAAAAAACATTTGCACTGTACATAACATATTTGTATTTGAACTGTACATAACCGATAACAGATTGTATTAGATTTGCACTAGCTATATGTATGTATGTATGTATGTGTGTGTCTGTACGTATGTGTAAAATTATTTTTTATTTTTTAATATTATCTATGTCTTGCTGCTGTTTTTGTATTGTTTTTGTATTGCTGTACACTGGAAGCTCCTGTCACCAAGACAAATTCCTTGTATGTTTAAGCATACTTGGCAATAAAGCTGATTCTGATTCTGATTCTACCTAAGAGAAACACTTTCTTCGCTCTGCACAGTAAAAAAAAGAATAGATTCGTCATGCAATGCCTTCATTTAACACCAAGTCAAGCAGATATTTCAAGATTAAAATTGCAGCTCCAATTTAAGGCAGTACGTTGAGGTAAGTTTTGGCTCTAATAATAACGCAGGCTTTTCTGTGACATGGTGATGGTCATTTTCAGGGTGATTCTGTAAATATGGGCTCTTGTGACATCAGTTTTTAAGTGTACATTTTTAAATCTGTAGCAGTATATCAGTGCGCTTTGTCCTGCATCCCGAATGTCATAAGCAGTATTTACGCATTACCCTGCACCCTCACAAGGATACTGGAAACTATCACAGCTACTTCAGATGAATTAACTGTATAAATCCACGTAAAAATCCACATTAAGTGTAAATGCCCTTTGCTCTGCCGATCGCGTTATTGACAACTGGAGCGCGAACAGACAGCATTTCACAGGCTGCGTACTCTGCATTTAGGGAGCAGCGGTACTTCTGTACAGAACTAATGATCTCAATTCTTTCGACACTGAAAAATGTAACTAAACTGAACTAACAACTATAAGCTATGAAATAGCAAAAGAAGGCATTAATAAAACATGATCTTGCTTTGGTTTATATTTCCCTGTGGGACTTT
Source organism: Myxocyprinus asiaticus (assembly GCF_019703515.2). Taxonomy (NCBI): domain Eukaryota; kingdom Metazoa; phylum Chordata; class Actinopteri; order Cypriniformes; family Catostomidae; genus Myxocyprinus; species Myxocyprinus asiaticus. The sequence continues at coordinate 39,722,240 of NC_059361.1, read as the reverse complement.
GTTCATATTTTCACTGTAATAATTACTAGAAAGGTTTCCAAACCTCTTCTTATTGACAAATTCATCCAGATCTGACAAGAGCCCTTAAGGGGATAGTTCACACAAAAATGAAAACTCTCTTATCATTTACTCACCCTTATGCCATCCCAGATTTCTTCCTTTCATCTGCAGAACACAAATGAAGATTTTTAGAAGAATTTCTCAGCTCTTTTAATCCATAAAGTGCAAGTGAATGGGTGCCAACATTTTAAAGCTCAAAAAAATCACATAAGTCAGCATAAAATGAATCCATAAAACTCCAGTGTTTAAATCCATATCTTCAGAAGCGATGTGATATGAGAATGTGTGGATGAGACACAGATCACTTTCATATTCTTCTTCTTGTGTTTTTGGTGATTCACATTCTTCTCTGCATATTGCCCCCTGCTGGGCTGGGAGAAGAACTTCTAGCAAAAAATCACTTAAATACTATCTGTTTCTCACCCACACCTATCATATCACTTCTGAAGATATGGATTTAACCACTGGAGTCGTATGCATTACTTTTATGGTGCCTGAATTTGCTTTTGGAGCATACAAATTTTGGACTAGCGATCCATTGGCTGCATCTATTCACTGAAACAGCCAATGTGCATTTTGGAGAGGCCATGGAGTCTTTGATCTGGTTTGATTGACAGCACCGCCTGTGAATTACAGAGAGAGACTCGTGGGTGGGCTCAAACAACGCAGATGTTTCACCGGAATAGCAGAGACCTCAAGTCCTCGATGCTGATTGATGAAATACATTTTATAATCAATATTTTATTGATAATAGACATTTTAATTTACGTGATGACGCAAGCAAAAGATGATCAGTCGGTTTTTTCCTCAATTTTCACTGTTTTGGATAAAATGGTCAAGTCTACTTTCAATCGTGGACATTTACCATGAATTGTATGCTTGAATTTCCTGCCATCATCTGATTGGATCAAATCCAGAAGATATAAAAGACAAGTAATACCGCTCACATGTTGCATGTTTTAAAATCCACTCTTTCAGTATTTTAATGCATTTCTGTAATGATGTCATTCAGATCGCAAAATAGTGGGCATATTTTGAAGTTAGAGACTTGTAGCTTTTGAACAATATAAGGTTTGCCAAGATTAATGTCGGATATGAAGGTAATATAGTTCCAATAAACATACAATTGAAGTCAGAAGTTTACATACACCTTAGCCAAATACATTTAAACACAGTTTTTCACAATTCCTGAGATTTATTCATAGAAAACATTCCCTGTCTTAGGTCAGTTAGGATTGCTACTTTATTTTAAGAATGTGAGATGTCAGAATAATAGTAGAGAGAATGATTTATTTCAGCTTTTATTTCATCACATTCCCAGAGAGTCAGAAGTTTACATACACTTCATTAGTATTTGGTAGCATTGCCTTTTTCAGTCAAATGTTTTTGGTAGCCTTCCACATGCTTCTCACAATAAGTTGCTGGAATTTTGGCCCATTCCTCCAGACAGAACTGGTTTAACAGAGTCAGGTTTGCAGGCCTCCTTGCTCGCACATGCTTTTTCAGTTCTGCCCACAAATTCTCTATCAGATTGAGATCAGGGGTTTGTGATGGCCACTCCAATACCTTGACTTTGTTGTCCTTAAGCCATTTTGCCACAAGTTTGGAGGTATGCTTGGAGTCATTGTCCATTTGGAAGACTGATTTGTGACCAAGCTTTAACTTCCTGGCTGATGTCTTGAGATATTGCTTCAATATATTCACATAATTTTCCTTCCTCATGATGCTATCTATTTTGTGAAGTGCACCACTCCCTCCTGCAGCAAAGCACCCCACAACATGATGCTGCCACCCCATGTTTCACGGTTGGGATTTTGTACTTTGGCTTGCAAGCCTCACCCTTTTTCCTCCAAACATAACGATGGTCATTATGACCAAACAATTCAATTGACCAAGCAGTGGCTTCTTCCTTGCTGAGTAGCCTTTCAGGTTATGTTGATATAGGACTCATTTTACTGTGGATATAGATACTTGTCTACTTGTTTCCTCCAGCATTTTCACAAGGGCCTTTGCTGTTGTTCTGGGATTGATTTGTACTTGTCGCACCAAACTCCGTTCATCTCTAGGAGACAGAATGCGTCTCTTTCCTGAGTGGTATGATGGCTGCGTGGTCTCATGGTGTTTATACTTGCATACTATTGTTTGTACAGATGAACGTGGTGCCTTAAAATACATCCACAGGTTAGGGATGTATTAGGGATGTGTTGGATTAGGGTTTATTATCTTTATTGGCACCCATCAATCTCCCAACATTGGTGTTACCACTCAACCAACAAGGATGTACTTAGGGGCTGAACAAGTTTTGGTGGGCTCAACAATTAAGGTGCTCCCAGGGGAAACATAAGCATCAGCTGGCAATTTACCCAACACAAGGTATTTAAACTTGGGAAGGAGAGTGACTGCCTGACAGAGCTTCACTTTACCAAGCTTATCAGGCTGTGCAGGCTCTGACCACCGGGAGATACAGCTCAGAAGCTCAATAAATTGCATACACTCAGGGTTACTGTTGTCACAGGAAACAAGCTCCCAATAATGGCATTAGGTTTCCTCTTCTGCAGAACACATTTGATCACATTACTTCCAGTGATGAACTCATCTATTTGTCCAGGCACCATTAGAGTTGGAATGACAAACTTGAATCCATAGAACTCAGTTTCCAAACTGTATGTTATTTGGGGCTGAACTGTAAAGCCACCACTGCAAAACAGCACCACGTTACTGTTAACCGCTTGAGGATATGAAAGAACACAATCAGCTTGCAGCTTAGACTCACCCTTTTCACTAAGTTTGAAGGACATACTATTAGAATCCAGTAACCACTTTAACGTAGACCAGTCACAGACTGTCACAGGAGCATGTTACAACACAGCTTATGATGGCTATACACTGCATGCCCAGTTATTAGGCAAATTGTATTCCTCAGGATTAATTTTATTGTTGAACAAACACATTGCTCTCAGTCAATCCAAAATGTTATTGAACCTCAAACCTGAATGTTTAACAAAGAAAAAGTGAGTTTTGTCTTTCTCAGGGGAATATGTAAGTGTGCATAATTATTAGGCAACTATTAGTGTGCACAATTATTAGGCAACTAAATTACAAAAATAATTTCTCCCAACTCAATTGTTTATTCTCAATTTTTAGAGTAGGTGCAACAAATAAGTAACACAAAATGACAATTAAATAAAATTTTTGACCTTTCAGAAATATTCAGCGACCAATATAGCCACCATTCTTTTCAATAACTGCCATGAGCCTTCCATCCATGGAGTCTGTCAGTTTCTTGATATGTTTACGATCAACTTTCGCTGAAGTAGAAACCACAGCCTCCCAAATGCTGTTCAAAGGGGTGTATTGTCTTCCCTCACTGTAAATCTCACGTTTGAGAAGGGCCCACAAGTTCTCAGTAGGATATAAGTCAGGTGAGGTAGGGGGCCCAAGTCATTATTTGGGCAACTTTTAGGCCCTTGCTGGCTAGCCAAGCAGTGGAGTACTTGGATGCATGTGATGGAGCATTGTCCTGAATAAAGATCATGGCCTTCTTGAATGCTGAGGACTTCTTCCTGTACCACTGCTTGAAGAAAGTACTTTCCAGAAAGTGGCAGTAGGTTTGAGAGTTGAGTTTCAGTCCATCTTCAACTCGAAAAGGTCCAACTACCTCATCCTTAATGATAGCAGCCTATAACAGTACCCCTCCTCCACCTTGCTGGCACCTGACTCGAATTGGTGCCCTGTGTCCATTAGTGATCCAGCCACGGGTCCATCCATCTGGTCCATCAAGAGTCACTCTCATTCATCTGTCCATAAAACCTTTGAAAAATCTGTCTTCATGTATTTCTTTGCCCAATCTTGACTCTTCAACTTGTGAATATATTCCGTGGTGGTCGTGTTTCAGCCTTCTTGACCTTGGCCATGTCTTTGAGCACTTGGCACCTTGTACTTCTGGACACTCCAGGTAGGTTGCAGTTCTGGAATAAAGTAGCATTGGAGGATAATGGGTTCCTGGTAGCTTCACCTTTAATTCTTCTCAATTCTTTTGCAGTTAATTTGCGCCTTTTCTTCTCCATGCGTTTTTTGCGCCCCAGTTGACTATTCGCAACAAAACGTTTGATTGTCTGGTGGTCACGCCTCAACAGTTTATCTATTTCAAGAGTGTTGCATCGGTCTGAAAGGCATTTTATAATATTTGACTTTTCATTGTCAGTTAAGTCTCTTTTTTGGCCCATTTTACCTGAGGAAATGAAGCTGCCTAATAATAATGCACACCTTGATATAAGGTGTTAGTCAATTTCACACACCCTCCCTCATTACACAAATACATACCACCTGAAAATGATTGAATCCAATAAGCATTCAAGTTTATATGGTTTGGAGTTGGAAAATGTACATGGAAATAATGATAAGCTCAGAATACTCACTTGCCTAATAACTGGGCAAGCAGTGTAGTAAGTGTGCATAGTATGCATGCTCCATAGACCCACAGACCCTACATGCTGGTTTGAAAGTCTGAGACTTTCCTTGTATGAATGTGAGAAAACATGTGATGCAGAAGAGAACACAGATGGAAGAGAAAACCTGCAGAGCAGATGAGCCATCACACTCCCCAGCGATGGGCAGGGTGCTGATCTGATGAGCCGCAGTGGTCATGGGCATGGCGGCAAGTGTAACTTCTGTAGTCAGCATTGTGTGTTAGACATTGGACATCCATGGCTGGGTCGTGCTTTGTTCAGATGGAATAAAATTAAACCAGTTTTTAACACTGTGTGAGTATTCACCCTTTGTATCATTTCTCTTCCATCCAAACATATTGCCAAAAGGGAAAAGAAGGAGGTAAGACAGGAAATGATTGTGATGCTCAGAACTGCAGTCAGAAAATTAAAGGAGCAGAAACACACATACACTGACAGGTACAGTAGGTACACATTGAATGTTTTGTGTAATTCTACAAATTAGAAATACATGTTTATGTAAAATATACTTTCATACCTGTACATGTTTTAACTGAGGTAAACTTTTTTCGAAGTCATGCAGCAACCACTGATCTTTTCTGTAGTAGACTATTTGAGCTTTTGAGATTTGATTCATAAACATCACTTACTGTACATCAGAAAGAGTTAGACTATCATTCTTATATTGTGATTTGAAGTGAACACTGTACTATGCAATTCCTAAAATATTACTGCCTAACTGGCTAGTAACTCTCAATTATTGACTTGCCCAAGTCAGTTTTTACTTGCATTTGGCATTTAACGCTGTTAATTTTGGACTCTGTCTTCACTCAACTTTGCTCCAAAGTAAGCAGTTGCATCATTTGTGCACCTCGGAAGAAAAGTAACAGAATCTGAAGTTATTACTTGAGACCGTATCAACCTGATCAGATCTGCAGCCTCCTTATAAATGTTCATAGACTGGAGCAATAACCATAACACTAAATATACAGCAGTGAACAGAATGGCTGAATAATGATTTTAAACTCAAAATATTAATCTTTTTCAGTTTGCAAATTGAAAATCAAAGTTGCTTTTTTTTTAATTCTACCTGAAATGAATACAGCCTATGACTAACATGAGGCTAGATTTTATCGGTTGAATATTAGAACATAAACTTTAAATAGTTGCAGCAGTTGGCTGCAGGGTTACAAATGTTAAGTCAAACCATGTTATTGCAGTTTGAAAAATAGATTTTACCTGAGGCCCACATTCCCGTTAAAAGACATGATGGATTTTATCAGCTTTTGTTTGGCTCAGTGACTTATTTGTTTCTCAAACTATGTTTTAAGTTGCCATTTCAGAGGATCAGTCAAAGAATAGATTTACCTGATCAGAATTCAGTATATCCTCCATTACTGTGGAATTACAGCAGTCTGAACAGCAGAATCAGAAAGAACTGGTGAAAACAGTGTGAAGGTATGAACAGAAAAGAAGGACATCTAGAGGAGAGAGAGTACTGGGGGAGTAAAGCAGAGTTTCTTCTGGCTGTGGCAGGGATTGTGATTGGATTAGGGAACGTGTGGAGGTTTCCTTCCCTCTGCTATAAGAATGGAGGAAGTAAGAGCACCTCCTTTAAATTTCATTGTGCATATTGTTTATTATAACAGCTATCAAAAACATTCCTGACAGTTACAAAATATATATATATTTTTTTTAATTCAACAATATGCTCTGTATTAGCCTTCTGTATTGTTGCACTGGTGTGAACTCAGGTGCGTTCTTGATACCCTACCTGGTGTTTGTGGTTACCTGTGGTGTGCCTTTGATTGTTAGACCAGCCTAATTTTTTATTTTATCTCATTCCTCAAAACAGTCATTAGTGCTGGTAAGTCTGCAGAACTGTCTTCATTTTTCAGAACAATATGAATTTAAGCCCATAATTCTTCAAACAAATCCATAGAAAAGTAATTTATTCCAGTATAAATAAATGTTTCAGTATATGTAAACATCTCAACTGTACTAATTTCACATGCAAATATCTTATATGTTAATATTGCAGCAATCAAATTCACTGTGATCCATCTGTAAAGAACTAAGACAAAAGGAAGTATTACACTTAGATGGTAAAACAAAGTACAATTTATCAATGACTGAGGATCAATCGCACTTTTTATTTTGATTATCTTCTTGCTGGTCAGTATGTCACTTGTCTGTTTCCTTTTGTCAGGTATTGGTTATGTAGGACAGCTGATTCTTCTGTACAGCTGCATGTATTACATCATCATTCTGGCATGGGCACTTTTCTATCTCGTTTTCTCTTTCAGTCCCCAACAACCATGGGCCAGCTGTGACAACACTTCAAACCCAAACTCCAAAAAAGTGACATCTGCTGAATTATATCTAAATGTGCTGTAACAAAAGCGTAAAACTCCTTATTTTCTCTGACTTAGATGTCTGTGTAAATCTCATTGCAAAGAATCTGACCCTCAACTGGAAAACACATATTAACTCAACCTCTTCAGTTACTGAGTTCTGGGAGTAAATAAACAAACAGTCTTGCAAGAGTATTGCAAGAACATTTAGAATGTTATAGCGATAAGATGTTATAGCAAGACTGATTCAACACATTTCTCCAAACTAAGGACATGTTTTAAGGTTCATGTTTTCAAAACCGTTCACACAGACCACTAATTTACAGTTATTTCAATTAAAATATATTATTTATAGAAACAAAACATTAAAGCTTACTGTTTCTCTCTTTGCCTCTCTCCTGACATTGTACAGACACAGAGTGCTGTCAAGCTCTGGTGGTATTGAGGAGATGGGTAAGATCAGATGGGAGATTCTTCTGTGTCTCATTGTAATGTGGATCATATGTTATTTCTGTATCTGGAAAGGAGTCAAATCTACAGGCAAGGTGTGCAAAAATGTCATTTTAAGTTTAATTGGTAATTGATTGTTCAATCTCTGTGTCTTTTTCAACATTGACTGCCTTTTACATACAGTAACATAAGACTGATATATCTAATAGACTGTGTCAATTTAAAATGTTTTTTAGTCGATTTGTAATATTTGTTTAATTATTCATTTTGTTCTGACCCTATCCGGTCTAGCCATAAACAGGAGAAAACAGGGTTAACAACAAAAATGGTGCCCACCTCTCTACTGCTTCCATAAATGTTCATGGGTGGAAATAAGCACACACCCAACAAAGGATTTTATACATACAAGGTTTAAAGAAAGGTAACTGTTTATCACAGAATGCAACTTCAAGTTCTTATTAACAAGAGCACTAAACACCAAAGCTGTACATGCTGGGGCAGGAGGAAAGAGTCCTTGGGTTATACGGAGTAGGATGACACCAAATTTGCCATTGTTGGCCATACATCCTGTCCGGCATTTAGAATTTTAGTGAAAACCTGCCTTTTCGAACTCCTCCTAGGCCAAACGTCCATTTGATTTTGAAATTTGTCGTGTATCATCTAGGGATACTCAAGACAAAAGTTTATCAAAAAAGCTTTTTGATAGACCAAACGGTTCTTGAATAACACATCAACAAAATAGATGGCAAGACTCCCAAAAGGCTCCTGAGGCTGTGTCTTGGCAACACTTTGGCGAATTGACATTAATCTTTGTATAAGTCATTGTCACTACACCCTGACTGCACCTTTTAAATTTGGTCAAAAGTTAAATTGAATTCTACTGTAATATAAGCAATTCTACTTATGTTTTTTATACCACTTTTCTTGAAATCATATCCAATCATACTTCCTTACATGTCGTGGGTGTGCTTGGCACCATAATTACTGCTTGCAGCTATATTTAAACTTGTTTTAGTAATGAACAACTCTTAATCAATGGTTTAATGACTCACTTAAAACAGAATCAGAATAAGAATCAGAATCAGCTTTATTGCCAGGTATGCTTACACATACAAGGAATTTGTCTTGGTGACAGGAGCTTCCAGTGCATAACAATACAATACAGCAGCAGGACAGAGATAATAGTAAAAAAATAAATAAATAAATAAATAAATAAAAATAGAATAAAACATAAAGTATATATAGAATACACAATAAGACTAATATATATATATATATATATATATATATATATATATATATATATATATATATATATATATATATATGCAATGCAAATACAAATCTGTTATATACAGTGCAAGGGAATGTAATGGCAGAAGAGGTAGGATGTGTTGGATAAATATAAAAAGACTAAACATAACTATTGCTCAATGGGGCAGTTTTAACTGTTCATTAGATGGATAGCCTGAGGGAAAAAACTGTTCGTTGGCCAGAAGGCAACAGTTCAAAAAGGTAATGGGCAGGGTCAGTGAGGTCCAGAGTGATTTTTCCAGCCTTTTTCCTCACTCTGGAATTGGACAGTTCTTGAAAGGAGGGCAGGGGGCAACCAATAATCCTCTCAGCAGTCTGAACTGTCCTTTCTGTCCTTTGTAGTCTTCTAAAAAATACATAAAAGAAATTCATTTGTTGTCACCTACTGGCGAATATGAGTGAATTACAGACATGGTTGGTCACTAAACAAATTGGTGAATCAATCCGAACAAATGTTTTTGATGAGTGGATTTAAAAGTCTCGAGTCACAAGTTAATGACAAAGACAGAGAGACATTATTGGGAATCAGTTCACTCCATTAAATGTGACATTTATTATAGTAATAGTTTTTGTGGTGTTTGATATAACTTAAAACCATAGTTGTTGCAAAAGAGTATTTTTAATGCCCTATAATTTTGTTAAAAAAAATGGAGAACAAAAAAAGGAATGATTAGGACAGTGTTACCAATCAAACGACAGTAATGATAAAATGGTTTGTCTATATTCTTCAAGCGGTTTCAGTTATATTTATAATAATAACTTATCAAGTATATATACTGTATATAGTTATACATTTTTATTATAGAAAATGTCAATATTCTGAGTGAACTAGCTATAGTTTGAATGAAAACACAGGTTAAAAACAAAACACTGAGACTGCAACAGAGTGGAATACATTAAAGGAATATTCCATACAAGTTAAGCTCAATTGACAGCATTTGTGGCATAATGGTGATCAACATGAAAAATAATTTTTAATAATTAATATTAAAATTATGGGGGGTGGTATTCCAGTTGTTTGACTACTATGTGTGCAGTGGAGCCTGTCTACTTTTCATCACAGTGTTTGAGTCTCTGGCCATGGGTTGGATCTTTGGTGAGTCACAAACAAGCTACAGACTGCCAATGCAGTCGCGGGCCCGTCCACAAGCCGGCGGCTGCGTGCCCGTTGCAAACAGCGCCCCAGCCCGTTTTGGAGGCGTCTGTTGTGACCATGACGCACCTGGAGAACAGTTCTAGGGGAACACCTGCCCGTAGAAATGAGAGGTCGGTCCAAGGGCTGAAAAGACGGTGACAGACCGGCGTTATGACCACGCGATGTGTCCCGCAGCGCCATGCCCATCTCGGGACTCGAGTCTGAAGCTGGTGCTGAAGCGGTCTCATATGCAGCAACCCGAGCAGGGTGGCCACCGCTGAGGATGCCATATGCCCCAGCAGCCTCTGAAAAAGTTTCAGTGGAAACGCTGTTTTCTGTTTGAACGCCTTCAAACAGACCAACACTGACTGGGCACGCTCGTTCGTGAGGCGTGCTGTCAAAGAGACTGAGTCCAACTCCAAACCGAGAAAAGAGATGCTCTGAACCGGGAGGAGCTTGCTCTTTTCCCAGTTGACCCGAAGCCCTAGTCGGCTGAGGTGTGAGAGCACCAAGCCCCTGTGTGCGCACAACATGTCCCAAGAGTGAGCTAAGATTAGCCAGTCGTCGAGATAGTTGAGAATGCGAATGCCCACCTCCCTTAGCGGGGCAAGGGCTGCCTCTGCGACCTTCGTAAAGATGCGAGGAGACAGGGACAGGCCGAAAGGGAGGACCTTGTACTGATATGCCTGACCCTCGAATGCAAACCGCAGGAAGGGTCTGTGTCGAGGAAGGATCGAGACGTGGAAGTACTTGTCCTTCAGGTCTACCGCCACAAACCAATCTGGAGCTCGAGGTGCCACACCATGTGGTGGCCGTGCTGAGTCTAGGGACATCGAAGTACTTACCTGGCTCCTTGTGACCACCCCCGGAACAGCCTGGGACGGGGGAGGAAGAGGCCTGTCCTCGTGACCCATGGAGACTGTCACATCGGGGCGGATTTGTTCCACAGCTGGGCGCTCAGGGGCGGGAGACCGCCGCTGGAGCGCCAAACCTGCCAAATAGAGTGATGGACAGTGGTCATGATGACGGCTGTGCACAATGGATACATGACCCAGGGAACAAGGAAACTGCTCTTGCTGAACTCTTGAGTACTGCAGCCACTTGGGCATGCAGCACAATTAAATGCAAAGGTAACAAAAAGAGGAGAGGTCTGCTTTCCAGCTCCAGAGCAGCGGGTTTCGTCGTCCCTGGGTCACCCATCTCGAGAGCGCTTTGAAGCCTTTCACGGGTTCTGGGCGGAAGCGAGACGGGTGGCGTCTGCTTCCTGTGGTGGGCTCCACGCCAGGGCCGGGCCGAAGGGGCGGGCTGTGGCATAGCCGGTGCAGTCACTGCAGGGGGACGCCCTTGGCGATGAGCAGACGGGGTGCAGGATCTTGAGCTGTGCCGGGGCAGGATATGCTGGATAGCCTTTGTCTACTGCTCCACCGTCGAGAACTGCTGGGCAAAGTTCTTGATGGTTTTGCCGAATAGGCCAGCCTGGGAGATGGGGGCAGCAAGGAATCGTGTCCTGTCAGCCTCACCAATCTCGACCAGTTTGAGCTAAAGGTGGCTCTCCTGGACCACTAATGTGGACATCATCCGCCCAAGAGACTGCACCGTGACCTCCGTCGCTCAGAGAGATCAATCCTGGTGTGGAACTACCCTCATGCATTTCCTTTAGCGCCTTGGCGGACTTGCAGGAGAGCCATGGCGTGCAGGGTGGAGGCGGCTTGGCCGTAGGCCTTGGCCGTCAGAGACGATGTAAACCTACAGGACTTGGACGGGGGCTTTGGGCACCCGCGCCAGGTGGTGGCGCTCTGCAGGCATAGGTGCTCCGCGAGCACCTTTATCCACCGGGGGATTGCCGAATAGCCCTTGGCTGCACCACCATCGAGGGTAGTGAGGGGGGAGAAGCTGAAAAGATCGGGACCGGGCAGTAAAAAAGTGCCTCCCATGACCTTGTCAGCTCTTCATGCACTTCCAGGAAGAAAGGAACGGGGGTGGGGCGGGGCATGGCATGGCTTTAAGCGGCGCCGCGAGCCCAGGAACCAATCATCGAGCCGCGAGGGTTCAGGGAAGAGCGGAGGGTTCCGCTCTAGCTTATGCTCACGGCTGCCCGGGAAAGCATGTCCTCATCTCCGCGTCAGCCTGTGACTGGGCAATCATCCCCAAAGGGAGGAGCCCAGCTGAGGCTTCTGCGTCCGACTGGATGAGCCCGCTCTCTGATGCTGCGCTCAAGAGCTCATCACTTTCACGGGCTCCAAATAAGAGGTCGAACTCGCTGTGAGACGAGCCGGCGGACTCATTCGGAAGTCCGATCCGGGCAGACGAGTGTGCTGGGGAATGGGAGGTCCGCGGGGGGATACCCGGAGGAGGTGGTCCCATTGGGGTCCCCAAATCGCCCCCAGTGCTAGCCGCGCTGTCCTCATACCCGTGGGTAAAAGGACCAAGGCGGGGAGCCTCTGGGGTGGCTTGCTTTCTTACGAAGGCGAGCCACGACCGCATCGTTGCCATGGACATGTCCTCACAATGAGTACATGACCATCCATGAACGCTGTCTCCACGTGAGCAGTGCCCAGACACGAAAGACAGTGATCGTGACCGTCAGAAGGTGAGAGATAACGAGCGCAACCAGGAATAACACACAATCGGAAAGGCATCTTTAAAAAGACGCATCTTTAAAAAGACATTCTGTGTGTGCCGCTCTTTTAGAGAAATATGCTCTTATTTCTGCCGAAGTGCCCAGGGGCATTCTCTGCAGTGCACCAGTGTAGAGGAGGGAGAAGCCGCTGAAATGCGCCGTCAGATCCAGCAGAGGTGAATGAACAGTCGTGGGAATTCAGCTCAGTGAGCATGACCGTTCAGCTTCGAAGAGAAAATCTGAATGAGTGGTTGCATACCAGCTCCTTTTATACCCGTATGTCCGGGGGAGTGGCATGCAAATACCACTCACCAATTTTTATTGGCCTTTTATCAAAGACCAGAGGTGTCTCGGGCTCCCAAGAGTGACCCCTAGTGTCACTATATCGACACAACGTCGAGTGAGTGACAGATAGGGAACTTAGTCATTTCATGAGGAAAAAAATTATCTTGATTTTTAACATCTTTATCTGAGGTCAGACAGATGAATACATTTGAACACATGCGTGCAGGACTAAACACATTTACATGTCAAGAACGCCTATTGAGAAACTTAGCATGCCATGTCACAGAGGTCGGAAAGAGGCTATTATTCCTAATTTTCTAAACACCCGTAGGACTAACAATGAAAGTAAAATATAAGAAAGTCAGTCAAACCTTGTGCTGTTCCTGTCTTTCCCTGCTAAAAAGACCAGCATAACCAGCATGCAATTCCAATGATGGTCTAGGCTGGTTTATGCTGGTTTGTGCTGGTGTGGTGCTGGTCTAACTGGTGGACCATCATAGTCATGCTTTTCACCAGCAAAACCTAGATGGTGAAACTTGTTGACCAGTATGGTCTTTCTGATGAAGCTGGTTAAGACAGTTTTAAAGCCTGGTGCAGACACCAGTACACCAGCATCCCATGATGGGGGACCAGCACCCAGAACACAACATAAGCTGGTGTTGCTGCAAAAAGCAGTGCTGGTCTTTCAGCTGGGTTGTGTAGCACATGCTACTTTTAACATCCTTCTGAAGAATCCCACAGAAACTACAGGCGTGTAAAAACTACTGACTCAACAGCTACACCCGCAGACTGATGCAATGTGTAAAACTTCCAGTTTTCATAATTAACTAGTCAAGAATTTGTCCGATGCTTTGATGACTGAAGCAGTGGTGCATAAAAGGACTAAAACTACAATATTAAAGACACAATATGTCTCTGAGAGTGTCTTACTATGCTAACTGTTGGTATGCTAAAGCACAGCAAGCTATGAACATGCAAAATCTCACTAGTCAACTAGTCAACCTCACTATACAACTCGACCTTCCTGGCCTTTCCCTAGAAGACGAGGCAGCAAAAACTCACCATTTTAATTGTAAGAGTTAGAGAGAGGTCAGAAAATGGACATAAGAAACTAAATTATGTACTGGGAGCAAAAAACATGAAATAAGTCCACCTCAGGAAAAAAAATTATAATAATAAAGTTCCAAACTTAAGTTCTTAACTTAAACTTCCGGCATCCCTCCACCCCCCCATTTCCACCTTTATATTTCATAACACCTATAACAATGATTTCAAAAATTTATTTCTATTTCTTGCTTTAGTCAGATAGTCCGGGGGTGTAGGGGACTATATGAACTAGTGAACTCATGAAATAAAATAATGTATGATATGACCCCTCTATCAGAGACAGAGAGTAAATATTTATCTCTTATAAAACGACCTGGAATTAGTCAAATCAACCACAACAGCGTTAGAAAAAAGGTGAAGCTCAATTCTCCTTTACATATTACAGGGGCTGAGAGAATGTTTGACACCACTGAAGACATGCCAAGATCACGACCCAACTACATGTTCAAGTTGTGCTGGAAATACCTGAAACCTCTTGTGTCCTTGGTAAATGCCTCTATATTTCATTTATACAGTATGTTTGAGCTTCACATATGGTTTATTTTGGTCAAAAAGTCAATCAGGGATTTGGTTGTATATTCCTAACTGATGGATTACTTTACCACATCTGCTTAAACTCACACTTGTCTGGCCTCATTCTCCTTTTCTCTTTCCAATCAGTTTTTCGCAATTTCTCTGAACCCTCTGTCCATTCTTAGGTATCTTTTGTCTGTTCTCTGGTTTAATACAAGCCCCTGAATTTTAACTGCTCATATGTGTACCCGAGTTGGGCATATTTACTCGGCTGGCTGTTGGCCCTGTCCTCCATTCTGCTGGTGCCTGGATGGGCACTGGGCCCAATTATTGCTGGCAAAGGGAGCCTGAAACAGGTAAAGATGAAAACATGCTCATTCCTGAGATGTCATCAAGGCAGGGATGTAAATGTTTTACTGTTTCAGCAAAGCTAATCTACATAAGTAACTAGTCAGGAGTAAATGAACCTAAAATTATCTCAGAATTCAGTTCTATCGAACTGTTACAAGGTTAATGTTGTTTCATTGTGTCTGTGTTTCTTGACAGCATTGGCTTCACTTGTGTAGTCCTGACACAAACCTCCCGCTCACCTGTAAGCAACAAGCTGAAATACAGGAAATGACTTTGACTGCAGAAATGGTCTGGACTTGGAAAGGGAGCAACACAGAAGAAAACTAAAGGAAGGAAAAGAAAATTCAAACCCTCTTATATCATGTAGTCCATCTCTTAATTATTCAGTAACATGTCCAATCAGGACTCATAATTAACTTTTTTCCTCACCTGATAATGGTGGCTATAAATATTTCTTACCAGCCATGAAACTGTAGGCTACAGTATTTTGCATAATTTGCATAACACTTTTGTCACAAAGAAAAATTAATTAAGTATTTTTCTTTCATTTAATACCTGGTATAATTTTTATAATTTTTTTAATATATATTTTGAATAATATTTTTTTTGCTCCCCGTTTATGTATTCTAAATGAAGAGGATTTTGAACTGTATTGAAGCCAATATATGAAACTTTTGACTTGTGTGTGTGTGTGTGTGTGTGCGTGTGTGTGTGTGTGTGTACACATTGTACACAGAAATACACATTGTCCTGTCAGAGTATCTCCTGTAAAAAATCAATACACTTATTTTAATAATTTTTCAAAAGACTTCATTGTAAATTTAAATGTGCTTCACAGTTGTGCTAGACGCCACTGCCAAAAAAATATTGTCCTGTCTGACAGACGATATCCTGTCAGACTTTGTCACTACTCACTGCGATCAGACGATCACAGCTGTAGAGGAAAACGTTCCTCTAAAAATGCATTGTCTTGTCAGAATATCTCATGTCAAAGTATTTTCAATCAGACTGTCAATTCAATTATTTTCATAACTTTTGTGCTCACGCTGATGCAGTGTTCTGCTTTATCCCTGTCTGAATTAATATTAGATCAAATATTAAACTCAATTCAAAACGTTTAAATCCTATTAGTATTATTTTTATTTTTGCTATTGGAACCAGGCTTTGTGACACTGTCACAAACCATAAAAGCATACACATCCAAAGTGATGCCTGCTGAGTTACATGCTCATCATCAGATTAGGCCTATAAGCAGTAGCTACAGTATACACACCAGGGTCAGAATTTATGAAAGGCTTGGGGCAAAATACCACCAAAAATACCCCTGAAAATGTGGGAAACATAAAAAAAATAAAAATAAAATGAAATAAATAAATATTTGTAACGTCTTTGTAAAATCTTAATATTCTATTTTTAGTCCTGGTTATACATACAGAGGCATGAAAAAGTATGTGAACCCTTTGGAATTAGCTGTTTTTCTGCATTAATTGGTCATAGAATGACATCTTCATCAAAGTCACAAGTATAGACAAACAACAATGTGCTTAAACTAACAACACACTATAATCATTTCTTTATTGAACACATCCCATTAAACATTCACAGTGCTATGGAAAAAGTAAGTGAACCCTTTGATTTGATAACTGGTCGATCCTCCTTTGGCAGCATTAACCTCAACCAAGTTTTTCCAGTAGCTGTGGATTAGACCTGCACAATGTTCAAAAGGATTTTTGGACCATTCGTCCTTACAGAACTGATTCAGCTCAGCTATATTCTTAGGATGTCTGGTGTAAACAGGTCTCTTGAGGTCATTCCACAGCACCTCTATTGGGTTAAGGTCTGGGCTCTGACTGGGCCACTCCAAAAGGTGAATTTACTTTTTTTGAAGCCAATCTGTAGTGGATTTACTTTGATGTTTTGGGTCATTGTCCTGCTGCATCACCCAACTTCTACTGAGCTTCAGCTGACACACATCCACCCTGACATTATCCTGTAGGTTATCTTTATAAACTTGGGGATTTATTTTCCCCTCGATGATGGCAAGCGGTCCAGGCCCCAAAGCAGCAAAGCAGCTCCAAATCATGATGCTCCCTCCACCGTACTTCACCGTTGGGATGATGTTTTCATGTTGGTATGCAGTGCCCTTTTTACGCCATACATAGTGCTGCATGTTCTTCCCAAACAATTCAACCTTAGTTTCATCAGTACACAAAACATTTTCTCAGTAGTGTTGTGGAGTGTCAAGGTGGTCATTGGCAAACTTCAGGCACGCAGCAATGTTTTTGTTGGAAAGCAGCGGCTTCCTTCGTGCTGTCTTGCCATGGACACCATGCCTGTTTAATGTTTTCCGTATAGTAGACTCATGAACAGAGATGTTAACCAGTTCCAATGATTCCTTCAAGTCTTTAGCTGTCACTCTAGGGTTCTTTTTTTACCTCACTGAGCATTCTGTGGTGTGCCCTTTGAGTCATCTTGGCTGGACTGACACTTCTATGGAGGTTTCATCAGTAACAGATCAAAAGACAACCAACATTTGTAGTTGTGGCTTACGCTGCTCCTGCAACTACCAAAAAGTTCCCCTATGCATTTGACAAGATCTTTAGTATATGTAGCACCCCCCTAGTCTTTTAGGATGTGTGCATTTGAAAATCTCAAGCTCCTTCTGTGTTTCACTGCAGAGAAAAAGAAAGCCATATGGCTTTAAAACAACATAGACACTTTAATCCCTCTTAATGTGTATGTTCATTGAAACTAGACTCCCACAATTTCTGTGCATCCAATATCAATCTAAATTTCACACAGCAAAATCAGCAGTATTAAATGGACACTTATTGATGTAAATATATGGATCCATCACTACAGGTATAAAAACAAACACTGAAGCAGTGTTTAATCATTTTTTAGTTTGTTTGCATGTGTGCATGTTTCAGGATACCACGTATCAGGGTTAAGAAAAACGAGAGGGTGTTGATGTGTCAGAATTGATACATACAGTATGCAAGCATATTAATATTTGGAAACAATCACAGAGTATAAAATGCGTAAATGTATTTCACTTAAGTTTTTGAAATGCTGGTCTGTTACAACAATACCCAGCATTAACTGGATAGTTCACACAAAAATCTTGAATCTTGACCAAGTTCAAGTTCAAGTTTGCTTTTATTGTCATTCAACCATGTGTGCACACAGGGGGAAGGAAATTGCATTTCTCTTATAGGTCCTGGGGCTTGTTTAACATTTAAAACTGGCATATACAACAGGGAATCACTATACATACTTCAAATAACAATATACGCAATATACATAATATACACATAACAATAACTCCAAACATTGTGGGACTCAGTACAGACATTATACACAATATACACGGGATGTTTGTATGACATCAGAACATCAGCACAACAGTTTAGGCATGCTGATTGTTGGTATCAGTATGAAAGTGCAAACCAGGCCCGGATTGGCCATCGGGAGCCAAATATCTACACCTACAGCTCGAACTGCGCTCTACATCAGTGTGTCAATCTCACACCCAGTGAGAGTCCAAAACGACCCACATATTGTGGCAAATTCATCCCTTTCATCTAGATCTGTGAGTAACACTGTCACAGGGCAGCCCAGTTCATTTTCAAAAATATTATTTAACATCACTTAATCAACCTGAATACACTAGCAAAATTAAGTTTCAGAACTCAAAACTTCCTCTCCAGTCTAAAAATTGCATTTATTGTTACCATCCTGCTAAAATATCTAGTTTTGAAATCTGTGTTTGTGACATCACGAGACATTGCTCATTTGTATTTACACATCCCACAACATGCATCATCACACCCTTGGCCCCACCCATTGGCGCGCAGTTGAAGTCAAGAGATTAGAGGCCTTGTGTGGCTAACTATTCCTGAACACCAAAGGGGACCCGTCTGGACTATTTTTTATTATTATTATTATTATTTTTCGGCTTATATCAGCGTGGATTGTTTGTCAGCCAGTCATAATGCGATTCAAGCTTTGCAAAGGAACTGTTATTGAAGCATGGGGCAGTTAAAAATACTTTTGAACCTGATCACAAAACCATGAGTAAACAGTTTAATTCATGCATATTTCAAATGTCATGACTCTTTGATAGTTTATGGGGCTGCTGTGCTTGAGTGTACAGTTTAATATATTCAGATGCAATGTGTTGGATGTGTGTTATGTGTAAACCCTGAAATTAAGTTTTATATTGTTATTTGGAGCTTGTTCATTCTCTTCCGACTGAGTTTCAAATATGGCTGTATTTGAGGGGCCAATCATAACAGTGGGTGTTTACGTTGACGTTTAAAGGAGGTGCTGAGGCCAAAACAAAGCATTTCAGTGAAAGGGCTAGAGACAGTGTGCAAAATTAACATATATTACTAAATTATGACTGTTTTGGTGCAAAAAACAAAAAAACAAACAAAAAAAAAACTTTACTAACATTATCAGTGGACTTCAGGGAAGATAATAAAATTATATATATATATAAAAAAGCATTTCATGACCCCTTAAAGGGTTAGCTTAAGCTCCTTAAGATCGCAGTCGCAGGTTACCACTTTATACAGAGTAGATTGTTCAGCCCGGAAGGTGACGTTTATTAGTCCAAATGGGCAGGTGACTTAAAAAGAGAGAGATTTTTGTTTTTTACCAGAAATCTCCACTTTTACTTTCAAAATTTTAAAGAATGTAAAAGTAAAAGTGAAACTGGAGATTTATAGTAATAGTAAGAGTAATAGTACTCTTTAATATTGACCTGTATCTCACCTGCACCTATCTGCTTTTATGTGGCCTTTATGTGCTTTTTGGAGCTTCAAAGGTATTATCACCATTCACTTGCATTGTACACTTACACATCTGGGATGGCATGAGGGTGAGTAAATGATGAGAGAATTTTAATTTGGGTCTCTTCAAGACAGTTATAACAAATGCACTCCTTGTATTCACAGGATAATAGTGTAAAACAGGAACTATGAATGAAGTTTTTGACATTTATTTTGTTGGTAGACAGGTAATCTCAGCATGCAAATCTCAACAATGGTGACATTCCACTCTCAGAAAATATTAAAATGCAACTGCTGGATTTATTTATGGCGCAATGCATGCTGGGAGCCATTGTTGAGTTTTGTTTTTTGCTGACATCCTTGCATTGCTGTGTTAATCTGTTTATCTGAAAATGTGTTTGTTCATTGTCACCATTGTTATGTTTTGTATGTTGAGGTTTTATGTCTGTGTGTCAAATTGCTTATTAAAACATTATTGATTGCAAGAAACTTTCACACTTCAGAGGCAGTAGCATCTCAAGTTAACATAACTTCATGTCACAGAGTAACCCCTCTATCACAAGGGCTGTATTCATTGCCACAAAAAAATACTGATGTATGGTCTAACTTAGTTTGAACTTACAATTACTGAAATCAGTGAATTATGACACTTTTTGGCAGTCCTCTCATTGATAATTAAATGAACTGCATGGGCAATTCAAAATTCAACACTTTAAAGTGTAGTTTCAACACTGCTTCAGTGTTAGTTTTTACATCTGTAGTTGGATCCATATGTACAGCAAAGTGTTCATGTAACACTGCTGATTTTACTGTGCATGTTATGATTTTACACTACTTAATGATGCCGTTTATGTTTATAAAAAATATATATATATATATATATATATTGCAGTTACTGTAAGGCACTCAATGTATGTCAATGTATCTAAACTTGTATTGAACCCGGTATTCCTTTAATCCAGATTTTTTGTAGTTCAGGACCTCACTGGGTTGTATGGAAATGTTTTAAGAGCACGAATCAATCAATGAGAGCACTCAGGTAGAATAAATCATGTTGTTCCAACACCATATTATATTTTTTGCTTCAGAAGATTTATATTGTTGTTGGGCCTCATGTATTCAGATAGAAGACAAAGGCAGGTCTAACACAGTCGTAAAAACCTAACTCAAGCCCCCACATTCCAAGTAGTAAATTATACTGATAAAAATCGCACCAAAATCAAACAAAGGGAGTCCAAAACAGACTACAAATCCCATGAAGCCTTGCTCACTAAAGGATCGAACTCTCAACTCCTATTGGATGAGGCACACAACAGAACGTCCCTCAAACATGACATCATCAGGAGTTGAAATACCTCTGAAATGCTTCTGGGATTTGCTTCCAACAACTTTGTTTGTCCTGTATAGACGCAGCTCATCGCTGCTCTCAGGTGCAACCTCGTGGCACAAGGAAGTAACGTCCGACTTGAAACTGTGGCCATACAATCTCCATCTCGCTGGACGAGTTGAGATTACTCTGTGTTCAACTGAACACTCTAACGGATCCGAAGGAGACCGCCGAGCAATTCGCATCTTCATCCGTTTGCCTACAGAAGTGAAGAGATTAAAGATTTCTCTTCATCTTCAATCAAGATGACATTTCTGAGTTCTCCGCCAGCCCGCCGAGAATCAACAGCCGTACCGGCCGCTGACAAAGCAAGGAAACGGCCTCCCGTCATCACCCGAGCCTCAAGGAACCGGGTCAGAGTTAAAGGACGGAGGAAAACACATTCTACCTGTGTCCTCATACGATTCAAGTAAGAGGTTTACGTCTGGGCAGAGATAGAATATTATAGTGTGTTATTCTTGTGTTTCAAGGTTTTTTGCTTGACAGTTTACGGACCGCCATGTCCGCTCATTATTAATACTCAGGGTATTAATTATCACGAATTTGTTTTGCTGTATTGTGGTCCAACCAAATTGGTCTGTTGTGCAATTTCGCCATCGTGGGACTGTTTACGAGCCGTCCACCGCATCTCTGAGTGATGAACTAACAGCTGCTTTCTCTCCCACGATCACGAAATCGGCTTTAGGGCCATCACTTCTCTCTCTCTCGTACTAACCACACACACACACACGCACGCGACCCCTCACAAACATTCTGGCACACATTTTTGGCTCCTAGATAGCTTAATGCTAAAGCCCAGCTTTGTCCCTAAGCTATCGTACAAGCGGATACACGCGGTAACTAGTAGACATTGACTGGTTTCTCGCCGCCCCCATTCGCGATCATATTCCCTGGCCGGAAGTCTCGCGTGACATACTCTCCACAAGAGTCACATCCGCCATTTTGTGCACATCCCTCCTTACACACACACACACACTGTCACACACACACCTTATGTGTTATAGGATTATTTTATTTCCATATCTAATCATATCACTGTTTAGTTTGTAGTTGTAAGTTGGAAGTTTATTGACTGCATTGTATTAATTATTAATTGATATTACTGCATAAATAAACTTTGTTTATATTACAAAGAGAAGTGTTTTGGTTTGTTTTGCATACACCTGTGTCATGCTGACGGGATGTCAGTGCTCGGATTCAAACCTTCATTCATTGTTTTTTTCCAGAAAATCGATATTCTTCGGATGTCGATTTTCCTAAGAAAACAATCTAATATTGAGACTGTTTTACTATCTGGTTATCATCCTACAATCCTTATTAATATTCTATTGATTTTTGATAATTGATAATTATCTTTGATGATTGAATTTGAATGATCAATAAGCTAGTGTTAATTTTAATTAATGTTTCATTTATGTTAATGATTAGTGATTATCTTTGATAATTGTTGATTTAAAGGATTAGAAAAGCTAACATTGATTCTCATCAATGTTCTATTGATTTTAATAATTAATAATTATCTTTGATAATTATTAATTATTGCTAATAACCAAACTTGCTCCTAAACGTAGCACACTACATTTACTGGAGCCCCATATGAGGTTTTAATGAGTTAGATTCAATTAATTAATTTAAATATTAATTAATAACTAAAGAAATAATTATTAATTATTTCTGATAGTAACACTGATCTAAACAACCAGTAAAGCCCTACATAATAATTGGTGCCCCGTGTGAGGAATCCTACGTGCCAGTTCTGTCACAGTGTGTATGCAAAAGAATCCAAAGTAATAACTTGAATCATTACTTCAAAGTTTGGTTCTGTTTGACAATTTACTTCTCACAACTTGCCAAACATAAGCCAGTGTGGTGTGAAAGTGCTCTTAAGAGTGAATTAGGGGTTGGTAAATTTACTATAGTCTGCTTAAAATCTGCTGTTGTTGTTATTTAACTCCTAACGCTTTCATCTAAATGTTACAGAGAGGTGCCAAGTCACTTCATTGATGTCCACCAAAGAGAGAATGCAGTGAAATTTGCACATTACATAACAGTAGACCGTAAGCCACAGGTCAAAGCCTCTCACCTGTGCTTTCGTGTTAGCATTATAGAAACTGTAAAACAACAAGCTTTCAGAGCCACTGTCACAAGAATTTTTACTGCCCCAGTAAAATGAGTCACCAATTGCCCTGCGTGACTGGAGCTGAAGCTCCACAGAGGTTAGTCGACCCAGCACTGCAAGATGTGGTCGCTGCTGTCCTCCGTCTCTCCATAGAGGAGAGAGATAACCTTAACGGCTACAATATTAGTCGTTGTGATGAAGCATTGCAGGAACTAGTTGATTATGTCAACAACCCGGTCGGGAAGCCAAAGCGCACAATCCTGGACCTTGTGGGCCAAATGTTCCTTCTTCATCACCGCAAAACCCAACTGCAAACCGCCGAGCACCAGGCCCAGCTCGCCCAGCTGCAGAGCAGCTACCAAGCGGTGCAGAAGGAAAATCTCAGCTTGCACCTAGACGTTAGGTGCACCCAAGCTGAGAAAGTCCAGGCACAGGAAGATAATGCCCGGATGCAGGAGGAAAACGAAGCCCTGCGCAGGCAGCTTCAAGCTGCCCAGCTAAAAGTAGAGTCAGATCAGGTAAGTGCAGCTGAAACGCACAGCACAACATAGAAGAGGGCCCCCTTTTTAGCGATACGTGTAGAAATGTGCCCCTGAGAAACCCAGGGACACACACTAGGAGCCGAGCTGCCCCTAGTGGTACAGTCTCTGACTTCGTCCTCCAAGACACCTTTCAAACTCTTCCAGCAGCCCGCTGGTTGGATGCAGGTGCCCCCTCCTTACATTTGCCCTCCACAGTCAGTTTTCAGTCACGCCACCGTGCGTTTCAAACCGACTGATTCCACACCATGGAGGGGGGATAATTATTTTCAAGCCCAGGGTGGTGTACACGGCTCGAAGATCCCATTAGCCAGGGTGCTGTACGCAACCCAGGGTCCACCCCCACACGTCAACTGGACTCCTTCCCCACCACGAAGGGGAGGAAGTCGTCCTCATCGCTATAGCGATCCGAGTGACTATGATGTTTCGGATGACTCGGACGACCCGTGGTCATACCGACACCAACGCTTGCGTATCCGACAACTCGAGTCCCTCGCAGGGGACATAGAACGCTTTGACCCAAGTAATCAAGATTCAAACATCGACAATTATCTCAGAGAAATTGAGCACTGCCTGATTGACTTGCCTTACGCTTCATCGCGTGAAAAACTGAAGCTCATATGGAAGACCACGGTAAGGAGTGTCCATGCGTTCATGGAAACGCCACCAACTGGTACACGAAACCGCTACTCAGCTCTGTGTAAAGCCCTATGCGAGGAGTATTCGCTGTATATCGACGAAGCCTCCGCTACCATAGCTGCTTTCGCCATCACCCAATAGAGGCACGAGCCTCCGCATGAGTATTATAGATGCCTGAGAACCACGTACTTCCAAGGAAATAACGCACCAGGTCTGGAGGAGGAACAAGCTTTCAAGTCTCTTTTCCTTCACAACCTCCACGAGTGCATGCGATATGACGTCATGATGCACTGCAGAATGGGCAACCCCACCATGCAGGAAATCAGAAGATACGCGCAACTGGCATGGGAGACACGCGTGTGCCCTGCCCGAGGGCACGAAGGTGATGCCAGAGCCCTGGGGATCCAAGCCTCATATGCAGACCTAGCGCTCGAAGGCAACAAAATGCCTCGCGTTAAGGTGAATGCTAGAACAAGACCCCAGAGGCGCCGATCACCCCACCAGCAGGGTAGGCAACAGAACCAGGGGGGGTGGTGACCAGAAACACCCCCAGGGTCACGGCAGGCCTAAACAACAAAACGTTAGCCGGCCGAAAAGAAATGCACGTTTCGAACGAAAACCCAAACAAGAAGGTGAGTGGGTAGGCAAGGTTTCAAATCCCTTCAGAGAACAAGATTTGAGAGAGGAAATGGAGGATATAAGGAGATGCTTGACTGAGTTAGTAACTAAGCTTGACGTGCTCCATTGTTCACCAGGTCCGCCGACCTCCTCAAAGGAACACTGCGCTGAAACCCCGTCACTATGACTAGATGATGTACCCCCTCCCGTTAATGCCAAAGTTTACTTTGTAGGTCGGGAAAAGGGGAACAGGGTCCAATTTGCTCCCCAAAACAGTCACTCCTAACATGCCACACCCTCCTTTCTGACCTTCTTGGGCGATCTGGGCAACGCCTGACACATGGGTCATTCAACTCCCACACACTACTCAACACCGTTTCCGAAATAGTCTAATGGGTTCCAACACCTTCGCAGAGGTGGCTAGAGCAAAGCTCTCCCTTGGCAAACCGTTATAGACAGAGACCTACAATGTAAGCATCACAAGCTACACGCAAGAGAGGTCGTCTATCACAAAACGGGCCTGGATTGTCACCTTTCAAGGGATGATGCTAACAGACCGTGTTTATATATGTCATATTAATACGGAACCACTGTTAGTTGGCCAGGACCTACTGAACCGATTGGCTCCGCTCATTGACTGCCGTCGTGGTCACATGTGGGCTCAGGTTGACATACCGAGACCACTTGGTCCAAAAAACAGTTCGCCAGCTTCAGATACACATGTCGCCATCGTCCAAAAATCCAGCAGAGACGACGACTCCAATAAGAACAATTACAGGGCCTGAATAAAACCCTTCAGGGTACTATAGTCACTGTAAATTTGCACTCTGTTCTTATCAATAACACTTTGCACGCTTTAGGGACTTTGTCAGAGAAAACAACTTATGCGTGTATCGTTAGAGATCTAATGCAGAACCTCCTCAGGGAAATTAGCTCCTCAGTCAACAGTCTGAGTGATGGAAGGATTCTAGCTTACCTGGTCTCCCTAGACCTTGTTGAACAAATCCTTAGATCTGCTACTATCTCCATTGTGCAACCTTCACAGATACACCTGGCATATAGTTTGACATTGAAATTCCAATCCATGTAAATCCTCAGAACCTCAAAACAGGATTTATCCTCAATCTACCATCATAGGCAGAATATATATAGACTAAAGTCTGTATTTAATGTTGGTTTTCAGAGAGGTAATGCACACATTCACCTCAAAACACCACCAACACTCGCCTACCATGATGAGGATCCCTCGCTCTACCTTATCTCTAACCTAAACATGTGTACCAAGACAAAGTACATTCATTGGGTTTGTCAAAACGCAACCCCTTTGTTAGAGAGGTGACTAACTACCTCTGCGGCCTAAGAGTCGAATTCCCTGAACAAGTGTCATGGTAGCATGTCCATCAAAGATGAAGGAACAGAGACAAGGGTAGAGCGAGCAGGCAATCGCTGGCTCGTTAACACACCAGCCACCGAAGTCCCAATGTCATACGACTGCCATGATACAGCCACTAAACTAAGGCTACCAAACCAAACGGTGTTCTTAATGGTTCCCCAAAGAGCCACCATGCACATTGACGATATTGTCCTCCATCATCTCAACGTCGACAAAAATGACGCAGAAATTGAGATCATGGACGCATTTAGAGGTCACAGCCTCACCGTTGATGACACCCTTCGACAGCAGCTTCAGGCTGAATGGATGAAATTAGTGAAGTTCAGTCTCAAACTGACTGGCTTGACCACTATATTTCCTAGTCACATAAGCAGATCGTCATCTTACCAAGAACACCCTATCAGTTTGGTTGCCCTCTGGCTCCTCCTTAGTGGTTGGATCATCGCAATTATTGCACACGCCATGTACAGGTACATTCAACACCTACGGGCCAGACTGGACTCACTTCTCATACAGCTGCATTTTACACACCAGTCTGAGCCCATCCCACAGGTTAACCCCAATCATTTCCAAGGATAAGCCTTTTAACCTTTAACCCTCCTTTCCTCTAACATTTTGTTCCTAGTAACCAATGTCAGGTTCTACTTTGATTTTGTGTTATGACCAAAGAACAACAAAGGACTGTGTTATGGTTAATGCTGTGCCTTCCAATAACTTACTACAAATCCCATGAAGCCTTGCTCACTAAAGGATCGAACTCTCAACTCCTATTGGATGAGGCACACAACAGAACGTCCCTCAAACATGACATCATCAGGAGTTGAAATACCTCTGAAATTCTTCTGGGATTTGCTTCCAGCAACTTTGTTCGTCCTGTATAGACGCAGCTCATCGCTGCTCTCAGGTGCAACCTTGTGGCACAAGGAAGTAATGTCTGACTTGAAACTGTGACCATACAATCTCCATCTCGCTGGACGAGTTGAGATTACTCTGTGTTCAACCGAACACTCTAACGGATCCGAAGGAGACCGCCGAGCAATTTGCATCTTCGTCTACAGAAGTGAAGAGATTAAAGATTTCTCTTCCATCTTCAATCAAGTCGACATTTCTGAGTTCTCCGCCAGCCCGCCGAGAATCAACAGCCGTACCGCCCACCGACAGAGCGAGGAAACGGCCTCCCGTCATCACCCAAGCCTGAAAGGAACCAGGTCAGAATTAAAGGACAGAGGAAAACACATTCCACCTGTGTCCTCATGCGATTCAAGTAAGAGGTTTACGTCTGGGCAGAGATAGAATATTATAGTGTGTTATTCTTGTGTTTCAAGGTTTTTTGCTTGTACAGTTTACGGACCGCCATGTCCGCTTATTATTAATACTCAGGGTATTAATTATCACGAATTTGTTTTGCTGTATTGTGGTCCAACCAAATTGGACTGTTGTGCAATTTCACCATCACGGGTGAGACAGGTAAACTGAGTTCATCCATTAAAGAGTCAAAGTACGTGGGACTGTTTACGAGCCGTCCACCGCGTCTCTGAGCGATGAACTAACAGCTGCTTTCTCTCCCACAATCGTGAAATCGGCTTTAGGGCCGTCACTTCTCTCTCTCTCGTACTAACCACACACACGCACGCGACCCCTCACAAACATTCTGGCACACATTTTTGGCTCCTAGATAGCTTTGTCCCTAAGCTATCATACAAGTGGATACACGCGGTAACTGGTAGACGCCATTGACTGGTTTCTCGCCGCCCCCATTCGCGGTCATATTCCCTGGCCGGAAGTCTCGCGTGACATACTCTCCATGAGAGTCACATCCGCCATTTTGTGCGTGCCCCTCCTTACACACACACACACACTGTCACACACACACCTTATGTGTTATAGGATTATTTTTATTTCCATATCTAATCATATCACTGTTTAGTTTGTAGTTGTAAGTTGGAAGTTTATTGACTGCATTGTATTAATTATTAATTGATATTACTGCATAAATAAACTTTGTTTATATTACAAAGAGAAGTGTTTTGGTTTGTTTTGCATACGCCTGTGTCATGCTGACGGGATGTCAGTGCTCGGATTCAAACCTTCATTCATTGTTTTTTTTCCGAAAATCGATATTCTTCAGATGTCGATTTTCCTAAGAAAACAATCTAATATTGAGACTGTTTTACTATTCGGTTATTAGTCCCTGATTCCAGGGTGGTGCCCCGTCAATGTTAATCCTTATTAATATTCTATTGATTTTTGATAATTGATAATTATCTTTGATGATTGAATTTGAATGATCAATAAGCTAGTGTTAATTTTAATTAATGTTTCATCGATGTTAACAATTAACGATTATCTTTGATAATTGTTGATTTAAAGGATTAAAAAAAGCTAACATTGATTCTCATCAATGTTCTATTGATTTTAATAATTAATAATTATCTTTGATAATTATCAATTATTGCTAATAACCAAACTTGCTCCTAAACGTAGCACACTACATTTACTGGAGCCTCATATGAGGTTTAATGAGTTAGATCCAATTAATTAATTTAAATATTAATTAATAACTAAAGAAATAATTATTATTTCTGATAGTAACACTGATCTAAACAACCAATAAAGCCCTACATTGTGTACTTGTATACAGAAGTCATATAGAGTACTTTTTGATTCTTTCATGCTTTTGTGGCAGTACTATGGAATTATAGTCGTCGTATGGAAAGTATTATAGAGTTGTGTGGGAAAAAAGCAACTTGGACATTACATTCACATTTAGGGGACGCTGACGCTTTTATCTTCTATAGAAGCTAGCACAGAAGAAAGAGACAGAGAAGGAAACCTTTTTTTCCTTTAATTATTAGTACAGTTATAGTGGATTGGTTAAGTGCTCACAGAACAGATGCGTTTTAAGCTGGTTCTTGAATGCTGAGATGGTTATAGCAGACCGTGTGGAGACTGGAAGCTCATTCCACCACAGAGGAGCAGAGAAAGTGAATGATCAGACATTCTGCTCAACATATTATTTCCATTGCACAAAAGAAAGAACAACATTATTTTCATTAGGTGAACTGTTCCTTTAATATCATGTGATCCAGACATCTCTAGGTACCTCATCTCAATCAAACTTGAATTTTGATCATTTTTGGGTAACACTACAATAAGTTTCCATTTGTTAACATTGGTTAACATCAACAATACTTTAACAGAATTTATTAACTTTGGTTAATGTCAATTACAACATATATTAATACATTTTAGAATCAAAAGTTGCATATGTTACATAAGTTAATGCACTATGAACTAACAATGAACAACTGTATTTTTATTATCCAACATTAACGCAGATTAATAAATGCTGTAAAAAAAAAAAAATAATACATTGTTCATTGTTAGTTCATGATACAAAATGCAGACTAATTTAACGAATGGAACCTTATTGTAAAGTGTTACCATTTTTTGCTAATAGAGCCCATATATAACAGCAGGACCAATGTATTCATTTAGCAATAAACAAAGAAATGGCCATTTAATGAAGCAATAAATGTGGCATTAAATGAACAAACAAACAAAGAAGTGGCCATTTAATGAAGCATTTTATTTGCATCTGCATGTACTGTTATATGCCTGTTGGTAGCGACCCGGACTTCACATACCATGGAAACAGTGAACACACACACATAGTGAGAAATATCACACACACACACACATGTTATGAGGACTCTCCATAGACATAATGATTTTTATACTGTACAAACTATAGATTCTGTCCCCTACCCCTAAACCTAACCCTCACAAAAAAACTTTCTGCATTTTTACATTTTTAATAAAACATCGTTTAGTATGTTTTTTAAGCAAGAAATGTCCTCATAAACCACATTTATAGCATAATACCCTTGTAATTACCAGTTTGTAACCTAAAAAAAATTTCCTCGTAAACCACCCAAACCCACCCACACACTTCACACTTGCAGACATTCTGAAGATGCATTAGAATTGCATCACATTCCCCTTGTGCTGCTACATGGAGATGCACAAATACTGATCATTAAATTATAACATGTCTTTCATTTCAAACACTGACACATCGTCTGCTTTACTTGTCCATCACACACACACACACACATTGGTATTTGTGGTTTACAAGGACTCTCCATTGCCATAATGTATTTTATGCTGTACAAACTATAGATTCTATCCCCTCACCCTAACCCTACCCCTAAACCTAACCCTCACAAAAAACTTTCTGCATTTTTACATTTTCCAAAAAACATTGTTTAGTGTGTTTTTAAGCCTTTTGGTTTATGAGGACACTTGAAATGTCCTCATAAACCACGTTTATAGCATAATTACATGTGTATAATCTAGAATAGTGCCAGTGAATAGTCCTCGTAAAACATGTTTACCTGAACACACAATCTCTACACACACACAGTCACCATCTCTGCTGTCATTTATTTGGAGCAGAACAAGCAATCAATATCTAGAAAAGGGAAATTAAACAGCTAGGGTATAAATCATAATTAAGAACTCAAAGGTTACAAAACAATCCAGCCAAGAAGGAATCTGCTGACTTTTATCATCCCTGGCACTGCACTGGGGTGGGGGGGGGGGGGTGCAGGGATTCTGTGTGTCAGAGTCCTGTGGTATGGAATTAAACATGGTAAAATGTATTAAATAGAGCTGAGAGTACTATACTCTTATCGGTAGATGAAAGCATAATCAAAACAAAACAAATATAACATCTCACAAAAACAATGTTGTGATCTGTGGTCAGAGAAAAAGGGAAATACAGCTCACATAAAGACTCAAATTTGACCCTACACCTCAAAGGTAACCCAATTCAAAAGGCTTGAGTAATATCTGTCCTTATCCATGGCCAAAGATTAAGAATTTATTAAGTGATTTATAAACTTCATTATGCATAGAACAACACAAGCTTCATGGACCTTAACAATCCCAGCCAAGATACTCACTTTAAATCCAGACGGAGTTCTTATTTCTGTTGTAGTTTCTTGGCATGCGTGTACAGGTCCAATTTGGCCTTTCGAATGTCCATATTTTACTATGGGAACTCCATCCAGCAACCTGTTGCTCTTAAAGTAATATGGTGTCACAAATGCCATTTCATCACTAATACAGCATAGCAAGGAACATTGCAAAAGGTGACAAAGTTCCCAATCAAACGTGAGCAATTTCTTTAAAAGAGATTAAACTGTGACAGCAATATCAAATTTCTCATTTGTCTGTGATATAAAGCAACATAAAGCAGGAAGCAGATTGTCATGTGTGATTCCTCACTGATCAACTATGCATAAAGAGTGCCATTCAAAAGTACATTTGCAAAATGGCCATCTACGAGCTAAAGATATTTCTTGGTTTGATTATGGGGCAAGGTAACGTCGTCATTCTGCCCTGTTTAAAAAAAAACAAAAAAAAAACAGCATTGTTGGTCTCCAGCATATGTTGTGTTTTCAATACTGGTCCACATCACTGGTGTGCTGGTGTTCCAACAAGACTTTTTGACTAGCTTAACCAGCAAGGCTTCCTTGGTTAACCCAGCATTACCAGAAAAACATTCAACATGGCTATGCTGGCCCACCAGCAAGACCAACACCAAACCAGCACTGAACAGCATAAACCAACCTAGGGCCTGTTTAAAGCTGGTATTGCATTTTGGGCGATCGGATCACAAGTCATCAAGCGCGAATCTATACTGTTTACGCTAGGTAATATGCATCTCTATTGACCATGATTCCATGACGACATACATCAATCATTATGTCAGTGTATTACTGCATCATAATTGAGGCCCCGATATACGAAATCGAAGAACGAACGGGTGGTACACCTTTTTGGCCAGATTTGGTTCTAAATTATGTTTTGGAGTTTGTTTCTGTGGTTCGTTAGTTCGCCTGGGTGAATTTTTAGGAAAACTTCTTACCGGCTGCTAAACACCTTCTTACTGCCATTGGTCCACATTACCGGTAGGTGTGACCTGGAGCTCCGCCTACATTGAGGCCGGCAGCTAATTCCCGTTCACGGCATTCAGTCAGTTAAGACCAGTCAACATGAACACACCGGTGTGCAGTTATTAGCGAGCTGATGCAAATTTACCTACATCAGTCCGATTGTTTGCATTATACATTTTTTGTTTTTGTTTGTTTAATTAGTCTACAAAAGGAATCAAATCTACTACTACTCTTAAGTGCCCATTCACTCTTTTTGTTTTATATGCTGCTTCACCCATCTGCAGCGAAAGCCATTTACACATCTGCCCATATTAAGGTATGCCTATCTTCATTCTTTTGTCTGTATTCTTCCCAATAACACTCTTTTATACACCAATCTTTGCAGTTGTATCAGTGTCATCATAAATTACAATAACAGAGAGTAATCGGTGCATATGATGGTATAGTGTGTTAGCGCATTAGCATCATGAATTCCGAATGTAACCAAGACAAATTGCACATTTTCTACTGCATTTATATTACTTTAAATCATCATCGAGTGGTTAAAAAAGCATCTTTTACTGATCTGACATGTGAATTCTACTCATAGAATGAAGCATTAAGTCATTTATAACACATTTTAATGTATCATTAGTTAAGGTTTTACTGAGCATCCTCATATTTAAATGTATTGTACTTCTAAACGCCTCCCACAGTGGTGTGGCGGGAGTCTGAATGTTTGCAAACAGTATACCGTTGCTCTGCTGTTTTGAACTTCTTTTTACCCCTTAAAGAAGAAGAGCTTCCCCGAAAGTACATCGGGGCCTTTAAATGCGAAAGTGTAAAAGAACAACAAACAAAAAAAGTGCAAAAAAATTTCAGCACCATTTCTTTCACGTACACTTGCAATTAATATAAAGCACAAACATGACTTTTAGATAAAAATTATGTTATTTTCACAGAGCACCTGTCTTAACTGAGCTTCAGATGTGTGTGCTTCTCATCTGTGTCACTGCATGCTGATATCAAGCATACGGAAAGAGTTCCATGAAGTTCTTGTGCAGGTATATGTATGCAATTTTTCATTTTTTCTTTCAAAGCCCATGTAACCGGCACATTCGTTTTCAACCACATTCAACCACGAAGTGGACAAATCTCAAAATGTTTTGGATCAGGTTTACACCTGTCTTTAGCGTTGTCCCATTTCAAAAGGATTGCCCAAAACACATCTTCATACCAGGTGTAAACGGGGCCCTAGACCAGCTTTCCATTGGGAAATGCATGCTGGTTAAGCAAGTCTTTTCAGAAGGGTTACAAAACAAGTGGCAGTCTCTAGCATGTGCGTTCAATTCTGCATATATCTTATCAGCCACTTTGAGTGATTGCTGATGCACAGGAGAAGTAACATGATCGACAGGAAGATGGCACACAGCATAGTTGAGCCGCCATCCTTGAGCATAGCCCTGAGTTACCATGGAGATAGCATATGGCCCAATGACATAAAACCTCTGAAGCTTTAAAGCTAGTATTGTGAGTCTCTATTGCTGTTTCCCCTGTGAAAGCCAAGTGCTCAGCGACTTTCTGCAGCCTAAAGCAGGTTTCCATGTGTTGAGCTGTCTGGAGGCATTATAAGCTCTTCCACTGAACTGGCTTTTCCTCTGTGCACTCTACATTGCTCGGGAGTACCGGTACTATCATCATGCTGACCTGTCGACAGCCATTCTGCATCAGGCATGGGAGCTAGTATAGGAGATGGGGGTGCCACCACTTCAGTCCCATTAAGTCCATAACCATATATGACAGGAGTATCAGGCTTGGTGCTGGTGGCTACCTCTACCTCAACCTTTGATTGAGACTGATCCCCTCCATCATTGCTGTCTTTAGGTAGGCACTTGAGGCTGGGATAGTGCCCAGACTCAGCCATGACCTGATGGAGCTTCTCCCAGGCCACAGGCGAATCAGCACCCGCTTGGGCGGCCTGGCAAAGTAGCTGGACATGTTGGCGGAGCTGGGCTATGTCTCGCTCTGTGGAGGCGTTTAGCTGCAGCAGATCCTGTGTCCTCAAGGTGATGTCGAGCAGTCCTGACTGGCTCAGGATCTCCACTGTGTTAAGGAAGCGTCGATGCCGTGCTGTTCCTTTGAGGGTGCTTGATCCTTTTCCAGAGTTGGCATCCGTTCCTTGGCAATGCTTATGGGACTCTTTTCTGGCCTGGGTAAGAGGGGGATTCAGGTCATTGGAAGAGGGCGGCGAAAGAGTCTGAGTGCTTGAGACTGATGGTGAGCTCACACTGAGGGAGGGGGAGGGACTAGATGGACGGCACGGGCTCCGGTGTTGGTGAGAAGCCAGAAGAGTCTCACGGGCCGTGGACAGCGATCGCGAGAGGGAATGCGAGTGTAACAGCGTGTTGTTCTCTGGATGCTTGTGCGGATGCTGCTTGGGTGCTTGCGTGGTGGTGGACACCTCATCTCGCTTCTCCTCTGTACATACTCTCTTACTCAGGCTGTGATCCTCGGTGTTACCTCCCCTGCTGACTGAAGGCTTCTCTGGGTTTTTCTTACTTGGGTGCGGCGCGATTCGAGGATATGAGTTAAGAATTGGGAGGTAAGTGTTTTTGCTCTTCTTTCCACCCTTGCTCTCGGTTCTCTGCAGCTGTGGTTTGGCAATGTGCAATGGGGCACTCTGATTGATCCCAGGCTGTTGCAGCAAAAGAACATGGGTGGGACCCTGATTGCTTGTAGCACCTCCACCCCAAGACAGAGACGATGGAAGGATGTGCTTCTGACTAGACTGCCCGGGCTTGAGAAAAAGAATAAGAGGAGAGACAGAATTTAAAGTAGATGGACTTACCTCAACAAATGATCAGAAGTCAATTAAGTATGCCCTTGTGAAATGCTAAATGGTAAATATTTTTTTTTTTTAAACAGGATATTGCTTCTTACATGACGTATTCCCACTCTTGTTATCACAAGCACATAGCAGGTTAGACACCTTATAATATCTGTTCCATTCCTACACATCTTTTGAGTTTTCTTTGCCATGTCTTGTCCAACCTTCCTAATACATTATTTATCTCTCTCTTTGGCTCTGTTCCAAAACATAGTGCAATAGAGGTGCACAGGAAACTGAACCTACAGTTCATTTTATTAGAGTTTGGCATTAGCATGTTGCTAAGCTTAAAACGAGATACTCTAATGAGCCAGAATATACATATCAACACAAACATTGGGTAAAATAGTTTTTTATTTTTAATTAGATTATAACTATTTTAATAAATGTTTTTCGGTAGGGTACAACTGGGCTAAAGGTACCTTTTAATTTATCTTTACATATCACTATAAAACATTCCAGTATTATTTCTTTCCACACAAATTTTGTTGCTCCATCAAAAACACATTTTCCTTAAGGGTTGCCTTTAGCCCCGTTGTACCCTATATTTTTACTGGCCATGTATCTCGCTTCTTCCACTATCTTGTATTGATGCTGCCAACGTAGGTAGCTCACTAGGTTTTGGAACGGCACCTCTCAATCCTTCCCATTGACTTTCTCACCTGCTTCAACACCACGTTCTTAATAATGAATATGGGAGCGAATTCAGGGGTCCCAGACACCAGGAGGTGGCTTCCCTGTAGGGGGACCTTCTCTGCCCCACCCAAACACTTGCGGCCCTGAGGCTCATTCACACTTCTCTGCTGGTCATCTGCATCTGTCTGCAAGGAGTCTGAGCCAGTGTCTGAGAGAGAAAGAGAGAATGGTGTGAAAAGAAGAGGGGGGTCGAAGTAGCGAGGGCATTGGGTGGAATAGAAAAAAAAGAGAGGAAGAAAGGAAACAGGAATTGAGGAAATAAAGAAGAGACACAACAACAGAGAGAAGGCTGGCGGTTTTAGTCTACTAATGACAAATGCAGTTAACTTTGGCATTGGAACTTTCCAAAATTTGCAATGATTTTAGATTAGCCTAATACAAACTAATTTCAAGCCTGTCCATTTAATGAATAGTTTTTTCAAATATATAAATTCTTACCCTCTGTCTGAAACGCTCTGTTTTAGCTCCTGTCTCATTAAAGCCTCCCTTTCCGAAAAGCCCAGTCTGCTCTGATTGTCAGCTGGCCCAGCTGGAAATGTAACACCCCTTACCATAACCGAAGTGGCCCTTCATTTGCATTATGCAAATGTGTTACATAGTGACATAGCTAAGTCCCGGAAGTAATGTCTGGACTGCAAACCAGGTGTTTCAGGCAGTTCAGGAGCAGTGTTTTCTATGGGAGAGAGTAACTCCCTTTGGCGTGGACTTTGTGCTTTGTAACTTTGCAGACATTTTACATGCACAAACAGCTATATTACACACTAAAGGAAAGGTAAAATCCCAAAAAGCATAATAGGGCCTCTTTAACTACTTAAA
This sequence comes from Myxocyprinus asiaticus, assembly GCF_019703515.2. NCBI lineage: Eukaryota > Metazoa > Chordata > Actinopteri > Cypriniformes > Catostomidae > Myxocyprinus > Myxocyprinus asiaticus. The sequence goes on along the minus strand of NC_059361.1, from coordinate 39,685,771 downwards.
ATTAGGGATGCACGGTTATGATAAAAATCATTATTGCCGATTATTTCCATTGATTCTGTAATTGCGATTATTCATTTTGATTCATTGAATATACAATAAAATACTTATTTTGTGTGGGGCAGTTTCATGCCTTTTTTATGTTGGCTATGCATCAAAACAACTTCAGAACTATTGTTACGAAAGGGTACTATGTTCCTAAATTGCTTTAATATTTTAACTGCATGTAAAACAAAAAGCATAATCCAGATTTTGAATAAATTGTACACAGTATCATTTAGACAGTTAGCCTTAATGATATGCCTTTAGACTAATTTAAACTCGTCAGATTTGCCTTTGCATTCATGCACAAAACGGCCCGAAAAATTTATTGTAAATAGAAAATGTTGGTGCAATCGGAGTACATCTAAATTCTGGAATGCTGTAATTGACACTTTTCACCATTATATAATTGTGACAGCTGCAATTGTATTCTCGATTATTTTTTCAATTAATTGTGCAGCCCTGCTTTAAATTATGAACATCTTGTAGCTAGGGAAGCTACATTTTCAAAGTAGTTTTCCCAACACTGAGTGTGTTTACGTGCACACCAATACGATGATAACTACAAAAAATCAGCTCATTCAAAAAATCAGATACATAATATCATTCAAAAAATAAATACATAATATTTGAAATTATCAGTTTATTCACTTTTATTTATTCTCCTTAAAGATATTAATGAAATAAGTGTCCTGAGATATCTCACCAGTCTCTGTGACAGCTGTAGACTTTGTAAACAGCAAACAAAAATGTGTCCGCAGACCACAGACATTGACGTTTTTCATCTGTCAGTCATTTTGCTCGTTCTCATAGTGTTGTATTTGAAGCAGATCATTGAGGCTATGATTCATAATGTTCGTCAGTTGAGGGCGTTATTGTGCCACTATTGAATTTGACAGCCACAGGAACAAAAAATGCTGCTTTTTTGCTCGGTTTTGGTCTCAAAATTATCTTTAGAGGTCTACTTCAACGGCCCAGTCACATAAAAGTTTCAGAAAACTAAAATTGCTTACAGCACTTTTAAGGTGTTTACATGCAACACAAAATCAGTGTAATGGAAAAAAATGTACGTGTGCCAATCAGTTTATTCTTAAGATGTTTACCCCAATAAAGAAAAACATGTTTGCATAAAAGGCATTTAAATAACCTTTTATGTAGATTTACACTCTACAGTATCAAGAAGATAAGACCCTTCCTCTCTGAACATGCAACACAACTTCTTGTTCAGTCACTTTTTATAACTAGACTGGACTACTGTAACGCTCTCATTGCAGGCCTCCCTGCATGTGCAATTAGACCCCTGCAAATGATCCAGAATGCAGCAGCACGTCTGGTCTTTAATGAACCAAAGAGAGCGCATGCTACACCACTTCTTGTCTCTCTTCACTTGCTGCCGGTTGATGCACGTATCAAATTCAAGGCTCTGATGCTGGCATACAGAACAGTCACTGGGTCTGCTCCAGTATAACTAAAATCATTTATGCAGAGCTACGTTCCCACCATTAGCCTGCGGTCGACTAATGAGCAGTGCCTTGTTGTACCAACACAAAGAGGCACCAAAGCACTTTCCTGGACTTTCGGCTTCATCGTACCACGTTGGTGGAATGACCTTCCCAACTCCATCTGTGAAGTTGACTCACTTTCTGTCTTCAAAAATGGCTAAAAACATCTTTTCCATTAGCACTTAAACATTCACTCATAAAACAAATAAATAAAAAAGAATTATATATATTCTTGTTGCACTCTAATCTGTCTTGGATGCTACTATTCTGATGCTAGTGAAACTTTGTAATGCAGCACTTTTCGTACCACTGTCTCCTTAAGATGAATCACTTATGATGTATTATTCCTCTTAAGTAAGTCGCTTTGGATAAAAGTGTCTGCCAAATGAATAAATGTAAATGTAAATGTAAATGTTGTAGGCTTAGGTGGCATGGGGGGGGCGTGGTCATTTATCGGTCTGCAGGAGAGGGAGGGCGGTAAGGCTTGTCACCTGGGCCGTAATAAACTCAAACACAAAAACACTCAAACATAAATGCATACAGGGCAGCTGCCTGTAGCTCTCTCTCCCCCGAACTGTCGCATCTCGCTGCACTTATCCCTCTCCTTGGCTGATTAGCCTGCCCACCTCCTTGTCACAGCTTATTAAGCATAAGATTGTGCATGTAAATGCCCTTATTGATGTATTTTAGTAAGGATGTAAAGCTGTATACATTTCTGTATGACTTATCAGCAGGACTGGAACAATCCCTTTTTAACATGCACTTTTTATATTTTACAGTACTGTAAAATGTTTAATTTCAGTCTAATCACAACAAAAACATTTTGGTGTAGGTCTGTCAACAAAGACTCACCTGAGTAGCCTGAGTCTTTCTCAGAGCAGCGGGAGTCACGGCCATTAGTTTCCTGTTCAGTGTGTGCTCTTGCTTTCGAGGCCAAAAGTGTGGCGCTGTTGCTTTTGTCCTTAGCATTTTTACTGGCTGGACGGGAGGTGCGTTCTCTCTCCCCTACGCACCCTTGAGCATCCCCCCTCGTTTCCTTGGGCATCCCGGGCCCTGAGAATAGAGAGACACAGCTGGGCAGACAGTGGCCTCATCCACAACCTGGAGCCTTTTCTCAAGGTCCTTACATGCAAACATGTTTGAGCAGTTCCATTGATAACATGAAGAGTTTAATTCCATAATGCTTATGTACAAAAAAAAATGTTGGAAATTTTCTTTTAAACACTATACAGAGAGATTGATTATGAAGTTTTTTTAATAAGTCAAAAATGAGTAATATTTTCAATAGAAAGAAATTATTTTTAATTTTGCTGGAAAACTAATTAAGCACTTTCAGTTTGCGTTTTTGACGACAGCTTCACACCTCTGGATAGGAAGTTCGCTATGTGGCCAAATGTGCTTTTTAAACCGCAAAAGGTAATTATATAAATATAACAGCTGTCAAAATTAGCTCGTTAAAGCATGCGATTAATAAAAAAAAAAATTTATATTCATCCTAAGTAAGGCACATTTTAATTACCATGTAAATTACACATTTTTTTACAAATGAGAAGATTTTTCGGAATTAGCTAGGAGTTCCAGGTTAAAGGATTAAAAATTACAAAAAAAATTTTTAATATCGGTTATTACCATCGGTATCGGCCACAATGAGCTGTGAATTATCGTATCAGCCCATAAATTCCATATCGGTGCATACCTAGTTTATTATTAGCACTTTCAGAATTGGTGAATAATCGCTATTAACTACGAAAAAATTATGCAATTAATCGCGATTAAACATTTTAATAGACTGACAGCACTAATAAATATATAGTCTTCGTGTGCTGTGCGCTTCACAGTGAATAATGGTCTGCGCTTTGTCATCTACACATACAGAGAGAGCGCCCATGATGCTCAGGATGGGGTGTCAGTGTATGAGTAGTCTCACGTAGCCAGACCTTTGACTAAAACAGCAAAGGTCTGGACCTTATAGCGGCTTAGGTTGGCCAAGAACCACCCACTTACACACAAAAAGTAATCTAACCGACATTGAATGCGATCAATTAGTCGGTTTTGTCATTACGTGCTGTTTAGGAGTAAGGTTATTGAAGATATATCAGAGTAAAAGACCATCAAAAGGAAATAAACCATTTAGATAATGACGTGGCAGTCTCTGCGAGTGATTGCACAGAAAACACATGGGAAAAATAATGTAAAATGCGTAGAGAGTGCAAGTACAGCACAGAAAACCTCATCACAGAGAATTTCACAGACATAATCAAGTAAACAAAGCATATTATGCAGTTCTGCTTGTGGATTTCTGCTTTACTTTCTGTCAGTGCCTCAAACGAAACTCTGAATATTTGTAAAGATTTGATGCCATAAACCTGGCAAACTTGGGCAAATCCGGTATTAATTTCATCCTCAAAAGCGCTCATTGTATCAAAGTGTAACCTTGTTAATACGACTCTGTTTTCAGGCGGACTGGCTAAAAGTCCTGTGTGCTTCTACTCATGGAAGTTCCATAAAACCAGCCAATAAGATTTGCGAAAAAACATTTTCCAATCTGCTATGTGCATCAGACGTTAGAGCACAGACTGTGTGACTAGTGGCTTCACACATTCATTTCGAAGCACACAGCACAAGCAGTCTGTATAATTATTAAATTAAATCTCAGCCTTTTGTGTTTTAATCATCCCACTAGGACATATAATGATTTTAATTTGATTAATTTTGCATTCATACATTCATTGTATCTACCGTGTTGTCACGGTACCAAAATTTCAGTAGTCGGTACCGATACCAGTGAAATTTCACTGTTCTTGATACCAATTTTGATACCACAGCAAAAATATGCTAATATGATAATGTGCTACTGAACACATAAGTTTAGTTATTTTTAATAATTATTTTAATAATTGTAGTTTAATAATTATTATTATTTTCCAGAACATGCTTAGTTAACATGCAAGTTTAATTTAATTTAATCATCAAAATGGTGTCTAATCAATTAATTCTTCAAACCTTAAATAAGTGAAAACAGAACTTTTTAACATGTCACTGCATTTTTTTTTTTTTTTTTTTTTGTCAAACCTTTATTGAACAGCTGTCTTGCTTGTGATAAACTGATTAATTATTGTTATTATTATTATTATTATTACAGAGACTATTACATTTTACTATACAGTTGTAATATATGTTTATTAAATTTTTTATTTAATTTCTTCAATTTCAATCATCTAGCTTTTATTTTAAATCGTGCTTTTATTATGATGTGTGTTTTTTGCCGGATGCTTCACTTTTCTGGATAAACAGTTTGCAACACAGCCCAGTGTGATAACTGCAGACTTTTAAGTCACATCTGAAATCTCATCTCTTTACACTGGCCTTTGAGTCTGAAAAAAAAAAAAAAAAAAAACAGTATAACGTGAATGGTTCTCAATGTCTGTGGAGTTTTTAGTGGATGAGGGGTCAGATTTATTTAAAGTGTGCAGCTTATCCACAGTAAGATTGCAGTCTTCAGCGGTACATCTTTTTTATTTTAGTATCGACTTGGTACTGAAGTACCGGTACTTCTGACAACACTAATTGCATCTCAAATGTCAAATTCTGTGACATTCCACATTTTTTTAGTTAAATCCATTTTTTTTTTATTTTTATTTTTTTTTTGTGGATTCCACAATTCCATCTATGTTTTCCGTGTTCTAAAATTCAAAATAATTTTCTACAAAGATACACAAGCCGCCAACGCTCAGCATCAAAATTCTAAAGTGCCACGGAGTGTAACTCAATATTTTCAATTACAAGCATATTGTTTTGTGGTTTGACAGTTTGAATGAAACCTATTCAATGCTACACACAGAGACACTGCATAATAAACGTCGACATTTCTAATCGTTCATTTTGCGCAGTTACACCAGTTTCATACACTAACCTGCAAACTCATCAACGTCACTTTATTAATTCTTGAAGTACAAAAACCTTCGTGACTTTGGACTGCCATCTGCTGTTCCGCATCAGCTTGTCCTGTGTATGTGTATGCGTGCGTGTGACACCTCAACCGGCTTTAGAAAATTGTATCACCCTCTTGTGGTCTCCCAACGCTATTACGCCAGATCAGAGGCCAACTGAGTGAATCGTAAAGCATGCAAATTAGGCCTCTAATATAAATGTTGGCTAATTTTTATATATCGATGCTTCAAAAATAACGTGCCGATCAATAATCGATATGTCGATATTTTATGACATCCCTAGTGAATAGGATTTAAGGGTTCAGGCACTCCACCACCAAACGCGAATGTCTGCTGCCTTTCTCACTGCAATGAAGACTTTGAATTTAAAAAGTGGATTCTTATGGAGCTTTTGGTACGCAGTAAGCATTTGTGCAGCAACAAAGCAAGTTTTTTTTAAGGTGTGTTGATTTTTTTGCCTCGCCCAGAAAAAACAGTCCCCATAGGTGTCAGGAGCAACTGCAGTTACCAAAACCAGCACAACAGACCTTATTTACAGAAGCGACATATTTGATTTTTGACGTGAATGAAAACGAGGCTACAAAGATGGTGCTATTGTGAATAAGGTCCATTGGTAGTGCTTAAGTACAGAAAGCTGTTTTGCCCACCGACATTCAACACTGAAGTAACTCAAGGAAGTAATCCTAAACCGGTAGTGAGGAGTTGTATTTTATCAGCATCAAATGTCTCAAAAACATATTTTCTTAAATGGGTTTATTTATTATCTAAATGATATTGCCTTGCACAAGAACTCACCTTAACGGTAGTAAAATCACTAATACATGGCCACTCATTGCTTATTCCTCTGTTATAAAACAGATACAGTAGTTCCAACTCTGAATTCTGATTTGATGATTCATGTTCAAAGTTGTTGTGAAATACAGATAAATAAACATATGTGACCAGACATACTCTATTAATGCACCAAGTAGCTGTTGTTTGACAACCGTAAACAGCCTGCAGTTAGGCTTATTAACTATATTACTTGGTGGAAGCATATTCTGATTATTATTAACAATAAATTGAACTATTTTACATTGGTATCTTTTAGCATATTGCTGTTAACGTAATTTTACCCACTTGACCGTGCTAAAATCACTGTAACACATAGCTTTAATGGTTTATTTGTAACCTTTTTTGGCTACATTTACTGTGACGGCTGATTCGGACAGGATTAAAAACACAAAGAGGTTCTGATAATTATTACCCCACCTCCCCATGAAAAACCAATCCAATCCAAATAGGACTATACTTGCCATTCTATATAGAATAGGTGAAACAACACAATTCATGAAAGAGACTTTATCTAAATGTTAGCAACAATTATCACAAGCCCAATTTAAAATGTAATCATGTGCAGGATATACATTATCAATAGCTACAGTTGAATTTTCACTAGTTAAAATGTTAATTATTGATTTCATTAATGGAAAAACTACTAGTGAAAATAACTGTAACTGCATTTTCACTAGTAAAATTTCATAATGATCTGTCATTTACACCGGTTTAAAATGCAATTACAGATTTAAATAAATAATTTCTTACTAGTTGAAATAATTTCATTCTTATTATTAAAAAATACATTTTTGAGATTATGAATTAATGTTTTTACTAGCTGCAAAGTTAATTACAAATATTTAAAAAGAAAGGAATTTCCTTCCTGATATCAAGAATTAGCATGTTATAGTGAAAACTGAATTATAGATGTCCATTAATTAATATCCTGCACGTTTAAATGATAATTTGGCTTACCATACAACACTTTACATTAGTGTCACACATGTAAATATAATTAAACTGTAATAATAGGCTACTTATCAGCTGTTTCACAAAAACGTGAAGCAGACTATATGTGGTTAATTATATATACGGTAACAAAGTGTGAGCAAATGTTTTATAGCTCTTGCTTCTGTCTGTGGTATTGAGACACATAAACTAACACACGAGCGCGTGGAGAGCTCGAGCTCAGACCCCTCCTCTCCCTCTGGCTGTTATGTAATACTACAACAACAGTAGAGCACAGTCTACTCTTCCTACTATTTAAACCATATACACCCTATCAAAATAACACAATATAACTGCCGGGACAACCTGGATCCTATAAAATACCCTGACAGATTGATTATCAGTGCCATTGGCTAAAAAAAAAAAAAAAAGAAAGAAGAAGAAGAAAAAAAAAGGCAATTCTTTTCCAGGGTAACACACATACAGGCACAGCATTGCCTACCTTATTAATTTACAACACTGGTCCTGGTCCCGAGGATTTGGCTGCTCTCCGTCCTGAGAAGCACGCGCTCCTAACTACCTGTCCAGGTGCACTCTGTGCGTCCAATGCGTCGCGTCATCTCGCTGACAAGGACGACCACCCAGCGTGACCGATACACATTACTTTTGCCTGGACCTATTCTGATAGTCTTCAGCTCAGCTGGTCAAACCTCCTCCAGTCGTCACTTCAAAATCGCCGACTGACAGCTCCACCTGCAAAAAACCCCGCCCCCTTAACAAATCCGCCCACTCGCGTGATTGACACATCTCCAGACCAATAGCGGTAAGGTTTGTCAGATAATCCCGCCCCATAAACGAGTGACGCAAGAGAGTGAGTGGCATGGCCAATCCTGTGAGCAGGCACGTGGAGAGGAGGGACGAGACGGCTCAATGGACATGAAACGCAACCATACGGAGGAGTGGCCACAAATACAATGCGGTTAAAAAAACATCCAACGCATTAGTGTAAGTAGATTTGACACTGTCCATGTGTTCAATATTTTGTAATCCTGACCATTGACTATCCTTTGAGTCGAAATACAGGGAGCATGAGTCCATTGAACACGTAACATTGCAAGTCGATGTGTAAATATTGTTGCTTTTTTACATTCCTTATCAGGTGTATCAAACTTATTTTAGTCTGAGGGCAAGACTGGACGATTTTTTAAATTATAATAATTATTTAAATAAAAAATAATAATATATATTTAACTATATAAATATTTAAAACATATTAAAATTGTATATAAATATTTGTTTTGAATATTTTTTACAAATATATAAAGGGAGCCCTGCCGCAGCCTACACTGGTTTGCTGGTGTTATCTGGTCGCCCAGACTGGTCAGGCTAGTCTTGTGGCTGATTTATTGGAGGTTTGAAGCAGGATCAGAAATTAATGGGGGCTCGGGGTAAAAATGCAACTGAAATGGACAAAAATGCCCCCAGGATTAAAAATCTGCGGGCAAAAAAAAAAAAAAAAAAAAAAAACCCTCCTGATGAATTCTTCTGTTTTTCATATTTATATTAAGGTGTTTATCTATTGAGCATCGCTGTTCTTGATAATAAAATTTTTGAATTTTTTTGATAAGATCACGACTTGTGAAACATAATAGTCAGTGTCGATAGAGCAGATATGCTCTATGGGGCAGTACATATCCTCCCGGAAAATGAAATGCTGCGCCTCACACGCGCCTCTCAAATGTGCCAGCGCTCGCGCTCAGCTGTTTCACTACAGCGCCACGTGGTTTTTCACAGGGCGAAATGACGTGGCGCGCTCGATTCAGCCAATCCGCTGCGCGCGTGTGCGCAGACATGTGAGGACGGGCGAGTAGAGGCGTGGCGCGCACATGTTCGTTGCTGTAAACAAGAGCCCGTAGAAAACTGTGCGCTCGGTTCAGGAGACGTCAAAGACGAGAAGACACAGTGAGGCAGGGTACGCGCGCTCAAGTCCTCGTTTTCACGCGAACAAAATAAAATAAAAACCGTGCTAGGATGTAGGGTTTGACATATCTCACAAACTAGATTAATTCTCTATTTAGCTATTTATAGAATATTTATAACCCATACACATTAAAAACTTTGACTGAAAAAACTAATGTGGATCAAACTGATCCCTGATGCCAGATAGAAGGGGTCAAGCACAGCTTGTATTTACAGGGAACTATTTTAATGTCTTTAATTTGTCCCCATATCCTGTTTTTTCCTTCTACATACTGCAACAAATATAGTTTTTTTTTTAAACAGGTGAAAGTGTCAGCAAAAATAAGAGGGAATACTAATAAAGTGAAAGCACCATATGCATGCATTAAAGGGATAGTACACCCCAAAATAAATTCTTATCTACTCATTTTCATGCCATGCCACATGTGTATGAATTTCTTCAGAACACAAATTATGATTTTTAGAAGAATATTTCAGCTCTGTAGTTCCACACAATGTGTGAATGGTGACCAGAACTTTGACGCTCCAAAAACCATATAGTCAATGTAAAAGTAATCCTACGACAGTGGTTTAATATGTCTTCTGAAGCGATGCAGTCATTTTGGGAGAGAAACAGATCAATTTTTCAATCATTTTTTACTATAAATCTCCACTTTCACTTTTAGAATGGGAGTGTGGATACAGGATGTTTCATGTCTGTCAGGGGCAATGGGTCACCTTAGAGCATCTCGCCTCTAAAATACTGGACAACCTGTATGGGACGTAATATTGGCCAAAATATGGGACAGTTGCAAACCCCTATAGAGTACCCCATATCAGTTGAAATGCATTGCATTTGGTTTTGTAAATATTACAAATCTCTGTTAAAGGTGACGCAAGCTTTGTCAGGGTCAATTTTATTTTCATGGTTATGTAAACAATGTTTTTTAAACTTAAATGTTTGTCACCTTATACAGCAGGTCAAAATGACAGGAAATTAGGCCATGCAAAAAAAATATATATATATATATTTTTTGCAATTGGTTTATTTGGAGTTTTGGTATTGGGCTGCATTTATCACGCAGACCTGGCAACCCTGCACATGGGGCCCCTGCTGAGATTGTCACATGAGAAGTGGTGTGCATTGCTCCTCCTACACACATTAAACATGTCACACAAATGGTAATTCATAGAAATGAACAAACATGACGCATGCCAGGAAAGGAATAGGATTCTCATTGCAGTTTTCCAAAGCAGACAGGATTTTTATTTTTCACAATATATAAAAACGTGGAAAAAGCACAGACTTTCAAAAACACTTAAATATTTCAAAGTGCTTTAATTCTTTAACCCTAACACCAATTACAATATATAAACGTGTCACCAAAAGCATCAATAAACAATTAAAAGCTACAAAAGACATATACACAATTCTTTTAATCCTTTTACATCATGTGACATTACATAAAACAACTGTCAAAAAAAGGTCATCGACGGGAGCTACTTTGCACTCTCAGATCTCCAGTGACTGGCCATATTTGTATTTCTTTCCCTCTTCAGAATAGCAGTGCTGTGCACCCAGTCCAGAATGCATCAGTCCAATTTGGCCTCCTCATGGTGTTGATCGAGCTTCATGTCTGGGGCCGGTCAATAAACACCGGCAAGCCCAGTAGGCTGGGGGCTGTCTTAAGGCCAGGATGCATGCTGACATGAAGTGTTTGTATTGTGGAGAACTTTATGAAGGTGGCACGGGTCTCACAGCTGTGTGCTCTCACAGCTGCCACAGCCATGATCTGCATTATACTGAAGAGAGTGGCTTCACTGGAGAGAGAGAGAGAGAGATACATCAGCCTACATTTTGTACCAAATGGCTTAACATGGAACAATTTAGAAGGGAGGAGGGGGAATTAAATTTAACTTCTGGCTGTCAAATCTCTCAAAGAGTTGGCACCTTCAATTTGCAAACATAGAATAGTACAGGTTGTAAACTTGGTCTATTTTTTTTTTTTTTTACTGTGTTTTCATACAATGCTTTTTTGCTGGGGTCATATTGACCACAAACAGAGAAAAGACTATATGGGGCTAAAGTGGTATCAGAAATGCACTTTTCCGTGTAAGGGCATTATTTGCCACTGGGAGTGAGTGGAGTTAAGGGTATTAAACAGTAGAAGGGGATATTTCTAATGTTAAAAGCATGTTTTCCAACTTCAATCATTGTTTCATAATTTTGCAGTAAAAAATATCTGAACATCTTTAAACAATACTCATTTACTTCACATAAGACTACAGAATTGTCTGAAACCAAGACTTAAATTATGCTTAAGAAATTGCAAATGGTTCAAGAAACAATTCAAAAAGGGAAAATTAGTTCTTTTTCAGAATAAACCTCACTACATCTTGCTAGATATCTGAAACATAGACTTAATTTCTTACATCATATTACATCAAGTAAATGTGTCTGTTTTAAGGGTATTTGTACTTTTGTATAAAAAAATAAATAAATAAAAAAAAAAAAGCTAATTTGGGCTAGTTTGAGAATATATTTAAGTATTTTCTTACCCCATTGGAAAATTAAGTATGACCAAAATACTCACTGAAAAGGACGGCCACATTCGTTACAGGGACATATTTGGCTCCAATATTCAGAATTTGGGGCATTTCTCTCTCTTTTAGTGGCATTTGTCACATGCCCCTGTTCATTTCTGACCTCGGTTAAGTCACGCACTGAATAAAATTGACCCTATGGTGAAGTAAATATGGCAGAAAATATTAAGTACTTTCTACATTCAATAAATTAGTGTGAACTTAATATTTAGTAAATTCTAAATTCAGACATTACCTATGATTTTTACAATGTGTCGTATTAATTCTTATGTAGAAAACCTTGTTATATTTACTCACCAATGAGTAAATTTTACTGAACTTTCAAAGCTATTGTTCAACATGCAATGCGATGACGTCTAATAGACTACATAGCATGTGTGGTGCCTTCATAGATCATGTGGTGAATTAAAGTGATGAACGTTTAACTAGAACATTCCACATTTAACGGTCATTTACATTTTACTAAGCTTATTTAAATACAGTGCATAGTAGATTTTAAGTAAAAGTTACTGGAACAGTTAAGTTAAATTTACCCTCATGTCAATCAATGTGTCATGAAATTAAGATTTAATTTTATATCATTAAAATTGACAAACTGTGTGCAAAAAACGTGCAAAATAAATTAAGGATTTTGCCATTTAAATTTTTTAATATGATAGAGAATTAAGGGTTCAATGCATGTCAACAGGGCTTTGTTTAGTTCACAGAAAAACTATTTTCCCTAAAAATCTTTTAGGTATGTATATTATAGAAATAATTTTTTATTTTTATTTAAACATCATTGGGTTCCAGGGGCGGACTGGCCATTGGGAGAACCGGGACTTTTCCCGATGGGCCGGCTGCGAATCGGGGCCGAATGGGCCGCGATAAGTTGAACCGGCTGCCGCATTATGCAGAACGGGCCATAAAATGGCGCTGCAATATGCTGAAAGGCACCCCCCCCTCTCAACTTTTGGGCCAGATTTCCACCCCCAGCTCAACAACTTTTGGGCCAGTTTCTATGTAAAATTCCAGGCTGATTTCTCTTCCCAGTCTACCCCTGTTGGGGTCTAACAAAAGATTGTAAAGTGAACCTCAACAGAACACACTGATTAAAGCTCAAACCATCACAAAATGCTTAAGACATCAATAAACCACCCCTTTAAAATTCTTGAGGGCAATACTAGTGTTGTTTTTTCTCACCTGCCTATATGAATACTGGAGGCAATGCACCAGGCCGTCTCTCCCTCAGGAGAGGGGGTTTCCTGGATGACCCTGCGGGCTAGACAGAGGGCAGCACCTGCCAGCTGAGCAGGCAGATACACCACACACTGGCCCTCCAGGAGCAAGAGCTCCAATAGGTATCGTGCCAGCCACACCACCTGAACGGAAGAGACTGGTTGTTGACTGATTGGGTTTTGAAATGGCCGATACGGATGCTGATTTCTAAAGAGCAGGGAGCCTGAAGACCGACATGATTGCCATATATACAAAGGCAATTGAGACAGAGACAAAATGGCAAATTTAAATTCAAGACATTTTACAACATTTAAAATTTGTGAACTACAAGTGAAAACAGAGCAACTAAAAAGATAACACTGACACAGATACAAATAGCACATGCATACAAAGCTCTGCCAAGCTTAGTCTAATCTCTAAACCATAAACACATGGCACAACTTATTCAACGTGGGTTAATGGGTGTTAACGGACCTTGTCACTGCAGCGTGCTACGGAAGCGGAGATGAGAAGAAAGTGAAGAGGGGGACAGTGATAAAGATCAAACTTGAGACCAGTTAAAACTCTCCTCTCCATCCGCAGCAGCTGTTTCTTACTGTAGGTGTTTTCCATCAAATAGCACAGCTCTGACACCTGACAAACACAAACACGGAATCTGTCATGAAACACAGATCCTTCAATGGTGTCGAGTTACACTGAACGGGTTTGTTAATTCGCTTGTGTACCTCCGGTAATAGACATTCCTCTTTCTTGGCAGCCAGAAAGAGGCAAACCACACCCAGCAACTGCAGGCCAGAGATGGACACTTTGATGAGTCTCAGTGCTCGATTCAACAAGTGTACCGCCAGATACAGCGTTTCCTCTGAGAATTGAAACACTTCCTGAAGAGACGGAATAAGGGCAGTCATAATTAGTGGCCGACCAATATTGTTTCTTTTAATGGCCAATGATCTGATATCTAGAAAAGCAAGGTGTCTGATATAAAGGCAGATCTATACACAAAAGATATTTGATAAGCTGTACACAAAATTAATGAATGTAAATGAACTTTATATTGCACCATTTATTAAATTCACTCAATATTCACCATCCACTGACAAGGCTGTTGAAAGATCTTTTTAAACAGACACCAGGCAGAACCACCACTTGTTAATAGGCCAGTGCCTATATTCTAAAAATGGTCAAATAATGAGCTTTTCAGTTAAATATTGGCTATATATCGGTTTCACTAGTTCTTTAAAGAGCGCCCTTTACATGCAGGCTCTTACAATGATTATACTCAAGGCAACAATGTGCAAGGTCATTTTAACACCTCAAACATTTAATTCCTTTTCTTATCAGGGTAAGGTTATAAACGGAGCTAACACTTGTAGATTTTTGCCCATTAAAAAAAAAAAAAAAAAAAAAAAAAAAGATTTTGGATGGTAATCAACATATTGCTGTGCGTTAACACGCTCAATTTCTAAAGGAACAGTCTGGAGCAAAAACAGAAATTGAAGACAGACTGCGTCTCTAGTGGCACTGCAGTGACATTGGGTGTAGCAATGGTGTGAATGTGCTTTTATTTTTTGTGCAGAAGACCCGGGTTCGATTCCGCCTGTTGTCTCACTCTTCCCCTATCCTGTTTCCGGTCTCCACTATTAAAATTCTTTAATGCTACTTATAACAATAAATAAAATGTCCTCAAAATGATGGTCACGGTGAAGGTCAGGGAGTTGAGAGAAAGGTTAAAATTAACCATGGTTTTACTATAGTAATACAGTAGTAACCATGTTTTTTGGCTGAAGCCATAGTTTATGCAGTTAACAATGGTGTTTCTACAGTAATATGGTGGTATTGTAACCATGTTTAACTTTGTGGTCTTGATTTTAACTACAAAATACCATAGTGATACTAGTTACTGTAGTAAAACCATTGTTAATTTTAAGGGGGCAGGGGTTGGTGTAGGGTGTCTGTTGGACTCTAGATAAACAAAAACATGCTGCAGTGATGCACTAGACTGTATGCTAGTGGTGTAAATATCAATGCTTTACACTTAGTGTAAATAGCATACATTGCTATTGACCTGTTTCAGTGACATCACTCCGCTATACGTGACCAGAGGGAGGGAACAACGGTGGTGAAAAGCCCTATAAAACGATATCAAGTAAAACATCAAAATGCTTTTGATCCATGCCAAGTCCCAGGAAAGGTGTATACAGGTCTGAGGTTAGCACAAATACTGCCAAATTGGACTTTCGCAGACGAGTCTGTTGTGTGACCGGCGAGTGCACACACCTACCAGTACATCACAGTAAACATCTCTCATCAGAAGTTACAAATGTTTGTTGTTTTCTGCTCTGATTTGGTCACAATATTACAAAACATCTGAGATGACCTCATCTGTATGAATGTAAGAGCTGCTTTTCTTGAAGAATACACAAAAGCAACTGAGGCGTATTAATGTTTGACAAATACTGTACGTTTACCCTGGTCTGGTGTTGTGAAAATCTGTACTTCATAATCTTGTGTTTATTGACTAACACACACACACACACACACACACACACACACACACACACACACACACACACACCCCCCCCCCCCCCCAAATGAAGGCGTGCTAGTGTGACAGGGCCAGTTGCATTTCCACGATCACTTCCAGGGCTTCATCGTGCCTCCTCGGGGCTAATGGCCTGCCGATTACCCTTGGGCTAAACAAGGCCAACCGGGGATTGAGGCCGGTTCAATGTCAAAGGTGGAGTTTCACCTAACTTCCCAGGTTGTGTTTCCAGCACACAACGGTACAGGTTCAGGAATAAAAAAAATAAAGTGTGCACAGTACAAATCTGTTAAAACACACAATGGACAAAGCGGTGCCCAAACAAATTACTGTCCATTGTTCAGTGAACTTTCATAGACGGTGTGCTGGAACATCGTCCCACTGTTAGTGGAGAGACCACTTGGGACATCATGGCAGTTACAGGCGGAGAGTTGTCAACGCTAACTTGTCTTGCGGTTTACATTCGATATAAACTCAATATTCTAGATAACTATTTAACATGACACCTCAGCTTGAGCTTTCCTCTTGCTTGTGAAATGGGTGGGGTGTGTGACGTTGGCACCGCAGCAGTGTATCAAGGGCAGGTTTTTGGGCAACGCTGTACAGTTATTGGCCCGATGGTGGGAACGCAGATTGATTTTGGTCTTGCGGCTCAAGGTCCAAGGATATTGGCCCCGGCTGGCCAGTGGATAGCCCTGGCTTGCTTTGGCCCGATAGTTGAAAAGTTGATTAAGTGCTTTTTATATTTATTACAATGTGTTGCAATTATGACATACCTTTATACAGTCTGGGTGTTATGATTAACATCGTCCTATGGGTATTTCTAGATTCATTGTATCCGAATCGATGAGAAGTATAATTGGCACGTATACAGATGACTGACATGTCTGAATAAATGAGCAAAGACCTACAAGTGTTTTTATCCCCTGCTCTCTCCCTTCAGCACCGTTTTACTTTGGCGAAATAATGTCACTTAATATAAAGTTTTATTGAAAGAAAAATTACATTTTGGCTATGGCAAGTAAATGACAGTATCACCCATTCAAGGTTTATAACGTATAAACAAATATAGAAACAAATGTAGCCAGCATTTGCCGCATTCCACAGTGCAGCACAAGAAATATGGAATTTTGGTCACATATGGCAGCCCAGTCGTACAGAGATGTCACATGAAACAAGTCCATATGCACTTAGAGCAAATAACCTCTGCCAAAATAAAAATGGTAAATTTACTCACCCTCATATGACTTATGATATTTTAATATAGCGGTGTTGCATTGTTTGGTGCTAATAACTTTGGCTCATTTACAGTGGCATGCATTTTCATGAGAACAGCTTTCATTTATAATAAACGTGAAACCATTTTTCAGTGAGAATCTTGACATTGATTTAAATCTCTGTATGACTTCAGGAAGGCTTGCACTATGATGCACGCAAGTCGCATGGACTACTTGTTACTTTTGGGTCTTTAAGCTTCGAGTGAGGCACCATCTACTGCCATTAAACTGCAAATACAGACCATGATATTCATTAGAAGCAAAGTCAAGCTAGTTTGGAACAACATGACCTGAACAAATTGAACAATTCCATTAACTCTTTAAGCTCTGAATGTGTTCAAGTTTTACTGTTTCAGTGGCATATCCAAAATTAAAGAGCTTATATCTCGCCAAAAAAAAAAAAAAAAAAAAAACGAGGGTCAAGTGTTTGGTATCATTGTAAAGAAACTTTTCAGATTTATGATATAGATGTTACTGTACATTCTCAGACTCTAAGAAACTGCTGGGGAAAAAAATTGAGCCAAAAATGTATTTTTTTCTCTTAATATTCTGATTTGACATATCTGGGTATAAACAAGGTGGCTCCTGCTTTTTATTTCATTTCAAACATGTCAACTGTATCAGAGAAATTGTTGATGACAAAGCAATCAAAAGTTATAGCATTACAAAAATAATTTATCATGGTGTCCAAAAACATCTCCAAACAAATAAAATAATTGTACATAAGAACTAATTACACGTGCAAACATAACAATGACTAAAGATATGCATAGCATGCAGACAATTTTAGTAATGAGATTTCACATCTGACTCAATGAGTCTGCGTCATTTACTTGGCACCATCTCCTGGTGGCCATCTGTAACATTGTCCTTCATGTGGATTATCTCTTGATCTGCATTCAATTACATTGTGTGTGGGCTCGTTTGAAAGATAATCGCCTCCTCTACTTAATGGTATGTGATATTTTATGTTCAGATTATTTTTCGTGAAGTTAAGTGAAAATGTGGCATACAAGCAACACCAACATAATTGTCAAAGACATACTTGGCCATTACTCCCTATATTTCTGTCTGCAAGTAAAACACTGGTTGTATTCTACTCTTTGAGAGCTTACTAACAACATATGACACATGGCTATTTGATGTCTTTACTGATGATAATATGCTCAGTGCAAAATTATTAAATTATCAAAGTGGAACACTTCTCATTTGTCTAAATTTCCAAGCACTTGTTCAGTTTTGGTAATAATGGGTGCATTAATTGTAAAGTAGAGGTTCCAAGCTTTCAAATGATACCTATTGTGTTGGTCAAGACTGTAGTTAATAATATTTTGATAATTCTTTATTCTCCCTCATGGGCCCGCCTCTTTCCAGAAGTAATTCCAATCGAGACAAGCTTGGGCGGGACTTTTTATAATATACACACACACACACACACACACACACACACACAGAACAGCCAATAGCAAAAAAAAAATAATTATAAAATAATCTACAGCACTTACATGGACCTGAATTAGCCAGTCCACCAAGATAGCTCTTGTTGTGTCGGTAAAATGTCTCGGCAGGTCAGCATTTGGGAGAGTGCAAAGCAACTGACTTCTCTGTAGCAAGGAGATAATACATTTGAAATCAATAAACATTCATCTGAAGTTTAAAAAAAAAAAAAAACAAACAGCACTTTGCATCTCGTTCTCACCATCATGTCTGAAAAGATGTCCCAAGCATAGGTCTCATCATAAAGCAGCCCCAGCTTGCTGATGGCCACTTCCACCTCTCTGCGCAGAAGACCAGGCATCAGTTCTCGCAGACTAGGTGGACCAGGCAACCTGTGCAAATACTTCAGCAAAGCCTCCTCTTCATAGACATCTAAAGACACAACAGGGAATCAATATTGATTGCTCATCAAATGTAAACTAGTCAGCTTACAAGATAAATACAAACAATTTCACACCACTTAAGATGGGAGAAATATGTAAGTCAAGCTCAATAGAACATATTCAAAAGGAACATATCTTCTGTGTGGCATAAATCCTACAAATTGACTACAAATGCAACTTTCACAAAACAATTAGTCGAATATTAGTACCTCTTCTATGATGAAGATATTTTTAAATACTGATTTCAAAGTCATTGATTTTTTTTTATCTCAAAGATCTTAGTCAATTGTCATGTGGTGTAACTGTCCGGAGACAGTATATTTATATATAATAATTAAAAAAACATGTACTTTTGTATTATTTCTTAAATAAGCAGTTTTAAGAAAATAAAGTGGTGTAACCAAAATGTAGGTAGCCATTTTGTCATCACGTGGCCAAAAAATAAGTGTGTGTGTGTGTGTATATATATATATATATATATATGATACCTTCAGACCCCTTTAAAAATGTACATTTCAGGTCATTTGGTGTAACCCTGAGAAATCGTTTTAGACCTTTTATTTAAGGAGCAAGTAAAGTACTTTATGGTTACACCGCATGACATTTAGTCATTAAATGTTTTATTTTTATTTTTTAAATTGTGAAACCAACATGGACAAAGATTGCATTTCTACAAACTTGACATACGTTTCAAACTAATTTTTTTTTAAAGATTTCTCATCACCTTTCGCAACAATGATTTGTCAGATGACCCATAAATGAGCCTTAATGCATGAAAAAATATAGCTGCCTTTATAATTAGAAAGGAGGTCCCTCGCAATAAATTCATAATATTTGGGTTTGAAAAAAAGTTTGAAAATCCCTTCACTAATTTGGGATTGACAATGCAAAACAGCATCATAAATCAAGTCATCTAGTCACCTGAAGGTGTTGACTCATTCTGCTGAGCATAGTCCATTATGATCCCATCCTCTGCAGATATGGGAAGCCGCCGAACCTTGAAAGACAGGGATGGCAGGACAGTGAGAACACATCATTTGAAAAACACTTTAAAGTTCACTTGGGTGATTTTCCTATCCATTAGACTCACAGTAACAAATGTTTCCTAAAAATCATGTCTTCACACACATACCGTAATAACATACAAGGTCAAATTACCCATCGATTCTCCTGCTCAGGTTTGCGGTGCTGCTCGGGCTTCACCTCTTCTCCTTCAGCAAACACCCTGCGCCCCCTCAGAACACAGGAGTTTGCCCACGTCCGCAGGGGCAGTTGTCTTTCTTCAGTCTTTTTAAATGTAACATTTTTCAACTCAGTTAGCCAAGCAGTTACACCTGTAGCTTAAATGCACTTAAGATTTGGATAAAAGCTTCTGCCAAACGTTTATATATAGTCTTTATTATTGAGGAGTATTTCTGCAAACACCAACCGAGCAATTTAAGATTATCTGGCTGCATGAACACTTGTCTACTTGGGTGGTGAGGGAATGTGATGATTTTACTGGTCAGATCATAAACATTCTGGGGCTTCTACTGAAAGTCTGAGATTTAAAGTGAAGATTTGTCCATGCATTCTCACCATATGGAGGTCCAACAGTTGCCTGGAATCACAAAACCCAGTTCGAGCCATGATTCACCTGGACACTGCAGCTACCTGCACGCACTGACTCTCCAGCTGCACACTGACATACCATCAGCTAATTAACACCAGTGCAACTAATAAAGCTTACTAATTGACCCTTCACTGAAGCCCCGCCTTACTAAAACATATGGAAAACATACTAACCAAACTTAACTTGGCACCTGTTGCCATGTGTAGTAAGACAAGCATTTGCTCTTGTCTATAAGTCTATGGGAGTGTGCTAGGGTAGTTTTAAGCAGTATTTTACAGAAATGATCCAGAGTGACAAGGTACCAAGAAAAGAAATTTTGAGAAGTGCAAGCTTTGTAGCCCTAATTCCCAAATGAATAAATAACCTATAACATCAGTATGGGCAGCTTTATTTCCTTTAAGGTAAATTAATGCAATCATTAATTAATAATACAATACTATGAAACATAATTTGTTTATTTATGCATTTAGGTCACGGTAATGGCAATAACCAATGAGTTTACATTATATGTTATGCCTATATGCTGCTTCAGATTTTGCAGTTTAAAAGAAGCGTATAGTGATTATGTTGTAGGAATGTTAGGAATATACAGTCTAAACTGGTTGGCTGGTCTGGTCTTAGCTAGTGCTGTTCGATTGCTGATATTTTGGAATCGACTCCGATTCCTGGTTTTAGGAGTCCAATCGATTCCAAGATTCGACTCGAAACTATTTTTCCTGATCCTTAAAGGAATAGTTCACCCAAAAGAGAAATTCTCTCATCATTTACTCACCCTCATGCCATACCAGATGTGAATGACTTTCTTTCTTCTGCAGAACACAAACAAAATTATTAGAAGAATATTTAAACTCTGTAGGTCTGTACAATGCAAGTGAATGGTGACCAGAACTCAGATGGTCCATAAAGCACATAAAGGCAGCATAAAAGTAATCCATATGACTCCAGTGGTTTAATCCGTATCTTCAGAAGCGATATCATAGGTGTGGGTGAGAAACAGAACAATATTTAAGTCCTTTTTTACTACAAAATCTCCACTTTCACATTCAGCCACTTACTGGTTGGGACTTAAATATGTATATTTTTCTCACCCACACCTATCGTAATGCTTCTGAATTATATAGATTTAACCACTGGAGTTATATAGATTACTTTTATGCTGACTTTATGTGCTTTATGGACCTTCAGAGTTCTGGCCACCATTCACTTGCATTGTACAGACCTAAAGAGTTTAATTATTCTTTTAAAAATCTTTGTGTCACACACATCTGGAGTGGCATGAGGGTGAGTAAATGATGAGAGAAGTTTCATTTTGGGGTAAACTACGTTTATTTTAAAGACTATCTATGCAAAAAAAATTAACACTGTAGAACTTTAACTGTTTATAAATATTTCAAGATGTACAGGCTCACACAATTGTCAGTGCTTTGTATTTTATATAATTAAAATAGCAACAGATCCAGTGAAACAATGAAGGCTGAGTGATTGCTATAATACGGAACGCAATTCTGATCCCTTAAATACTGGATGACGTGGACTGTTGGCAACTGTTATGCGACACATGATGAAAGATTGTCAAGCAACATGCTGACCTAACCAGCCCACTTTTTGACCGGCCCTGTGGGAATTCTCCCGATCTTCCCGACTGGCCACTCCGGCCCTCTACGATCAACATAAGCTTGTGATGCTTTTGGGAAATGCAGCCCTGGTCAGTTGGATGATTTTAGAGGGGTTTGAGCACTTTTTAGCAGGTCAGACTGAAAGACCAGCTAACACCAGCAAACAATCTTGGGCTGCATGGTTTGCTGGAGTTTTTTCTCTTTAGAAGAGTATTGTTATCAGTTGTAATTACCAGGACAGGTTTCATCATGAAATGGGTCCACCTGTGAAATCGAGTCCTAGGGGATAACAGTTTGTAATGCCATCATTTGTTATCACGACAACCTTGAAACTGTGAAAAGCACTATACATATGAAAATAACTTGACTAGATTCACATAAACAATTAACATATCTATCTATCTATCATCAATAAACCATTAATTCATTTAAGACATGTTTTAGGAAAGTTGGTTTTATATGTACAAAAATCTGCTCAGCACATATTTATTTTTGGGGAAAATAGATAAATTTTCAGACAGATTTTGCTTTTATGGAAAGAAATTGGTACTTTTATTCACCAAAGTGGCATTCAACTGATCACAAAGTATAGTCAGGACATTAAT
Organism: Myxocyprinus asiaticus; assembly: GCF_019703515.2. NCBI lineage: Eukaryota > Metazoa > Chordata > Actinopteri > Cypriniformes > Catostomidae > Myxocyprinus > Myxocyprinus asiaticus. Next base: position 39,663,203 of record NC_059361.1, on the reverse strand, counting down.
AACATGAATAATTACTATTACAATTTGAAAAAAATGTTCAGAACTTCTTAAACTACTTCAAAGAGTTCTCATCAAAAAATCCTCCACGTGCAGCAATGACAGCTTTGCAGATCTTTGACATTCTAGCTGTCAGTTTGTCCAGATACTCTGGTGACATTTCACCCCACACTTCCTGTAGCACTTGCCATAGATGTGGCGGTCTTGTCAGGCACTTCTCCTTACAGTCTAGCTGATCCCACAAAAGCTCAATGGGGTTGAGATCCATAACACTTTTTTCCAATTATCTGTTGTCCAATGTCTGTGTTTCTTTGCCCACTCTAACATTTTCTTTTTGTTTTTCTGTTTCAAAAGTGGCTTTTTCTTTGCAATTCTTCCCATAAGGCCTGCACCCCTGAGTCTTCTCTTTACTGTTGTACATGAAACTGGTGTTGAGCGGGTAGAATTCAATGAAGCTGTCAGCTGAGGACATGTGAGGCATCTATTTCTCAAACTAGGGACTCTGATGTACTTATCCTCTTGTTTAGTTGTACATCTGGTCTTCCACATCTTTTTCTGTTCTTGTTAGAGACAGTTGTTCTTTGTCTTTGAAGACTGTGGTGTACACCTTTGTATGAAATCTTCAGTTTTTTGGCAATTTCAAGCACTGTATAGCCTTCATTCCTCAAAACAATGATTGACTGATGAGTTTCTAGAGAAAGCTGTTTCTTTTTTGCCATTTTTGACCTAATATTGACCTTAAGACATGCCGGTCTATTGCATACTGTGGCAACTCAAAAACAAACACAATGACAATGTTAAGCTTCATTTAATGAACCAAATAGTTTTCAACAATGGCAAGTGATTTTCTAGTATCAAATTATTTTTAGCATGTTTACTCAAGGATAAGGTGTTGGAGTGATGGCTGCTGGAAATGGGACCTGTCTAGATTTGATCAAAAATTACTTTTTTCAACTAGTGATGGTGCTGTTTTTTACATCAGTAATGTCCTGACTATCCTTTTTGATCAGTTGAATGCCACTTTGGTGAATTAAAGTTCCAATTTCCTTCTGAAACAGCAAACTCTGTACATTATTCCAAACTTTTGGCTGCCAGCATGTGTGTGTGTATATATATATATATAAACTGCACAGAAATGTAATAGACAACTGTTCCCTCATAATTGCTGGTGTGCGTAGAAGCTAATTCCTCAGTCTATAGCTTTGGTTTTGTGTAATATATTATTTAAAAGTCATTAAATGTCGTATTTACAAAGTGATATGGACATACATCACAGAAGGACTTTGCAGGATTTCTACTCAGTACACATTAAAACTTCTGAGCCAATGGAATCGCTATGACGTCACATGGGTGCTCGATTTCACGGAGACTCATTAGAAGCTTCTCCTTTCAGCTGACTCAAAATGTTCTCGAAGTTTTGGCACCAAACAGTCGTTTGTGATGACCAAATACGACATTTTGTGTAATCGTGTTGTAGAGATTACTTCAATATTTCAATTTAAATGTCAGATTCCAATCTTCAGAATTGACAGACTTCACCTGTTTTACCATATAGTGTACACACGTGTTCAACAAGACAAAAAACCGTCCAGAAATCTCGCGGCCTAGTGGAGGATTCGGCTATGCGAGTAATTTGGGAAGACCGATTCAATATAATACCATTATACATCGTTTCAAAGAAACGTCCCCGAGACTGATGAAAAGCAGCATAAAGCTAAAGATTTCGATACAATAAAAGGAGACGGGGGTCGGAGACTTCTGTACAGGCACTCGAATGAATCGGCGAGTCATTTTTGGCATGAACAGTTCGAACAGACTCACTAAAATTGTTCGAAACCTCACAAAGCTCCAATGCGCCCACTGGAGGTAGAAAACTTTGTGTCCCATTTCAGCTAGTTACATAACATTTCGCACAGTGATGGTACAGTAAAAGAATCAGACAGACAGGTTTTTGATAAAAGTATTTACTTGCATGAATGTCCTAAAAGCAAAGCATAACTCATAGCACTCCGTAGCAAAACAAATCCCTCAGAAGTTTGCTGAAATATTTCAATATCAGCAAATGACGACATTCATGTTGTTCATCACATTCAGGACAGAGCAGTCGATGGTTAAAGCTGCAAAATAATAATTTCAACTTAAAGCTGATTTGTCCTACAGGTATATATACACAAGAGAAATGAGTGAAATCGCCACAGCATACCATTTTAGATGTGTCCCCCCTCAAAAATGTTCCTTTTAAAAACTATATTGGAATATCAAGGCGGGAACTAGAGTGCGCATGTCAAATATTGTTATGAATGTTTGCGGTGTAATATGTAATCACACCGGTATGTGTCGCCATCTGGCGGCCTTTCTCAGTCAAGGCAATAAGGGCTGTGTCTCAACCTAGTTTAGCTGCCTAACCCTGACAGCATTTGTGACCATGATGGCCACAAATGCCCTGTAGGTAGGCAGCTCACTAGATTTAGAGACTAAGCATAAGTGTATAAGACCCACAGAAGCGCATCGGTTCTGTGAAGACCTTTTGTATGAGTAATAAAATGTGCGTTTATGGAGGAGGGATGCTTGTATCATGTAACAACACAAATGATAGTCGTATATATATATATCTCAAATGAATTCCTGTTGCAATTACATACTATGACTACCATATTTCTCTCTCTCTCTCTCTCTCTCTCACACACACACACACACACACACACACACACACACACACACACACAAATGGAGGATAAAAGAACAAAAGGACAAAAAGGTTGACTATTGTAATATATATTTTATATATTTTAATCAAGACAAATTTCAGGGAGTGGGTGGACAAAGAACAAAGGGGAAAAAAAATGATACAAATAAAATGAATAAACAAAACAATTCTTACATGAATCATCTTTAAAAAGGCAAAAGAAGAAAATAACACCTCACACTTCTAAGCGGCATGTTCCGACAGTTTCTGTCCAGAGAACGACACAAAAGTTACACATCTGGAGATGAAGTTGAACATTTCCTCTCAAACATCCTAACCAAGTTTTCTTTTTGTCTTACTACACTAATAAAAAAAGGAGAAATGAAAAAAAGTGTCAAGGCTGCAACAACATTGGTGTAGCACGTCGGTGTTTGCTACTTTAACCAGTCGGTCTTGTTACTTACAGACCAACATGCTGACCCAGTAACTCCAGCTGTTAAATAACAGGACATTCAAATCTATGGCAAGCCGAAAGGACTTTTAATTGTGCATGATATGAAATGTTAGATACCTAGAATTCAGTTTTCTGTAGTTTAAATGCTAATTCTTGATATCAGCAATGGAATTACTACTAGTGGAAATGCAAATGATCGATATCAGTAACCAAGTTTGCACAAGTAAAAACATGATATAAAGAAATGACACCGTTACTAGCAGAAATGCCAATTCTTGATATCAAAAAAGGAATTTCAACTAGTAAAAATAAAAATTACTGATATTTAACACACAAGTAGAGTTTCACAATGATCGGTCACCCCTGTTCAAAACACAATTACAGATATCTACAATTATTGTCTTACTAATTGAAATTCCAATTTCACATTTCAGCAATGTATTACTAGTAAAACTATCATTTTTGATATCGGTAATTACATTGTACTACTACAAATATCCATTCCTGATATAAACAATTCATTGCATGTTCAAGTATTTGTAATGTAATGCAACTATCTTAAATCCTCTTCCATTTCTTGATATCTGAAATACTGGATCTAACATGTTCAACTTAATTTACCAATATCAAAAATGAGCATTTTTATTAGCTGTAATTCAATGGTTGATATCAGGAACGGACATTTGCACTAGTAACAATGAAATTGTTGATATAAAAAAAAAAAAAAAATTATAAAATCTTTTTTTTTTTACAGTCAATAATTACAGTTATCAATAACTTATGATCATAAATATATTTTTTACTAATTGAAATTCCATTTTTGATATCAAGGATGGGCATTTCCGTAAGTCATGACATCATTTGATAAAGAATTAACGTTTTTACAAGTGCAAACGTAATTACTGATATCAAGAGTTTGCATTTTAACTAGCGAAAACTGAAATGTAGATATCTACAGTTTATATCATTCATAATTCATAATTAAATGTCAAGAGAGCTTGCGATACAAATCCTTGCTTTTTTTGTCGTTTTTTTTGCTTCTAAATCTCAACGTCAATGCCTGCAAAACTGTAGAGAGGATCAAACCAACATAAGACAGTTTCGATAATACACTTACCTTAAAACAAACAGCCTCTGATGCTGGTTTCAAGTTTCCCAGTTGGGGAGGAAACCATGGCCTCCCCATGAACACACTAGATCACTCTCTCTCTCTCTCTCTCTCTCTCTCTTCCCTTTAAAGCATAAACGTTTTCACATCTATAGTTTGTGAGCCCCACGAGCCCCTAGTTAGCCCACCCCCCGTTCTGTTCCCTAACGTTATGCCCATGTACAAAATCAAAACGCAAAAAGACACAGTTTAAGATGTAGACTGAGAACACGCATCCATCCACACACTCACAAATTCATCCACACACACACACACACACACACACACACACATTCGCACAGCATTCGATACGCCGCCCAGGCGAAAAACAGCACTATTTCTCTCTGTTACCCCATTACCAGTCTTTCAGTGTCTTTCTCTGTCTCTCTGGCTGTAAAAACAGTTAAACACTATTGGTAACAGCTAGTTGCAGAAAGAGCACTTGTACAATTGCAGAAATATGGCTTTAAAACTGTAACAATCAGTGGGATGAGTCCAAATTACTCCATCTTTCTTGTTCCCACATGATGATTTAGAGTGTGTTCAATAGTTGTGTTTACAAGAGGCTTTTGTCCTGTAGTCCAGTGTTTTGAGTGTGTGTTTGCGGGTGTGTCCTGAAACCTGCTGGTGTTAAGCTGCATTCTTCTTGGTACCTGATTGGTTGGATGGTCTATATTCAATGATTGGTGGATTACGTTGCAGTGTGTAGTGTCAGGCTATGATTGGCTGATTGAAAAGCCAATCTGAAACCAGGACTGGCCAGAGGGTACCGCCTGTTCGGGACCGTTCACAGGTGCTGTGCTCCCGCCTGCGTGTTCGTCTAGAACCCGCTCCTCTGAGGTCTGGGGTTGCTGGTGCATGTCCTTGAATGCGCTTGTGTTTGTTTGTGAGGGGCATCCGGTTTGCTGGTAAAAGCGAGACAGTGGGGGAGGACGGTCATTCCCGCACACTGGCGGAGTAGGAGAACTGCGAGAAGTGTGTGCGTGTGTCTGGGTCCTCCGCATCAAGACTGTCATCTGTGGGCAACAAAGACAGTCAGGAAATGTGTCATTATATGCAACCAGGACATTTTGCTAGACAACTCCTTGTGTTCCATGGAAGAAAAGAAAATAATACAGGTTTAAAATGCCTTGATGGGGAGTAATTTGGGGTGAATCATCCATTTAAAACTTCTTATTGTGTGGTCTATACCTTCTATATCTTGACAATTAGAAATCACACTTTTTCAAACTTTTTAACCAAAAAAATAAAATAAAAAATAAGTTCTGATTGCAGAATTCAATAATATCACCCGAGTGACTTGGTTAACCATGGTTTTAGTACAGTACTCTTAAAACCATAGTAACCACAAAATTAGCCATGGTTACTACAATATTACCATAGTAAACAGAGACTAAATACAAAATGTTACACCAACCTATCGGTTTACTTCAGAAGACATTATTTGATCGACTAGAGTTGTGTGGATTACTTTTATGCTGCCTAAATGTGACTTTTGGACCATCAAATAGCAAGCAGACTGATGGCACCCATTCACTTTCATTGTCTGGACAAATAGAGCTGAAATGTGCTTATAAAAATCTTTACTTCGTTTCTGCTGAAGAAGGAAAGTCATTCACATCAGGGATGGATTAAAGGTAAGTAAATCAAGAGAGAATTTTTGGGTGAACTAGCCCTTTAAGTTACTGCTTGTCTGTGGATCTTTCTGCTTTCAGTTTGGTCTTCAGCAAGTGAAATGCAAGTTCAATTGGGCTGAAGTCAGGTGACTGACTCAGCCATTGAAGAATATTCAATTTCTTTGCCTTGAAAAGCTCTTTGGTTGCCTTCACAGTGTTTTGGGTCACTCTCCATCAGTACTGTAAAGCAGTCCTCTCAGTTTTGCAGCATTTGGCAGAATCTGAGCAGATAGTAAAGTCCTAGCACTTCAGAATGCATCCTGCTGCTTCTGTCAGCAGTCATATCATCAAACACACACTAGTGACCCAGTCCTGTTGGCAGCCATACATGCCCATGCCATAACACAGAGTTTGATTTCTCCCTCTGCTCCATTGCTGAGTTCGCAATACAATGTGACAAACGTAGCGTTTGTGACGCTAAAGCGCTACTCACTGGAAAATGTAGCTCATTACTGAAAAAGCTACACTATTGTGAAAATAGCTGAGCTACAGTCACGCTACTGAAAAATGTAGTTAAGTAAGTATTGTTGCTAGTTTTAGTTAAGTACTCCACAACACTGATGAAGGACTGAGGTACTCACATTGGTCAGGTGGCGTGACAGTAATGGTCTGTGCAGTGAACTCATCGTCAAAGTAGCGTGTGTCTGTTTCTGAGGTCACTTGTGGCTTGAACGGTGGGATGAGCTGCGGACACAAAGAGAGGGTGAGAGACGAGTCAGAGAAAAAGCTGCAGACAACAGTCAGTTTTTACACTTTAGTTCCTCATTGCCACAAGAAAAGATAAATGATCATGTTTTCAATTCAATTTTATTTGTATAGCATTTTTCACAATACAGACTGTTTCAAAGCAGCTTTAAAGAAGATCATGCCTTATTACCGTTAAGCTCCCAGTGAACAAGCCAAAACGACAGTGGCAACACCCCAACTTTCTTTAAAATGCTAAATAGTTTTTTGCCGTTCACTCATTTAAGGAGAGAGCTTGAAATCTTTCTAATGTCTAACACTCTACAAACAGATGTGAATACCAATGCTGTTTGGCATCACGTCGTCAAACCTTGTGCGATGCATCTCGATGCGCCATATTTGAATCTGAACGTGATTGCGAATAGCTTTACAGTGAATAACTACTTAAATTATTTATTCTTCACACAAAGCTGTTGTATGTCTTCATAACAACTGCACTGAATGAACTACATTTATGGTGCTTTTTGTGTTCTTTTTGGAGCTTGAAAGCCTCTGAACATCCTGCCATTTTTTCCCCTTTTATGTCCCGTAGAAAAGAAAGTCATACAGCTTTGGAACAACAAGAGAGTGAGTAAATGATGCCAGAATGCTGGATGAACTGTGTGCATTCTTTTTATGATTTTTGTGATGACCACATCTGATGAAGTTGTTCAGTTGAACTGAGCTCACAGCCTTGAGTGCTTTTACCTTCTTTTCAAGGACATCTTGCCAGTTGATGGAATTGAAGAACTTGTGTGTCATCACTTCTTTGGCATCTTCTGGACTTCCTCCGAGCCTTTAAAAAACCAAATTCACATTATAAAAACATCTGAAACATCACCTTTACAACAAAAGTGGAAACAGAAGCTCCTCTTACCTCTGTTTGGGGTCCTTCTTGAGCAGGCCAGCCAGCAGGGCTTTGGCTTCGGGTGAGAGGTTTCTGGGAAAACGAATCTCCTCCATTAAAATGAGTTCAAACAAACGCTCATGGTCCTGGTTATAGAATGGCAGCCGGCCACACATCATTTCATACATGACCACTCCCAGACCCCACCAGTCCACTGCACGGCCATAATCATTGTCTTCTAATACCTACAGCAGTCAACCAGGAGGACAAAAGGAGAACAGGAAAGGTGAGTAAATAAAGAAGATAGGAATATACAAAGAAAGAGAAAACTAGAAGTTAAAGATCAGCAGGAAATGTTGCCTTAAATCTTAGAAAATCCACAATCTTTTGTCTTTTAGTTTGTCATTACAAAGGACACACTTCAACCGGCCAATGTTTAATTATCAATTTGATTCCCAAGTTTTATGATGTAACAACATGCAATGTAACAATATGATTTATTTCTATGATGTACTTTTAGACCGTATCATCAATAAATGGAGTAGACTGGCAGTACCTCTGGAGCAAGATACTCTGGGGTCCCACAGAATGTCTTCATGGTGGCCTCATTAGTAATGCCCTCTTTACACAGGCCAAAATCTGTGATTTTAATGTGACCGTCTTTATCCAACATTAGATTCTCCAGCTGCAGAAAGAAACACAATTCAAACCAAATTAGGAAATAGTTTGAGTCAGATTGTGTGTCTTTGTGGTCTATGGCACAATTACACTGCCATACTTTTGAAACACAATGTAGAAATGACTATTTTACAACAATTACGGAAACAATTCAAATGAAAAAACCTTTAGGTCCCTGTAGACGACATCTTTAGAGTGCAGATACTCCAATGCTGAAACGATTTCAGCCCCGTAGAAGCGAGCTCTGTCCTCCGTAAACACACGCTCTCGTGACAAGTGGAAGAATAGCTGGAGAGAAACAGAATTTGATAGATTTGCCAAAGTTTTTACAAGGTAGTGGCATCAAATTGATTAAAGATATTAAGAGTTTTGTTTGAGGCACTTAAGCAAGTTAAGGCTGTCAAATTAAAATTTGTCAATTTAAAATAAAAATGCACATTCGAATGCAAAAAAGAGCATTGACATTTTTGATGTGTGCCAAGCACTGATGATGACTAACATTTTTGGGCTAAAACAGTGGCAGAGCTTAGATTAAACAGAACGCAGGTGTCTCGAGATGCATTTTAAAGTTGAATTTCCTTTTAAATTGTCATAGCGTCTAAAACAATGCATAGTTACTGCACAAGATGCTGAAAAAATAGAGAGACACGACACAATGGTCAAAGGCATCCATCTAGCGCATGCATACATAGAAAAAGACAGATATGTTCGGAACGGCCCCCAGAGGTTGAGGTCTTTGGCGGTTGTCTTAACTATGCCTTGCTCTCTAATCAGTCTCCCTGCATAAGCATTATGTATGTACATACAACTGTAATAAATGAAAAACACCGGTATTATAAAGCCTTAGTCTGTGGTAGTACTACGGCACCGGTATAGGCTACTGTGCAACAATAAATTAACAAAGAACAGTCTACTGAAGCATTTCTTTTCTCGTTTTAATTCTTTACTTAATATTTAAGAAAATTAACTGGCTAAATCTTTTGACCTTATCATTTTACAAACATTTGTTAACAGCCAGATATGTTCTTTGCAATAAGCAATCGCTAGAACACGGTGGTGATTTGTTTATATTGATTTGTTGCGCCCTCGTGGACGTATGAGACCACATCGATTTAAAAATCAGAGGTCATGTAGAACAAAAACTGTGGTTGGTTGCTCAACACGTCAGTCACACAGACTTTTCCTGTCTAATTTGGCAGTTCTTGGCCACAATAAGCTGCAATGTGAATCAGACCTTTTGCAGTTTAGTCAAAGGTCTGGCTACATGAGACTAGTTCTTGTAAGGTAGTATATGTGGTCAGAGTGACTGGGTGTCACAAACCTCGCCGCCATTTGCGTACTCCATGACGAAACACAGCCGGTCACGTGTTTGGAAGGCATATTTTAGTGTCTGCAGTCAGAAAGAAAGAGAGAAATCCTGTCAAATTGGTCAAGAACCAAGATAAAAACAAACAAACAAAAAACTGAAACAGGAGAACTTGTACCCACCGTAAGGAAGGGGTGCCGCGTATTCTGCAAGACTCGGCTTTCTGTGATTGTGTGTGCGACCTCATCCTGAGATGAAAACAAAGACATGTCATTGTCACAAGTCTCAATCAAATCTTTCAGGAGTTTTTGAAATGTTCTTGATTTGTGTTGTGCCCACCTTAGCGATGATGACCTCCTTGCGCAAAATCTTCATGGCGTAGTACATGCCAGTGGCCTTTTCCCTAACCAGAATTACCTTTCCAAACGTGCCCTTACCCAGCAGTTTCAGGTAGTCAAAGTCACTCATTGTCTGAGGAAGAAATAAACATTAACAAATTCTGATTAATCATCCTCAAAAGCTCAATATAACCGATACAGTGAAGCGGGTCTGTATAATGGCATACAAAAATAATAGTTTTAATAGTTCCCACTTAAAATGAAAAAATATCGCTTATGAGTAAACCCATATTGATATAGTGACAAAACAAATTTAATGAAATGGACAGCTCCAACTCTGAAATATACAGTAATTGGATGAGGCATGTTCTAAACCGATAAATGCACATCTGTGACATCACAATTGTATTCTATATTAATGCATCAAGACTATACAATATCATCTACAGTTAAGCGAAGTAAGGTGTATAGCATAGTCAGGTAGTTAAAAATTAAACAGACAGGTTGATCATGAACCTGACACAAGAGGTGTTGTATTAGAAAGTGGTTTATTCCGTTTACACTGCTACTTACTGAATAAATAATAGACAAGAAATGTCACTGTGAGTTAAATTAATATTATCTGAGAACAGCTATGTAGTTAAATTGGTTGCCAGGAACAATGGTCAATTAAACAATTTAGTAGTCGTCATACAAAAATATTTGACTGCAGAATGCCATGACTGACCAGTTGCAATCAAGTATTCCAGAGAGCCATGTAAAGCCTTATTAATATAATGTACAGAGCCTAACTTTTTCTCCTTACTGAACAAAGGCATTAGGGATGCTCCGATCAGGATTTTTACAGCCGATACCGATCGCAATACAGATCATTTCACCTTTTATCAGGATCTGTCAAAACTGGCTATATGTATGCTTTACGCACTATTGAATTTTTTCTTCTCAGTATTATCACTTTGCCTCATTTTTGCTGACAAAATAGTTTAATAAGTTCAAAAAGCTTATTAAAAAAAAGACCAAAATGTTCTCTATATTAAGACAGATAGCTCAACAAAAAATGAAGCTTAGTTTCAAACTGAAGACAAACTGATAACCCATTGGTGCAATTAAACTTAATGTGATATTTTTGGTTATTTATTCATTGTCATTATTTCATTTAATTATTATTCATAATAATAATAATAATAATAATAATAATCGTATTTCTATTTTATTTTTGCATTATATTTAGTACATTACATTATGGTATCTTAATATTGTATAAAGAATTATTATATTTATAAATTCCTGCCTTTTCATTTAGTTGGACAATTGCATTAACGGTTCATTTTTCACTTGTCGCTGCTTGAACTTTAATGAGGGGAACACGTGCTCTCTCATGAGGGCAAGAGATGAAAGGAAAGTGGAGAAAGAGCACATGTTTATGGACTCTACAGGTGCTACTATTGTTAATGCTGTTTAATCGGGAGATATTTAATAAAGATGTTTGAATTACACCACATCTTGTAACTCACGTTATTTCCCGGCGGAGACTGTGAATCTGCTGCCATGAACGATAATAAGGACCGTTTCACATCTCGTGCTGTTTTCCCTTTGCCTTGTCGTGTGTGAAACACCACATTAACAGTACAGTACTTTTCATATTTGCCATTCCTCTCCAACTGCATCGTTTTTAACTGCTGAATCAAGTTCGATGTCTTACAACACTATGCAAGTATTCCTCAAACTCCGTGATGTCATGACAGTGCTGCTGGTGTCTTAAGAGCCGCGATCGATCGAAGTATCCCTATAAGGCATCCTAGGTGAACAAAGTCTATGCTCTGTGTAGATTTAAAATGATCTCGTTAAGGAAAATTAATAAAAACGTCACGTCCAAACCACACCTATGATAAGTTTTAACCAATCATCATCACTCTTCGGCTAGCAGAGTTCTCCCCAGTCAAGAATTTCAGGGAGAAATTTCACCAAATGAACACCTTAGCAGGACAAAAACGTCAGTGCATTTTGTCCTGTTTTTAGATGAACTAAAAGCAGCCTATTCACCCAGTGAGTATACAGTTCCTTGAAAAAGTACTCAGTACAGTTTTCACAATTTTGTATGTCAGATTCCAAATTTAGAATATATTAAAGTATGACTATATTCCCCAGCTGGTACTAGAGTTGCAGCGGTATATCGGTTTCACGGTATACCACAGTATGAAAACTGACGGTTATCATAACCTGTACATTTGCTTAACTACGGTATTGAGAAAAAAATGCAACCAGACGGAGAATCTCACCTGCACGTGCGCATCTCCTTTCCTACTCGACTGCCTGTCAGACTCGTCAACTTGCGCCACACACACACATAGCGGAGAAAATGTCAGAGAGAAGCGAGGCGAGGGGGTCTGACATAAGTGAGTGTGTGTGTGAGTTAAAGCAGTGTTTCTCAACTGGTGGGTTGCAGGTCTATTCGGACTGGACGCGGACAGCAGGGAAAGAATAATGCCATGGTTCGCCCATTGAAGATATTTCGGCAGCCGCACAAGTGATAGCCTATTTAGGACTGCCGAGGCAGATTTAACGATAATCTCGCAATCAGCTAAAGGCTTCTCATCTGCACTTTTGCACGAGTGTAACGGAACCAGCTAGCGATCATGATCTGCTCTTCTCTCTGGCGTGCGTGCAACAGCCGGGCTTCCCTCGAATTTGCGGTGCACAGACCTCAAAACTGATGTGACCAATTTCAATTCTAGTGAGACTTTTCTAGTTTAAAGCATTACAGAGGAAGTCAAGCCCTCTCAAACAGTAGGCAGCCCTGACATGCCAAACAGCAGTGAGGAGGAAAAGAGCAACACTGTGCTATGCACTATTTGTTTTTCATTATACATCATCACCTTTACAAAATTGTTTCACGATTTTACATGAGTAAAAGTAACTGTTATATTTTGACAAAAAGTTATAGTTTCATATGAAACAAACTAAAGGCAGAATCTATTAGACCTCATTTTATATCAACAGTGGCAGTTGTGGGGGCCTGGGTAGCTCAGTGGTAAAGATGCTGGCTACCACCCCTGGAGTTCGCTAGTTTGAATATCAGGGCGTGCTGAGTGACTCCAGCCAGGTCTCCTAAGCAACTAAATTGGCCCAGTTGCTAGGGACGGTAGAGTCACATGAGGTAACCTCCTCGTGATCGTTATAATGTGGTTCGTTCTCGGTGAGGCGTGTGGTGAGTTGACCATGGTTGCCGCGGTGGATGGCATGAAGCCTCCACACGCACTGTTTCCGTGGCAACGCGCTCAACAAGCCACGTGATAAGATGCGTGGGTTGACGGTCTCAGATGCGGAGGCAACTGGGAATTGTCCTCTAAATCGTCACCCGGACTGAGGCAAATCACTACACGACCACGAGGACTTAAAAGCACATTGGGAATTGAGCATTCCAAATTGGGAGAAAATCCAAAAAAAAAAAAAAAAAAAAACTGTGGTAGCTGTAGTTAAAGTTTCAAGATGTGTTTCAGCTAGTACATATTTTTTCATAAGTACTATAATTTGTTATTATTATTACTATTATTTAAGACTAGCTACATTGACCTAACCATGGTAATGACCTGTGTAATATGTATGTTCTGTTTGAATGATCAGGGTTTTTCCTGCATATAGAGAATTATGAGGCGGCCGCCTCCGTCAAATTTCGTGCCGCCTCCAACTGTCGATGAAACTCACGCAGGCAGTCACGTGCACAGATAGACCCCAAGTGGTGCTCAAGCTCCTGCCCTCTTTCACTAGATAAGTGCCCTTTTTGCAAGTAATTTCTTATTTTTTTATTTATATTTTAGTTATTTAAATTTGGCCCTTGGCATCAGTTCTCAATTAAACGTGTGCCAGACATCTGCATTTAAGTTGTAATTCTGCGAGACCACACGAGCCCCTGCCCCTCCCCCTCTTTGACATTCTTTGTCACAGCTTCCACACAACATGGAAGTCTACCTGACCAGCCTTCATTTGTGACAGCCAGGTAAGGATGTTTGCCCTAAACTTCGACATTGTTTGCCACTGCTGTGAAATTAAACCACTATAAAAAAATCTCCATAGAGTCAGCAGAATTTAGGCAATAGCCCTCCATTATAAGCTAATTAATCATTGGCTCAAAATAGCGTTGTGTAGGGTCGGAAATGCCCCCAAAATTAAATATTTGAAATGCTCCTGTTTGAGTTGTTTTTTTATATTGATAACATAACACAGTCAATCCTCTGTGGTCACCGGAGGCGCTGGTGCGATCACCTGACTTTTTCCCTGATAACAGCAGAAAGAAATACTCCGTCATTTTTGGTCATACAGATAAGAGTAAGACATCATTCGAAACTATAAAGGGTTTACTTTTATTTGTGTACACTCACAATAATAGCAAAATGTTGTGGTTTTGTAAAATAAAGAAATCATACAGGATGCGCTTTCTGCCGTCTCGGTCTCCGTGAACCTCTGTCTGGAGCACGTCACGAAAATTAACCGAAACTCAGCGTATATTTGCCTTGCAGACATGAGAAGTATGTCTATAGAAAGCTTGAATTGTCTACTTTTAAATGAACCAATTTAAATCGAAAATAAATATTCTCTGATTGTGTAATCCGTATGAAACCAACGAGAGATACAGTCTTTCCCGTTTGAGCTCATTATCATTTTTGGAAGAAGACACGCTGTGAACTTATCCAATACGGCCTTTCTAACACAAAAAGTCTCTCACAAAAGTTAATTTTGTGAGCAAAAACTGGAGTCTACAAAATCTAACTTAAAAGTTACTAACCACAAATAATCTTGATTTTCTCAAAAATGCAAACATGTACATCTCATGTTTGGAGGCTCTTATGTTACAATGCTGAGAAAGTGATGCAGTTTATTTATTCATTTTGTTAATTATTCATGCTTGACATGATGACTACAATCATGTCAACTGTATCCGGGCAAAATGTTGTATTGTTATCTCAAAGCAAATTATGGCATTTGGAACCAAGGTAGCCTTTATCAAAAGTCCAAAAATCTCTCCAAACAAGTGATCTGAGGGTTTTACTGAATCTAAGAACTACTTACATTTGTAAATACCACAATAAACCAGAAACATAATTACATAGAATAAGTAACAAGTAATAAGATCCAGCACTGTTTTAGCTGTGCGCATGGTAAATCAAGACCTGTCAATCTAAGCGATCAGTCCAATCCAAGCTGTAAAACAGTGGCCGACTGGTCTCTACACATCATCCCTTCCCACCATACCCACCCACATACCTGAGATCAGAGATGATCTTATTATCGGTTTAAGAGATGAATCAAGTTTGCTGTTTGTTAACTATAAATGAACACATTAGCTGTTATGTTGTATTTAATGTTGAATTAATTATGCTATAAATAGATAATTGTCATTTTCTTCAATCATCTAATTATTAGAACATCTAAAATATGTTGCTTGTAAGTGTTTGCTTCAGCCAGTGGAAGGCATGGTACAAGTGTATGTGTGCACATGATCAGGATGGTACCACCTCTGTCTCATTTTGAGCCAGGTGAAACGTGGCGTGAGGGCTGCTTCATTGATTGATGGATTGATGGCGCCATCGAGCCATTTTGAACACTTAATTCCAAAACCTGTATCGGATGTAAATTTGTGCCACTTCTGAGGTGTGTGTGCAAAGTTTCATGATCTTTCGAGCATGTTTAGGTCTCAAAAATATGATTCGTTTCACATCGAACTTTGTCAGGCCACCATGGACACGCCCTTCAACGAAAACTCAAATCAGTGTGTGTGACCAGGTATGGCTTCAACATACAAGTTTTGGACTAATTTTCAAAGCATGTATGCCATGGCAATGCAGTTTAACAGATCAAGTATGCCTTTACAAAATAGTAGGCTACTGGGCATTTGTGTAGGCAACTTTGAAGCAAATCGAACAAAACTTCTACTAGCGGATTAAAGTGCAGAATACCTTTCCCAATATAGATCATCTTGCACTGAGTGATTTAGATCAAAATCGAGATATATATTTGGTATTAGTGCTGATCACAACAGTTAGCTAAGTGATGCTAGTGTGCTACCGTCACATGATGTTGATCTGATGTAATCTCTAGGAGTTTGTTAAAGTATGAGGCCTGGAAATGGCAAAAACTGAGCAAAAATGTAAGAGAAAAATCAAAATGGCTGACTTCCTTTTGAGTGTAGGGCATGGGTCCAAGAGATGTTTTTGTAGGTATTGGCATGTTACACATGTGTACCGAATTTCGTACGTGTAGGTGAAACGTAGCGTAAAGCGCACATTGTTGAAAGTTTGTAGGTGGCGCTATCGAGCCATTTTGCCACACCTAATTCTGAAACCCTTATCAGATGTACATTTTCACCACTTGTGATGCATGTGCAAAGTTTCACGAGTTTGAGTATGTTTAGGCCCTCAAAAATGCGATTAATTTGGGAAAAAAATAAAATAATAAAGCTGCAAGCAGCGATGAACGGGCCCTCGCAGGAGTTTGTTAAAGTACAAGGCCTGGAAATGGCACAAACTGAGCAACAATTGAAGAGAAAAATCAAAATGGCTGACTTCCTGTTGAGTTTAGGGCATGGGCCCAAGAGACATTTTTATAGGTATTTGCATATTACACATTTGTACTGATTTTCTTACACGTAGGTGAAACGTAGCGTAAAGCGCACATCGTTAAATGTTTGTAGGTGCCGCTATCAAGCCATTTTGCCACACCTAATTCTAAAAAGTAAAAAACACCTAGAACAACAATAGGGTCCTCGCACCCTAATAAAGCGTGTTCAACCAAAAAAGAAAACTCCTTTAAGGGTCATTGTAACTGATAATAATAACAGTGTAATACCGTATACCGTGAAACTGTGATATTTTCTGAGATGGTTATCGTACTGTGAAAATCTCATACCGTTGCAACCCTAGCTGGTACACAGTATTGTATATCAGGACAAATAAGAAAAATGTCCAAATGTCTAAAAATAAAAAAAACCTAAAACTAAAATTGAGAATAAAAAAAGACCTGCGTGAAGTTGGCCCCCCACCCAACGCAAAACATCGGCAAAATAGTCTCAATCGTTTGTGCTCCGTTTGTGCTGTAAAAATTTTCGTTTGTGCTGCTTCGGTTTTTTAGATATTAAAATAACATTTATAGGTCATTCTGAGGTCACTCAGCCCCCCCACATGTTCCAAATTCACCTAAAATAAGCTCAATCGTTTGTGCATCGTTTGTGCCGGTAAAAGTTTCGTTTGTGGTGCTTTGGTTTTTAAAATATTAGACACTGAATTATAGGCGATGACGTCACCAGCCCCCCACATGCTCCAAATTCACCCAAAATAGTCTCAATCGTTTGTGCTCCGTTTGTGCTGTAAAAATTTTCGTTTGTGCTGCTTCGGTTTTTTAGATATTAAAATAACATTTATAGGTCATTCTGAGGTCACTCAGCACCCCCCCCCCCCACATGCTCCAAATTCACCCCAAATAGTCTTGTTTGTTTGTGCTTCGTTTGTGCCGATAAAAGTTTCGTTTGTGGTGCTTTGAATTTTTAAATATTAGACACTGAATTATAGGCGATGACGTCACCAGCCCCCCCACATGCTCTAAATTCACCCAAAATAAGCTCAATCATTTGTGCTCCATTTGTGCTGCTTCGGTTTTTTAGATATTAAAATAATATTTATAGGTCATTCTGAGGTCACTCAGCCCCCCAACATGCTCAAAATTCACCCCAAACAGTCTCGTTTGTTTGTGCTTCGTTTGTTCTGATTTGTGCCGGTAAAAGTTTTGTTTGTGCTGCTTCGGTTTTTTAAATATTAGACATTGAATTGTCTATGTATTATAATAAAATAAAATAATACATAATATACTATGTGTGTGTGTATATATATATATATATAAAAATCACTTACTCAAACCTTTGAATGGTTGTGTATCATGGTTTCCACGAAGAAAAAAAAAAAAACAGCAGCACAACTGTTTTCAACTGATAATAAAAATGAATGTTTCTTGAGCAGCAAATCAGCATATTAGAATGATTTCTGAAGGATCGTGTGACACCGAAGACTGAAGTAATGATGCTGAAAATTCAGCTTTGATCACAGGAATAAATGACAGTTTACTATATATTCAGACAGAAAACAACTGTTTTACATTGGAATAATATTTCACAATATTACTGTTTTACTGTATTTTTGATCCAATAAATGCAGCCTTGGTGAGCAGAAGAGACTTCTTTCAGAAACATTAAAAAATCTTAATGTTTTCAAACTTTTGACTAGTACTATATATATATATATATATATATATATATATATATATATATATATATATATATATATATATATATATATGTGTGTGTGTGTGTGTGTAAACTCGTGACTCAATGAATTAAGAATGAAGCCAAAATGAATTTACTTTTGAAATGTAATTACTGTGTACTATCAAACATCCATTAACACAAATAATGGACCTTTAAAACTTAAACTTAAAAACATGTGATGATTTATCACATGTGTCCAGATGCCAGGCTTAAAATTGTGTATTCCCTTTTTTGTGATTTAGAGAACTTGTTGTATTTAACCGTTTCAGGCATGAATTCAATCCATTTCTGAAATGGAACTTAGAGATCAAAAGTCCAGCAATCTTTTGGTCTGGGTGAAATGGACCCTGGCTCAAAATCAGTGTCATCACTACTGCCATTTGTTTCATGATCACATTCATGAGTAAACCCTAAAGCATTCCAGATGTTGTGTCTATTTAATTTAACAAAAGTGTATAGAGCCTTTGCAGTGATCTTGTTTTCTAGCTGCTTACTAAGCTCTGTCCAGATGCTCTGATTAGGAGTAGCTATGTTGCCATTTTGGACTATGGCCTCTTTTGATGAACACAGGACAGTGAAAATGGAATCTCTGTCGACTGCAGGTTTCTTGGGCATCTGGCATAAGCAAAACATAATTACCCACTTAAATAATCCTGACTCAAATTTCATGTTCAGTATAAACTTATTTGTATGTATTACTGTATTGGTCCGAATATAAGGATAATATAATATAATAATAATATATAAGGATAATATATCTTATATTAGGACCAATATGGTAATGTTAACCCCTAGATGCACAATGTATTCCAAAAACTAACATGGGTCACATGTGCAACTGTAATTAGCATATATTAGTATTAGCAATGAGATTTCTGTTCAATAAACATTGACAATCTTAGCTCTCTTGAATGTTGTACCATTATTCTTGAAGTTAACAAATAATATTGTAACTGACAGTGTTAAAACATTGTACTTTGGCCAGAAATTTGATTTAGTAACGACTTTTGTAGTTTGGTTTATATCGACTTTTTCTCTACTAACTCTACACTAATTTCCACAAAAGCATCTTGAACAGAAGTGTCACTTGCGCCTAGTGATGGCAGTGAAGTGTAGCAGATGATACTCCATGTAAATAAATCAAAAGTTCAATCAGGAAAGACCAGTGAATGAAGTAAAGATAATTGTTTATTGAACAAATGATGTGTTGATTAGTCTTGACAGAAAGTCTTCAGCAATTCGACTCTAAAAGTGTGTTCATGTCGAGGAGATTTGCGCTTTATTTTTTTAATTTAATTTAATTTTTTTATTTAATAAAATGTTGTTCTCGTGCCCAGAGCTGAGCGAAAGTGAGTGACAGAAAAAGAGTCCGACAGACACCAGATGAATATTGAGCTGCTGCTGTCTGAGCACCAATAAAGCTTTTAATAAAAACCATAGCGACTACAAAAACATTGATAAGGAGGAGTTGTTGTTGTTGTATTAAAACATAATCATCCAACATTTTGGTAAGAGATTGAAATGACAAACCCAAAATAAAAAGCTCACTGCTCATAAATCGTACTGACTACACACAAAACAAGAGAGACCTATTTTAGAAATATATTATATAGTAGCCGAATATACAGTAATCGGAATGACCGAGACTGCTACTAACCTATATTTGATTTTTGTGACCATTAAGTGATCTATTTTATTCTGTCAGTATTGTATTCAATAAATATCAGCATTTATAATTCGGCTGTAATTCAATGTATAATGTTTAAAAAACCGAAGCAGCACAAACGAAGGACAAATGATTGATCGTATTTTGGGTGAATTTGGAGCATGTGGGTGGGCTGGTGACGTCATCGCCTAGAATTCAATGTCTAATATTTAAAAATCCGAAGCAGCACAAACGAAACTTTTACCGGCACAAACCAGTACAAACGAAGCACAAACAAATGAGACTATCTGGGGTGAATTTGGAGCATGTGGGGGGGCTGAGTGACCTCAGAGTGACCTATAAATGTTATTTTAATATCTAAAAATCCGAAGCAGCACAAACGAAACTTTTACCGGCACAAACCAGTACAAACGAAGCACAAACAAATGAGACTATCTGGGGTGAATTTGGAGCATGTGGGGGGGCTGAGTGACCTCAGAATGACCTATAAATGTTATTTTAATATCTAAAAAACCGAAGCAGCACAAACGGAAATTTTTACAGCACAAAAGGAGCACAAACGATTGAGACTATTTTGCTGACGTTTTGCGTTGGGTGGGGGGCCAACTTCACCCAACCTAAAAAAAGTATTCATACACTTCGTAATTACTAGGTTAACCTTGCATAGGTGCAAGATATTGTCTTATAATCACATCCAATTTGTTGCTTTAGTCTCCACTAGTTTTGGAAATTAGTGGATCAGCTGCTTCCAATTACTTTGTGAGCATAAATACCTTCCCCCTCTATAAGATCAAACTGTATGGTTGGATTTTCCTGTGAGTAAACATGAAAGCAAGAGCATTCAAAACAAGTGAGGGATATAATTGTGGAGAAGCACAAATCTGGGGAAGGATACAAGGCCATTTCACAGGCAATGAACATACCTCGGAGCTCAGTGCAGTCCATCATACAGAAGTGGAAAAAAATATGGAACTATAGCACCCCCCACCCCATGGCACAATGGCACTTGTCAGAGAGGTTACTGCAAAACCAACCATCACTCTGACTGGAAATAATGTCCATGGCTCAACAATCTCAAAACTATTGCACAAAAAGGGGCTGTATGGGAGAGTGGCTAGGAAGAAGCCTTGGCTGAAAAAAAGCACATGCTTGCCTGTAAAGACTTCGCAGTATCTTCCAAATGATGTATTTCAAAGATGTGGCAGAAGATCTTGTGGCCTGATGTGTCTAAAGTGGAACTTTGTAGCTTAAACTCTAAACGGTATGTGTGGCGCAAAGCCAACGCTACACATCAGCCTCATAACACCATCCCCACAGTGAAACACGCTGGTGGTAGCATCATGATATGGGGGTGCATTTCAGCAGCAGGGACTGGCAATCTTGTGAAGATTGATGGGATAATAAATGTTGCAAAATACAGAGATTTTGAATAAGAACCTTATCCCCTCTGCCAGAGAGTGTAAAATTGGGAGGAAGTTTGTCTTTCAGCAGGACAATGACCCAGAGCAACACTAGAGTGGCTTAAAATGAAGAAAATGTATGTCCTTGAGTGGCCCAGTCAGAGTTCTGACCTCAACTCTATTGAACATATGTGGAAAGACCTCAAAATTGCTGTCCATCACCGATCCCCAACTAACTTGGACAGCTTGAACACTACTGCAAGGAGGAATGGGCTAATATTGCTCTGTCAAAACCAAGTATAAAATTAAGGGGATGAATACTTATTAATTCTCGACTTTTCGGTTATTGTTATTATTATTATTTAATGCTTATTGTTATACTTTTTTTTTTTTTTTTTTGGCTGCACTGCTGCAGAGTTCAGTAATTCACAAATACATAAAAAAAAAATCTGCTGAATTACTCAATCATATGTTGCGAAAATCATTTGTGTGAAATAATGGTTGGGGGCCGAGTACTTTTTCAAGGCACTGTAACAGGGTTGCTGCAGAGTTTTTAAAATCAAATTTAAGACTTTTTAAGACCTTTTTCAAGACCTGAACAAATAAATGTAATACTGTATCCCCATACCAAAACAAACTCACTAAAATCACAATCTAAAAAAAGTTTAAAATACTCACATTTTCCACAAATAGATCACATTAAAATTGGTTTATGTACCATTATATAAATAAATACAAATTAAATGTCGACCAATATTGGATTTTGATATGACAATGTGTTGAGGCAATTCATCTGCCAATAGTTTTTAAAATTGGTTGCTTATCTTAAATGTTCTTAGTCTTTATTTCCTGTGATGGGAAGGGCTAGACAGAGGCTACAAGAGTCCATATTGAGTAAAATTCAGATGCAGTTTATATCATCAACAGTTGATCTTTAGTGATCACTTGTCATAAATTTCTGATATTACTGCTTAATGATTGTGAACTGCTCTGCAACAGCTGGAAACACTCACAAGCCCCCGTGTGCTTAGAGAAAATACAACAGTGCCACGTTTTCACTTCGACGAACACAGCGCATGCATTTATTTAATTAAATCATATATATTGTTTTTAAGTTTGATAATCATATTAGCATGATTCCTGTCTTCCACCCCCAAATTAAGACCTCTTTAAATGATAATTAAGAATTTTGTTGAAACATTTAAGATATTTAAGACTGATGTAGGTTGATTTTCCCAAATTGTAAACACCGTGGCATTGTAGTGATTTAAAAAAAAAAAAAACAACAATTTTTTGTTTGTATGAGTGGCCCGATAGCATGAGTTTGGGGTGGTACTCTTTTTTTTTTTTTTTTTTACCAATGGCAGAGAGAAGGTATATTCTGAATTCAGACTGAATTTTTCTTTTTGCAAGCCTGTTCGATGACACTAATTTTGTAGAAACTACACACTTCAGCTTTAATTGACAATAATTTGTATTATGATTATTATTAATGCTGCTTCATGTCATCCGACACCTTTAACTTGTGGTAAAATCACTTACGCCCAGCTTTTCTGTGGCTTGTTGCTTTATGCTATCCAATTTCTGGAAAAGGAACGTTGGCATTTATCAATCCAATCTCCAAGAGAGTAGGGTTCTTAAGGAGAGTTCAAGCATATCTCCCAGATTGCAATAATACTTTAAGTCAAGGCACTCACCACTTTGGTGCGGGACTTTGCAATGGCAGCCTCCATCCCCTCCAGGCTGTTGTCTCCAGGGGAACCAAATTCCATTGGCTCCTCATCTTCCTGGGACTTGAGCCCATTGGCTACAGCCTGGATTGCGTGTATCCACTCCTCTCTGAATCAAGATTAAACCATATACAGTTGCACAACTTTAAAACAAAGATTTTCAAATACAAAGCAAGTTAAGGTTCCTCTTCTTACTCTGTGAGATCCAACATCTCCATGATCTCATTTCCATGGTTACCATCCTTTGGAGGGATCGGGATTTTTAATTATGGAATGACCTAAACACAATTCCGGTGTTATCTGAAATGGTTTTTACCTACTTTACTGTTGACCTTATGCAACAGGCAGTGAGTAATATACTGTTTTGGTTGGCAGAGAGCTGGTTAATATAACAAAATCAGCTTTCTCAGTTAATACCATTCAGCATCTCCATAACCACCTCCATTGTAAGCTTTCTCCATCCATGCATTTATACTTTCCATCACACTGAGAGTTCCTCACCTTTCAGCATTGCTGTCCACATGGAAGGTGCGCTCGATAACAGTGGTCCACTGTAAGCAGCGGATGACAAATGTGTTCGGTCGAGGTCTTTCAGTCTTCATTAGCTGACATTCTGTTAGAAAGCACAAGACCAAACCCTTAAAGGACAGTTCACCCAAATTGTTTTAATTATTTTACTCATTTACTCTCATGTTGTCCTAACACCCATATGAATCTCTTTTGTGGGACACTTAATCTGCTTTTTCGTTCTACAGAAGAATGTCATAAGAGTTTGCAAAAACATAAGGGTAAGATGACACATTTTTATTTGTCATATCCATTTATGTGTAGCAAAATGAGGCAGACCTGCAACTGAGAAGTTGTTGAGAGGTGGCTGATTGTGGTCTGACGTCTCAGGCTTCTCCTTGTAGCCGATGAAAGAGCCATCACTCTTTAGAATGAAATACCGGGGCCTCCAAGTCTTAATGTATTCACCTGCAGACAAGAAGAGATACAAGAAAGTAGATGGCAGGAGGAAAATATCAGAGGAATAGAGAGGGAACAGAGGATAGAGCAGAAATACAATGAGAAGGAGACAAGAAATATGAAAAGATGGAGAAAGAAAATTAGTGGTAATACTGTAAAAGAATGAAATGGATATACATTCAACTACCAAGTGAATGAGCAGTCCTCACCTCTCTTGTGGAGCCAGCCCTCTCTGACGATGCTGACCTCGTTCATGCTGGGTTAGGGGCTGTGTGGGGTGTAGGACAGGGAGGCAGGGAGGTTGGGGGAGGGGGCGCCGAGTTTCGGGTCAAGCAGGTGTTTAGAAGTACAAAGCCGGAATTACCTGGACAAAGTGAGATCAAAAGCAAATAAATAACATATAATAAAGGAAGCAGATGTTACTGGTCATATTGTGAACTATTTATCCATGTTAATTATTTGTTTTTTTTACTACGAAGACAATCAAAATATCATTACTTGCTTTTCCGCTGATATGAACGACACTTCTCTGCTGATGTATGTGTGACCAGAGTTAAAGCTAAAGTATGTCATTTCTGCGACACTAGTGGCACAGAACGGAATTGCAAAAATAAACAATGTTTTCAAAACAGCTTTCTGAATATATCCCTAGTCTGAAGTTGTTCAAACAGTCAGATAGTTCCGCCACCAACTCACACCATTGATTGAGTAACGTTGTTGGGGCGGGTCTAAGCAGGTCACTCAAAACAAGCACAGGAATTTTTATAGCCCCAGAGATCGTGTATACAGTTTGATCAAATGGCTTACTTATAGTTGTCTCTGCATATTAAGTTGGGACACTGAAAGAGCTACATACTTAAGCCTTAAACCAAGAGCCAAAAGTTTTTAGTGAGTTTTAACACCACCCCTTCAACAGACTGTCATGTACATAAATCTGGTATTGGTCGAAGTCTCTTTATGATCACTTTAGTCGCAATGTGGTATAACATGACTCAGTCAATTTAATAATATAATATTTGTTATGATTGTTTATAATAATTATAATAATATACTTATATTATACAATAATAACATTTGTCATAATTTCTTGACTTTAAAGTCCTCTGGCTTTAAATTTGGTGGAACACTCCAGGAAGAACTTCCGAGTACCTGTCTGTAGGTTTGTTCACAGTAGTTTTAACATGCTTCTCATGAGGTGAAATGCTCCAGTGGTGCAGTTCTCAAGGCATGTTTTAAGCGAACCGAACTATCAAGCATCTACATCTGAGATGGAGTTCATGTGGAGCGCTCACATATTGCAAGTCGCAGCACTGAAAACTGCAGCGCATCATGAGCCACACCCGCGCTGTGTTTGTGTCAACAACAGAGCAGTGCTCATTCAGTGAAACGCGCTGCACATGCAGACCGTATATTTACTCATTAAACGCATCCTTTGTGATTCATAAAACTGTTGTTTGGCTTCAAGGGACTTTGAATATGGGGCCTGGGTATATTCAAAGCAAAGACGCTGACACCGACCCCTGAAATCGCAAGTTTGAATCCAGAGTGTGCTGAGTGAATCCAGCCAGGCTTCCAAAGCAACCAATAGGCCCGGTTGCTAG
Organism: Myxocyprinus asiaticus; assembly: GCF_019703515.2. Classification (NCBI taxonomy): domain Eukaryota; kingdom Metazoa; phylum Chordata; class Actinopteri; order Cypriniformes; family Catostomidae; genus Myxocyprinus; species Myxocyprinus asiaticus. The sequence goes on along the minus strand of NC_059361.1, from coordinate 39,637,677 downwards.
GGTGAGTAGAGTCACGTGGGTTACCTTCCTTGGTGGTTCTCACTCTCAGTGGGAAACGTGGCGAGTTGCGCGTGGATGCCGCGGTGAACAGCGTGAACCTCCAAAGGCGCTAGGTCTCTGCGGTAATGCGCTCCGCAAGCCACGAGATAAGATGCGCAGGCTGACTGTCTCAGACGTGGAGGCAACTGAGATTCGTCCTCGGATTGAGTCATTATGCCACTACGAGGAATTAGAGCGCATTGGAATTTGGGCATGCCAAATTGGGAAGGGGGATAAAAAAAAGAAAAGAAAAAAGAGAGACATTCAAAAATAATGAACGAGTCATATGGACTACTTTAATGGTGCTTTTATGCTCCTTTTACGTCATATTGGAGCTTAACAAAAATGACCATGACACAAAATAACACACAACAGCTGAGCACCGGAAACAGCTCTTTACTAATGACCAAAAGAGCCATCACTTCAAATCTGGGGATGTGGACTTTAATGTTCAACATAAACAATGCTTTTCATCATGTGAGTGTTTCTGTTATTGGATTTTAAAGTAATGGTTTCTGCCAAATTTCAGCCTTTATTTTCCTCTCTGGACGAAAATCGGAAATATAATTTTATGCCATTTTTGACCAAAAATCTTCAGCGGCTTAAATTTCGGTGCATCCCTAATAATTACAAGTTTAAACCAGCACCGTGAACTTTTAAATGCGACCAGTGCACACTGGTCACCAAATGCAACACATGGTCACCTGATTAACCCTACAGGAATGCCACCTGCATAGCAATTTTTCTAATGTAAACTTGACATAAATGCTATGTTCAGCACTCTGAGCTGCTGTAACACACAGATAAGACACAATCTCTAAGGATCTCACCTTTAATGCAAGAGGAACAGCTGAATATGGACCTTTGAGCTCTTTATAGACATCTGGGGTTGAAACCTAAAATATCAAATAACTTGGGAGGAACATTTTACATCAGTTGTGTTTCTGCACTGCTCTTCTGCGAGGATACATCTCATGGTTTGAGGTTACCTGAACTTTATCTATAAACAACACTCTGAGATATACATCTGCAGACCCAGAGTCATGATGTGCTATTTATTATCACATTGATATTCTTATTTGACTAAACATTTATAACCAATATATTACTTGAAGGAAGAACAACACACTCTAAACATCACTCTTATTTTCATATTTGAATTATTTATTATACAATTCTATTGAATTATATTACTTATTATAACACTTATTATTCAAGTGTTTTATCCACCACACATCAATGTTTGTATTGTACTACATCATTAATGTTTGTATTGTACTACATATAGTAATAATTTAAGAGATGAAACCTGTGATATGGCTGATAAAATTTCCATAGAAGACATTTTATTATTTTTATAAATAGGACTTTGCACTATACACAATTAAACTAAAAACAAAGATGAAAAATACTCTGCACGAAAATAATATGCAATATAACATTAGGCTACAATAATAAACAATTCACTTATGCGTTTCTTTGGCAGTAATGTTACAATAGAGTTTATTCCCTAAAAAAAAAATTAATCCATACAATACTATGCTATGAAATCAATACATTATAAACAACTTGAGATGAGTAGCCTATTAAGTTTTACCTAGGGCTGAGTATCCCCAGCCACCTCACGATACAATATGTATTGTGATACACGTTACGATTCTGAGTCAGGTTTGAAGGCCTCCTTGCTGGCACATGCTTTTTCAGTTCTGCCCACAAATTTTCTATTGGATTGAGGCTTTGTGATGGCCACTGCAATACCTTGACTTTGTTGTCCCATTTTGCCACAACTTGAGGTATGGTTGGGGTCATTGTCCATATGGAAGACCCGTTTGCGACCGAGCTTTAACTTCATGGCTGATGTCTTTAGATGTTGTTTCAATATATCCACATCATTTTCCTTCCTCATGATGCCATGTATTTTGTGAAGTGCACCAGCACCTCCTGCAGCAAAGCACCCCCACAACATGATGCTGCCACCCCCATGCTTCACGGTTGGGATGTGTTCTACGACTTGCAAGCCTAGCCTTTTTCCTCCAAGCATAACGATGGTCATTATGGCCAAACAATTACATTTGTTTCATCAGACCAGAGGACATTTCTCCAAAAAGTAAGATCTTTGTCCCCATGTGCACTTGAAAACTGTAGTCTGGCTTTTTTATGGCAGTTTTGGAGCAGTGGCTTCTTCCTTGTTGAGCACCCTTTCAGGTTATGTCAATATAGGACTCATTTTACTGTGGATATAGATACTTGTATACCTGTTTCCTCCAGCATCTTCACAAGGTCCTTTGCTGTTGTTCTGGGATTGATTTGCACTTTTTGCACCAAACTACTTTCATCTCTAGGAGACAGAATGTGTCTCCTTCCTGAGCGGTATGATGGCTGCGTGCTCCCACGGTGTTTATACTTGCGTACTATTGTTTGTACAGATGAACGTGGTACCTTCAGGTGTTTGGAAATTGCTCCCAAATATGAACCAGACTTGTGGAGGTCCACAATTTGTTTTCTGAGGTCTTGGCTGATTTCTTTTGATTTTCCCATAATGTCAAGCAAAGAATTTGAAGGTAGGCCTTAAAATACATCCACAGGTACAGCTCCAATTCAGTACACCTCCAATCAGAAGCTAATTGGCTAATTGTCTAAAGACTTGACATAATTTTCTGGAATTTTCCAAGCTGCTTAAAGGAGACAGTTAACTTAGTGTATGTAAACTTCTGGTCCACTGGAACTGTGAATTGTGTCTAAACAATTGTTGGAAAAATTACTCATGTCATGCACAAAGTAGATGCCCTAAACGGCTTGCCAAAATGATAGTTTGCTAATATGATATCTGTGGAGTGGTTAAAAATGAGTTTGAATGTCTTCAACCTAAGTTTATGTAAACTTCTGACTTCAACTGTACATTTTGTTACATGTTTATTGTTTACCAGCATATTTTGTACTACTTAAGTATTTACATTGACATGTTTTGCACACAGTAATTTTCATTCACAAATGCAAGTAAAATGCTTGAGAGCCCTGTAGAGCCTTGTTCTCCTGTCGAGCTTTTATTTTTAATATAACTTTAACATAAAGTCTTTTCTGTTCAACGTTTTTGATGGTAGTTTCACACCTCGGGTTAAGACATTGGTACAGTATGATTTTTAAAATTTACAACTTTACAGTTAATGTGTATTCTCTTCTGTCATCTGCAATAACAGGCACAACGCTTGATGCTCATAAAATGTGATTGTGAAATATTTTGATCAGTCTGTGTTTTCAGATTCTGTGCTTCTCACATTCACATGTGTGCTGAAGCCTGCGTGCTTAATTAAATGTATTTAATTAAATCAGCATTTCAATAATCACACGTTTAAATAATCACACTAGGACATAAATATTTTAATTTGTCCATTTCAGTAAACAGTAACAGCAAGCACTCATTAAGCGTGTGTGCATTTGAAAGTAGCCGTGTGTCAGTCATACAGTGCACAAAGACCAAACTGAGTAGGTGCTCAGTACTACTGGTACTGCAAAAACACAGGTACCATTAAATATTTTCACTACATTGTGATTTTTTTTTATGTATTTGCTCAATAATGGAATGTTATTTTTTTCCCCAAAAAATCTTACATAGTGCAGCTTTGATTTCTTATATTATGGCATAATATAGATTAGCCACAGTGTATCATTTAGCCTACCATCTTAACTAAAGCTGAGGGCAGGAAGAGAGCAATGGATAATATGGAGATCATTTCAGAGTGGTGAGTTTAAGACTATGGAAAATGTCCATTGTATTACAAACTGCATGAATTAATCTAAAGCCCGGAGTCAGTATTCATATACAAGTACCTTCATAAGTTTAAACAAACTGCTGATCTACGATCAGGGTCTATAGTCCTAGTGGGGTAGTGCTGATCAATAATCAGCTTTATTATTACATCTTTAGGGAAATTATTATATGTATGAGTTGACCCCTGATCTACGTGTATTACAAAAAGGCTTATATACACAACGGCAAAATCACCTCATGTCTGTTTTGACCTCTGTTAGTGCATCCTGAAAAAAATAAAAAATAAAAAAATAACTCAAAATCAACCAATAAATAGTTCAAAAAACTTTTGTACAGGGCCTGAAATTAATTTCTGAAAATGAGGGGGAATTCCCCTCTTACACAGCTCATATGGGGGGTATTTACACACTTTGAGGGTGGGGGGGATAAAACTTACAACAAACTCACCTAAATCTCACGGCGGGCTACTTTTTTCAATTCCTATATAGGTCAGATGGAACCAGGGTCAGAAATTAACTTTTAAGGCAATATCTGATTTCCAGGGGAATTTTTTTACCTTTACAAGGGCAATTTTGTTTTCTATTCTAACCTTATAAAATGACCCTGTCATCCTGTTATGTTAGAATTTAAACAATTAATTCAATTTGAAAATTGCCATGTTTCAATAATTACAAAATTGCATGATCTGAACATTGCATAATGTGCATTGTTACTGAAACAAAACTCTCATATTCACATATTTCCAAATATTTTGGCTATTAAATTAACAGCCTACAAAACTAATGCATCGATTGAGATGACAGCATTTCTCCAGATTTGGAATGAGGATCTTAAGAAAACTTGGCAACTCCATCATGCCAGTTGAATAAATCAATGCAAAAATAAACATTTTACAATGAAAATTAGTCAGAGATTTGATTCATACACTAAAAGTGGTTAATGTAAAATTATTATTGTATCATTAATAATGTTTTATTTTACATAAAGCTATTTATCTAGATATTATTTTTGTATGATGTGCTGTTTGTACTCTTTGTTTTTGTCTTCTGAATTTTTTTATGCAAGAACAGTATTGTCTATGAGTGCTGCAAATGACCTCAGACATCTCAGCGCAGGAGGTGCTTTGAGTTCAGTTGACTTTATTTCCACAGAGCAGTTCATTGTGAATGCAACTCTGCAGCCTATACACCTGTGATTAAAACATAAAATAATACAAAAACACCTCGAACCATGATTTATATTTCAGTGATTATTATCATAATAAAAATTATTTTTACATTTATAAATGTTTTTATGTCTTCATTTGTGTAAGTAATTTTCTACCTGCATGTTTAGATGGATACTTGTCTGAGGGTAAATGGAAAGGTGTATATATATATATATATTATTCTTTTATCACTTCATTTTAATTGCTTTTTTGTTTCATTTGGAGTGCAATTTGAATTTAGAAATGTACTTGATTTAAATTAATTTCATTTTCAATGCAAAATCACTAAAGCAAGAATATTCACCGATCCCTCAGCCCGGGGGGGATATATATCGTGAAAGAGGGAACAAAACGTAAACCCAACCGGTAGAGAATGCACGGATGAAGTAGGAGATGTTGCCCTTCACAACTGTTGTAAAGCCATCTTTCAAAAAGTTGAACAACACACATTTTAATTGCACTTAATTTTTTTCCAGTTTCATTTGAATTTTTTGTTAAAATACATAAAAATTGCTTTATTGGGGTCCTGAGTAGCTCAGCGAGTGAAGACGCTGACTACCACCCCTGGAGTCACGAGTTCGGATCCAGGGCGTGCTGAGTGACTCCAGCCAGGTCTCCTAGAAACCAAATTGGCCCGGTTGCTAGGGAGGGTAAGTCACATGGGGTAACCTCCTCGTGGTCGCTATAATGTGGTTCTCGCTCTCTGTGGGGCGTGTGGCGAGTTGTGTGTGGATGCCGCAGAGAATAGCGTGAAGCCTCCACATGCGCTATGTCTCCGCGGTAACGTGCTCAACAAGCTACGTGATAAGATGCGTGGACTGACGGTCTCAGACACGGAGGCAACTGAGATTCGTCCTCCGCCACCCGGATTGAGGTGAGTCACTACGCCACCACGAAGACTTAGAGCACATTGGGAATTCCAAATTAGGGAGAAAAGGAAAAAAAAAAAAATTGCTTTATTGTGTAGGCTTAACCCTAACCCTGCTTAACGAAAATTACCCCATAGTACCACATAGCATCCAACCTGCGGTAATACCGGCGTTCGTCGGTTTCCTGGAGGAGTTTTTTTTCTGCGACCAACCGACCAATCAAATCTTGGTCGACCAAGACTCTTATCAACTAACATTTGGTAGACTATTAGGGGGCAGTGAGAAGTGAGTGCCCGTTTGTGCGCGCTTATGGCGCGAGCATCTGCCACTGACTCTGCAACATCTGCACAACAGATGGCACAAAACAAGTTATGTTCAGCAAAACATTCCAATGAAGATCGCAATGTATGTATTTGGAAGTAGGCCTATAGGCTAGCAGATGTTATTAATAAAACATCAAGAACTCTTTGCAAGGGCATTTTTGCCCAGAGCCCCTGTTAATTTCCGACCCTGGATAGAGATGGAGAATGAGAGATGAAACAGGTGTTTAAGTGTCTCTTCACCATGCAGCTGGTACACATTTAGGTATTTCTGCCTTTAACAAATGTGCTGCATTATGATTGATGATTGAGCTATGGCTGCAACTAACGCTTATTTTAATAATCGATTCATAAAAATTAAATTTCCTGTATTTTATTAAAATATGATTTTTCAAAAAACTGAAATGTAAAGGGTGTAAGGATTTGGTTTGCTTTACATTACTGAATTAACAATTCTATACTCTCCCAAAACTTTGAGCAAAGCCTGATTCATCAGAAGTTTAAATTTATTATTATTATTATTACTTTCAGGACATATGCGAAACAGTTCCTTTACTTGTAAAACATAACAAAAAATGCTCATCATTAATGAGTAAAATGACCCATCGGGGATGGAGTGTGACAAAAAAAAAAAAAATCAGCCCAGCAGAGGGCAATAGTGACACGAGAACAGAAATATTAATAATTCTGCCCAGCTGAAAAATACATAATTATGTTAGATACAGTATGCTTTACATTTACATTAAATACATTAAAGTATTTTAATAATATAGTTTTTAAAATAGTATTTTCACTGATTACATGCTTCTAAACTATTCTTTTCAAAAAATTGTGTATGTTTGTCCAGTAAAATAATGTTTGCTGTTGTATACTAGTGAAATCAGACATTACATGATGTGGCATTATCAGGACACTTAGCATTATTATACATTATATTCTGCATTATATACAGTTTAATATAGTATAATCATCTGTAAACCCTGTACAAATTCACTCTCGCGCTTGAAAAGACTCATTCTGGTGCTCACTGTATTACATGCGTTACATGAGCAGGAGAAAACACTTTAAAATCTGGCACACATTGACTGCTGAGACTTCAGTCTGATATCCATGAAAGCTGCACAACTGATTACATTGAAACTGAAATAGTGGTATGATGTTGGACAGTTTAATCAAAATGACTGCGCTCCCTTTCTCCATTGCGATCGGTTTGATTGACGCAGATGCGTGTGCTCGCTTGCTCGTTAGAGTTTAACAGAAACTCGCTTGTGGTAAACAGTTTTGCGAAGCGGCTGATTTTAAATTCATAACATGTTTACATTATAAAACATAGAAAATAGCAGTAAAATGAAAGTGATGCGCTGGAGAGAAACAACTCTTGTGCTTCAAACTGCACAAGCACTTTGTCAAAGCACTTGACGCAGCAACTGCTCCACATTAAATTGTTCGCTTATTATCATCTTCTTTGAAGGGTTTATAAAGTGCTCTCGTGCACTGGACAACTTGGGTCGTGTTTTGTCTCCGTTGTTTTTCAAACGAGTTTCATAATGCAACACATTATCATCTGTCTGTGCAGTGATGTCACTGACGGGGCTTCTCCATGCTTACTGCAAATATCCAACTAATCGATAATGAAATTCGTTGTTGATGATTTCCATTATCGATAGTTGTTGCAGCCCTAGATGGAGCAGCAAGATATGAAAGGCGTCAAAGCTATAGATCGCCCAATGCGCTTGCAATTTTAACACCTTTGTTAATTATTAACAGGAGTGATAGTTTTATCGCATCGCTCGCTAACGGAGATGCAGAATAACACCATTTTATGTCAAATTAACAGGTTTAGAAAAGTTTATACTTAAGTTCAGTAACTATCCGACAAAGCGCTCAGTCACTGCTTGTGCTCACACTAAACCGAACAACCGCTCAATGTGCTGCTGATACATGCATGAGAGAGGGAGAGATAGAGCGGATTTACCTGCGCATCTTCTGGAGTTACAGTTTGATACATATACAAGTTTTCAATTTCTTAATTGAACTTAATTTCAATTTCTTTGTTTTTATAAGAAAGTCATTTGGGGGAAGTGAGTGCAAATTAGTACTACTTTAAAAAGCCAACACATTGCTTTTACCCTGATGATCATTGTACATATAACATTTTAATCTGATTGAACTGACTGGCCTCCCAGGTAGGATTAGATTACAATACAAACTTAATGAACATGGGACAAGGATCGGCCACTCTTACAGCAATGTGTTTTTAAACCATTTCCAAAAGGATACATGAAAGCACTAGTCCATCACCATGGAGATGCCAATTAGATTAGAATGAAGTCGGTTTGATCAACAGGTAAAAACACCACTATGTACGCCGAACAAGTTAAGATACACGCTGTTTTCGGGCACATTAGAAAACTTAGCCTCTTAGAGCTGCATTTTCAAACAATCTTTATGCTTAGGTTGTAAATGGAGGTGTATCAATAAACTCAGAGCTTATTTACTGTCACGTGTGTGAGAAGAATAGAAAGTATGCAACTAGATGCTTACATTTTCTGAAGTCAAATATTTCTGAAAGTAAATATTCAAATAAATCATATTAAAATGGTTTCAGTTATAATGACACTTTTGCTTACATATGAAATAAATTCTCTCCCACCTAATGCTGATAATTATACAGAAGACCTTCTAACTAGGTACATTACAAAAATATAAATTATACTTATATTTTAATAGTTTTTCATCATTTTGGTCACATTTTAGCTTTTTAAAAATGAACAAATCCATGTATTTCATAATAAATATATCACATTGCATATATTTTGTTACATTTTTGTTTAATTTCATATATATATATTTTTTTACTATTTACAAGTATTTACAATGATATGTTGAACACAAGCTAAAAACCGGCACTGTCTCTTTAAGAAAACTGGCATTTCTGTAAAGAATGTCTGTAAATGAGCACGTTATCTCATCCGTGCTATGATTAGAATTAAATGTTTATTTTTGTTTTGTAAGTTTTTGATCAACAACTGACTGTAGAGAACAGAAAGGGTATGACAAATGGGTCACGTGAATCTTGTCTTTTGACACACATTGAACAAATTTTACTCTCAACATGCAGTGAAAGGATCTTGCTGCAGAATAATCCACCACTATAATTCACAATCACTGGTAAGCGAAATTTGAACATTTACCAGCCAGTTGTCATATAAATGTACTTTAAATTGCATAACGAGATAACTGGTTGCAAATGCGAGTGATTTCCTATCATTGTAGTGGAGGGTTGCCCATAGAGTAAAAGATAGATCTTGGGATTTAAAAATTTAGATTGCTAAAATGAAGATCACAAGGCATCGGAAAATCGATACCCACCCCTACAACGTATTCCTGCGTTAAAAAAAGCTGGATGCAGCACAGAGAATGGCACAGCATGGAGTTGTCGCAAAATGTGATTTAAAAATCTTCTTTAACTTAACATAACGTCTTAAAATCGCTGGGCTCATCACACAAGATGCTGAAAAAGCAGGGAGACATGTCATAACAGACATAAAAGATGTTCACATAGCCCAAGTTTACGAAGAAAAAAACAGTTCCAAAACAGCACAGACTCGCTGTACAGTTAGACATGGACAGGACTAGGGATGTGCCAAGGTGGCTGACTAATAGACTAGTCGTCCAACAACTAACTAGTCGATTAGTGGGGTTGACTAATAACATTAATATTTTTAGTGGTGGTGGTTTTAATGGGAGAACCAATTCTTAAATTAATTAAAAGACAACTTCTTGGAGAGTGTTTTTGCGTGATTATGGCTTGTTGTGCTTAAAAGTGGAAAACTCTCTGAAAGAAGTTTGTCTTCTTTAATGGTTTAAGTTTAGCCCATTTATGCACCGCTGCTGTTATAGCCATCAAAAGCACCGCATCAACAACACACTAAAAGATGATCACTGTTGGACACTGAATCCTCCTAAAAAGTAATTTTACAGTGTGGGGCATTATTATATCAAATTGATAGTATTTTTTAAATACTTCCCCTAATGTGTCTTAAAAGGTGCACTCAGTAACTTTTGTCTGTATCATCTTGGACTTACACTGACACCTAGTGACTTGGATGCAGCATAAAGTCAGTAGTTTTCAGTTTCAGATGTCATTGTAGAAATGTAGTATTCACAGTCAGCCATGATTACTTTAATCAGTGAGTGAAAGTGTCAAATAACAGGACGGTTACTGAGAATAAGCGAGTAGTATTCGGCTGGTCATGTGATTCTAACATGGCAGCCCCCATGTGCGGACCCTCTCCATGTAGAATAAAACAGCTTTTATAATCAAATCAATCAAATCAAATCACTTTGTCACACAGCCACATACACAAGTGCAATGGTGTGTGAAATTCTTGGGTGCAGTTCCGATCAACATAGCAGTCGTGACAGTGATGAGACATATACCAATTTACAATAACATCAAATTAACACAGCACAATTTAAACATCTGATATACACATAATTACACTCAACAATATACAAATAATAACATACACTGTACAGTATACAATACGCACTATACAATAAAAATAAAAAATACAAATATATAAAAGTATATAAAGAATGTACAGTATTGTACTGTATTGACATTCAGGCTGTCGGTTGATAGTCAGTTGTTAAGAGAGAATATAATATAATAATATAATTTATGACAGTCCGGTGTGAGATATAAGAGTAAGGGTAATAAAGTGCAGTGCTGATGTATTTGATCGTGGGAGATCAAGAGTTCAAAAGACTGATTGCTTGGGGGAAGAAGCTGTCATGAAGTTGGCTGGTGCGGGTCCTGATGCTGTGATACCGCCTACCTGATAGTAGCAGTGAGAACAGCCCATGGCTCGGGTGGCTGGAGTCTCTGATGATCCTCCGAGCTTTTTTCACATACCGCCTTGTATATATTTCCTGGAGGGAGGGAAGCTCACCTCCGATGATGTGTCTGGCAGTTCGCACCACCCTTTGCAGTGCTTTGCGGTTGTGGGCGGTGCTGTTGCCGTACCATCGGAGATGCAGCCAGTCAGGATGCTCTCCACAGTGCAGGTGTAGAACCGTGAGAGGATGTGGCGGTTCATTCCAAACTTCCTCAGCCGTCTCAGGAAGAAGAGGCACTGATGAGCCTTCTGCACAACGACTTCAGTGTGGATGGACCATGTGAGTTCCTCAGTGATGTGGACACCCAGGAACTTGAAGCTGCTGACTCTCTGAACCGGTGCTCCATTGATGGTGATGGGACAGTGTTCTCTGTCTTTTCTTCTGAAGTCCACCACAAGCTGCTTTGTCTTACTGACGTTGAGGGAGAGGTTGTGCTCCTGACACCAGCATGTCAGATTGTGCACCTCCTCTCTGTAAGCTGTTTCATCATCGTCAGTGATCAGACCTACCACCGTCGTGTCATCAGCAAACTTAATAATGGCATTGGAGCTATGTGTTGCCACAGTCATGTGTGTACAGGGAATACAGGAGTGGGCTGAGAACACAGCCCTGCGGGGCTCCAGTGTTGAGGGTCAGTGATGAGGAGATGTTGCTGCCTATTCTAACCACCTGGCGTCTGCTTGACAGGAAGTCCAGGATCCAGCTGCACAGCGAGCTGTTTAAGCCCAGAGCTTCTCATCTAGCTTGGAGGGCACTATGGTGTTGAATGCTGAGCTGTAGTCTACAAACAGCATTCTCACATAAGTGTTCCTTTTTCCAGGTGGGAGAGAGCAGTGTGTAGTGTAGATGCAATGGCATCATCAGTGGAGCGGTTGTTGCGGTAAGCAAACTGCAGCGGGTCAAGAGAGAGTGGCAATAAAGAGCAGATGTAATCTCTGATTAGTCTCTCAAAACATTTGCTGATGATGGGGGTCAGAGCAACAGGACGCCAGTCATTTAAGCATGATATTTTTGATTGTTTTGGAACAGGCACAATGGTGGATGTTTTAAAGCATGTGGGGACTACAGACAAAGAGAGGGAAAGGTTGAAAATGTCCGTAAAAACACCAGCCAGCTGGTTCGCGCACGCTCTGATGACGTGGCCCGGAATGCCGTCTGGGCTAGCGGCTTTGCGGATATTCACCCGTCGGAAGGATCGGGTTACATCCGCTACAGAGACGGAGAGTGAACTAACTTCTGTAGCTTCAGCCGCGAGAGCTCTCTCAGCGAGGGTGGTGTTATTTCCCTCGAAACGAGCATAAAAAGTATTTAGCTCATCCGGTAGAGAGGCAGCAGTGTTCACGGCGGAGTTTTTATTCCCTTTAAAGTCCGTGATGATGTTAATTCCCTGCCACATGCTTCTAGAGTTGGTGGTGTTGAACTGTCCTTCAATCGTACTCCTGTACTGGCGTTTTGCGGTTCTGATTTCCGATTTCGGAGGGCATAACTGGCTTGTTTATGCTCCTCCACGTTCCCGAAATTAAAAGCGGAGGTCCACACATTAAGTGCCGCGCGAACATCGCTATTGAGCCAATGTTTCTGATTCGGATAGATTCGTACAGTTCTGGTCGGAACGACATCCTCTACGCACGTTCTGATGAAACACATTACGCTATCAGCGTAAAGCTCGATGTCGTCATCAGAGGCGGACCAGAACATCTCCCAGTCCGTGTGATCAAAACAGTCTTGTAGCGTAGAATCTGATTGGTCCGACCAGCACTAGATCGTTCTGAGGGTGGGTGCTTCCTGTTTCAATTTCTGCCTGTAAGCGGGCAGAAGCAGAATGGAAGAGTGGTCCGATTTGCCAAATGGTGGGCGGGGGAGGGATTTGTAGCCATCCCGGAATGGAGAGTAGCAATGGTCCAAAATCCGGTCCCCTCGTGTGTTGAAACTAATGTGCTGGTGATATTTTGGTGCGACTGATTTTAAACTGGCTTTATTAAAGTCCCCGGTCACAATGAACGCGGCCTCAGGGTGCGCGGTTTCCTGCTCACTTATAATCCCATACAGTTCCTTGAGTGCCCGGTCTGTGTCGGCTTGTGGGGGGATGTACACAGCAGTGATAATGACTGCTGTGAATTCCCTCGGTAGCCAGAATGGTCGACACAGAAGCATAAGAAATTCCAGATCAGGAGAGCAGAAAGACTTGATAGAATGCACGTTCCTCAGATCACACCAGGATTTGTTGATCATAAAACATACACCACCTCCTCTGCTTTTACCTGAGAGGTCTTTCGCTCTGTCCGCTCAGTGCACGGAGAACCCCACGGGTTCAATGGCTGAGTCTGGAATCTCCGCAGACATCCAAGTTTCCGTAAGGCAGATAATGCACCAGTCCCTTGTATCTCATTGGAAAGAGATCCTCGCTTTCAGCTCGCAGAGCTTGTTATCCAGAGAGATAATTTGCCAGTAGAATAGTGGGTAGCGGGGGTCGATTTGCGCGGCGTCTTACTCTGATGAGAACGCCAGCTCTGTTTCCTCTTTTCCTCCTGTGTTTCCGCGGCCGTGCTGCCCAGACAAAGGGCTCCGCTTGCGTGTTTGTAAACAGCGGGTCGGCATTGAGGAATGTGAAGTCCGGATTATGGTGTGAGATTGCTGAACCAATGTCCAAAAGTGTTTGTCTGTCGTAGACAATAAGGCAGACAACATCCAAGACAAAAAACATAAGAATTGTGAACAAAACAAACAAAACATTACTATGTTGTGTCGGAGCTCGCAACGCAGCAGCCATACTCGGCGCCATCTTGAGTCCAGTCATATCAGTAACATAAGGTTACTGATATGACTGGAGTCTTCATTTTAATGTGAGAGGTCATGATTTCATGCATATATTGCAAAATTACAATTCATGTCTTTGAGTTCAACTTTTTTAATGAGGAAAAAAATACTGAGTGCACCTTTAAATAAGAAAGATAAACTACTTAAGATTGTTTATTGCACTAAAAATAACTTGTAAGAATTACACATTAAAATCTTGTACCTACAAGCTGATCGGAATGCAACAAAGAGTACAATTAAATATTTTAGAGCTGAGAATAACTAGAAAAGTACTCCATATTTCACTAGAAAAAAATCTAAGATTTGATTATGCCTAGGCTAATTTGCATGACTTTTCCAGGCCTGGAAATCACAATTTAAAATTCCCTGATATTTCCAGGTTTTCCATGACCGTTGGGACCCTGAATCAGTGAACTAATCCAAATATTAAAACATTAAAGTAACATCATCTGAATACATTCAGTAGCAAAGAAAAGAGAAGCAATCAACTTGATGATTTCGTTTTCTGCACGCCAAATCCCCAATTAAACAATGATACAGTAAAATGGCACATTTTATCTTATAGAAAATAACGGCTACGTTTCCCCGACTTTCCCTGGCTTGAGAATGACGCACTTACATTTTATATCACACTTCTGGGATGTGAACCCTAATCCTAAACATGAGCAATAACAGTCATTCTTGCCTTAGCAAACACTATTAAAGGAATATTCCGGGTTCAAAATAAGTTAAGGCCTTTGCACACCAAACGAATGTTCGGCGCGATTCCACGCCACGATCAACATGAATCGTGAACTAGTCGAAACAATAGATTCCTAACAAACCATTTTCAGCTGGAGCGAACATTCATGTGGCGACAAAGCAAACCTTTTTTTTTTTTTTACGGTGAGTGTGTAGATACCGATTTCAGTCGTAAAAACCTTAAAGGAATAGTTCACCCAAAAATGAAAATCTGCTGATAATTTACTCACTCTCAGGCCATCCAAGATGTATCTGAGTTTCTTTCTTCATCAAAACAGAATTTAAGATTTTTAGGATTTCATTTCAGGCCTCCTCCTTTAAACAATGCAAGTGAATGTACTCCATTTTTTGACGGTCCAAAATGCAAATTTAGGGTGCATCAAAATAATCCACACGACTCCAGTCAACAAATAAAGTTCTTCTGAACCCAAATGATTGACCCAACTGTTTTCAACCCTACTGAGATGCCGGTGACTGAAATAGAGCCGTCATGTCTCACTCTCAAGTAAGTGTGTGCATAATGCATATACGTATGTGTGTCCACATGTGTGAGAGACGGAGCACGAAGGTGCTTCTCAAAGATATCACATAATTTTGAATTTGTATTGATCTAGTGTATCTAGCTTTAATACAGTTCAAGCCTTCGTTGCTAGTTCGAAAATGTCACTTTTTCTACTAGCAACAGAGGATGTGCTGCTTTTCGGCATTGGAGTACCAAGGTAGTGTGTGTGTGTGTGCGTGCGTGCGCGCAAGCAAGCGAAAGGGGGGGGGGGCGGGTAGCGTGGTGCTTTCCTTTATAGCAATGTGAGGCTAATTACATTGAAACAAAAAAGTTTTACATATTTAAAGTTATTTCGGATAATAGAAACTGTTGTGTTGATCATGTCCGGGGTCATGACGTTCTTAACTGATTTACTTTAACCAATGTCTTGTTTATATGGTTATTTTGCTGTGGTAGCATGTATGGTGTGGGGGTGTGTGTGTGGGGGGATGAGATGAGAGAGAGAGAGAAAGAGAGGGAGCCCAAGGAAGTTTTTCAATCGAAACTGAAATAAATTTAGGATATTATAGACATTGTTTGTCATTCTTATCCGATGTACTTAACCAGTGTCTTTGTTTTATTTTGTTATTTTGTTGTGGTAGCTTGTATAGCTCTTTGAAATAACAAATAATTTGGCGAAGTGATATGGAACCGTTATGTGATCAAGACCTGGAACTACTTCATAATCGTGCGTTTACTTGAAAAATACTTTCACACCATAGAACTTCCGTCAACCATTCAGAATCAAGCATTCAGCAGACCCGTGGTATAAATACAATTAATACTGTTCCAAATGATAACATGTTTTAACCATTAAACAATTTTTTTCACTCGATTCTTTCTAATCACCCCTCAGACTGTGTATGCATGATAATACCATCAGTCAACTTGTCCAGCAGGTGAACTGAAATAGTTTGTGAAGTGTCTCGAACATTTTCTTCCTCACTGAGCAAATCAAACACACTCATCATCACTGCTGCAGCTTGTAGAGAGATGCGTTTTATTTTTTCGATCTGCTTGCTAGTAGAGCTGCCCCCTGATATTCGACCAAATGTTAGTCGATGAGAAGAGTCTTGGTCGACCAAGTTTTTATTGGTCAGTTGGTCGCAGAAAAAAAAAAAAAACTCCTCCAGGAAACCGACGAACACCGGTATTACCGCTGGTTGGACGCTATGTGGAACTATGGGGTAATTTTCATTAAGCAGGGTTAGGGTTAAGCCTACACAATAAAGCAAGACACCTTGATTTCAAACTTTGAACTTTATTTATTTGAACTAAAAACCATACTGTTTGCATAAAAAAAATTCAGAAGACAAAAACAAAGAATAATTTGCGCGATAGTGGAAAAGCAGCTAGTGTAACCACAAATTTCTCTTTATTTTTATTTTTTTTAAGAAAAGGTGCAAGGCAAAATTTATTTTTGTGTTAATCAATATTATGCCACAAATGCTGTCAATTGAGCTTGATTTGTACTGAACTCAGAAAATTCCTTTAATAACAAAAATGGCTGCTCTTTACTCCCCTTTTTAATGCTTTGAGTGTCAGACTGGTCTGTGCCAATGGTGATTGCGGGCACTGCAATGCCTCTTCGCACAGATCTGGCATGCTATCAGATCACCATGGGCACAACACTGGATTATCCCTGCAAAATAAAATCCCCACCTTGTGACACCCCTGCTAGTCCCTTACACAATTGCTTAACACAACAAGTACTGGCATTAAAAGCACAAATACTGTCTTCCTCACTGACATATTGAGCCAAGTGTGTCTAATGTACGTGTATCAGTCGGTCAGTGGTCTAAATGGCTGTTCCTCTTTCACAGAAATGGTCTTATTCAACCTGCCACTCAAGTCTCTCTCTCTCTCTCTCTCTCTCTCTCTCTCTCTCTCTCTCTACACACACACACACACACACACACACACACAAGTCCAAAGGAGAAAGACAAACAAGAGCTGGAGCCATTTCAACAACCTAATGATTACACGCTTTCTGTGCTGAGTGCAGGAATTTTAGACTTTTTCCACTCAGAAGCCCTAAACCTGACCCCTCTGAATCTTACTAACCTTCAGGCCTCATTTACACTCACGCACTAACCTAATGATCGCATTATTTAATAGCTTTCAAACTTCTAACCCCTTTCATCTTAAATAAAGCTGTAATCCTTTATATCTGCAAGAAGAACTGCATTGAAGTCCAATGTAGAATCAGAAGGCAGATCAGAGCAGCATCAGTTTAATCGATCATACAGTATGTACAGTGAGTTTGTCCTATAGATCTGTACTGCACGCAGAGGGCCTGATCAATAATACACTCGTTTCCACTAATTCATGTATTCTTTTTTTATTTGTTTTAATTAATGTAGTGGTTTGAGGTCTCTCTCCAAAGTCACGATGCATGCATTTACAGTGAATCAACAAGCAATGACCCCACGAGAGATGCATAAGAGGGCTTATATTCATCAATGAGCCTGCTTTCGCTTATTGAACTGATTTATAATGGGGGGTAAACAGAGGGATGCGCACATGTGGTATGATGGGAGATGGGGTTTATCTGTCCAGTAAACCAAATATACACCGATTCAAACATATCCATGCAGAAATTCATCTGCGAATTTATTTTACAGGGAAATCCCAACATGTTTAAGTCTAGTTTAAATACAGAAACTCAGGCTAAGCTAAACATCACGCTAGCATTCAATCATCGGTGCACGAGTCCCTTACCTGCACTTTTCTTCTTCTGTGATGTGTTGGTCAAATGCAGCGTATAGATCCTCGAAAGCCCATGTAAGTGGAGCGAATCCAAGGTGTTTGAAGGTGTTAAGTGTTTGTTTATTCCCCTCGCGAGCGAGCTGCTGTGTATTGAACTCTGCCAATGATCACTCAGCTGCCCCCAAAAAACAACACCCGAGCGCCCGGTACTCCTTACAAACTCCCCTCAGTCACTCAAAACACGAGCCCGGTCGCCCAAACTCATCCCACAGCGATTATATGTCGCGTTTAATGCTTTTAAACTGCTCGCAGTGCCCGTGCTGGTCTCGCGGATAGGCCTCCGTCTAGCGACTCAACGGGAGCACAAACAGGAAATGACGTCAGCGCACGTTCGGCGTGGCGTCACGCGTAACGTCCGATATTTTGAAAATGACCGTTTAAAAAAAAATAAATAAATAAATAAATAAAAAAATAAAATAAAAAAAAGACCGTTTATTGTGCTGCCGTCTGTCAGCGCGGTGATGTGACGTGTAGATAACGAGGCTGTGCTTTTAAAACTCATTTTCAGTTCGCATTTCAATGTATAGCGCTGGTTTATATTGTTTCTCTGTATAGAAGTCTAATTGTTTACTCAAATGTGCGCTTGCCTTTAAATGATAAGAAAACATATACCTTTTATGTAAATAAAATGAATGAAAACTACAACCATTCCCATGTTATATATTAAAGTATCATAGTATTACTGCTTGGCACCATTATTGTACCATGGTACAACCACAGTACTTTTATTGAAATAATTCCTGACAAAAATGTGACTAAATGACTCATGCTTTAAAGAATAGAATGCAACACTTTACAATAAGATGATATTTAGTTAATACATTAGGTATCATAAACTACCGATTGTTTACAGAATTTAACAAAAATAAATTATTGTTAGTTCTTAATGCATCAAGTAATGTGAACTTTTACAACTTTACACTTAAAAATGTATTAGTATATGTTGAATATAACAATAACCAAGATTAATAAGTGCTGTAAATGTATTGTTCATTGTTAGTTTATGTTAAGTTAACTTATGCTAACAAATACAACCTCATTGTGAACTGTTACCATGTTAATTTATAAAAACACAAGTGTTCATTGGTTCATAATGCATTAAAGGGATAGTTCACCCCAAAATGAAAATTCCCTCATCATTTATTTACTTTCGAGTCATACCAGATGTGTATGACTTTCTTTCTTCTGCTTAACACAAAGATTTTTAGAAGAATATCTCAGCTCTGTAGGTCCATACAATGCAAGTGAATGTTTACCAGAATTCTGAAGGTCCATATAACACAAAGGCATCATAAAAGTTTACCAGAATTCTGAAGGTCCATATAACACAAAGGCATCATAAAAGTAATCCATATGACACTGTGATTAAATCTATATCTTCAGAGGCGATATGATAGATGTGGGTGAGAAACAGATAAATATTTAAGTCCTTTTTCTCCCTGCCCAGTAGGTGGTGATATTCACGAAGAATGCAAATTGCTAAAAACAAAAGTAGTAGTAAAAAAGGACTTAAATGTTGATCTGTTTCTCACCCACACCTATCACTTCAGAAGACATGGATTTAACCACTGGAGTCTTATGGATAACTTTTATGCTGCCTTTATGTACCTTCAAAGTTCTGGTCACCATTCACTTGCATTGAAAGGACCTACAGTGCTGAAATATTCTTCTAAAATTCTTTGTGTTCATCAGAAGAAAGTCACATATCTGGGATGGCATGAGGGTGAGTAAATGAGAGAATTACAATTTTTGGGTGAACTATCCCTTAAATGTTTACGTATACAACTTTTAATTTAAAACATATGTTGAAATTAAATTATTTGTAATCAAAACATTTGTGCATATATGTTTTGTGCTTTTGTTATTTAGCAACCTTCTCTATTACTATTCCTTATTAGATGTATGACATGTTATTTTATTTTTATTTTTTTTTACTATTTATTTCAGTATGAACGATGTATACAGAGTAAATGGAGCGGTTGGACAAAACTGAAATAATATAAATAGTACTGAATGATTTTCATATTCATGTACCATGGTACTTTTTTCTGTTCACAACCAGGGCCAGTGGAACTTGTTATTGGAAAACAAGCATGACCAAAAAAAAAAAAAAAAATTCTAAAGAACAGATATTATTTTTAGAATTGTAACATTTCTGTACTGTTATTGCACTCAGTTTGGCCTGTTGTTGAGGTTATTCTAATCCTGTACGAGAACCAAATGTGTTTATCCAAAGTTGGGTTACAAAGGCAGAGTGAGCTAACAGTTGTTGACAACTCTGCTTGGGTCCATTCATAACAGGAAACAACACCTCATTATCTTTCTGCCGTTTCTCTCTCAGCTACGGCACAGAACATTTATTTAGTCAAAGAAACTGTTTCCTGAATTTCATAAGATTGTTTTTATTATGGCCAGTATGTGTGGGGGACAATAAATGTGCGGCAAACATGTTTTTCCTTAACTCAAGGGACTTGAACAGTTTTACTCCTCGAGTCACATGCTATATATTACATTAAAAACTATTATTAAGGTGCTGATTTCAGGTTGCCTTTAGGGTAAATGGAGCATGAAATAGGGAAATCATTATTTTATTCTCCCCTTTTCTCCCCAATTTGAAATGCCCAATTCCCAATGCGCTCTAAATCCTCGTGGTGGAATAGTGCCTCAACTCAATCCGGGTGGTGGAGGACGAATCTCAGCTGCCTCCGCGTCTGAGACCATCAATCTGCGCATCTTTTCACGTGGCTTGTTGAGTGCATTACCGCGGAGACATAGTGCATGTGGAGGCTTCACGCTATTCTCCGCGGCATCCACGCACAACTCACCATGCGCCCAACCCAGAGCGAGAACCACATTATAGCGACCACGAGGAGGTTACCCCATGTGACTCTACCCTCCCTAGCAACTGGGCCAATATGGTTGCTTAGGAGACCTGGCTGGAGTCACTCAGCACTCCCTGGATTCGAACTCGCAACTCCAGGGGTGGTAGTCAGTCAATACTCGCTGAGCTACCCAGGCCCCCCAGGGAAATGATTTGTAAAACAACAGCAATCACAATATTTCTCACCGTCTGCGCCCATGCTATGTTTACCTGTATCATAATATTAATTTCTGTAGCTCATACATCACAAACAATAGCTAACAAACAACCCAAATCAAGAAAGATCAGCCAGAAATGGCTATAAAATTAGTTATAATTGTTTTGTTTTTTTCTCATGAAGTGTGGCATGCTGGTAAAAATACGAGGCAGACACAAGTGCAGTAGAAGAAGCAGCTGTATTTGACTATAAAGGCATCTAATCCAGTGTCTCTACGCATTTTCTTTATATTTCAGTGTAAAAAGCCTATAAACTATAGAAAAAAATAACAGAAAACCCAAAATAACAATCTCTGAAAAGAAAACAATAATAATCACAATAAGTTCCCATTCACCAATCATTTCAATTAAAATAGAAACATTATCTCAAGTCTTCTATCATTTCCCCCTCAAACAAATATACCTAATATATACTTATATTTATATGTATTTTCCAAGGCAGTTTGGCATGGCCACAGGACAAAAATGATCATGACCATTGAAGTATTTTATATCTCAACACAAAGTTTGCAAACATCTCTCAAATGATGGCTGAAGCTATAAGAATGGCTGGTTTGAACCACCGGGTAGTGGTGGGCAGAAGACAGCATACAAGATGGCATAGATAAATAGAGGCAAACCACACACACACAACTGAACCTGAAGAATATTTTTTTTTTTTCCCCTGAACTGAGAAAAGAGTCGCTAAATCAGGCCTGGTGTGAATATTTCCAAATAAAGATGCGTGTACTGCAGGTCTTGTTTTTGCCTCCATAATGCTGCATCATAGCTTGTGGCCCTGTCACTCATACAGGGCTGTTTATGGCCATTACAGTCACTGGGATAACTGATATGCTAAGGTCCCTGAATACAAATAACTTTAGGCAAGTACTGAGTTTACGGTGAGGATGTCTGGCTTTATGTTCCGTGGATTACAGGAATCAAGTGTGTGAAAGAGGTGGTGGTATGGTACGTAAAACATTATGTGGAACTAAATGAGAAGAGAAAGAAGAAAAGGGGTGAATGTGACAGACAAAATGGCAGAAATAAAGCTATGTAAAAGAAAACTCATGTTGGGTTGAATGGTAATGATTAAGGGTTAAGTCCCTGGGTGTATTATGTGTATCCCTGGGCTACTCAGGAGGTGATCCCATTGATTTCTGAGGGACTATGTAGATCCTCTTTTCTGTAACTCCTGAATGAAAGCTGTAAAAAAAAAAAAAAAAGAAGAAAAAAAAAAAAAGAGGAATAAATTGAGGCCAGACGCAATTAAATCAACACAATTGCTTGGACAACACACTGAACATTTGCGATACTGTTTAGTGTTGTACAGTAAAATACAGGACACTCTTTCTAGAGTCGTAGAGGCGTTTTTAGACCATCCCTTACCACACCCCCTCCAGAGATTTAGCATGTTTTAGCAAAATGTGTTGAATTTCCAGACAGTCCCTTACCCACCATAGGCAAAATTTCGAACAAATATCAACGTTAAATGAACTTTAACCTGCTGGGGTGGTCCCTCTTGAACAATTTCGCCATGATGGCATCTGACCAGCTTAAATACGGGCCAAACTGCATCCTGTATCGATTCGATTAATAAATTACTTTTACGTAATTCGTTGTACATATTGCAGCAGTTTACTGATGAAATGAACACTAGAGATGCTACAACAACAATGACTCTTATTTCACACAAAACACACTTTTCACCCTGTTCCTCACACAATGCTATCTTATGACATCTCAACACTTTTAGTATAGCACGATACATTTTAATGTTTGTATTACATAACCAACTACATTTACAAACTTGTTCAAGTAAGATCAGATTGCGTGATAGCTTAACTGATAGTGTTGAACTTGAAAAGGACTGGGGTATGAGTGCTGAAGAGCACGCGAGTCGACACATGATTTGAAAGTGTCACAGAAGCACCACAAAATGATGTGATATCTTAAACACAATTGCTGTTCATCTCGCATTTGCTTTTTATGACACTTTCGGTTAGGTTTAGATTTAAGGTTTAGGGTATGGAGGTCGGCTTTGTTGATTTAAAACTCGATAGAGCATTAACCGCAAAAACCTCATCTGTCTGGGAGAACATTTAACTCGCTTTTTGCGCCACACAGTGGACATTTTACCACAGAACTGCTGCAAAACGTGTAATGAACATTTGCATGAACAAAAATGTCAGTAACTAACATGCTCAGCAAGACTGTCTTCAAACTGTTTGCTCTATCATGACAATACTAAGTCAGAAACATCATTCCCACATTTCAGACTGAACTGGGGCAGGGAAGTAAAGGCAAAAAATAACCAATTAAGTTTTAAATGCGAGTTCTCACCTCCAATGATTTCATTCTTAACCTTCTGAAGCTCTTTTCTCACCTCCTCTAGCAGTTCCTATAGAATCAAAACAGATGCATAACAATAAATTCATAAGCACAATATCACTGTGCATAAAATAATAGTTTATGCAATATCACATAAACTATTCATCGTCTCATGCACCAGTTTTGTATGGGGTCCCACAGGGCTCAATTCTGGGTCCGGTTTTGTTTTCTTTATACATGCTCCCTTTGTATACAATTTTTAGGAATTATAATGTATCATACCATTGTTACTCGGATGATACTCAGTATTACATTCCCTTACATCCAAAGGATGTTTCAAGTCTACAGTGTTTATTTGATTGTCTGAGAGATGTTAAACATTGGATGTCAACCAACTTCCTTCAGTTAAACGAAGCAAAGACAGAAGTCTTAATTTTTGGCCCCTCTGCTTCTACAGAGATGGTTGCCAGTAAATTAGGGCCTCTATCTGGTAACCTTCATACACATGCTAGAAACTTAGGGTGTTAATTTTGATTCTGCTTTGACTTTTGATAAACAGATCAATGCTGTGGTCAGAAGTTGTTTCCATCAACTAAAGAATATAGCTAAAATGAAGTCATTCTTAACATCCAAATATATGGAGTCTGTAATACATGCTTTTATTTCATCAAGATTAGATTATTGTAATGTATTGTATTTGGGTGTTTCACAGTCTCTACTGTCACGTCTTCAGTTTGTCCAAAATGCTGCCGCTAGACTGTTGACTGGAACAAAGAAGAGGGAACATATTTCACCAGTGCTGGTCTCTCTCCACTGGCTCCCAGTCAAACATCGTATTCAGTTCAAAGCATTATTGTTCATTTATAAGGGTTTGCATGGTTTGGCTCCTCCATATATTTCTGATATTTTTTCATTTCATCATAATACATCCAGAGACCTCAGATCAACCAATAGTCTATGGTTGACTGTTCCAAGGACATGTCTCAAACTGAAAGGAGATCGAGCCTTCTCAGTGGCTGCTCCACAGCTCTGGAATAATTTGCCACTTTTCGTAAAAACTGCATCAACATATGATGATTTTAAATCTCTTCTTAAAACTCACTTATTTACTATTGCATATGGTCACAAGTAGGTGCAGTGGTAAAATGTTTGTGCATTGTCTGCGATTGTGTTTTGTGTCCTAATTTTAATTATTACGTTATTTGTTTAAACTCTGTACAGCACTTTGGCCAACAGCTGTTGTTTTTAAATGAGCTTTATAAATAAATATGACTGACTGACAATATCTTTTTGTGTAATAACGATTTTTGATTATCAGCTAAATTTCTGACCTGTTTAATTCGCTCCATCTCTGACTCTCCTTCACTCTCGGCCTCTGTTGATTGGTTCACAGGTTTCATCCTGAGAAGCCAGGAAGACAAGAAATGAATAAATAAAAAGAGGACAAGAGAGGAGGGAAAGGGAGAATGAAAAGGAGGGAAAGCAATGGCCAGCATATCATCCCAAATGGCAACAGAATTTCCCACAGCAATCATTACCATAGCAACTGAGAAGGTCAGAAGAATTACACCAAATGGTTATTTTGTGGAGAAACCAACATCAAAGTCTTGCTCACATCTATGGCTTCTTATGGAAGTGCATCACTGTCGAAAACACTCTGCAAAAACATGAGTGCAGTGAATCTGTATGCACCTACTGAAAGACAAAGCCCAATATGTTTACTTACACAATGCACTAATGGATTTTTGATTGAAACCACAGAGCCCCTTGTCACGCATATGTTTGCATTTATATGCAAGATTTAGCATCTAGCTAATTTCATTATTATTTCACTTTTAGGTTCACACATTTAAAAACAAAGCACTTAAGTCATGGATGTTACGAGAGCTTTGATATGGAGTCCTCCACAGACATGGAAAGGAAAGCAAAAGTCAGTAAACACGGCCCTCCTGTGGACAGTAAGTGAACCACAGCAATAAGCAGCAAGCAACCTTTGAAAAAGATGTCACACAATGCTTCACTTGGAAAGCCAGAGTTTTTAACAGCTTTACCCAAGAGCATTAAGATCTCAAAAACAGAACAGACAAAGCCAAATTAAATGAGAAACTACAAATGTCCATTTCCTGGACAGACTCTGTGTGTGCTCGTGGTATGTGTTTCTAAAACTATCCATACTTTGGGGACAAAATTGGTGAAAAATGTACTTAGAAGCTCACTAAATCTGACAAAACCTCTTTTGGGGACGTCGTCACAGCGAAAAAGTATTTACATTTTCTGAAGAAAATGGGAGTGGTTCTTGCATGTGCAAAACCTGGAGGCACAATGCCCTGGTATTGTTGGTGGTTGTAAGGGCATTACCAGGGGGTTGTTAGGGTGTTTTTGGTGGTTGCTTACTGGCCCAAGCCAAAAGAGCTCACCTCCAAGTTTTTAATATGATACTAAATATGGGTTCGGGTCCCTCCTTCAATGCAAGTCTATGGGATTTTTTTCAATCATTTTATCGCCCACCAGGCGACAATCGTAAGTCTGATCACTTAGAAAAGTAATAGCATAATTAAGGCCTGTTCACACCAAACCCGCGATTGTTGGTGGCACTAATCAACTGGCAAACACTGGAATTGGACATGCAACTGATACACACCCAGACGATTATATACTTAAAAATAAATCGTTGCAGTTCATTAACCCTTGGTACTGCGAACATAAACCCGGTCTGTTTTTGAAAGTTTGCTTATGGTTTTTTGTCTTAATGTACATTATTTAATATTTATATCAGTGTCCCTGTTTATTCTATATATATGCATTATATTTTATACTATGCCTGTTATTCTAAATGTACATTATTCCACGTGTATTTATATCACTGTACCTTGTGTTATATCATTCAGGTATTTATCCAGGCATTATAAAAAGAGAAGTTGAGTTCAGGAGTCTGAAATATAGACCTACTTGTAGCAAAATACATGTGCAAATAAATATCAAACAGCACTCGTTACTCATCTCACTCGCATAAAAAACACAGATTATATACTCCCTTAAATGCACCAACAGCATGGAAAGAACATAATGAAACAGTTATGCCATATTAGGAAAATAAATGCTTTAACAGTGTTCATTATTTTAAATCTCAAACAGCTGAAGGTGCGGGGAGGAGACTGGTATAACAACAGCACTGCAACAGCGACATCTTTTTACAGACTCGCAAAATCGTCGGATTTGGTGTGAACAGGCCTTTATTCTCAAAAAGCTGCAAGATATGAGGTATAATTCATGTCTGTAACACAAACAGGGCGGGTTATGCATGGAAGTTTAATCTGTAGGGTTAGGGTTTTGCTCAAATCCTTAACCTCATACAGGACTAATAGTAATTGTTTGCCTTAAACACAACGTATGTTTTTTTATTATTGTTAATTAAAAAATGGAAATGAGTCCTTTGGCACTTTTTCCACTCCTTGGCCTTTGAATAATAAAAAATATAATAAAAAAAAAATTCTATGAGAGTTTATGATATTTTCTTGTTTGCGTTGGACTTTTTGAGCATACACACCTAAGAAATATGTAAGTATTAGGGCTGTCAATCGATTACATTTTATAATTAAATTATGGCTGTGGATTTAACGTGTTAATTTAGTGCGATTAATTATATAAAAAAATAACGTGATTAAAAAATGAATGCAATTAATCTTCCCTGGACAGTAATAATGAAGATTCCTCAGCTAATCAAGGTTGAAGAACCTCCTGTTTTCTCCAGGGGGCAGTAAGCAAAACTTCAACTGTATAGGCAACATGCAGCTTATACAGAGAAAAAACCAACCCTTCAGCAGACAGCACAACACAAGGAAGGGTTCTTGAGGTTCAAAACACAGCTTGATAGAACACAAATCCTAACTTAGGGATCTCAAGATGAGTTTTAAGTATTAAACTACAATTAACTTGAGTTAAAAATTTTATGTTTATGATGCAACCAAAGTGAGACTCTCCAAAAGCATCCATCTGACACGTGTACATTGTCGCGTCCTTAGACAAGCCCTCATAATAAATCTCGGACTAACTGACGAATTAAGTTACAAAATGGATTGCTGTGAACTGTAGGCCAATGACTGGCTTATGCTCAATAAAATGCAAATAAACAATCCATCCGATTCTAAAGCCACTTTTTGTATTATCTTATCAATGCTTAACTTCTCTCCCACAATAAAGTAATGCATTTTAATGATCTGAATACTATATATATATAATTAAAAAAATATATTCAGATAATATATATTATTTGTAATTATTGAAATATAACTTTATATTTATATATGCGATTAACTGCAATTAATTCGATTAATCGGCACACCATGTAATTAATTAGATTAAAACAAATTATCGATTAATTTGTACTTTTACTTTAATTACTGTACATGAGATGAAGATTAATCAAATTAACTGCAATTAATTGCATATAATAAATATTTGCTGAGAAAGCCCCTCAAAATAACAATTATTCAATTTATAATGATTAAATAATTACAAATATAATATATATTGTAAACATATTTGCATATTTAAAATGCATTACATTATTGTGGCAGACTGGTAAAGAATTGATAATACAAAAAAAGGCATCGTTGTCTTGCGGTATCGCTAGTGTCAAGCAAGCCTGAGTGTGGTTTGTTGACTGTACAGCTGCACGTTGCCTATACAGCTGGAATTTTGCTTACTGCCCCCTGGAGAAAACAGGTGGTTCTACAATCTTGAATGGTTCCAATGATAAGAATATTCCTTATTACGATCCGGGGGAATGATTAATTGCGTACATTTTTTAAACACGTTCTTTTTTTATATTATTAATCGCACTGAATTAACACGTTAAATCGACAACCCTAGTATATATACGTTTACAGTGTTTCGCATGGACATTTCAGCTGTTTTTAATAGAGGTAGATGATATATCGGTTTACCGATTCATCGGGCCGATAGTTGATTTTTGGAACTATCGTTTTTTGGCAAAAATCTATGGCGATAGTTGCTAAATCTTTCATTATTGACAATATTCATCCATATTTTTTCTCTCATTTCATATTTTGTTACTTTGATTCAATAATCAAGTGTTCTGAATTGAAGCGAGGGCATGCAAAGAACAATTTGACTGTGGAAACGTGCCCTGTCAGCACATACACCATGTTTCTAACTTTATATCTTGTAAATAAAAATAAACATAATTCCTCATTAAACCTCTTCTTTTGAAATATACTGTAAAAATACATGCAAAGCCCTTCATCTACTGAATATATAGGCCAAAAAAAAAAGAAAAAAAAAAAAAAAAAGCTTAATTTGGCAAAAACTTAAATAACTGTAACGGAGCCAAGTTTCCGTCATTTCAAAATAAGAGCCCCTTGTGTGTTTTGGGCTTGTTTAAAGTTAAAAGTCTCATGTTATGCACAGGATCTTAACTTTTTCTGGTTATTATTGGGATTTTGGTTAAACAATAAACTGCAGGGTTGCTGTAGAGTTTTTAAAATCAAATTTAAGACTTTTTAAGACCTTTTTCAAGACCTGAACAAATAAATGTAATACTGTATCCCCATACCAAAACAAACTCACTAAAATCACAATCTAAAAAAAGTTTAAAATACTCACATTTTCCACAAATAGATCACATTAAAATTGGTTTATGTACCATTATATAAATAAATACAAATTAAATGTCGACCAATATTGGATTTTGATATGACAATGTGTTGAGGCAATTCATCTGCCAATAGTTTTTAAAATTGGTTGCTTATCTTAAATGTTCTTAGTCTTTATTTCCTGTGATGGGAAGGGCTAGACAGAGGCTACAAGAGTCCATATTGAGTAAAATTCAGATGCAGTTTATATCATCAACAGTTGATCTTTAGTGATCACTTGTCATAAATTTCTGATATTACTGCTTAATGATTGTGAACTGCTCTGCAACAGCTGGAAACACTCACAAGCCCCCGTGTGCTTAGAGAAAATACAACAGTGCCACGTTTTCACTTCGACGAACACAGCGCATGCATTTATTTAATTAAATCATATATATTGTTTTTAAGTTTGATAATCATATTAGCATGATTCCTGTCTTCCACCCCCAAATTAAGACCTCTTTAAATGATAATTAAGAATTTTGTTGAAACATTTAAAACTTTTTAAGACCTTAAATTTTGGAAAACTGAATTTAAGACATTTTAAGACTTAAGGATCCATGGAAACACTGAACTGCATCTAGAATTTTAATCATTTTGAAATTTCCCTGTGCCCGTCATAGTATGGAAAGACTAATAAAATGTTTTAACATTCTTCAAACTGATTTTACAAACAATCATCCGATTAATCTCTTATCGGCCTTTTCTACCACAGTTATCAATATCGGCAAAATCCACAATCGGTTGACTTCTAGTTTTTCCATTCTAAAAATGCAAAAGGTTCTCTTTTAGGGGTAAGGTTAATGTTTGAGTTAGGGTAAGTAGTAATTATAATTAACTTTATCTTAAAAATAACAGAAGTCTATTGTATGCCCCTATTCAGATTAGAGCTAGATGAACGTGTATGTGTATAGGTGTAAAAGCAGGGGAATTTGAGGCGCTGAACCACGAGAGGATACCGGAATAAAGATACCTGGTAGATGGGCCAGAGGAAGAGGGCGAGTCCAGACCTCGGGGTGCTGAGTTAGTCCTGTTTGAGACATGTACTATGTATATATACACTTCACTTTAAACTATAGAGCCCTATGGACTAACACTCTCAAAAACTGGGGTTCTTCAAAGGACAAATGTAGAAGTTTTACATTCAATGTCTCACAAATAGGCAACTAGTACCAGTGTGCAAGTGTTTACCTGGGCATGGTAGCTGATTTTTCCCATGGTCTCCTAATTTCTGTTAATGAAAACATCACAGAAAATCAGAAAAGACTGTAATAAGCCTCTAGAAATCACAGATATCAATCAAGCACAAATACGCTGTGTTCTTACCACCGGGGCCTTGGGTATCAGAATCATCCTGAAGATCAACAGGCAAACAGGGAAAACAAACAGAGAGAGATAGACGGGGGGGAATGAAAGAGACCCATTCTTCCGCATTCAGTAATAGTTCTGGCATTTCATGCATAACTCAATTTTTGTACTTGCACTTACAGAAATGGCAGCCATATCTTAAGACAAGCTCACTTTAAATCTCTTGAGACAGTTTATATGTGCATGCACTTAAAACAAGAGTCGATTTATTTTGTGGAACTGACGTTATGCAATTATCCATCATGAGCTGGTCTTACATTATTGGGTTCTTCTACTTTTGGGGGTGGCTTCTCTCCTTTATCTGTAGCTTTTCTCCTATACAAACAAGTACAATGAAAATAGTCATTTTAAACCATCAGTAATTATAATACATTGTTACACACAAGCTAATGAAATATTCTGGCTTATTTACAACTTCTATGCACAGTATCAGTGTCAGTAAATCATTTCAAAATGCATTTGTGGTAATACTCTCAAGATGGAGGCCTAGAAGGCAAGCAGGCAGCATTGCAATAATAAATGTTTAAAATGTGCAACTATCACACTGTTTAACTGCTCAGGTAAGTGTTTTAACCAAAATTCAAGCTTAAAATTACTGAATTTTTTAAATCTTTCAAATCATGATCAGCTACAAAGTAAACCTGGTTACTTTTGATTAGCATCTGCTTAGATACTTAGAAAGGGGCATGAAAGTGCATGAAAAAGCAAAGCACCTCCACCAAGAGAAGGATGATTTTTAGAATTAATATTTGAAATATTTGAAGCTTCACATTTCTGCTTTGACCCACTTCGGTAGACTTGCCCCATAGACCATTGTAGTAAGTGCATTACTGTAAATGCATTATCTGAGTTTCTGAAAATATTGTCTGTGGTCATACTGCAAGTGACACATATTAAAACATTAAGCTGCAAATAACCTGGAGGCCTGTCTCACGAAGGCGGTTTCAGTGGCTACCAAGGTAAGTTTGAGCAAACTGTTTTTTTGGTCTCTAGTAGAGGTTGACCGATATATCGGTTTTACTGATTAATCTGTGCCGATAGTTGTTTTTTTTAATTATCGTTATCTGCAAAAATCTTTGCCAATACTTCATCAATAAACCTCATCTGGTGAAATATATATATATACAAAACTCTTCATCTGTTGAATATATAGGCTATAAAATCTTCATTTGGTAAATAATGATATACAGATAGATAGACAGAGAGAAAGAGAGAGAGAGAGAGAGCATTGTAACAGAGCCAAGTCGCCGGTGTATTTCAGGTCCCATATTATGCATCAAATCGTATTTTCCCTGGTTATTATTGGGAATTTGGTTCACAATATACTGCTTTTGGGATTTTCTTCATTATGGACTCTTGTAGCCTTAATGTCTGTGCCTGTCATCCCTTACAAAAATCAAGAGTTGATGGCAAACTTGTGGCAAATTGTCCATTGTTGCCAAAGGTTTGTCAGAGGTTCACCACTACCAGCGAAGAGCTGCAAACTTTTGGCAAACATCTGTGGCGAATCAAAATCTCATTTGCATGTGAAAATAAGGATCGGCAAATTTGCAGATAGTTTAGATTTTTTGTAAGGGATAGTAAGGAAAGACTAAGAAATGTTTTATTCTATAAATCGATTTTTAAAAACTAGCATCCTATTAATTGGTTATTGATCACCTTGGTTATCGGTATCAGCAAAATCCACTATCGGTCGACCTCTAGTCTCAAGAAAGTTACCATGGTAACTTCGTCTACACCAGTTGTTCTCAACCAGGGGGTTGGGACCCACTAGTGGGCCTCAGCACACTTCAAGGGGGGCCTCAAGATCTCTTAAAATTATTTAAAATAAGGTAGATTATTATTATTTGTATATAATTAATAATTCAACTTATTGAAAATGCAAAAAATTAAATAATGTAATAACCTTTATGAAGAACATACAATTTCAGACATTTCTGGAATCACAAAAATGTATCATGATTAATTGTTTTAATCTATTGATGCTAGCAGATTCTTACATTAAAAAACATTGAAAAACAAGCTTGGTCCTCATTACAGTAGAAGTAGCAGAGGAAATATCTTATAATAGATATGTCTTATAAATATCTAATAGCCTACATGAGGGGGCCTTCATATATTTTCTCCGACAATGGGGGGCCTTGGAGTCAAAAAGGTTGAGAACTACTGCTCTACACGAATAAGCTGCTCCTGAGCAGGTTTTATTCTGGGTAACAGATCGCTAAAATATACTAAACCAATCAGCTGTGAGTAAAGTAATATATCTGTCGCAATGAAATCACTCCCCCTGTAACTCACACTCCAAAATAATCACATTTCACCAGGATATATATATATATAAACTAAGCAAAAAAAGAATGTCCTCTCACTTTCAACTGCTTTTATTTTCAGAAAACTTAACATGTGTAAATATTTGTATAAACATAAAAAGATTCAACGACTAAGACATAAACTGAACAAGTTTCACAGACATGTGACTAACAGAAATTGAATGTGTCCCTGAACAAAGGGGGGGGTATCCAAATCAAAAGTAACAGTCAGTATCAGTATCACCAGCTGCATTAAGTACTGCAGTGCATCTCCTCCTCATGGACTGCACCAGATTTGCCAGTTCTTGCTGTGAGATGTTACCCAACTCTTCCACCAAGGCGCTTGCAAGTTCCTGGACATTTCTGGGGGGAATGGCCCTAGCCCTCACCCTCAGATCCAACAGGTCCCAGACGTGCTCAATGGGATTGAAATCCGGGCTCTTCACTGACCATGGCAGAACACTGACATTCCTGTCTTGCAGGAAATAACACACAGAATGAGCAGTATGGCTGGTGGCATTG
Organism: Myxocyprinus asiaticus; assembly: GCF_019703515.2. Taxonomy (NCBI): domain Eukaryota; kingdom Metazoa; phylum Chordata; class Actinopteri; order Cypriniformes; family Catostomidae; genus Myxocyprinus; species Myxocyprinus asiaticus. Next base: position 39,604,440 of record NC_059361.1, on the reverse strand, counting down.
TCATGCTGGACGGTCATGTCAGGATGAGCCTGCAGGAAGGGTACCACATGAGGAAAGAGGATGTCTTCCCTGTAACGCACAGCGTTGAGATTGCCTGCAATGACAACAAGCACAGTCCAATGATACTGTCAGACCATGACGGACCATCCACCTCCAAATCGATCCCGCTCCAGAGTACAGGCCTCGGTGTAACGCTCATTCCTTCAACGATAAACGTGAGTCCAACCATCACCCCCGGTGAGACAAAACCACGACTCATCAGTGAGGAGCACTTTTTGCCAGTCCTGTTTGGTCCAGTGAAGGTGGGTTTGTGCCCATAGGCGATGTTGTTCCCGGTGATGTCTGGTAAGGACCTGCCTTACAACAGGCCTACAAGCCCTCAGTCCAGCCTCTCTCAGCCTATTGCGGACAGTCTGAACACTGAAGGAGGAATTGTGCATTCCTGGTGTAACCCGCCAGTTGCTGTTGCCATCCTGTACCTGTCTCGCAGGTGTGATATTCGGATGTACCGATCCTGTGCAGGTGTTGTTACACGTGGTCTGCCACTGCAAGGATGATTAGCTGTCCTTCCTGTAGCGCTGTCTTAGGCATCTCACAGTAAGGACATTGCAATTTATTGTCCTGGCCACATCTGCAGTCCTCATGCCTCCATAGAGCATGCCTCAGACACGTTCAGGCAGATGAGCAGGGACCCTGGGCATCTTTCTTTTGGTGTTTTTCAGAGTCAGTAGAAAGGTCTCTTTAGTGTCTTAAGTTTTTATAACTGTGACCTTAATTGCCTACCGTCTGTAAGCTGTTAGTGTCTTAACGACCGTTCCACATGTGCGTATTCATTAATTGTTTATGGTTCATCGAACAAGCATGGAAAACATTGTTTAAACCATTTACAATAAAGATCTGTAAAGTTATTTGGATTTTTACAAAACTACACTATATTGCCAAAAGTATTCGCTCACCCATCCAAATAATTGAATTCAGGTGTTCCAATCACTTCCATGGCCACAGGTGTATAAAATGAAGCACCTAGACATGCAGACTGCTTCTACAAACATTTGTGAAAGAATGGGCCGCTCTCAGGAGCTCAGTGAATTCCAGCGTGGTACTGTGATAGGATGCCAACTGTGCAACAAGTCCAGTCGTGAAATTTCCTCGCTACTAAATATTTCACAGTCAACTGTCAGTGGTATTATAACAAAGTGGAAGCGATTGGGAATGACAGCAACTCAGCCACGAAGTGGTAGGCCACGTAAAATGACAGAGCTGGGTCAGCGGATGCTGAGGCGCATAGTGCGCAGAGGTCGCCAACTTTCTGCAGAGTCAATCGCTACAGACCTCCAAAGTTCATGTGGCCTTCAGATTAGCTCAAGAACAGTGCGTAGAGAGCTTCATGGAATGGGTTTCCATGGCCGAGCAGCTGCATCCAAGCCATACATCACCAAGTGCAATGCAAAGCGTCAGATGCAGTGGTGTAAAGCACGCCGCCACTGGACTCTAGAGCAGTGGAGACGCGTTCTCTGGAATGACGAATCACGCTTCTCCATCTGGCAATCTGATGGACGAGTCTGGGTTTGGCGGTTGCCAGGAGAACGGTACTTGTCTGACTGCATTGTGCCAACTGTGAAGTTTGGTGGAGGGGGATTATGGTGTGGGGTTGTTTTTCAGGAGCTGGGCTTGGCCCCTTAGTTCCAGTGAAAGGAACTCTGAATGCTTCAGCATACCAAGAGATTTGGACAATTCCATGCTCCCAACTTTGTGGGAACAGTTTGGGGATGGCTCCTTCCTGTTCCAACATGACTGCGCACCAGCGCACAAAGCAAGGTCCATAAAGACATGGATGAGCGAGTTTGGTGTGGAAGAACTTGACTGGCCTGCACAGAGTCTTGACCTCAACCCGATAGAGCACCTTTGGGATGAATTAGAGCGAAGACTGCGAGCCAGGCCTTCTCATCCAACATCACTGTCTGACCTCACAAATGCGCTTCTGGAAGAATGGTCAAAAATTCCCATAAACACACTCCTAAACCTCGTGGAAAGCCTTCCCAGAAGAGTTGAAGCTGTTATAGCTGCAAAGGGTGGGCCGACGTCATATTAAACCCTATGGATTAAGAATGGGATGTCACTTAAGTTCATATGCGTCTAAAGGCAGATGAGCGAATACTTTTGGCAATATAGTGTATCTTTAAAATACAGTGTCCTGAAAAAGGGACGTTTCTTTTTTTGCTGAGTTTATATATACAGTTGTGCTCAAAATTTGCATACCCTGGCAGACATTGTGAAATTTTGGCATTGATTTTGAAAATATGACTGATCATGCAAAAACACTGTCTATTATTTAAGGATAGTGATCATATGAAGCCATTTATTATCACATAGTTGTTTGGCTCCTTTTTAAATCATAATGATAACAGAAATCACCCAAATGGCCCTGAATGTTTGGTCTTGTTAAAGACACACAAGGTGACACACACAGGTTTAAATGGCAATTAAAGGTTAATTTCCCACACCTGTGGCTTTTTAAGTTGCAATCAGTGTCTGTGTATAAATAGTCAATGAGTTTGTTAGCTCTCACATGGATGCACTGAGCAGGCTAGATACTGAGCCGTGGGGAGCAGAAAATAACTGTCAAAAGACCTGCGTAACAAGGTAATGGAACTTTATAAAGATGGAAAAGGATATAAAAAGATATCCAAAGCCTTGAAAATGCCAGACAGTACTGTTCAATTCCTTATTAAGAAGTGGAAAATTCGGGGATCTCTTGATACCAAGCCAAGGTCAGGTAGACCAAGAAAGATTTCAGCCACAACTGCCAGAAGAATCGTTCGGGATACAAAGAAAAACCCACAGGTAACCTCAGGAGAAATACAGGCTGCTCTGGAAAAAGACGGTGTGGTTGTTTCAAGGAGCACAATACGACGATACTTGAACAAAAATGAGCTGCATGGTCGAGTTGCCAGAAAGAAGCCTTTACTGTGCCAATGCCACAAAAAAAGCCTGGTTACAATATGCCCGACAACACCTTGACATGCCTCACAGCTTCTGGCACACTGTAATTTGGAGTGACGAGACCAAAATAGAGCTTTATGGTCACAACCATAAGCGCTATGTTTGGAGAAGGGTCAACAAGGCCTATAATGAAAAGAATACCATCCCCACTGTGAAGCATGTTGGTGGCTCACTTATGTTTTGGGGGTGTGTGAGCTCTAAAGGCACGGGGAATCTTGTGAAAATTGATGGCAAGATGAATGCAGCATGTTATCAGAAAATACTGGCAGACAATTTGCATTCTTCTGCATGAAAGCTGCGCATGGGACGCTCTTGGACATTCCAGCACGACAATGACCCTAAGCACAAGGCCAAGTTTACCCTCCAGTGGTTACAGCAGAAAAAGGTGAAGGTTCTGGAGTGGCCATCACAGTCTCCTGACCTTAATATCATCGAGCCACTCTGGGGAGATCTCAAACGTGCGGTTCATGCAAGACGACCAAAGACTTTGCATGACCTGGAGGCATTTTGCCAAGACAAATGGGCAGCTGTACCACCTGCAAGAATTTGGGGCCTCATAGACAACTATTACAAAAGATTGCACGCTGTCATTGATGCTAAAGGGGGCAAAAAATGGTATGCAGACTTTTGAACAGGGGTCATTTCATTTTTTTCTTTGTTGCCATGTTTTGTTTTATGATTGTGTCACTCTGTTATAACCTACAGTTGAATATGAATCCCATAAGAAATAAAAGAATTGTGTTTTGCCTGCTCACTCATGTTTTCTTTAAAAATGGTACATATATTACCAATTCTTCAAGGGTATGCAAACAACTGTTTTTTTTTAGCACAACTGTTTTTATATATATATATATATATATATATATATATATATATATATATATATACATACATACATACACACACACACACACACACACACACACACACTGTACCAGTCTGACCATTCTCTGTTGACCTCTCTCATCAACAAGCTCACTGGATGTTTTCTGTTTTTGGCACCATTCTGAGTAAATTCTAAAGACTGTTGTGTGTGAAAATCCCAGGAGATCAGCAGTTACAGAAATACTCAAATCAGCCCATCTGGTACCAACAATCATGCCACGGTCCAAATCACTGAGATCACATTTTTCCCCATTCTGATGGTTGATGTGAACATTAACTGAAGCTCCTGACCTGTATCTGCTTGATTATCACATAAATACGTAGGTGTACAGGTGTTCCTAATAAAAGTGCTCAGTGAGTGAGTGTGTATGTATATATATATATATATATATATATATAAAATGGATTATAGATTCATATTTAATATTAATATATTATTACAGAGATCTGAGAACCTTGCATCTTTTGAGAAGCACATCAAAAATGTGCATGCGCTTCAGGGTTAAGCACGAACTCAGGATCAAACTCGGAGTTGGCACAGAATGTTTATAGCGAGTGTTTTGAGAATGCTGCACCCGATCTAAACCGGTTTGGCTCTATCAGGTTTTGACAACCTGAAACTTTAGTTTGTTCAACGAGCTTCGTGAAACAGACCTCTAGGATTTTCCTTTAAGCACATAAAACTGTGTTGAAATGTTAATCTATATTTTAAAGGGAAATAGGTACTCTATGTCTTTGTCAAGTTACTGTAGCAATGATTTATGTTTTAAGATATGAAGTTGTGTTCCTTCTACTGACCGTCGTGCTAGTATTGCACTCATCTCGCCCATCAGGCCGCCTCCTCCACTGGGCATAGTTACACTGCTACGACTGCTGTCTGCTTTAGGAGCTGCTGGCACACTGGCTGCAACAATGCTGCCACCACCAGCTCCACTACCAGAATCATCCTGCAGGGGGCAGCAATAACAGATTAGGAGTCAGTATCAGCAGCCAGCAGGAAAATATTTATATTTTTATTTTTTATTGTCATTAAATGCTTTTATAAAATCACATTACAAAACTTGCAACACTATACATGTAATACAATATTTATACACTAGGGGGAGCTTAATACAAATCTATATAAAAATATTAAAGAATTTACAAATTTTAACAGTTTTGATTGCCTTTTGTTTCACAAAGAATCAAATGGAGTCAAAATAATGTTCCATTTCCTTTTAAAACAGAATAAAATGTACATTTGTGAATATGAAATTTTGCCAATAAAAAATAAGGTTTATCATATAAACATGACTACGTTTGTTTTTATGATTCTCCAGGAAAACAAACAATATATGTCTCCACAATAAAACAAACTGATCTTCCATATATTTCACAATAAAATCACATATATTTTGCCAAGAAGGCCTTGCAAATGGGCAGTGCCAAAACAAACATTAATTAATTAAGCCAGCACGAAAGTGTTCGCAAAATGCCATGGGAGATACACATTCTTACTAGTAAATGAGAATGGATTTTATAAATGTATTTGTAATTTGTCTGTGCATATACACTGGCAGCCAAAAGTTTTTAATAATGTACAGATTTTGCTCTTATGGAAAGAAATTGGTACTTTTATTCACCAAAGTGGAATTCAACTGATAACAATGTATAGTCAGGACATTAATTACATGAAAAATTACTATTACAATTTGAAAAAAATGTTCAGAACTTCTTAAACTACTTCAAAGAGTTCTCATCAAAAAATCCTCCATGTGCAGCAATGACAGCTTTGCAGATCCTTGACATTCTAGCTGTCAGTTTGTCCAGATACTCAGGTGACATTTCACCCCACACTTCCTGTAGCACTTGCCATAGATGTGGAGGTCTTGTCGGGCACTTCTCACGCACCTTACAGTCTAGCTGATCCCACAAAAGCTCAATGGGGTTAAAATCCATAACACTCTTTTCCAGTTATCTGTTGTCCAATATCTGTGTTTCTTTGCTCACTCTAACCTTTCTTTTTGTTTTTCTGTTTCAAAAGTGTTTTTTTCTTTGCAATTCTTCCCATAAGGCCTGCACCCCTGAGTCTTCTCTTTACTGTTGTACATGAAACTGGTGTTGAGCGGGTAGAATTCAATGAAGCTGTCAGCTGAGGACATGTGAGGCTTCTATTTCTCAAACTAGAGACTCTGATGTACTTATCCTCTTGTTTAGTTGTACATCTGGCCTTCCGTGTCTCTTTCTGTCCTTGTTAGAGCCAGTTGTCCTTTGTCTTTGAAAACTGTAGTGTACACCTTTGTATGAAATCTTCAGTTTTTTGGCAATTTCAAGCATTGTATAGCCTTTAGTCCTCAAAACAATGATTGACTGATGAGTTTCTAGAGAAAGCTGTTACTTTTTTGCCATTTTTGGCCTAATATTGACCTTCAGATATGCCAGTCTTTTGCATACTGTGGCAACTCAAAAACAAACACAAAGACAATGTTAAGCTTCATTTAATGAACCAAATAGCTTTCAACTGTGTTTGATATAATGGCAAGTGATTTTCTAGTACCAAATTAGCAATTTAGCATGATTACTCAAGGATAAGGTGTTGGAGTGATGGCTGATGGAAATGGGGCCTGTCTAGATTTGATCAAAAATGACTTTTTCAAATAGTGATGGTGCTGTTTTTTACATCAGTAATGTCCTGACTATACTTTGTCATCAGTTGAATGCACTTTGGTCAATAAAAGTACCAATTTCTTTCCATAAGAGCAAAATCTGTACATTATTCCAAACTTTTGGCCACCAGTGTATATAACTCTCTTATAATCTAAATGTGTTGTATATTTCTTGATGTCCATCATTTTGTTATCGTTTATACACACACACACACACACATATATAGTACAACAGTTTTGCAGGACTTTTTTCACTTAAAAAAAGTAAATAAACAAAAGTTTCAAAAATGTACAACTTGGAAGTGACATCATATTTTGACTTGCGAACATCCTATTAATCTGATTCTCCTGTCACTTATTCTCTCACCTTGGGCACTTTGCGGAGTTTGGCTCCTGCCAGGGCAGCAGCGAGACCGCCGCCCCCCAGTCCTCCTCCATCTCCACCTCCTCCAGAAGAGGGCAGAGGTGGTGGTGGTGGAGCTCCGCCTCCTCCTAAGGGGGGAGGTCCAGGTGGTGGTGGAGCTCCTCCTCCTAGAGAGGGGGGAGGCCCAGGTGGAGGGGGCGGTCCAGAGGGAGGGGGCCCCGGCGGAGGTGGGGGTCCAGGGGGAGCCGGAGGGCCACCAGGGGCCAATGGAGGCGCTGGAGGAATGACTGCAGTGGAACAACAGATGATACAAGAATGAAATTAAGCTTTCAATCTTTAAAAACAGTTCTCTCAATAGGGATGACAATCTCACAAGCCAGATTAGAGCCCGACCATTAAGGAGACTGGCAAGTTATTCTTATTATGCAGTATTTATTCATGTCCTCATCATGTATGTCTCAAATTTGACAGAACTTTCCTTTCAATAAAATGGCAGTAAGTGATTCCGCTTTCAAGCTTCAAAAACGACGCAACATAAAAGTGGTGCTGCAGCAAAATACGAATATGAACACATGAGCGTGAACAAGCTTTTGTCATGAACGTGCACTGGACGTCAAGATTTTCACAAAAAAATGATTTAAATGTTGTCTTTTTTTCCCTCACCAAAACCTGCATGCATAAAAAAAAAAAAAACATGTCTTCAGAAGACTTGGAATATGAAACACAAGTCACATGGACAACTTTGATGATAATTTTGTATTGAAAAGAAGGGCCAGGACATTTTTTGTCTTCCGCAGAAGAACGTCATACAGGTTAGTAACAACAAATGATGACAATAAACGAGTAAATGATGACAACATTTTCATTGCCATTTTTGCCATATGCACTTCTGAAGTAAAGCATCACTATAAAAACTTGCCATTTATTAAGAAAAAATATTCCAGGACCAGTTGTGTATGGTCAAGCACTGCAAACTGACAGTCTGAAGAACCGCGAACACAAACAAGCAGAATGATACAAACAGTGAAACGTCCCAAAGCTGTTATACTAAATATCTCTTCTCTAAAAATCTAATCTTGGAACGCCACACCAATCATAATAGGGCTTCGGAACTAACTGTTGTATAATAATCTTCACAACATTTCAAAACATTTGATCAAAAAACCTTCAAAATAACTGTCATTCCCTATGGAATGCTTTAGCTCTTTATTTCCATCCTGTCAGCCATGCAGAAAGTGCCTGAGCTTGACAAGAGCATATTTCTGAATGTCTGGTATAACCTCTTAAAGAAATTCTACTCAAGGATATTCATTTTTACAGTTACAGAGTTGAAAAGTATTGCGTAACAGAAATTACACTGGTGATGTAATTGTTTTATGGTTCAGAGTATAAGACTTTCTATACACCTGAAGCTGCTTGTCGTTCTCTTTCTTGTCTCTCTCTCTCTTGTTGTTCTTTCTCTTGTCGTTCTCTCTCTTGCTGCTCCAGCCTCTGTTGTTCCAATCTACAGGGGTCAGACATGAAGGTTTCAAATGCAGCTGCACGATGTGGTCAGAGAATTTAGTTTGCGATTCCTTTGACAAATTTGCGATAAATGAACCCTTTAAGCTCCGAAGGTGTTTTTAAAGATGTCCTGTTTCAGTGGCATACCCAAAAATAAAGGCTTTTAAATAAACAAGAAAATAAATAAATAAATAAATAAATAAAAAGAGGGTCAAGTGCTTGGTATAATTGTAAAGAAAACATTTCACATTTTCTAATGATATGGATTATGATAAATTCTAAGACTCTCAGTCTAAGAAACTGCTGAAAAATCACAAAAACATGAACCATTTTTTTATTTTTATTTTACATTATATATTCCAGGATGTAAATAAGGTGGCTCCAAAAAACTGCTTTTGTTTAGTTCCCAATCATGTCAACAGAGTACAATTTTGTGTTGATTCAACAGAGCAATCAAAAGTTATAGCATTACAAAATTAATTTATCCTAGTGTACAAAAACATCTCAAAGTGTCCAAAAGCCTCTCCAAACAAATAAAACATAATAATTGTACATAAGCACTAATTACACATGCAACCATTTAAAAACTAAAGGTTTGCACAGCATGCAGACATGATTTTAGTAATGAGATTTCACATAAATGAGTGCCATTTAACTCAATGAGTCTGAATCATTATATCTATGTCATGTACTTGGCACCATCTCCTGGTGGCCATATGTTACAGTCACCAATTAAATGTCTCTCTGCCTAAAAATGGATGACTTTTATGCACCATGACACTACATCACTTCCGAAGATGTCATCTGATCCAAGAAAGCTAACGTGTTTTCAGCCAGATTGCAAGATGCCAGTGTGGGGATGGGGGCGTGGTCGTGTGTCTGTCTGCGGGAGACGGAGAGCGGTAAGGCTCATCACCTGGGCTGTCATTATCATTAACACCTGTCTCTTGTTATAGTGATGGCGGGGGGAGACCTGAAAAGGCCGAAAAAGAGCATCAGTCTGCAGAAAAGAGAGGGACCTGAGAGAAACTCTCCCTGTGTGTGCAACAAGACTGACTGACTCGTTTGTGTGTGTTTATTTGGCCACTGAGTGCACTTTTTGTTTGAGTTTTGTGAACAAAGCAGAAGAGTAATAAAATACTCACATTGACCGTTTCCACTGCCTCCTGACTCCTCCATTTGCCCTGATAATACAACCTCTGTTACAGCCGGACAGCCAGATGCTGTGTGCATTGTGCACATTGTGCTTTGTGTAAATTATCTAATGATCTATGCATCCGATTACCTTGTGTGTAGGCTTGTTTGAAAGATAATCGCCTCCTCTAAGTAATGGTATGTGATATTTTATGTTCTGTTCATTTTTCATGAAGTTACAATAAAAAATGCAGCATCTGAGCAACACCGGTTCATATGTTACATGTACACCAATGAGTCAAAATATTATGACCAGTCACAAGTGAAGCGAATAACGTTGATCATCTTCTAACAAGGCACATGTAAGGGTCTGGGTAGATTAGATGGTAAGCGAACAATCAGTTCTCGTAGTCAATGTGTTTAATAAAAGAGAAATGGGCAGGAGTAAAGACCTGAGTGACTTTGACAAGGGCCAAATTGTTAAGGCCAGATGACTGGTTCAGAGCATCTCTGAAACGGCTTGTGGTGTGCTCCTGGTCAGCAGTGGTGAGTACCTACCGACAGTGGTTCGAGGAGGGACAAACCACAAACTGGTGACAGGGTGTTGGGCGCTCAAGGCTCATCGATGTGCGGTGGCAATGAAGGCTATCCCATCTGGTCCAAACCGACAGATGGTCTACTGTGGCACAAGTCACAAAAAATTATAATGATGGTTATGGGAGGAATGTGTCACAACACACAGTGCATCGCACCCTGCTGCATAGCCGCAGATCAGTCAGAGTGCCCATGATGACCCCTGTCCACCATCGCAAGCGCCTATAAAGGGCACGTGAGTGTCGGAACTGGACCTTGGAGCAGTGGAAGAAGGTTGCCTGGTCCGATGTGTCCCATTTTCTTTTACATCACGTGGATGGCCGTGTACATGTGCGCCGTTTACCTGGGGAAGTGATGGCACCAGGCACACTGTGGGAAGACAACAAGCCAGTGGAGTGTGATGCTCTAGGCAATCTTCTGCTGGGAAACCCAGGGTCCGGCCATTCATGTGGACGTCAATTTTACATGTGCCATCTACCTAAACATCATTGCAGACCAGGTACACCCCTTCATGGCAATAGTATTCCCTGATGGCAGTGGCCTCTTTCAGCAGGATAATGTGCCCTGCCACACTGCACACATTGTTTGGGAATGGTTGGAACATGATGAAGGGTTCAAGGTGTTGCCCTGGCCTCCAAATTTCCCAGGTCTCAATCTGACTGAGCATTTGTGGGATGTGCTGGACCAATAAGTCCGATCCACGGCGGCTCCACCTCGCAACTTACAGGACTTGAAGGATCTGCTGCTAATGTCTTGGTGCCAGATACCACAGGACACCTTCAGAGGTGTTGTAGAGTCCATGCCTCGGCAGGTCGGCACTGTTTTGGTGGCACGCGGAGGACCAAGTGCATATTAGGTAGGTGGTCATAATGTTTCGGCTCATCAGTGCGGCTACGCAGCCCCATACACAGCAGGTGCGATGCACTGTGTGTTGTAAAACATTCCTCTCGTAACCATCATTAAAAGTTTCTTAGCTATTGCTCGCTATATTTTTTAAACAAATAGAAATTGGCTGGTTGTATTCTACTCTTTGAGAGCATTCCAACAACATATGACACATGGGTATTTGATGAGTTTTATATTTTTACTGATTACAATAATATGTACAGTTCAAGGCTTGCCCATCCGAGCTTAATGGGTTAAACCGTTCCTGACCTTTCCCCGATAAAAGAAAAACATTTAAGGCGATTCCATGTCCTTTCAAATTGTCATATTGACTAAAAGACTGTCACACCTTTACTTTGAAGTTAAAAATGCACGCATATCATATAGGCTATAGTTACTTACTTTCAGTTGAAGTCAGACGTTTACATACACTTAGGCTGAAGTCATTAAAACTCATTTTAACCACTCCGCAACATTTTATATTAGCAAACTATAGTTTTGGCAAGTCATTTAGGACATCTACTTTGTGCATGACAAGTAATTTTTCCAACAATTGTTTACAGACAGATTGTTTCACTTTTAATTGACTATATCACAATTCCAGTGGGTCAGAAGTTTACATATACTAAGTTAACTGTGCCTTTAAGAAGCTTGGAAAATTCCAGAAAATGATGTCAAGACTTTAGACAATTAGTTTCTGATAGGAGGTGTACTGAATTGGAGGTGTACCTGCGGATGTATTTTAAGGCCTACCTTCAAACTTAGTGCCTCTTTGCTTGACATCATGGGAAAATAAAAAGAAATCAGCCAAGACCTCAGAAAAAAAATTGTGGACATCCACAAGTCTGGTTCACCCTTGGGAACAATTTCTAAATGCCTGAAGGTACCATGTTCATCTGTACAAACAATAGTCTGCAAGTATAAACACCATGGAACCACGCAGCAATTATACCATTCAGGAAGGAGACACATTCTGTCTCCTAGAGATGAATGTAGTTTGGTGCGAAAAGTGCAAATCAATCCCAGAACAACAGCAAAGGACCTTGTGAAGATGCTGGAGGAAACAGGTATACAAGTATCTATATCCACAGTAAAACGAGTCCTATATCGACATAACCTGAATGGCTGCTCAGCAAGGAAGAAGCCAGTGCTCCAAAATCGCCATAAAAAAGCCAGGCTACAGTTACAAGTGCACATGGGGACAAAGATCTTACTTTTTGGAGAAATGTCCTCTGGTGTGATGAAAAACAATTGAACTGTTTGGCCATAATGACCAACGTTATGTTTGGAGGAAAAAGGGTGAGGCTTGCAAGCCGAAGAATACCATCCCAACCGTGAAGCATGGGGGTGGCAGCATCATGTTGTGGGGGTGCTTTGCTGCAGAAGTGGCACTTAGGAGACAACAATGTCAAGTTTCATGTTAAGTCAAGCCTGTCGGAGAACCATTCAAAATTTTTCAGTCAAGACAAGACATGAGCTCCACTTAAGTCTTTTAGTAACCATAACAACAGACAGAAACAGAAAGCACAGCATGATATGGTATTACAGTTTCATAACAGAGTTTGTGTCAGTTTTTCCAGTGCTGACAGGTATAATGTGTCTTGAAACTACTAGTTCATCTATACACTATTATTATGTTTGCAACAATAGCCTTACTTCGTGAAATTCACCTAGCAGTTATGTTGAGACAACTAAATTCACAAAAGACCAGACTATTCAAGAACAAACATTTTGTTTCATGTCCAGTAGCCTTAAATGGATAGTTCACCAAAAAATAAATAAATAAATAAAATAAAATGTTCTGTCATCATTTGCGTACCCTCATGTGGTTGCAAACTTGTATGTTTTATTACGTTGAACATGAAAGTAGAGAAAGTTAGGCAGAAAGTTTGGGACTGATAGCCTTAGGCACCATTCACTTGCATTGCAGATTTTACAATGAAAGTGAATGGTGATTGAAGCTAACATTCTGCTTAACATCTCCTCTTGTGTTCTGCAGAAGAAAGAAAGTCATTCGGGTTTGGAACAACATGAGGGTAAGTAAATGATGGCAGTATTTTCATTTTTGGGTAAACTATTCCTTTAAGGGAGATGTGTGTAATTTCCAAACAGGTTTCCCAAACATCTCTGCATATTAAACTGGAATAAGAGAAAGTATTTTAACATGCAACAAGATTTTATTGTAACAATATCAAATTCTATTATAATTAAAGACACAAATACATTGTGCAAATAGTATTGGTTATTTTTCTTGGGCAAGTTATGCCTAATAGCAAGGTTAAATTAACTGTAAGGGAGGACTTTTGTTTGGGAGTAAATATTTGGGAAACTTCAAGAAGTTCACACGTTGCCACAGGAAGTGAACAGAAAACTAAATAAATAAAGCCTTGTCAATTGTGTGACTGTCCGCCAGCTGGCCCGCCGAGAAAATTAATTTTCAAAATATTAATAAATACAGTCTTGACCAACGCAAATCAGGTATTGTTTGAAAGCTTAGAAGCTGCACTTTATAATGCATGTAGGCATTATGACCAAAACTGAACAACTGCTTTGAAATTTACAGACAAATCAGACGTGTTCCATTTTGATAATTTTTTTGCACTCTACATATTTTTGTAATCGGTAAAAACATCAAACCAATCAAATAGTCATGTATCATATGTCGATGGAAAGCTCTCAAAGAGTAGAATACAACCAGACTATCTGTTTTTCTTACAGTGAAAAATATAGTGAGTAATAGCTAATGTCTTTGACATACATGTTACAAGTATACAGGTGTTGCTTATAAGCAGTGTTTTTTTCTTACAATTTAACAGATTTCTTATAAATTTAACTGAAATAAACAGAACATAAAATATCACACACCATTACTTAGAGGAGGGGACTCTTATTAAAACGAGCCCACACACAATGTAATCGGATGCATAGATCATTAAATAATTCAAACAATGTGCACAATGTGCACGAAGCATAATGTGCACACAGCATATAATGTGCTATCTGGCTAAAAACACGTCAGCTTTCCTGGATCAGACGACTTCATCGGAAATTATGTAGTACGTTGTCCAGTGTCATGTAACACTAATCCAATCATTTTAGGATTCAGATCATTGCAACCAGATGTGGAAGTCATCCAAATATGGGCAGAGAGGATCGTACACTCTAATTACATATGGCCATCAGGAGATGGCGCCAAGTACATGACACAGACTCGATGGCTCAAATGACACAGAATGGAACTGAATGAGATCTTGTTACACAGGCCTGCATGCTTTGGAGAAAGAGCTATATCTGCATGTGTAATTATTTCGTATGTACAATTATTATGTTTTATTTGCTTGGAGAGGCTTTTGGACACTGCGTAAAATTATTTTTGAAATGCTGTAACTTTTGATTGCTTTGTCGCATCAACACAACATTTTACTCAGTTACAGGTGACATGATTGTGAACAAAACAAAAGCAGTTTTTGGAGCTACCTTATTCACACCCAGAGATATATAATGTCAAATCAGAAAAATAGTACATTTTTGGCTAATTGTTTTGTGATTTTTCAGCAGTTTCTTAGGCTGAGATTCTTATTTATCAATCTATATCATTAACAAATTTGAGAAGTGTTCTTTAAAATACCAAACACTTGAACCTCTTTAGTTTTTTGTTGAGTTATAAGCATTTAATTTTGGACATGCCACTGAAACAGGAAATCTTTAAAAACACCTTCAGAGCTTAAAGGGTTAATATGGTTAGAATAAAACCCCCACAAATAATCTTTGCTTGTACCTTCTCTGTTGCTCAAGCTCTTCTGGAGATGGTCCATTTGACATGGGCCGCGCAGGGTAACCTGCAGAAATCACAGCTTTAAAAGGCTGTGTTGATTTTATTTGTTTCACATTTTACAGTTAGGCTTTGTCACAGTAGTGTGAGAATATGGATGTGTGTGTGTCACCTCCATCAGGCATGGAGTTCAGAACCTCGAGCGCATGCATCATTCCATTGGCAAACAGCGCTGCGTCCTCCTTACTGCCAAAATTCAGACCCCACACCTGCCGCGCATCCCGCCACTGATGGAAGTTGGGTGTGGCCTGATTATATTTTAAACTCTTCACAATTGGACAGTTTATCACAACCTGTACAAGAAAAATAAATAAATCACAAACGTCCAAATTAAATTACAGCAAACACACCCTTTTTTAAATCATTAAGAACACAAACATGTTTTGTTTTATATTTGCTAGAGTATACAATAAAATGTATTTCGATACTGTTATTTAATAGTGTAGTTTACTAGTTTTAAAGTAAAAAATGTGAAGGTGGTGTAATCGTTCTGAGATCGCAACAATGAAAAAAGCTGCATATAAAAGTTGAAATTCTAGGGGGTAAAACTTTTAAACCCAAAGTATACTTCGGTTGTCCGTGTTGCATACGGAACACGCAGGTTGCGAGGACTGTCCACGTGTGGCCCAGCAAGTTATCGTCTGTGCGCATCGTCTGCGTATGTGCATGGGATTGGCTGCAGTAATATGTGGGTTCACTAGGTGGCAACATTTACAGTCAGGTCATTGCTTTCAAGTAGTCGAAGAAGAAGATGGACAATACCAATAAAAACAATTAAGTAGTAGAAGTAACATCCAGAGGTGGGTAGTAACGTGCTACATTTACTCCATTACATTTACTTGAGTAACTTTTTGGAAAAACAATGTACTTTTAGAGTAGGTTTAAAAGTGGGTACTTTTTACTCTCACTCAGGTACATTTCTATTGAAATTTTTGTACTTTTACTTCGATACAATGGGCGGCGTTCCTGTCGTTAGATTACTGGGTTTAATTTTAATTAATGTGTAATTTATTGAGAGATTATTGAATGGGACTTTTACAATAGTGGAAGTTCACACAGCTGCGTGCACTGTCACAGACTGTCACTCAAGCAGAGTCCATCACTGCTGCAGCATCATGCTCTTCTAAGTGAAACACTTCTTCGCTCTGCACATTAAAAAACAAAAAAGAATAGATTTGTCATGCAATGCCTTCATTAACACCAAGTCAAGCGGATATTTCAAGATTAAAATTGCATCTCCAATTTAAGGCAGCACGTTGAGGTAAGTTTTGGCTCTAATAATAACGCAGGCTTTTCTGTGACATGGTGATGGTCATTTTTAGGGTGATTCTGTAAATATGGGCTCTTGTGACATCAGTTTTTAAGTGTACATTTTTAAATCTGCAGCAATAAATCAGTGCGCTTTGTCCTGCATCCCGAATGACATAAACAGTTTTTACACATTTACCTGCACCCTCGCAAGGATACTGGAAACTCTCACAGCTACTTCAGGCTGATTAGTTGTATTAATCCATGTAAACATCCAGGTTAAGTGTAAATGCCTTTTGCTCTGCTGATTGTGTTACTGACAACTGGAGCGTGAACAGACAGCATTTCACAGGCTGCATACTCTGCATTTAGGGAGCACCGGTACTTCTGTTCAGAACTATTCTCAATTCTTTCGACACTGAAAACTGTAACTACACTGAACTAACAACTATAAACTAGCGAAAGTAGGCATTAATAAAACATGATCTTGCTTTGGTTTATATTTCCCTGTGGGACATTGTTCACGTTTTCACTGTAATAATTACTAGAAAGATTTCCAAACCTCTCTTCTTATCGACAAATTCATCCAGATCTGACAAGAGCCCTTAAAGGGATAGTTCACCCAAAAATGAAGATTCTCTCATCATTTACTCAGCCTCAAGCCATCCCAGGTGCGTATGACTTCCTTTCTTCTGCAGAACACATATGAAGATTTGTAGAAGAATTTCTCAGCTCTTTTGGTCCATACAATGCAAGTGAATGGGTGCCAACATTTTAAAGCTCCAAAAATCACATAAGTCAGCATAAAAGTAATCCATAAGACTGTTAAATCCATAAAGTGGTTAAAACCATATCTTCAGTAGCTATATGATAGGTGTGGATGAGAAACAGATCACTTTCACATTCTTCTTGTGTTTTTGATGATTCACATTCTTCTCTGCATATCGTCCCCTACTGGGCTGGGAGATGAACTTCTAACAAAAAAATTACTTAAATATTGATCTGTTTCACACCCACACCTATCATATCACTTCTGAAGATATGGATTTAACCACTGGAGTCATATGGATTACTTTTATAGTGCCAGCATTTGCTTTTTAGAGCATAAAAATGTTGGCACCCATTCACTTGCATTGCTGAAATATTCTTCTAAAAATCTTAATTTGTGTTCTGCAGAAGAAATAAAGTCACACACATCTGGCATGGCATGAGGGTGTGTAAATGATGAGAGAATTTTCATTTTTGGGTGAACTGTCCCTTTAAAGTGATAGCTCAGCCATAATTTAATATTTCGTCATCATTTCACTACCCTCATTTTGTTCCAAACCCGTGTGACCTTCTGTATTTTGTGGAACCCAAAAGATGTTAGACAGAATGTTAGGGACTGACAGTCTCAGTCACCATTCACTTTCAAAATATAGAGGAAAAAAAAACACATTCACTGAAAGTAAATAGTGACTCAGGCAAACATTCTGTCTAATATCCCCTTATTGTGTTGCATGGAAGAAAGAAAATCATATGGGTTTGGAACAACATGTTGGTGAATGATGACAGAATTTCCATTAATAATAATAATAATAATTCTGTAATACATGTTAAATGTGACTTAAATATTGATCTGTTTCTCACCCACACCTATCATATCTTTTCTGAAGATATGGATTTAACCACTGGAGTCAGATGGATTACTTTTATACTGCCTTTATGTGCTTTTTCAGCGTCAAAATTTTGGTCACCATTCGCTTACACTGTATGGACCTACAGAGCTGAAATATTCTTTTAAAACTCTTTGTTTGAGTTCAGGAGAAGAAAGTAAGTCATACACATCTGGGATGGCATGAGGGTGAGTAAATGAGAATTTTCATTTTAGGGTCAACTATTCCTTTAAAAAAATTCAAGAGTGAAGTACATGGAACTTCTGTTTTTACGAGCAATGTCAGCAGGGGGTAGTCAGCACGCCTCAACAAACCTCACAAACCACACAGGCGGCGAAATGAGAGCCGGTCACACATGATGCGTTCTTGACAGCTGGACGAAGCAAAACAGAATGCAGAGATCTGGAGACTTTTCAAAGTTTCAACTACTTTTAACTTGACGTAATATCCAAAAAATTCAGCTTTTATGACACTGAAAACCAGTGACACGCTCTGAAAACCATCCATTTAACGCATATGTACAAAGACGACAATTAAAAATAGCGAAGACAGACATGCAAAGTCCTTGAGGACGGATTGACAAACTCAACTGATATTTTATTATCTTTATTTGGTGGCTTTTCTCAGCAAATATTGATATATGTGATTAATTGTGATTAAATTAATTAATCAGCATGTAATTAAGTATTAATCAGTTAAAAATTGTAATCAATAGACAGACCTACAAAAAAATATGATACCAACACGATACCAAAGATTTCATTTCTAAGAACTTGGCGCATGCGTTTTAGACTAGATTTTGAAAGATTTTCGTGTTGAAAATCCTCAATCGTCACCGACTTGCATGCTTTGGAATGCACTAAAAGATTTGCTCCTACTTTCCCTCAGAGTAATTCAACCACAAAGTGTCAAACCGATTTGAAAACTTGTTTGTATATTCCTGCTGGCATTGTTTGTTTGATAGATCGTCCAGCAGGGGGCTCCATTTCTATTGAACGTGTGAGAGAGAGAGAAGCGTTTGCCTTCAGTGAATGTGCTGACTGCTCGTTTCTGTTTGTATTACAATCCTGAATTCCAGAAAGCCAAGCAGAGGAGAGAGGGGGAAGAGAGAGAAAGAGCAGATGTCCAAAAAAGTTGAATGTGGCAGCAAAACAGAAGTCATCAAAATACAAATAACCACACTGACAAAAGCGACAAGGTTTGCACAGATTTATAAGAATGAAATTCAAGCACTTTTCCAGTTCTGTTACCTACATTAGGGCTGGCGTGTACCATGCAAAATTTCCGTTTAACATATAAATATACACATCCTTTGAATGTACCGCCCCTGGAAACACACAGTGATACTAGAACTACAAAAGTTTTGCCAGTAAGTTCAGTATTCCATGCGATTGTGTTTCTGTGACAAAATCATCATTTATCTGAACATGATTTTCCACATTGATTTTGAAGTAATTCTGAAGTCATTTTGAGGTTTAATGAAATGTTTTTACTCAGGTTACCTTTAAAATGGCTGTTGAGGGCAGACAAATGCAAACGTTGCCTCTTTAAGCCAGCTATCAACCTGGCATGCTGATGGAAGACATGGGTCGACACAATTTCTTGGGGTGCCACATGTTTTTGGGGGCTTTTTGCCACATTTATATTGATACAAACGTAGTAATAGAGAAAGACAGGAAATAAAGGGGTCAGAGAGAAGAGAATGGGATGGGAACTCGACCCGGGCAACGTTTATTAGCAATTTCTCACTATGTAGCATTGAATTGAATTTAATAATGATTTGTGTCGAATTTAATGGAAAACTATGCGAGTTGTGAGTTGATTGTCTCTGCCAATCAATGTACCCCTCAAAATCACAACATAATCAGTCTCACAAATAAAAATAAGCTCCCTATTTGACACGTTTCTGTTTAGTTGTCAGGTAATTGTCAATGAATTTCGAATTAAGTGAAAATTCACATCATGCATGATCACCATCGATCAATGCTGCCACGTCCGAGTACCCAAATACTCGAATACTCACGCCTGTCCCTACCGTCCATGCACATGTCTGATGCGCTGTTTGTACGGAGGTGTGCAGTCTCGTGGAACACATGTATGTAAAGGGTTCTCACTCTTTCTTTGTTTCAGTCTTTTGAATTTTATTTATAAGAATAGTATTGTCTATGAGAATGCTGCAAATTACCTCAGAACATCTCAACTCAGGAGGTTCTCTGAGTTCAGTTCACTTTATTTCCACAGAGCAGCTCGTTGTGAGAGCAACTCTGCAGGGTCACTTTATATATAGCCTATACATCTGTGATTAAATCATAAAATAATACAAAAACACGTTCACCTCGAACCATGATTTATATTTCAGTGATTATCGTCATTATAATTATTATGTTTACATTTATAATTGTCTTTAGATCTTAATTTGTGTTAGTAATTTTCTGCCTGTTGTCGTAGATGGATACTTGCGGTAAATGGAAAGGTGGTTATATATGATTTTTTTTTTTTTGGACCACTTTGTTATTTTAATTACTTTTTCTTTTCGTTTGAAGTACAATTTGAATTTAGAAATGTCTTTGGTTTAAGTTTTTCGTTTCTTAAATAAATAAATGTAATTTTCAATGCAAAATCACCAAAGCAAGAATATACACCGATCCCTCAGCTGGGGGGTTGATGATGTAATTGGATATTGTGTTGTTTGTTTTTTTTAGTTGTTTTTTTTTTAATATAAACATTTCATGAACATATTTCTTGCATATCGCCCCATAGGAGGGAACAAAACAAATGTATTCACACACATTCAAGGTCATTACCCTTCCGAAGCAGCTAAACTGGGTCCTGGGATGAAAGGTAATAAAACACCAACATTAAACCCGCAACAACCCACAATAAGTGATGTATTTGCCCGGACAATGAAAAACCCGACTGGTAGCCCATGACGAAAAGAATGCACGGATGAAGTAGGCTCGTTGCTAAAGAGATGTTGCCCTTTACAACTGTTAAAAAAGCCATCTTTCAAAAAGTTGAACAACACACATTTTAATTGCACTTCATTTTTTTCCATTTCATTTGAATTTTTAGTTAAAATAAATAAAGTTCAAAGTTTGAAATCAAGTTGCCTTGCGTTACTGTGTAGGATACTGCTTAACAAAAATTACCCCATAGTACCACTTAGCATCCAACCAGCGGTAATACTGGTGTTAGTCAGTTGGAACGTGAACGCTGCACCAATGTGAAAATTATGATATCGTGGCAAGTCTAGGCTGTGGAGAGGCGAGTCATGGGCACGGGGGGGAAGGCGTGGAGTCTAACTGGCACAGGAAATGATTTGGCTTTCCAACTATTTTACAGGAAACAACATTCACTTAATGAGTCCTCTCTGGGGAGCATTCATGTCTGAGTATAGAGGGCAACAACAGCAGGAGGGAGACAGAACAATGATGGAGTTGATGGATCGATTATAAACGGAGGCATATGCCAGTAAAAATGTATATCTGCTCCCCCAAAAATGTAAATTCTGTCATTATTTACACACTTTAAAGTTGTTCCAAACCTGTAATTATTTCTGTGAAACACAAATGATGATAGGTTAGAATGTCCAAGATGCTCTATACAATGAAAGTGACCAGGGCTCCATAGAAGTATCAAAATTGTCCATACGACTCGTGCGTTATTTTCCGAATCTTCTGAAGCATACAATAGCTTTGCGTGAGAAACTGAAATTTAACTCTTTATTCACTGAAAATCTCATTCACACTTGCAGATATTCAAACATGGTGCATCACAGACCGTTTGAGGTCAGTGTGATGTTATTGCGTGTTTTGCGACAATTCACAATGTACTAGATTTAAAAGTACGAAGGAGATTAGAGAGCTATGGTGGAAAGTGAGTTTTTCACTTAAGTTTTGACATTTTTAACTACTTACATTTTGGTCTGTTCCTCACACAAATCTACTGTATGGCTTCCAAGACTTGGACTACAGGGCAGAAGTCATGTGGACAAACTTCACAGTAATTTTAGAGTGCATTTTTGTCCCAGGTTATTTTTAGGGTATTTTATTTATTTTTTTAGCTTTACAGGGGGAATATACAACCTGTATTGTATAGGAACAGGAACAACATGTAGGTGAGTAAATGATAATCAATTTTCATGTTCAACACAATCTTTCAACAAGAGCATGAGACCAAGGCTGGAAGGATTTAATTTCCAGTTTATTTCCCCTGAATATGTCACCTCACAATTGTTTGGTTGTCACTACATCTGTCTGTTGTTAGCTAGCTTACCTGCTGGTCAGTCTGCATCTTGCGTCCCACCACTCTGAAGGCGTTATTGCTGGGGTTGTGGTAGATCTGGACCCTGCTGAAAGCCTGGGGGCCCGTGCCTGCAGGGAACCACTTCTTATTGGTATCATCATAGATCATCACAGTGGCTCGCGCCTGACAGATACTCGACTCACTGTGAATATGAAGAAGAGGGAGAGAAAGATCTTTTAAAATACATATTTATGGCAGGGGTATTCAATTCAAGTTCCAAGATGTCCAGTCCCTACGTAAATTAAGAAATAATAAATCTGTAAGTCAAAACAGTCTCTACAAGACAGCTGATTTGTCCAGTATAGAACTGCAAGTAATTAATTAAATTCAATTATATTTGTATAGAGATTTTCACAGTACAAATGTTTCCAAAGCAGCTTTAAGAATGGTGCAGTGAGCAAACCAAAGGCGAAAAAAAAAAAAAAACTCATTAGATTACCATAAATAGTGTTTCCTGCACTTGAGAGATAACAATCACTCTGCTGACTACAGTGCACAATCAACAGCCAGTATACAGTGAACTGATTCATTGTTTCCTGCAAAAATTACAATATAAATATAAACATTTATAATTTTATAATGATATTTGATAATGATTCGCAGTGGGGGTGGAACCAGAGGTTGCGCAACAAATAATCAATATCCAAGTTTCCGTCATGTTCTATATTTATCTGTTAAATACTATATAGACTAATGCCATTCTATTTGATATAGCCAAAATTAACATTTTCATTTTTTATTAAAAATTACAATTCATGGTGAAAGACCTGGGAGTAATGCAGCTGGCACGTATGGTATTGGTATTTCATTCATGGTCTAACGTTGTTAATTTAGGCCTATATCATTTTGCAAGTAGCAGTCTATGTTTAGGACTACAACAACCAAGTTAAAGGAATAGTTCACCTAAAACTGATACTACACTGTACTCTTACTCTTTACTCACCCTTATACCATCTAAAACCCATATTACTTTTTTCACCTGCGGAACACAAACAAAGATATTTTCTAAGGAGATATGATGTAAATATAGTGTACATCCATACAATGCAAGTCAATAGGGCCAAAAATTAGGTAATAAATAAGGCTTAAAGGTAATCCATATGGCTCACGTGGTTTAATCCATGTCTTCTGAAGCGATACGATTGGTTTCGAGTGAGAATCAGATGAAAATTTAACTCCTTATTCACCATACATTTTGACATCTGTTGTCTCCTTGTTGCGTTCATAAGAGAAACTGGATTACATTTCCTCGTGCTTGATGCATGTGCAGAGTGCATGTACAGTGCTAACAGTAACACTTTTTACATTAAGGTTCCATTTGTTAACATTAGTTAACAACATTATGAACTAACTATGAACAATACTTTTACAACACTTATTAATCTTGGTTAATGTCAATTTTAACATATTGTAATATATTTTTAAAGGTTTTATATGTTAACATTAGTTAATCCGCTATGAACTAACATGAACGAACAATGAACAATTGTACTTTTATTAACTAACATTAACTAAGATTAATAAATGCTGTAAAAAAAAATGTTTTGTTTATTGTTAGTTCATGAAACGTAATACAGTACCTACTGTTAACGAATGGAACCTTATTGTACAGTGCTACCGTGCTTACTTTTATGTCCTTTTTGGAGCTTCTAAGTTTTAGACCCCATTGACTTGTATTGTACGGATATAAACAAATGAAATAACCTTCAAAAAAATCTTCATTTGTGTTCCACAGAAGAAAGAAATTCATAAGGAGTTTAAGTCACACTAGGCTTTGAGAACGCACATTTTTTTCGGACAACGCAAACGACCAGGATATGATGTCACACAGGGAGGCTTCTGGTTTTAGTAAATAATACATCACAAATAACAAATACTATTATGTACAGTATTTAAAATGTAAACAACAATAAAAACCTCCAGATTTAAAATATGTATTCTTTGTACTGAGCCCAGAGGTCAGCGTGTGACGTTTCAATCTTCTATTGGTCATGTGTGTTCCTGTCCTCAGGGGTGTAAATGAGTAAAAATACATAAGATTTATTTTTGGGGATTTGTATTTTACTCGAGTGCAATTTAAACAGAATACTTGTACTTTTACTTAACATTTACAAATAATTTATTTTACTTTTTACTCCTTACAATTTTATTTAAACTTGAAAAGTACTCATATTTGCAGATCATTTTCTTTCGTCTTGAGGCCGGCCTTTTACACTTTTACACAGCCGGTCTTCATATTTAAATCATATCTATGAATTTCTCCTCCCTATTTGCTGAATTATTACTGTTGTTGTTGTTGTTGTTGTTGTTAGGCAACTATTAATTATAATAATATCTATAAAACAAGCAATGATAATGATGATGATAATGGTAATAAAAATAATTGAATCTGAGTAAATATTAATCATAAATTTTATTGAATTCATCCATCTACTCAGCAGCAATGCTTGGTAGCAAACTTCAGAAAACAATTCACAAAAGCAACAATATTACTAACTTTCTGCAAAACTTCATTTGAATTTTTGTTATCTTTCTCTATGACTCAAGGTGCTGGGTGTTCTGACATCGCAATTCGGGAGAGCCTTCTCCCATGCAACAAACATTGCGTGACTGTGGCAATGTTCTTGCTAAATAAAATTATGTGGATCATTGCACGACTCATTCCAAAGTGAAATGTCCACTGTGTGGTGCTGAAAACAAGTAAAATGTTTAGGTTATGGTTCTACTGAGATTTAAATCAACAAAACCTCCCAACCCTAAACCCAACCAATAGTGTCAGAAAAAGCAAACGTGAGAAAACGCACAATTGCGTCATTTTATGGTGCTTCTATGACACTTTTGGCTCACGTGTCAACTCACGTGCTCTTCAGGAATTGTACCCCAGTCCTTTGTATCACAAGTGCAACACTCTATCAGTTGAGCTACCACACAATTTGATCACTTAAACAAGCATGTAAATGTAGTTGGTTATATAATGCAAACATTAAAATGTGTCCTGCTCCATAGTAAAAGTGTTTAGATGTCATAAGATAGCATTGTGTGAGGAACAGAGTGAAAAGTAAGTGTTTATGAACTGATAATCTGCTGTTTTACTCATGATTTGAGTGAAAGGGGATAAAGTCGTTGTTGTAGTGCCTCTAGTGTTGTAAACAGGCCACATAAAAATCATTTTGCAAAAATGTAGTTATTGTAACATGATTCTATGACTTGGTTGCGAATGCCACTGGAGGAGAAATATTACAGTCGTCGGAGACTGTAAAAAGGCAACTTAAACCAATCAGATTTAACAACATCCTCTCTTACATAATCTCTTCTCTTGATTTCATTCTAGCTAGGAAAAAATATACTTTTTACTTTTTTAATACTTAAGTACAATTTAATGTCAATACCTTTTAACTTTCACTCAAGTATGTTTTTGGCTAAATACTTGGACTTTTAATTGAATAAAATTTTCAGTCAGTATCCATACTTTCACTTAAGTATAATTTCTGAGTACTTTTTACACCCCCGCTCATCATACAGATTCGCAGGTCAGAGTTCACCAAATCTGAACTTTTGTCCACAGCTAAACGCAATATTTCTTCGCATGTGCTTGCGTTTCCGGTCTCATGCGTTCGGATGCATTTGAATGGGAGTGAACGGAGTGTGAAGTCTAGTGTGACCAAGGCTTAAGGGTGAGTAAATGATGAGAGTACTCTAATTATTTACTGAACTATTCCTTTAACAAGTTAACAAAGATTTAAATAACTATTATCGTGGACTACTGATAAGTGCAAATCTGGTGAAACAGGTATGTTTTTTTTATTATTATTATTATTATTCCAAGAGTTGGGGAATGTTACCTTTAAAAGTAATGTTACTTTATTGCGCTACTGATAACACAGTAACTATATATGTTACAGAATTACTTTGTGTGGAAAGTAGTGTGTAAGCTACATTTGCATTTGTATACCACATAAATATGGTTAAAATGAAAACTGATGAGCTAGGTTTATATTGTTTTCTTGTTTTATACCCATCAAATTGATGGACATCATTTGGAATAACCCAAAGTTTCCAAATTCTGTAAATGATGGACAATTTTTGTTAATGAAATTTTGGGTCTGGATCTGGACTGCCGTCCTCTATTTCGTGACCACTGATTTACAGTCTCATCAGTTCATATCAATGAAACTGCAAAATTTTAATAATTATAATTAACAAAAAACAACAACTTTTTTTTATAATAGAGGAAAGTGAAGAGAATCCAAGAGAGTCAGAGAGAAGGAAAAAGATGTCAGCGAGGGAGAAGACAGACTGAGGGATAATGAACAAAGAGACAAGTGTGGTTAGAAATGTGTGAGGTAGGAGGAGAAGTCTGTCTGATCCAAACAAGCCCGACAAGTAGCAACAATAGAGGTGGACAAAGACAGGAAGTGCTCAGCATTCCAGTGCTCAGGAGAGAAAGCAGGTTCTAGAAACTTCAAACTGCCCGTGGATCACATTCCTACATACGATATACAGGCATAAACAGAGCCTGTGCTTAAGACCTTCAAGGAATTAGGCTAGTTTTAGGCCATTTACTCTGCCTCATGTCTTCCTAAACCCGGATGACTTCCGTGGAACACAAAAGGTATTTTGAAGAATCTACAAATTGTTCTTTTCTGTATAATAAAAGCATGTTATGACCAGGGGTGGTCAAGCTGCAAAAAAACAAACAAAAGAAAGGCACCAGGAAAGCACAGTAGTGCTTGCGACTTGTGTGCTATATTCCAAGTCTTCTGAAGCCAAAAGACAGCTTTATGAAAAGGACTGGAATTTTAGATATTCACTTAAAATTAGGGCTGCAACTAATGATTATTTTGTAATCGCTAAATCTTTGATTATTTTTTTTATTAAACTGGATTTAAAAAAAAAAGGCCAAATTTTTTATTTCCTGCACTTTATTAACATTTATTTTAGGGCTGGGAATCAATTATAAAAAATTTAATAATTAAAAAAAACAAAAAAAAAACAAATCTGTAATTAATCGCGATCAAATTATGGCACATTATACATTACAACAAACATTAAAAAAACAAATATATTTACTTTATTCTTTGTCTCAAAGAACTCAAGAAATTTGTTGGTCATCATTTATTTTTATTAAAATAAATATTTACATGTTAATACAGGTATTAATCTATGATAGATTGTAGATGGACCCACAAACGATCGTGGACACTCTTGATATGCTTATTAGCAAGAGTCTGAACATTTCATCCACTATTATTAAGGATGTTGCGCTATCTGACCATTTCTGTATTTTCTTTGAAGTATTGATTTCTCCTGCCACTGAAGTTAGATATGTCTCTGTCAAAAACAGGTACATAAATGAGAACACTAGTGTGCAATTTATCAAGGTTATATCTTTGAAACAGAGTATATCCGCAGACTGTGTTTATGATCTCCTCGATAACTTTAACTCAAAAGTTAAAAATGCTATTGACGGCATTGCTCCTGTAAAGGTCCGGACGATCACTGGCAGGCATAAAGCACCTTGGAGAATCACAACAGTAGTGAAAAACATGAAAAGAAAATGCAGGAAAGCAGAGCGAACGTGGCAGAAAACACAACTTGAAGTTCATTATAATATCTATAAAGACAGCCTTCATGCTTTCAATTTGGAACTAGGCACAGCTAGGCAGACCTTCTCAAACATTATTAACAGCAATATAAACAACACCTGCACTCATTTTGGTACTGTAGAGAGACTAACAAACCCCCCAACACAGGTTGCCTGTGAAATGCTCTCTGACAGAAAATGTAACGAGTTTGCATCTTTTTTCATGAAGAAGATAAATGATATTAAAATGGCGATTAGCTCGTCCTCATGTTGCACTGAGGTCAGACAGCACCCAACACAAAAATTTCAGAAATTAGTCACTATGTCTGATTTTGAGGAAATTGATGGCAAAACCCTGGAAGAAATAGTACAGCATCTTAAAACTTCAACCTGCTGTCTTGACACACTCCCCACAACATTTTTCAAAAATGGGTTTAACTGTCTGGAAAAAGATCTGCTAGATAGAGTAAATGTGTCATTCGTTTCAGGCACATTTCCGAAGTCCCTGAAAACTGCAGTTGTCAAGCTCCTTATTAAAAAGAACAATCTAGATAACTCAATATTGAACAACTACAGACCAATTTCAAATCTTCCTTTCATAGGCAAAATCACTGAAAAGGTTGTTTTCAATCAGCTGAACAAATTCTTAATCTTGAATGGCTACTTTGACAATTTACAGTCTGGTTTCTGACCGCATCATAGCATAGAGACGGTGCTCCTAAAGATCCTTAATGATATTCAGCAAAATAGCAGTGCTGGTATTATTAGATCTCAGTGCTGCTTTTGACATTCTTGACCACAACATTCTCCTAGATAGTTTGGAAAACTGGGTAGGGCTCTCTGGGATGGTCCTCAGCTGGTTCAGGTCATATCTAGAACGGAGGGGTTACTATGTGAACATAGGCAACTATGAATCTGAGTGGACATCCATGACGTGTGGAGTCCCGCAAGGCTCAATTCTTGCACCGCTCCTGTTCAAACTGTATATGCTCCCACTAGGCCAAATTATGAAAAAGAACCAAATTGCACACCATAGCTATGCAGATGATACCCAGATCTATCTAGCCCTATCGTCAAATGACTACAGCCCCATTATCCCAGTGCGTTGATAATTAACAGTTGGATGTGCCAAAACTTCCTTCAGTTAAACAATGACAAGGTGAATACATACTTTGACTCCAAGGGCCTAAAGACAAAAAATCAAGTAAGAAATCTTGGTGTCATTTTGGAGTCAGACCTAGTTTCAGTAGTCATATCAAAGCAATAACTAAATCAGCCTACTATCATCTAAAAAATATAGCCAGAATTAGATGTTTTGTATCCAGTCAAGACTTGTTCATGCATTCATCACCAGTAGGGTAGACGACTGCAGGGATGGGTAAACATATAGATTTTCCGATTAATCTCAGAAAATCAATTATTATTTAAATAATTAAATGCTAAATAAAATAGTACTTCAGCTTTGGTTTTGTTGATTGTTATATCAGTTAAATAAATGGCAACTGAACTGCATTTTTAAAATTAATATTTTCATAATGTACCAAGTTAGAAAGTTTCCTGTATAATTAGCATCCTAAGATGCTTTCAAACAGTATTGAAGGAGTTCTCATGTATGCTGGACACATGTTGGCAGTTTATATGGTGTAACTTATCGAATAAAAATAAATAATAAAAAGTGTAAATGATAATGGCATAAATGATTTTCTACAAAACTAGTTTCATGCTTTTAAGCACAAGCCTTTAGATCAAAAAGTCTTCAAGATAACAAGAAACATACATTCAGTTAAGTGTTTCCAAAATTTTGACTGCTAGTTTATGTCTCTTCCCTCTCGTTCATTTCCTGATTCTCTCCCTCATATTCTTTCTCCAAACAGTGACACAATCTCCTTCTTCCTGTGACATCACTGATGCCACATCCCACTTCCTGCTCCAAGAAATGCCTAATAAGGACTGACTGTACGGTCTGCCAGATGCAAGTTTGCACACACAGCACATACACACATGGTTACACACACTTTAAAACACTGCTTGTGCCCAGATGTTGATTTCTGTTGGATGGTGGAGATTAAGTTCACCAGATGGAAGAAAGATTAGGGGTGAAAGGAATCAGAGAGAGAGAACTGAAGGACAGAGGATCAGAGGAGGGAGATCAGGTTGAGCTTGGCTTACATTGTACAGACAGCCATATACTGTTATTATGAGAAAGAATACATTGTTAATATGGGATGGCTGAGCTGTAACTAGGGATGAAACGGAGTGTACGTTGAATTATTAATGCAAAGACAGTCACACACACGAACAATTGCCTTGATACACAGATGACAAACAAATGCTCATGAAGTGTTTGCCAGCATAACAAATACATAAAGGGCACTTCATATTACAAATAAATACACAAAAATAAAAGAAAAACAAGTTCACAACTTCTCTTCCATTGCAGTTGCATACTATTCTGGTGTTGTCGTGACACTGCTAATATTGTTGGCTCCTTTACAATAAATTACCTTTCCTCATTTGAAAGATGCTTTGGATAAAAGTGTAGCTAAATCAATAAATGTAAATGTATGCAAATGAACTAATGCAGAAACACCTCAACATTAGGTCTTAAAAGTAGGGATGTGCATTTCGGTCATTTTGACTACTTGAGTATTCGACAGATTAAGCTTACAGTAGTCGGGTGTGATGGAGCAAGTATCGTTTCAGTGATATTTTGTAATTGTTCGTCTGCGTCAGATGGAGGCCTTTGGCCATTTTATAACAGCATGTCAAGTTAAAGATTTAATGAGACCCCCTTCTGAAACGTTTGCGTATTGTTGTTACTGCAATGTGAATTGAAATGTTTTAAAGCCATTTTGAAGTGACAAAATGTCACACAATCAATGAATCGTATGAACAATCAGATGTTGTCCCTTCCCAGTATTCAGCTACTCGTGCTCATCCCCATCCCCATCTCATCAAATCAGGCTTTAATCTTATAGCTGCATAAAGATGTTCAAACATGCCATTCTTACTGTGGTTCCTTTAAAAATGTATGAATTTAAACAATCAGAACATGTATTAAATTGAATCTAAAACATGGTGACACAAAATCAGAACTCTGTATGCATAAGTTATGCATTGTAAAAGCTGTCCAATCTGCCAAAAATAATATTATTAACATCTTGAGCACATCTTTACATATATGTATGTGTGTATGTATATACATATATATATACTGGCGGCCAAAAGTGTGGAATAATGTACAGATTTTGCTCTTATGGAAGGAAATTGGTACTTTAATTCACCAAAGTGGCATTCAACTGATCACAATGTATAGTCAGGACATTACTGATGTAAAAAACAGCACCATCACTATTTGAAAAAAAGTCATTTTTGATCAAATCTAGACAGCAGCCATCACTCCAACAACTTATCCTTGAGTAATCATGCTAAATTGCTAATTTGGTGCTAGTAAATCACTTGCCATTATATCAAACACAGTTGAAAGCTATTTGGTTCATTAAATGAAGCTTAACATTGTCTTTGTGTTTGTTTTTGAGTTGCCAGAGTATGCAATATACTGGCATATCTTAAGGTCAATATTAGGTCAAAAATGGCAACAAAAAAAAAAAGAAACGGCTTTCTCTAGAAACTCATCAGTCAGTCATTGTTTTGAGGACTAAAGGCTATACAATGCTTGAAATTGCCAAAAAAACTGAAGATTTCTACAAAGGTGTACACTACAGTCTTCAAAGACAAAGGACAACTGGCTCTAACAAGGACAGAAAGAGATGTGGAAGGCCAGATGTACAACTAAACAAGAGGATAAGTACATCAGAGTCTCTAGTTTGAGAAATAGAAGCCTCACATGTCCTCAGCTGACAGCTTCATTGAATTCTACCTGCTCAACACCAGTTTCATGTACAACAGTAAAGAGAAGACTCAGAGGTGCAGGCCTTATGGGAAGAATTGCAAAGAAAAAGCCACTTTTGAAACAGCAAAACAAAAAGAAAATGTTAGAGTGGGCAAAGAAACACAGACATTGAACAACAGATAATTGGAAAAGAGTTTTATGGATTTTAACCCCATTGAGCTTTTGTGGGATCAGCTAGACTGTAAGGTGCATGAGAAGTGCCCAACAAGACCGCCACATCTATGGCAAGTGCTACAGGAAGTGTGGGGTGAAATGTCACCTGAGTAACTGGACAAACTGACAGCTAGAATGTCAAAGATCTGCAAAGCTGTCATTGCTGCACGTGGAGGATTTTTTGATGAGAACTCTTTGAAGTAGTTTAAGAAGTTCTGAACATTTTTTCCAAATTGTAATAGTAATTTTTCATGTAATTAATGTCCTGACTATACATTGTTATCAGTTGAATGCCACTTTGGCGAATAAAAGTACCAATTTCTTTCCATAAGAGCAAAATCTGTACATTATTCCAAACTTTTGCCCACCAGTGTATATATGTACATTTAGATTATGTTTTTGAATCACTTTCCATACAAATGTGTATATGCATGATATATATTATTATCAACCAAAAAATTCAAGAATGTTGTGATAACATTTTTTCCTTAAAATCACCTACCCCTACTGTACGTAATGGCATTATATCAGCCACCCTGCTTCTCAAATATTGGCATCAGGCATTGAAAAACCCAAACTGGTCAACCACTAATGCAAAGACTCCACCAAAAATCACCACAGTTTCATGGTAATGAAGGAGTTAACAGGAAACTGCAGAGCAAGGCTGGATGCACACTTTAAATGTCTGTATATGGCTGTGCAGACAGCTGCACTTGTACACTAACAAGTAGAGTCAAGCCCACTAATCTGTCTCTAACCCTTTCTCCCTCCCTCATCTCTACTTTAACTCTTAAATGGTTTTTCTGCTCTCCTGTGTTAACCTGGTTTTCCATCTCACCACAAATGAGGAAGAAGGGCCTAACAGTCACAATGTAATTATAAGTGACTCACTGAGGATAAGGCACGTACTGTAGACTGGCAGTCTGGCACATGAGTGTTTGAACAAAAGAATGTGAACTCAAGGGACCCTTGGGACCTGATGGGTCATTCCCAAGCAGTATGTGTCATGCTTTACAAAGGTTCAGATGAACTGTTTAAGTGTAGTTTACTCTGTTTGGTATGTAAATATAAATAAATGTTTACAATCAACAGAAGCCATGTAGTTTAGTAAACATAATCGCAAAAGTTATTTTTTTATTTATTTTTTTTAAATGCAATATTCACAATATCGGTAAATTTTTTCTATCAAGAAAAAAAAAACACTGAATAGATTGCAAATATTTCTGTAGCTCGTCTGGTAGAGCATGACCCTAACAGAGCCAAGGTCAAGGTTTGGTTCCCAGGAAACCCACATACTGATAAAAAAATGTATATTGTCCCTATAGATAAAACAGTATGCCAAATGAATACATGGAAATGTCAATTTATTAAATATACTGCTTTGCCCTCATTAAAACCGGAGACTACACATTTCCACAAGTGAAATTATATCCACTTCCCACTAAAATGATTTCAAATGTGTTCTCAGAAACTATAATGTCATGATGAGTATACAGGAAATGACAAAAGTAGTAAACTATACAGTTTACATACCACATATGCATCTGCCAAAAATGTCTGTCCCCAAAGGTCCTTTTTTTCCAAACCAAACCAAATATATTTTATTTTCCCCTCTTGTGGTTAGAGTTAAGTGGAAAGAATCACTACTACTGTTGTACTGCCTTTGCACACAGATCTGTTTCACTGTAATAACAGTTTCTGCTCGTTTTTCATTAACTACATTTTCATATTAACTAAGAGACAGGGAGCAGAATTTTAGCCCTGTAATAATAACTTTTTGTTAGCCTTTCCTTCCTTCTTGTACAGTGGTCACTGTGTGTGGTAGTGGTGGCTTGTATTTCAAGGTATTAAATGATTACCGTATTCATTTATCATGACATTTACATGGTACTCAAAGAGACCTTAACCCTCTGGGGTCGACGGACGTGCCGGCGCGTCCTGCTGGATTTTATCCTCATAAGAGTGGAAACAACTTAAATCATTTTTGGGCATACAGATAAGTGTAAGACATCATTAGAGACCATAAAGGGTCTACTTTTATTTGTGTACACTCACAATATCAACAAAACTTTGTGCTTTTGTAAAATAAAGAAAATAAACAGGGTGCGCTTTCAGCCGTCTGTCTCCGCGAGCATCTTTCTGAAACACGTCACAAAAATGAACTGAAACTCCACGAATACTTATCAGACAAACATGAAACATATGTCTAAAGGAAGCTTAAAATGTTTACTTTTAAATGAAAGAATTCAAATTTAAAACAAATATTCTCCTGCAATGTAATCTGTATGAAACTAAAGAGATGTACAGTTTCTCCAGGCTCAGTAGAGCGCGCTATTCATACGGTAATGTGCTGAGGCGATCAATGCAAATGGTAAACACCCCAAAAATGCCTTAAAAAGCATCAAGTTCATTCACTTTTCTGTGCGTTTGGAAGATGGCACGCTACACAGGTGAGGAAGCTCTTCAGGTGTTCCTGGATAGTGATGAAGAGGTCACATTTTCCTCAGAAGAAGAGCGGGACTCTGATGAGGAACGTTTGAAGAGCGACTTGATCCAGCCGAGGATACAGTTTCGGATGAGTAAGTCTTTACTTCCATTAGTTGACATGCTATTTTATATCAACATGTACATATTTTACTAGTTTGACTATTTCCAGACTTGCTAGCCAGGATTCAGTGTATTGAAATTTGAAAAATTTCTTAATAGGCAAGTTTTAGTTACATTTAAATGTTGTTTCAGCTAAAGCAGGTATTTAAATTGTATGCTGTATGATATAAATATGATATGTAATATGATATAAAAATAATAATGTTTAGATTATATTTCAACTAGTGTTTATGCTGCCTCATTATCATCAACGAAGCTTGTGCTTGCAAATATCTATTCGAGTGTAAATTTGTAAAATGTGCTGTAAATATGCCCATATTAGAAAATCAGCATATTAGAATGATTTCTGAAGGATCATGTGACACTGAAGACTGCAGTAATGATGCTGAAAATTCAGCTTTGATCGCAGGAATAAATTGCATTTTACAATATATTCAATAGAAATATATAAATAGAAAAGTTACTTTAAATTGTAAAAATATTTCACAATATCACTGTTTTTGTTGTATTTTGGATCAAATAAATGCAGCCTTGGTGAGCAGAAGAGACTTCTTGAAAAAACATTAAAAATCTTACTGATCTAAAACGTTTAAATGGTAGTGTAGGTCTAAAGTTTTTAAGTAAAGTCTTTATGTAAAGAAAATGTATAGTCAGATTATTCTTTAACTTGATTTTGTGAATAAGCTACAAACAATACATTCAATCATTAAGTCTCCTCAGATTCATTCTCTCTCAGGGGAGGGGTCTTTGTCTCCTCAGGTGTGAATCACATCAATATTCATGATCATCCACGCCTCCTCGCATATGGCCTTTCTAACACTAAAAGTGTCTTACAAAAGTTAAATGACTATATTGTTTTGTATGAATGAGTGATCAGGATGGTTTTCACATCATTTTTGTAGCAAAAAGTCTAGGCTACAAGATCCAGTTCTCAAAAGTCTTGTGAACAAATGTTTTGTATGTGTTATATGGCCTTATTTCAGTGACTTAAATTTTATTTTTTTCAAAAACCATGCATAAACGTTATTTTCTCAAAAATACAATCATGTACATACATGTTGCTCACATATTATTGTAGCCCAGTTTGTGCTGAATACAGTGTTATCAGACTTTAGCCATTAATATGTTTTTAAGCTACTGAAGAAAGCACAAATGTCAAGGCATGTCAAAACTTCTCCAGGGCCAAAAACACCCTCAGACCCCAGAGGGTTAAAGAATATCATGGTATTTTCCATGTGAAAAAATATGGTATTATCATGGTACAATGTCCAAAAAACATGGCACCCCGGTACTTTTTTGATATTGAAAGCAGTAACTTTTTGTCAGTTTATTAGTCTAACAGCTTTGTTTAATTTTTTTTTCAAAATCTCTAAACCAAGAACACTAACTCCTCCTAGAGCTTTCAAGCTACATCCATCAAACACGGCACAGGCCTTCAGAGTGTTCTGGAACAATGTGCCTTGTTTTTTATAACTGTTTGGCCTTACGGTTTTCGCACAGCGGACGATCAAAAATCAGAAAAAAAAAAAATCACAGAATTACACCTTGTCTACACCGGGGGTGTCCGTTAACGTGACGGAATGGCTTGAGGCTGTCTACACTGGACGTGTTGACAGGAACGCTCTAAACCGTTTGTGTTGTTGGCAGTAGTAGCGCCAGCGCTTGCAGCACCAAATGGAACACAATGGGCAAACCGCAACGGACGCTTCCAGTGTACACGGCATCATTGATTATAATGGCTTTTGATGCATCTAGTGTAGACAGGGGTGTTACACTGACGAAAAGTTCAAATGGGACAACAGCATCAATTAATCTAGAGCCCGACCGATATGGGATTTTTGAGACCGATACCGATTTTAGAGAGGGACAATTCACCGATTACCGATATGGTGGCCGATATAGTTAATGTTTGAGCTGGAATGAAAACAGACCTTTTCTATAAGGATTTTTCACAGATTTTGCGCCGATATGACTATGCAAAGGTACTCAGAAGGCTGCTTTCTTAAATATTTTTATCAAAGAATATTTGACATTATTATTATACATTGTTCATTTCTAGAATTTGTTGACACTGATAATAAAAATACAATAAATAGCTTTAAAAAAACATCAGAACTGTATGTTCAGTATCAGTCAGTTGCTGACCATTCAAATAAAGAATACATTCAAATAAAATAAACAGCTAAACAAACATCAGGAGGGTATTCCAGAAAGCAAGGTTAACTTACCGTGACATAAACCCTGAACTCTCGGTTGATTAACCCAAAACTTGCTTACTCGCCGTATGTGGGCTCTAGAACACCTGCGGGGGTTTAGTTCACTCAACCATGAGTTTGAAACTCAGAGTTTGAGCGCGTTCTTGGTGAACTCAGAAAGGCATTCTCAGCAGATCACCGAATCCACGAGTCACCATGGAAACAGACGCTAAGAAGAAAGGCGCACCATATTTCAGTGAAGCAGAACATGAAGTTTTAATGACTGCAAACGAGCATTACTTCATCTTCACTCGTAATAGCGATAGGAGCTACATTGGTTTAGGACTGAGAGTTTGCTTGACAGAAATTATACTGAATCATTGCGTGAATTTTTAAATTAATAAAACTATAAAGTTCTACTGTACAAATAAAAGCTTAATTCAACATTAAT
The DNA here is from genome assembly GCF_019703515.2 of Myxocyprinus asiaticus. NCBI lineage: Eukaryota > Metazoa > Chordata > Actinopteri > Cypriniformes > Catostomidae > Myxocyprinus > Myxocyprinus asiaticus. The sequence goes on along the minus strand of NC_059361.1, from coordinate 39,567,484 downwards.
GTTAGACCTATCTCAACTACATTAATGTTTAATAGGTCGACCGTTACGTTATTTGTTTGCACTGAACTTCATTATAATATTAACCTTCATATTTTATTAATATTATGATAATAGGCTATTGGTTTACTATATATTTTATTATAAGATTAATTTGAATGGTATTTACCATGATCTGTGCATGCTAATTTTATTTTACTGTCATGTGAACTGAATGCATTTCCTTTATTTTTAATACCATTTGATGTACCCATATCACCTTTAATTTCCCACAGCTGCTGATAGTGTCATTGTATTAGTAGACCCTCTTTCAGTTGTAGGATCTCCAACAGTTGTCATCATTTTCCATTGATTTAATGTAATGTTTTTTAGTAGGCCACACATGATTATTCATGTGCATTATAAGATGAAGATCTGCTGTATCAGAGGTGGACAGTGATAGGAGTTACATGTCCATTGTGTTCTTTTCACATTTGATGTGGCATTAAAACTTGTCATGTTGTGTTGTCATGTACAGTAGGGTCCATCTGCCTCCACCAACTTGGTATGGAATGAAATTATGTTGTTTTAATTGAAGATCATGTGTCTGACTATACATTATAGATGTTCATGATCTCAGCATTAGGGAAAAGTAACTCATCTCTTCCTTGTTAATAGGAAGCTGTAAAAGGTCTCTATTGAAATGCAGAACAAAAATGTAATTTAGAGATGGACCATGTACAGTTTCTGATGGAGTAGGGGAGGCTGAGCATCAGAAAGATACATCTTTTCATTGAATCACCTGACCACCAGCTAAAGCAGGGCACTGTGGGTGACTCTAAATGACAGCATGTCTCATTTATATTTTCAGATAATAAAGAGAGTACAAAGAACAAGTCTGGAAATGTGTGCATTTATATGTACAGTAGCCTACATGAATTAGAGTGATAAGAAATAAAATCTCTAACCTCTATATCTGTGGTCTGTGAAATTATCACATATTATCTAGTTAGTGAAGAATAACGAGCGATTAATTGCTTAAGCTTTTAATTGGCAGACATTACCTACATATTGATACTATGGAATGTCATTTTATAAATAACATGAATATTCATTGACTGAAGGAACTGTAAATAGAATGTGGGTGCTATAATAATTTTATTCTATGAAATGTATAGAATAAAAATGATTTATTAGCAGGGCTAAATATAAATAAATAAAGCACTGTCTTTACAGTGAAGAATGTGGGGCACTTTCCAATGTGTTCTGCATTCAAAAATATTACAGTATTAAAACCTTCCCATTAAAAGTTAAAGCACAATATACACAGTTTGTTCACTTTTGAATGCAAATCTGCGGTATGAGACTGGAAATGCTGGAGTACCGTAATATTGCTTTAAAAGTATAATATTGTGCGTAATCTGAACTTTCTCACCCACTGTGCCGCTATTAAAAGGGCACGCATGTGCTGACAGCCTCTGAAACGTACTAACATCTACCTGAAATAAACTAACTCTGGAACATAACCTACTCTGGACCAGAGTAAGTTGCTATGGCTACTAACATACACTGAAAGTTACCTCAGTTTTTGGAACAGAAAGCTGAGGTTATCCGCTTATTCTGAGTAAACTTACCCCGGTTAAGTCACTTAACCTGCTTTCTGGAATACCCCGCAGCACTAGGGCTGAACAATTAATCGAAATAAAATCGAAACCGCGATATGACCTTGTGCGATTATTACATCCCAAAGGGTTGCGATTTAATTAAATAAATAAACAGTCTGCTCACACTGCTCTGTCCAGTCTATATTAAGTTAAGAGCATTATTACAGTGTTTTCAGGGCGGTTCTGTGCTCCACAACTCCATATCATGCTTACAGTAACAGAAGTATTCATTTATTCTTAATCTGTATTACATTTTCTATTAACTCCGTCTTGTTGTTGTATTGTTTGTGCACTGGAAGCTTCTGTCACCAAGTCAAATTCCTTGTATGTGTAAGCATACTTGGCAATAAAGCTCATTCTGATTCTGAAGTGCTCAGAGTTCGGTTTGCTTACGTGTGCTAAGCGTTTTATTTACACTAAAACAGCATGTCCTGCATGAAACGGTTTTTATTATTATCTGCGGTAGCAGCATCTCAGTCTCCGCCAGGTACAGGTATCATAATAAAAGTGCGGCATACAAGATGGGGTATAATTCAAACAGCTTGATTACTGAACAAACAGCATAAACAGTAGCACATGTAGAGTCCAAAAAACATGCGCTCTTCCTCTATTCTCCTGTCATTTGTTTACCTCACGAGAGCGTCACCCTCATTACACTCCCAGCGGCAAACAAGTGAAAGCGGAACTAATATTACCAACATCCAACATACATAATAAATCTACTGTATATAAATATTTAGAAAATAAAATATAATGCATTGTTAAATTAAATATAATAATGAATAACAATAATTAAATGAAATGGTGACAAACTAACCAAGACATTCACTTTAAGTTTAATTACACTTCAACTTCAGTTTAACATTAAGCCTCATTCTTTAGGACTAATATTATATACAGTAGAGAATAGTTTGTATAAGCCTTCTTGTTTTTAAGGCCTAGAGTAAAGAGTAAAATGGAATACTTTGTGTTTATTTAATTATTCAACTGACTAACAGTATTTTTGACAGCAAAAACAAGGCAACAGCTACACTATATTGCCAAAAGTATTCGCTCACCCATCCAAATAATTGAATTCAGGTGTTCCAATCACTTCCATGGCCACAGGTGTATAAAATGAAGCACCTAGGCATGCAGACTGCTTCTACAAACATTTGTGAAAGAATGGGCCGCTCTCAGGAGCTCAGTGAATTCCAGCGTGGTACTGTGATAGGATGCCACCTGTGCAACAAGTCCAGTCGTGAAATTTCCTCGCTACTAAATATTCCACAGTCAACTGTCAGTGGTATTATAACAAAGTGGAAGTGATTGGGAATGACAGCAACTCGTAAAATGACAGGCCACGTAAAATGACAGAGCAGGGTCAGCGGATGCTGAGGCGCATAGTGCGCAGAGGTCGCCAACTTTCTGCAGAGTCAATCGCTACAGACCTCCAAAGTTCATGTGGCCTTCAGATTAGCTCAAGAACAGTGCATAGGGAGCTTCATGGAATGGGTTTCCATGGCCGAGCAGCTGCATCCAAGCCATACATCACCAAGTGCAATGCAAAGCGTCGGATGCAGTGGTGTAAAGCACGCTGCCACTGGACTCTAGAGCAGTGGAGACGCGTTCTCTGGAGTGACGAATCACGCTTCTCCATCTGGCAATCTGATGGACGAGTCTGGGTTTGGCGGTTGCCAGGAGAACGGTACTTGTCTGACTGCATTGTGCCAACTGTGAAGTTTGGTGGAGGGGGGATTATGGTGTGGGGCTGTTTTTCAGGAGCTGGGCTTGGCCCCTTAGTTCCAGTGAAAGGAACTCTGAATGCTTCAGCATACCAAGAGATTTTGGACAATTCCATGCTCCCAACTTTGTGGGAACAGTTTGGGGATGGCCCCTTCCTGTTCCAACATGACTGCGCACCAGTGCACAAAGCAAGGTCCATAAAGACATGGATGAGCGAGTTTGGTGTGGAAGAACTTGACTGGCCTGCACAGAGTCCTGACCTCAACCCGATAGAGCACCTTTGGGATGAATTAGAGCGAAGACTGCGAGCCAGGCCTTCTCGTCCAACATCAGTGTCTAACCTCACAAATGCGCTTCTGGAAGAATGGTCAAAAATTCCCATAAACACACTCCTAAACCTTGTGGAAAGCCTTCCCAGAAGAGTTGAAGCTGTTATAGCTGCAAAGGGTGGGCCGACGTCATATTAAACCCTATGGATTAAGAATGGGATGTCACTTAAGTTCATATGCGTCTAAAGGCAGATGAGCGAATACTTTTGGCAATATATATAACCAACAAGGAAATTTAAATTATCAGCATCGGACGATTACATGAAAAGAAAATTGGAAATCGGTGTCTGATGTTAAAATCCTGATTGGCGCATCACTAATATTCAAGTTGACTGGGTTTCAAAAACCAATGATGATGATGAGTGGATAGTCTATCACCCTATCACAAACTGGACAAAAACAGGTACACGGTGGATGGGTACAATTTTAATATGAAGAAGATAGTGTTTTTTCTTTGTTTCACTCTTTATATATTTATTTGTTCGTGGGTGAAATGAATTTTTTTTTTTTTTTTTTTTTTTAGAGGACTCAAGTGTGAATACCCCAGTAGCCTTTTGGCAGTTGAATATGTGAAAAACATTACCATTTATTTTCCATAATCGCAGTTCAAATCGCAATAGAAATATTTTTTTATTTTTTTGTCTAAATCGTGCAGCCCTACCCAGTACTTTATGTTTAGTATCAGTCAGTTGCTGACCATTAAATAAAGAATAAATAAAAATACAATAAATAGCTAAATAAACATCAGTACTGTATGTTTAGTATCAGTCAAATGCTGACCATTAAAATAAAGAATAAATTCAAATAAAATAAATAGCTAAATAAACATCAGTAGTACTGTTTAGTATCAGTCAAATGCTGACTATTTTAATACTGCCGAGTCAATTAGGGGCAGGTCATAAAACAAGAAGCGTTTACACCTGCCGAGACAAGAGAAAAACAGCGGCAACGGGGAAACTATCAACGGTGGAAAACCAGACTTTTAAATATTACATTTTATAAATGCAACGACTGGAATTGTTCGGTTGAAGGGGGTACCAAACTGTGAATCCTAAACAAAACAGTTTGGTGAATACATGTTTACACATTAGCTTCCACTCAGCTGACAACAATGAGAGTAGCTACGTGGTTAGCTAGTTAGCTATAAGCTCAATGTCACAGAGAGCAAAAGATGGACTTTATTTACTTTCCAACATTGCGTCTCACCAACTAGGTAACAACATAGTGTGAAATCAACACTCAGACAGACACAATCCACCACCGCACCGTTGTCTGCTGAGCTGCAAAAAGATGCTCTGATGTTTACCTTTCAATCTGCTACATTACTTACTGCACTGACAAACTATAGCTGGATAACATAACAAATAGATGTGATAAACATGAGTGACATTGTTGTCAGGGACAAGGTTAACGTTATATTAGTAATATTGAAAAGGGAAAATTATGGGGTCATTGTTTATTAACTTTCCAGTATGTACTTCACAAACTAGTTAGCAACTTATCGAGAAGACACTGTTTAACACTGCATCGCTTAACTCCGCACCACTTAACTCCGCCCTGTCTGCAGAACCACCGTCAGCTCAGAGTCAGCTCTGTAAACAATGGAGTCGGAGTCGCCCTGCTTGACAAACTACGTTATGACACCAATTCTAAAGCATTGTTTTCTGCATTATATGTTCTGACAAAAAAAAGTTTTCATATCTGTGCATATCGGTAGACATATACACAGATACCGATATATCGGTGAAAGGCTAATATCGGCCAACCGATATATCGGTCGGTCACTAAATTAAACCAAAAAAAAACATTTAAATGTAAAAACATTAAAAAAAGTAATCTCATGCAAGACAAAACTACTTAAATTATTGCCATAATCTTGACTGTGTAATTATTAGATTTAAATTAATACTGATTCAATGCCGTAAGAGTTTGAATGGAAAGCAGACCTGTAATTGGAAAGTACTGAGCTTAAAGCTACTAAAGTTATCCAATATTGTTGTTTGATCAATATTAAGGTCTACTAGGCTGCATTTACACATTGCACAGATCGGATATCTTGAGTTATAACATTTTTGTCCCCTCTATTTATGTTCTTGCATAATATTGATTGAGTTTACATTAATATCGCGTCAAGAGGGGCATTCCGACCAAGAAGCGAATTTGTCCGTTAAAGCCCGCAGCTGCATTCAAAAAGAGACCTGAGCACTCTAGAGAGCATGCGCACCACTGCTGTATAAACTTAAAACTTTTTAAACTAGTTTAAACTTAGCCGAGTCAATGTCAAATTTTGTCTTGACAAACTTTACCTATCTAGTTTGTTTATTGTAATCTAAGAATGTGACTAATGTCAAGCTTCGAGATGCCACCATGATTTACTGTAGCATTATCATGTCGTTTTGTGTCTGGAACTTGCCAAACAGGATCTAATCTAATCTTTAAGAAGTACTTTAGCACAATTCATTTGTTAGGCCCAATTTGAATCAATTCAAAAGCAATTTAAGACAATATTAAGAGTTTAATATGTCACCCAAAGCTGAATTTTAAAAGAAAATCTGTGATGCTTGTCAAGAAGAGAGGCAGGGTAAATCTGCAGAGTTTAGCTTCACTTTGCTCTAATTAAAGTAATTTTCCTCTTGCTTTTCTCTTCTCTCACAAGCCCTGGCTTGTTGTTAGTGCTGTGGGCTACAGCTTTTGGAGTCTTTCTCTGTAAGAAGTACTAAACCAGGTAGGCAAAATATCTTAGCTATTCATTATTTTTTCTCATTCCTCATTCTTAGAAAACCCAAGCAAAAAAGCATGCTTAATTGTTTTGTTTTTTTGTTTTTTTTATGAAACAGAATTTGACGTCATGTGTTTTTTCCATTCCTCAAAGGTATAGTTTACCCAAACATAAAAACAATTCTGTCATGATATACTCATCCTCAAATGCCATTTCAAACTCTCCTTTTCAGTGGAAAACAAAAGGTGAATGTTTGAACATACTTGACACTCTTTTCCATACAGTGAAAGTGAATGGGGACTGGGTCTATCAAACTCCAAAAAGACAAAAAAGTTAAATTTTCCACCACAAATGTACCATTAAATTGGACATTACAGACTGAAAAATTACTTACAATCCTCAACTTCGCAGTAGCTCTCAAATCAAACATGTCAGGCTAGATCAAAATGAAAAACAAATTAAATGTAATTGGTTCTCACATGTCTCATGATCTGATACGACATGTCTAATGACACCATATTTGAGTTGAGAACTAAAAACTACATTCAACCTTTTCGGTAATTTTAGAGTTTGACAGCATCAGTCCCCGTTCACTTTCATTAGCGGACAGGATATTCTTAAAAAAAAATCATATTTTGTGTTCCACGGAATAAAGAAATAAAGGCATACAGGTTTAGAACAACATGACGTGAACTATTCCTTTAAGAAATTGCTTCCTCATCATTTGGAGGCAGTCTTCCAAATGAAACCAACGAAACCAACACATTCCTCCTCCTCCTCCATCACTTCCCTGACTGGCACTCTGCATGTCCATATTTGGCCAATCGAACACGACAATTTTTTTGCTCTTAATTCCTTTTACAGGTTGGTGCACATCCCTCTGACAGATATTTTTCCTTCACATGGGAGGGGAAGTCAAGAAGAGGCAGCAAATCGCTCAGCTCCATGTTGTCCAAACATGCTTTTCTGCAATACTCCAGGGACGCTTATATCAAAGAGGACTGAGCTAAAAAGCCTTTAAAAGACAAACTGAATACAACATTCCTGGAGTTGATAATCCAGTAAATGTAAATTTACAGTATTACTGGAGATCTGTAGTGGATGAAATGTCTGGTCTGGACAGCGAGAGCCATGGCCAGCACTGAGGCCAGGCACCAGACAGCTCACAACAGACCAATTTATCTCTGACTGGCCATTTTACTAGATTTGACTGCCACACTTAAGGAGCCTCCCATCACACCAGCAATTTGTATTGTAGACTGAGCACTGGAATAAGCATTTGACTAAGAGAAAAACTAGGGAAAGGGAAAATACTAAACTAAACTAAATAGCTCTGCATCTCCATCCACAAATGTTTTCCCCACCCAATGAGCCATTTCCAAACAATTAATGGCTCTCATACACAAAGAGAATGAGTTTCAAGCTGACCTTTCCTCAAAGCTTGACTCTTTCTGATGTAAAATAGGCCTACATGTTATTCACCTGTTACCAGTCCATGCAGGTTTCAAACCAGTTTTGAACAATGAATTTCCATGGCTTTTCCACTCGTTTGTAGAAATAATTTGATAGAGATTTTGCTATACCATTTATATTGTGGTAGATATATTTGCGCAGCTATCAGTCAATGCAGGAACACAGAGTGGGACGTGTCCTTAACAAGTCAAGATTAGGAAGAACTTGTTAAAGGAATATTCTGGGTTCAATACAAGCCAAGCTCAAATCGATGGCATTTGTGGCGTAATGTTGATTACCAGAAAAATAAATTCGACTTGTACTTCCTTTTCTTAAAAAAAAAAAAAAAAAAAGAAAGCAATCTAGGTTACAGCGAGGCACAGATTAGACTAGCCACGATATCATAATTTTCACACCAGTGTGGTGTTCCCTTTCAAACCGACTAACACCAGTATTACTGCTGGTTGGATGCTAAGTGGTACTATGGGGTAATTTTCGTTAAGCAACAGCCTACACAATAACGCAAGGCAACTTGATTTCAAACTTTGAACGTTATTTATTTTAATTAAAAATTTGAATGAAACTGAAAAAAAATTAAGTGCAATTAAAATGTGTGTTGTTCAACTTTTTGAAAGATGGCTTTTTTAACAGTTGTAAAGGGCAACATCTCTTTAGCAACGAGCCTACTTCGTCCATGCATTCTCTCCATCATGGGCTACCGGTCGGGTTTTTCATTGTCTGGACAAATACATCACTTATTGTGGGTTTTTGCGGGTTTAACGTTGGTGTTTTATTACCTTTCATCCCAGGACCCAGTTTAGCTGCTTTGGAAGGGTAATGACCTTGAATGTGTGTGAATAAATTTGTTTTGTTCCCTCCTATGGGGCGATATGCAAGAAATATGTTCATGATATTTTTATATAAAAATAACAATATCCAATTACATCATCAACCCCCCAGCTGAGGTCTAACAGCATTTCTTGTGTCATTCCGAATCAGAGACGTCTTACAGTTACCCACAGTGCACATTATATTCACTACCTGAAATTAAACGTCTTCTGTCAGAGCGAGTACTTTGCTGCCTGTGTAATTTGATAAGTTGGTAAAGAACATCTGGCTTTCAATGCATTATTTACGTTCATTTATCATGGGTCGCAAACTCTTCATTAGGCAACTTTTCATTATTTAAGGCTATTCTATTCATTAGGCTATTGTACTGATATTGGAAGTTCCATTCATAATGTTTCCCCCTTTTACCCGGTATAAAATTTCACACAGGTGTTGTCCCTTGTACAGAGTAAAACCGTTAACACCGTACACCGTGGCAACCCTAGCACAGACTGAAATATTTTAGAGCCGAGCATAGCTAGAAACATACATTCACTACAGAAATTCCATGACTTGTAAGATTTGTATGAATTTCCATAATAACCATCCATTACAATAACCATTAATAACTTTTTCCCAGGCCAAATCCACTGATATTTCCACATTTTCCACAACCGAGGGAACCCTGTCCATGGAAGTGATGCCACACAGATGTACAGTGCTATTGGATCTCTTAACATCTGTCTGGACACACTTAAGAGACATGAGACCTGTCCTAATAAAGACCAATCACACAATACTCCATCATAAGCTCCATTAACCCCACATAACAGCCTCTCTCTCTTTAAAAACGACCATTCGCTACAAAACAGCTGGTCCTTATGACATCACTGGCTGTGTACTTGAACCTTCAGGATTAATGTGTGTAAAAAAATTAAACAAACAAGCGTAATGGCGTACTACGACATGTAATCACAGGACTTAATGACTACAGACCCATCACTCTGAAGTCTGTGGTCATGAAGTCATTTGAGTGACTGGTGTTGGCCCACCTGAAGGACATCACTGGACCCTTTCTGGATCCCCTTCAATTTGCTTAGAGCAAACAGGTCTGTGGATGATGTTATCAACATGGGATTGCATCATATCCTGCAACATCTGGACAGACCAGGGACATATGCAAGGATCCTTTTTGTGAAGCTCAGTTCGGTTTTCAACATCATCATCCCAGCTATTCTCCTGACTAAATTAAACAAACTCACTGTTCCCACCTCTATCTGTCAGTGGATCACCAGCTTTCTGACAGATAGGCAGCAGTTAGTGAGACTGGGGAAATTCACTTTCAGCACATGTACAATCAGCACTGGTGCCCTCCAGAGATGTGTGCTCTCCACACTACCCTTTTCCCTGTACACAAACGACTGCACTGCCAAGGACCCCTCTGTCAAGCTCCTTTGCAGACGACACTACTGTCAACGGCCTCATCCAGGATGACAATGAGTCTGCATACAGAAGGAAGGTTGGACAGCTGGCTGTCTGGTGCAGTCAAAACAACCTGGAGCTCAACACCCTCAAAACAGTGGAGATGATTGTGGACTTCAGGAGGAACAACACTGACCCCGCTCACCATTCTGAACAGCACTGTGGCAGCAGTGGAGTCATTCAGGTTCCTGGGCTCTACCATCTCACAGGACCTGAAGTGGGAGACACACATTGACTCCATTGTGAAAAAGGCCCAGCAGAGGTTGTACTTCCTTCTCTAGTTGAGGAAGTCCAACCTGCCATAGGCGCTGCTGATACAGTTCTACTCAGCAGTCATTGAGTATGTCCTCAGCATTTCTATAACTGTCTGGTTTGGTTCAGTTACGAAATCGGACATCAGAAGACTACAAAGGACAGTTCGGACTGCTGAGTGGATTACTGTTTGCCCCCTGCCCTCCCTTCAAGAACTGTACATTTCCAGAGTGACAAAAAGGGCTGGAAAAATCACTCTGGACTCCACTCAACACTGGGAGTTGAAAAAATGTGTTGTTAAACAAATTTGATGCGTAATTTGCCCTGTGGCATTTGTGCAACCAACATGAATGATCCCTACAAATTGTGTGGCTTATTGAGGAGAGGTGTGTTTAAGCAATCAGACATACCAACAAAGTCTCAAGACAACTCCTAATAGGCTAATTCATACAAGATGGTGAAAGTACACCTTTTATTCCCATACAGATCAACAATACATATACAGGCATAACATTTTAGCTAGCCTCAAATATAACCCTTTATGTTAAGAAAGGAAACGTCTATGAACAAATTTGGTTATTACATATTTCTGCAATACAAATGTGTAACAATGTTGACAAGATGGGCAAGGAGGTGGCGGGAACCGGTAGAACGGTCATCATAACTTTAATGACATAAATCAACTTAAAGAAACAAACGCATAGACACACACACACACACACACACACACACACACACACACACACACACACACACACACACACACACACACACAGTGACCACGTGTATCTCTCTCTCTCTCTCAAACTGGTGCCCCCGGCTTGTCTTTATTCCCCTCCTGGCTGATTAGGACAATTCAGCACCGGGCGTGCGTCCTCATGACCTGGCCACGCCCTCCTCCTCGTCACACTCCTCCACCGCCCGATTCAGGCCAGGGAAACCTCCTGGAAGGGAGGTGTTGCCCTTCCGGCCGTCCTTCTACCGGCAGGTCTTCCCCGCCTCTCTGGAGCCCTGGGAGAGACGAGGGGAGGGAGAGGGGAGAGGACAGAGGGGGAGAGAAAAACCTTGTTCTCCGGTACCCGGACACTCCGTCGCCTGGTCCTCAGCCACTCCTCTGCCCTCTGGTGGATGACAGCTGCTCCTCCCCTGGCGGACGGCAGGGAGTCCTCCGACCCCTGGCAGATGGTAATGGCTCCTCCGCTTGATGGCGGATGGCAGTGATTCCTCCGACTCCCGGCAGCCGGCAGCGACTCCTCCATCCCCTGCCGGACAGCCGCGGCTCCTCCACTTCCCGGCGGACGGCAGCGGCGAGGACTTCATGACAGCTCATCCCTCCTCCTTCCTGGGTTTCAGCACCAGTGTAACAATGTTCACAATATGGGCAAGGAGGCAGCGGGAACCGGCAGAACGGTCAACATAACTTTAATTACATGAATCAACTTAAAGAAACATAAACGTATACAGACACACATACACAGCGGCCACGTGTGTCTCTCTCTTTCTAACTGGTGCCCCCGGCTCGTCTTTATCCCCCTCCCGGCTGATTAGGACAATTTAGAGCCAGGTGTGCGTCCTCACGGCCTGGCCATGCCTCCTCCTCATCACAAAATGAGTGATTTATGTCAATAACCTGTAGTACGCTTCCCTCATCTAGTTCTAAACAGTAATGTTTCCTTCTGTGGTATACAACAGTGATTTTCCTATTCAAATCATGGTTTGGTTTGGGTTATGGGTTAAACTTAGGAAACATCATGATAACATTGTCCATTGGTTTGTTTGTTTTTCTCTAAAGGAGTAAAAGTTGCAAATTTTTGTACAAGCCAACTCCTATGATTTCGCCATCTCGTACTATTATTAGGACTTTACATGAGACCAGGTTGGACTTACAATTTCCAGCTGGCATATGATAAAACAGGTGAAAATTAGAGGTAGACCAATATGTTGGTTTTACCGATTAATCGGTGCCAATAGTTGCCTTTTTTTAATTATTATTCCTTAGTGTTCTTCTGTGGCTGGTGCTGAAGGATTCTACAGTTAGAATGACTTTGTTTAACAACCAAGCAAGGGTATGCAAGAAAAATGTGACTATATGGACTATTTCTGGTGAAATACTTAAATATAGAGCACTGTAATGGAGCCAAGTCTCTGTCTTTTCAAAATAAGAGCCCCTTGTGTGTTTTGGGCTTGTTTACAGTTAAAAGTCCCACTTTATGCACCAAAACCTATTTTTTTCTGTTTATTGCCAATTGAGATTTTGGTTGAACAATTAACTGCATCTAGGATTCTATTCATTTTGGACTCGTGTAGCCTCTATGTCTGTGCAAATCGATAGTAAATAGATTTTAAAACTATCTGCATTTTCCACCACCTTAGTTTTCGGTAACACCAAAATCCACTATTGGCCGACCTCTAGTGAAAACATTCCCTAGACCTGCAGGGACCAGAATATCATAGAGACTTGTACGTGAGCTCTTTTGACTTGGGCCAGTAAATTACGACCTAGCAACCACCAAGAACACCTTAGCAACAGCATGGCAAAGTGTGAAAACCACTCTGTACACCCTAGTATCGTGACGGTGACGTTTGCAAGGACAAGCACATTTTCTTCAGAGAAAACTAGTATTGTAGTTTTCAAAGCCCGCTGTGACTGACTGTATGCAATAAGATTTGTATATCAAAGTAAAGCATTTGCTGAGACTAGAATGCAGAGGCTGCATGTATAATAATGCCTTTGTCTTATTCAAAGCAGATATTCTTCATCTTTATTAAGCCATTTGAATAGTAGTGCCTCAGTTAGATCAATATCCATTTGAGATTTCAATACCTGTGGGTGATTCATGGTTAGCATTAGAGCTGCATTTTGTAAGATTTACGATAAAAAACACCAACGAGAATCAGGACAAGTTAAGGCAAGAAAGACTAGGCTATAATTACTCAAAGTCTGCTACATGATGAACAACAACACTCAATGGAAAAGAAACAGGTATGACTATGATACATTTCTAAATAGCATACTGCCATACTATCCTTTCTATTTCTTCAGTACGAATTAATGCATGCTATGCACAACTTAGTTTTTCACTGTATGAAAAATTTATTGTGGAATACTGGCCACTGTTTAATTTACTATATTTCAGAAACAGTAGGCAGTATGCAATGTATACAGCAGAGTATTTAGTAACTAGTAAGCAAATATTCCATTCTGAACACGAGTTGTGGTGTATGATGGAATGTACTCTGTGTCTTTAAATATGCTTGAATTAAGTTCTAAAGTCCAGGCCTCTTTCCATGCTCTTTTTCTTGGCAGCAAATGTTTCCTGCAAACATACCTCAAGTATTTACATTCAGTGACATCCACTTGGGGTTGGAGGCAAAATGAGATATAGGCTAGTAGCTGACCTAAACATTACCCCTTTCCCATAAGCCATTGCTGCAATTGTGTGAGAAGATACACATTAGCAACATAGCAATAACAAACCATATTTTATCTTAAGAGACTGCCCATTTACACCACAAATCAAGAATTACCAAATGACTGGCACAGGTTTTGAAGACCCAGAATAAGAGCCAGAAATCAACATACATTTCATGAAATTAAAATTGACCTGAATTACTTAAACATCTTCCAGGTCATATTGTGAGTGATTCAATAATTCATGATATTCCAAAGAAAAACAAAAATTTTGTCTTTGTAATCTTTAATCCTGTTTCACTTGGAAATATGTCATATTATGGAATTAAAACTAGCTGTACTCCACATTTCGCACAACTTTAAACCCTTTAAACTAAGCATCTCACCGCCATATATGTATTCACACCAGCTTGTAAGCAAGAAGAAACACCAGTATTTGTATTACGTCATGCAAATGAATGATTTGCCTGTTTTGGTGAGTCACCGTACTGTGGTTTTAGCCAGTTTATCATTTATCCATAAATGCAGGACTTCCTGAGGTTCTCTAACAAGCCATAAATATCCAATATCATTTAATTTTCATGACCTGGTTTTTGCATTACTGTTCCATTGGCATTTTGCATTTCTATCTCAGCCCTTGTCTTAATGTTCTTCTTTCATCTGGCACTATAATTTTACCATTAATGTAGTAGTCTTTATAAACAATAAATTAACATTCTTAAGTAACATTGGTGATGGAGCAGCCTGCCAAGAAGGTAGAAATCAATGTAAAGTCCATCCCATAAACTATATGGGCAAAACTTCTGCTCAGTGTTTATCAATGCGTTCAATACATCTCAGTCAATATTGTGAAGACCAAGAGGACATATGCCTTCCCCATCCCCATAGCATAATGAATGACATACAGTCATGACAACTGTTCATATTGTTCACAAATATAAATAGCATGTCTGTATTACTATGCCAGTATTAGGCCACATCCACACCAATCAATTTTTATTTAAAAATCCATTGATTTTGCTACGTTTTCGCCTCTCATCCACACTGGAATTGTGTTTTCCTCAACAAAAATCCATTTTTAGCAACACGTACCTGATCCGATCGTCTAGATGTATAATATAGGCTAAATATCGAAAATTACTCAAAAGTTTAATCATCGATATTGGAATTTTTTTCCGATAAATATCTATATCATTTTATCGCTCAGCCCTACCGTGGCATTTCCGCAGCTCATTTAAAAGAATCTGCTTGCCACATTAATTTAAAAAATAATGCATATTACAATTACAGTATCGTGATATACTGTATATTATTACTGTGATCTAAACTTCCTCTTACTGTGATATGAGACTTGTCATACTACCCACCCCTAGACTCACCTTGTGTGTACCATCAGCTTCATCAAATAGGGTGAAAAAAAAGCATTCATATAATTTCAGCAATTTTGTGTACATTTCATTTGTTGTCACTAAATTGTATATGGTTGTTTCTTCAACTTCAACTGCTTGCAAGAAATTGGTAACCATCTGTCATTGAAAAACCCTTACTGGTTGACCCCTACTCCTCTCTACCATTTCAGTAACTGAAAGTCAGTAACCACACATGATCACGATAAATTTAATACTGGCAGCACAAGGACAGCACTGCAGCATCTGGCATGGTGTGCAAAGCCACCAGTGCCACCCTAAAACCCTTTAGCCTAGAGCAGCACTAGGGTGGAAGTCATTTAGATAAAAGACATGCTGGGCGGGTCCCTGACAGTCATCAGCCTGATAACAGCAGTGAATCACAGGTCTGACATTAATCACACATGCACTTCCAGGGCAACAGGCTGTGTCTCTGAAATAAACACGAACAAACTGTACTGATTACACAGCAAGCGACGAACACCAGCTGCGGACCACCTGTGTGCGTGTTTCAATTTAAAGGTGAAGTGTGTACTTTCTGCACCACTAGCAGCACAAAACAGAATTGTAAAAATGATCAATGTTTTCAAACAATCACCTCCTCTGCCATTGGTCAAGTCAAAAAGCTAGCCCCACCCCAAACTCACACTATTGGTTGAGCCCATGTTATTATGTCAAGCCAAATCAGGTCACCTAAACAAACTAATGAAATTTCAGGATTAAACAAATGCCGGATGGAAACACCAAGATGCAAATAAAATCTCTAAAATGTGCATAAAAACTTGGATACATTGGTATCAGAGCTTTTTATACATTGCTACATACATATATCCAATATGTGGATATCATCGCATAGCATTTGAAATGTTGCTCTGGTTATTATGAAATGCCAAAGCCTGTCATCAAAATGACTGGCTACTATAAGCCTACCTCCCAGAACTGTTTGACACACTTTTGCTCCCAGACATAAGACATCTGCCGCTAAATGCTAGCAAACATGAAGATCATCAAAGCGTTTTGTCTGCCCACTCTAAACTAGAAGCAATTTATAACATTTAAGAAAAGAGCCACGGTGGCTTCAACTTCCATTTTCATTTCTGTTAACAAACACGTTTGTTGGGTCAGTGTGTTAACCCTGTTGATGTTTGCTGGGGTAGTTTGACAATGACAGTTTTGCTTCTCAACATTCTAAATCCAGCAGCCAAATTTATAATGTTGATGTTTGTAAAAGTTTGTTGGAGCAGTGCGAATTGGTCTTAAACACAAGGGATGGAAATGCTGCTTTATACGCTATATATGTTTTTGCGATATTCTGATTTTTCCGTATAAATTTAAATCCGTAACTTAGATAGAAACATGATTAATATTCACACGTTTTGGGGAAATCAATGTAAGAACAGCTTACTTATAGTTGTTTATTCACATTAAGCTGGGATTGGAGAAAGCATTTTGAAAAAATTACAAACTCCACCCTTATAAAGCAGAAGCACATAGTGTGTTTGAATAACACTGGAACTTTCATTGTTCCTATTTCGTGATTTTAACCCAGGGACTGTAGGTCAATGACTTAGTCTGGGAGCAATTTCAATGCTGGGCCTCCGAAACGACAAGGTCAGTATGGGAAGCCATTGTTGCACTGGATGGCATGGTCAATTCAAAACGAGGCACTCAGCGATCCACTGCATTCTGATGTTGACGTTCCACAACATGACAGGACAATAAACTTGTAAATGTGACAACATTCCATTCTTCAC
This sequence comes from Myxocyprinus asiaticus, assembly GCF_019703515.2. Taxonomy (NCBI): domain Eukaryota; kingdom Metazoa; phylum Chordata; class Actinopteri; order Cypriniformes; family Catostomidae; genus Myxocyprinus; species Myxocyprinus asiaticus. The sequence goes on along the minus strand of NC_059361.1, from coordinate 39,550,485 downwards.
CTATTATGCAAGCAGACCCGACACAGTAAACGCATGGGTGGCACATCAGCACTGACCCCAATGCCTTTAGCATGGACCCAGCAAACCTCCCCGAGACTCGTTTCCTGTGTGTCACAATAACTTCAACATGATTTGTAGCATATGTTGCCTGATAGTATCACTGCTGAAATTTGCATGGAAGTAAAAAAACTGCAGCTTATTTTAACACATTTTTATTTTGGTGTGAGATCGATCTGAAAAATGCGCTGACGTTAAATTTGTCACACAAGCTACTGTTCTCATTGTTGACACAGCAAAATGACTGTTTTAAACTCCCACGGTCTCTCTCTTTTTTTTTTTTTCATAAAATCCTCCAAAAAAAGAGTTGTAAGCCATGAACCAAACCTATCAGCTCCAAAGTGAATCACAACATTACAAACATTGTTGAGATAAAAAAGTAGTTGAAAATAGGACAGAAAGACAATGCTACAAGACTGTGTACTTACCGTCTTTAAAAAGGGAATTAACTACAATCCAATGAAGCACCGCGAATGACGTAGTTGAATTAAAAATGATGGGAATATTAAATATTAAAACTACTGATTTTAGTTTATTGATTACAAGTATAGAAACAATATATTTTAAGTTTCTTGCAAAATACTGCGATATGTACAAATATAAACAGTTTAAGGGTGAAAGGAGACCGACTCGGTTACGTCATTCACAGTACGTTATGGGAGTGGGCGTCACTCCTGGGCTCGTGGGATTTGTTGGCCGCGGTTCTCTGATTGGTGGATCTCTCTTTGCTGGATCATGGGCAATGTAGTTGTTCACAATTAATTCCGCTATCAAACAAGATTTTGAAACAATGAAGTTGAAATAACACAGACTGATGCCTTCAATGGAAGTATATACCTTCGATGAACAACCTCGGAGCTCATGGTAGGTCTGTCATTAAATGTTTATAGGTTATCGTTTCGTTTAAGGAAAAAATGTATGGGATTTTTACTTCTGGAACCAAACTGTTGCGCTCTATTCACACACTAAAGACCACTGCAACTTTCCACTCAGCATACACCTACTTGTCTGAGAACACATAAAAAAATCTGTGATTTATATTTTCTTTTTTATTTAAACCTGAAAAGTTTTGTGAAAAATATTATTTACAAAAAGTAATTGTTAAATAAAGATGTAAAGATTCTGCACCATTTTTAAGTCACTAACCAAATGTAAGAAAATTTGTGACATTGACCATGTTAACTCCTTTGTACAAAAGGTCAGACTTTTTGCTTCAATTTAAACACAGTAAGTGTTTTTCAAAATACAAGCATTTTCAGGAGTGGTCTCAGACTTTTAAACTCCAATGTATGTAGATAGAATAACAATTTACAACGTAGCCTTGAACAATAAAGGTGAACCTGCACAGGCCGCAGCAGGATATGGAATTATCAGGCTCCATATTGCAAATGTAGGTTAGTTTCAGGTACATCCCTGACCACGAATTTACGAATCCTACTATGTCAACGGTTTGACGTCATAAATATTAATTAGGTTCCTCGACGTTCCCTATTGGGTGAACGTCACGTCGCCTAATTAGTATTCATACACAAAGCCTTCGCCCAAGTAGAATTCGTCAATTCCCGCCGCGGCCAACTCCCAAAAAAGAAAAAGAGCAGGAAGGGCTCACAAAAGAGAGTCAGGTATTCAATTTAGCGTTTGACAGCTGCATTTCCAACACGCATCATAAACAAATATGAGCACATCGCCTTAGGATATACATACGGCTACTAGTTTAATTATGTGGTGTTGTTTGTGTAAAATACAGTGTGTCATGCAAACGTATATGAAGTAAACACTACAGGTGCATCTTGTTTAAAAACAAAACCAGTTCCAAGTTGTAAACGTTCTCCCAAATTAAAATAGTTGAAATAACTTGCTAATCATCTTTGAACAAGTCATTCAAATTCATATCTGATGAGAAACGAGTGCAACGTTTTGAATAAATGTTGATGACAAATCCATTCAGCAATAGTACGTCATATAAAAAAAATTAAAAAAAAAGATTGACGGGCTGTCACAAAGCCAGACGAAACGAATGGACATTCTTTATGAGTTTGTGTGTAAACACTGAGAAAAAACACTTGCACCTTATGATGATCCACTTGAAGTGCGAGTTACAGAAGAAACAAACTAAACTCTGTGCTACACACACACCTCAATCATTATTATTGAAGCGGGCAAAACAAACTGCACACAAAAGCGTGGGCAACAAATCTGATTTGACACGCTTTACCTCATTGTTCGACGACAGTGCAGATCCTCTTCAGACGTAAAGCTGAACTTCCAAAGGCAAAAACAAAAGAGAAAACGACGAGATCGACGTGATCCTCATCGATAAAGCCACTGAAGGGCTCTGGTGTTTTTCTTTAATCTGTGGGAAGAAGGATAAGCAGCACTGCACGATGATTTCCTGGTTTCGGAGTAAAGGAGGGGGTTGGAGGTGAAGTATGGAGAGAGTTGCTACTGGAGCAGGGCTGGTGTCAACTCTAATCAGTATCCTGAATTCATGCCGCGACGCTTTCTAAATATCCCGGTAAAGTGTCCAGATGTCGCGCTTCATGTCTGCGTCTCCATGCGCGCGGCTGTTTGTGAAGTATCAAAGCGGCGCAGTTTCTGCTGTTCGCCGCCGGTCGATCTGTAACATTCATTCGTGACCGAAGCCCAACCTGCTCCTCAACTCTGAGGAAAACGCTTTCATTCCTGTCTGTCTGCCCCTCCCGAGCTGAGAAAGAAGGAGAGAAATGTGCTCCTCCAGTCCCTAGCGGCCGGGATCCATAACTCTAACTCTGCTGCTCAAATAAAGATTTGCTGATGGGAAATGTTCATGTATGAGGATGTTATACGACTGAAATTTGAAAAATAATCCCTTGATTTTGGGTGTTTCTTCAGCTTCGGGCACTTTTAGCCCTGTGAGTTTCTAGAAAGTAAAATCCTGCAAAACATTTTTTAATTTATTTGTCTACTTACAATGTCCATCAGTATATGTACATGCATCACTGGAGATTTATGTCATTTTTTGAAAAGTCATGAACATTTTGTATTTTGTTTAATAGTGTGGTAAAAAATAAATAAATTAAAAAATAATAATAATAAGCTGATGGAAATAACATTCTTAACATTTTTAGAAATAAAAGGGCAGACTCTTGTCTTGCTAAGGCTATTTCATAACTGTAACTCTATCTATTTTCTCTGTCTTTCTGTCTGTCAGTCTATCTATCTTTTTGTCTGTCTTTCTGTTGGTCTGTTAAATAGAGTTAACGGCATGCAAACATGAACGTCAAATATCTCCACATTCTGGTATTTTAAACCAAAGATATTAATAGAATATAGTTCTAGAATGATTTTGGTAAGGCTTCTGGCTAATTTTAACCTTACCCCTTTTTTCTGATATTATACATTTTTAGGATTCAGAATCAGAATCAGCTTTATTGCCAAATATGCTTACATATACAAGGAATTTGTCTTGGTGATGGGAGCTTCTAGTGTACAACAATACAAAAACAGCAGCAAGATATAGATAATAATAAAAAATTATTGTACACATACGTACATACACACGCACACATACGCACACGTAGTGCAAATCTAATACAAATCTGTTATATGTTATGTACAGTGCAAATACAATCTGTGATGTACAGTGAAATACAAATTTGTTATGTACATTGCAAATGTTTTTTTTTTTTTTCAGAGGAATGAAATGGCAGAAGAGGTTGGATGTGTTGGATAAATAAAAAAAAGACTAAACTGTGTATTGTACACAGTTATTGCTCAATGGGGCAATTTAACTGTTCATGAGATGGATAACCTGAGGGAAAAAACTGTTCCTGTGCCTGACGGTTCTGGTGCTCAGAGCTCTGAAGCGTCGGCCAAAAGGCAACAGTTCAAAAAGGTAGTGGGCAGGGTGAGTGGGGTCCAGGGTGATTTTTCCAGCCTTTTTCCTCACTCTGGAAGTGTATAGTTCTTGAAGGGGGGGCAGGGGGCAATCAATAATCCTCTCAGCAGTCCGAACTGTCCTTTGTAGTCTTCTGATCTCTGATTTCATAGCTGAACTAAACCAGACAGTTATTGAAGTGCAGAGGACAGACTCAATGACTGCTGAGTAAAACTGTATCAGCAGCGCCTGTGGCAGGTTGAACTTCCTCAACTGGCGAAGGAAGTACAATCTCTGCTGGGCCTTTTTCACAGTGGAGTCAATGTGTGTCTCCCACTTCAGGTCCTGTGAGATGGTAGTGCCCAGGAACCTGAATGACTCCACTGCTGCCACAGTGCTGTTTAGAAAGGTGAGGGGGGTCAGTGTTGGGGTGTTCCTCCTAAAGTCCACAATCATCTCTACCGTTTTGAGCATGTTCAGCTCAAGGTTGTTTTGACTGCACCAGACAGCCAGCTGTTCAACCTCCCTTTTGTATGCAGACTCATCGTCATCTCGGATGAGGCCGATGACAGTGGTGTCGTCTGCAGACTTCAGGAGCTTGACAGAGGGGTCCTTGGCGATGCAGTCATTGGTGTAGAGGGAGAAGAGTAGTGGGCAGAGCACACATCCCTGGGGGGCATGAGTGCTGATTGTACAGGTGCTGGAAGTGAGTTTCCCCTGTCTCACAAGCTGCTGCCTGTCCGTCAGAAAGCTGGTAATCCACTGACAGATAGACATGGGAACAGAGAGTTGGTGTAATTTATTCTGGAGAATAGCTGGGATGATGGTGTTGAAAGCCAAACTGAAGTCCACAAAAAGGATCCTTGCATATGTCCCTGGCCTGTTCAGATGTTGCAGGATATGATGCAATCCCATGTTGACTGCATCATCACAGACCTGTTTGCTCGATAAGCAAATTGAAGGGGATCTAGAAAGGGTCCAGTGATGTTCTTCAGGTGGGCCAACACCAGTCTCTTAAATGATTTCATGACCACAGACGGCAGGGCGACAGGTCTGTAGTCATTAACTCCTGTGATTTTTGGTTTCTTTGGGACAGGAATAATGATTGAGCGTTTGAAGCAGCATGGGACTTCACACTGCTCCAGTGATCTATTGAAGATCTGTGTGAAGATGGGGGCCAGCTGTTTAGCACAGGATCGAAGACACGCTGGTGAGACGCCATCTGGGCCTGAAGCTTTCCTCGTCTTTTGTTTCCGAAAGACCCGGCTCACATCATCTTCACAGATCTTAAGTGCAGGTTGAGTAGCAGGAGGTGTTGGTGTTTGTGTGAAGTGAAGGTCAGAGTGGGTGTGGGATGTGAGATTGGGCCTTTCAAATCTGCAGTAGAACACATTCAGGTCGTCAGCCAGTTGTTGCTCTACCACAGGGTTGGGGGTAGGATTCCTGTAATTTGTGAGTTGTTTCATGCCACTCCATACTGATGCAGGGTTGTTAGCTGAAAACTTGTTTTTCAGCTTCTCAGAGTATCTTCTTTTAGCCACTCTGATTTCCTTGTTCAGTGTGTTCCTGGCCTGATTGTACAAGACTTTGTCCCCACCCCTGTAAGCATCCTCTTTGGCCTGATGAAGCTGCCTGAGCTCTGCTGTAAACCACAGTTTGTCATTGTTGAACTTTAAATAAGTCCTAATAGGAATGCACATATCCTCACAGAAACTGATATATGATGTAACAGTATCTGTGAGCTCGTCCAGATTGGTGTCTGCAGCCTCAAAACACTCCAATCCATGCAATCGAAGCAGGCTTGTAGTTCCCGCTCTGCTTCATTGGTCCATCTCTTTACAGACCTTACTACTGGCTTGGTTGATTTTAGTTTCTGTCTGTAGGTTGGAAGAAAATGAACCAGACAGTGATCAGAGAGTCCCAAAGCTGCTATAGGGACAGAGCGATATGCATCCTTTATTGTTGTGTAGCAATGATCCAGTATGTTCCTGTCTCTGGTGGGGCATGTAATGTGCTGTTTGTATTTGGGCAGTTCACGTGTGAGATTTTCTTTGTTAAAATCCCCAAGAATAATAATAACTGAGCCGGGTATTGTTGTTCTGTGTCTGTGATTTGATCAGCCAGCTGTTGCAGCGTGGCATTCAAACACGCGTTTGGTGCGATATACACACTCACCAGAATAAACGAGGAAAACTCCCGTGGTGAGTAGAACGGCTTACAGTTAATAAAGAGTGCTTCCTAATTAGGACAGCACAATCTTTACCGTTGTTACATCTGTACACCAACTTTCATTGATGTAAAAGCATGTTCCACCGCCTCTCGTTTTCCCCGTTAAATCTGCGATGCGATACACTCTGAACAGTTGAAAGCCCGGCAGATGTAACGCACTGTCCGGAATGGCTTCACTCAGCCAGGTTTCTGTGAAGCACAAGGCAGCAGAGTTTGAAAAGTTCTTGTTTGTGCAGGTGAGGAGATGTAGTTCGTCTGTTTTGTTAGGAAGAGATCGGAGATTCACAAGATAAATACTCGGCAAACAAAAATAACAAAAGAACTGAAGAGCTACACACCGAGGCGGCCATCCGCACCGCCATCTTGTATCTAATATTTACAAGTTAATATTCTAATATTCCATCCCTATACCGACCCTATATATCTTTAATAGTCCCTTGTCATAAGAATAATGTAATAATGTAATAATTCCCTACCAGGAATGCATAAAGCATGTCCTTCACAAAAATGTGTGCCAGAACATGTCTGTAAATTCAGATCTTTTAAACATCTTTTGTTCCCAAACCTATCTATCTGTTTGTCTGTTGGTCTGTCTATCTATCTGTCTATCTGTTGATCTATTTTTCTGTCTGTCTATCTATCTATGTATCTCTATTTGTCTGTTGGTCTATCTATCTTTCTGTCTATCTGTCAGTCTGTCTATCTATCTTTCTGTCTGTCTATCTGTCTGTCTGTCGGTATGTCTGTATTTCTATTTATTTTTCTGTCTGTCTTTCTGTCAGTTTGTCTGTCTGTATATCTGTCTGTCTGTCTCTTTATTTTTCTGTACGTCTGTCTATCTGTCTATCTGTCTGTCTGTCAACCTATCTATTTTTTTTGTCTGTCTTTCTGTCAGTCTATCTCTATCTATTTGTCTGTCTGTCTATCTTTCTGTCTGTGTATCTGTCTGTCAGTCTGTGTTCCTATCTGTCTGTCGATCTATCTATTTGTCGGTCAGTCATTCTGTCAGTCTATCTGTCATCTGTCTATTTGTCTATCTTTCTGTCTGTCTATTTAATTTTCTGTCTGTCTATATATCTGTCTGTCTGTCTGTCTTTCTGCCTATTTATTTTTCTGTCTGTCTGTTGATCTATTTTTCTGTCTTTCTGTCAGTCTGTCTGCCTATATATCTGTCTGTCTGTCTTTCTGTCTGTCTGTTGACCTATCTATTTTTTGTCTGTCTTTCTGTCAGTCTATCTATCTATCTATATCTATCTATTTGTCTGTCTGTCTATCTTTCTGTCTGTGTATCTATCTGTCTGTCTATCTTTCTGTCGATCTATCTATTTGTCTGTCGGTCGGTCTTTCTGTCAGTCTATCTATCTGTCATCTGTCTATCTGTCTATTTGTCTGTCGATCTATATCTGTCTGTCTATCTTTCTGTCTGTCTGTTGATCTATCTATTTTTCTGTCTATCTATCTGTCTGTATATCATCTATCTTTCTGTCTGTCGATCTATCTATTTTTCTGTCTGTCTATCTATCTGTCTGTCTGTCTGTATGTCTATTTTTCTTTCTGTCTGTCTGTCTGTCTGTTAATCTATCTATTTTTCTGTCTACCTATCTGTCTGTCGCTCTGTCTGTCTTTCTGTCTGTCTGTCGATCTATCTATTTTACTGTCTGTCTTTCTGTCAGTCTATCAATCTATCTATTTGTCTGTCTGACAGTCTATCTATCTGTCTGTCTGTCTGTCTGTCTATCTGTCTGTTGGTCTGTGTATCTATCTGTCTGTCTGTCTATCTGTCTGTTGGTCTGTCTATCTGTCTGTCTGTCGATCTATCTATTTTTCTGTCTGTCTTTCTGCCAGTCTATCTATCTAACTATTTGTCTGTCTGTTTGTTTGTCTGTCTGTCTATCTATCTTTCTGTCTGTGAGCACATAATAAAATTTAATAAAATAAAATATGGTGATGGTGTCCCTTATATATTAAAAGAGCCTTTGTACATCTGTAGTGTTTGTGCATATATAACATGTATCATACACAACTGACTGCTTTGATTAGCATCTTATCTAAAAGGAAACTAGTACGTTGTAATTTTAGGCTCACCCCTCCTCCATTGAGCCACTTTTACAAGCTTTTTTACAAGAATGGGATTCTGCCTGCATGGCACAGTTTTCTCAGACCTTAATCAGAAAACACAGGATACAGAGAAGACTCTATAACATTACATTTCCATACTTGCTTGGTGCCTTTTAAGACAAAAATTAAACAAACAGAGCAGTGCTTTGAAGAATATAACATTAGAAGGAGAACACTGTGCAGAGGCAACATATAAGTATTATTCTTATTCTTCTCGTTTGAAATGATTTTACAGTAAATTCATGGAAAAGGCAAACGATAACGTGGTGAATGTACGCCACCTAGTGAACAATCCCTGGCTGTACATTAACAGAAAGCAATTTTCACGTTCACCAATAGATGGCGGTGTAAGTACATGATAAAATACAATCAGACATTTCACTCACGAGGTAGCAGATTGAACATCTAGTTCATATAAAAGAGGTTATATTAATGGAGAAGTGGCATTATTATCCAGGGTTTGAGCGAAAATTGCACTAAAAATGTCCCCAAAGAATTAAAATTGAGGGTAAAATGTCTCTCTAGTTAATTTTTATCCTTTGTCTGAAAATTTGACATATTTCATTGTACAGTGACCCCAAAAAGTATTTGGACACTGAAGTGACACAGTATGAAAATGTATAAATTTAACTGCATTACAAACAAAGTTCATACAGATGCGCTTGCAGAGTAACTTTACATTATTTCTTTAAATATATGGACATACTCCACAAAGTATGACAACAAGAAAGTGTCCAAATAGTTTTGTCTAATTTTTAAACAACGCATAATAATTTGAAAACTATTTTTGGGGTAAATGTTTTGCTTGTTTATTGTGTTATGATACAATCTTTACAGCTTTTAGTTTGATTTTTATAGGTAGCAGTCATAATTGTTCAGATTCAGAATTTATTTCAATTAATTAATCCAACTGTATTTGACATAAATGGAATGTATGAGCTTTAGAAATAAGCCATTATTTATTTGCTCTGTGATTTGTGGAAAGTCTGAAAAAAAAAACCAAACTCTAAAGGGCACTGTAGTGGAAAGTTCCAACAAAATTCTGTAATTCATAGAATTTCACATTGCCCCCCTCTGGTAAATTGCTAATTTATTTAAATGTTCGAAGTAATGTTTATGTTTTTTGACAAAATGATTAGCAGGAACAAAGACAATAAGAGCTTGTCTTCACCCTAGATTCAACACATATAATCCAAATAACATCTTTCAGCGTCTTAAACATAGCAATATTTACATATTATTAATGTTTTATATGAGGCCTGATTGCTTTAACACCTTCTTTAGTAGTTTCTGTTGCACCATGATGCATAATGTGCACACAGTTGTTCCTATGTGTGCACCATCATTACCAGAGGTGTGTCATTCCTGCTACAATGCAGTACATTTTGTCCCCATCATATATGTCTTAATATATTGGTTAAAATATCAAAATCATAAATACATTTACAGACACACTTAGTTCTAAAATGAAGAACTTGCCATTTATATGGAAATATTTCAGATGTTTCTTTATTTTTTTTTCCCTTGTCTCATCAAAATGTTTCAAACAAAACGTGGGAATATTGCTTTAACTGGTAATCAATATATAGGAAACAAACATTTGTAGTTAATAATGGATTTTATGTTCTGTGATGTTTTTTCTTTGGTTTGTCTCACTCACTCATTCCACATTGTTTGATGAAATTACAAAAATTGGTATGATGATGTCAAAATATCAAAAGATGGCTTAAAACTATTAATATTCATGTGAGCAGTAAATGGTCTTTATTTCAATAAGGTTCCATCCTGTTAATTGTCTTGTAATATTTTTAAAATATTTTAACAAATATTATTTCCTAAAGCCTGCTATTTCTTTCTATATAAATAATTAAATTACAATAGCACAAAAGCATTTTTTATTTTTTAAAGTTAGCCTACAGACAAGGGCATAGCAGCCACGGGGGTCATGGGGGACACGTCCCCTGCACTCTTTAAAAAGGTGATTTTTGTCCCCCACACTTTTCAAGCTAAGCTCATTCCAAGTCCAAATGGTGGATTTGTATACAGTATTCTTTGCGTTTTGTTACTTTGGGCTGATTGAGTGACCATCCAGCCAATCACAGGTGAGTTTCATGAGCCGAAACAACCCTTACGAAATAAGTCTAATCAACGTGGCTCTGTTCATTTAAATTGCTTTCAACAATACTCATTTATCCGTGTTTTTTATCGGCATTGATGTTGATCTAAATGAATAATCTAGAGATGAGGAACACACAAATGAAAGTTATTTATCAACATATCATTCTTGATTGGCAGCATTACGTGAAATGCACTGCAGAAGAAAAAAAGGACAATCCTTCTTTTAAGCACACATTGTAAGTGGAGTTTATATCAGCACCTGAGTCTTTATTAAGTTATGCTTTTTACATTATGTTTGTGAGGTAATAGTTTGATCTGTTGATTTTGCCAATTTAAGCAGATTACTAGATCTGTGTTAAATGTGTAAAGCTATTTTTAATATCAGCTCCTGTTTTTTACCTCTATGTTGGTGTGCAGCTCACAAACTGAAGGAAAATAGATAGATCTGCTGTGTTCTTAGAACACATGAATTTTACTGAAGTGAATAGATATGTAGACATGCTCTTTTATACATGAAAACCTATGGACGATATTGAAACTCATAATTATTATAAGACTATTATTGTTGTGTTTTGATAAAAGTCATGCTCAACAGCTCACAAACTGTAGGGAAATTATAGATTTGCTTTGTTCTTATAATGCTTAAAACCTCTACTAAAATCTCTTTTTAGGTCTGTAGATATTAAAAATAACTCATTTCACACAAGACACTCATTTCAAACCTTCTGGCATCAGCAAAAATGGTCACTGAATCATGAAATGGATTTGAACAAATTTTGGTGGACGTAGTCAAACTACTCGAGCCACATGGATACATTTAAATCCCACAATGCACAAGCACAAAGTAAAAAACAAAATTGTGCACATGCACAATTGTCATTACTGTAATTGATTAAATAATTTATATAGGACCAGCTTGTGTTCAGTCTTTTATTGTCATGTGTGAAACAAAAGCAAGTGCTCCACAAGATGCCCTTCATTTTTGCAGCAAATTTTGCAATACTTGAATATTTAAAATACAACAAATAGGCTATTAAAAGTAAATAATACGCATATATTAACATTATATCATACTTATATATTAATATATACTGTAATATATATTAATACTGCACTGTGAGTGTTGGGTCTCTGCGAGCTACTTACTGACAGCTCCTGCTTACAGAGTTTCAAAGGTAGCTAGGCCACACAGCAGGAATAACCAAGGTGACAAACAGTGAGTGCGCGAGATCAAGTGCGCACAAAGCGGCACCGGGCACCCAAAGGGTGACAGCACAGTTCAAGCGCAGTTTGTGCATCTCTGAACTGTTCTGTCCCCCTTTGGTTACCATGTGCGCATCTGATCTCGCGGCAGCGGAGCTGCTTGGAAACAAACTGCGGCGTTTCGAGTTACCGCGCGCGCAATCGATGACTGGGCGACAGTATCGAGTTGCGCGCGCGAGGGAGACTGAGTATCGACGCGTGACCGATCGCTATCATAATCACACTTCCCCTCTTATCACCTCAGCGTGCTGAATAAAACATACCGCTTTCCTGCCAAGAGCAGTCACCCCGAACAAACTTATTCAAGTTCATTTCAAACACTGAAAGAAAAAGAAGGAAAGCTGAAATGGGCTCAATTAGTGTCATTCCTGTGATGCGGTGCCTTTTAAAAATCTGTAACGTTAAAAAAAAAAAAAAAAAAAAGAATATGTTATGCTTATGCTATAATTCCAGTTATAATTTCGGATTATAAAGTTAAACGGTGTCAAGAAATCAACAGGATGTCTAACAGTATTATTGTTCAGTGAGATATATTGCTGAGGTAACTTAGCTTACACTCGCTAACAGCTACTTTAAATTCATTTTCATACTTTTAATCATATTTTGAAAATATAATACTATTCTTACCCATTTCTGTAATTGTATCAAACAGGACTGAATGTTTTAGAGTGAGACAAACCAACTAATAGCCCACCTAAAACGTCACAGATTTCATAAATGCTAATACTCATTGATGTTTGGATAAACAGGACTGCAAAAATGAAAAGTTTCATTGTAAAACATGGTGGTCTCTTATGCCAAAACCATCTGGTAGGCTTGTTAGGGAAAAAATGAAAAGAAATAAATGTGAAAATATAAATCAAAAATACATTTTCTCTTCCCTAAGAATAACTGTATTGACTGTGGTGTTTTGGCAGAAGCTATGGTTAATTACCATGGTGAACTATTCCTAAAACAGAATTAACATATTTAACGTATTTAACATGTAAAATATGATTTTTAGGCTAATTTAGCTCAAACAAGAGGACTAACATAGTAATACTGCAGTGCCATAATAAGCACTCTATTTCTGGGTTAAATCTTTTTTTTTTTTAACTGGGCCATCAATGATCTGCTTTAAATTGTGCTAAATTCTAAACCTCACAATAGAGAATTTTCCAAAAGTTCACTAGGTAGCACTTTATTTTACAGTACTGTTCTACATTTATGTACCATATAATTACAACTATAGTAATTACTACTAACCCTAAACCTAACCCTAACCTTAACCCATATTAAGTAGTTACCCAGTATTTTTTTGTCAGTACTGATTGATGTTGTGAAGTTATGAAAGTTAGCTAACTTTAGCTAGCAATAGCATATATTAGCATGCTAAATGCTAAGTAGTAATGAGTAAACATGTTGTTGCAAAAGCACCACTCTTCACCAGAATTTTAAACCAGCATAACAGAATCGGTTCTAACTCCCAAAACAACAACATTAAACACTAAAAAGCAGGGGTCGGCAACCTTTTTGACATGGAGTGCCATTTTTTATTTTCCAGAGTAGGGTTGCACCAGCTGTGCGTAAGGTCTCACTTAAATTGGGATGTAAAGTTCACACTAAGGGCTTAGTAACTACTAGTTAGTTTGTAACTAAGTCAGTGCTTAATTTGGTTGCACCGCTTGTTCTTAAAGTGAGAGCAGGCCATTTAATTTATATGACGTTTTTCACACCTGCATTCCAATATACATCTACGCAGCGTGTTTTCATCAGCTGAATGGGAGACTAAACACTATTAAAGTGTGACAAGACTCTTGCGATTGACTGAAAGTGAAGGGCTGCCAGCTCGTGATGAGCGAATGTCTTGCACGTGCTGCACGAGTCTGTTTGGTATATTGCAGTCTCGTCACATTTTAACATTTTATTTAGACTCCCATTCAGCTCATGAAAACACACTGCATGATCATGAGAAAGGATTACATCAAGATGAAGATTGGAATGCAGGTGTGGAATTTATATACATAAAACAGTCTACTCTCTCACCATTGCTGACGTGCCAGTGATTACCCCTCCATGTGCCAAAGGTTGCCGACCCCTGATATAAAGTCTCCATCTTTTTTTCTCTTGCTTAAAAAGACACTTCATTTCAACATTTTTACTCTCTGCATCAAGTCCCATGCAAAGCAGGCTGGGAACTACAAATCCCCTGTCCATGTCTTGATTGGTTCACATTCACCCTAAATAATGTAATCTAGTAGAGTGCACATTTTAGAGAATTACATTAATCAAAAGCAAAGAAAATATGTTTAGAAGAGAAACACAATTTGTTTGTGTAGATCACAAACAATATGATTTAGTAAATTGGACAACCTGCGTTTTCCCGTTTTTCAGTGTGGGTTATTTGAGATAACTTATGCATTGCATTGCTTTATCTGAAAATTCCTCTGCAGAAATATGCTGTCAAACAAGTAGAGAAGATAGACTATTATTACTAACACAACTGCTAATACACAACAAGGTCACGAGGTCATTAATGTCTTTTTGCAATTAATGCAAGGATTAAGAATTCAGTGTTGAGTGATGCATATGTTCTGGCCTTCAAGTGTTAATATCATATTGTGTAAACAAACCATGATCCAATAGACACTTCAACATGAGCTGCTGTGGAAACAGGGACACCTTAAACATGACCAGAATGTTACAGAGCTAAGCCTTTAAATCAAAGGTTTGACACCAGCTCATGATGAGATCTCGGGCAGAAGTGTCACCTAGTCATATCTAGTATTTGAACCCTTCAGCTTGCCACACGCAGTATCCAGGTCCAGTGGCCCAGGTGAAGACTACTGACTATTGCAGGATATGCATCCTGCTATTGGACAGGGAGAACTAGAGAAATGCCCCAAGGTTCAAGCTTTAACTCAGGAGCATGGGAAAATGTCATAAACCAAGTATGGCAATTAAAGGAATATTCTGGGTTCAATACAAGTTAAGCTAAATCAACAGCAAATTTATTTAAAAAATTGTGGTTACAGTAAGGCATATACAGAAGTGAATGGGGCCAGCCAATAAACGTTAAATTACTCACTGTTTCAAAAGTATAGCCACAAGATGTAAACATTATACGTTAACATGATTTTAGTGTGATAAAATCACTTACTAACCTTTTTGTGTAAAGTTACAGCCAATACAGCTGCGTTGTCATGACAACAAATATTTGTTCCCGGTACTGGATAAAACTTTATATTGTAAAGTAAATATAGCAGAAAAGATCAAGTACTTTATACATTTGTACTCAATTTAAACGTAAAAATGAATGCTCTAGATTATAAGTAAACATTATTTTTGTTTGTTATCTTTATAATGCATCATTATGTATCAGTCCTAACGTAGAAAACATTGTCATATTTATTTGCCTATTTGAGGAAATTTCACAGGTAAATAAAATAAGTACATTTTACTTCACTTTTGGAAGCTGGTGTTCCCAGCATGTGCATAAAAATGATTGACTTGAATAATTAATGAGCTTGCATGGTTTCACTGTTTCACAAGTTTATTTACACTGTTTTTATTGTTGATTTTGTCATTACATTTGGCAACTTCTTATTTTGTGAAGTCTGAAGTTTATTTTCTACTCAAAATTAACCATTCATTATAAAAAAAATATATTGGTTGATTGTTACCATGTTTGGTCTGTTGAGGTCTGTGTGCGCAGCTCTGTATGTTATCAGATTTGTTCATAAAATTTACTGAATCAACTGAAATTGACTCACTTTAATCAATATTATGCTATGAAGTAGATTTAATTTAATACCATTAAAATTTGTTAAATTTTAATAAAACTTAAATTAAACAAATAAATCTTACTCATTTTTTTTCAGTGTACTTTTGAAACACTGTGTTTTTTAGCATTTATGGACTGGCTCCATTCACTTCTATTGTAAGTGACTTCCTGTAACTGTTTGCTATAAAATCCTTGGGTGCTGTGGGTAATTGCCAGGATGTTGGTATTAGTTAGGTGGTTCGTTTAGTAGCCCAACCCCTAAATCTATGATATTACGGCCCCTATGGCTTTGGTCCCTTATTCAATATAAGTCTAGGGGATCTGTCTGTCAAAAGTATGATTGCTTAGAAAGCAATAGCACACCTCTCCTTAACAAGCCACTCAATTTGAGGTTTGATTCCTCTATGCGGCAAATAACAAGTTATTTACAGAAGTTTCATACTTTTGTATTTGAGCAAACCCCTAACCAAATATATGGGAAACAGTAATAGTGATGCTTGCCTTAAGCAAACAGCAACAATAAAAGCTTTATTTAGCAAATACCACTAATAAATCGGAATTATTTTAATCCAACCCTGTTTAACAATTTACACATCTAAAAGCCTTCTGTCAGTTTATATTTGTTTAATACAGTTTTGTATTAAACCACATTAAAAATAAATGCTTAAATATAATATGATACCACTGGAACACACTAACATTAACTGATACATAGTGTTGGATTTACACCATCCCACTGAATATTTAAGCAACCTGAGAGTGATTTTCTGAGACTGTCCTTTCAGGTCAAGTCCTGAGATAACCCGTTTGTCGATATATCCTTAAAAAAACAAAAAACACATAATTGAAACTAGGTTACTATATTAACATAATAAACCAATTTTTCAAAGGGTTCTTTCTAGTTTTAAAAGACCATTAAATGCATTCATTGTAATAAAATAAATATCTGTAAAGACTAATTACTGTTTAAAAGGCTTTGAGTGCGAGGGGTCAGTGGAGCTCACGGTGGAGGGCAGGGGTGTGAAGTGACAGTCAGCACATCTGGTCACATTAATAATGCAGAGACCTTTAAACGGCAGTTTGTCACTTATTGAGTGCTGCCTGCTGAAATCTACACTGACACCCAAGCTGCTGCCAGGGGACTTTACCAAATGAGAGTCGGATGAAGGGAGGGGATGAGAGGGGACACCAGACAGTGAGAGGGAAGCGAAGAGGACAAACAGCAACATGAAACGTTGGATGGATTATCAATCTTTTTACTTTTGTTTTTTTGTCTGGAAATGGTTAATTTAAAAAAATAAATAATACTTTGTATAACAAATTCAAAGAGGTTTGAATAACCAAAAGTTTATTTAAAAAAAAAAAAACTATTTCACTCATGTGCGCCTAAACAATAGTGCTTTTTTATAACTTCAAAACAAAAAACAAGCAAAAGAAAAAAAAAAAGTCTACAAGGACATTATTTTCATCTCTGACCAGGCAATCTCTCATGATGATGACAAACATTTAAACTTTCTCCCGCAAAATTGCATTGTCACAGCACCAGACAAATTGTGTACTGTCTCATAAATGGAAAAGATTTAATTTGTTGCACTGCCTAATAAACACGGGCTGAGAAGTCAATGTGAGTTCGGCTCTCATTCGAGCGTCTCAGGAGATTGCCTGTACTTGAACTGGCGTGTTATGTGTTGAGTCTATTTCCCTGTGATGAGTGGGTTCCTCAACACCACGATGACCGAATCGCCTCTAAGGAACATCTTTGAGATGTAGCGATCCTTATTGACTGGCTTGGACTTCTTCT
Organism: Myxocyprinus asiaticus; assembly: GCF_019703515.2. Classification (NCBI taxonomy): domain Eukaryota; kingdom Metazoa; phylum Chordata; class Actinopteri; order Cypriniformes; family Catostomidae; genus Myxocyprinus; species Myxocyprinus asiaticus. Next base: position 39,533,280 of record NC_059361.1, on the reverse strand, counting down.
TGCCTTTGCCACTCTTGGGCACCTCGGTCCACATTTCTTTCACATTCTCCAGCACCATGTTACAATGCCTGCAAATCCAGAGCAAAAAGACAGTGAGGGTCTGAATTGAGGAAAATTATTACATTTGTAGATTAAATGGTTTTTTTTTTTTTTTTTCACACAGTCCTCTTGTATCTGAACAAGATTTGTGACCGGATTTATTTTTCACTGTACAGTCAGTGTTGGGGAAAGGTAAAGCTGTGCCACTTTTTACTTATAAGGATAGTTGACCCAAAAATGAAAATTCATCATTTACTCACCCTCATGCCATACCAGATGTGTTCGACTTTCTTTCATCTACTGAACAAAAATGAAGATTTTTAGAAGAATATTTCAGCTCTGTAGGTCTGTACAATGCAAGTGAATGATGAGCAGAACTCAGATGGTCCATAAAGCACATAAAGGCAGCATAAAAGTAATCCATAAAACTTCAGTGGTTTAATCCATATCTTTAGAAGCGATATGATAGGTGTGTGTGAGAAACAGATCAATATAAGTCCTTTTTTACTATAAATTCTCCTTCCTGTCCAGTAGGTGGAGATATGCATGAAGAATGCGAATTGGCAAAAACAAAAGCAGCAGCATGTTAAAGTGGAGATTTATAGTAAAAAAGGACTTAAATATTGATGTTTCTCACCCACACCTACACTGTAAAATCTAATTAGTTGACCTTAGAAGTAATGTTAACTAGTTACAAGTAAGCTTAACTCATCTATGATTAAAGTATTGTTGCTTTGATTTAATTATTTAAATTGGGTTATAACATGTCTTATAAGGAAAGATATGAGGGATAAGGGAAATTATGACTAGACTCTAAGTTAGCCATATGGCACACTGGACTCTACTCAGTACTTCATAGTGCACATAAATCTGCCCTTTGTAAAGTACAATTGAGTAAAGAGGAATGGCTTAAACTAAACAGGCTCCAATTTCAGAGGTAACATTCATCACCCTCATGGTAACTTAACAAAAATCTCAATTATCAACCAGCTACAACAAAACAACAACTATAGTCATAAGAATTAAAACTACATAAGTTCCCTTGTTTTGACAAACAAACATAATTTATTCAAGCGCAAGGGTTTATGGGTATTCCACACAGTCGCAATTTTGTACTTGGTAATTTTAACTTAGTAGTACTCGAAGCCAAATTTTAAAGAACTTAAGTATTTGAGTTATGATTCCAAAATGTGACATTTCAAGTAATGTTTAATTAGAACCACTTTTTATTAATGACAACTTTATGATTTAGAGAGTAACTGTAACTTAATTTAAACTAGTTAGAATAGTACAAATGTAAGATTAAGTTGAGTAAACTATTTTTTATAATTTGAGATTACTATTAGTGTTTACAGTGCATCACATCACTTCTGAAGATATGTATTTAACCGCTGGAGTCATATGGAAAACGTTTATGCTGCATTTGTGATTTTTGGAGCTTGAAAGTTCTGGCCACCATTCACTTGCATTGTATGGACCTACAGAGCTGAAATATTCTTCTAAAAATCTTCATTTGTGTTCTGCTGAAGAAAGAAAGTCACACACATCTGGGATGGCATGAGGGTGAGTAAATGAGAGAATTTTCATTTTAGGGTGAACTATCCCTTTAACCCTTAAATGCATGGTAATTTTCCCAAACACTTTGACATACAGGTGCATCTCAGTAAATTAGAATGTCGTGGAAAAGTTCATTTATTTCAGTAATTCAACTCAAATTGTGAAACTCGTGTATTAAATAAATTCAATGCACACAGACTTAAGTAGTTTAAGTCTTTGGTTCTTTTAATTGTGATGATTTTGGCTCACATTTAACAAAAACCCACCAATTCACTATCTCAAAAAATTAGAATATGGTGACATGCCAATCAGCTAATCAACTCAAAACACCTGCAAAGGTTTCCTGAGCCTTCAAAATGGTCTCTCAGTTTGGTTCACTAGGCTACACAATCATGGGGAAGACTGCTGATCTGACAGTTGTCCAGAAGACAATCATTGACACCCTTCACAAGGAGGGTAAGCCACAAACATTCATTGCCAAAGAAGCTGGCTGTTCACAGAGTGCTGTATCCAAGCATGTTAACAGAAAGTTGAGTGGAAGGAAAAAGTGTGGAAGAAAAAGATGCACAACCGAGAGAACCGCAGCCTTATGAGGATTGTCAAGCAAAATCGATTCAAGAATTTGGGTGAACTTCACAAGGAATGGACTGAGGCTGGGGTCAAGGTGTCAAGGAATTTGGCTACAGTTGTCATATTCCTCTTGTTAAGCCACTCCTGAACCAGACAACGTCAGAGGCGTCTTACCTGGGCTAAGGAGGAGAAGAACTGGACTGTTGCCCAGTGGTCCAAAGTCCTCTTTTCAGATGAGAGCAAGTTTTGTATTTCATTTGGAAACCAAGGTCCTAGAGTCTGGAGGAAGGGTGGAGAAGCTCATAGCCCAAGTTGCTTGAAGTCCAGTGTTAAGTTTCCACAGTCTGTGATGATTTGGGGTGCAATGTCATCTGCTGGTGTTGGTCCATTGTGTTTTTTGAAAACCAAAGTCACTGCACCCGTTTACCAAGAAATTTTGGAGCACTTCATGCTTCCTTCTGCTGACCAGCTTTTTAAAGATGCTGATTTCATTTTCCAGCAGGATTTGGCACCTGCCCACACTGCCAAAAGCACCAAAAGTTGGTTAAATGACCATGGTGTTGGTGTGCTTGACTGACCAGCAAACTCACCACACCTGAATCCCATAGAGAATCTATGGGGTATTGTCAAGAGGAAAATGAGAAACAAGAGACCAAAAAATGCAGATGAGCTGAAGGCCACTGTCAAAGAAACCTGGGCTTCCATACCACCTCAGCAGTGCCACAAACTGATCACCTCCATGCCACGCCGAATTGAGGCAGTAATTAAAGCAAAAGGAGCCCCTACCAAGTACTGAGTACATATACAGTAAATGAACATACTTTCCAGAAGGCCAACAATTCACTAAAAATGTTTTTTTTATTGGTCGTATGATGTATTCTAATTTTTTGAGATAGTGAATTGGTGGGTTTTTGTTAAATGTGAGCCAAAATCATCACAATTAAAAGAACCAAAGACTTAAACTACTTCAGTCTGTGTGCATTGAATTTATTTAATACACGAGTTTCACAATTTGAGTTGAATTACTGAAATAAATGAACTTTTTCACGACATTCTAATTTATTGAGATGCACCTGTATCTATCAAAAATGGATGTACAAAATGCCCAGATAGTGTAACATTTTTAAAATATTTTCAAGACCATTAGAAAATGATAAAATATATTTTGATATATTTTCATGTTTTATTTTTCATAAATTAAAGAGATAAATCAACAAATCAGGACAAATCAAGAACAGGATTCATTATTTTCACACTGAAATTTCATGATGCAACTGGCTGTCAAACACATATTGAGCTACACATAACACAATCTACACGTGTAACTTATGTGTATTTTCTCAGGCACTTGTTGAGTCTAAACAGATGCACAATTACATTATTTCAGTAGTACACCTTAATAATAACTGTTCATGTTGTTCTTGCTATAAGTTTACTTCGATGTTGTTTCTATGTCAGCTAGCAATGTCAAATGTACATCAAATCAATCACTGAAACATCAGTGTCACCTTGAGTAAGAAATAATGTGAATGTTATGTATGTGTATACACATATAAAATACTGATAATTCACCATTGTTGATAATTCATTGTTGCACAGAAAGTCAATGTGATAGTGTTTATTTGTGAATATATGAATATAGTACTCATTTCTCTTTAAATATACAAATAAATAGATATCATGTGATAATAAACTTAAATAGATATGAAATAATTATAACAAATATAATTTATAGAAGTGCAAAAAAAAAAAAAAGACATATACCTCGGGTCTCTAGAGACCCTATACACATTTGGTACTCAAACCATTTTTGCAATTTTGGCATTTTTTGTGCACCACAGTATTTATAAGAGATAGATTGAGGAATACTAAAGAAGTGTGGGCACAACTCCAAAAAAAATGGATGAGGTACAGGGGTTGGAATGAGGTCCCGGGTCTCTGAAGACCTGAAGTATGCATTTAAGGGTTAAGTTGTTCTCTATTCGAGGAGAATATAGGACACTCGTTTTCTCTGGATGGTGCCATTTGCTAGGGCCCTTTCAGATTCTTGGAAAAACATTGGCCCTCACTATCCTTAAAAGCTTGCTTACACCACAACTTCCATTTTGTGGATAATCTTTAGGCAGAAAAATGTACATTATTTTAGTCAATGGCAATTCAATAATAAATATATATACACACACACTGGTGGCTAAACGTTTGGAATAATGTACAGATTTTTCTCTTATGGAAAGAAATTGGTACTTTTATTCATCAAAGTGGCATTCAACTGATCACAATGTATAGTCAGGACATTAATAACATGAAAAATTACTTTTACAATTTGAAAAAAAAATTCAGAACTTCTTAAACTACTTCAAAGAGTTCTCATTAAAAAATCCTCCATGAGCAGCAATGACAGCTTTGCAGATCCTTGACATTCTAGCTGTCAGTTTGTCCAGATACTCAGGTGACATTTCACCCCACGCTTCCTGTAGCACTTGCCATAGATGTGGCTGTCTTGTCGGGCACTTCTCACACACCTTACAGTCTAGCTGATCCCACAAAAGCTCAATGGGGTTAAGATCCATAACACTCTTTTCCAATTATCAGTTGTTCAATGTCTGTGTTTCTTTGACCACTCTTATCTTTTCTTTTTGTTTTTGTTTCAAAAGTGTTTTTTTCTTTGCAATTCTTCCCATAAGGCCTGCACCCCTGAGTCTTCTCTTTACTGTTGTACATGAAACTGGTGTTGAGCGGGTAGAATTCAATGAAGCTGTCAGCTGAGGACATGTGAGGCGTCTATTTCTCAAACTAGAGACTCTGATGTACTTATCCTCTTGTTTAGTTGTACATCTGGTCGTCCACATCTCTTTCTGTCCTTGTTAGAGCCAGTTGTCCTTTGTCTTTGAAGACTGTAGTGTACACCTTTGTATGAAATCTTCAGTTTTTTGGCAATTTCAAGCATTGTATAGCCTTCATTCCTCACAATAATGATTGACTGATGAGTTTCTAGAGAAAGCTGTTACTTTTTTGCCATTTTTGACCTAATATTGACCTTCAGATATGCCAGTCTTTTGCATACTGTGGCAACTCAAAAACAAACACAAAGACAATGTTAAGCTTCATTTAATGAACCAAATAGCTTTCAACTGTGTTTGATATAATGGCAAGTGATTTTCTAGTACCAAATTAGCAATTTAGCATGATTACTCAAGGATAAGGTTTTGGAGTGATGGCTGCTGGAAATGGGGTCTGTCTAGATTTGATCAAAAATGACTTTTTTCAAATAGTGATGGTGTTGTTTTTTACACCAGTAATGTCCTGACTATACTTTGTGATCAGTTGAATGCCACTTTTGTGAATTAAAGTACCAATTTCTTTCCATAAGAGCAAAATCTGTACATTATTCCAAACTTTTGGCCACCAGTGTATATATACAGGTGCATCTCAATAAATTAGAATGTCGTGGAAAAGTTCATTTATTTCAGTAATTCAACTCAAATTGTGAAACTCGTGTATTAAATAAATTCAATGCACACAGACTGAAGTAGTTTAAGTCTTTGGTTCTTTTAATTGTGATGATTTTGGCTCACATTTAACAAAAACCCACCAATTCACTATCTCAACAAATTAGAATATGGTGACATGTCAATCAGCTAATCAACTCAAAACACCTGCAAAGTTTTCCTGAGCCTTCAAAATGGTCTCTCAGCTTGGTTCACTAGGCTACACAATCATGGGGAAGACTGCTGATCTGACAGTTGTCCAGAAGACAATCATTGACACCCTTCACAAGGAGGGTAAGCCACAAACATTCATTGCCAAAGAAGCTGGCTGTTCACAGAGTGCTGTATCCAAGCATGTTAACAGAAAGTTGAGTGGAAGGAAAAAGTGTGGAAGAAAAAGGTGCACAACCAACCGAGAGAACCGCAGCCTTACGATTGTCAAGCAAAATCAATTCAAGAATTTGGGTGAACTTCACAAGGAATGGACTGAGGCTGGGGTCAAGGCATCAAGAGCAACCACACACAGACATGTCAAGGAATTTGGCTACAGTTGTTGTATTCCTCTTGTTAAGCCACTCCTGAACCACAGACAACGTCAGAGGCGTCTTACCTGGGCTAAGGAGAAGAAGAACTGGACTGTTGCCCAGTGGTCCAAAGTCCTCTTTTCAGATGAGAGCAAGTTTTGTATTTCATTTGGAAACCAAGGTCCTAGAGTCTGGAGGAAGGGTGGAGAAGCTCATAGCCCAAGTTGCTTGAAGTTTAGTGTTAAGTTTCCACAGTCTGTGATGATTTGGGGTGCAATGTCATCTGCTGGTGTTGGTCCATTGTGTTTTTTGAAGACCAAAGTCACTGCACCCGTTTACCAAGAAATTTTGAAGCACTTCATGCTTCCTTCTGCTGACCAGCTTTTTAAAGATTCTGATTTCATTTTCCAGCAGGATTTGGTGCCTGCCCACACTGCCAAAAGCACCAAAAGTTGGTTAAATGACCATGGTGTTGGTGTGCTTGACTGGCCAGCAAACTCACCAGACCTGAACCCCATAGAGAATCTATGGGGTATTGTCAAGAGGAAAATGAGAAACAAGAGACCAAAAAATGCAGATGAGCTGAAGGCCACTGTCAAAGAAACCTGGGCTTCCATACCACCTCAGCAGTGCCACAAACTGATCACCTCCATGCCACGCCGAATTGAGGCAGTAATTAAAGCAAAAGGAGCCCCTACCAAGTACTGAGTACATATACAGTAAATGAACATACTTTCCAGAAGGCCAACAATTCACTAAAAATGTTTTTTTTATTGGTCTTATGATGTATTCTAATTTTTTGAGATGGTGAATTGGTGGGTTTTTGTTAAATGTGAGCCAAAATCATCACAATTAAAAGAACCAAAGACTTAAACTACTTCAGTCTGTGTGCATTGAATTTATTTAATACACGAGTTTCACAATTTGAGTTGAATTACTGAAATAAATGAACTTTTCCACGACATTCTAATTTATTGAGATGCACCTGTATATATATATATATATAAAAATGATAAGAAATCTAAATGTATTTCTTCGAGAAACAGGTTTTCAGCATTTAAATGTTTATTACTTTTCTCCTGTCCATCTCTCAATCACAGGCAGCTGTATATGATTAGCACTTCCTAAACAGTTGTGCAGTTTCATCGATTAAGAGAAGCTGAATGATCTCGCCCTTTATGAATCGTACAGTATGTTTCTAATCGAGGGGAATACCTGTCAAATGCCTTGACTCGGCCCAGTAGCTTCTTGTTGTTGCGGCAGTTGATCAGAACTTGTGTGTTATTTTTCACAGACTGGGTGAGCACTGACAGAGGGCCGGTGTTGAACTCTTCCTCTTCTCTCTTCTGCAGCTCCTCGGGAGTCATCTCAGATTTGGGCTTGTTTAACAGACTCCTAATACAACAACTGCACTGTTAGATTGGATGGATGAAGATCAATGTACACTGATAATAATACGAAGACGTCGTTGAGCGAAAATACTTTGAGTAAATTTTAACCACAAATCTAGCTAATTTTGGTCTTACATGTTCTTCAGGAATATTGACTGAACATTTTCTAAAACAACAAAGAGTACACCTGCAAAATAGCCATAACAAACTGCCAATAATAATGAACACACAAAAAAAATATAATTTGATCACAAATAGGAAAATAAACAAAAAACGTTTCGATTTGTATTCTCGTCGCAAGAGACTTCTAATAAGTTCATTGTGTCTGCTAACATTAGCATGAGTTTCTACTGCAGACTTTTTGAATAAAAACCAGGTATTTACATTCCCGAAAAGAAGAACTAAATCATACATCAGTGTAATGTGTAAAGAAGAGTAAACTCACATGTTTTACTAAGTTTTGTCTTCTCGGATGTCTTCAATGAACTGAAAGCAGCAATAGCTCACAGTGCGCCTCACGTTTCTACAACGTTAAATTACTTCCGGGTCAGCGCCGCTTTGGCGTCTTTGTCTTGAACAAGTTCCGGATCAGCTTTCACCAACCCCGAGTTGTATTTATGTATATATTTTTTAACCCGTGTGCGACCTTGGGGACATTTTTGTCTTTTCGATCATTTTGCAACACACACCAACGGCATAAATGTTTGCCAAAGGTGTGTGTTTTTGTGGGAATTTTGATATTTCAACCTCAGTTCCTATAATACATCTATATTACACTGTGTACACAAAATAGTTACACACAGGACCCACTGAAACCCATTAAAACTAAAATATTTGATCCCAGTGCCGCTGAAGCATAAAATCATGAATTCTGTGATATTATGCTTTCATTCCGGAGCCCTGGCTTCAAAATGTAAAATGTTTAATATTTTCCACCAGATGGCGCCATTTTCCTCATGTTTAGCCTATGGAGTTAATACATACTTTTCCCATTTTCTGTTTGCTGTATTTTAGAGCACTGTAGGCCAGTTGAATAAATGATGCAGCTAAAATTGTGCATGTGTGTTGGTATGGATGTCAGAGTGTGTTTTATATGTGTGTATTGAGAAATGTGTGTGTGTACATGTTTATACTACATTGTGGGGACCAAATGTCCCCACAATGATAGTAAAACCTGAGATCACCTACCTTGTGGGGCCCAGCCAGCGGTCCCCGCGAGGGAAATGGCTTATTAAACAAACTCAACAATGTTTTTTTGAAAATGTAAAAATGTTTAGATCTACATAAATCCAGGGGCCTGGGTAGCTCAGTGGTAAAATACACTGGCTACCACCCCTAGAGTTAACTAGCTCACTAGTTTGAATCCCAGGGCATGCTGAGTGACTCCAGCCAGGTCTCCTAAGCAACCAAATTGGCCCAGTTGCTAGGGAGGGTAGAGTCACATGGGGTAAACTCCTCGTGGTCACTATAATGTGGTTCATTCTTGGTGGTTTGTTTTCGGTGGGGCATGTGCCTCCACACATGCTGTGTCTCCGTGGCAACACACTCAATAAGCCACGTGATAAGATGCACGGGTTGACGATCTCAGACACGGAGGCAACTGGGATTCGTCTTCCACCACCCGGACTGAGGCGAATCACTACGTGACCACAAACAATGTTTTTTTGAAAATGTAAAAATGTTTCTGTGAAGGTTAGGTTTAGGGGAATTGGGCATTCCAAATTGGGAGAAAAAAAAAAAGGTTCTATATAAATCCATAAAATGCATGGAAGAGTCCCCACAATTATATAAAAACAAGTTTGTGTGTGTGACTGTAAAAAACAACATGTAAACAAACTGGCATTTAAAGGGTTAAAATCCTGAAAATGAATTAATATTTGGTAGTTATGGTCAGGACTGATGTTGGTTAAAAAAATAATTAAAAATATAATATTATTATGGCAGTTTTTTGATGCAGACATTTTTGTCCTCTAAGGACCTTTGAGTTACTTTTTTTAATTGATACACAAGGGTTAATAAAATTAACCAGTCTTTCTACCAGTCTTTCGCATTGCTGTTTGGTGACTTTATGCCAATCCTGGTGCAAAAATTTAAGCAGCTTGGCTTTGTTTGATGGCTTGTGACCATCCATCTTCCTCTTGATCACATTCCAGATGTTTTCAGTGGGGTTCAGGTCTGGAGATTGGGCTGGCCATGACAGGGTCTTGATCCGGTGGTCCTCCATCCACACCTTGATTGACCTGGCTGTGTGGCATGGAGCATTGTCCTGCTGGAAAAACCAATCCTCAGAGTTGGGGAACATTGTCAGTGCAGAAGGAAGCAAGTTTTCTTCGTGGTTTGATTCATGTGTCCTTCACAAAGACGAATCTGCCCAATTCCAGCCTCGCTGAAGCACCCCCAGATCATCACCGATCCTCCTCCAAATTTCACAGTGAGTGCGAGACACTGTGGCTTGAAGGCCTCTCCATGTCTCCATCTAACCATTAGATGACCAGGTGGAGCATTGGTAATGATCTGGTTGGTGTGCACGGTAAACATTGAAAACGTATTCGGTCACGGGAAAAATAAGCTAACTATTAATGAATAAATAAATTATGAGCCATCGAATATCAAATCAAAGTCTGAGTTTTTCTTTGTACTTTAAAACCATCACTAGTGATGCAAACACTTGTGTGAAAAATCACAAACTGGTGCACAGAAACATTTACATTTATAAACCATGCTTCCAGTATTCTTAAGACTGTTAGACTGCTAATATTATGGGTTGATATCTTTCTTTAACATTTTGCTTTTCTTTCCCATCTTTTTGTAGGTAAGAACAAATATAGTGAAGTACCTCCAGCAGGCAGAGATGTCAAAGCCTTATTCCCCTACATCCTACATTTAGCAAAACAGGCCTGCACATAGATCATTTTGAATTCTTATTTTAATTTAATACATTTTATGGATTTTATTAATACCTTACATACTGTAAATAGTTTTCTAGTAATAGACACTAGAATTGTAAGTAACATTTAAAGTGATAGTTCACCCAAAAATGAAAATTCTCTCATCATTTATTCTCATGCCATCCTAGATGTGTATGACTTTCTTTCTTCAGCAGAACACAAATGAAGATTTTTAGAAGAATATCTCAGCTCTGTAGGTCCATACAATGCAAGTGAATGGTGGCCAGAACTTTAAATCTCCAAACAGGACATAAACACTGGAGTCATATGGATTACTTTTATGCTGCCCTTATGTACTTTTTGGAGCTTCGGTTCTGGCCACTATTCACTTGCATTTAATGGACCAACAGAGCTGAAATATTCTGAACAAAAACAAATACTTTTAGAAGCAGAAGAAAGTCATACATATCTGAGATGAGGGTGAGTAAATGAGAGATTTTTCATTTCATGAACTATCTTTTTAATAATGCAATGGGGGTTTAATGTTTTCAATGCCTAGTGTATTTAACAGTAATTATAAATGTTATTTTATTGTTCTACATGCTGTTTATTAAAACATTTGTAAAATAGTTTAAATGTACTTATTGAATGTATTTATATTCATCCAAAAACAAAGAAGCTACCATGTTTACACATTTGTTTATGGTGTGGTTTATTTTACAATACTTTTTAAGCATAAAACAATCTGAAAATATTAACCCACTTATGAGATCAAATTAACCAAGCATTCCTGTAAAAAGTAACCTGCATTTGGGTTGAATAAACATCCCAATTGCTGCATATGAAAAAGCCAACATGCTGGGATAGTTTAAACCAATGTGTGTTCTATCACATATTTAAACAGCGGCTGGGCTAAAAACAACCCAATTTGGGTTATTTTTAACCCAGCATTTTTTAGAGTGTACAGTGTATATATATATATATATATATATATATATATATACATACATATATATATATGTATGTACCACTTGCTGCTATCTTTCACCGTCATGAAATGGAGCAGTCTGATCTACAGATCTGCCTCACATTGAAGTATGCATGTATAGATAACACAAGAATGTGTCTGGCCTCTTAGCTGTGGTGTGGGGTAATATTTAGGGGGCAGAGGGTCAGGTGTGTAGACCAAACAGACATCTCTTTGTTATGTGTCATGACTGACAGGGAAGACGGCTGTATGATGGGGCGAGTTTGTGAAACAGACAAAGATGTGTCAGTGCAGCGCTGAGACTCCAGGGGATTGGCTTACTGCTCAGAGACAGGCGGGCGCCCGCGGAGCAGAATCCCACCCATGTGATTTCACAGGGTGGTGAGTTTGCTTGGGATAATAGCACCCTATAATGTGGAGATTTGAGGATCATGTCTGTGGAATTGGTTTACAAAGCTTAACTATCATTTGGAAATGCTCTCAAGTCCTTCAGGTACATCGGCTTATGTTTTCACCTCACCAGCTCACTTCCTACTCACACCAAGCATCTTTAGAGCCTCATAAGCGCCCCTTACAAACAGAAACCAAAGCAGGGAATTAAACCATGATCACAGTTGTTGAAGGAGCATAAACTTGTCCATAAACTTTCCTTCGGGCTGTTTAATGTGTTTGTGTGTGTTGAAAATAGTCTTCAAAAGTGAGCTAACTCTGAAAAAACGTTCCTTTAGAAACATTCGGGGACATCCTGAGTTGGAAAATGTAAAAATAAATAAAAACACCCTGCTAAATAGACCAGCTTGCAATTCCTGGTTAGTGCTGTTTGGTGCTGGTGAAGCTGGTTGACCAGTATGGTCTTTCTGATAAAGCTGGCTAAGCTTGTTTAAAAGCCTGGTGGGGACACCAGCATCCAATGCTGGGGGACCAGCACCCAAAACACAGCATAAGCTGGTGAAATACTGTTTTAGTTTTTTGTTTTATTCTAAGAATGCAAAAGGTTTTCTTTTTGGGGTAGGGTAGGGGATAGTCTATAATACTTATAATTAGCTTTTATATAGCAATCAGTGTTGGGTGTAATCTGATTACAAAGTAATTATTTATTGTAATCTAGTAGAGCGACGCATTTTAGATTCTTTCAATCAAATTAATTAAGTACTTGGCTTCCACATATGTCTAAAATAATCATTATAATAATTATTTATGTAGAATGCATTCAAAACATGAATATATTTATATTTACGTCTATTTGCATTTCTGTATCAGCTGTGACAGGACGAGTGCCCCTAATGAGTCATTGTAAGTGAGTAATGAGTGGTGCTGAAGAAGGAAATATAGACATTATTTTAAATTTGTTGAGTGAAAATACAAACTTTTCTGAGAATGGTGTTTAGGAAGTAACTTAAAAGTAAATTAATTAGTAATGTGATTACTTTTTTGGTGAAGTAATTAGTAAAGTAATAGGATTGCATTTTTAGATGCATTTCTATTTTATTTTTTCCCAAATTCCTATTTTAAAGTTGAAACAAATTTAATCATCAAAAAAACTAGAATTAAAATGAATTCATAGAATTCTTCTACAAAGATCCTCACAGCCAAATATGGCTTAAATGTGCTTATTAAACCGCAAAAGGCTGCAATTTAATTTTATGAATATATAGTCTGCATGTGCTGTGCGCTTCAAGCTTAATGTGTGCTCGGGTTTCTGTAATCTATATACAAACACAGAGTGCATGTGATGCTTATGCCTATGATGAGGTGTTATCAATGTAAGAGCGGTCAGCTTCACACATTCATTTTGAAGCGTGCAGCACAGTCAGACTGTATACACTATAAAAACAAATTGAGTGTGAGTTTAAAGTAAATTCCTGGTTACTAGTTGCATGACTTTCACAGTATATTTTACAGTAGTATTTCTATAATTTATTACAAATTAAAGACAACTGCAGGGCTCCAGACTGTGACGAAAATGGTTGCAAATGTGACCAAAAATAATTGATCACTGCACCGCAAGCAACAACAAACCCAGCACAAAAGACTCGGGAACAAATGATTCTTCTGAACCTGATTTTTTTCATGAAAAACTCGAAAAGAACTGAGGGTTTGAACTCAGGGGCTGCGTTCCACTTCAAAATTTTATGCCCTTCCCTCGTTAAATTCCCTCCATCTCATGGACTTAGATGTACGTCATTGCTTACATTGCGCGAGTGCCCACTACTGGTGAAACCTGTGCAGTGGGTTTAACTGGAACACCCTAAACCCTTGATCACTTGGAGCATGTTGAAGACTGATGTCAATTTGTGGAATTATTAAGTGACTTTTTCACCTGTGAAAACAATGTTTTCGGAGATTGATGCAGCCACAGATTTTACTAAAGGTAAAATTTAGTTGTAATTTCAGAGGCCTATGTATAAATCTAATATGTTTAATTTTTATTTTTTATTAGAATTAATTGTTAGAAAGGATTAATCAAGCTTTACAAAAACGAAAATGGTAACATAACAATGAACACACAGGCTATAACTGTGTGACAAACTGATAGTTTAAGGTAGCTACAAGTTTTATGCTGTTAAATCTCGATATAACTTTTCTAAACTGCTTAATTGTCCTAACTTCACTTCCGTCATACATTAGAGTTGTGTGGGGGTGGGGTTTATGAAGTGCAATCTGCTGTCATGTCACAATCGAGTTGCATTGTGGGTTATGGAGCTGCCTGAAGCGTACATCAGAGTAGACTCGCTCCCTCAGTCAAAATTGAGAGGTTGAGGGTCTGTCAGTAGAAACTTTCTTGCTCACTTAATGAAGTGGAACGGACTTCCAAAAATGGCTGCGGGATTCCCCCGAGGGGAAGTGCTTAGGGGAGTTTGTGAGTGGATGTTAAATGTGAAGTGGAATGCAGCCAGGGGCTCAGGTTAGCAGTTTGATTCAGATACACTTTCTTAGCGAATCAGCCATCAGTGAGCTCACAACTGGGAAAGCAGACATTTCAAAATAAGAGTCCCATGTGAATTTCGGGCTTCTTTATAATTAAAAGTGTAAAAATTACACTTTTTTTCTTCTGGTAATTATTGATTGGGATTGGAGTAGCACAATAAACTGCATCTGGGATTTCATTCAGTGTGCACTTTTGTAGTCTCTGTGTTTGGGCAAAGAGTAAAGAAAGACTAAGGCAATATTTTAAAACAATTTAAATTATATATATATATATATATACACACACACATACACACTACTGGTCAAAAGTTTTGAAACACTTGACTGAAACGTTTCTCATGATCTTAAAAATCTTTTGATCTGAAGGTGTATGATTAAATGTTTGAAATTAGTTTTGTAGACAAAAATATAATTGTGCCACCATATTAATTTATTTCATTATAAAACAGAAATTTTATTTAAAAAAAAAAGTTTTTGAAATTGATGACTTGGACTAAATAATAAAGAAAAGCAGCCAGTAAGTGCCCAACATAGATGGGAACTCCTTCAATACTGTTTAAAAAGCATCCCAGGGTGATACCTCAAGAAGTTGGTTAAGAAAATGTCAAGAGTACATGTCTGCAAATTCTAGGCAAAGGGTGACTACTTTGAAGATGCTAAAATATAACACAGTTTTGATTTATTTTGGAATTTGTTTAGTCACAACATAATCCCCATAGTTCCATTTATGTTATTCCATAGTTTTGATGACTGTACTATTATTCTAAAATGTGAAGAAAAAATTATAATAAAGAATGAGTAAGTGTTTCAAAGATTTTGACTGGTAGTGTATATATATAATCAAGCTTTTGACACTTGAGGGACTTCTACACAACTATTACACAAGGTGCAAATATTCATTGATGCTCAAGAAGGCAACACACTACTATATGCATACTGTACTTTATGTAAATATAATGTAATGTAGATTCTGAAGAGCAGTACTCAATAAAAAAAACTTTTATCTCTTATATTTGTATAAATGATGAAAGGGGTGTGAACATTTATGAACAATGAATGGGTTATCGGCTGTCTTCCTTTTCTTCGGCTTTCTGTCTTGTTTCTGAACAGCAATCTAAACTGAGAAAATCTGTGATTTGGTAACTAATTACAGCCATTTGGCTCCTTAATGTTTCAGTTTAGGAGCCAATGGCTCCTAAGTAATTTCTTTAGTCTGGAGCCCTGAACTGTATACTGTGACTTCATAGTGAACAGGACCAATAAATGACTGTAATATAGCAATGTGTTGTAGAATCACAATGATCGTCTGTACATATTTTTTTTTATATCTACAGTGTTTGTTAATTGTCATCATCACTGAGATTTGTATGCTGAGTGTTGATATCTTGCATGCCTGATTGACAAATCAAGTTAAAAAGTTAATGAGCGATAAAACCAACCATATTATAGCCTAGCCTTGCAAACTTCCGTTCCTCATTATTCATTTAAAATTTTACTATTTCTTTACTTTCAAATGCATAATTTGGTGTAGTTTATACATCATAGGCCAACATAAAATCAATCACTAATTTGACTATTTTCTCCATACATTACAGTACATTAAATTGTGTTCTTAAACACAATTGCACCAACTGGGAGAAATGTAACTAGAAATAAATAAGATAAGGTCCCATCCAAAGGGAACACTAAACACCATAATGGTGACTTCAAACAGCACACAATAAGACACCACATTTCAGCAGTACACAAAAGGTTTGCTTTTCAGCATACACCCCACTGACATGCAG
The DNA here is from genome assembly GCF_019703515.2 of Myxocyprinus asiaticus. NCBI lineage: Eukaryota > Metazoa > Chordata > Actinopteri > Cypriniformes > Catostomidae > Myxocyprinus > Myxocyprinus asiaticus. The sequence goes on along the minus strand of NC_059361.1, from coordinate 39,517,120 downwards.
ACACACTCAGACAGCTTTGTGCATCTCTCTCTCTCGTCTGCCGCTGTCTGCTCTCCTTAAATACTCCCGCCGTCCCTCACTGGAATGCGAGACCGGTGTGGCACACAGGTGGACCTCATTCACCACTTAACCTCCCGGCCTCGCTCTGCCCAGATGCCCCTCGGCCCCACCCTTCTTGCCTCACAGTAAAATATTGAAAACAGTATTTTATTGTAAGAAATTACAATTTTTTACAGTGTATTTATGCAATTAAGTCTCAACATTTTGAGATTTAATCATCACACTAGGACATATCATGATTTTAATTTGATTAATTGAGCAATAATACTTTCATTTAATCCCAATTATGTCAAATTCCATGACATTCCGTGTTTAATAGTTAATTCCGTTTTTATGACTTGATTCCACGATTCTGTCATAGTTTTCTGCATCGCAGAAATCATAGAGCCCTAGATAGGTAAAATCTTGATGTAAACTTTGATGTTGGCTGAACAAAGTCTTGTCTGAAAGTTTAAACCAGTTTTAAAAGTTTGAAGTTTGATTTTTATATGGAAATTAGAGTGACAAACAACCATCTAGTTAGATAGACAGATAGCCAGACAGATTGTCAGATAAATGGTCAGTTGGGAAAGATATAGCACACTAAGTCAGAACAGTCTGAAGGTCTGTGCCAAGTTTGGTGGCCAACATAATAAGCTTTAAATAAAAACAATTTGTCTATGGTATGTTATCATTTAAATAGCTAAGAAAAAGTGTGTGTGTGTGTGCGGGTTTGGGTGGTTTACGAGGACATTTTTTGGGGTTAAAAACTGGTAATTACAAGGGTATTATGCTATAAATGTGGTTTATGAGGACACTTCTAGTGTCCCTATAATTCAAATCGCTTAAAAAACATACTAAACGATGTTTTATTGAAAATGTAAAAATGCAGAACGTTTTTTGTGAGGGTTAGGTTTAGGGGTAGGGTTAGGGTAAGGGGATAGAATCTATAGTTTGTACAGTATAAAAATCATTATGTCTATGGAGAGTCCTCATAATGTTAGCTGCACCAACATGTGTATGTGTGTGTGTGTGTGTGTGTGTGCGTGTGTGGTCTCACCAGCAGGTTTCAGTGGACACTTATACTGTTCCGGCCTCAGGACATTATGTGGAGTAGCACATGCCCAACAGGTTTAATTTATATATTGCCCTGTTTGTATTGCAGACTACAGTACATGCTGTAATTGAGAGGTGTAGAAATCATTAGTTAAGCCTGTCAAAAGGAGGACATCACCTATTACACAAATTAAAGGAGCATAGTATCAACTTACAGCAGCCTCAGGACATCTCTTCACTGTCTATCTGTTTCTCTCCTCATTTCCGCCACTCGTTCCCCGGCAGACTAATTATGTTATTACTCAGCAGTCATATAAATATTATGGTTATCTTTTGCATCTGAGACTGTAGTTTGCCAACAGTTTTCCTGTAAGGTTACAATGAAACGTGCTTGAAGCTGCCATTGACCGCAGCCGCATGTGTGTGTGAGACAGGACCTGATCAGATGTGTAGTCAAGACCAGACCATCCAAGACAAAGACCAAGACTAGACCCCTCGAGACTCAGACCAAGACTAGACCCCTCGAGACCCAGACCAAGACTAGACCCCTTGAGACCCAGACCAAGACTAGGCCCCTTGAGACCCAGACCAAGACTAGACCCCACGAGACCAGACCAAGACTAGACCCCTTGAGTCCCAGACCAAGACTAGACCCCTCGAGACCTAAACCCAGACCAAGACTAGACCCCTTGACACCCAAATCAAGACTAGACCCCTCGAGACCCAGACCCAGACCACGACTAGTCCCCCCGAGACCCAGACCAAGACTAGACCCCTCAAGACCCAGATCCAGACCAAGACTAGAGCCTCGAGACCCAGACCAAGACTAGACCCCTTGAGACTCAGACCAAGACTAGACCCTTCGAGACCCAGACCAAGACTAAACCCCTTGAGACCCAGACCAAGACTAGACCCCTCGAGACCCAGACCAAGACTAGACCCCTCGAGACCCAGACCCAGACCACGACTAGTCCCCCCGAGACCCAGACCAAGACTAGACCCCTCAAGACCCAGATCCAGACCAAGACTAGAGCCTCGAGACCCAGACCAAGACTAGACCCCTTGAGACTCAGACCAAGACTAGACCCTTCGAGACCCAGACCAAGACTAAACCCCTTGAGACCCAGACCAAGACTAGACCCCTCGAGACCCAGACCAAGACTAGACCCCTCGAGACCAGACCAAGACTAGACCCCTTGAGACCCAGGCCAAGACTAGACCCCTCGAGACCTAGACCCAGACCAAGTCTAGACCCCTTGGCACCCAAACCAAGACTAGACCCTTCGAGACCCAGACCCAGACCAAGACTAGACCACCCAAGACCCAGACCAAGACTAGACCCCTCAAGACCCAGATCCAGACCAAGACTAGAGCCCTCGAGACCCAGACCAAAACTAGACCTCTCGAGACCCAGACCAAGACTAGACCCCTCGAGACCCAGATCCAGACCAATACTAGAGCCCTCGAGACCCAGACCCAGACCAAGACTAGACCCCTCAAGACCCAGATCCAGACCAATAATAGAGCCCTCGAGACCCAGACCAAGACCAAGACTAGACACCTCGAGACCCAGACCCAGACTAAGACTAGACCCTTCAAGACCTAGATCCAGACCAAGACCTATCCCCAAGACCAAGACCTGTCGTTCAAGACCAGGCAGTACATTTTAATGAACCAAGATGCTGAATTTATATTTGAAGAATCATCTCCAATTACCCAATTCTTGAGTAATCATGCTAAATTGCTAATTTGGTACTAGAAAATCACATGCCATGATATCAAACACAGTTGAAAGCTATTTAGTTCATTAAATAAAGCTTAACATCATCTTTGTGTTTGTTTTTGAGTTGCCACAGTATGCAATATACTGGCATGTCTTAAGGTCAATATTAGGCCAAAAATGGCAACAAAAAAAAAGAAACAGCTTTCTCTAGAAACTTGTCAATCAATCATTGTTTTGAGGAATGAAGGCTATACAATGCTTGAAATTGCCAAAAAACTGAAGATTTCATACAAAGGTGTACACTACAGTCTTCAAAGACAGATGACAACTGGCTCTAACTAGTGAATTTTGAAGTCGTTCATGAAGGATTCATTCATTTTGAACAAATCTTTTATGTGACTCAGAAGAACGAATAGTCTCAGAGAGTGATTCGTTCATTTTCGTTCATTTTCATGTGCATTGCGCAACCTCCGTTCATATGTTATGTGAAAACCGCATAGGCGCTGAACAGGAAACAGAAATGATTAGTTTACTTTTCAACTCTTTTTTCAACTTTTTTTTTGGTCCGAGTCATTCGTTCTTTTGTCACGTGGGATTTGGAAATGTAACATTTTAATTTAATTCTGCTCAAATGAACTAAATGAACGAAATGACTTGAATAAAGATTCGTTCATTTTGTTGAACGAGACTCAAGATTCAAGTCAGTAAAATGATCCAATCTTCCCATCACTAGCTCTAACAAGGACAGAAAGAGATGTGGAAGGCCAGATGTACAACTAAACAAGAGGATAAGTACATCAGAGTCTCTACTTTGAGAAATAGATGCCTCACATGTCCTCAGCTGACAGCTTCATTGAATTCTACCCGCTCAACACCAGTTTCATGTACAACAGTAAAGAGAAGACTCAGGGGTATAGGCCTTATGGGAAGAATTGCAAAGAAAAAAACACTTTTGAAACAGAAAAACAAAAAGAAAAGATAAGAGTGGGCAAAGAAACACAGACATTGGACAACAGATAATTGGAAAAGAGTGTTATGGATCTTAACCCCATTGAGCTTTTGTGGGATCAGCTAGACTGTAAGGTGCGTGAGAAGTGCCCGACAAGACAGCCACATCTATGGCAAGTGCTACAGGAAGTGTGGGGTGAAATGTCACCAGAGTATCTGGACAAACTGACAGCTAGAATGCCAAGGATCTGCAAAGCTGTCATTTTTGCATGTGGAGGATTATTTGATGAGAACACTTTGAAGTAGTTTAAGAAGTTCTGAAACAAATCGCTTAAAAAACATACTAAATGATGTTTTATTGAAAATGTAAAAATGCAGAAAGTTTTTTTAGGGGTACTGTGAGGGTTAGGTTTAGGGGTAGGGTTAGGGTTAGGGGATAGAATCTATAGTTTGTATAGTATAAAAATCATTATGCCTATGGAGAGTGCATGTGTGTGTTTGTGTGTGTGTGTGGGCAGGTTTAGGTGGTTTACGAGGACTTTTTTTTTAGGTTACAAACTGGTAATTACAAGGGTATAATGCTATAAATGTGGTTTATGGTCCCCATAATTCAAATCACTTAAAAAACATACTAAACGATGTTTTATTGAAAATGTAAAAATGCAGAAAGTTTTTTGTGAGGGTTAGGTTTAAGGGATAGAATATATAGTTCGTACAGTAGGAGGAGGGATACGCTATTGCAGAGTCCGCCGGGAAGCGGAGGAGCCGCAGCTATCTGCCAAGAAGGGGAGGAGCCGTTCTGTCCACCAGGGGTTGGAAGACTTTCTGCCATCCACCAGGGGAGGAGTGGCTGTGGACCAGGCGGTGGCGTGTCCGGGGACCGACGATCGATTTTTTCTCTCTCTCCTCTCTCTCTCTCTCTCTCTCTCTCTCTCTATCTGTCTCTACCCCTGGCTCTTTCCCTCTCCCCTCTCCCTCCCCTCGTCTGTCCCAGGGCTCCAGAGAGGTGGGGAAGACCTGCTGGTAGCAGGACGGCTGGAAGGGCAACACCTCCCCAAAGGAAGGGAATGGAGGGGAATACATCATTTCGGAGGTTTCCCCAGCCTGAATCGGGCGGTGGAGGAGTGTGACGAGGAGGTGGGTGTGGCCAGGCCGTAACGATAGATGCCCGGCGCTGAATCAGCCCAATCAGCCGGGAGAGGGATAAAGGGGAGCAGAGGACACCAGTTCGAGAGAGAGAGAGACTTACGTGGCCGCTCTGTGTGTGTGTATGTGTGTGTGTGTGTGTGTACGTGAGCTGTGTGGCAAAAATAGGCTTGGTGCCGAAACTATCCACTCACTGCCATGTCTATGTGTTTTATGTTATGTTTCAGTTCTTTTCTGTCATAAAAGTTATATTGACTGTTCTGCCGGTTCCCACCTCCTCCTTGCCCATTCTGAACCCATTACAGAGACCCAGATCCAGACCAAGACACTGAGTAACGAGGCCCAGATCCAGACCAAGACACTGAGTAATGAGACCCAGATCCAGACCAAGACACTGAGTAATGAGACCCAGACCAAACACTAAGTAACGAGACCCAGATCCAGACCAAGACAATGAGTAATAAGACCCAGATCCAGACCAAGACCAAGACCAACTTTATATCAAGATCAAGACTCCAACTCTAGGCCTGGTTTGGTGAAACGGTATCATGTCCTCATAAAGCACTCTTTGTTTAATGGGTGAAAGGCTCCAGAAGCCTGTTCTGCATGGCATCTTTACACATCCATGTGTTCTCTTTATTTATATCAGGTGTTTTTGGGAGGTAAGGTAAAGTTTCACCAGATTATTTATTATAGAACATAATGTGTAACTGCAACTCAGCATTCAGATGAGTGTCATTACTTTTACAGATGTTGATTTTATGTCACTGGTTTAGAAAGATTTGTCTACATTCAAAAGAAAGGATATATTTCAAATCAAATCACTTTTGTTGTCACACAACCATATACACAAGTGCAATAGTGTGTGAAATTCTTGGATGCAGTTCCGAGCATCATAGTAGTCATGACCGTGATGAGACATATACCAATTTACAATAAACATCAGATCAAGTCAACACAATTTAAAATCTAATATACACATAATTACACATAACACAATATACAAATAATAACATACAATGTACAGTATACAATACACACAATATAGAATACATATATAATAAAAAAGTATATATAGTATATATAAAATGTACAGTAGGTTGTATTGTACTGTATTGACATTTTAGTTGTATTGACAGAATATAATATAATAATAATATAATTGATGACAGTCAGATACAGCGAGATATAAGAGTAATAAAGTGCAGTGCTGATGTATTTTGATCGTGGGAGATCAAGAGTTCAAAAGTCTGATTGCTTGGGGGAAGAAGCTGTCATGAAGTCAGCCGGTGCAGGTCCTGATGCTGCGATACCGTCTGCCTGATGGTAGCAGTGAGAACAGCCCATGGCTCGGGTGGCTGGAATCTCTGATGATCCTCCGAGCTTTTTTCACACACCGCCTGGTATATATGTCCTGGAGGGAGGGAAGCTCACCTCCGATGATGTGTCTGGCAGTTCGAACCACCCTTTGCAGGGCTTTGCAGTTGTGGGCGGTGCTATTGCCGTACCAGGCGGAGATGCAGCCAGTTAGGATGCTCTCTACAGTGCTGGTGTAGAACCGTGTGAGGATGTGGCGGATCATTCCAAACTTCCTCAGCCATCTCAGGAAGAAGAGACGCTGATGAGCCTTCTTCACAATGGCTTCAGTGTGGATGGACCATGTGAGTTCCTCAGTGATGTGGACACCCAGGAACTTGAAGCTGCTGACTCTCTCCACTGGTGCTCCATTGATGGTGATGGGACTGTGTTCTCTATCTCTTCTCCTGAAGTCCACCACAAGCTCCTTTGTCTTACTGACGTTGAGTGAGAGGTTGTGCTCCTGACAACAGTGTGTCAGAGTGTGCACCTCCTCTCTGTAGGCTGTTTTATCATTGTCAGTGATCAGACCTACCACTGTTATATCATCAGCAAACTTAATGATGGCATTGGAGCTGTGTGTTGCCACACAGCCATGTGTGTACAGGGAATACAGGAGTGGGCTGAGAACACAGCCCTGCGGGGCTCCAGTGTTGAGGGTCATTGATGAGGAGATGTTGCTGCCCATTCTAACCACCTGGCATCTGCTTGACAGGAAGTCCAGGATCCAGCTGCACAGTGAGCTGTTTAAGCCCAGAGCCCAGAGTTTCTCATCAAGCTTGGAGGGCACTATGGTGTTGAATGCTGAGCTGTAATCTACAAATAGTCTCCCACTTTTTTCCAGGTGGGAGAGAGCAGTGTGTATTGTAGATGCAATGGCATCATCAGTGGAGTAGTTGTTGCGGTAAGCAAACTGCAATGGGTCTAGTGATGGAGGCAGCACAGAGCAGATGTAATCTCTGATTAGTCTCTCAAAGCATTTGCTGATGATGGGGGTCAGAGCAACAGGACGGCAATCATTTAAGCAAGTGATTTTGGTTTGCTTTGGAACAGGCACAATGGTGGAGGTTTTAAAGCATGTGGGGACTACAGACAAAGAGAGGGAAAGGTTGAAAATGTCCATAAAATCACAAGCCAGTTGGTTCACGCACGCTCTGATGACGCGGCCCAGAATGCCGTCTGGACCCACGGCTTTACGGATATTCACCCGTCAGAAGGATCGGGTTACATCCGCTACAGAGACGGAGAGTGAACTAACCTCTGTAACTTCAGCTGCAAGAGCTCTCTCTGTGAGGGCGGTGTTATTTTCCTTGAAACGAGCATAAAAAGTATTTAGCTCATCCGAGAGAGGCAGCGGTGATCATGGTGGAGTTTTTATTCCCTTTAAAGTCCGTGATGATATTAATTCCCTGCCACATGCTTCAAGAGTTGGTGGTGTTAAACTGTCTTTCAATCTTGTTCCTGTACTGGCGTTTTGCTGTTCTGTTTTTCGGAGGGCATAACTGGCTTGTTTAAGCTCCTCCGCGTTCCCGGAATTAAAAGCGGAGGTCCGAACATTAAGTGCCACGCGAACATCGCAATTAATCCATGGCTTCTGGTTCGGATAGATCCGTATTGTTCTGGTCGGACGATGTCCTCTATGCACTTTCTGATGAAACACGTTATGCTATCAGCGTAAAGCTCGATGTCGTCATCAGAGGCGGACCGGAACATCTCCCAGTCCGTGTGATCAAAACATTCTGATTTGAAACTGGCTTTGTTAAAGTCCCCCATCACAATGAACACGGCCTCAGGGTGCGCGGTTTCCTGTTTGCTTATAATCCATACAGTTCCTTGAGTGCCTGGTCTGTGTCGGCTTGTGGCGGGATGTACACAGCAGTGATAATGACCGCTGTGAATTCCCTCGGTAGCCAGAATGGTCGACACAGAAGCATGAGAAATTCCAGATCAGGAGAGCAGAAAGACTTGATAGAATGTATGTTCCTCTGATCACACCAGGATTTGTTGATCATAAGATATACACCACCACCTCTGCTTTTACCTGAGAGGTCTTTCGCTCTGTCCGCTCGGTGCACGGAGAACCCTGTGGGTTCAATGGCTGAGTCTGGAATCTCCGCAGACATCCAAGTTTCTGTAAGGCAGATAATGCAGCAGTCCCTCGTCTCTCGTTGGAAAGAGATCCGTGCTTTCAGCTCGCAGAGTTTGTTATCCAGAGACTGAACATTTGCCAGTAGAATACTGGGTAGCGGGGGTCGATTTGCGCAGCGTCTTACTCTGATGAGAACGCCGGCTCTGTTTCCCCTTTTCCTCCTGCGTTTCCGCGGCCAGGCTGCCCAGACAAAGGCTCTGCTGCCGTGTTTGTAAACAGCGAGTCGGCATTGAGGAATTTTAAGTCCGGTTTACGGTGTGTAATTGCTGAATCAATGTCCAAAAGTGTTTGTCTGTCGTAGACAATAAGGCAGACAACATCCAAGACAAAAAACATAAGAATTGTAAACAAAACAAACAAAGCACTACCATGTTGTGTCGGAGCTCACAACGCAGCAGCCATACTCGGCGCCATCTTGAGTACTAAGTAGTATGAGTAATATGTTCACTCTGAAAATGCAACGAAAAGAAGAGTACTGTGAATACCTGTGTGATGTACAGTACTTCTTCAACTGAAAATATGGAATGTGTAATGTTGGCCACTTTATGCATTTAGCTGTCCCGGTTTGACCTAGAAGGGACGGAGTTACCTTTCCACCATACTGGCCTGACAAAACAAATGTAATTCATGGTCAGCATGGCAAGTTAATCAAGAAGTCTGTGAAGACAGCATCTTACAAATGTGAGTTTAATTATTTACCATCACCCCACACTGTGTGAATATGTGCATTATTTGAAATATAATGTTGAATTGAGTTTGGCTAATGTGCTAAAGCTAGCATCAACACATCCTGTAAATTTTAAACGTCACTTCCATCAACTGCAAAACGGCGAGTGTACCGTTTGAGACAAAACCACACTTTGAAAATTCATACACTAGATGAAGGAGTGCATAGTCTATGTGCACAGTGTATAGTACCTCATTTGGGACATAGCTTTAGATCATTTTTTCATTTTATTTTTGGAACATTTAAATTTAGCCTCAGTGCTGGCATAAAATTACATAAAATCAACCAAAACCTTTAAAAAGGACAAATTTAAAGCACTTACTCATGTGGCATGTAATCCTTGATCACTCAAACGAGGGCACACAAGGTCTACTCATCGCTCATTCTGTGAGGTGAAATCAGTACTCACTCATTGGTTTCCTTGGTTCAAGGGCAACACTTTTAATCTAGCTCACTCAATTACCGCAGCTTGTTCAAATGTGAAAAACCACTTGTGTCTATTTGAAATGGTGTAATCTGATGAAAGTGAATTTTATTCCTAGTGTGCTGTGGTTTAATTCTCTCTCTTTTTCTCTGACTTCCCTCTATCATCTCTTTCTATCTCTACCCTCCTCACCCATTTGAAAAAGGAGATCCACTTCATTACCGAGCTGAGGTTGTGATCGCACTCTAGGGAGCCTCACACATTTTATGTGTGTGTGTGTGTGTGTGTGTGCTAGATTTAGGCTGTTTTTAGGTTATCTATACTTTAATACACATAATACACATTGTAGTCTTTTAGGCCAGTTCTGAATTCACTGTATATTATCAGAGGGAAATGTTATTATTCAGATGTTGCTCTTTCATAGCTCAGAAGACTTAAATGGGTCCTCAGATTTGTTCGATTCAAGTATCAATCTCTTCTCAGATGTTTTCCCAAAATATATAGGGAAAAATAAAAACAGACACAAATAAGTAAATTGTTGACACAGTAAGAGTATAGAGTTGCATATTAATTTTGATGGCATAGCTCAGATAATTTGATCTTGGAAGAATTTGATGAGAAATGTTGGAGTTCATTTTGAAATCATACAGAATTTGGTATCTTGGCAAATCAAAGAGTTTGAAATATTAGATTTCATCCAAAACTCTAGAGGAGACACATGTGAGATCATGGGGTTGTTCTCTCGGGGAGACGTCTCCATTTGCTCAATGATGTCTAGGGGGAATAACTGAGATATAAAAGAGAACATAGAATAAATTATTGAGATGTTACTGAGATCTTTCTTTTTCTTTTTTTTTTTTAGATGAGAGAGTTTGAAGTAACAGCTTATGGACATTTGTCTGTTTTAACTTTAATAAAAAAATAAAATAAAAACTGAGCTTACTAAAGTGCCTAAAATGAAGACTATTAAAGATTAACAATATCAAATAAAAATAGGCAATACACAAATTGTTATTTTCTCTTATTTTTCAAGTAAAATCTAAACAAGCAAATAAATAATATTTGTCGATACACACTGCGATCTCAAAAAAAGTAACACATTATTAGGAGAATTTAATTTTCAAACTTTAATAATTTTTTTTAGAAAGCACATTTAAAATGTCACATTTTAAAAATGTATTTTCTCTATGCCTGCAAATTTTTGTAATTGCACTGATCTCTTAAAATAATATTCCGGGGTCAGTACAAGTTAAGCTCAATCGACAGCATTTGTGGCATAATGTTGATTACCACAAAAAATTATTTTGACTCGCCCTTCATTTTCTTTAAAAAAAGCAAAAAATTTGATTACAGTGAGACACTTACAATGGACGTTAATGGGGCCAGTTTTTTGGAGAGTTTAACAAAGGTGTAAAATTGTCTATAACTTTACACAGAAAATGTTATCACGCTAAAATCATGTTTACACGCACATTGTTTATTTATTGTTTATTATTTACTTTTGAAACAGTGAGTATTTTAACGTTTACCGACTGGCCCCATTCACTTCCATTATAAGTGTCTCACTGGAACCCACATTTGTTTTTGTTTTTTTGTTTTTTTTAAGAAAATAAGGGATGAGTCAAAGTTAATTTTTGTGGTAATCAACATTTTGCCACAAATGCTGTCGATTGAGCTTAACTTGTAATGAACCTGGAATATTCCTTTGTGAACAATTAATGAAACAAAAGTCTATTCCTCCAAAACATTTATTTCATTTTAGTGGATACATGTTTGGGCCAAGACAAAATTGGATGCCAAGTTCTGTAGGGTGTGAAAGGTTATGACTTGTCTTATAAATAATATATTTCATGAACAACATGAAGACATCTGACATGGAAAAGCAATGGACAGAATCATGCAGTTAATTTTTTTATATACACTTTAACCAACTACTCAGCTCAGTCTAAAACAATAGTCCAAACTAGCCAGCATCAAAACACTGTAAGAGGCAGAGGTGGTCAGAACAAAACATGATTGTCTCCTTCTATTTCTTGGTTTTTATAGAAGTGCATTGCTCAACAGACAGTTTTGTTCAACTAAAAATAATAGCTGTTCAACTATACTTCAGGTAAATATTTGTGACCCATTAAAATAGCTTTTAGGCCCAGGATAAATGAAATTGTAAACAACTAGCAATTAGGCAAAACAATAAATAAAATGATAAATTAAATAAATTGAACAATCAATTGACAAATTCCAAGATTTAATGTAATAAAAAAAAAAATAAAAAATAAAAAAAATTGGCCACAAAATGTTATCCTCACAAGAAAGTATTTTGTGATAATTTCCATATAGTCTACCTTTTAATTTTCTACAGGCACAATAATAATAATAATAATAATAATAATAATAATAATAATAATACAATGTTTGAAGAGACCAAAAATATTATTATAACTGGGCATTTGGGCGATTTATTTTTTCCAGTTGTCTATTTTAGCTGAATTTACATTATGACATATGACAGTTTAATTTATACCAAACAAAACAAATGTAAACAAAGATATTCAGTGTATGGAGCTGGCTGTGTTAAAATGCGGGAAGTAACTGGGAACGTCTGTGCACAGTCCTCCAATGTAATCAGAAGGAGAGGGTTTTCCAGGGGGAAACTGTCCAGAAGGAGGTGTTTTGGAGAGGTAAGATTCCTCCTGCGACCAGGGAGAAAGTCCAGCAGTGTGAGGCACCTGATGAGAGTAAAAGTAGCTCGACTGATTGGAGAGTAAATTGAAAGAGCAGGGAGAAGAGAGAGTCAGAGGCACGGCGGCAGATGTGGTGAAAGACGAGGACAGCTGGTGATGGTGCCTGCGCTGCTCACAGCCCATCCCGTAATAAGCTGCCTCTTGACCGGACGGGAGAAGTCTCTCGGAACCGAAGTGATGCGAGCTCTGGGACAGAACCGCTCCGATGTAAGGTGCTGCTGACGCTGAGCTCGGGTGAGGATGCTGGAGCGTCACGAACGGCGGAACCGGCCAATAAAACGAGCTCGCGAACAGTCCGGTGGCCGTGGTGGAGGACAGCCGCGCGCCTCTCTTCATGGCCATCTTGGCCCGGGACGCGGCGGTGGAGCGGCGCCGAAGTTTCCCGGTGGTGCCGCCGATGAACACATCATCACTGGACGGGTCCAGCATCCAGTAGTTGCCCTTTCCCGGGTCGTCGTAGTGGCGCGGAACCTTGACAAAACACTTGTTGAGGCTCAAGTTGTGTCGGATGGAGTTTTGCCAGCCCTGGCGGTTTTCGCGGTAGTACGGGAAATTGCCCATGATGAACTCGTAAATGCCGTTGAGGGTGAGCCGTCGCTCCGGGCTCTGGCGGATGGCCATCATGATGAGCGCGTTATAACTGAACGGCGGCTTCTCGGGTTTATTCTTCTTCTCTTTCTCCTCTGTTGACTCTATAACTTCTCCGGGCTCTTTTTTATCCCGTCGGGTGGTTTCGGTCCTCTCTCGAATCGTACGCCTCGGTTTTTCGGGTCTCCCTTCGAAATCGACGTATTTTCCATGATCTCCCGCAGACGGATGGGAGCGCTGCGGCGGCGGAGGTTTTGCGGCACGGGAGCGCGGTGCGTCCGGCGCGGCGCCGCAGTCACTCATCACCCGCTGGTGTCGGAGCAACAAGCTGCTGATGCTGAAAGAGGACTTGTGGAAAAAACTTACAGGGGCTTTCAACTCCTCCATGTTTAACAACACAAAACACGCTTTCAAAAGGCGTCCAAACAGTACTTGAAAGTTCAAGTACAACCAAAGCGGCAATTGTGCGTCACCAAACACCCTAAAAAGTGTGCATTCATTCTTCAGAGGATGCTTGAGGAAAACAACAAAGATCTGATACGTTTCCCGCACAGCCAATCTCTGTGAATGATCAATGAACTCAAAGACTCAATTATAACACTTCTGAAGCCCGTGAAACTCAAGCCTCTCACCTGAGACCGCCTCTCAGCTCCTGCATGCGCTTCCCTTTTACACATTCATCTGGCTGGATGCCGGGCAAAAACGAGTGAGGCACAAATACGTTACGCAAAGGAGGGCAGATACGACAACAAGTGGAGATGTGAGTAAACAAACAGTTTAGGATGGACAAGAAGCCTAATCTCTTGAGGATGGCCCCCATGCGCCACACTGTAAATAGTTATCTAAAAAAAAAAATATATATATATATATATATATATAAAAAATGTTGACTCAAGCATTAGTCTTTAATTAAGTTATCATTACTCTCTAAACCCTAAAGTTGCCATTAATAAAAACAATCTAGTGGTCCTAATTAAACAGTACTTGAAATGTCACATTTTGGAATCATAACTCAAATAGTTCTTGCACTGCTAACTCAAAATTATCAAGTACATACTTGCGGTTGTGTGAGATACCCATAAGTTCTTGCACTTGAATACATGATGTATGTTTGGTCAAGACAAGGGAACTTATGGAGAAATATAATACATTGTAATTAAAGAATGAATATAGTTTGAATTCTTATGATTATTGTTGTTGTTTTGTTTTAGCTTGATAGTTGTGATTCATCTGGTGAACTTGGAGCCAGTTAAATTTAAGTCATTCTTCTCTACTCAGTTGTACTTTACAAAAGTGCAGATTGATGTGCACCAAGAAGTAGCCTACTGAGGAGAATCCAATGTGCCAAATATGGCTAACCGAGAGTCCAGTCATAATTTCCCTTATACTGAATAAGATGTTACTGTATAAAACTAATTTAAACAATTAAATAAAAACAATGATACAATTATCACAGATGAGTTAAGTTTACTTGTAACTAGTTAACTGTTTCTAAATAATAAAGTTCACTTTACTTGAGCCATATATAAGTATGTATACTTAGAAAAAGTATGCAAACCAATTGCCGTAAAAAATGTAAGTACGGTCAACTAATATGATTCTACAGTGTATGGGCGCGTTTTGAAAGAAGTTCATAAAAGTGATGTTATCAGATGATAAAATGCATGGTACTCTGAATGGCTATATAATCTATAGTCTACTAAATGAGTACCACAATCATGTACCTTGGCATTGCCAATGTAGGCTATTAAATAAATATCAAATTACCAAGGTGCATGTCCACAAACTATAGGAATGGTACTTTTGGTATTTAATGGTGCAGTTTGCAGATAATTCAATTTTTTGTTTAATTTGTTTTATTTGTATGACAAATAATTGATTTGTATCAGGCCTGCCGGAGCATATGAAAGTAGCGCAACAGCAAATACAGGTAATGAAGTACAATAATAGTTCAAATAGAGTAAAAAATATAAATAAAAATAAAATAGTAACAAATTATTTTAATAAAACAAAATATTTTAATAAATACATTTATTTAACCTGGGTCTGTTAAATCCAGGTTAAGAAAGGTAGGCCTACTCAGATGAGGCTAAATAGCCTGATCAATATTAGGCAAATAGTGAACATAATTTTTTTTTTTACGTAAAGAAGATCACACTGAGCTCACGCAAAACTCTTAAAAATAGTCAGTCATTTCGTTTAGCGTTTTTAAGAGAAATGTATTTGCATACACAGTGTTGAGGAATAGATTCACAGAAAAATAATCAAACAAACAGCCAATATTCTTGTCAAGTAACGAAATAGCCCAATAGTCATGCACTGAACAATTCTCAAGAATACCAGACCCTAATGGTAATACCGTAATTTGGAACCCAAAAAGGAATCAAACAAGAGGAATCCTTTAAATATCGAATGAAATTCTGGATAAACCGAAATAAAGTTTTTTTTTATTATTATTATTATTTCAGTTTAAAGTTTCAGATAGCGAAGGAAAAGCTGCCAACAAGTGTCCAGCATGTGATCAACAGTAGGCCACTGTGACGCTGTCTCGGGCGCGTCCGCCGTTGACGCGACGCGTGAAAATACTACATGAACTAAAGCTCGAATAGACTTCAGCAGTGTTTAAATGGGTTACAATCGGTTCAGTCCTAGACTTTATTTAAACGAAAATCCATTGATAGGCTATAAACATTTTCTTATAATATATAATTATTGTTGTGATGTTATTGAAGGGCCCACATGTACAATCGGGAGCGCGGGGTTGTAACACACGCTGGGAAGACGAAACTTCATTTGTTTACTTGTTGCCATATCAACTGTGTAGATAAAAAAAAAAAAAAATGCGGGAATAAAAAAAAAAAAAAAAGTTCATTTTAAAGTAGCAAAAGTAAAAATTCACATGAAAGTATATTTTCATCTCTGTTTTTACTGTTTATTTAAAATGAGGCAGACTTGCTATCATTTTGATCTCCGATCTTTTAGCTAGCATCTTACACAGACCTAGTCTTTTAATTCTCAGATATCCAGCAGAAGTGACCAGCCAGGTTTAAATCCCAGTTGCGCGACGGGGCACGCTGTAACACTGCGTTACAATGTGCCCCAATTCCAAAAAAACTATATGCAATTCCATGCAGTCAGATATGTAATTTACATCATTCCCCTTAATGCGTGTGTGTGTGTGTGTGTGTGTGTTTTGTCATCAATCCATGCATTATTTCGGTCAGTGTTGTGGCTTTGTTGTGCATTTATTGTCAAGTGTCAAAATTATTGCTATATTATATATGACAAAAGTTAATAAATGGCTTTTATTGACATGAAAATTTAGTTTATCTTCTAGACTTTTTAATTAGATCAGATACAGTTGTTAGAGGGGGATTTAAAGCTGTTATATGGTCTTGTTATAATGTGCCCCTCACCTGTTACAACGTGCCCAGCCTATGGGGCACATTGTAACATTTCTCTTTCTTTTTTTCGAGGTAGATGGCGAAAAAGTATACACTGTATTCATGAAACAACACCATGTGTAATAGACACGTGTAAAATTAATAAGAAAAAAAACAAAAAGTGTTCGTTTGTGCCCCGCTCTGCAGTGCGTCAGCAATAGAAAATAATATTATTATAATTAATTTTTTCTCCCAATTTGCAATGCCCAATTCCCACTACTTAGTAGGTCCTCGTGGTGGCGCGGTTACTCACCTCAATTCGGGCGGCGGAGGACAAGTCTCAGTTGCCTCCGCTTCAGAGACCGTCAATCCACGCATCTTATCATGTGACTCGATGTGCATGACTCTCAGCATGTGGAGGCTCATGCTACTCTCATTCACGCACAACTTACCACTCGCCCCATTGAGAGCAAGAACCACTAATCGTGACCACGAGGAGGTTACCCCATGTGACTCTACCCTCCCTAGCAACCTGGCCAATTTGGTTGCTTAGGAGACCTGGCTGTAGTCACTCAGCACACCCTGGATTCAAACTCGCAACTCCAGGGGTGGTAGTCAGCGCCAGTACTCGCTGAGCTATTTTCTTTTGACGTGAAGTGCCGACTGCATTCGGTCAAGCAGAGAGCAGATTCCTATTTACGTTTTATAAAGTTTGGTTTCCAAATTATGGGAGAAAATCCATTACCCATAAGCATTTGTTTTATTAAATTTTTATTTTTTTTACTACGGACTTTAAGGCTAATTGAAATCTGGAGGCAAAACATCTTGAGACTAAAAACATTTAGTAATTTCCTTTAATGTGCAACCCAACAATCATAACTCGTAACGACACGTCTACCTCGGTCCAGTGCATTGCCTTTAAATACAATGCTACATATATACAGCAGGGATCCAATACAACAGTAATTCATGAAAAAGTCAGTGATTTCTGAGTTTCAGAGCAGACAGTGATGCACAACCGGGCCATTCATCTGCAGAGAAATAGAATAAAAAGCATAAAATAAAATAAATGGTTCTCTGATATGATCAAAACACAAAATAATTAACATTGGTTCACTTGCTGGGCATATTTACCCCTAATTTAAACAGACTGAATACTTCATTGCCAGAATAGCATGAAACTCTTTTGCATATTTATAGAAAACAACAGCAAAACACATGAATTTAATGTAAACACCACACAGTAAAATAAATATAAAATGAAAATGAATATGACAGGTAGGGCTGTTCTCACCGCTGAAGTTATCCATAAAGGCGATGCCAACAGAATCTAAGTTGTGTTCTTTTGCATGAGCTCCTACAACTCCCCATCCTCACCCTTCATACACTGTCCCATCTCAGGATATGTAATGAATGTGTCAGTCCTTTACTTCCTCCATGCAGAATATTCTTTTATTTCAGTTTATTTCGGCAACACTTTGTTCATGTTACACATCCTTTACAAAATAACTTTTTGTTGTATAGTGATGGTGTCAGATGGTAATCCTATTCAGGGCCTACTTTTGATACCACATGATCACCTTATTCATATACCACAGTGCTTACTTTGTACTCCAAAGATGACAACGATTACAAAAGGTACATGTGAAAAAAACAAAAAAAACAAAACCAAAAAAACATATACAATGGTACATATTGTTACTGATATTACGATATGTGTAATAAACATAAATATAGTAATAATAGTAACAATACTAAAGTGTATTTATAAGCAGCACCACAAAATAATTGCTTATTATTTAATAAGTATTTAGGTCAATGACTCAACACTAATTTTTATTTATTTAAAGTTATTCAAAATACATTAAAAATGCAATCCAAACAAAACAAAGTAATTTTTATATTTTTGTTCTGGGACTTAAAGTAAAAAATAAAGTAAAAATAGTGGTGTGACCATCTGGAGAATAATAAAAAATATAAAAGTTAAATATAAAAAAAAAAAAAATAAATTAAATAAAAAGTAGGAATAATAATAAACATAAAAGCTTGTTAAAAGAAATTCGTAAAAAAATGTTGGCAGTTTGGAATAATTATGTTTTATTATTTCTTAAAAAAAAAGTACAAGTGAAACCACTTTGTTTTAAAATAGGATTGTAACAGTTAAAGGTGGGGCAAGGAGGAGGCAGGAACCGGCTGAACAATCAACATAAACATTTAATGCATAAATGTACTTAAACAAACATAAACAGACACACATGCAACACAGCCGCGTGTCTCTCTCTCTCTCTCTCTCTCAAACTGGCGCTTCCAGCTTGTCTTTATCCCCCTCCCGGGTGATTAGCCTGATTCAGGGGCGGCTGTGTGTCCTCATGGCCCGGCCCCGCCCTTCTCCTCTTCACACTCCTCCATCACCCGACTCAGGCCGGGGAAACCCCTGGCATGACGCACTCCCCTCTCTTCCTAGAGGGTGAGTGTTGCCCTTATGGCCGTGCCTGCCGGCAGGTCTTCCCCGCCTTTCTGGAGCCCTGGGAGAGACCAGGAGAGGGAAAGGGGAGAGAGCGAGGCGGAGCGACAGAGAGAAAGAGAGAAAGAGAGAGAGAAAAAAATGTGCTCACTGGTTCCCGAACACGCTGTCGCCTGGTCCTCAACTACTCCTCTGCCCTCTGGTGGACGATAGCTCGCTCCTCCCCCGGCGGATGGCAGCGATTCCTCCGGCTCTCGGCGGGCAAAAGCGACCCCTCTATCCCCAGGCAGATGGCCGCGGCTGTTCCCCTGGTGGATGGCAGAGGCGAGGACTCTGTGACAGCGTATCCCTCCTCCCTCCCAGATTTCGGCACCACTGTAACAGTTAAAGGTTGGGCAAGGAGGAGGCGGGAACTGGCTGAACAATCAACATAAAATTTGAATGCATAAATGAACTTAAACAATGAACTTAAACAAACGTAAACAGACAAATATGCAACGCGGCCACGTGTGTCTCTCTCTCTTGAATTGGCGCTTCTGGCTCGTCTTTATACCCCTCCTAGCTGATTAGCCCATGTGTCGTCATGGCCCGGCCCCGCCCTCCTCCTCATCACAAGGATATTATTGATATTTGAAAAAAATTGTCCACCAACATGCAGGTTGCCTTTCTATTGTCACTTGAAAAAAATAAAAAAAATAAGTATGAAGTAAAAAAATAAATACAAATAAAAGATCTGATATTTTAATAAGTCACATTTTGTTCAGGTCAAACGAAGTAACCATTAGAAAACTTCTTGAAATTCATGACTGAAAAGTTTGTGTGTTTGTAAAAAATATTTTTTACCTTGAAAATATGTTAGAAAACTTTTTTTTTTTTTTTGATAATGATTAAAGTTGTAATAATAATGATCAAGTTGTGTGCACTCACATGTATTCAAAGTGCATGTTAAGTATTTGAATACCTTTTACTCGATGGTTACACCACTTTACATTTTTTAAATCATTGTTTTTCAAACAATCAATGAACCAGCATCCCATAAAGAAATCTGATACACGGCAATTTATGCAAAATGCATATAAGAAATATATGTTCATATATGGTTTTCACTGATATAAAAAGGTCAAATACTTGTAAATATATACAACATATATTTCAAAATAGTACAAAAACTGCCTTATATATATAGCCTATATTTTCTCAAATACTAGTGGGATTTGAATGTAGATACAAATATGCTCAAATATATGAACTATATATTGTATATGTATGGCCCAGGGGTGTCACTTTGTTTTAAAAAGTGGTGTGGCATCAAAGAAGAATTAATGAATATTAATTATGTTATGTGCAGATAATGTCAAATAATCTTTTACTGAAATATGTAATAATTATTAATGATAATTAATGTAATAATTTATTTAAAAAGAAATAATAATGAATAATTTCTTTGAAAACTTCTGTACATCAGGCACTGTCAGTACTGATTGGATTTTGTCAGTTGCAGCATGAGTAGTGTGTGTGTCTAAATGCACAAGGGAATATCGCTGCCCGCTGTCACTCAACGCCACAGTCATTATAACATCACAAATAACAACCTTCAGCACTGGATTGCCACTTATTATAACACATGAATGAAATTAAAACTACTGCTCAAGAACTGTTTGAACTTTTGCATAACGTGAAAAGACTCGCTGCTATCACTTACATAATCATTTCTCTAAGTAGGCTACTTAATCATAAACAGTGGACACAAACAATTGTTTTTCATTAAATGAACATTAGACGTGTTTCACTAACATTTAACAAGACAGCGTAACAGTTATTTTTTGTCTCCATTTTGTCTGTTATATCATTGACAAACTTATTTCTGTGAAATATTTTGCTTGAAAAGTGTTTTAAAGTTTCTTTAAAATAAATGCCACTTGATTTGATATTTTGTTATCTAATGCAATGACATTCATACACTTTAAGTGTGGGTTTATTTTTGGGGCCACTTTATTCATAATCCATCACTAAATTTAGCACAATTAAAACTAAATCCCAACTCACTTTTTTGTCATTTTTTATTACAAACTTTCAAAAAAATACATTATGCTTACAAGTGTGCAGCTATAAACATACTATTGAAGTATGAGTCTCTCAATACTGGTTGTTGTTGTTTAAACATCGGTCACACTTTCAGAGGGATCAACAAAAAAACAACAACAACAACACTGGCTTCCAGGGCACAAATGCAAATCACTGGCAAAAGTATCCAGACTTTAAATTTGTGATATTGATGTCTAAACTGAGAAATAATCTTAAGGAATGTTCTGGAACAATAGCGGCACAGAACCCTGGAGCAGCTCGTTCGCTCTCATCTGCTTCATCTTCCTCATTCTGTCCATCTGTGGCCGCAGTGTGGAGCAGTACACACATAATAAAGCCTCATGGCATCCTATAAAGCAGAGTTATCACACAGGAAATGTCAACACAAAGCTCATAAATCTCATTATTAAAATTGCTCTAGATCGTACACGTGATATTGCTGTACTGAAAATCACATAATAAACCATACTTTGCCCTTATGCTGGCATATATATTCATCATTACTAAATTAAATCAAAACACTGATAGCATTTTACAGTTACACACTAATCTTAATTTACCTTAGAACAGTTACTATACTATTTGTATCCACCAAAGTGATCTTTTAACAACAACTTATAACCAAATATAAGCATTTGGACCCTTACAAACTTTGATGTCTTCTTACAAAACATGAATTGCAAATTAAATATTACTCTTATACATATATATATATACAGCAATTATATGTGAGGATGTCTATACTAGCAACAATGCTTTGTGCATGTGAGTTTATTGATGTTAAAAATGATTCATAATTAATGGAGCACCTCTGCTTGAACCCCAGACAAACAACAGTGCTATGTTTCAAAACACAGTTCACCAAATAATCATCACATGCAAGTGTTGTTGTGGTACATTGATTGTGCTTGTCATTACCTCAGCTTTCATGCTGTGAGACTGGAAGAACACCGCCTCTTTGTGGCCACACCTAAAACAACAGATTCTGTTATACAATGGCCTAAAACAGCTTCTAGTGTGCAGATGCTGAGTGGCGGCGGCAGTGTGCATACTTTCATAAAAAACTATTGTTTTGAATTTTAGAACACGCCATGTCGTCTGCCAGACCCGTTCACCAAATGTGTGACCCCCTTAAAACGTTATAGATATTACAGTTTCATTTTCTGTTCATGCATGATTTTCTGTAAAGCTGCTTTGAAATTATGTGTGTTGTGAAAAGCGCTATACAAATAAAAATGACTTGACTTGATTTTTGTGGGTTATTTTGAAGTTAAATGAAATAATTATTGTTGTTTTGTTCTCTTTTTTGTATATTTACAGAAAATAACAATACAGATAAAAATAACTTAAATATAATATTCCAATCAATATAATTATATTGATATAATTATAATAATTTCAAAACACTGCCAGCATGAGTGAAATAAATTATTTTTTACAAAATATTATTTATAAATACCAATATGAACAATAAAATAATGTTTCCAAAAATCTGCAATATTATATATGAATAACAATACAGATAATAATCATTTTGTAATAACATTACATTATATAATTATATTGTTGTTGTTATTATAAATAATTATAATTTCAAAACACTGCCAGTATTAAAGAAAAATACATGATCTTCTCAAAAAGTTGCCATATTATGTATAAATAACAATACAGAAAATACTAATTTTACAATAAACAATAATATAATTGTATTATTGTTATAATTATTATAAATAATTATAATAATTTCAAAACACTGCCAGCATGAAAGGGAAATAAAAGAAATAAAAATAATTGCAATATTATGTACGAATAATACAGATAATAATAATTTTGTAATAAAATAATCTAATAATTAATATAATTGTATTATTTGTATTATTATTAATATCAATAATTATAATTAAAAAAAACAGCCAGCATGAAAAGGAAATAAATATTTTCCAAAAAGTTGCAATATTATTTAAAAATAACAATACAGATAATAATAATTTGGTAATATAATATTACATTAAATATCATTATATTATTTGTATTATTATTATAAATAATTATAATAATTTCAAAACACTGCCAGCATGAAATAGAAATATGTTTTTCCAAAAAAGCTGCAATATTATGTATGAATAACAATACAGATAATAATCATTTTGTAATAATATACTATAATATTAAATGTAATATAATTATATTATTATTATTAATAATAATTTCAAAACACTGCCAGCATGAAAGGGAAATAAAAGAAATAAAAATGAATTGCGATTTTATGTACGAATAATACAGATAATAATAATTTTGTAATAAAATAATCTAATAATTAATATAATTGTATTATTTGTATTATTATTAATATCAATAATACAAAAAAACAGCCAGCATGAAATAGAAATATTTTTTCCAAAAAAGTTGCAATATTATGTATGAATAACAATACAGATAATAATAATTTTGTAATAATATAATATTACAACAATATAATTGTGTATTTGTTATTATTATTAATATAATTAATAATAATAATTTTAAAACACAGCCAGCATGAAAGGGAAATAAATATTTTTTTCTCCAAAAGAGTTGCAATATTATATATGAATAACAATACAGATAATAAACCTTTCTTAATAATACAGTATAACAATTATTATAATTGTATTAAAAATTATTTTAAGAAAAATAAATAACTTCAACACAATTGCATTATTATTTATAAATAATAATAAATGTGGATTAATCTTTGGAAAATCAAGAAATGCAAATATGTTTTATAGGAGTCTCAGTTACACTGAGAAAGATATCTATAACACTCACTTTGGGCATGGATGGTCCTCTGTCCGAGGCAATGTCGGATCCTGGGCCACATCTGCAATAATCTGTGTGAGTTCACTGGGAGAGAAGAAGGCATAGATAAGAGAGATTAGATGTGTCTAAAAACACAGATGAAAAGTTATTTGGTGCATGAATTCTTTTCAACCAATATGCATTTTGTATATTATTTAGGTTGAAGAGTCTCTGTGCCTCCCCACTACGTGAGCCTGACCATTCTTTGTTTTCTTAACAACTGAAAGACGAGCACCAGCACACAACTTTCAGGGTCCTTCTATTTAGACACGGAATGTCCAGTTGTAGTGTAACTGAATCCTCAAACCATTGTCTATGAGGAAATATAACACTGTAAGGCACTCACTCAACCTCGTGGGTGATTTTGTTCACATAAATGCAGCTGTTGTCGGCTTCCTGTTGATAGTCACAGTTTCTGCACTGAAGACATACAAGAGCATACTTAAATCAACATCAGATCACTTTATTGTCACAAAAGTGTCTATGTGATCCAACAACTTTGCAGTCATGTATTGACAGTAAAACACAATATACTATACAAACTAGAGAAGTAAAGTTCATAAGGACAAACTTTAGGTTGGCTTCAAAAAGCCTAGTCTGAAGGTTTATTGATAGATAAAATGCTTAGCTAGGCACTGCTACCATGTTTTAGCATGTTGCTAGCATGTTTTAACACTTAGCTAGATATTGCTAGCATGTTTTAACATGTTGCTATCATGTTGCTTTGCTAGGCTAGGCTTTTTCATTTGGTTGCTAGGCAATTACATGGGTGATACTAACAAGGCTCCTTGCTAGCCTGAGTCAGATGACCAAACCCGGAAGTCTCTACGATGTTCTGGTGCTGAGATATGTATTTTGATACTCGGTTACTAGGGTGACCCCATCTAGTTGCTAGGCAGTTACCAAGGTGATACTGAAAAGGCTCCTTGCTACCCTGAGTCAAATTAACGAAACCGGAATTCTTATTGACAGTAAAACACAATATACTACTAATTAACTGAGGTAAAACAAAACACAAAAGCTACATTTTAAGATTAAAAATCACATATTATTGGAAGTTTACACTAGTACAAAACCACACTGAGATGCACAAATAAATGCCAAAAAGCAACTTACAGCATAGAGCAGAACGCGGTTTTCTTTATCCTCTTTGGGATACAACATGTTATTACTGTAAAAAAAATAAATAAATAAATAAAAAAAAAAAAAAAAAAAAGGAGAGACATTCATTTACATGAGATCTGCTACTGCCATTAAAACATTAAACTTATCTTATAAAAGCATGAACTCACCACTCCTGACAGAACCTGATGCCCACAAACCCGGGCTCATATGTGCCACCCTCCAAATCCATGTTTAAATGCAGTTTTGAACTGTACTGAAGTGTTTACAGCTGATAATGAGCACAAATCCTCTTCACTGCAGTTTCCTCGCATGCGTGAGCTCCGGTTAGTGTTACACTTGTAAATCACAGCGCCTCCTCGTGGCGGAGGACAAAAACAACTGAACATCCTGTGTTGCGCCTTTAAAAAAACAATATCGACTGTGTGTGCCGTAATGTGAGGTGGTGGGATGATATTTGCTGTTTAAGCCCGTTATTAGCCATTATACAGACCTTTAACCCTGTAACATTCACCCTGAAACATTTCGATAGTATGAGGGTTGACTCAAACATGTTTTAAAAAATAATGGGTTATTAGCCTACTATTGTTTATATATACAGTATAGCATATATATATATATATTTAATCAGCAATTTATAGTGTTTTTTTTTTTTTTTTTTTTTTTTTTTTTTTTTGCAGGTTATCTAATTAAAATTTACTGATTTCAAATAAGCATGCTGCTAAAAAATAAATAAATAAATAAATAAAAAAAATTCAGCAAGGAATGCTAGTTTAGAGAATGGGTAGTAAACAAAAAGCTTTGGGTATAAAATGTCCTTTGACACAACATGGCAATAAAAACAATGTTTTTATTTTATTTATTTTTTAATTTTAATTTTAATTCATTTTGTTAGTTTCTGCAGAATCCTGGAATAAGATAACACTTTTTAGACTGACATTTTGTGCAATGTGTTGGCATAAAATCAAACATTCATCAAAAAAAAGTGAGCAAGACGAGAATCATTTGACATAATGCAGAATAATGTACAGTCAGTATTTATGTTTTGATTTTACATTATTTTGTGAGCTATTAGTCCAGAGGCAGAACGCAGTATTATTCTTGGCCACAGAGTGGCGACAATACCAAATTTATCTGGAAACATTTCCACAAGACGAAGGACATAAGAGAACATTTACACCAGCCTTTTCTCCAGCACAAACCAGAATTACATTTCGAAGGCTGTGTTCAGACGAAAATACTAATATCTTAATACTTACTAAGCACTGGCTAGTATAAACAGTATACTGCCTACTGTTTTTATTAAATAGTAAAAGCATGCATTATTGCATGATCAATGTTTCAAACATTAGTTTGCTATGTTATGCTTAGTTTGGTGTAAAGCAAGCCTCTGCTGACAGTGCACCGCATCAGAGCACTTCACGCGCTTTTCAGGACAGGAGCTCAATGACGCTCAAACTCAGAGTTCAACTGAATGACACACAAATGTGCCTTTCATGGCATTCATTTTTTATTTATTTATTTATTTTTTTATTTTTTATTTTTTATTTTTTTACAGTATATTCGCTTAAAATTCCATTATTTGGCCATTAGTTTGAATGCCCAGTAATCGCGGTTAGATAAAATAACCGTGATCAGACAGTTATTTAATAATTGCGACAGATCTATAGAGGAGTTTTTTTTTTAGGTTACCATTGTGGAGAAGAGTGGAGCTAATGGTTTGATCGGGGATCATCAGTATAATGGCCGATTGGAGACCTGTACTCAGCAGCACCAATTTGCTAATGTGTTTGATGCTAGCTAGCAACAAGCTGCAAGGTTCAAAAGTTATTTAAACAGATAAAATTTAAGTTAGGTTTACTCAATTAATTTAGGTTTTTGCTACTCAAAGTATTTGAGTACAGCCTGCAATTTAATTTCACTTAAAAGAAACTCACCTCAATTGTGTGGACCAATGTCCAAAACTGAATTAAGTTAAACCAATATTTTTTTCAGTGTAGTATGTTAGTATGCTATCCGAATATTGCCATAGATAGCTGCCAGCAAACATGTGCCAGAATGCACAAGAAGAAAAGGCACTAATAGTTTACCCAAAAATGAAAATTCTCTCATCATTTACTCACCCTCATGCCATCCCAAATGTGTATGACTTTCTTTCTTCTGCTGAACACAAATGACGATTTTTAGAATCTCAGCTCTGTATGTCCATGCAGTGCAAGTAAATGGTAAACAGAACCACACACATAGAAAGTCATATACATCTGGGATGGCATGAGGGTTAAGTAAATGATGAGAGAATATTCTTTTCTGGGGGAACTACCCTTTTAAGATTTAGTCTGAACAAACATCTGCATGCAAACTCAAACTCTGTATGGAGTGACTTAAAATAAGATCAAATCAGATCCAGAACCACCCGCTGATGCACCACTGACAAATTAATGGTTCATCTGGGATTTGGTCAAGTCTTCTCTGGTGTACAGCTGCTGTCAAACACAATTCAGACCACATAAAAGTATTCTGGAGTTCCTTAAAACTATGGGGAAAACATGGGGAAATAGTCAGAGAAAACATTCTTATGTAAACCAGTAACATCCTTTCGATGTTCATCACATCAGTAGTCCATGTAAAGACCTCCAGACAGATGAACTACTTCTTTTTTCCCTTTAGAAATGATAAAACAAGACAATGATTAGTATGAGCATACAAACATGGACCCAAAAATTATTTGAACATTTAGGTCACACTTAAAAATGTATTGTTTTAGATATGGAAATATGAAAGGCCCTGCACACTGCTATTGTTTTCCAAGAATACTTCATATTTATTAACACAGTAAGGTTTTGGATATATGACCTTTGTCAGGCCTGCATTTGCCATGCACTAGGTAACAAAATATCAAAAGAAGAGACATTTAGTTTAAAAAAAGATACAGTTGCACAGCAGCAAAACATTTCACAAAGAAATTTGAGAAGTTTTAAATGATAAATGAAGACAAAAAGTATTAGGACTCTTTCTAGTTGACAAAAGTTAGTAGAGAATGCAGTTAATGTGCTGAACTCTACCTGTATTTACCTTGCTAGGACACCTGTGTGAACTTCACCTCGACACCAGTTGATTAAACGTCATTACAAAACTAGCTTAGAAAAGTGATGTCAATTCTGAAAAAAGCTCTAGCATAATTTCAGTCATCACAACTCTAGGAAAGATTTAGCATGTTAATGTGGGTATGACATACTGATAGGATACTGGTCTTGGCAGACTAGATCTGCTATGGTACTGCTGCTGCAGAGCAAGTACAAAAACTGCATCAAACATGTATGACATGCTGCTGCACAATTAGACATAAATACAATCCCCATGTAGAAGATCTAGAAAGTGGAACTGGAGAGGAGGAGGGTTTCAGAGAAAACTCAGTGAAACAGGATTACTTGCAAACTGACCAAATTTAATGTTAGGCAAAGAGAGAGTACACAAGTTCAAAGAACCAGCTTGCACCATTCAGATTTGCATGCCTGAACTTAGTCATTTGTTTGCAAAAGCCAATTTGATTATCTAATACGGTTACATTTTTAAGTGTGGCCTATGTGTCCAAACACGTTTTAGGACCACTGTATGCTAAATTATGCAATAACTTGTTCAAGCATCACAAATTAAATTAAGTCTTCTGTTTTTCCCAGATTTCAGCTCCTTTGCACTTTTCTAAATGGTGCTGAATGTTTCTGTGGACATTTGTGTTGAAACTTGGATTTTAATTGATGATAGTTTGGCTGTTAAAGAGATGTGAAACATGATTAACAATCATGTACCATGACATTCCTGACAGCTTTTTCTAAGTAGAGCTAATAGGACTTGATGTTTCAGTCCCTATAGTAATTTGGCACTCTCGATGTTGACAGAGGAATTGGAGTGGTGAAAGGGATGGTTCGTACATCATCGGGGTCGTCAGGTGGGCAGCCTCCTTCTTTGATGTTTTGTTGATAAGCCCACGACATCTCCAGAGGGCTCAACAGTGATACCTGGCAACCCAGGTACACCCCCCCTCAGTTCCATACCCTCCAGTTTTCATCTTGCTGCCCAGTTGTTGTTTTTCCTTTTAATCCAAATCCAATTGATGCTTTTTCTGCTGCATTTGATAAGGACTTGATTTCTAGTTGGAGGGAGCGACCCCTCATGCCAATCTTCTTCAAAAGACTGGTCATAGATGTAGCAACAAATCCCCTGCATCCCACTTCTACAGGGAAAATCTTGGTATTCCATTTGTTCTGGGCAGCTTCAGTTACCAGTTCAGAGTACTTGGTCTTCAACACCATTTCCCCATGGTACTGTTAATTCCACGACATATGCCAGCTTGGCTGTTGTGGACCACAGGAACATGTCTGGCTGGAGTGTTGTAGTTACAATGTCTGGGGGAAATACAAGCTTTTTTCCAAATCCACATCCATTTTCCAATCCCAAGCAACCTGCAGAATGCTTGTATCCTTTGATGTTATATGGTGCTCTGGAGGATGGTCTGCTGGTACAAATGGTGTGATGTGGACATTTCCTGCCAATGTTTGTGGGAGAGCATTTGTGGTGGTTCGCCTCTGTTCCTATTGTTTTGTTGTTTTTGTTTGTTTGTCCTGTGTTTAGTAATCTTTTTCCAGTCAGTTTTATCAGACACAAACTGCTGAACATTCGACAGCTTGTACCAGACAGAATTTTCCCGGTTTTTGAATATTCAGACGTTTTGCTGGACATTTTAGTCGGAAGCGCGGCTGTGTTGTTCAAATGTGCTAGGAGATGCAGGCGAGGGAGACGAGCCGGTGTGCTGGTCAAACTCCATCTGCGCGGATTTCGAACAGCCCTACCCAGCATTCATCTTGTGAATCTCCGCTCTCTTCCTAACAAAACAGAGGAACTACATCTCCTCACCCGCACAAACAAGGACTTTTCAACCTCTGCTGCCTTGTGCTTCACAGAAACCTGGCTGAGTCAAGCCATTCCGGATAGCGCATTACATCTGCCGGGCTTTCAGCTGTTCAGAGCGGATTGTATCGCGGAGTTAACGGGGAAAACGAGAGGTGGTGGAACATGCTTTTACATCAATGAAAGTTGGTGTACAGATGTAACAACGTTAAAGAGGATGTGCTGTCCTAATTTGGAAGCACTCTTTATAAACTGCAAGCCTTTCTACCCGGCGTGGGAGTTTTCCTCGTTTATTCTGGTGAGTGTGTATATCGCGCCAAACGCGTGTTTGAAATGCGGCGCTGCAACAGCTGGCTGATCAAATCACAGACACAGAACAACAATACCCGGACTCAGTTATTATTATTCTTGTGGATTTTAACAAAGCAAATCTCACACGTGAACTGCCCAAATTCAAACAGCACATTACATGCCCCACCAGAAACAGAAATATACTGGATCAATGCTACACAACAATAAAGGATGCATATCGCTCTGTCCCTAGAGCAGCTTTGGGACTCTCTGATCACTGTCTGGTTCATCTTCTTCCAACCTACAGGCAGAAATTAAAATCAATCAAGCCAATTGTAAAGACTGTAAAGAGATGGACAAATGAAGCAGAGCGGGAACTACAAGCCTGCTTCGATTGCACAGATTGGAGTATTTTTGAGGCTGCAGACACATACCTGGATGAACTCACAGATACTGTTACATCATATATCAGTTTCTGTGAGGATATGTGCATTCCTACTAGGACTTATTTAAAGTTCAACAACAACAAACCGTGGTTTACAGCAGAGCTCAGGCAGCTTCGTCAGGCCAAAGAGGATCCTTACAGGGGTGGGGATAAAGTCTTGTACAATCAGGCCAGGAACACACTGAACAAGGAAATCAGAGTGGCTAAAAGAAGATACTCTGAGAAGCTGAAAAACAAGTTTTCAGCTAACGACCCTGCATCAGTGTGGAGTGGCATGAAACAACTCACAATTTACAGGACTCCTACCCCTAACCCTGTGGTGGACCATCAACTGGCTGATGACCTGAATGTGTTCTACTGCAGATTTGAAAGGCCCAATCTCACACCCCACACCCACTCTGACCTTCACTTCACACAAACACCAACACCTCCTGCAACCCCCCTCCTCCCCCCTCCTGCTACTCAACCTGCACTTAAGATCTGTGAAGATGATGTGAGCTGGGTCTTTTGGAAACAAAAGACAAGGAAAGCTTCAGGCCCAGATGGCATCTCACCAGGGTGTCTTCAATCCTGTGCTAACCAGCTGGCCCCCATCTTCACACAGATCTTCAATAGATCACTGGAGCAGTGTGAAGTCTCATGCTGCTTCAAGCGCTCAATCATTATTCCTGTCCCAAAGAAACCAAAAATCACAGGACTTAATGACTACAGATCTGTCGTCCTGATGTCTGTGGTCATGAAATCATTTGAGAGACTGGTGTTGGCCCACCTGAAGAACATCACTGGACCCTTTCTAGATCCCCTTCAATTTGCTTATTGAGCAAACAGGTCTGTGGATGATGCAGTCAACATGGGATTGCATCATATCCTGCAACATCTGAACAGACCAGGGACATATGCAAGGATTCTTTTTGTGGACATCAGTTCGGCTTTCAACACCATCATCCCAGCTATACTCCAGAATAAGTTACACCAACTCTCTGTTCCCAAGTCTATCTGTCAGTGGATTACCAGCTTTCTGATGGACAGGCAGCAGCTTGTGAGACAGGGGAAACTCACTTCCAGCACCTGTACAATCAGCACTCATGCCCCCCAGGGATGTGTGCTCTGCCCACTACTCTTCTCCCTCTACACCAATGACTGCATCGCCAAGGACCCCTCTGTCAAGCTCCTGAAATTTGCAGATGACACCACTGTCATCGGCCTCATCTGAGATGACGATGAGTCTGCATACAGAAGGGAGGTTGAACAGCTGGCTGTCTGGTGCAGTCAAAACAGACTTGAGCTGAACATGCTCAAAACGGTGAAGATGATTGTGGAACACCCCAACACTGACCCCCCTCACCTTTCTAAACAGCACTGTGGCAGCAGTGGAGTCATTCAGGTTCCTGGGCACTACCATCTCACAGGACCTGAAGTGGGAGACACACATTGACTCCATTGTGAAAAAGGCCCAGCAGAGGTTGTACTTCCTAATCCAGTTGAGGAAGTTCAACCTGCCACAGGTGCTGCTGATACAGTTTTACTCAGCAGTCATTGAGTCTGTCCTCTGCACTTCAATATCTGTCTGGTTTGGTTCAGCTATGATATCAGACATCAGAAGACTACAAAGGACAGTTTGGACTGCTGAGAGGATTATTGGTTGCCCCCTGCACCCCCTTCAAGGACTATAGACTTCCAGAGTGAGGAAAAAGGCTGGAAAAATCACTCTGGACCCCACTCACCCTGCCCATTACCTTTATGAACCGTTGCCTTCTGGCCGATGCTTCAGAGCTCTGAGCACCAGAACCGTCAGGCACAGGAACAGTTTTTTTCCCTCAGGCTATCCATCTCATGAACAGTTAAGTTGCCCCATTGAGCAATAACTACACAACTACGCTGTGTGTTGTGTATGTGCAATACACAGCTTAGTCTTTTTTATATTTATCCAACACATGCAACCTCTGAAAAAAAAACAACAACAAAAAAAACATTTGCACTGTACATAACAGATTTGTATTTGCACTGTACATAACAGATAACAGATTTGTATTAGATTGCACTGCGTAAGTGTATGTGTGTATGTATGTATGTGTGTGTCTGTGTGTGTGTGTTATGTACATATGTGTATAACTATTTTTTATTTTTTATTATTATCTATGTCTTGCTGCTGTTTTTGTATTGTTGTACACTGGAAGCTCCCATCACCAAGACAAATTCTTTGTATGCGTAAGCATACTTGGCAATATAGCTGATCCTAATTCTGATTCTGTTCCAAGATTAATGCTAGCTGTCTGAAAACTTGGTTAAGCTGCCAAATGTAACGCCCTTGGGTGAGGCTCATAGTGCATCCTGTTAAAATTTGCTTTAGTGATGCAGGTGCTTGACAAAGAGAGCAAGCTGGGTCTTCCACCACTGCTTCAGGTTCTGGGGTGTGGGTAGGAGGTCATAAGTGGCTCTGATGACAAAGCTTAGTTAAGATCCCTCCTTCTCCCAGATGTCCCACCAGCTGAGTTTCCTCTTTTCCAGGCTCTCCCGTTAGTCCATTGGCCCTGCTTGGCCATTGCGACAGCCTTGGCGTTTTGCTCTGCCTCCTCCTGTCTTTTCACCTCCTCCACTATGAGCCGTCTCTTCTGCACTGATGTTGCCTTGTGCCATTGAGGAGCTTTTGTGATGAGCCCGAGACCGGCTCTCCCATGTTGGTCTTGGCCAACCACATCCCAGAAGTGAAGAGCAGAATAAGCATTCTGAACAGTTTCAGATGGAATCCACTTCCTCCCTGTTGCTACATGGGGGGCCGCTGTTCGAATAACAGTATCTTCAAATTCAGTGAAGGTCATGATCAACCTTGCTTTGGTGCATTTTAATTCTTCCACAAGGCTTGCAATTGGTCATTCCAATTTGCCGTTCCTGTACAGTCCAACAGGACTTAAACATCTTGGAAGTCCAAGCCACTGTTTCACATGTGTGCTGACCATTCTTTCTAGCTTTTCCACTTTGTTTCATAAACTGTTAAAGGCCACATGAGTCTTGGTAGTATGCCAAACTGGAAACATCACAGCTTGAGTTTTCCTGGCAGCAATGTCTTGTTGATGCTAGTTATGTGCGCAATGGTATTCTTTTTGAGTTCGAACTGTTCTGTGTCCTTGAGATTTGCATCATAACAGCAGCCCAAGCTCTTCACTGGCATTTCTGAAACAGTTGGAAAGGTATTCCATCAATCTGAAATCTTTGACCTGTGACTTGACCTTTGACAAAGAAGATGCTTCTGCACTTGCTGAGCTTGATATTCATCCTTGCCCATGTAAAGTTTTGATGAAGCTTTTCCAGAAGTGTCTTTGTACAGGGGACAGTTGTCGTCAGTGTTGTTATATCGTCCATATAGGCTCATATCGGTGGTAATCACTGACCAATCCGAAACCGTTCTCCCCCCGCAACTCATTTTGAGGTTCTGATAATGAGTTCCATTGCCATTGTGAAAGCCAATGGAGAGATGGTGCACCCTGCCATGATGCCTACTTCCAGTGGTTGCCAAGCTGTGGTGAAGTCTGGTGTTATGAGACAAACTTGCATATCCTGGAAATAATATTTTACCAGATTTTGTATTGTTGCATGTATCTGAAAGAAATTAAAAGCAGTCCACAGGGGGCCTGGGTAGCTCAGCAAGTATTGACGCTGACTACCAAACCTGGAGTCGTGAGTTCAAATCCAGGGCATGCTGAGTGACTCCAGCCAGGTCTCCTTAGCAACCAAATTGGCCCGGCTGCTAGGGAGGGTAGAATTACATTGGGAAACCGCCTCATGGTCGCAATTAGGGGTTCTCACTCTCAGTGGGGCGCGTGGTAAGTTGTGCGTGGATTGCGGAGAGTAGCATGAGCCTCCCATGCTGTGCGTTTCCGCGGTGTCATGCACAGCGAGCCACGTGATAAGATGCGTGGATTGACTATCTCAGAAGTGGAGGCAACTGAGACTTGTCCTCCGCCACCCGGATTGAGGTGAGTAACCTCAAGTAAGTAGTGGGAATTGGGCATTCCAAATTGGGAGAAAAAGGAGATTAAAAAAAAAGAAGAAAAAAAAAAGCAGTCCACAATAGTGAATGAGGAACTTTTGGTTCGCTAGTTCAAATCCCAGGGCGTGCTGAGTGACTCCAGCCAGGTCTCCTAAGCAACCAAATTGGCCCGGTTGCTAGGGAGGGTAGAGTCACATGGGGTAACCTCCTCGTGGTCACTATAATATGGTTCGTTGTTGGTGGGGCGCGTGGTGATTTGAGCGCAGATGCTGCGGTGGATGGTGTGAAGCCTCCACACGTGCTTTGTCTCCGTGGCAACGCACTCAACAAGCCACGTGTTATGATGCACGGGTTGATGGTCTCAGACGCGGAGGCAACTGGGATTCATCCTCCGCCTCCCGGATTGAGGCGAATCACTACGTGACCACGAGGACTTAAAAGCGCACTGGGAATTGGTCATTCCAAATTGGGTGAAATAGGGGAAAAATCCCCCCCAAAAAAGAATACAAAAATAAATAAACCATTATATTGTTACATATTGTTTTGTTTTCTTTCCTAAGATGGAAATAAATGCATTTTGACAGGAAACAAATATATAGTGTCAAATTTCAGCACTTTCAAAATCTGTGATTAATCGTGATTAACTACAAAACAAACAAACAAACCAAAAAATATTATGCGATTAAAATGTTTGATTAAACATTTTTAGTTCTAGTTTTTACAAAAGAGAAAGTATCAATAATACAAACAGAATATCACACAGCTTGGCCTGAAAGCAGAAATGTTCCTCTGACCAAATGAAATATTATCAGATATTATTGAAGCTTTAAGCTTCTGTTGTGCCAGTTGTTGTGAAAAGTATGCATACATTTTTCAGAAAAGTTATAGTAAATAAAATAGTGGATAGTAACATTTAGCACTTTTCTACCATTGGGCCAAATGGTTCGGAGCACAGTGAGAAACAGTTCTAGTAGTGTTTCCAACTGGGCACGGTTAGGTACAATTACAAACTGTTCCCAGCCCGGAATTCCCAGCAGCACAGTTAGCTAACTGTACTCAGAGCTTTTGAAACAACTGTGATGACTCACGATTGGTCACTTGCTCAGTCAGTCCATTCTAATCCTGATTTTGCAGCAACCCAGTGGAAAAAGAATCTGTAATCTTGCCAACAAGCCTGGATCAATAAGGAACAGCATGGTTCTGCGACAAGAACTGTTCGACCCAATGGCGTAAATGCAACTATTGTTTTTGTTTGGGGTCAGCTTCTTCTACAGTATGTTCCTCTAAGCTGTTAAAGCTGTTTGAGACCCCAAACAGAAGCAACATTTTTCATGGAGGACCTTTACAGCATGTTTTCAAATTAACATTTGTTTGTAATCAGTTCTCAAATGATTAAGAGAAGTTGTGAAGTATCAACCTATGTTGTTTTTTGAGACCCCGAACTTTGTAATTAAATCACTTTCTATCTTGACATTCATGTTTTTATTATTATTATTATTGATTTATTTATTTCCAGTACACTAAAGTAGGCATCTCAACAGTTGACTTTCACAGCTCATTAACATAGTCACTAAAGAATAATAGGTGAGTGTGACAGACCTCCAACAGAAGAGGGCAAGGTTTCAGCAAAAACAGTAGGTAGGGTGTTACATCCACAACCAAAGTCAAGTTTTTTCAAGTCAGCTTGTGAGACACCGCCTTAAGTGTAGCCCCCTGGAAGGCCAATGAGTTAGGTGGGACACAAGGAGTTGGATCTCAGTCACTCTACAGTTCATGGCCCATCTTTTAAAATTTGAGACCTTCGCATTAGTTCCATCACCACCCCATTAGGGTCATATTTCCATCACAATCAAACCTGATTTTCTCTCTCGCAAGGCCTCTAAAAGCACTTTCCCACCATGTTCTCCAATGTGGTTCTTACCAAGGTCCAGTACAGTCAAGTGACTGGAGAACTTAACCAGACTGACAGACATTTAAAAACACACATATAATGAAATTGTTAACATTTATGCATTTGGCAGATGCTTTTATCCAAAGCAACTTACAGTGCACTTATTACAGGGACAGTCTCCCTGGAGCAACCTGAATTAGTGAAATAGTTCATGTTTCATTTTTTTCAAAACGCATCACATGATCAGTCAGGATCAGCAGTGCAAACATACGGCTGAACATGGTTGTCAGCCATCCCCCACTATCCCCCATTCACTTAGCAATACAGTTACAGAATTTGGACTATTTTATGCAGTGAACTTAAAGGGATAGTTCACCCAAAAATGAAAATTGTCTCATCGTTAACTCATGCACATTTCGCTGCAGTTTCCAGGTGATATGTCCACAGAGTGGCACTTTAAAACACTAAAAGTTATTAGTGAGAGAAAGGTCATTAGTTAATAATCATTTTAATTTTGGTCTGTTTCTCACACAATCGCTTCAGAACACTTGGACTAAGGTGACATTTATTTGAGGGAGAGTAGTTTGAGGGAGAGTAATAACATATCTTGCATTTTGTGTTTCTTTATCAATACAAATACAGTATTTCAATGCAGGCAAGTTTCTGTGTAGCTCTAGTGGAAGAGAATGGCATTAGCGATACTTAAGCCACACGTTCAAGTCCCAAGGAACACACAAACTGACAGAATGTTCCTACAATGCTTTATGTCATGTTAATGCATCAGAAAATGCCATTCTCTCCTCTGAGGTTTTATTTGGGACATTAATTACATTTTTAGTTACACGAAGGGGTAGGTTTAGATTAGGATTAGGTTAGGGGGTAGGTTTAGTCATATCCATTAAAATAAATAAATAAATAAATAAAAATCGCTAGAATTATCTAGTTGAAGATATATAATTGAAGAAAACTAAATTGATATGTGCTGCTTTGAATGTTTGTATGTTTTTGCAAAAATGTACCAATAGTTAAATTTTTTGTTATGAGATCAGGTTGATTTTCTGAAAACAAGTCCTAAATTTGTATGCAATTTTTTTTTTCAGTTAAATATATATACTTTTAAAAGTATTTTTAGATATTTTTACTGGAACAAGACAAAAATGTGAAAATTTTGGGGTTCCTTTCCACAGTAGCCCTTGGCTTGCTCACTGGGTGCCTAAAGACAAATAATTTTTAAGGCATGATTTTCAATGACGTTTTTGAATGTAACTGCTCAGTTAGGACTTTAAGACGTTTAAGAGATTACAGACATTACAGCATCATTTTCTGTAAAGCTTCTTTGAAAATATGTGTATTGTGAAAAACGCTATACAAAATAAAAATGACTTGACTTAAAAAAAATGACAATGTAAATTTGGCTTTGGGGGACACGGGTCTGTTTGGTCAATGCCACACTGAACACTGGGTGGCGCAAGTAAATAACCCAGCTTTGCTTGACCTTTGGCCAAGTTTGTTTACAATCTTACATGATCTGAATGTGAGAGATTTGTATTTGGAATTCTGAATTTCTTGTTAATCTGAAGATTTGAACCTGAAA
Source organism: Myxocyprinus asiaticus (assembly GCF_019703515.2). NCBI lineage: Eukaryota > Metazoa > Chordata > Actinopteri > Cypriniformes > Catostomidae > Myxocyprinus > Myxocyprinus asiaticus. The sequence continues at coordinate 39,479,217 of NC_059361.1, read as the reverse complement.
TTCTATAATCTTTCATTACAGCTAGTTCCACCTCTAAAAAATTTGAAAACAAATACTATCTGCTTTTAAAAAATTTACATTTATAAAATCTGTCACAAAAGTTTTGTTAAATGCCATGTCTAGAATTACAATTACCAAATTTCAGATACTTTAGTCATTATGTTTGCTGTGTTCAGACGGTGAGCTTGTTGATAGAGCCAGAACATGGTCTGCTATGTTTTATTTAAGTGCCTATTATTTATCCTATTGATTCACATGCACATACTGTCTATACATATAGTGGGGCCTAAAAGTCAGATAGTAGTTAAATTGCAAAATGTACATACATTTTAAAATTTCCTAGTATTTGGTATTTTGCTTTAATGACAGCATGCACTCTAATGACAGGGCTGACTGTCACAGATTTGCTTACATTTGATTAGTGACCTAGAAATTTCAAAGATATTTTCATTTTATGTCATAACTTTCCTTTGTTTTACATTTTACAAATCCTAACCCTATCTGTTTATTTCTAGAAAAAAAAAAAAAAAAAAGAAAAAAAATCCCATATTTTCAGTGTGGTCTCAGACTTTTGGACCCCACATACCTATAAAAATCCACAGAATAGGCAGATGTATGCTATGGCCTGGTTAAGGCAACTGCAAGACCTGCTATCAGCAATCTGACAGAAGATAGTTAGGTCAGTCTTTATTGAACCTGACATCTGTGCATAAAAGATGTAATGAGAAATGCAGGTAGAAGAGAAAGACAGCAAGAATTTAGAGGAAGCAATGCACATGATTTATTCCTAAACCCTGTATTTTAACAGGTGCTGGGCTGGTAATGTGCAGCAGATACTGTAAACAAAGCTAAATATCATAGCTTGCATTTATGGAAGAAACACATAAAAAAGAAAAAAGGAGGCAGAGAGAAAATGACAAACTAGATTTAGCCTAATCACAATAATAGGCCTATCAACAGAATACATCAAACTCCTGGACTGTCAAACAGAGAAGATGAGTAGAAGGTCCAGAGAAATCCAGAACATGACATTTATGTCCTGCCAAACATCAGACTGGGAATATACTGTATAGCTACAAATGTCTATTTGTCTAATTCTGAAAATTCTGAATTGGAGCTACTGTTGATAAATAGATTTGAATGAATTTGAGAGATTTAGTCTGACTTCCCTTGAGTCTTCAGCTGTTTGTCAAACTTGAACTGCTTTGATACGAACAACAAGTCAGACCTGTTTACCCTTTTTCTTGTCACTTATTTAGATTGGGAATATATTAATTTGTGAACATACTGCATCGTAACCTTTTAATCTGAGATTTTGTGCCAACCTGTTGTCAGCAATCCAGAAAATGCTAAGTAATTCACTGCAAGAGTGTTTCTGATTAGCTAAAAACTTTTTTGACAAATTACAAAACGCAGGGCTATTACAGAGACAGATGTCCATTCCACTGACATATTTATGTGAATTTTGGAATATTTCATAAAAAATGTCCAAAATACGTTTTAAAAAAACATATAGACTCTCTTGAGATGGATAATTGTTTAATTTGTAAAAATGCATGCTCATAAACTATGATGCAAACACATTCACCTAATAAATTCCTAGATGCACATCAAAAAAGTAATGCGACCAAAAAAGTAAGTAACTCAAAAAGTAACCAGCAACCAATATCATCGTATAGCATCTAAAAGTTGCTCTGGTTATTCTGAAATGCCGGTCATCAAAAAAAGCATTCGCTCCCAAACATAAGACATCTGCTGCTGAACGCAAGCAAACTTGAAGTTCATCAGAGCGTTTTGTCTGCTCACCCTAAACTGCAATTCATTAATTACATTACATTTCCATTTCTATTTTCAAAGAATTTGATGATTTTGTTCTCTTGAACCCACAGGATGAAACCACTGCTTTATTCTCAAAATTGCTTGTGCGACTGTTACGTTATATAACTTTTGTTTTTCTTCTGGGAATTGTGATCTTCTTCTGGGAATAGTTGTAAGGTAATCACCCACCGATCAAGAAGCTGTCAGGATTCTGTCACTTTGTCAGTCATGTTTATTGTGGTGACAGGATCCTGACACCCATGTTTTGTGTCTCTGTGTGAGCGCACAGCTTCGGGTGTTATATCTCTTCTGCCTAGTCTGTGTTTTATGAACACTCATGCTCCATTTCTCATCTTTGTGAGTGCATGGCTTCAGGTTCGGGTCTCTTGCCATGCGTTCCTCTGTCTTATCTTGCTTTTTGTTTGAGCACATGGCCAATGATGGTTTCGTTGCCATGTGCTTTCTGTCCTGTCATTGTGTTTGGTGTGAGCACATGGCTTCTATCAGGTTTGTTTGCCATGTGCTCTCCTGTCTCCTGTTGCTTCACCTGCCTTCCCTCGTTACCCTGCTTATTTCCTTCCCTATTTAATCTCCCTGTTCTCTCTGTCCTGTGACAGTTCATTGTTGAATGTACACGTGGAATTTTTCCTGTCTCATCAGCATCGGTCGGTCGGTCGGTCTAGAGAATTCTGTGCAGAACCTGGTCCAAGAGGCTCTCCCTTCTCCTGCCCTGCCAACCCGGTTCCAGTCTGTTTTCGGGACATCTGTTTCCCCCTATGGGGATTTATTTTATTTTTTTAAATTTGTTTTTATTTTTAAAGCTTAATAAAGCCCATTGAAACTTCTGAACTTGAGTCCTCGCCCCTCTACATTGTATTGTGACAGAAGCATGCCTATCAAGTTAATACACGTGAAGTCAGGTAATGCAGTCTGAAGTTGCATATTTGCTCAAACGTTTGGCTGTCCTGAGTTCTAGTGTTTGGATCTCAACCTGCCTCATTGTTCAGAAGAGTGATGGTATGGCTCATTTTTGCACTGACTATAGTAAAGTTAATGCAGTGACAAAGCCTGATTCTTTTCTGTTACCTCAAATGGAGGATTGTGTAAGGTAGGATCCACTTGTTTCTTAGTCTTGGTACTTCTAAATAAGCCTCACAGTTAGATGATATTGTCGTGTATTCTTTCAATTGGATTGATCATTTTAACACACTTCGCACTGTTTGATCTCCTCAAAGTTTTCACTCATCCTAAAACTAGCAAAATGAGAGTTTGGTAAGGCCACAGTCACCTATTTGGGGAAACAGGTTGGTTAAGGTCAAGTTCGTCCCATTGATGCCCCGTTGATGAAGTTCAGGTGGTGATGTGAAGTCCTGTTCCCCAAACCAAACAAGATTTAAGACGTTTTCTTGGTATGGTACGATATTATTGTGGATTCTGTAAGAATTTCTATGATGTTGTGTTGCTCATGACTTATTTGCTTCGTCAAAATAAAAATTCTGTGTGGTCTAAGGAATGCCATGTATCCTTTGAGTCCGTAAAGACACTTTTGCTTAATATGCCTGTACTGTCTGCTTCTAACTTCTCTCTACCTTTTTAAAGTTGGATGTGAATGCTAGCACTACCAGAGATGGTGCCTTTATCCTATAGAAGGATGTGCGTGGAATCTATTGCCCGGTATGTTACTTCGAGGACATTTCTGAAGCAACAGCTTAATTACAGTAATATTTAGAAGGAATCTTTGGCACTATTGCTTGCTTTACAGTACTTTGAGGTGTATGTTGGGTCTAGCACTTTGCCAGTTGTGCTTTATAAATGTGTAACTCTAAACAGTGCATAATGCGATGGGATCTCATTATTCAGGAATTTAATCTTGAAATCCACTATAAGAAGGGAACCATTAACATTTTAGCGGATACTTTGTCCCGTTCAGTTTAACATGCTGAGTTAATCAACAAGGTATTTCATAGTGGTGGGGGTGTTATGTTATGTGACGTGTTTCTTCTTCTGGGAATTGTTGCTGTGTGTTCTTTCTTTCTTTCCCCAGATCCCTGTTGCAACTCTGAGCCAGTCACACTAATCCACACTCCCCACCAGCCGCCAGACTGAACCCTAGCTTTTGAGAACTGAGTGTTTTAGTTCCATTGGTACTCTTCTGTATTAATGTCTGATTTTGATCTCTAAAGCAATTAGGTTTGTAGTGGTGACTTGTCCAGTTTATATAACATTATTTGTTTTGTTTTTGTTAGTGAAGTTAGGCTGTAATTATCTTTTTCAAGGTTAGTTATTCCTCTTTTTACTTTTGAAGTTTTTTTTTAATATATTATTTTGGGCCAGGGGTCATCCTGAAGTTTTTTTTTTTTTTTTTTTTTTTGGTCTGGCGATTGTGCGGAGAGTTACATCTCCCTTTTATTTTATTGCATCCAAACACCTAGAGGACGTAATAGCGATATTTGAATTATTTGCATAAATTAACTTGGATGAAAACCAGACAAGTAATATCTAAAATATATACAATTACCTCTATTACAAAGGGAGATTTCTCCTTTGCATACAAAGAGGCTTCACAATCCTTAAACTTTGACTGACCTCTACATCGAAGCGCCGAGGATCATATTAATGTTTTCAATTCTACCTGTACCAAGATCTTGAAATCTGTTGCTCCACTGAGGGCTAAACATGCTCAACCAAAATCAGAGCCTTGGCTGAACGATACCATCCACTCTCTAAGGTGAATATGTAGAAGAGCTGATTGTATATGGAAGACGGACAAGCTTCAGGTGTCAATCAAATCACTTTATTGTCACACAGCCATATACACAAGTGCAATGGTGTGTGAAATTCTTGGGTGCAGTTCCGATCAACATAGCAGTCGTGACAGTGATGAGACATATACCAATTTACAATAACATCAAATTAACACAGCACAATTAAACATATGTGTATAACAGAATTACACTCAACAGTATACAAATAATAACATACACTGTACAGTATACAATACGCACTATATAGATACACATAAATCAATAAAAATAAAAAATAAAAATATATAAAAAAGTGTATATATATATATAGAATGTACAGTATTGTACTGTATTGACATTCAGGCTGTCGGTTGATAGTCAGTTGTTAAGAGAGAATATAATATAATAATAATATAATTTATGACAGTCCGGTGTGAGATATAAGAGTAAGGGTAATAAAGTGCAGTGCTGATGTATTTGATCGTGGGAGATCAAGAGTTCAGAAGTCTGATTGCTTGGGGGAAGAAGCTATCATGTAGTCGGCTGGTGCGGGTCCTGATGCTGCAATACCGCCTGCCTGATGGTAGCAGTGAGAACAGCCCATGGCTCGGGTGGCTGGAGTCTCTGATGATCCTCCGAGCTTTTTTCACATACCGCCTTGTATATATTTCCTGGAGGGAGGGAAGCTCACCTCCGATGATGTGTCTGGCAGTTCGCACCACCCTTTGCAGGGCTTTGCGGTTGTGGGCTGTGCTATTGCCGTACCAGGCGGAGATGCAGCCAGTCAGGATGCTCTCTACAATGCAGGTGTAGAACCGTGTGAGGATGTGGCGGTTCATTCCAAACTTCCTCAGCCGTCTCAGGAAGAAGAGGCGCTGATGAGCCTTCTTCACCAGGACTTCAGTGTGGATGGACCATGTGAGTTCCTCAGTGATGTGGACACCCAGGAACTTGAAGCTGCCGACTCTCTCCACTGGTGCTCCATTGATGGTGATGGGGCTGTGTTCTCTGTCTTTTCTTCTGAAGTCCACCACAAGCTCCTTTGTCTTACTGACGTTGAGGGAGAGGTTGTGCTCCTGACACCAGTGTGTCAGAGTGTGCACCTCCTCTCTGTAGGCTGTTTCATCATTGTCAGTGATCAGACCTACCACCGTCGTGTCATCAGCAAACTTAATGATGGCATTGGAGCTATGTGTTGCCACACAGTCATGTGTGTACAGGGAATACAGGAGTGGGCTGAGAACACAGCCCTGTGGGGCTCCAGTGTTGAGGGTCAGTGATGAGGAGATGTTGCTGCCTATTCTAACCACCTGGCGTCTGCTTGACAGGAAGTCCAGGATCCAGCTGCACAGCGAGCTGTTTAAGCCCAGAAAACAGAGCTGTTTTACCTCCAAGCTTTCTCATCTAGCTTGGAGGGCACTATGGTGTTGAATGCTGAGCTGTAGTCTACAAACAGCATTCTCACATAAGTGTTCTTTTTTTCCAGGTGGGAGAGAGCAGTGTGTATTGTAGATGCAATGGCATCATCAGTGGAGCGGTTGTTGCGGTAAGCAAACTGCAGCGGGTCAAGAGAGAGAGGCAATACAGAGCAGATGTAATCTCTGATTAGTCTCTCAAAGCATTTGCTGATGATGGGGGTCAGAGCAACAGGACGCCAGTCATTTAAGCAAGTTATTTTTGATTGTTTTGGAACAGGCACAATGGTGGATGTTTTAAAGCATGTGGGGACTACAGACAAAGAGAGGGAAAGGTTGAAAATGTCCGTAAAAACACCAGCCGGCTGGTTCGCGCACGCTCTGATGACGCGGCCCGGAATGCCGTCTGGGCCCGCGGCTTTGCGGATATTCACCGTCGGAAGGATCGGGTTACATCTGCTACAGAGAGCTCTCTCCGCGAGGGTGGTGTTATTTCCCTTGAAACGAGCATAAAAAGTATTTAGCTCATCCGGTAGAGAGGCAGCGGTGTTCATGGCGGAGATTTTATTCCCTTTAAACCCTTTTAATTCCCTGCCACATGCTTCTAGAGTTGGTGGTGTTAAACTGTCCTTCAATCTTGCTCCTGTACTGGCGTTTTGCGGTTCTGATGGTTTTTCGGAGGGCATAACTGGCTTGTTTATGCTCCTCCGCGTTCCCGGAATTAAAAGTGGAGGTCCGCACATTAAGTGCCGCGCGAACATCGCTATTAATCCATGGTTTCTGATTCGGATAGATCCGTATTGTTCTGGTCGGAACGACGTCCTCTACACACGTTCTGATGAAACACATTACGCTATCCGCGTAAAGCTCGATGTCGTCATCAGAGGCGGACCGGAACATCTCCCAGTCCGTGTGATCAAAACAGTCTTGTAGAGTAGAATCTGATTGGTCCGACCAGCACTGGATCATTCTGAGGGTGGGTGTTTCCTGTTTCAGTTTCTGCCTGTAAGCAGGCAGAAGCAGAATGGAAGAGTGGTCCGATTTGCCAAATGGTGGGTGGGGGAGGGATTTGTAGCCATCCCAGAACGGAGAGTAGCAATGGTCCAAAACCCGGTCCCCTCGTGTGTTGAAACTAATGTGCTGGTGATATTTTGGTGCAACTGATTTTAAACTGGCTTTGTTAAAGTCCCCGGTCACAATGAACGCGGCCTCAGGGAGCGCGGTTTCCTGCTCACTTATAATCCCATACAGTTCCTTGAGTGCCCGGTCTGTGTCGGCTTGTGGGGGAATGTACACAGCTGTGATAATGACCGCTGTGAATTCCCTCGGTAGCCAGAATGGTTGACACAGAAGCATGAGAAATTCCAGATCAGGAGAGCAGAAAGACTTGACAGAATGTACGTTCCTCTGATCATACCAGGATTTGTTGATCATAAAACATACACCACCTCCTCTGCTTTTACCTGAGAGGTCTTTCGCTCTGTCCGCTCGGTGCACGGAGAACCCCGCGGGTTCAATGGCTGAGTCTGGAATCTCCGCAGACATCCAAGTTTCCGTAAGGCAGATAATGCAGCAGTCCCTTGTATCTCGTTGGAAAGAGATCCACGCTTTCAGCTCGCAGAGCTTGTTATCCAGAGACTGAACATTTGCCAGTAGAATAGTGGGTAGCGGGGGTCAATTTGCACGGCGTCTTACGCTGATGAGAACGCCGGCTCTGTTTCCCCTTTTCCTCCTGCGTTTCCGCAGCCGTGCTGCCCAGACAAAGGGCTCCGCTTGCGTGTTTGTAAACAGCGGGTCGACATTGAGGAATGTGAAGTCCGGTTTACGGTGTGAAATTGCTGAACCAATGTCCAAAATTGTTTGTCTGTCGTAGACAATAAGGCAGACAACATCCAAGACAAAAAACATAAGAATTGTGAACAAAACAAACAAAACACTACTATGTTGTGTCGGAGCTCGCAAAGCAGCAGCCATACTCGGCGCCATCTTGAGTCAGACATACAGTATAGTATGAAATTTTAAGAGAATCATTATCCTACCACCCCTGGAGTCGCGAGTTCGAATCCAGGGCATGCTGAGTGACTCCTAAGCAACCAAATTGGTCTGGTTGCTAGGGAGGGTAGAGTCACTTAGGGTAACCTCCTCATGGTTGCGATTAGTAGTTCTCATGGGGCGAGTGGTAAGTTGCGCGTGGATCGCGTAGAGTAGCATGAGCCTCCACATGCTGGGAGTCTCCGCAGTGTCATGCACAAAAAGCCACATGATAAGATGCATGGATTGATTGTCTCAGAAGCGGAGGCAACTGAGACTTGTCTTCCACCAACTGGATTGACTGCACCACCAGGAGGACCTACTAAGTAGTGGGAATTGGGCATTCCAAATTGGGGAGAAAAGGGGATAAAAAGAAAAAAGAGACTCATTATCAAAGTTTCAGAAAGGAGTGAAAGTAGCAAGGAAAAAATGTTTTTCTGTTGTTATCGTGGAAAACTGTCATAAACCGAGAGTGCTTATTTCCACTATAAATTCTGCTTTAAATCCCCCCATTAATGTGTTTCCTGATACATCTCCAATCTGTTGGGGGGACCAGAAATATCAGACGGCCCAAACATATTCCCTGAATCAGGGAATTTGACAATCCTGGTCTTATTAGATATAAGCGCAGCTTTTGATACTGTACACCACAGTATCCTTATCTCATATCTTGAGCAATATGTGGGTATTTATGGTAACACTCTCAGTAGGTTTAAATCCTATTTTACAGATAGAAGTTTTTCAGTTCGTCTTGGGGAGTTCTCATCTGTGTCAGCTCCTCTTACATGTAGCATTTTTCAGGGCTCTATCTTGACACCTGTCCTGTTTTCTCTCTATATGTTTCCATTAGGAAATATATTTACCACTGAAAATAAATGACAGAAATGCACTAAAACCCCTGCTGGCCTGTCTAACTGATCTGAAATCATGGATGTTACTAATTGTTTTAAGCCTTAATGATAGTAAAACTGAAAAAAATATATTTGGGCTGTCTGATATTTCTGGTCCCCCCAGTTTTAATCTGGGCCATCTGGCTCCTTTCCATAAATCGTCAGTGAAAAATCTAGGTTTTGTATTTGACAGTGCCCTTAAATTCAACAAACAGATCAATTCTGTTGTTACAACTAGTTTTTTTTCATCTAAAACTTTTATCTAAAGTCAAGACTTTTTTGTCATTTAAGGATTTTGAAAAGGTTATTCATGCCTTTATCTTTGCCCGACTAGACTAATGCAATTCCCTAGGAATTAGCCATGCATCCCTTGCTTGATTGCAAATGGTCCAAAATGCTGCAGCCAGACTGCTGACGGGTGCACGCAAGCGTGAACATATTACCCCGATCTTAAGCTCGCTTCACTGGCTTCCGGTTTGTTATAGAATTGATTATAAATTATTATTGTTTGTTTTTAAATGCTTTAATGGATCAGCACCCTCGGATCTTGCTAATCTTTTACATAGACACAATCCCCTGAGATCACTTAGATCCTCAGATCAGAGGCTATTGACAGTTCCTAGGTCTAAACTAAAGCTGAGGGGTGACCGTGCTTTTGTGGTAGCTGCGCCGAAACTATGGAACAGTCTACCTATTTACATTAGAACTGTTTCAACAATCCATGATTTTAAAACCAAGATGAAGATATACCTTTTCTCCCTGGCTTTTAACCAACCTTAGAAGTTGTATTTTGTATCTGTGTGTTGTAAACGGTGGCAGGCCGTGCATTTTAAATCTAGGCCTTCAGTGTGATTCATGCCATTAAGAAAACACAGTTTCACAATGAATAAGACACCCTATGCCTTTGGGCATCATACATTATGTCGCAGCTAACTAGTAATACCAATTGACATTTTAAAAACACGTCCACACACGAAAGCCAGAACTTGAAACAACACTTAATGCTCAAGCAAGCCTAATTTTAACTGCAGCATGACTGTTTTGTGAAATGAACGTCTCCCGAACAGACATTCAAAAATCATAATTTTTCATATGAATATACCAAGGAGGTCTGTAATACCTGGAAAAAACTATCTAATAATATTTGCGATTTAAATGTTGCTTGCAATAAATTTTGTTTCATCAGGGTACACGGTTATGCTGCGTTCCATTCAAGTTGGATGTGGGATATTCCTACTTGATATCTCCAACCACAAATGCATTCCATTCCCCGATATTCGGAACTGCAATGCTCCCGTTAGCTTAGCAGTGGTTTGACTCTCATTAGAGATGTCTCCTAGCAACCCAACTGATAAACAATGCTGCAGCGCTAGCATTTGTGCTTCAGGTGTACGATTATCAAAAGAGATTATAATGTTTTATACACCTGTTTCTGCAGGCGTTTGTTAAACAAGCTTTAATATCATGTTATGAGGAAACAAACTCATTTATCGATATTACTTAATAAAGTGAATGTTTATCACTTACTTTGTATATCTCCCTAAATGTCACCTGTATCTCGGCGAAATCGTAGTTGAGAATTTCTGCACGAGCCTACAAGTTGTAATTCTGACTTCAAGATGCATTCCATTGCACTTTTCCTAGTAGGAAGTTGTAAAATCCGACTTTCCGAGTTTAATGGAGCGCAGCACTACTTTTCAAAACTTGATCCGACACTGAATGCTCAAGCAGCCTAATTTACACTTAGAAAACTCCTGATGTTGCTATAACAATGCAAAAAGCACTTACCAATTTGCCTGAAGTGAAAATCAGTCCTCCTATCCTGATTAATAAATTAAGCAATCACACGATCATGCAGAACATCTCGTGTTTTTAAATCCATAAGGATCTATTTCACAAACGGCAGTACCAGCAATGACAGTCGACTCGTCAGCAAGATCTCACGCTCTTCACTTTCAAATTACGTCAATTAAAGCGTGATTGCGTCACTCAAGGCCAGCTAGAAGGCCTCGACCAGGACATATCCTAAAGATCACACCCACCAAGAACAAATAAATCAATCTGATTGGCTGATCAATCTGATAATCTGACTTTAGTTGCCCATTCATTTGCACTGTTGATGGATTCTGAAGAAATTCTGAAGCTCAGACTCATGTGCTGCTTGGGGCATGTGATTTGTGAAACAGTTGTCACACTTTGCTTGTAAGCATTGAGGAATAAATTCTGACTGGATAAACCTTTTGTTTTTCTCTATTTGTTTGTGGATGAATTAAGAGTGGAAAGTGATTAAAAATACATAGGCAAAAAGGTGATTGAGAATGAAAGGATGAAAAATATTTATTTATTTGGCATGTTAGGCCAGCAGAGAAGGCTTTGCTGGCCCTGAGAATTTGCCACTACTCATAAACAATACTTTATTATATGTTTTCTTTGTGTAAATCATCTGCTGTACAGATCATCACTTGTTGTTTTAAATTGAGCTTTATAAATAAACTTGAATTTAACTGAATTTTAAAGTCTTCATGCTCATTCAAAAAATTGCCTTCTTTCACCTTCGATGCATTGCTCGCCTTCATCCCTTTATTAGTCTAAAAGATGCCGAAACACTGGTTCATGCATTTATATCCTCTTGTCTTGACTACTGCAATGCCCTCTTCATTGTTTTACCTGCTAACTCTATTGCTAGGTTGCAATACATTCAAAATTCTGCTGCTATAATTCTTATACATACCAAGCGCTCAGCTCATATTACTTAATTCCTGTTTGAATTTGAGTTTTGTTTCGCATCAAATATAAAATAATCCTGCTTACATTTAAATCACGTCATGGTTTGGCACCTCGCTATCTTAGTGAATTGCTTCTCCCCTACAACCCGATCCGCTCAGGTTTTCTGGGACCGGACTCCTTTCTGTCTCCTAGATCTCGCCTCTCTACTATGGGTGGCAGGTCATTCAGCTTAGCAGCACCCAATATATGGAATTCACTCCCTCTGACTCTTCGCAGCATCTCATCTATCTCTGAGTTTAAATCTCAACTTAAAACTTTTAGGTTTTCTCAGTGTTATTTGTCTTAATGTGTTATGTATTCACTCTCAATGACTGTACTACCTGAACTGTGTTTTTGTGACTGTTCATTGTTTATGCATAATTGTGTTACTATTGTAATGCGTCATTGAGCTCTGGAAAGGCGCTATATAAATTAAACATAATTTCACAGCATAAGTCATATAATAAAGCCTGATGACCGTTAAACTATACTGAACTTTTTGTACATGTTTCTAATGTTGGCAACTCCTTAATAAATTCTTCATATTATTTTACATCACTTTACATTATGGTACATTTTAATAGGTTAGCATTGTTGAAAAAGTGTTATTAAGCATTTATTAAATTGCTCACTAATTGGCAAGTATAGTATGAAATTTGCCTTTTGTTTATGTTATTATTACCGCATATAAATGATGTATAATGCATTTATAAATTAATAATTAGTTTTAATGAGTCCCTTTAAAACTCTTAACAAAGGAAACAGTAAGATAAAGTGTAACCAAAATAACTTAGAGCACATATAAGGCCAAACAGACACAACAACACAACATCGCTCATATACTATTAAGGGAATGCTTACATGCAAATGAGCTTCATGAATTGAGTTAGTTGATTGGGCCCCTCCTTCCCGGTGTCATCGATGAAGTTATCATATATGTACAGTTTTGCTAGCCAGGGTCCCGCTGCTGCGACAGGACTGCTCTTAGTTTTTCCTTGTTTCTTCTTCGTCTTCTTCCCTACACAACAACATGACATTCGAAGCAGAAACAAACCTGGCATCCATCACAGTGACATGACTTCCAGCACACTGTCTCCTCCAATTCATCAGGAGATTAAATTTATGTTAATGGAACAGAGAGAAAATAAGGAAACACAATTAGGCTGTGAAACTAGATTAAATTGTTCTGAGAGGCCCTTAAATTTAAAAATACACACAGATCCACAAAAACACACACAGTGGTAGAGAGACTTCTGTCCTTGAGCTCTCTCATTGGCCCATCGGTCAATGGATTGTGTTTGGGAGACCAGCGTCACATATCACCACAAACCACTAGTTCAGTTGTGGCCTCCTTACAACATAACTGTGTGTGAACTTGTGTTCCTGCACGTGTGTTGGGATGTGTGCGAAGCTTCACCAGAACTCCACCAGAGCAGCTAATTCTCAAACTACTTTCAAGAAACATCTAAAGGTGAATCTCTTTCGTGAACACTTGACTCAACCCAAATAATGCACAAACTTCTTCTTTCTTCCTTAACCTCCTGAGACCTGAGAATGACTGCTGTGGGCATCTTCCATTCCCCTTTTTCATTTGTAAATAGTAGCCCCTAAGAAACATGCAAAAAAAATAAATAAATAGTAATAATAATGATAATAATAATAATAATAATTCTTTAGACCAAATAGTTTTCCTAAAAATGGATGTCCACATATGTGGACAGTGGGACTAAGTTGTGAAATGTTAAATAATACCAAGCTATAGAAAGTCAGATTTTTTCTTTATCAGATTGTTTATTATGTTACCAGGAGTGTTGTTTATTCATGTTTTTGAGACATTACAGACATTACATTAGAAATTAGCATAAATAATTATTATTCAAAGCAATGGCCAGCATCATCCAATCACTGCCAACCATGTAAAAACAAAACAATTTGAATAAAAAAATTCTGAATATATGTACTGAACTTTTGACTGGATGTTAGGAGTGAATGCACTTGGTTTCATAGGAAAGCTATAGGATGCTCCCTTGCTCCCTATTTAGTGAATGACTTAACCTCCAGTGTGCTGTCTGTCTGCACTGGTCTCAGAACAGTTTGAAATGCACCTTATACACCTAAATCCATATAAAGCCTCTGAAAGCAAAATTTTCCAGTTTTTGGATGAACTCATTGATTCTCAATGTGAAAATGCACAGTAACTATAGGATATTATGAGGAAAATGATCCTATAGACCACGTATGTGGTCATTGTGTTTAAAATCGTGCCATTTGGCGATAAATCAATGACATTTTTCAAATTACATATCAGATGAAACTAGACACTACTCTTTAGACTCAGACAGGTTTTAATGTAAAAACTTAATGAGGTTTCTTACCAGATGTAGTTTTGTAGCAGTTTCTCCCAAAGACAAACTCAGCTGAGATTGGCACCATGTTGTTTTGTCACATGACTCATTGTGTTGAAAGTTTAACACTTTAATGACAGCCTAGAGTCTCCTGAACTGAGATCAGTCGGTTTAAATAAAATAAAATTATGCATAGCATATGATGAAGCCAATATGTAATGCTCACGCATAAAAGCTTCTGCTAAATGATTTAATGTAAATGTAAGCTAGAAATGCAGCTACAAGGCCTATTCTCAGAAGATGGTCTGTGAAAATATATGCCTAAAAATAATCTTTTTATTTCAAAGGGTACTAGTGAACTTTCAAGGAACCATATTTTCCCACCTCAGGCTGAAAGCACCTGAGCCGTAACCACAACAGACATTGGGGGAACATCATAGGGGGTTCTATTCACATTAGTGGTCAGCAAATATGGGGTTTTCAACAACTGATTTTTAATTTATTACCCTCAAACCTAAATATATGGTTACAGCATGTAAAGTATCAATAGTTATTTATCGTCAGTAACCCTAATAGTAAAGCTTCACATTATTTCAACCCCATAACAGAAAGTTTGGACTTCATATGCATCTAATTTTTATAAATAACAAATTATTGTGGCTGGAGTTGTAATATATTATAAACCTTGACATTTCACTTTCAAAACAGTTTTATGTTTGCCATGAAAATAGCCATGGAAGCTGGCATGGCGTTAAATCACTAACAAACAAACAACAAACAAACAAAAAGTTTTATGCAACATTACATTTAAAATGTTTCAGGGTTGAAGGTCAGTGCACAAAAAAGGTAATACAAATATTAACTAGCAAATATCATTCTGATCACTCATACCAGAGTTAAACTATTGAGCTTGATGAGGCCAGAAAATGTGTAAACATTATTTTTAAGTAGGCAAATGTCACTGGTTGAACAGAAAGTGAGGGTAAAAAACAAATGCGTATTTTTTTTTTTTTTTTTTCAGAAACTGCCAAAAGCATTTTAGAAAAAACTCCATTAATAGGGAAAGCAAGCTGATACTTCCTGTTTCTCCTCCATACTGTCACTTTGTCTCTGAGAAAGAGCTGTGTTGTTGAGGTAACAGGGTCCTGAGCGAGTGTGCTTGCTCAGGTGACTCACACAGAGGTTCTGTGACGTTATTCTGAAAACTGAAAAACTGAACGTCGACAGGAGCTCTGAGTGAAAACTGAGAGTATGTGCATGTTTGGGATGTTTCAGAATTTATGAGGACCTTGATATGATCTTTTGGTGGGCCTCACAAAGAGAAAAAACACTGAGGACAGTACGTCCCTTCACTTGAAATGAATCTTTGTTTGGGTGTCTCATGGGATTCGAAAATCAGCAGTACCTTTGCCCTTTGCTTTCTTTTGCATGGAGTACTTCATACTGCTCCTTTGGGAGATCAACTCAGCTGTGTCTGTAATGTGTGAATGACATCAGATTACATTACAGAATTTAAACATTTCAATGTCTCCTGTTAACTTCAATATACAGAATGAAGGGCAGTTCTTTTTCTTGAAAGTCTCTAGATACATTCCATTGCTTTCCAATACACACTGCGTACAGTGGGGTTTCTAGGGGGGTAAAGACAGGTCCTTGTCCACTGATGCAAGGAGGGAACATGATTAATTCAGCGATGATCCACTATTGATGGATACACAAAAACGCCCACACCTGTGAGAGACGTTGTCTCGTTTTGGCTGTTTTACGCCACAGGTATCAGCAGCTCAGCGGAACCCCCACACTGCAGCTCACTGCCATTAATGTAGAGCTCCCTATATAAATTTGATTATGTACACATTTCAGCACTGCTAAAGTTATTGCATTAACTTATGAGCAGTGTTGAGTGTAATCCAATTACCAAGTAATTAGTTACTGTAATCTAATTACTTTTTAGTCAGAAAAGGTAGTGTAATGCATTACATTACATTCTTGTAATCACATTACAGTTACTGAGTTTAAAATTATTTAATTACTTTTAAGAACATTATAGGGTTATGCTTATTTCTAATACAGTATATTATTTCTGTAGAATACATGAATTATGGCCCCGTAACGAGTCATTGTGAAGGAGAAATGTGAGGTGCTGAGTGTATGATAATAATGAACAAGAAAGAAATACAGACATTATTTTGAATTTGTTGAGTGGAAACGTGCAACTTAAAAGTAACGTAATTAGTAATTGATTAATTTTTAAATTAAGTAATTGGTAAAGTAATCTGATTACAATTTTTTTTAGAAATAATTAGTCATTTGCAGTGGATTACTATTTTATGTAACTTACCCAACACTGCACATGAGCTAAATAAATCATGCTAAATTAAAGGTACAGTATGTAAAATTCAGAAATCCTTGTTCTTAATGACACCTATGGCTGTTAAGTGAACTGCAGCCAGCTACCTGTTGCTCATGCTTGTGCACACACTCCATAGGGACGCAAGCATTGGCCAAAACAATGACGTAACGTACAAAGAGACAACGTGATTCACCGGCATCATGCTGACAGATGAGGTAGCGTAATTAAAATTACACAGTTATGATTGTTTTACTACAAACTTTGAGACTGTATATTAAATTTGACCCTCCAGTGCTGGAACAGGGCTAAAACAAAGTGTGGATATAGGTCTGACTATACGAGACTGTAGTTTGAAGTAATCACTTTTCTTTGCATGATACATTGACTGCATTTATACGATAGCCTATGTCGGCGTTAGGTAGCTAGCCAGCTTTATCAATAGCTGTTAGCTAAATTTGGTGGATGATGACAGTAGCTGTTTATAAAATAGACTGTACATTATAAATATATTGACACAATTCAGTATTGATGTGATTCCATCACAACTGTCATTTTGATATATTGATGCGCGATTGTTTTATAATAATAGATTGTATATATTTTCTGTATTACCAAGTTACGTTACACTAATGAATGGAGCTTTTTGCATTATCTTCAACATTGTCTAGCATTCATTTCATGTGTTATTATAGTTTAGCTAAAATTACACATATCAATCCTTATGGCACTATATTTCACATGCTTGCAGTTATGTAAGCTTACCTGTCCAATAAGAAGAATGCCAATTCAGGGTTGGTTTTGATCCCCAAAACCGAACGAAGGTCCCTCCAGGAATCAAATGCCCTGCTGATGTTCACTCTAGTTTTCACTCGACCACGACCATGTTCCCGCTTATCCAGATGGGATTCAGTAGATAAATGTTTTTTGTTTTTTTTGGCATACTCTGAGTTTGTGTAGGAGTCAGTGTTGTGCTGGGAGCCGGATGTTTGCTGGATTCCATCTCTAAGATAATGTTACCTAGTGTTGCAGTTTGTTGTCGCTGTTAAAAAGTGGAAGAGAAGCACTGAGGCAAGGCTCTCGGGAGCGCGCATAAACGTCACATCCTTTGGATTTTCCCGGCAAAACCGACCTGCTCCCTTCGCATGAAAATCAGTCTACAGGCCGGGAAGGGCTGTAATTTTTTAAGTTGCGTTGCAATCCCTTCACACATTGGCAAAAAAATGTTGAATATTACATGAAAATTGTTACATATTGAACCTTTAATTTAATACAGTTTGACATTTAAACATTCAGGGGTAAATTCACTAATGAATTGTGCCCAGTAAAAGTGCTGGTTATTTGCATGTGTAGTCTGCACTGGTTTAGTGCCCAAATCACTTAATAACTTAATAATAGTATGTACTGTAGTGGAGGATGCAGCAGACCACCGTGATCTGACACACTTTGCCGGGACTGTACATCATCACTCCACTCCTGTAATCCAGACAACTTGCCGAAAGTGTGTTTGACTACACCGCACCTCTGGACATATACCAGGTTATAACGCAGGTAACTGTAAGTTATAAAACATCATATTAAGTGAGCTTCACTAATTATTAATTCTGGAAGTCTGGACAAAAACATTTTAAACAGTTTGTATTCCTGTTCACAATGCTCTTCTAAATAATAATAATTCACAATATCTTTTTTCTGCCATCTTGGACAAAACATGTTTTTGTTAGAGCTGCCAAAAATAACACGTTACTGCAAGCGATTAATTTGACATTTAAACGCATTAATTTTTTTAATAGTGATTAACGCATTTACCATTACTAAAGCATAAACCTGGAAAAACACTGGTTGGACTAGGGCAGAACCTTTGCGATGTGTCCACACGGAGTCATTACACTGATGTACACACACACACAAAAGCGATAGGAAAGGACCTCTTTATACTATTTGTATGTACAAAACAAGCCCAGATGGGACTTGTGACAGAAATCAATTACTTTGCAGCCTCTGCAAGGCACATTTTAATTACCACAGAAGTACGTCAAGTCTTAACTATCACCAAAACGCAGAATGAGACGTTGTTTGCAGCGCTTTTCATGTGGAGTTCAAAGCGCCGCTCGACGCTGGCATTGATGCTCTGACGCGAATCATGAACAGAGCTTCACGATTGCTGTAAGAAAGCGGAGAGCCACAGTCTACTGGCAGATTAATATTGTGGTGTATGAGAGTTTAAGGGATTTAATACCTATTGCAATGAATATGCAACTTATGGGGGGACTAGACACTCACACTTAGACTTTAGGAATGTTTAATGTTACTTGGATTAATATTATTTTGGATTAATTTTATTTTGGAATGCTATTTGGCTTTGTTTGGAAAATGTTAATAAGGCATCACGTATTGTTCTGCTTTCCTAAAAAGGAAATAAATGCATTCATATCAATATCTGTGATTAATCTGGATTAACTATTAAAAATTAAGTGATTAATCGCAATTAAAAAAATTAATCAACTGACAGCACTAAGTTTTTGTGTTTCATGGCTCTTTACGTGCCTTTTTCCCCCCAGTAACAGACAAATATAGTAAAACACAAAAAATCATATCAATTCTCATCAATTCTCATATTTTGATACATTAAATAAGTTTTCTAAAAAGCATTTAAGCAACATTGTCAAAATGGTACAACCCCAATTCCGAAAAAGTTGGGACAGTATGTAAAGTGCTAATAAAACAAAAAGGAGTGATTTATAAATTATATTCACCCTTTGTTATATTGAAAGCACTACAACTAGACATTATATGATGTTTTACCTTGTGAAATTCATTGTTTTTTTTTTATTGTACAGTAATTTCAAATCAGATAATTGCAACACACTCCAAAAAAGTTGGGACAGTCGAGTGTTTACCACTGTGAAACATCACCATTTCATCTAATAACACTTATTAAGCATTTGGGCACTGAAGACACAAATTTGTTACGTTTAAAAAGTGGAATTTTCCTCCATTCATCCATTATGTAGGTCTTCAACTGCACAATTGTACGGGGTCTTCGTTGCCGTATTGTACGCTTCACAGTGCACCACACATTCTCAACTGGAGATGGTCAGGACTGCAGGCAGGCTAATCTAGCACCCGCACTCTCTGCTTATTCGGCCAGTATGGGGTTTGAAGTTGTCCTGCTGAAAATTCCGGGACGTCCCTGGAAAAGACAGTGCTGGATGGCTGTATTTGCTGCTATAATTTGTACATATTTGTCTGCATTAATGGTGTTCTCACAGATGTGCAAGTTACTCATGCCATGGGCACTGAGACACCCCTGGCCCATACAGACACTGGCTTTTGGACATGATGCTGGATGGTCCTTTTCCTCTTTGGCCCAGAGAACATGACAGCTGTGTTTTTCAAAAACTATTTGAAATGTGGACTCATCAGACCATAAAACACAGTTCCACTGTTCTACTTTCCATATAAGATGAGACTGTGTCCAGAGAAGTCAGCAGTGCTTCTGGACAGTGTTGATGTACGGCTTCTGCTTTGCATAGCAAAGTCTTAACTTGCACCTGTGGATGCAGTGGTGAATGGTGTTGACTAACAAAGGTTTACTGAAGTTATCCCAAGCCCATGTTCATGATATTCATTACAGATGAATGATGTTTTTTAAGACAGTGATGTCTGAGGGATCAGAGATCATGCGCATTCAGAAATGGTTTTCATCTTGCCCTTTACGCACTGAGATTTGACCAGATTCCTTGAATCTTTTAACTATATTGTGCACTGTAGGGGGTGAAATGGCCAAAATCCTTCTAATTTGTCTTTGGGGAACATTGTTCTCAAAGTGCTGGATTGTTTGCTGAAGCATCTGATGGCAAATTGACAAGTCTTGAATTATCCTTGCTCTTGAAGGACTAAGCTGTTTTTTGAGGCTCCCTTTATACTATGACACGATTGCCTCGCCTGTTTAACATCTCCTGTTTCACATTGCAATTTTTATTAGTCTTAAATTGCCCCAGTCTCACCTTTTTTGGAGTGTGTTGCAATCATCTGATTTGAAATTACTGTACATTAAAAAAAGGAAATTCACAAGGTAAGACATCATATAATGTTTAGCTGTAGTGCTTTCAATATAGCAAAGGGTGAATATAATTTACAAATCACTTCTTTTTGTTTTTATTAGCATTTTTCATACTGTCCCAACTTTTTCGGAATTGTGGTTGTATTATCCTACTCAAAT
The DNA here is from genome assembly GCF_019703515.2 of Myxocyprinus asiaticus. Classification (NCBI taxonomy): domain Eukaryota; kingdom Metazoa; phylum Chordata; class Actinopteri; order Cypriniformes; family Catostomidae; genus Myxocyprinus; species Myxocyprinus asiaticus. Next base: position 39,458,633 of record NC_059361.1, on the reverse strand, counting down.
GTACATGTGACTTCAAAAAACAAGAGTTGGGTCAGAGGGAATCCAAAAGCAATCAGATTAGATTACCCAAAAAATACAATCCAAGATATTACGTTACTGATTGCAATTTTAGTCATGTCATTTGTAATCAGTAGCAGAATATAGTTCATTATTAATCTACCCAGCACTGGCGTAAACAGATCTAGTCCGTCAAGACCAAGCAGACGGCAGATGCTTTATCAAAAATGGTATACGTATATTTATCAAGATATAAAAAACAGCATTCCCTCATTTATAATTATAATATGATTAATCCAAAATATGCTTGAGCCCTTGTAACCCAAAAATATCAGATGGATTGTAATTCAGAGATATGAGTCACTGGCTGAAGCTCACAGTCATGAATTAATATGTGATGAAATGTGTCCTGTTTCTGCAGAAGCTGATGGATCCCAGAGGTTCATGGATTAATAAACATGAACTCTGGTGGTAATAACAGTTCATACCTCACAAAACTGTTGGTGAGGAGTGAAACCAGCAGAGGTCCGCTCCATGAACCCAAAACACAATAATACAAACTCAGGGAACGTGTTTGACTGGCACCCAAACCTCCGCTGAGCAAACCTTTCAACCCTTCCACACCCATGCTGAGAGTAAGAGATACAGAGAGGGGGAGAGAACATTTTTAAACCATTAAAATACTTTAAAGATGACACTGACTAAGAAAACAATTGAAATATGAGAAACCATATATTAAAACTAGTGAAGCAATGGACAAAATTGGTTGCCAGTATGATGGAGAGGTGGAGACCCACAGGTGAAAAGTAGAGAAATTAATTTGTATTTACAAGCTGCACAATCTGAGATGTCATTCATGTATGCAGCACAAATGGTGCAGGAGTTATGAGCATAAATGTAAGGAATAATCCTAGCAATAGGGGTGCTTGCCTTAGCAAACACCACTAATAAAACTGATAAAACCAAAAATCTAGAAAAAAGGGGAGAGAGAAAGAAACACATTCCTGATTGGGGAGGAATGACATTTGAACAGTTTTAAGATCTGCTGAGCTTATCAGAGTAGTTTTTAGAAAGCAGTAAGAGAGAGAGAGGACAGCTAGAACTCCAGAATGTAAGAGAAGCTGCCGGAACGTCTGATAGCTGCCTTTCATCTGACATGCAGTTACTCTTCTTTGCCTCTTTTTCATGTTTCTATGGACATTCTCATAAGCGAAACGTCAGTATTGCGACTTTTATTCAAATTTTCTGTATATGCTATTCTATATATACTGTATATGTATATATATATATATATATATATATATATATATATATATATATACTGTATATACACCGATCAGCCACAACATTAAAACCACCTGCCTAATATTGTGTAGGTCCCCCTCGTGCCGCCAAAACAGTGCCAACCCGCATCTCAGAATAGCATCCTGAGATTATATTCTTCTCACCGCAATTGTCCAGAGCGGTTATCTGAGTTACCGTAGACTTTGTCAGTTCGAACCAGTCTGGCCATTCTCTGTTGACCTCTCTCAAGGCAATTCCATCCACAGACCTGCCACTTACTGGATGTTTTTATGTTTATGGCACCATTCTGAATAAACTCTAGAGACTGTTGTGTGTGAAAATCCCAGGAGATCAGCAGTTACAGAAATACCAGCCCGTCTAGCACCAACAATTATCCATGCGATTATCTAATCAGCCAATCGTGTGGCAGCAGTGCAGTGCATTATATCATGCATATATGGGTAAGGAGCTTCAGTTAATGTTCAACATCACATCATCAGAATGGGGGGGAAAAATTGATCTCAATGATTTGGACCATTGCATGATTGTTGGTGCTATTTTGCAGTGTACCCATGCATACATTTGTGATTTTTCAATAAGGGGAACTTTTCTGTCCCAAAGGATGATTTTAAGTGTTAAAAGGTTGCATTTGCCAGACTTAAAGTTTATATTTGGTTATGATGGAAATGAGAAGACAGAGGAGCTCATCTCTGCCAGGGCAGCAGGGTGACAATTTGAATATCAAAAATGTTATTGTTATTTCAATTTAATGTAATGCATTAATAAAATAATTTTCAACCATTTGAGAAATTCAAGCTTGAAGTGGCTACCACCTTTATGTTTTTGTGAGTCAACATTTAGCGGATTACAGGAAACTTGCCAAACCACACATACTGAGTGCAGGCTATTCCCACAGGATGCAGTGTTGCATCTTTCTGTGTTGTTTTTAATTCTTTATCATTGCAGATGTACCTTTTTGACCATTGCAATATGTCTCACTGTTTTTTTTTTCAGTGTCTCATGCCATGAGCGACATTTTTTAAAACCCTGTGTCAAAGTCAAAGGTCACCTCACAAAATTTCCGCATTCTGTTCCATTCCATTGCGCTGCATTTTAAACACAAGAATGGAGCCTGTGTGAACACAGGAAGTCTCCCTCGGACAGATGATCAAACTCTTTGGAATGGATTGCTGTGGACTGTAAGCCAGTAATAGGCTCATGTTCAATGATGTAGGAATACAACAAACAATATATTAACTTGTTTAAATGTCTGTTCAGTGTTTTTGTCTACCAAAACAATGTAATATCTTAATAAATGGAAAAATCATACATTATTTACATCACCAGTGTTGGAGTGGCTAATCAGGAGAATTCCAGGTGGGCCATTCATAAATTGAGCTGGCAGCGGTGCAAATTTTGGTGCTGTTTTTTTGGAGACCAAACACTCTTGAAAAACTGTGAATACACAATCCAGAAATAATAATAGCCACATAATGTAGATGCTAGGAATACCCAGACTCGATGATAGTTTTGAACCCAAGCAGGTGTTCACTGAGACACGAAACACAAACACAAACAAAGACAAGCAGGTGAGTGTGATATTTCAGTTCCGGGCAGATGTGTAGATTGTTAACTTGAAGAAGACTGGTGCTGACTCAGGAGGTGACTTTCTTAAGGTGGCGAATACACAACAATGGCGCTTATGTTGAGGAGATGGATATAGGGATCACTGGAGTAGAGGTGAAGAGGAATCGAGGAGCAGACATATGGAGACACTGTTATGTGTGTCTGTATTCCAGGTTGAGACCAGACACTGAATGAATGGGGAGTGAGGTTTAAATAGAGGAGCTGATTGATGTGGTGATTGGAGGCAGGTGTGGGTGATCAGTATTCAGGGGAGAGAGAGGGCTGAGTGTATGTGGCAGGTGGGTCAGATGGATCCGTGACAGTAGAAGGGTTGGCACTCCTCAGAGCATGTATTATTTAATTCATATACTTTGTCATTTTCACATTAATGAGGAAAAACCAGCACTGCTGACGTGACAGTTGTAAAAGTGTCACTTATTGTACATGATGAGACTTTGACCTTTGAAACATCCATATGGTATGCATTAAGGCAGCATGATTGATTGAATTAAGAATGAAACTGCTATATGGAATGATTTGCACGATTACAAAACCGCAAATGGCTCCGTGTTATGAAACAGTCTCCATTCAGAGCTTCAGTCAGCGATGTGTGATCGCGCAGTGCCCTCTAGCGGCTACAGGCACACATGTTGAGCAGTGCAGCAATATTAGATGTTTATCATATTACATTTTAAATAATTTTGCTTCATCTTGCTGGACAGTGAATGATGCATTTAATAGGTTCCAGTTACCTTCTCTTCCTCTCCATGCCAAACAGCTGAATGTCAAACCTTTCCTTACAAGCACTTTGGGTTGGTAATACGGGGCTTATGAAAACTGTTGTCTTTTCAGTGTTTCCTGTAGCTCTTCACAGTTAATTTAAAGATGGCTCTGTATGACTTGATGCTATTTTGTGATGTGACTGTTAATCCCAGCTCTGAGACTATATTCACATCTAGAGATAGTTTGAACAGAGGTATAAAACTCTTGCAATATCTCATGACAGAGGACAGCAGAGTAGGCGCATCAATATAGAACAGTGATTAAAACTGACTGGAACTACCTGTGCATTAAACGGTTTTAACGCACTCATTCCAGCCAATCATAATCGAGTATTTTAAAAGACCATGGTATAAACTTGTGATAATATGAGCCACATTACTCCTCATCCGGCTTATTTGCCAGACCACTCCCTCTCTCTCTCTCTCTCTCTCTCTCTCTCTCTCCCACACACGCACGCACGCAGGAAAAGCATGGCTCACCAGCCCACCCCAGTCTTGAACGCTGGTAAAGGATGAGAGCAGTGGCCCCTCCCAAACACAAATATTGGTTCAATCCAGGATTATTTTAGAAAATGAGTCATCACCTGACATAATTGCAAGTTTTTCCACAATAGAGAGCAGAAAGAGAAAAGGGGGAGCTGAAAAAATGCAACTAAAGAAAAGAAAAGAACAAGAGGACCGGGGGCCTGATATGTTAAATTGACAGACATGTTTCAAAGTAAATCAAATGAGATTGCAGCAGAAGACTCAAGATGGTGCGGTGGTGGTGACAGTCGTTGTAAGTGCTAATGAAATCCATGTAAAATACATCAGTGAAAAATCTAAAATTATATATTATATTATTTAAAATGTAATATTATTTTATTTAAAATATGCATATATTAAATTCCAATATTGTTTTTTACATAAAACAGCAATTTTGTGTAATATATTGAAATAGATTATGTTGCAAAGTCTATATGCAAAAAAATCTAATTTGCAATATGCAATATGCAAATTTGTATATCAGTGAAAACTGTATATATACTTATTTTACATGTATTTTTTTTTTTGTCATATATCAGATTTCTGTATAAAAGACATTTTTAAACAAAGAAGTTATATGTGGTCATTAAAGTGTGAAAGGCATTTTGCTATACCAAAACCAACTGGCTGCTGAAGAGGCTCAGGTGTTTATTGATCATTTAAGATTAGCTATTTCAGTTTTTTATATACTTTTTTCTTTGTTTTTTCTTTTGTTATTCAGTAGTGCAGATTTTATATTCATTATATAAGATAATAGACAATAAAAAGTAAAAGAAAAAGGATTGCCAGGTTTCATTGTATAATCAATAAATACCACATTTTATGGTGAAGTTTGTAATAATAATAATAATAATAATAATAATAATAATAATAATAAATGATTCCTATCCAATCAAAAGAATCAAAAGAAAATAAATGTTGCCCCAACTCCACCCCCACCAAACGTTAACTCCCTAGTGTGCCAGTCTGGGAGATGAAGCTCCCAGGCTGAAAATAAATCACTCCAGCCTTGACCAACACCCACAGTAACAAAAATCTACATCCTCACACATTATCAGATTCACACTCACCATGTGTATTCTAGGCAGAGTGTGGTGAGGCAGCTGATGCTAGCAGCCTTGCCCAGTCTTTCCAGAGACCAGTCATTAAGTTTGCAATCGAGCAGCTCCAGTTATATGAGGGAATACACTGTCCTTCCCATCCTCTCCAAAAGACTACACTGTCAGAAAAAACACATACACATAGGCCTTATCATACTTTACACGACCCACATTAAGACAGCTGGGTAGGTGAAATGCATGATTTTTTTGAGGTGACTGAGTTTTCAATCATGGATATTACTATTACTATAAATATTACTGGTGCTTGCTCAACACTATTACTATTGGTCATATTTAATCCTAACCCTAATTATTAATCTTCAGCACATAACTCACCCTTCACCATTGCTACAGACATGAATGATACCACAAATTATGCTGCTTGTTGTGGAGATGTGTGCTATTACTTTTCTAAGACTTACGATTTTCGCTTGATGAATGATGAAACAGGCATAAAAACAATCCCATAAACGTATGTTAAAATCAGGGGTGGTTCTAGGGGTCAGTAGATATTCGGGGCTTAGCTCAGACCTCTATGGAGGCCATCCTTAAATATTGGAATCAGTGGCGTAGCCAAAGGTGGGCCGGGGTGGGCCTGGGCCCAGCCAAATTAGACCCAGCCCCACCCAGAATATTAGAGATTATTCTTTGACATCAAATATATATTTATAAAATAGTTTAAAAATGCATAAATTCTGATTTCTGAAAGTGTGAAAGAACTTTTTGAATGAGCCGCTTCTCTGTTGTTAAGGAAAATTTGGTCAAAAAACTTTGAGGAGAAAACTTGGCCCATCCATTTTTATTGAGGCCCACCCAGAAGTAATTTCCTGGCTATGTCCTTGATTGGAATATAATACAATTTAAAATCAAAGTTTCAGTGTTGCTTCAGTGGGGTGTCATTTATATAAAGTAAATCTTTATGTCTTTCTGGAACTAAAACTAAAAGGTCCCACTTACTTTTGTCTCAGTCCCAGATGTGCTCAAAGATCAGAAGTTGCATGCTTTTAACATTATGTACTATAAAACGTGATTAAAAAAACTAGGGTCTTTTTGGACCTTTCAGCTTGCCGTAGTTCAACACACATTGTGTACAAATGACATTTTTATATTAATTGGGTTTTTTAAGTTAGTTTAGAAGTTAGCAACCAAAGATTGTGAAGCTCATGGCATCATGTCTTAATAAAAGAGTTTTACAGAAAATGCAAATGTCCTGCAAAAAATGCTAAAAAAATTCTAATTCCTCGAGCAAATCTGTATTCTACTTTTTGTTTTCAGGGTTATATATCTATATATTTGGTACTTACTGCAGCTGAATGGACCAAGTCAACACAGTTTCCAATATTACCAAACAGACATTTTGACCATTCACAAACATAGCTGCAATCGCGCGCCGTAAGCGCTCTTCATGTATGTGTGCAACTACGCAGTCGTGCTGGAATGCAGCTATCTTGTAGCATTTTGGCACCGAACTGAGTCAGTATTTGGTATTACTAAAACTGTAAAAAGACTGCTATCGTTACTATATATATATATATAGCAGTTCTTAATTTTATTAGTTACATCAAAATTGCCACCCGTAACCCTTTTCTAACTGTGAGAGAGGGAGCAGTTCAGTAAACACCCTATGTCCAAAGCATTCTATATAAAGCTCGCTTTGAACAGTCATTCCATAAGTTAGCGATGATCTACAGCAGACAATATCTCACAGAAACACTCATCACATCTTAAAAATGAGGATCTCTTATAAAACTCTCAAGCACTTATTATCACAACCATCTGATCAGCATATATAAATCTGTGGATGTGCCATATTTATATGTTAGGACAGCCATAACATCTTTCAAGTGTAGAACTTCAATTGCATGCTTATCCATCATATTGTTTTCTATACATTCATAGCCTGCAGGCCTGGAAAAATATGGCAGTGATTTTCACAGCATCAAAGCGCTTTTGGAAGTAAATCTCTCACTTTAATTGGACAGATTGTTCCGATTTATATGAGCTTAAGTGTGAACATGTTGCTCCTGGAAGGGAATGAGAATGGGTGTAGATCACAAGATCATGAATGCATGTTGGTAGTCATAACATATTTAACTCACAGTGCGGTGTGTGTCTGAAGAAAGGGCCTTCACAGCAGTTACAGAGAGTGCTTTGGGAAATGTAACATTCTGATATTTCAATATAATATTCCAAAATCACACAGAATGTTAGATACTGAAGCTTCACCATTTCTAGTTAGTGCCATCCTCAATTTTCTTAGATGTTTTCAAGGAATAGTTCCCCCCAATATTTGAATTCTGTCATTATTTACTCACCATGTCTTTCGAAACCAGTATCACTTTCTTTCTATCATGAAACTTAAAAGGAGTTATTTACAGGAGGACATCCAAACTTCTCTTTCCTATTGAATGAATGTGAATGGTGTGCACAACTAACATTTGGGGCTCACAAGCTCCACAAGTAGTATCATGGGGTGTTTCTTACTGTGCATTCTTATGTGTTCTTGCGTACTCGTGGACTCGTTCGACGTCATCATCCACTGCTGAAGTTCAATTCCAATACTCAAGAACGCAGGAACTGAGAATGCATAAAATTACCCGGATGTGTTCTTGATCAGGCTGAATATCAAGGATGCATCGGATGGTGACTTGTGGGCATGAACCCTTTTGAAGTCCCAGAAGTCATAGCGGCACTACAGTGGCAGACATGACATGTTGTGTTTTCCCTAAAGAGTTTCTCTCTGTAAGCTGGCGAAAGTCTGACGACTCCTGAGAGTCATCATACTACATCAACATTTGTTGTTTGGTTTATATAATTTTAATAAATAAACACAGAGGAAACAAGTGTTAAAAGACTTTATTCTTTTAACGTGTCACTAGTCCTGCAAAACCTCACTGGTGTGATGATAATAATATTGTCACCAGTGTGTGATAATGCCAGTTGTTCTCTCACTGGCTACCAATTTTGGGACAGTCAATGCGGTTGCACACCAGATGAGCAGTGCCACGACATGTCAATGCAGTACAGGTGGCAGACAGTAAACACAAAAGTTACCAAGGTTTTTCCCTTCTTCAAGAATGAACAAAGTGACGCTGATGAGTTTACAGGTAAGTGTATGAATCTGGTGTAACTGCGCAAACCGAACGGTAGAAATGGCTACGTTAATTATGCAATTTCACTATCTGTAGCATTGAGTGGGCTTCATTCAAGCTGTAAAAACACAAAAGACATAACTGAAAACATATTGTGTAGGCTATAGGAAAGAAACATATTCACAAAATAACATCCAGTGATGGCTAGAGTAAACAATCTATGTCCTTTGATAATGATTCGGGTCGAATTTAATGGAGAACTATGCAAGCTGCTCTCTTTGGTGCGGCAGAAATTCGAGCAGCCTCCGGAGTCGTAGCTGGGTGGCGGTGGTGTGCCTACATTCATAGAAAACAATTGTTTCAAATTTTAGAACAAGTCATGTCATCCGCCAGACACATCCGATGTTCGACCACTTTCATGACACATCAGGAAGATTGCAGCACATCTAAAAGCTTGCAGTAGATGTGTTCTACGTCCTCCTGTCCTTTCAAGTTCGTTCCTCCAAGGTAGCTTGGCAAGACTGGTCTTCATAAGAACACAAGTCCATTCTCTGAACTCTTAGCATTGAGAAACACCCATGTAATACTTTATGATGCTTTTGTTGTGCATTTTTTTTCCTTTTTAGAGCTATTGTATGGAAGAGAACATTCAGAAATTCTTCTAAACTTCTTCTTTTTTTGTTTCACACAACAAAAGTTATATGGGTTTTGGAACGACATAAGCCAGGTATGAAATGAGCACCCGCAACCCGCCAAATGCGAGTATTTCATGCGCAGTGGCGGGTACTTTTGCCATACCTGCCACTGTGTCGGGTGACCTGTAAAGCTGGCTCTACACTATAGACTCAAAACAACTCGTTTTGGCTGAGGGTGTCACACATGCAGACTGTTTTGCAGATACTGTATCTCACTCTCTTCAGTGAGAGGTATGACACTCTTGCCAATTAAAAATAGTGGAGGGGTGACACACATAATGACTCACCACAACTATCTCTCTCTGACAAAATAACAACATGAGTAAAATTGCAATTGCAATAGATTGATTTGGGGTGTTTTAAGACCTGTAGCTTGCTTGATTGTTTCAAAACAAGGGCTAAAATAGTTATATTGTTGCATTTTCTTTATGGTTCAGTTGGCTTTCACAAGGTTATATTTTAAAATGCACCAAAACCATCCATCAAGGTAATTTTTATCCGTCATTAGTTGCTTTCATATTATTTCTGCATAATGACACGTGAAAAAAATTGCAGATCAGCTTGTCAGTTCTTCTCAGAGACGTTTTGAGACAGACTCAGAGACTGAGATTTCTGTTTTTTCAGTGCTTGAAGGAATTAACTCAGCAGGGAGTCCTGATGGTCAAGTGATCAACATCTCCCGCTGAGAGGTGCTAATGGGCACTCTGTCTCCCTCAGCCTGCCCGGTGATTATGTTAATGAAGCTAACACCTGAAAATCATTGGAAAAATCAGCTAGTGTAGAGCTAGCTTAAGACGTCTTGGAGTGACACATGACAAGAAATGCTGTTAGACTCAAAGACATGTGCTTGAAGAAACGTCATGGTTACTGGTGTAACCTCCGTTCCCTGATGGAGGGAACGAGACGTTGGTGTCGATGTAGTGACACTAGGGGTCACACTTGGGAGCCCGAGACACCTCTGGTCTTTGATAAAAGGCCAATGAAAATTGGCGAGTGGTATTTGCATGCCACTCCCCCGAACATACGGGTATAAAAGGAGCTGGTATGCAACCTCTCATTCAGGTTTTATGCTGAGGAGCCGATATAAGGTCCGGCCATTTCAGCGGGTAGTTCAGCGTTGTAGCAGGAGGGACCAACGTCTCGTTCCCTCCATCAGGGAACGGAGGTTACACCAGTAACCATGACATTCCCTATCTGTCACTCACTCGACGTTGGTGTCGATGTAGTGACACTAGGGTTCCCTATACAAAACGCCACAAGGCTGAACTGTGTTACGTGAACTGGCAGTGTGTGGTGGGCAGACTTGCTGTGTGCCTCATAGCCAGCACACCAGGTCGACACGTAACCTCCCCCAACACATTTATGAGTGTCGAACGGCCCTTTTTGGGGACAAGTCGACTACCCAGAGATAGAGACAGGCTTAACCCAGTCGTGGCCTCTTTCCCCTTCTCTTTTTCCACTCCCTAAAAGAGAAGGGGGATTATCCGACTGGGCCGCCAGGTCTAGTCGGGGGGTGTCCCTCCCAAGGGGAGGACACCGCGGAGACCACACCTCGCCCCAAGAGAGGGGGGGATATTTAAGTGGAAGAATACATCACATGGTCTTTCCAACCATGTGGAGAGCCTTCAAGGTAGATCCTGCCCAATGGGGGAGGAGTTACTACAACATGGAGACTGGGGCAGAGGGGCTCTGCCCAAGGAAGGCGCAGTTTGCCAGCAGGGAAATGAATTAGCGGAAGATATAGATCGCATGGGGTTAGCCTTACAGGGAACTGCCACATACAACCGCCGTAGGAGCACCTACCCCAGAACCGGGCTCTTAGTTAGCACGTGTACTGGGCCGGCAGCGAGTCTCTCCGAAAACTCGACTGCCACAGGGCTCGGAGGAAGTCAACCAGGGAACAACTTTTGTGAACACTACTGGGAATTAACAGCGCACGTCTTCAGCTCAAAAGGAGGTGGAAGGCACTATGTGCAAGCGATACACCCGGCCGGCTATCCCGGGCTTATCCGCTTGTGTTGTGTGCCACTACCTGGGACGAAACCGGTTCCACCCGGAGGTTGTAGAACCTTGCAAAGGTGTTGGGTGTTGCCCAGCCCACTGCTCTGCCCTTTCCGCTATGCACCAAAGCAGACAAAGAGCTGCTCAGAGACTCTAAAGCTCTGCGTGCGATCCAAATAGATGCGTAAAGCACGCACCGGACACAGCAACAACAGGGCTGGGTCTGCCTCCTCCTGGGGCAGCGCTTGCAGGTTCACCACCTGGTCCCTAAAAGGAGTGGTGGGAACCTTGGGCACATAGCCCGGTCGGGGTCTCAGGATCACGTGAGAATAGCCCGGACCGAACTCCAGCCACGTTTCGCTGACAGAGAACGCTTGCAGGTCACCTACCCTCTTGATGGAAGTGAGCGCAGTCAGGAGGGCAGTCTTCAAGGAGAGTGCCTTAAGCTCGGCTGACTGCAAAGCTCAAAGGGGGCTCTCTGTAGACCCTGAAAAACTACAGAGGTCCGATGAGGGAACGAGGCGCAGCCTGGAGGGATTCAGCCTCCTGGCGCCTCTTAGGAACCTGATGATCAGATCATGCTTCCCTAAGGACTTACCGTCGACTGCGTCGTGGTGTGCTGCTATGGCAGCAACGTACACCTTCAAGGTGGAAGGGGACAGCCTCCCTTCCAACCTCTCTTGCTGGAAGGAAAGCACTGATCTGACTGCGCATCTCTGGGGGTCTTCCCAATGGGAAGAACACTACTTAGCGAACAGACGCCACTTAAAAGGCATACAGGCGCCTCGTAGAGGGAGCCCTAGCCTGAGTGAACGTGTCTACCATCGCAGGTGGGAGACAGCTTAGGTCTTCCACGTCTCGTCCAGGGGCCAGACATGGAGATTCCAGAGGTCTGGGCACGGGTGCCGGATGGTGCCCCTTCCCTGAGAAAGAAGGTCCTTCCTCAGGGGAATTTGCCCAGGGGGAGCTGTCACGAGGAGCGTGAGGTCTGAGCACCACATCTGGGTGGGCCAATAGGGTGCTTACCAGGACGACCTTCTCCTCATCCTCCCTGACCTTGCACAGGGTCTGTGCAAGCAGGCTCACTGGGGGAAAACGCATATTTGCGAATGCCAGGGGACCAGCTGTGTGCCAGCGCGTCTATGCCGAGGAAGGCCTCGGTCAGGGCATACCAGAGCGGGCAGTGGGGAGGATTCTTGGGAGGTGAACAGGTGCACCTGTGCCTGTCGAATCGACTCCAAATCAGCTGGACCACCTGAAGGTGGAGTCTCCACTCTCCCTTGAGGGTAACCTGTTGTGACGGCACGTCCGCCGAAGTGTTGAGGTTGCCCGGGATGTGAGTGGCTTGCAGCGACTTGAGGTGCTGCTGACTCCGTTGGAGGAGATGGCGGGTGAGTTGTGACATACAGCGGGAGCGCAGACCGCCTTGGCGGTTGACATATGCTACCGCTGCCGTGCTGTCTGTCCGAACTAGCACGTGCTTGCCCTGGATCAACAGCCAGAACCTCCGCAGGGCGAGCAGAATTGCCAGTAACTCGAGGCAGTTGATGTGCCAACGCAGCCGCTGACCCGTCCAGAGGCCGGCGGCTGTGTGCCCATTGCCAACAGCGCCCCAGCCCATTTTGGAGGCATTTGTCATGACCACGACATGCCTGGAGACCAGTTCTAGGGGAACACCTGCTCGTAGAAACGAGATGTCGGTCCAAGGGCTGAAAAGACGGTGACAGACCGACGTAATGGCCACGCGGTGTGTCCCGTGGCGCCATGCCCATCTCGGGACTCGAGTCTGGAGCCAGTGCTGAAGCGGCCTCATATGCATCAACCCGAGCGGGGTGGCCACCGCCGAGGATGCCATATGCCCCAGGAGCCTCTGAAAAAGTTTCAGTGGAACCGCTGTTTTCTGTTTGAATGCCTTCAAACAGGCCAGCACCGACTGGGCGCGCTCGTTCGTAAGGTGCGCCGTCAAGGAGACTGAGTCCAACTCCAAACCGAGAAAAGAGATGCTCTGAACCAGGAGGAGCTTGCTCTTTTCCCAGTTGACCCGAAGCCCTAGTCGGCTGAGGTGTGAGAGCACCAGGTCCCTGTGTGCGCATAACTTGTCTCGAGAGTGAGCTAAGATTAGCCAGTCATCGAGATAGTTGAGAATGCGAATGCCCACCTCCCCTAACGGGGCAAGGGCAGCCTCTGCGATCTTCGTAAAGACGCAAGGAGACAGGGACAGGTCGAAAGGGAGGATTTGTACTGATACGTGTCGAGGAAGGATCGAGACGTGAAAGTACGCATCCTTTGGGTCTACCGCCGCGAACCAATCTTGATGCCGGACGCTCGCTAGAATGCGTCTTTGCGTCAGCATCTTGAACGGGAGTCTGTGTAAAGCCTGGTTCAGTACTCGCAGGTCCAAGATTGGCCGCAACCCACAGCCTTTTTTCGGTACAATGAAGTAGGGGCTGTAAAACCTTTCTTCATCTCGGCTGGAGGGACAGGTTCTATCGCGTCCTTCCGTAGGAGGGTAGCGATCTCCGCGCAAGGTAGCAGCGTTTTCGTCTTTCACCAAGGTGAAGTGGACACCGCTGAACCTGGGCGGATGCCCGGCAAAGTGAATCGCGCAGCCGAGTTGGACGGTCCGGACCAGCCCTCATGACGGACTGGAAGGTGCAAGCCATGCGTCCAAGTTCCGCGCAAGGGGGACCAAAGGGACAACGTCATCGGATGTACCGGCAGGTGAGGCCTCGCGGCGGGGCGGAGCTCGAGGTGCCACACCACGTCGTGGCCGTGCTGAGTCCGAGGACATCGAAGCACTTACCTGGCTCCTTGTGACCACCCCCGGAACAGCCTAGGATGGGGGAGGAAGAGGCCTGTCCTCGTGACCCATGGAGACTGTCACATCGGGGGTGGATTTGTGCCACAGCTGGGCACTCAGGGCGGGAGACCGCCGCTGGAGCGCCAACCTGCCAAATGGAGTGGTGGACGGTGGTCGTGATGCCAGCCGTACACACCAGATACGTGACCCAGGGAACAAGGAAACCACTCTTGCTGAGCTCTTGAGTACTGCAGCCACTTGGGCATGCAGCGCAATTAAATGCAAAAGGTAACAAAAAGATGAAGATCTGCTTACCAGCTCCAGAGCAGCGGGTTTCGTTGTCCCTGGGTCGCCCGTCTCAAGGGCGCTTTGAAGCCTTTCACAGGTTCTGGGCAGCCGCGAGACGGGTGGCGTCTGCTTCCTGCGGTGGGCTCCACGCAGGGGCCAGGCGAAGGGGCGGGCTGCGGCGGAGCCGGTGCAGTTACCGCAGGGGGACGCCCTTGGTGATGAGTAGATGGGGTGCGGGATCTTGAGCCGCGCCGGGGCAGGATATGCCGGCTAGCATCCATCTACTGCTCTACCATCGAGAACTGCTGGGAAAAGTCCTCGACGGTGTCGCCGAATAGGCCCGCCTGGGAAATGGGGGCAGCAAGGAATTGTGTCTTATCGGCCTCACCCATCTCGACCAGGTTGAGCCAAAGGTGGCGCTCCTGGACCACTAGTGTGGCCATCGTCCGCCCGAGAGACCGCGCCGTGACCTCCGTCGCTCAGAGAGCGAGGTCGGTCTCCGAGCGCAGTTCCTGCATCAATCCCGGGGCGGAACTACCCTCGTGCAATTCCTTTAGTGCCTTGGCGGACTTGTAGGAGAGCCATGGCGTGCAGGGCGGAGGCGGCTTGTCCAGCGGCACCGTAGGCCTTGGCCGTCAGAGACCACATAAACCTACAGGCCTTGGACGGGGGCTTTGGGCACCCGCGCCAGGTAGCGGCGCTCTGCGGGCATAGGTGCACCGCGAGCGCCTTTATCCACCGGGGGATTGCCGAATAACCCTTGGCCACCCCACCATCGAGGGTAGTGAGAACGGGGAAGCTGAAAAGATCGAGACCGGTCAGTAAAAAGTGCCTCCCGCGACCTTGTCAGTTCTTCATGCACTTCCGGGAAGAAAGGAACGGGGTGGGGCGTGGCTTTGAGCGGTGCCGTGAGCCCAGGAACCAATCACCGAGCCGCGAGGGTTCAGGGAAGAGCGGTGAAATCCACTCTAACCGACGCTCGCGGCTGCCCGGGAAAGCATGTCGTCATCTCCGCGTCAGCCTGTGACTGGGCGATTGACCCCGATGGGAGGAGCCCAGCTGAGGCTTCCGACTGGACGAGCCCGCTCTCCGATGCTGTGCTCGAGAGCTCATCACTTTCGGGCTCCGAATAAGAGGTCGAACTCGCCGTGAGACGAGCCGGCGGACTCACCCGGAAGCCCGATCGGGGCAGACGAGCGTGCTGGGGAATGGGAGGTCCGCGGGGGGATACCCGACGGAGGTGGTCCCATTGGGGTCCCCAAATCGCCCCCAGTGCTAGCCGCGCTGGCCTCAAACCCGTGGGCAAAAGGACCGAGGCGGGAGCCTCTGGGGTGGCTTGCTTTCTTATGAAGGCGAGCCGCGACCGCAACGTTGCCATGGACATATTCTCGCAATGAGAACATGACCATCCACGAACGCTGTCTCCGCGTGAGCAGTGCCCAGACACGAAAGACAGTGATCGTGACTGTTAGAAGGCGAGAGATAACGAGCACAACCAGGAATAACACACAATCGGAAAAGCATCTTTAAAAAGACGCGTCTTTAAAAAGACGTTCCGTGTGTGCGCTCTTTTAGAGAAATATATACTCTTTTAGAGGGGAAAAATGCTCTTTCAGAAAATATACTCTCTAGTTTTTCTGCCGAAGCGCCCAGGGGCGTTCTCTGCAGTGCACCAGTGCAGAGGAGGGAGAAGCCGCTGAAATGCGCCGTCAGATCCAGCAGAGGTGAATGAACAGTAGTATTCAGCTCAGTGAGCATGACTGTTCGGCTCCGAAGAGAAAATCTGAATGAGTGGTTGCATACCAGCTCCTTTTATACCCGTATGTTCGGGGGAGTGGCATGCAAATACCACTCGCCAAATTTCATTGGCCTTTTATCAAAGACCAGAGGTGTCTCGGGCTCCCAAGAGTGACCCCTAGTGTCACTACATCGACACCAACGTTGAGTGAGTGACAGATAGGGAACACACTTGATTATATTTGGAAGAACAGATGAAAGAAATGCAGTCGATGCATGTGTCTGATTGTTTGCTGTTTGTGAAAGTGGAGATTTATAGTAAAAAGGACTTACATTTTTATCTGTTTCTCACCCACACTTATATCACTTCTGAATATATAGATTTAACCACTGGAGTCGTATGGATTACTTTTGTTTCCTTTATGTGATTTTTGGAGCTACAAAGTTCTAACCACCATTCACTTGCATTGTATGGACCTACAGAGCTGAAATATTCTTCTAAAAATCTTTGTTTGTTCTGCTGAAGAAAGTAGGAGGGATAGTAAATAATGAGAATTTAAATTTTTTGGGTGAACCATCCCTTTAATGCTTTAAAAGCTTTAAAACTTATAGCTTAGACTTTTGGCAGTGGCTGCAGTATATCCCCTAATTCTAATTATGCTTTTATGGAACTGACTACTTGCCATAGCCTCCAAAGAATTGCGGTTCTTGTTGGAAATAAAACTCATTATTTGACTGCCAGTGGCCTCTCAAGCTTACAACACACCGCCAAAGTGATAATAAGGCCTTTTTTCTATATACAAAACAGAACAGATGTGTCTTATACTCTGGAGCTGTCATTAACAAGTCCGCAGTTTTAAAGGGCCAACATTTATTTCTTCACCTTCACCACTTTTCATTGCCTGGGATAGTGTTACACACCTTGGCATTATATGATAAATCACAGGATAAAAAAAAAAGAAGAAGAAGAAGAAGAAAGACACAGGGAGAGATGGAGAGAGAGCAGATGCTTGTAAATGTAAAGACAAAATGTTTTGCAACAAAATGCAAAGAAAAAAATTATGAATTCTGGAACCTGAATTAGTTGTGTAATTCAAAGTTCTTTTGAAAGCTAAATTGATCCAGTGTTTAAATACAATGTCAGCAGATATGGCTCATTATAATTCACTGCTGAAATTAAGGATGCATATTGTACAGTGAGTGCTATGACTGAAAAAATTAAAACACATTTTGCGTTTGCACATGATAGGAAGTTCTAGTTTGAAATATAGTAGACATGGCTGGCCTAGAATACTCTTTTTTTGTCTTCTTAAGTGCTGTGAACGATGCTAAGTGATTTCCTTTAACAAGATTAGTATATAAAGTTAAATGGTGCTCACCAGCTCAATGACATCTTTTTGTTTGAGAGAGAGATTCCATATGTAAAATTCTTGTGCATGCGTGTAAAGCTCATCTCGTATTGCCATTAACAGAGGTTGGAAAACAGCGTCTGAGGAGCTGTAATCTGGAAATAATAGTGTTATCTACAGGGGAAGAGACCAGAGGAGAGTGTGGAAGTGAGGGTGTGGTCGAGCGCCCATCTGGAGAGGAAGCGGTAAGGAGTTCCACCTGAGATTAATTGCTACTAATTACTGTTTCTATGATCACAGTGAGAGACGGGGGAGATACAAGTGACCCAGTCCACAGAGAGACAGAGGGAGAGAGCAGACGAGAGATTGTGTTTTGATGCTGAAAAGCTGATCTTTGTGTATGCTAAGAAACAGAACTTGATTTATGTAGACTGACAACAAACCTCTGTTGAGTGTAACTGGAAAGTGACTCATGTATATGAAATATTAAAGAACCTGACTGTTGGGGCCTGGGTAGCTCAGTGGTAAAAGACACTGGCTACCACCCCTGGAGTTCGCTAGTTCAAATCTCGGGGCGTGCTGAGTGACTCCAGCCAGGTCTCCTAAGCAACCAAATTGCCCCGTTGCTAGGGAGGGTAGAGTCACATGGGGTAACCTCCTCGTGGTCGCTGTTATGTGGTTCGTTCTCGGAGGGGCGTGTGGTGAGTTGAGCTTGGATGCCACGGTGGATGGCGTGAAGCCTCACACGCGCTATGTCTCCGTGGCAACACGCTCAACAAGCCATGTGATAAGATGCGCGGGTTGGCGGTCTCAGCTGGAATTCATCCTCCGCCACCCGGATTGAGGCGAATCACTATGCGACCACGAGGATTTAAAAGTGCATTGGGAATTGGGCATTCCAAATTGGGTGAAAATAAATAAATAAATAAATAAATAAAAAATAAACCTGACTCACATGAACCGTGGAAACCGGCTCCCGCTTCCTCCTTATCACAGAGAGGCAAAGATACAGGCAATTGACAGGCGAACAAACATAAACTACATAAGCTGACTGGAAAAGGGAGCTGTGGGCTAAAAAGAAATTCTCACAAAACCTGTCAAAAAGAAATGTGGCTAATTCGTATGATATCGTACAACTGTACACGTATGAATTCGTACGACTTCACTAAAGCCAATAACGTTGCTGGACATCGCTTCAATCTAATACTGGATAATTACTTGCTTCCTATCATGTTTACAAACTTTATGGATCGGTTAGGTTTAGATAAGGGGTTTGGGTAAGGGCATGATATAAAAAAGCATGTCCTTGACACCTCGTACGCTAGCTATTGCATTACACATCTGGGAATTTGCACGTGATGAAATCATACGAAATAGCCAACTCAAACTCAAAAGAAACAATTTACACTGATGAGCCAAAGCATTATGACCACTCACAGGTGAAGCGAATAACGCTGATCATCTCCTAACAAGGCCACATGTGAGGGTCTAGTTAGATGGTAAGTGAACCATCAGTTCTTGTAGTCAATGTGTTGAATGCAGGAGAAATGGGCAAGAGTAAAGACCAGAACAACTTTGACACAGGCCAAATTGCTATGGCCAGATGACTGGGTCAGAGCATCTCTGAAACAGCAAGGCTTGTGGGGTGCTCCCGGTCAGCAGTGGTGAGTACCTACTGACAGTGATCCGAGGAGGGACAAACAACAAACTGGCGACAGGGTGTTGGGCACCCAAGGCTCATCAATGCGCGATGGCAACAAAGGCTATCCCGTCTGGTCCGAACTGACAGAAGGTCTACTGTGGCACAAGTCACAGAAAATTATAATGATGGTTACAGGAGGAATGTGTCACAACACACAGTGCATAGCACCCTGCTGTGTATGAGGCTGTGTAGCTGCAGACTGGTCAGAGTGCCCATGATGACCCTGTCCATCATCGAAAGTGTCTACAATGGGCACGCGAGTGTTGGAACTGGACCTTGGAGCAGTGGAAGAAAGTCGCCTGGTCCGGTGAGTCCCATTTTCTTTTACATGACATATGCGCCATTTACCTGGGGAATTGATGGCATCAGGATGCACTGTGGGAAGACGACAAGCCGGTGGAAGGAGTGTGATGCTCTGGGCAATGTTCTGCAGGGAAACTCTGGGTCTGGCCATTCATGTGGATGGCAGTTTGACACGTGCCACCTACCTAAACATCGTTGCAGACCAGGTACACCCCCTTCATGGCAATGGTATTCCCTGATGGCAGTGGCCTCTTTCAGCAGGATAATGCGCCCTGCCACACTGCACATATTGTTCGGGAATGGTTTGAGGAACATGATGAAATGTTCAAGGTGTTACCCTGGTCTCCAAATTCCCCATATCTCAATCCGATTGAGCATCTGTGGGATGTGCTTGACCAAAAAGTCCGATCCACGGCGGTTCCACCTTGCAACTTACAGGACCTGAAGTATCTTCTGCTAATGTCTTTGTGCCAGATAACACAGGACACCTTCAGGGGTCTTGTGGAGTCCATACCTCGGCAGGTTGGTGCTGTTTTTTTGGTGGTACGTGGAGGACCAACAGTATATTAGGCAGGTGGTCATAATGTTTTGGCTTATCAGTGTATAATACTCAAAGATGCCCTTACAGCTCAAAGGTGCTAGTGATTTTTATTATTATTATTTTTCTTTTTTTATTAAATGACTTGAAGCAGGCCATGGTCAGATTCTTTATTTATCCAATCAGAAGACTCTGAAGCACTTTCAAAAGGAAGCTGAGAGCATCAGTTAATAATTTGTTATAAATTCTTATAAATTTGTCACGTGAGAATGCTGTTTTGCTACCGTTGTGAATTAAATGTGACCTGGACGTGTTTTCTTGAGGTTCATCCTTACAGATAAGCTATAATTTAATTAACCTGCTTTTCTCATATAAGTGCTACACTTATCAAAGTTCAACAATTCATACCTATCATCCCTTTTCAGCCCAGTTCTTAACCACTCCGTCACCGTTTCACTCTGTAAAATACCTTTTTGAGATGTTCTTGCTTTTTGATGTTCAGAAGAATGTCTTGTTTGAGTATTGCACTCGGACAGCTGTCAGTCTACATACAGTGATGCTCACATCTTCTCCAGAGCGTGCAGAGCTGCACCATTACATCACTGTCGGCTCACAACGCTCCCGCAGACTGTGCCTTTCGCATAATAGTCCACCAAATAGAGAATTAAAGACGTTTTTTCTGAGATTGAGATTGAAACTGTTATTGTTAAACTTTCCCTGTTGTATTACACATATTTAACCATATTTATCGACTGTTTAACCATTTTTGGAGTGCGTCAATATCTTCAAGAGTGTTTTGTCTCAGCAACAACAACGCAACACAATCCAAGATCCTCCTTCGCGCCCATCACTGTTTACAGTCACGCTGCACTGAACTTGTATTGGGTGTATTGGGTTTCACATTCACCATAAATACATTCATATAATAGCCTACTCTGTGTACATTTCATCAACAAATGTTTTTAACCCCTTCCAACTCAGCCAGAGGGATTAAATGGGTGAATAGCCTATTCAGTCAAGTAGGCTATACAGTATCAGCTCAAAATTGTACAAATGAAAATGCAAATGATATCTAGCAGAAACATATAGCAGACAGATTACAGCCGAGAAAGTCCACAGCTTTCTGTGCTCTCTACAAGGCAAACCACAGAAAAGAACACTCATGTTCACACTTAACTCACTTTCTATCCAGTCATAGCAAACATTTGTTTGGAATGAGGCTGAAGGAGCCATCTCAACAGTTGTTAACTAGGTTGGTATGTATTTGTACAGCCCAGAGCAGAACCTCTGTATTCTGGTTATTGCTTGGAAACCAATGAACCATCCAGGCTCTTGCAGGTTACTGCTGGAGAGGTCCTTATCAGAGCTGGTTATCCCACAGTCTGAACTTTGGAGGCAGACTTGTTTACCCTGCAGCACCCTGTCAGGGGGTCCACCACTGATGGTATCTAGAAAAACATTGGGAATCTGTATCTTTGGAATCTCTGTGTTGGGGCTTCGGGGGAAGGAGCGGGTTTGGTTATTAGCAATAATTAATAATGATCAAATAGAATTATTAATTATTAAAACCAATAGAACACTGATTAAAATCAACATTAGCTTATTAATCCTTCAAATCAACAATCATCAAAGAAAACTATCAATTATAAAAATCATTTGAATATTAATAAGAATGAATATTGCTGGGGCACCACCCTGGAATCAGGGACTAATAACCAGACAGTATAGCAGTCTCAATATAGGATTGTTCTCTTAGGAAAGTCAACGTCCGGAACACATCGAAATTCAAAAAGGTAACAATGAAGGCTTAAATCCAAGCACTGACATCCCCTGGCACAGGAGCATGCAGAACAATACCAAAACACTTCTCTTTAAAGTACAACAAAGTTTATTAATGCAGTAATATCAATTAATAATCAATAAAAATGCAGTCGATAAACTTCCGACTTCCAACTACAAACTAAACAGTAACATGATTAGATATGGTAACAGATATGGTAACAGATAAGTCTATAATACATGAGAGGAGGGTAGGTGTGTGTGTGTTTGTGTGTGTGTGTCACAGAGAATGTGACCACGAATGTGGGCGGAGAGACTGGTTAATGGTGTCTGCCCGTTTAACACATCTCCGCTGGTATGATAACTTAGCGATAAAGCTGGGCTGTGCAAGTATTTTTGTGAGGGGTTGTGTGTGTGGTTAGTACGAGAGAGAGAGAGAGCAGGGTGATGGCACCGAAGCCGGTTTAGTGATCGTGAGAGACACGGCAACCGTTAGTTTTATCACTCAGCGACATGGCGAATGGCTTGTAATCTGTCTGCCACGGTCGTTGGTTCTTTAATGGATAAACTCAGTGTGCCAGTCTCACCCGTGATGGCGGAAATGCACAAACGACAATGAAAATGACAACACAGCAAAATGGAGTTAATTATCAGTTAATTATCACGTGTGAGCATGTTAATTTTAATCTGACAAATCACAGCCCTCGAGCAGGAGTATATAAGCTGCTGCTTACCTGCTTCCTGTGACAACTCTCCTGACATTCCATCTCCACATATTCTCTAGATTCATTACCTAAATAAGTAAAGTCCGGGGTGGTAATCAGACCTCGAGTTGAGTCGAGTCTCGAGCTCCGAGCCCTCCAGTATATGGACAGCAAGCCAAATACGTTTACTGCTTAAACACAAGATTACATTAACATAAGAACTACTGAATCTCATTTGTGGTAACAGTAAGTTACAATAATACCTTGAGTATTATTAGCAGCAATGAGCAGACAAGGCAGTCTGTAAACTGTACAAGCAATAACCTTGATACACAAGAATAACACACTATAATAATCTATCTCTGCCCAGACGTAAACCTCTCACTTGAGTCGTGTGAGGACATGGGAAGAATGTGTGTTCGTCCACCATTTGACTCTGACTCGGTTTCTCGAAGCTCGGGTGATGATTGGAAGCCGTTTCCTCACTCTGTCGGCGGGCAGTACGGCAGCTGATTCTCGGTGGGTTGGTGGAGATATCAGCAAAGCTGACTCAGTTGAAGAAGGAAGAGAAAACTTCTTTCTTCACTTCTGCAAGCAAAAGGGTGAGACGCAGAATGCTCGACAGTCTCCTTCGGATCCGTTAGCGTGCTCGATGGAACACGGAGAATCTTGGCTCGTCCAGCAAGATGGAGATTGTATGGCCAAAGTTCAGGTATGTACATTACTTCCTTGGGCAGTGAGGCTACACCTGGGAGCAGCAGGGCTGCAACTAGATGTGGCGAATACTGTTGCTGTAAGCAAGGCTTAAGAGGAATCTCTGGGGTTTTATACTCTCGATGACATCATGGTTGAGGGATGCATTCTGTCTTGCGTTTCATCCAATAGGAATTGAGAGTTCGATCCTTCAGAATTTCACACCTAGGTATAAAGAAGCAAGGCTTGATGGGATCTGTAGTCTGTTTGGTCTACCTTTGTTTGATTTTGCCACTGTTTTTGTGTTATCAGGCTTTGAGTGTTCCTACAGGCCTGAGTCAGGATTTATGACTGTGTGTAGGCCTGCCTTTGTCTCCTATCTGAGCACATGAAGCTCAACGTTCCCCCCTTTAGTCTGAAGAGTTGATTGTTGTCCAGCATCTTTAGAACAACTGTAGGGCCAAACAGTTCCTGCAGTTTCACAGTAACCTGTGGGTTATGCAGTCCGTGTCTTCCTGATAGAAAAGAAAATGGTTGCACAGTCCATACAGTTCATAGAGTTCACAGAGGCTTTATCGTCTGGGCAGAGACTGAAGCACATCTGAGCATAGAACATCTAGCTAAGTCTAAAACTACATTCATCACACATAAAGACAAACATTCCAAGTTATAGGTAGGCACAGCATTAACCGTAACTCAATCCTTTGCTGTTCTTTGGTTATAACACAAAATCATAGTAGAACCTGACAATGGATACTAGGACTAAAACGTTAGAGGAAAGGAGGGTTAGAGGTTAAAAGGCTTATCCTTGGAAATGAGTGGGCTTAACCTGTGGGATGGGCTCAGACTGGTGTGTAAATGCAGCTGTACGAGAAGGAGGGAGTCCAATCTAGCCTGTAGGTTTTGAATGTACCTGTACATGGCATGTGCAATAATTGCCGTGATGACCCAACCACTAAGAAGGAGCCCGAGGGCAACCAGACTGATAGGGTGTTCTTGGTAAGATGACGATCTGCTTATGTGACTAGGAAATATAGTGGTCAAGCCAGTCGGTTTGAGACTGAACTTCACTAATTTCGTCCCTTCAGCCTGAAGCTGCTGTTGAAGGGTGTCATCAATGGTGAGGTTGTGACCTCTAAATGCATCTATGATCTCAATTTCCGCATCATGTTTTTCGACGCTGAGATGATGGAGGACAATATCGTCAATATGCACGGTGGCTCCTTGGGGAATCATTAAGAACACTGTCTGGTTTGGTAGCGTTAGTTTAGTGGCTGTATCATTTTGGTCATATGACATTAGAACTTCGGTGGCTGGTGTGTTAACAAGCCAGCGATTGCCTGCTCACTCTACCTTTGTCTCTGTTCCTTCATCTTTGACAGACATGCTACCTTGACACTTTTGTTCAGGCTATTCAGCCTTTAGGCCACAAAGGTGGTTAGTCACCTCTCTAACAAAGGGGTTGCTTGGACAAACCCAATGAATGTCCTTTGTCTTGGTACACATGATTAGGTCAGGGATAAGGTAGAGCGAGGGGTCCTCATCATGGGTAGGTGAGTGTTGGTGGTGTTTTGAGGTTTATGTGTGTTTTAACATCTCTGAAAACCAACATTCAATACGGACTTTAGTCTGTATATATTCTGCCTTTCTATGATGGGTAGATTGAGGAGGAATCCTATTTCGAGGTTCTGAGGATTTACATAGATTGGAATTGCACTGCCAAGACAATAATGTATGCCAGGTGTATCTGTGAAGGTTGCACACCGGAGGTAGTAGCAGATCTAAGGATTTGTTCAACAAGGTCTAGAGAGACCAGGTAAGCTGGAATCCTTCCACCACTCAGACTGTTGACTGAGGAGCTAATTTCCCTGATGAGGTCCTTCATTAGATCTCTAACGATATGCACATAAGTTATGTCTTACCTGACAAAGTCCCTAAAGCATGAAAATTGTTATTGAAAGCAGAGTGCAAATTTACAGTGACTATAGTACCCTGAAGGATTTTACACAGGCCCTGTAATTGTTCTTGTTGGAGGAGAAGTCTCTGTTGGATTAATTCCATGTGCTTTGAAGCACACTGTTGCTGACAGAGTTGGCAGCTGAGAGGCCAATGGAGAATAGTGACCTGATTGCTGATGCCGCGGCAAGCAGGCCACCAAGAAATAGTTTTTTTCATGTCTGGCCACTGTGGGCCTCCTCAGTCACTAGGAATTTCTGCAGTTGTTCAAGGGTGTGAACAGTTGTCTGCTTGGCACGTTCGACTGTGTTGTGCATTTGGGTTCCGCTTAACCTGCCTTCAGTCAATTGTGGGGTTAGGCGGATGTGTTTGCGGTATACATCCCAGGGATCTAAATGTACTTAGTTTCTCTGGGTGTACAGGTTGCAATGTGTGATCAAGAGGCCAGGTGTACTTTGTAGGATGATGCCAGTCGGCAGGCCAGGCTCGACCACATTACTGGATAGGGAAACTCAGGCTGAGGAGAATGCTGTTGATCCACAAGACTTTGATCCGGAAACAAACCAGAGTTGATTACTGCATGAAAGTGGAGTGGTGCTAGGAGTTAGTGCATGCCAAGGGGATGGGTTGAGGCATGCAGATATCAATATGGCGCTACTGTGGTGTGTCTTCTCCCCTTTGGAGTGAAAATGGTTTGAAGAGCTTAATCTAATTCAAATGGACCCATTTGTATGCCGGTGTTTGGCTTGGTTTTAAGACCATGATGCAGTAGGCTACTGGTGAGAGCTTTCCCACTATCTCGAAGGGGCCTGACCAACTTGGTAGGAACTTTTTAGAGATTCCTGCCGGTTTGTGAACCTATGAATAGAGTACCTTGTTGCCTACTTGGTACTCGCGGTGAGACACTTTTCTGTCATAGTAGGCTTTGGATCCCTTGACGCTGGCTTCCATGTTATTCTGGGCCCATGTGAATGTGGCCCAAAGATTGTCACGCAGGTCCGTCATGTATTGGTGCATCGTATAGGCGGTTGCAATACTGACGTCTTCAGGGCAGTACAGAAGGTGTAGCAGAAGGGTCATTTCTCTTCCAGTCATCATTTCAAACTGTGTGACTCCTGTGGAGTGGTGCGGTGTAGACCTAATTGCCATCAGCACCATGGGGAGTTTCACATCCCAGTCTCTGCCATTGCTGTTAACATACTTTTTAAGCATGTTGATAATGGTGCGGATGACTGGGGATGATACGGGATGTGGAAGTTGACTTCCATGCCCATGATTTCGTACATGGTAGTCATGATGCTTGAGGTAAAATGGGTGCCTCGATCCGAATCAACAGAGAGGGGTAGCCCCCTGTAGCTGAACACATGGTTCAGCAGCAGGACTGCGGTTGTTGTGGCTGTGTCGTTAGGGGCAGGGAGGAATACCAGCCACTTGGTCAAAGCACAAGTAACCGTGAGGAGGTACTTGTTACCTCTTGAGGACTTGGGGACTGGTCCAATCCAATCCACCTGGAGGTGGGACCATGGGAACGTGATCGCTGGACTCTAGAGTGGGGTCCAATCCATCGGTCTGGATGGAATTGGATACAGATCAGGCATTCTTTGACATAGAAACAGGTGTTGTAGGCCATCAATGGCCAATAAACGACTTGCTGGAGTGTCTTGAGGGTGGTCTTGTAACCCCGGTGGCCGCTGACAGGGGAGTAGTGAGCATGGGCTAGCATCACCCCCCTATGATCAGTTGTGACAACCCAGCGAGCTGGTTCCAGGTTGGTTTGGGTATAGATCAACAAACCTTTCTCCAGTTTAAGACATGGCAGGTCATGAGGGAGAGCATGTAGCTCCTCCAACTCACACAGTGGTGTTTGAGAGGCCTCTTGTGTTGCAGGGTTTGCTACCTGCTGCCGGATGGTTTGGATGGCCGGGCCTTGCTCCTGCATAGTGATCAGATCTGCATCGCCAGGTCTCCATCCCAGGTGCAGAGTCTGTGGGCAGATCTGTGGGTCTTCTCGTCTTTCTTTTGCCTGCCGACGGGTGATTGCGTTAACCACACATTTTTGGGTAATTGGAAGCCACTCATCTCGGAACTCCCAGGCCATGCCCTGTTCCGTGCTTAGCTTGGCTAGGCAGTCTCGTCATTACCATCTTTGTCAGGACCGGAGGTTTGGGAATGACCTTTGATCTTTTTCCAGTACACTGTCATTCCCAAGTCAGTCATAAGCCAGGAAGAGTTCCGAGTGCTTGGCTTCCTTGTTTCTTGCGTTCCTCATGCCGTTCTCTTTCCATGTGGGGAAAGTGAGAGATAAAACTACGACGGGCATAGTTTGAGTCAGAACAGATCATCAGTTACTCATTTTATGGTTCTGGGCATACTTGACATCAGTGTCGTAGCCTTGCAGTGCCATCATCCAAGTGGCAATGAGGCTGTTGGATACCCGCCCCTCCTTCAGCCGTTGGCTGTTCAGGAAGGTGACAGGTTGGTGACACGTGTCAAAGACTGTCTTCTGACCCCCAATGTAGCTACGGAAGTGTTCCACAGCCCATACAGTGGCCAGGAGGGCCTTCTTGCAGTCAGAGAACTTCATCTCAACAACACTAAGAGGTCGGCTCGTATGCGATGACATGTTTGTCTGTGTCTTGTTTCTGTGTCAGGGCGGCACTGAGACAGTGGGACGAGAAGCTTGCCTAGAGGTGGAACTTTTTATCCTTGTCTGGGTAGAGCTTGTCTTTCATCTGGTGGAAAGACTGTTCCTGGGGCTCTCCCCCCTCGAATGTTTTGTCTTTACGGAGTAGTTCTGTGAGGGATCTGACTATCTCTGCATAGTCCTCAATGAACTTTTGGGAGTAGTTGCAGACACCTAGGAAGCTTCTGAGCTCTGACAAACCTGTTGGAGCTTTGATGTTGTTGATGGCTCGAACTCTCCCAGCTTGGGGTTCGATGCCATCTGCACTCATTGTTAGACCCACATGCTCAACCTTGGTGCAACACCACTGACCCAGTGGTGGAGAGTTGGTTAAGTACATGTCGGATCTTGGTCAGGTGTTCCTCAAATGTCTGGTTCCTCATGAGGATGTCGTCCACGTAGTTGAAGTTATTGCGGACAGCGGCATCACTCATGGCCTTATGGAAGAAGATACTGAACTTGGCTGGGCAGTTTGAACACCCGAATGGACAATGGTTCCAGGTGTACTGGCGGTTACCAAAAGAGAAAGCCAGATTGTACTGGTCAGCTGGGTCGACTCTCATTGTCCAGAAGCTGTTGGCCACATCCACAGTAGAGACGAAGCAGGCCCCTTTGACCTTGGCCAAATCTTGGTCCAAATTGTTCATGGGCCAGCAGGAAAGTTGGACCTGCTTATTCAGAGGGCAATGGTAAGACACCACTTTCTGGTCGGCTTTAACACAGGCCAGACAGGCGAGTTGTAGGTTGAGCATTCTTGAATGATTTGCTTTTGCAAAAACTTTTCAACTCATAGGCAGCCAGGGGGATTTTGTACTGGTGTACAAATGTGGGTGGCACATTTGGATAGGTGGGAATGTGAACGGTGTGAAGGTCGTGGCCCCACAGTCATGGGAATCTCTCGAGAAGATTGGCTGGAAATCATGAAAGAGTTTCTGAAGTGCGTTTTTCTGATCCTCTGTCATTAAAGCATCTGCTTTGGCAAGATGATCATTGATCTCGGCCTTAAAGCCAATGTATGTTCCTCTAGTGAGGAACAGGTTCTGTCTTCACCAGGGGTTGTGTCTCCAGGTTGAGACACAAGAGAGTATACAACCATGTTGCCTCTGGTGCCCAGGGTAGGGCTGCAGATTGGTTTGCCCTGTAGCACTTTGTGGCGAGCCACCATGATCATTTTGGTCAGGAAAGTGGACAGGACACCATCCAGGTTGTCGTCCCTGGCTACTGAAAGAGGTAATTCACTTATCACTGGCAGTGTCAGTTCAAACACAGTTATCAACCAACAAGTTATCAACCAACATCCCTAGCGGTCACCACGCCATCACCTGAATGTTCTGGCCAAATATCATGTGTTCTACCTCAATGGTCAGAGAATGCCTTTTGGCCCGGGCTCAGGACCACAGAACCTGGTTGACTCTGTCCATCTGAGCACCTAGTCTGACTAGAAGGTCTGCCCCCACAAAGAACGGGGGTTGGAATTGAGGGACTACACTCACAAAATGCATGACCTGCCTTTTCCCTCCGTACGGAGAGGGCACACACCCAATCGCTTTGAGGAGACAGCGGCGGTCAGCTTTGAGGAGTTTGGCAGCCCTGGTGAATGAGGAGCACGTAAAGCTGTGTTACTGCCTCCGTCAGTCATCTCCTGATTATACCCTCCATTTCCTGTCTCAAACCTTGTCCTCTGGGGGTTTGAAACCTTGTCTTCCCACTCACCTTCTTGTTTGGGTTTCCGTTCGAACCGTACCTTTCCTTTTGGCCGCCGAGCGTTTTGCCATTTTGGCCCGGCATGATCCTGGGGGTGTGTCTGGTCACCACCCCCCTGGTTCTGTTGCCCACCCTGCTGGCGAGGTGGTCGGTGCTCTGGGGTCCTGTTCTAACGTTCACCAACGTGAGGCATCTCATTGCCTTCAAGTGCTATGTCTGCATTTTCTGAGGCTTGGATCCCCAGGACTCTGGCGTTGACTTCGTACCCTCAAGCAGGGCGCACACACATCTCCCATGCCTGCTGCTTGTACCTTCTGATTTCCTGCATGGTAGTGTTTCCCGTTCTGCAATGCATCAGAAGAGGGACTTAAAAGCCTGTTCCTCCTCCAGACCTGGAAGTCT
Source organism: Myxocyprinus asiaticus (assembly GCF_019703515.2). Taxonomy (NCBI): domain Eukaryota; kingdom Metazoa; phylum Chordata; class Actinopteri; order Cypriniformes; family Catostomidae; genus Myxocyprinus; species Myxocyprinus asiaticus. Next base: position 39,428,893 of record NC_059361.1, on the reverse strand, counting down.
GGAAGTATGCAGTTCTCAGGCATCTGTAATACTTGCGTTGAGGCTCATGGATCTTTTGCACGATGGCGAAAGCAACTAGGGTAATGAAGGCTTCATCAGTATACAGCGAATACTCCTTGCATAGGCCTTTACATGGAGCTGAGTAGCGGTCTTGGGTACCAGTCGGTAATGTTTCTATGAACACATGGACACTGCTCACCATGGTCTTCCATAAGAGCTTGAGTTTTTCACATAATGAAGCATGAGGTAAGTCAACAAGGCAGTGCTCAATTTCTGTTGTACAAACATACATATGTACAATAAAAACAAGTGTGGGGTAGTAAACAGAGCAATCCAAAAAAATGGTAGAAAATCTTTCAAACAGTAAACAATTCTAGAATTATTTTGGATCCAAAAGCAAAACTAAATGGTATATCAGGGAGGATGGCTTCATGGATATTGAGGAGCCAATGGCACAAAGAGATGATTTGTTGGTGGAGCGAGTGACCACCAACAGAGCGAAGATGCTAGATAATAAAATAGCCAATGTACCTAAACCTGTTAACGAGCTGTCTGACAAATTTGACAATCCATGTCCTATGCTAGATAGACATCCTCCATGGAAAACTCAATCCAAAAATGCCCATGCCGTTTTGAATATTAATAGGGAGCTAGATCTTTTGGATGCATGGAGACATTTCAACCCTCTGTCAAGGAGCTACACATTTCACTCTCAACCTCATTTGTCAGTATCGCATATTGATTACATATTTATCTCAAGATGTCTAACTGAATTAATTGACAATGTCGAAATAGGTTATATTGCTCTATCAGATGCTCCAGTTATTTTGTCCTTCAGCCTCTCAGGCCCACTGTACGTTCATTCATATGGAGGATGAATACTTTATTGTTTATGGAGGAGAAATTTATAAAAATTTCTGGATGATCAGACAGATTTATTTTTAAAATATAATGACACAGATGAGGCTGATCCAAGAATTGTGTGGGATGCATACAAAGCATATATGAGGGGAATGATTATTTAATATACAAGTCAAAGGAAGAAAGAGCGAGTGGCAAAGCAATTACAGATTGAAAAGAAATTAAAATGTTCAGTTAGAAGAAAACTATAACAAAACAAAATCAGATGAAAAGTTAACAACTTAAGTTGACCACAACAACATTGCACAATCTTATAACAAGGAAAGCAGAAAAAGATATCCTATTTGCTAAATGAAAACTCTTTGAACTGGGTAATAAACCAAATCATCTCTTAGCATGCTTGGCAAGGAACACCTTAGCAAACATTTTTATAGCAACCATACAGGATGAGAATAACCAAAGGCAATTTAATAACTGTCAGATTAACAATAGCTGTAGAAGGTTTTATAAAAACTTATATAGTTCAAAAATTGATCTAGAGAGGTTTAAGAAAGTTTTCTCAATAACTTAATCATCCCACAGATATCAAATTATCAGGCAAAAGAACTAGATGCTCCCATCTCTCTTTCAGAGATAGACAAAGCAATATCTGCCCTTCAGTCAGGGAAATCATCTGGACCAGATGGGTACCCTATTGAGTTCTATAAAGCATTTAAAGGTCAAATTAATAAGTTACTACTAAAAGTTTTTAATAAATCATATGAAGAATCTAGCCACCCGGAATCAATGTATAAGGCCAATATAGTCTTAATAGCAAAGAAAAATAAGAATGTTTGTGCTTCTATAGACCAATCAGCTTACTTGGAGTGTATAATAAAATTCTATCTAAGATATTATCTTATAGACTAGAACAGATGATGACCTCTATTGTAAATGCTGATCAGACAGGATTTATAAAGGGCAGAAATTTATACCACAATACAAGACGCCTATTTAATATTTAATATAGTCCATTACTTGAACTTCTGTCAAATTCCAGGTGTCATTTTGACTATGGATGCTGAAAAGGCCTTTGACAGAATCAAATGGGAATACAGTACTGTGCAAAAGTTTTAGGCACTTGTGAAAAATTTTGCCTAGTGAGGATTTCTTCAAATATAATGCCATGAATAGTTTTCATTTATAAACATTTGTCATACAAAGACCAATAAACAACAACAAAACAAAAAGCTAAATCAATATTTCGTGTGACCACTTTTGCCTTTAAAACAGCACCAATTCTCCTAGGTACACCTGGACACAGTTTTTCTTGGTTGTTGGCAGATAGGATGTTCCAAGCTTCTTAGAGAGTTCGCCACAGTTCTTCTATCTATTTAGGCTGTCTCAGTTGCTTCTGTCTCTTTATGTAATCCCAGAATATATGTTCAGTGGGGGGCTCTGTGGGGGTCATGCAGTCTGTTGCAGGGCTACCTGTTCTTCTATTCTATTCTATTCTATTTGCAAATAGAATGTTTGGGAGTCTAAAATGTATATTTCATTTTGACTCAATAAAGCTGAAGATATAAATAACCATCTTAAGACAAATGTTTTTGTGAAATATCTTATGTGCCTAAGACTTTTGCACTGTACTGTATATGTTTGAAATTTTGAGGAGATAAGGTTTTGGACTGGGCTTTCTTGGATGGGTCAAATTGTTATATAAAACACCTACAGTCTCGGTTCTGACAAATGGCCTTTCGTCCACTTTAAATTAATGAGAGGCACAGCACAAGGAAGTCTGCCACCTCCACTCTTATTTGTTTTGGCTATACAGCCATTAGCCATAGCCATTAGACAAAATCTATATATTCAGGGAGTAACTATTGGAAAACAGCAACATTAACAGCTTATAACATTATAACTTATAACATTAACAAATCCAATAAATTGAGGTCACGTGATGCCATGCAAGAAGCAGACGTGTGAGCGACGAGCTCTGCGCACTTTGCTAAGTTTTGAATTATTTTCATGTTATAATCTGGTGAATTTTGATACACCCAGTTACACATTTGCTCTTTGATGCAAAACATGGCAAAGTCAAAATCCTTGGGCACAGGAGACATTAAAAGACACTTACGTGTTCAGGATGAAAGCCCCGACAGACCTACAGACCGGGGACTCGATTTGGATGGCACGGCAGGAGAGGAGATCCAGCGTCAGTTGTCCAACATGTTGGTGATGTTGACGAAGATTCTTGCTGACTTGGAGGATCTCGCTGCAATACGTTGATCGATTATGGCGATGGAAACAAAATTCTCTGAGTTAGCTACAAGAGTGACTGATGTTGAAAAACGAATCAATTTTCTGGAATCTTCGGAGAGGGAATTAACTGCTAATCCGCTGCGACCAAAGTTGATCTGGAACGTATTCTTGAAAAGCTTGAAGATCTTGAGAATAGAAGCCGCAGGAATAACGTTCGAATTGTTGGAATTCCTGAGCGTGAGGAGGGCAGGGATATGGTGAAATTCCTAGAGGAGCTTTTCCCGAGTCTGCTCGATATAACAGGCCACAAGCTGGAAATCGAGCGAGCTCACAGAGTCCTAGCTCACAGATCTGCTGAGGGAGACAGGCCCCGATCGATCCTGGCCAGATTTCTGAGATCATCCGATAAAGATCTTGTGTTGCGCCAGGCGAGGAGCAAAGGTAAGCTTTCTTGGAAGAACCATAATGTTTTCTTGTTCCCAGACTTTGCGAGTTCGACAAGAGAGAAACGCGATCAGTTCAAGGAATGTAAGAAACTCTTGCATCAGAAAAATATCTCGTTTGCTCTGATGTTCCCGGCCAAACTGAGAATAGAAACGAAAAACGGTCTCAAAGTATTTACATGTCCAAATCAGGCAATGTCTTTTATAGAATCAATGTCTGAGTAAACCATTGGATGTTTCTCATGTGAGTGGGTTGACTCGCTGTACTTACTCTTGAGGAAGCTGGGCGTCATTTTGGTTTCTTTTTTCTTTTTGCGTCGGCTCCGCCTAGCGGCCGGAGCTTGTTTTGTGAATAACATTTCTCCTTAAAGAAATGTTGCATGGAAGTTCCCGGCCAGTTTGAGAGTGGACACTACGGATGACCACAAAATATCTACATGCTCACACAAAGGATGTCTTTTATGAAGTTGACGGATTATGTAAGTCATGGTATATACTTATGCGGCCTCCGAGTGAGCTGACTAGACCATCTGGGGAACCGGGATGCCGGTTATGTTTCTTTTTGTGTTGGCTCTGCCTAGCGGCTGGAGCTTGTTCTATTGAATAACACTCCGTTGGAATAGCTGTGGATTAATCTGTTCTTTCTTCGTGCTTATTCCTCCTGAGTTTTTTTATGAGACATTGGAATGATTACATCATCCATTGAACTCATAACAGCCGGCTCACTGAAAATATCTGAACGGTTTTATATCAGCTGGAATTTGTTTTGTGGAAGACCACACCTTTGAGACAGTTCTGTGAATGAATCTACACATTCTTTGTGTTCATTCTTCCTATTTGCTGGGTTTATTTTACAAAGTATTTTCTGTTATGTAATTTTGCCTCACACATTTGTGAGGCAAAATTGTGCAATCCGATGGCAAGGTTGTCATGGGGGCTTGCGGGCGTTCATGGACCTTTTGAGTTTAGAGGGATTGTCGCCGGTTGACGCTTTCGTGCACGGGGTTAATGCGCATGTTTTTCTTTTTTCTGTTTGTTTTGTTCGGGGGGAAGTTCATGGTTTGATTGTTTCAATAATGGGGAATGTGGTCTGTATAATTTTGTTTTTGACACAATTTATTTTTTCTACTATATCAAAATGTCAAATGTTAATATGAGTGTACTATCTTTCTCCACATGGAATGTGAATGGGTTGGGGAACCCCATAAAAAGAAAGAATGTTATTACTTTTCTTAAAAGTAAGAAATATGATATAGTGTTTCTTTAAGAAACACATCTTTCCCCGCAGGAAGCTGAAAAATTCGGGAAGATATGGGGTGGACATGTTTTTTTTAGTGCTGGCTCAAGTAAGAGCAAGGGAGTCATTATATTGGTAAATAAACATCTACAATGCAAATGTCTCAAACAGACTAAAGATAAATTAGGGAGAGTCATTATTGTTTTAGCTGAAATTCAAGGACAAAGGTTGATTTTGGCTAATATTTACGAACCTAACGCTGATGATCAGGGCTTTTTTATAGATCTTGAAGGGATGTTGCAAACCGCTGGCACCCCTTATGATATAATATTGGGAGGAGACTTTAATCTTTTGATGGACTCAGTCCTTGATCACAGTGAAGCAAAAGTGTGTAAACCCCCTAGAGCAATATTGACACTTCACAGGATGTGTAAAAATCTTGGTCTTACAGATATTTGGAGACTTTTGAACCCATCTGGTAGGGACTATAAATTTTTTTCATCAGTCCATAAGATTTATTCTAGAATAGATTTTTTTTTATATCCAAATCCCTTATTTCATCTGTTGTTGATTGCTCAACTGGAATCATTTTAGTCTCAGATCATGCCCTGGTGAGTTTAGAGGTGTTGCCACATATAGACTAAAAGAAATCATATAGTTGGCGCCTTAATGTATCCCTTCTGCAAAATCCTGATTTCCAACAAATGTTAAAGACTGAAATCAATATTTATATGGAGACCAACTGGTCCTCAGTGTCCTCTGTGGGCGTGGCTTGGGAGGCACTTAAGGCAGTTCTTAGGGGTCGGATCATACAGTATGCCTCATTCATCAAAAAATCCAAAGCACAAGAAATTATGGAGTTGGAAGGAAATATTAAAAGTACCGAGGCAGAGCTGAAGCGCCGTATGTCAGCTGATGGCCTCAGAGAATTGACTCGACTGAAATACAGATATAATACTATTTTGTCGCGGAAAGTGGAGTTTTGGTTATTCAAGGCAAGACAGTCATACTTTGAGTCAGGTGACAAAGCAGGGAAGCTTTTGGCTAGATATATAAAGCAGAGAGAGTCTTTTTCTACCATTCCCTCAGTGAAATCTGCTGGTGGTGAAATTTTTACTTCAGCCATTGATATTAATAATGCTTTTAAAGAATTCTATATTGATCTTTATAGTTCCACGTCTTCATCTACTGATGAAGATATTAGAAACTTTGTGGAACCATTAGATCTTCCTAAACTGATGACTGAGCAAAAAAAACTCTCTTGATTCTGAGATAACCTTGGAGGAGCTTGACAATGTAATTAAGTCCCTACCTACTGGCAAAGCTCCAGGGCCAGATGGTTTTGCAGCAGAAGTTTTTAGATCCTATACTACAGAACTGGCTCCACTTTTGTTAGAAGTTTATACTGATTCATTAAAGAATGGAAAGCTTCCTCCAACCATGACACAAGCCCGGATCAGTCTGATTCTTAAAAAGGACAAAGATCCAAGTGAGTGTAAAAGTTACCGTCCAATTTCCCTGATCCAACTAGATATAAAAATATTGTCAAAAATTTTGGCTAATCGTTTAAGTAAAGTTATGACATCACTTATACATATAGATCAGGTGGGATTTATTCGGGGCTGCAGCTCTTCTGATAACATCAGGCGTCTCATCAATATCATGTGGTCAGTAGCGAATGATCAGTCTCCGATCGCTGCCATCTCAATTGATGCCGAAAAGGCGTTTGATATGGTAGAATGGGATTATCTTTTTAAGATTTTGGAAATGTACGGGTTTGGGAGTACATTTATTGGTTGGATTAAGTTACTTTATAGACACCCTGTAGCAGTGGTACAAACAAATGGATTAATTTCAGATTATTTTACTTTGAATAGGGGCACTCGGCAGGGTTGCCCTCTTTCCCCATTATTGTTCTGTCTTGCCCTGGAACAATTAGCAGCTGCGATAAGAAAGGAGGATGATTTTCCAGGGGTGGCGGCAGGAGGTATGCCGCATAAGCTTCTGCTTTACGCAGATGATATTTTATTATTTGTCTCTGAACCTACTAGATCTATGCCTTGCCTCCACAGAATTATTAATTCCTTTTCCAAGTTCTCAGGATACAAAGTCTTTGGCTCTGACAGCATACTGCCCAGTAACGGCTTTTCAGCCGGGCGCCTTCCAGAGGCCCAAACAGGGTATTAATTATTTGGGGATTTTATTCCCAGCAAATTTGTCTGATTTAGTTAGTGTTAATTTTGACCCTTTAATAAAAAGGTTTTCGAGCAATGTCAGCAGCTGGGCTTCATTACATTTATCGATGATTGGGAAGGTTAATGTTATTAAAATGAATTGTATTCCAAAATTTAACTACCTGCTACAATCTCTCCCTGTAGATGTCTCCCTCTCTTATTTAAAGGAATTTGATAGCATAGCGAAGTCCTTCGTTTGGAATGGTAAACGTCCCAGATTGCATTTTAATAAGTTACATAGGCAGATAGACAAAGGAGGGCTAGGCCTACCTAAGATTTTGTTTTATTACTATGCGTTCAGTCTCAGACATTTGGCTCATTGGTCACTTCCACCTGAGAGAGCCCCTCCCTGGTTTGTCATTGAACAGGCAGTTCTTGCCCCTATTTCGCCATTACAAATCATCTCTATCAAACTAATCGGAAAAGTTAAGTTACACCCCGTTATTTCGCATTTACACTCAGTATGGACTAAAGTGTCCAGATTGTTTAAATTGGACACTTATTTAAATGCTGCCTCGAGCATATGGCAGAACCCAAGACTGTGTATTGGCAAGTCTTCTTTCTGCTGGCCGGAGTGGATTGTGTGGGGGGTTGCTACACTCGGTGACCTATATGAAAGTGGTGTGTTGAGATCATTTGAAAACTTGGTCCAACATTTTGGGATCCCCAGACCTCAGGTTTGTAGGTATTTACAACTGCACCACCTGCTTTGTACTATTTTTGGGAGTAACACACATCCCCCAAAGGAGGCAGATGCTTTGGGAGAGGTGATTGCGGCTTTTGGAAAAGGTCATGAGGCATCAGTGTACTACTCCCTGTTAATTCAGAGTATGGGGGACAGAGCCTTAACTTCTCTCAAGAGAGTATGGGAGAAAGATTTCAACTTGGCATTGGAGGAAGGAGTGTGGGCTAAGATTCTTAAAAACGTTAAGTCTGCATCTAGTGATGCAAGGGTGCGTCTTATACAATTCAAAATTTTGCATAGATTTTATTGGACCCCCTCTAGACTGTATAGGCTTGGTCTTAAAGACACATCTACCTCCTGGAGATGGCAATCGGAGGATGGAGACATGGCCCATATTTTTTGGTGGTGTGTCGAGATCCAGAAATTCTGGTCGAAGGTTCAGAATTTTGTGTGCGACATGGTGGGCACTCAGGTTTCGTTTTGCCCCAGACTTTGTGTTCTGGGCAATGGGGCGGACATCGATGTGGGGGATAGCCATATAGAGAACTGGGTTCTGACATGTGTGATGATCGCCAGGCAGGTTATTTTGAGGGGTTGGAGGTCAGCTGGTGTGCCCCCATATCCGGAGTGGTGCACAGAGGTGGGGAAGGTGGCAGCTTATGAGGAGGTGTCATCGGGAAGACGGGGTGGCTTGGATAAGTTTGTTCGGAAATGGGGCAGGTATTTGGAGTTTTGGAGGGCTCTCGGGTGGGGTGTGGAGAGAGTAGTGTATTATAGTTTGTATGATTATTATGTGTGTGTATGTATGTATGTATGTATGTGTATGTATATATATATATATATATATATGTATTTATGTTTGTATATGTATGTATGTATATTGACCACAGGGTTGTTTTTTGAGGGGGGCGGGGTCAGGGAGTGGGGGTTGTGGGGGTTAAATGTTCATTTTATATATATATATATATATATATATATATATATGTGTGTGTGTGTGTGTGTGTGTGTGTGTGTGTGTGTGTGTGTTTACATTTCATTGCAAAAAAAAAAAAATCCAGTAAATCATTAACAGCTCTAGTCGACTGCATTAAAGAATTTGGACGGATATCAGGGTATAAAGTAAATTCTGAAAAGTCAGAAATAATGCCCTTAGGCTATAGTAGAAATGTTGAACCAGGTTTTGTTAAACCATTTTGTTGGGCCGCATCAGGGTTCAGTTATCTAGGAATAAAAGTTACCCCTCAAAATAGCCTACTGTATGCTGAAAACACTGACCCTTTATTAAAAACCATTAAGGGAAATTTAATAAGATGGAGAAGCCTCCCCATATCATTCCTTGGTAGAATAAACCTTATCAAAATTACATTTCTTCCAAAAATAATATAACCATTTCCAATGATGTTCGTCATATTAAAACAAAGGACAATAAGGATATTAATAAAGCATTAGCAGACTTTATTTGGGCAGGTAGGAAACCTAAGTAAAGTTAGAGACAATACAGCGACCAAAAGAAAAAGGTGGATGGGGTTTACCAAATGTAGAAAATTACGTACTTGCAATACATACCAGAATTATCTCCTCATGGACAGTTGAAATTTATAACAATTTCTTCTTGGCTCGAGATAGAATCAGTTATGAGTAAACTATTCTCCTCCGTAAATTTGTTGGATAAACACCTTAGCAAACTACCAAATTTAACTAAGGACAACCCCCTAATGACAAATATAATATGGGCATGGCAAAAGCTAAGGAAAATGTTCAAAAGCACCCACTGGCTAAATGCTCTCACAACATTGTCAAATAATCCCGAAATATCACTAGAGGGTACAGGACCATGCTTCAAAGCTTGGCAAAAAGTAGGTGTTGAAAGAATTTATGACCTTTTTGAGAACGGACGATTTAAAACTTTTCAGTCTCTAAGGACCCAGTATTATATACCATCTAAGGATTTCTATAAATAGCTACAAATCAGACATTATATGTATAAAAAATATAATTCTCTTAATTTTTCAAATGACCATCACTTATTGGAGAGGTTCTTCCTGGACCACAGGGAGCATAGACATTTCATGTCTAAATTGTATTCTAAGTTATACAGCTTGAACCAGGATAAACATGCATTGTTGAGAAGATCGTGGGGTACACTGCTTAAATGTGAGACTGAAAATGATGAGTGGGATGAAATCTTGTTGCTGCCCTCCAAAATTTCAATCTGCAATTGATACAGTGAGTTACAATATAATATTCTACATAATATTTACATTTCACCTTATATTTATAGTAAATATAAAACGGGAGCTTCTCCAAACTGTCTGAAATGTAAAAAACATGTAGGAACCAGGTTGCATTGCCTTTGGGAATGTAATAAAATACAGGAATTCTGGAGCGCAATATGTCAGTTTAGCAATAAATCAACAAGTGTTTGAATACCCCCTCTTGTGTTTGCTTGGGAGAATCCCTGACCCTCTCAAAGGACACGAGGACACTATTCAATTTTCTATTCACTTTTAATGCTGGCCAGAAAGGATGTCATGGTGAAGTGGGTCGGAGAGGATCCTCCCTCAGGGCCGCTGTGGAAATCTTTGATTTTAGAGCTTGTTTCCTTGGAGAAATTGAGGCACTGCGTTGAGGGAAGGACTCATCTTTTAGTGCAAAACTGGGGAAAACCTCTTGAGCTTCTAGGGATTAAATTTGATATGGACTCAGATGGACAATAACTGGGAATTAGAAGTTAAATGGAGCTACTCTATGTGCTTTAAGTTTTATTTTATATATATATATATATATATATATATATATATATATATATATATATATAAAAACTTGCAATCAGAATCAGAATGAGCTTTATTGCCAAGTGTTCTCACGTACACAAGGATTTTTTTATTTATTTATTTGGTGATAGGAGAAACAAGTGCACACAGAACATTACAGTGAGACAGAATATAAAACAAGGTAAGAGTATAAATAGACACAAATAATAGGACATATAACAGAATGGCATACGTACACGTGCAAGTGGTAATGTATGTGCAAGGTAGGGGAATGCACAGTTATTGGATTAAATATATGAATTTACATATGTACATGAGATATATATTTACATTATTGCACTATGGGGGAGTCCTGAGGCAGTTTAATTGTTCATGAGGAAAATGGCCTGAGGGTAAAAACTGTTCTCGTGCCTGGATGTCCTGGTGCTCAGTGCTCTGTTACACCAGCCAGAGGGAAACAGTTCAAAGAGGGAGTGGGCAGGGTGTGTGGGGTCCAGAATGATTCTACCTGCATGTTTCCTCACTCTGGAGATGTACAGGTCTTGGAGGGTGGGCAGGGGGCACCAATAATCTTTGTAGTTTCCTTCTGTCTGATTTAGTGGCTGAACCAAACCAGACAGTAATAGATGTACAGAGGACAGACTCAATGACGGCTGAGTAGAACTGTGTCAGCACTTCCTGTGGCAGGTTTAACTTCCTCAGCTGGCGAAGGAAGTACAACCTCTGCTGAGCCTTCTTCACAATGGAGTCTATGTGGGTGTCCCACTTCAGGTCCTGAGAGATGGTAAAGCCCAAGAACCTGAATGACTCCACTGCTTCCACAGTGCTGATCAGGATGGTGAGGGGAGTAGGGAGTGCTGGGAGATTTCTCCTGAAGTACACTATCACTGTTTCGAGTATGATCAGTTTGTTGTGACCGCACCAGACAGCCAGCTGATCAACCTCCCATCTGTATGCAGACTCGTCATTGTTGCGGATGAGGCCGATGATTGTGGTGTCATCTGCAAACTTCAGGAGCTTGATAGTGGGGTCTTTTGCAGTGCATTCATTCGTGTACAGGGAGAAGAGCAGTGGAGAGGAAACACATCCCTGAGGAGCATCAGTGATAATATTGTGGGTCCCGAATGTGAGTTTGCCCAGTCTCACTAGCTGCTGTCTATCTGTCAGAAAGCTGGTAATCCATCGACAGATTGGGGTGGGCACAGAGAGCTGTGTCAGTTTGTTGGTATTGATGGCTGAACTGAAGTCCACAAATAGGATCCTTGCATAAGTCCCATGTCTGTCAAGGTGTTGCAGCATATAATGCAGTCCCATACTGACAGCATCATCCACAGACCTGTTTGCTCTGTAAGCAAACTGAAGAGGGTCCAGCAGGGGTCCAGTAATGTCCTTCAGGTAGGCCAAAACCAGTCTCTCCAATGACTACATGACCACAGACGTGAGAGCAACAGGTCTGTAGTCATTAAGTCCTCTGATTTTGGGTTTTTTGGGGACCGGAATGATGGAGGAGCATTTGAAGCAGCAGGGAACTTAACACTGCTCCTGTGATCTATTGAAGATCTCTGTGAAGATGGGGGCCAGTTGGTCAGTGCAGACTTTCAGACAGGCAGGTGAAACACCATCTGGGCCTGAAGCTTTCCTAATCTTTTGTTTCCGAAAGACCCGGCACACATTCTCCTCACAGATCATAAGTGCAGATTGAGTAGCAGGAGGGGGGTTCCAGGAGGTGTTGGTGTGTGTGTGAAGTAAAGATCAGAGCAGGAGATGGGTGTGAGACTGGGTTTTTCAAACCTGCAGTAAAACACATCAGCCATTAGTTGACTCTCTACAGAGCGAGGGGGAGGTGACTTCACAGATGCAGGATCGTTGGCTGAAAACTGGTTTTTCATCTTTTCAGAGTAGCTTCTTTTAGCCACTCTGATTTCCTTAGTCAGTGTGTTCCTGGCCAGGTTGTACAATATTTTATTCACACTTCTGTAAGCATCCTTTTTGGCATGACAAAGCTGTCTGAGTTTTCCTGTAAACCATGGTTTATCATTATTGAATGATAAAAATGTCCTAGCAGAAACTGATATATGTCACAGTATATCTGAACTTTTCCAGGTCTGTGGCCGCAGCCTCAAAAACACTCCAATCAGTGCAGTCAAAGCAAGCTTGTAGTTCCAGCTCTGCTTCACTGGTCCATCTTTTTACAATCCTTATTACAGGCTTAGCTGATTTTAGTTTCTGCTTGTAGGTCGGGAGAAGATGAACCAGACAGTGATCAGAGAGTCCTAAAGCTGCATGTGGGATATAAATCCTTTACAGTGGTGTAGCAGAGGTCCAGTATATTTCTGTCTCTGGTGGGGCATGTGATGTGTTGTTTGTATTTTGGCAGTTCATGGGTAAGGTTAGCTTTATTAAATTCTCCCAGAATAATAATAAGTGAGTCCGGGTGTTGTTGCTCCATGTCTTTGATGTGATCAGCCAGCTGTTGCAACACTGCATCAATGAAGCTTCACAAGCTTATTGAACTTGGGCATACATGTAGACATCACAGTTATTTCTTAGTTTGTTGGACCTAATTAAACTAATTTGACCTTAAGTTGAAAAAACTTAAAAATGCCCTGAAGCTGGTTGTCTTAATGTTTTTAAGTTTTCTCAACTTCTGATTTGTTTAAATACATATAGTTTTAGTGACTTGAGTTGCAAAGGACTGTAGAACATTTCAAATATGTGTCAAACACTCGTGACTTGGAAAATTCATATTTAAATGGTTCCTACAGTTAAGAAAAAAATGGAAATGTAAGGGGATTTAAAATTTGTCAATGAAATTAATAACATCATTGGCAACTACTTACATTAATGTTTCCTTTATTAAGGGTTTATAAAGAGGTTCATTTATGACTAATAATTGATTTACAAATGCATTATAAATCACTGATATGCAGTTATGACATCATGCATTAAAAGGGTGACTTTCATGCAATACCTGCCAAATAGTGAGGCATTTTACCTTACATGTTATAAATCCTTAATTATACTAATTTAACATAATAATATATAAAAATGGACCTTAATGTTAAGTGGACACATAAGAAACATTTATTAAGAAGTTGTCAACATTTGAAACCTATGTACATAAAGTTCAGTATGGTTTAATGGTCATCAGGTTTTATTTTATGATATAAGCTGTGAATGAGCATGAAGACCTGAAAAGTGTTTTTGCAGAGGAGTTTAGGTAACTAGGACTAGATAAGTAGGGACACCACTCTGAGTAGCACCATTCTTTTGACATTAACATGACAAGGAAAGTAACAACACAAGTGAGTCAAGACATTACAGTAATGACAGGAAATTTGAATGCAGGAAAATGACATAATCCCTCCTTTTAATCTCAATATATAGTGCATTTTTTTCTACTTTGTGACATAAATCATGAATAAGGGCATTTTATGTTCTTCAGTATATGTTTCTTCTGTATCTGCCCCAATGCTAAAATTGTTTAACAGATTTTCATAGGTCATTTGTTTTTATTTATTTATTTTTGTACTTTGTACAAAATGTATTACGCTTACGTATGGTTATAATTAAAATGTATGTTTAGCTTATTATTACAAACCTGTGGATTTATTAAGTCAATTGTTATAACTATTGCATTATGAATTGTGTTATTTATTGCTTGTGTTGTTGTAAACAAACTATTAACAATTATTTACTAAATAATACTTATATGTGTTTTATATGGTTATTTCACTTTCTTAGTGATATAGTATCAATATGAACTATTTATTTCACATATCCATTAAACGTTCTTCTGGTAATAAAACAAAAACAAAATGTAAAAACAAATTTTTTGATTCCTTGTTGGGTGCCCCTAAAAGCTTGTATATAGAACCCTTTCACCTGGCTCAAAGAACCCTTTAGGGTTCTTTTGATAGAACCTTTAAAAGTGTTCTTTATACAACCTTTTTGGGGTTCCAAATATGAAGCGAGTATTAGAACGCTTTTGGGTTCTATATGGAACCTTTTCTTCTAAGAATGTATGTATTAAGTATTAAGAAATGTAAGTAAAATGCTCACTATGTGTGAAGTATTGGATGAAAGTTGTCCTTTTTATGCATGTTACTATAACTGCATATAAATGATTTATAATGCATTTGTAAATGACTTATTAGTCATTAATTAACCCCGTTATAAATCCTTAATGATGTGAACATTAATGTAAAATGTTACCATAATATCTTAAAAAGTCATGGATATTTTTCACTAAAGTAAACTAAAATGAGTGCTTTACATAATTCATTAAATTTGTTAGTTAATTAAAATAAATACAATTAATTAAAAAGCATAGATTTTTGATTGTTAGCTCTGGGAAAACTGTAATTTATTAAGTGCTATTCCTAGCTTGAGTATGCCTCCCCAAACGGTCTCACCGCACCTTTTTTCCTACCCCACCCCCCTTTCTCCAGCATCAACCCTTACCGGCCACGCTGAAGACCCGTCAGCAAGGAGGCCTCCTGTTCAGCCACCCTCTCTCTTTCCCTACCCTACTTTCCCCTCTAAGGCTCTAGCTCGCTTGCCAGCCCATATACTCAGTTCTGCAGCTCCTCTTCCAGCTCCTTCCCATGCAGTCACCATGGAACCACCTCCAGTCTCAACCCACCTTCGCTCCCTAATCCTATCAGGTGCTGACGTAGATCTTCCTGCTCTGCTCACATCAGTCCCCACTAATGAATCCCATCATTCCTTCGACTGCGGCCCCTTAACCATCAACCTAAAAAACTCAACCCCTTCTACAAAATAAGTGCTCATTCTCACAGAATTCTGCATAGCTTTTAATAGATTTACCGAAGTAATATGCTCTGTTTTTCCCACAAGACACAAGGAGCTAAACGATTATCTCTCCATTATAGCAGAGCTCAGCCTCTCCTTTGAAGGCAGTCACTTCTACATGTACCATAAGCTTTTTGCAGCAAAATGTGCCACTTGCTTCGCTCATTGGAATCAATGTCCATATTGGGGGGCACTCGAACTAGAACTCTACAATAGAGTTTTAATAGGATGTCGAAGCCTCTCTTGTACCATCAGCAGATCCATTGTTCACACAACTTCGTTATGCCCCCAAATCAACCCAGATCCACCAACCCTTTCAGCAACACCTCAAGCTCCTAAATCTACCTCATACATCCCCTATTCCTGGAGCGACTGCAACCAGACTCTCAAATTTAACTCAGGCAGACAAGTGTGCAACAGCTTCAACAACTCAGGCTGCACCAGACAACGGTGCCGCTTCCTCCATATTTGTAATATCTGTGGCGGAGCCCATACCCGCTCTGTTTGTCCTGTACGTCGCTCCTCTGCTAATCTCAATAAAAATGTCAAAAAGTACCTATCGTCCCCTATTATTGCTTCCACCTTAGCAACTGAACTTGAAAATCACCCAGATAAAAAATTCACTCAGTTCCTCATTTCAGGTCTGAAAAAATGTTTCGACCCCGGCCTGGAAAGCCTACACAACTTCAGTTTGATCTGCAACAACTTGCAGTCCACGACAGCCGAACCCGACATAGTAGAAGCCCTCATCAACAAAGAAATAGATTCTGGATTCATGATTGGTCCTTTCAATTCCCCCCCATTTGAATTGTTCCGCATAAATCCAATTGGAGTAGCCACTAGGAAATTCTCTGGTAAAAAACGCTTTATCATCAATCTCTCTGCCCCTTATGGCAATTCCCAACCCAGCATCAACAGTCTAATTCCACTAGATGAATTCTCCTTGCACTATCACGATATAGACCAAGCTATCACCTTCATTAAAAATGCCGGCTTCGGAGCTTGGCTAGCAAAAGTAGATATAATGTCAGCTTTTAAAGTTATGCCCATTCACCCCGATTTCTGGTATCTGTTCGGCATTCGCTGGCGTGATCAATTCTACTTCGCAGTCCATTTGACTTTCGGCTGCAGAAGCAGTCCCAAAATATTCAACATGCTCTCCGAAGCACTCTGTTGGATTCTACAAAACAATTATGCAATCCACTACCTTATTCACCTCCTCGACGACTTCCTCGTCATTTCCCCAAGCCATTTTCCGGCAGCAAAACATTTAATAACCGTCCAAAAATTCTTCCAAAAAGTTTCTCTCTCTCCCGAGAAAACCTCAGGCCCATCTACATCCTTGGAATTCCTCTGAATTTTCCTAGATTCCATCAAATTCCATGCCTCCCTTCCCAAAGAAAAAATAGACAGAATAATCACCATTGCATCAAATCTGCTAGAAGCAGCCTGGTGCAGCAAGCGCGATTTGCTCTCTCTCCTAGGCCTCTTAAATTACGTTATGCGCATCATTCCCCAAGGCCAACCTTTCATTTCTCACCTGCTTACACTTGCTACCTCAGCTCCAGGTCTAGATGACACCATTAATTTAAGTACCTTCAGAAAATTCCACAGAGCATGCAACTTTGTTTTTCCAGATTTTTCCCTTCTCTTCATATCCTCTTTCATATCTCACATCCATAATACCAAATCAGTTCAGCCAGGAACAATCAAAGTGTATCTCAGCAGCGTACATTTCTTCTTTAAACTCATCCACAGCCAACAATGCCCTTCCATTACAAACCTCCAGATAGCTCTCCTTATCAAGGGTTTACACAAAATGAATCCCACCTGTCCGGACACCAGACAACCACTAACCATCAACATCCTAACCAAATGCCTCGTTACTCTTCGCTCCAGTCTATTTTCCCCCAACAAAACAAGAACCCTAGACACCATGTTCAATTTGGCTTTCTTCAGCTTCCGCAGAGTCTCAGAACTCACCATCAACTCCACCTTCAACCCAGCCATCCACACCACCTTCTCCGACCTTCAATTCTTAAACCATGACACAATCCATTTCTACATCAAACAGAGTAAAACCGATCAATTAAAATGTGGACATTCAGCTTTCATTTTCAATCTGCCAACCCCATTCAGCCATACCAGTTCCTGGCCTTTTTTCTACTCCAGAGAAACCCCCAAATAACCAATCCGCTCTACCCTCTATTTGTTGATGACAAAAACCTCCCCATGTTTAGACATTGGTTTCAAAAGAATCTGAAAATGATCCTTAACAGATACCAAACATTTCTCTTCCCATTCCTTCCACATAGGGGCCGCTACTTCAGCCACCCAGAAAGGTCTATCTGAACACCAAATTAAAATGCTCAGTCGATGGTCATCCCACGCCTTTGAAACATACATTCGATCCAACCTCCATTACATCAGACAAGCACACCAAACACTCACTTCTTGTTAGACTTGGACCATGCCTCCCTACTATTACGCACCTCGCTGCTAACCTAGCCCCATCAGGACGCAGCGAGGGCCCTCCCGTTCGAGTGTGTGTGAGCTACCATGCCTGGCGTGGACTCTTCCATTCGAATCGCCATGTGGGCCCTCCCAACCAGGTGCAACACGGGCTCTCCCATTCGAATTGCAGTGTGGGCTCCTCCGTTCGATTGCAGAGTGAGCTTTCCCGTTCATATATCAGGGGCTCTCCCTTTCGAAGTGCAGCGGGAGCTCTCCCGTTTGAATCGCACTGTGAGCCCTTCATTCAGGCACCGTGGGAGCTCTCCCCTTCCAAATCGCAGTGTGATCCTTCATGTTCTCGACCATGAGGGATCTCCCATTCGGATCTGAACATCGGGCTGTAGGTACCAGGATTTGTTTGTCCCACAAGCGCAGTGGGTCCCCATTCTCCTTATGCGATCCAGGCCCTTGTGTCGGAAGGATTGTAGCTCTGCATCTTATCTTTTGACTCATGGGCTCTATGTCACGAACACTGAGGCGGGACATACTCCAGCTCTACTACTTTAAACCCTTCAGTCCAAATGCTGCTCCTGCAGGAGCATTTTCAGGGTGTCACTGCCACAGCAGTGCTCGCTCACAAATCTTGGTCGATAAAAGCAGCAGCAAGATGCATCCCAGCGCTAAGCTTACGAAATCCTAATGCAGCCCCTTGAGCTTCCTGCCTTTCACACTGCTGCAGCAGTACCTCAATCACAACTTTTGCCGCAAATGCATCGCTGGGACATGCTTTCCAAATGTAGCTCCCGCCGGAGCCCCTTTCAAAATTATACTGCCGCAGTAGTACCTAGCTCATAGCTCCACATGGTGGACATAGTAAGGAGACGTCGGTCCAGCCTAAGCAGCAGCAATGCCTGCTCACGACTCCAGGTTGATAAACACAGCGGTGAGATGCGTTAGCCTTTCAAATTGATGCATCCCCAGTTGACACTGCCACTGCAGTACTCGTCCCATATAAAAAATGATAAATAATAAAAAAAAACAATGCAGCAGCGTAATGCGTCCCAGCATTAAAACTCCATACAGCTCCCCCACAAATGGAAACTCCCGCAATAACTACCGCCAGTGTGCAACAGTTGTCCCGCTCACTAGGCAACCACCATCCCTCATCATATATCTTCATCCCTTTCAATTCACTTTTTTGGGGGCGTTCTTCCGTACTACCAATTCTAATGATCATCTACATCAATTCAACCTCTAAGCATCCAAATTGCTGTCCTAAACTCCTCCTGCATCTTTTTGAGGGGATACTTCAGAGCTCGAGTTGAAGCTGCTTCATCGAGCCCCTCCTCCGTGGACAGCAAGCCAAATAAGTTTAATTTTAATAGCTTAAAGAGTATATGGGCAAATTAAATCGTGAAATGAAGTTCCTAAACGTAAATTCAGGAAGAGCGAGTCCATCTAATCTTTCAATTAACAGCCAGAGTATATAAGCAGCTGTTTACCTCTCTTCGATCTCAGCTGTTTCCAGCATCCCTCCACCTCCCTAACCCCACCTTTACCCTAGGCATCTTGCCCCACTTAATCATCTCCTATTAATAGTCCCGGGTGGGTGGGGGGGTGATACTTCAGAGCTTGAGTTGAAGCTGCTTCATCGAGCCCTTCCTCCGTGGACAGCAAGCCAAATAAGTTTAACCTTAATAGCTTAAAGATTATATGGGCAAACAAACTCGTGAAATATTTTTCTGTTCATTGAGGTGCCTCCTCTCATGAAAGATGGTGTCAGGACAAACATGAAGAGAAGAGGTGCACAAGACTGAGGGGATCTCACACCAACAATGAGAGAGAGAGAAATAGAAAGAAAATAAACAAGACAGATTATGTTTATCGAGCACTTTGGTGCTTTTTTTATGGTGTTTCAAGTACTTCAGCATTCAGTCTTTGACCTTGTAAGGCTTGGGAGGATCCATCTCCTCTGGTAAGTCAGTTCAAGATAAGTGTTAAGGAGTTGTATCTACAAGCATATGTCTGTTTATGGTGTTAAAGTGAGTGCTGCTTGTAAAGAAAAATAGCAATTTGACAAATTTGACTTAGAAATAAAATTTAGATTACCATGCCCGAATGCCATTAACTCAACTCAAAAATGTCCAGTGCTTTTGATTTGAAATGTTGTGGAATCCATTTAATAATGAGATTTTGAAAGAACTCAGTCGTGCAAAAACAATCTAATTACTTTTTGATATGCATAAGGTTACCAATCCGTTATGCAGAGGTCACTGGTGAAATCAGAGATGATGTTTGTGTCACTGAACCCGTAAAGTAACCAATCCTGGCCAACATTAAGAGTTGCCACCAAGTCATTTTTCAAATAATATATATATATCAAATATATAATGTAATTTAATGGAGTCCTGCAGTACAAAGACCATATCAATGATTAAATATGGTACATGAGATCAAAAATGAATGCAATTTATCAAGAGATATAGTGCAGATGATTTTAATTTAATGGTTTAGTTGTGTATATGATCTAAGCTTGCTTTGACAATACAAAGTCCTTTTTCACTGCTAACTAGATCCACCTGCAAAAGAGTGTTGAACTGCAGAAATAATTTACAACCTGACAGGAATGTGACATCTAAATGAATCCCAGCTAGAAAAGCATTTGCTATACACTTAACGCCTTCACTAACTCAGAGAGGCCTGAAAAAATACAGCACCTCACATGCTGTTAGTTAAGTAGCACTCATTGGGATACATTTATTCAGACTTCTCATCCAATTCCATTTTAGAAAAGATTCCATCTATATAATGTATTTTATTGTCGTTTTTCGTATTATTTTATAATATTATATTTATAATAGAATTTACAGCCTGTGTTGTGCTTTTAAAATGGTCATAATGTATGTTTACAATTAACTGTTAAAGGTGCAATTAATATTGTGTTACAACAATACGGAGCAAAAATGAAATGTATGTTTTCATTTTAAACGTTTGGAATAGGTTTGATTGTTTTCAGTCACACAAAAAGAAATTATGCCAAGGATGAGTTTGAGCCTTTCCCCTTACTTTGCATGTTACACAAACACACATTTGATACAAATCAGCATTAAAACCATTGCA
The DNA here is from genome assembly GCF_019703515.2 of Myxocyprinus asiaticus. Lineage (NCBI taxonomy): Eukaryota > Metazoa > Chordata > Actinopteri > Cypriniformes > Catostomidae > Myxocyprinus > Myxocyprinus asiaticus. Next base: position 39,408,029 of record NC_059361.1, on the reverse strand, counting down.
GTATGCTGAGTTTCCCAACATCACTTTTCAAAAGCTTGAATGTATTCAGATATGAACACTATCTAAAAGGCGCACATGTTGATCTGTGACATTTAATGCTCCATGATCTTACAATTTTCATTGTACATGACATTTGGAAATAAAGTTATTTAAGAGACAGAAAACTGAAAGCACAGGTTTACCCACGTTTAAACATATTCATAACAGACCACATCTTTGATATTACACGCATTTAGTTCATGGATTAGTTCATGGATTCCTGTAATATATCCCTTCATAAAGGATTTTCACAGATGATTTTCAGGGGGATTTTTTTGCATCCTTATAGGCCTAAATATCCAATTCATTTTTCCATAGGCAAATAGATTTTTACTGATAAACTTTTTAAGAAAGACCTACCATGAGCTCTGAGGTTGTTCATTGATGATATATGCTTCTGTTAAATCCATCAGTCCGCGTTATTTCAACTTCATTGTTTAAAAATTGTGTTTAATAGTGGAGTTCCTGGTGACTACATTACCTATGATGCAGCAGAGAAAGCTTCACCAATCACAGAACAGTGGCCAAAAAAGCCCGGAAGCAACTGCCCACTCCCATGATGTACTGTGAATGACGCAAATGAGTCGGTCTCCCTTCACCTTCAAACTACTTATATATTTGTATCGGAATATTTCACAATAAAAGTAAACTATATTGTTCCTATACTTATTATCAACAACCTAAAATCAATAGTTTTATATATTCTTATAGTTTTATATTCAGTTATGTCATTCGCAATGCTTCATAGGATTGTAGTTTGTACCCTCATAAAAGATGGTAAGTACACAGTCTTGTATTTTTGTCCCATTTTCAAATAATTTTCAGTTTCAAATCTTGTAATGTTGTGATTCACCTAGGAGCTGGTTGTCACATATTCCCTGTTTTTGTGATGACTTTTATTTTTAAATTCTTGTTTAGTTCCTGTTTCCTGTTAGTTTGTAGTCCTTTTGTAGTTTCATTTTATGATTGGTTTTCCCCTGATTGTTTTCCCCAGGTGTTCCTCGTTTCCTTGTTTGCCTATGTGTATTTAAGCCCTTATTTCCCCTGGTTTCTTTGTCTGTCTTCACGTGTTGTCATGTTCTGTGCTTGGTTTCCTGTGTTTTTGTTTCATTCTATTCTCAGTTACTTTGTTTATTTTTGGTTTCCATTAAAAGCTGCATATAGATCCTCATTCCACGTCTGCCTCGTTACACTGGTTGATTTGGTTGAATGGCTAATCTATGATTTTGCTGCTTTTGTTGTTTGTTGTCACTTTTAACAGCTTTATTTGTAATGTTCAGCGTTTTATCCATATCCTGAACATTAATTTTGTTAATTGTTACCATTTGTATACCAAATGTCGATGTCTGTGTGTGTCTAGTAGTTGAGTCCCTGTGATAACTAAACTACTTGTGTTAAAAGAAGTTATCATGTACCTATTTTTAAATCACAAGATGCAATAGCAATGAGAGTTCCGTTGGCTGATAGACAGATTGCATGCGTTCAAAATTATTGATTGTATAATTGTTTTACACAGCTTCCATATTACAACCAAAACTCTAAGAAATTGTTGACCCAAAAATGAAGATTCTCTCATTATTCACTTACCCTGATGCCATCCCAGATGTGTATGACTGTCTTTCTTCTGCACAACACAAATGAAGATTTTTAGAAGAGGATAGAGCTCTGTCAGGTCCTTATAATGGATGTACACAGCTGCCAGCACTTTGATGGTCCAAAAGTCATATTTAGGCAGCATAAAAGTAATTAATGCGACTTCAGTCAATTAATGAATGTCTTCTGAAGCAAATCGATACAACTGTGTAAAAACTAAATAGAGAATTAAAACGTTATTAACTTTTAAAAAGTGCTTCCTGCCAGCAGCTGACGCATCACATACGTAGCTGTCGCATGACGTAAGCACGTCGGCGAGTTCACACGGGAATTCGGAAGTGGTGCTTATTTACAACAGAAGAACGAACTTTACGGGAGAGTTTGACCATTTCAAACAGCACCAAAGCCCTGGATGGAAGTACCGATTTAAAGTTAAAAACATTTTAATTATTGACTTGTTTCTTACATAAACCTATCGATTTGCTTGAGAAGACATTCATTGATTGACTGGAGTTGTGTGAATTAATTTTATGCCGCCTAAATGTGACTTTTGGACAGTCAAAGTGCTGGCATCCGTGTACTTCCATTATAAAGACCTGACAGAGCTCTATTTTCTTCTAAAAATCTCATGTCATCACTGGGATATTTAGAGCCGGAGTCATAATGTGCTATTTTCATTTTGATATTACTATATACAATTAAACATTTAAAACTGAAATATTACCTGCTTTGATGAAGATAAAAAACACTCCTATTTACATATTTTGAAGGAATACATTTTACACTTATAGTGCTTTTCTGACACTACATTCAAAGCGCTTTTACATAGAGAACAGGGGACTCTACTCAATCAGTATATTTTAATATGATTATTCAACTGTTTTATCTACTATTACTGTTTGTATTGTACTAAACTTTTTAATCTAAGATGTGATACTCTTGATATGGCTGATATGAGTTCAATGGATGACTTTATTATTTTTATATTATATTGAACATCCAAGTGAACCATTATACTACAAATGTATGTCTAAGCAACGCACACAATAGCACCGTAAACTAAAAACATAAAACGAGGATTCAATAATGATGGGGATAAAATATAATTTATTAAAAATAATATGCTTATGTGGTGAGCAGGGCAGGGCCAAGCGGTATCTGGGCAGAGCGAGGCCGGGAAGATAAGTGGTGAATGAGTTCCACCCGTGTGCCACACTGCTCTCATGTTCCAGTGAGGGGCGGCTGGAGTATTTAAGGAGAGGAGACAGCAGAAGACAGGGAGAGAGAGATGCATGAAGATGTGTTTGTGTGTTCGACATATCTGCGGGGAAGCGGCACGTGGAGTTGTTTTATGTTATGTTTAAATGTAAAATAAATGTCTACGTGTTGTCAAGCCGGTCCCAGCTTCCTCCTTGCCCATCTTGTGAACTCGTTACAGTTTAAATATGCAATATAACAATTACAAGAAGTCCATTTCAGAAGTCATCCATATTTAACATCTCGATCGGTTAACACATGAGTAATGTTCGATTAATACAAGCATGACAAGCAATTTAACCTTCAACAACCCAACCAGAAAACATATCCCAGCATTATAGCTGGTAAACAACTTCGCCAAACGGATAACAGATAAACATCCATCCAGACTGCAGCAATGCCATCCTGAACTGTGTGAATGTGAACTTAACTGAACTGAACAGCGTAGTTAGTTTCTCCAACCAGAGCACATGACGGCCGATACTTCTTTCCTGTGTTTACGGTCATGTCTCATCCCTCCTTTTCATTGAAAAAAGCAAAAACTACTTTACAACGAGGCACTTACAATGGAAGTGAGTGGGGCCAATATTTGGAGGCAGTAGCGGATTTAGGCATGGGCAACATGTGCCGTTGCCCAGGGCGGCATCTTGCGGGGGGGCGACGGCATCTTGCGAAAGGCGGCATGAGGCACCCACACAGAGAACCCCCCCCCCCCCCCATCCGGTCAACAACTTTGGGGGTGTGGTGAAGCGGGTTTCGCACAAGGCACCGTACAACCCCCCCACCGTCAACAACTTTGGGGGCATGTTGAAGCGGGTTTCGCCCAGGGCACGATACAAGCTATAACCGCCACTGTTTGGAGGGTTAAAACTAAAGGCAGAAATGTGAAGCTTAGAATTTTATCTGAAATTGGATGTAACTTTACACAGAAAAGGTTTAGAAAGTGATTTTATCACACAGAAAACATGTTAACACACATATTGTTTACGTCTTGTAGCTATACTTTTGAATACTTTTGAGTAGGCTATTTTAACATTTACAGATTGTCCCCATTGACTTTCAATGTAAGTGCCTCACTGTAGAGTTTTGCCTTTTTAAAATAAAGGAAGGGACAAGCCGAAATATTTTTTGTGGTAATACACATTAGGCCCTATGCCACAAATGCTTTCGATTGAGCTCAACTTGAATTTAACCTGGAATAATCCTTTAAGGGGGCTCTTTAACCCCGGTATCCCCTTATCATATTAATAGGCTGGCTATTATGTCGTAATATCATTATTTTAAACAGCCTTTATATGTTATTTTATTGTATTACACGTTCTGTAAACGTTTCATGAAAACACCAGGCCAAACAGAGGGTTTTGTATCCGATTCTACAAATAATGTTACACTGCCAGGTTAGACCTGTTTTCGGCTGAACTTGTCCAAGCTCTGTTTATACGCCGTGAGCTCCCCGGAGAGCGCGAGCAGGAGTATTAAAGCGAGCTGTGGCGGTAGCGCGCTCAGTCAGGACGCGAGCAGCATTGTGTAGATATACTCATTAACGGGGCGTGAAGTGTGCAGAGAAGAGACATGTCAAACACACATGAGACAACGAACCGGAACAACGTCGCTGCTCCACTCAGCGTTGCAGGTAAGTTTGTGGGACATTTGAAATGGGATTTCATTTCATTTGAAAAGTTTGACTTTCTATAAAGCTGCATTGGGGCTTTAAGACATTTTGATTATCTGTTAATGTTGCTTTGAAACGATGTGTTATATGAAAACCAGTAAAAATGACTCGACTTAATAGACAAACACCCTGCATTTCTTCATTTAATATAGGGCTACGAAATCTAATAATTTATGGAAACTATTATTAATTTGTTATTATTAAAGTTCTTACTTTTGGTCACTTACTGCGATTGTTTGGTATTTATAAACAATTTATTGTCAGGTGTTTGCCTTATCTAACTTATTCTCACACTACCTGAAATTACACTGTAAAAGTGGCTATGCAGTTGTTATCTTAAAGATTTATTGCTTGATCCATCCCTCTAAAAATACCTTTGTGTAACATAATGAAGTCAGAAGGATTCAATCTTAATCATATAAGAATAAATAATGTTTTTGAAATGAATAAAACCAGTTTAGAAATTATATACCAATTTTTTCAGTTAATTGTCAACTTCTTTTTAGAGTGTAGTTTAATGAAGTGTTTGTCATAATTCTTTCAGCTGATATACATAGACTGTGTGTACACAATGCCTTCAATATTTCTTACTATCCATTAAAATAATTCTGAATCAGGTAATGTTCTTAAAATATTTTACCACTCAAAAGAGTTGTTTTCCCTGTGGATCTGAGAATGATTTCATATGTGAATTGACTTTGTCAGAGGATGTTTATAGAATTTGAACCATTTGAACCAGATGTTGTGAGCACATATCTGAGGTAGAGGACATTATGATGCAGTTTTGTACACACATGATCTTTATATGTCTTTCTACTGTGCACTATGTGTGTGTGTGTGTTAGTGTGTGTTGATTTCCGGTCATTTCTAAGATGAGTGTTTGAATTGATATTGTTGAACTGAGTGAAAGCATCAAGAAGAGTGCACACGCTGTACACAGAGGCAAAGAAATAAAAAGGCTTTTTATTTCTTTGCCTCTCTTTGCCTCTGTGTACAGCGTATGCACTCTTCTTGATGCTTTCACTCAGTTCAACAATTAACACTCTCAAAATAAACATACATTTCTTAATAATGCTCAATAGATCAAACACTCAATATAAACAGACACCAACGCTGCACAGTCGACTTGTTCTCTCTCTCCCTTTGGCAAGGGCTCTCTCTGCCATCAATGTAATGAGAAACAGCTGTTCGAAATTATGCCAACCTGCCTGACAAGCCACACCACAATCACGCACCCATCCCCACAATGAGGTTATCATTTTTTTTTTTTTTTTATTCAACTCCTCTCTGTCTTTCTCTTCCAGATGAAGTGAGGATGAGGAGGAGAAAAGCTCAATGGCTGGTTTTAGGCATGTTAAGTTTGTCTTTGCTCATTGTTGCGTTGGGCATCTACACCAGCACACGTACCGAGAGTGTCAGCATCACAGGATACACTTCAGGGATTGTCGTAAGTGTTTTATATATATATATATATATATATATACACTTAATATGTTTTATATATATATATAATATTCACAGCACAGGTGGTTTTAATGTTGTGGCTGATTGGTGTATTAAAGGGGTCATGAAATGCTCTTTTTATATATATATATATATATATATATATATATATATATATATATATATATATATATATATATATATATATTAGTTTTATCATCTTCCCTGAAGTCCACTGATAATGTTGGTAAAGTTTTTTTTTTTTGCACCAAAATAGTCATAATTTAGTCATATATGATCGTTTTGCACCTTGTCTGTGGCCCTCTGACTGAAACACTTTGTTTTGGCCTCAGCACCTTCTTTAAACTTCAATGTAAATGCCCACTGTTATGATTGGCTAACATCATGCAGCCCCTCAACTTCAGCCATATTTGAAACTCAATTAGTAGAAAATGAGCACCAAAACAGTATAAAAGTAAATGTCAGGGTTTACACATAATGCACATCCAACGCATTGCATCCAAATATATTAAACTGTTCGTCTCAAGCAGAACTGTTAACACTCACACCCTGTCTACACAGGATGCGAGTGTCTCGTCGCGTCAAAAGCAATAGAACCCATTATAATCAATGATGCTGTCTACCATGGAAGCGTCCATTGCGGCGCATCGCGTTGCGTCGACTGGAAACAGATGTTCTGTTCCATTTTGCACTGTATGTGGTAGCTCTACTACTTCCAACAACACAAATGAACGGTTTAGAGAGTTTGTATTGACGCGCCTGATGTAGACAGCCTCAAGCCGTTGCGTCGCGTCAACGGATGTGCCCGGTGGAACAGGGTTTCAGCACCATAAACTATCACACAGTCATGACATATGAAATATTCATGACTGAAACTGTTTACTCCTTGTTTTTGCAATCGCGTCCAAGCATTTCGAACTGCCCCATCCTTCAATACCAGTTCCTTTGCAAAGCTTGAATTATATTATGACTGGTATGATATGAGCTGAACATACAATCCACTCCAAAATATGCTGATGATACATCCACATCCAGTTTCCAGCATCTTTCCTTCATGTTTTCATACACCAACAACTAAAAATAGCACAGATGGGTGAAAGAATGTGTCCATGATGCATTCTCCTCTTCAAAGTTGTAACTTGACTCTGCATCTTTTAAAAGCGGCCCGAGATATGTATCAAGCGGTCAAAGACGTCTGTCTGTGCAAGTTTATGTAGAAAAACATTTAAATTCAGATGAAGGTGTCCTGTGTTAGACCATTTAGGATGAATCTACCATGACAGGCCCATCTCTCTTCACTTCAACTGTGTGACTAACTGAGCACCAGTGGGCAGGGCCAAGGGTGCAATGATGGAAAAATAGGCATTGCGTATGCAGATTTATTTGGTCCTTGTGACGTCAGATGTTCCACGAATTCCAAACAAGCCTTTTTGCAGCTTGATTTAAATAAATGCTTTTTCTATTGAGGAAGTTTTCAGTTCTGAAACTTACAGTATGTTTTTATAGTACAATGATATGTCAAAAGATCAAGGAAAATTGTTTTCCTCATGTCATGACCCCTTTAAAGGTGCACTCAGTAATTTGTGCCAAAAGCATGACCATGAGCACTCACATGAGATGAAGACTCCAGTCACATCAGTAACCTTATAAAAGCTATTTTATTCTACATGGAGAGGGTTCCTTCATGGAGGCTGCCATGTTTGGATCACATGACCAGCCGAATACTACTCGCTTAATCTCAGTAACCACTCTGTTATTGGACATTTTCACTTGTGGATGAAATTAATCAAGGTGGACTGTGAATAGTTAATTTCTACAGTGGCAGCGGTAATTGAAAACTATTGCATTTGAATGATAATGCATCCACACCATAAGGTGTCAGTGTAAGTCCAAGGTGACATAAACAAAATACTGAGTGCACCTTAATAAAAATATTCATATATATACAAAATATATAATTATTTTTGAAAGTGTAGTGAGACCGAGTCGATTACGTTATTCGCAGTGCATCATGGAAGTAAGCGGACACTGCTGGGCTCGTTTAGCGGGCTTTGTTGGCCGCAATCCTCTGATTGGTATCTTTCTCTGCTGGACCATGGATATTGTAGTTTTTCACCAGGAATTCCACTTTTAAACAACATTTTTAAACAGTTCAATTTTAAACAGTGATTTAAACAATGAACGATGGTTTCAGTAGAAGCACCAATGATGAACAACCTCGGAGCTCATGACACATCTGTCTTAAAAGGTTTATATTTTGGACCAATTCGATTTCACTGTGGGCAGAGTTACCCAGCACAACACCACAGAAATAAAAACAAAGCTACTGACCAAATGTAAGAAACCAAGCTATAGACATGTCATGTCGCACATCATAGCTGATTAGGACAAAAACTCTAATTAACATGGAAGAGATACCTTTTATCGCTTGTCACTTTGTTGTGTTTCTTCTGGTTAGGACACAGTGTTACAGCGTGTTCTAACCAGGTGTGATATGGCAATTTTCCAGCAACAAGCAATTTGTCTGTACACTTTGAATGCAAAACTGCTGTGCAACATCAGACAATCACATTCAGAACATATTTGACATTTGGTTATCGTAAAATCATTAAGTTAATTACTTTGGATATTAAAATACATTTTTAAAACTCATTAGACCCGTAAATAAAGATTGTATGTTTGTTAACGCACACTTATGTTGGCTGAAGAAGTCACTCCCCCTGTAACCGAAGCCAAATCCACTACTCTGACTCCACTCAAACTCATAGAAGTGGCCAAAATAGACACAGACACCTCCAACCAAACACATTTCCAAGAATAATTTAAATGAAAAAAAAAAAACACAGGCTCTAAAACAGCTGGAGAATAACAGCTTTATCAGAAATCGCTTTGACTCTCCCCAGCCCTTCCAAAAGTCTCCATTAAATGACACATATATATTGACTATATGACTCTGTTTTAGCTTGTTCAAAGATATAATTTCATTGACATCACTGGAGTCACTTTATGTGCACCATTAGACTGGGCTTTGGATTTCAAAATAACAATATCATAAGTGCAATCATTTCCCAGGAAATTCTGTTTTTGCAGTGAATGCCATAAATCAAATAAATTGCATTTAATTGTCCTTCATTGGTTTAACCTCTTAACATCCAGCCTGTTTTTGTGCATGAGCTTGAAAACGACATACCCAAAGTAAAACTCTTACAGTTCTTGAACCCTTTGGTCTACAAACACAAACTTGGGCTTGTTTGAAAGTAGACATTGTTGTTCAAGAGTAAAAACGTTTGTAGTATAAAAAATTTGTTAGAGCGCAAATATATATATATATATATATATATATATATATATATATATATATATATAATTTTTTTTTATTTTATTATTATTTTTTTTTTTAAATATGCAAGACTATGTGCAGTGCCCCACATCTGATACAAAGCCACATGTCTGATGAAGGTCTGACACAATTTTGAAGCTGATATGACTAAAAACCTTTAATCCATAATCATTTATGTAAGTGTACTTCCAAAAAAGGCCACTTGGAGGTGCCAACAGACCACTTGTAGTAACTCCATAAACAAATTATACATGTTGTTCAAAACACACAATTTATTTATATTTCAATGAAAAAAAAAATACTACACAAACCAAAATATACATGAAGATATCTTTTTTTGTATTATTATTTGGGAATATATTATAATGCATTCCATATATATTTATGCATTTTTTAAACAATGTGAAAAGAACATTGCAATTTGAATTGTTGCTGTGGAAATAAACTTTTACATACAATAAAGATACTTCTGTTCATTCCCCCCACCCCATACAAATGCAAATTGGCTTAGTAATTTTTCAGAGCTTTTGCTCTACCGTTCACCCAGGGTCTTTAGCCACTGGCTCAAGCCGAGGGGCGCCACCTTCCTCGGCTTCAGTCACCATCACTTAGGGTCTGGAGGAACCACTGCTCCCGACTTCAGTTTCACTCAAACCCCCTGTTCAACTGCACATCCAGGGGACTCGGTCATGTCATTCAAGCCGGGGCTTCCGGTTGAATAGAGGGTTTGATGAAAAAATGCAGTCGGGAGCGTGTTCACCCAGGGTCTTTAGCCACTGCCTCAAGCCGAGGGGCGCTGTAAGTGGCCCAAGGACAGTATCCAATGGCTGAAGGTCTCCTGCGCGTTTTGTTTTATCGTGAGCATTAAGTTTGTTATTTCGTTCCAAATAAATAACTATATTATTAGTTTTTATGATCCCCGTTTATTTTATCTGACTCCAATTATAAAAGTTTCCAAGGATATTTTAATGTTCCGATCTTTATTATTATTATTAAATTTGGTTTAACATTTGATCATCGTATTTAACTATTTTATATTGTACTCATTCATTCGGATTCACTTAGAGAGTCTTACGCCGGCTGTGAACACAGATCTCACGGTCACAAATATGCCAGTATTGGTCATTAAAACAGTAACTGACTAAATACTAATTAGATGGCTGCTCACACTTGCTCTTTTTTCTAAAAGTATTTTGTTTAGTCCCCTTAGATAGTAAACACTTAATTAGAGTAACATTATTTCTACCCAGAGGTTATGACCACTAAATTTACATAGATAGACCAACAATACCTAAGTTAAAATAGCTTTATATAATCATGCCATAGTTTCCTATGTACATTTAGCTAGAAAATATTACAATAACCAGAGGTTTAGACTTCACCCTATTTAGGCTTGGTTGATAACTTCATGTTGTTCTAAACGGAAATTCCATATCGAGCCTGTACACTAAGTACACTTGAACTAATGCCAATTTGTTAGTCGGAGCTCTAAAGTCTCAGTCGGTGTGTCCCATGCTCCACTTAGAACTGAGCTTTAGTCCGCTACTAACCTGGTCGTAGATTTGAGGAAACATGGATTTAACGTAATCTACTAAAGACAATCATTTCAGAATAAATCAGAATAAATTCAAATGTAACCATTTATTTACCAGGTAAAATAATACATTCATCAATTCCAATTAGACAATAATAAGTCAAATTTAAACATTTATCGAAACATAAGAATTGCATACCTGGTAGAGAAAACTACACACAGCAATTGTATGGGATATCTGACTACAGACTCCCCGAGGTCTTTGCTAATCTTCCTTAAATATCCAAACAGAAAACATTGTGTACCAAATGCAAAATGAGCCCTCCCTCAATTATCCTTGTTCAGTGTGTTCCTGGCCTGATTGTACAAAACTTTATCCCCACCCATGTAAGCATCCTCTTTGGCCTGACGAAGCTGCCTGAGCTCTGCTGTAAACCATGGTTTGTCGTTGTTGAACTTTAAATAAGTCCTAGAAGGGATGCACATATCCTCACAGAAACTGATATATGATGTAACAGTATCTGTGAGCTCATCCAGGTCTGTGTCTGCAGCCTCAAAAACACTCCAATCCGTGCAATCGAAGCAGGCTTGTAGTTCCCGCTCTGCTTCATTGGTCCATCTCTTTATAGTCCTTACTACTGGTTTGGTTGATTTTAATTTCTGCCTGTAGGTTGGAAGAAGATGAACCAGACAATAATCAGATAGTTCCAAAGCTGCTCTAGGGACAGAGCGATATGCATCCTTTATTGTTGTGTAACAATGATCCAGTATGTTCCTGTCTCTGGTGGAGGATGTAATGTGCTGTTTGAGTCCAGGTATTGTTGTTCTGTGTCTGTGATTTGATCAGCCAGCTGTTGCATTCAAACACGCGTTTGGCGCGATATACACACTCACCAGAATAAACGAGGAAAACTCCCACAGCGAGTAGAATGGCTTACTGTTAATAAAGAGCGCTTCCAAACTAGGACAGCACATCCTCTTTAAGGTTGTTACATCTGTACACCAAGTTTCATTGATGTAAAAGCATGTTCCACCGCCTCTCGTTTTCCCCGTTAAATCCGCGATGCGATCCGCTCTGAACAGTTGAAAGCCCAGCAGATGTAACGCACTGTCCGGAATGGCTTCACTCAGCCAGGTTTCTGTGAAGCACAAGGCAGCAGAGTTTGAAAAGTCCTTGTTTGTACAGGTGAGGAGATGTAGTTCATCCGTTTTGTTAGGAAGAGAGTGGAGACTCGCAAGGTGAATACTCGGCAGCGCTGTTCGAAATCCGCGGCCATGCAGCCTGACCAGCGCGCCTGCTCGTCTCCCTCACCTGCATCTCCTAGCGCGTTTAAACAACACAGCTGCGCCTCCGAATAAAATGTCCAGCAAAATGTCTGAATATTCAAAAACCGGGAAAAGGTTGTCTGGTATATGCTGCCGAATGTTCAGCAGTTCGTCCCTGGTAAAACTGATTGGTAAAATATTACTAAACACAGGACAAACAAACAAAAACAACAAAAGAACTGAAGAGCTACACACCGAGGCAGCCATCCGCAGTGCCATCTTGATGATACAATTTAAGTGCTTCACTGTAACCTAGATTTTTGCTTTTTTACAGAAAAGGAGGGACAAGTCAAAAGTAATTTTTGTAGTAATCAACATTATGCCACAAATGCTGACGATTGAGCTTAACTAGTATTTAACCCAGAATATTCCTTTAATATTTAAAGTTGTTTGACTTCATCTACTCAGAAATTAGCTCAAGGCTGTCCAGATGTTATAACTGAAGGGCTTCTTTTTGACAGAATGTCAAATATTATCAATGAGTTCACTAGTAGGAAAGGAAGATAATAATATTAGTCTGATGGAGAGAAGTAAACCGAATATTATGAAATCAAAACAACTCAGTTCCATCTGTGAACTTAGCTGATCTTTCAAACTTTCCATGCGTCCTGCCGATACCCCGCTGGAGATCTCTGTAGTTCCAGCTTTGGCCACTGGGGAGCAGTTAGAAAATTCAGAGAGCAGAGACCAATTTTCAAGATTTCCCATGAGATTAGTCTCGCCTATGTTCGGAATAGTATCTCTGCTAAAAAAATAAATATGCCATTTTTTATTTATGTTGTGTATTGAATGCTGATGTTCCAAGAAGGTTTTTTTGACTAACTTTACTAGCAAGACTTCCTTGGTTTACCAACATTACCAGAAAGCCACACACTGGTTGACCAGCTTCACCAGCTAAGTTTTGCTGTTAAACAACATGACTATGCTGGTCCACCAAGGCCAACACTAGACCAACACCAGATCAGCACAGAGGTTCCAGCATAAACTAGCCTGGGAAATTCAGATGGTCTATTCAGCAGGGTTACTACAAATTACTATTTCACAGTATATATTATATATATACAGTATGCAGATGATTGGATCTTCCAGTTAAGTATGAGCAGGATATTGTGGTGATTAAAGGCTATTTGTACCTCATCAGGATATAGTTTTATGCTTCTTGGAATATTTGTGTGGTTCAGGTGAGCACTCATTCTTTCTTGTCTTTTTAGCTTGATAGAACCTTAGTGAATGCCATACATCACTTGAAATAAACTAAAACCATAATCATGATTTCGAGTACTTGTATAGTCATGCTTACAGTATGTTCACAAGAAAACTTTTACATTCATGTTTTGTTTTTTCTTTGTCTGCTTCTTGATTGCAGTTGGCGTTAGGATCATTCTTGGGTGTTCTTGGATTATTCCTGGAGGAAAACCGCAGACAGCTGGTAGATATCACCATGTAAAAATTTCAGTCTTCCATAATCAACTTGCTCAGCATGATACTTGTCCCCTTGCCATGGTCCTTTCCAGTTGTTTCACAAAACCTGTATCTTTCCCCTCACATCTCACACTTTCAATGAGTAAATGTGTGAAACACAAACATTCAGAAAACACAACGATCATGGAGTGAGAGATAAATGAAGATTTTTAGAAGAAGATAGAGCTCTGTCACATCCTTATAATGAAAGTACATGTGTGCCAGCACTTTGACGGTCCAAAAGTCACATTTAGGCAGCATACAAGTAATCCATGCGACTCCAGTCGCATTGAATGTCTTTTGAAGCGATCGATAGGTTTATTTAAGAAACAAGTCGATAATTAAAATGCTCTGATGCTGTTTGAAATGTCCGAACTCTCACTCTTGTGACTTTTGTTCTTCTGTTGTAAAATAAGCGCCGCTTCCGAATTCTCATGTGAACTCGCCAACGCGTTTATGTCACGCTTCACATCAGTTGCTGGCAGGAAGCACTTTTTAAAAGTTAATAACATTTTAATGATCTATTTATTTTTTACACTGATGTATTGATTTGCTTCAGAAGACATTCATTTATCGACTGGAGTCATGTGAATTACTTTTATTCCACATAAATATGACTTTTGGACCGTTAAAGTGCTGGCATCTGTACCTTCCGTTTATGCTGAGCAATTATAATCTCTCCATTAAGTCTGGGTATGGTCATGCATTGTTAGTGGCTTGTATTATTCCTTATGTAGTGATTGTCACGGCTGTATCTCTGTATTTATAGTATTTTCCAGCTATTCTTGTTTTCTGTTAGCCACTCCGATTGAACATCACTTGCATTGATTTGCTTCAGGTGTCAACAATTGCTATTCTTCCCTAAAGGGAAAGAACAAAAAAAAGTTGAGAATAACTGATTTTAACCTCCTGCCTCATATGTGATGAGACAGCATGTTTCTACAGCTGATCCTAGTGATTGAGGATTGTGATAAAATCTTCGCCCGGTTGTTGAACACAAAGTTGGCCCTTGTGAGAAGGCCTCTGATGACATACAAAGATTGCTAGCACTCTTTAGCACTGCTATTAGAAGAAACTGAGTGAAACAGACATCTGCAAACAATCACCTACTAAAACAATTTCAGTGTGGTTGCTCGGATCATTCACTACTTAATTCTGACCCTTCAGCTTGAGTACAAAACTAAGACACCACTTGACTTTACTGAGTTGTTGTTACTGCTCAGAACAGAATAAGTTAGACTGCCAAACAGAATGCAATGATTTTGCAGTTCAATACATAAGGCTACTTTTGCAGGCAATCGGTTGTGGATGTATCATGTGGATGCACTGGATCAGCACATAATAACAAAACCGAAAGAACCACAAATCTAGAGCATGTAAAGGCTCCTTCAACAAAGCCCTGGTTGACCAAAAGTAAAATAAATCAAAGGATAGACATTAATAATGTAAATCAGAACATGACATTGGCAGGGAGCATACGTCATTCACAATGATTAATGGTACTGTTTTGCTCAGTTTTCATCATATCGGCGACTTCTCTGATTGGATATCTCTGCAGGAATGTTGGCAGAGCAGGTTTGGGACATAACTATTTTTTTTTAATTATTGAAAATCACACTGACATACAGATGGCCTCCTAAGAAGCATATACCATTGCTTAACAACTTTGGAGTTCATGGCAGGTTTATATTTCTGGATATTTTGAAAAATCCATATGTTTATGGAGACAATGGGATTTCTACTTGTTGCGGAACTCTGCTGTTTCGGTTAAATGCATTTATTAATTGCATGTCATTTTGACAAGCTATCAACAGACATTTAAATATAAATGAACAGAAGTAGGCTTAGACAAGCCTCTTTGGAACATTTCTCAACATTGAAAAAAACTAGTGGTAGGATGCTGGGAGCAGCTGTGGGATGAATGAGAATAGTATGCCCTACAATCTACCACTACTAATTCAGATCCAGCATTGAATTTATTTTTTGTAATTAACATTTTTTTTTTATTGATTCCTACACTAAATAAAGAAAAGTAAAGCATATATACATAGAATCAACATTTAAACCCCGTAATTACCCCTCCCAATCCTCAACCCCGCCCTGACCCTCAACAAACATTCCTGTAGTCACACATGAGTGTATATATATACAGGTGCATCTCAATAAATTAGAATGTCGTGGAAAAGTTCATTTATTTCAGTAATTCAACTCAAATTGTGAAACTCGTGTATTAAATAAATTCAATGCACACAGACTGAAGTAGTTTAAGTCTTTGGTTCTTTTAATTGTGATGATTTTGGCTCACATCTCAAAAAATTCGAATACATCATACGACCAATAAAAAAAACATTTTTAGTGAATTGTTGGCCTTCTGGAAAGTATGTTCATTTACTGTATATGTACTCAATACTTGGTAGGGGCTCCTTTTGCTTTAATTACTGCCTCAGTTCGGCGTGGCATGGAGGTGATCAGTTTGTGGCACTGCTGAGGTGGTATGGAAGCCCAGGTTTCTTTGACAGTGGCCTTCAGCTCATCTGCATTTTTTGGTCTCTTGTTTCTCATTTTCCTCTTGACAATACCCCATAGATTCTCTATGGGATTCAGGTCTGGTGAGTTTGCTGGCCAGTCAAGCACACCAACACCATGGTCATTTAACCAACTTTTGGTGCTTTTGGCAGTGTGGGCAGGTGCCACATCCTGCTGGAAAATGAAATCAGCATCTTTAAAAAGCTGGTCAGCAGAAGGAAGCATGAAGTGCTCCAAAATTTCTTGGTAAACGGGTGCAGTGACTTTGGTTTTCAAAAAACACAATGGACCAACACCAGCAGATGACATTGCACCCCAAATTATCACAGACTGTGGAAACTTAACACTGGACTTCAAGCAACTTGGGCTATGAGCTTCTCCACCCTTCCTCCAGACTCTAGGACCTTGGTTTCCAAATGAAATACAAAACTTGCTCTCATCTGAAAAGAGGACTTTGGAACACTGGGCAACAGTCCAGTTCTTCTCCTTAGCCGAGGTAAGACGCCTCTGACATTGTCTGTGGTTCAGGAGTGGCTTAACAAGAGGAATACGACAACTGTAGCCAAATTCCTTGACATGTCTGTGTGTGGTGGCTCTTGATGCCTTGACCCCAGCCTCTGTCCATTCCTTGTGAAGTTCACCCAAATTCTTGAATCGATTTTGCTTGACAATCATAAGGCTGCGGTTCTCTTGGTTGGTTGTGCATCTTTTTCTTCCACACTTTTTCCTTCCACTCAACTTTCTGTTAACATGCTTGGATACAGCACTCTGTGAACAGCCAGCTTCTTTGGCAATGAATGTTTGTGGCTTACCCTCCTTGTGAAGGGTGTCAATGATTGTCTTCTGGACAACTGTCAGATCAGCAGTTTTCCCCATGATTGTGTAGCCTAGTGAACCAAACTGAGAGACCATTTTGAAGGCTCAGGAAACCTTTGCAGGTGTTTTGAGTTGATTAGCTGATTGGCATGTCACCATATTCTAATTTTTTGAGATAGTGAATTGGTGGGTTTTTGTTAAATGTGAGCCAAAATCATCACAATTAAAAGAACCAAAGACTTAAACTACTTCAGTCTGTGTGCACTGAATTTATTTAATACACGAGTTTCACAATTTGAGTTGAATTACTGAAATAAATGAACTTTTCCACGACATTCTAATTTATTGAGATGCACCTGTATGTATATATTCTCTGTTCCTCAAGAGTGTGGTTTTAATGTTCTTAGCTTTCAAAAATATATGCACTTTTTCTTTCTCTCTCTGGGAACATGAATGCATAGGTTTGGACTCTGTTTATACATGCATATCGAACTAGAACCATTTTATAGCATGATGATATGTTTTGGAACCAAATTCTTGCACACTGCCAGAGTTCTTTTCAACTTGGAATACACACTAGAATTGTAGGTAGAAAATTTCCAACATCAAAACAACAATAAAAATGTATTTAGATATATATATATTTTTATTTATTTTTTTAAGTCTGCCCTCTGTGGCTATTGATTATTGACCTGTTTTATATGCACCGGCATGTTTGTGACCAAAATTACATATACATTCATTATGCTGCGTTATGTGATACAGCAATACTTTTTTGACGAAAGTTTTGTTTCTATTTATATTGCAAAAGCGATACTGCTGTTTACTTAACAGAGCCTAAATTTTTTTTTTCTTCTGTGAAGTTATATCTTTCAAGTTGCACGGATTCATTACACCCAAGTGAAGTAGTGATAGAGGGGGTGAGCATGGATAAAACACTTAATCATAAAGTATCATAAAGTATTGTCATTTGTTAAAAAAAGAATCTTAAAATTATCAGCATTAAATACTTGAAGTACATGTTGTTTGATTTTCAAGGCTGAAATCAATGTTTATATGGAGACCATCTGGTCCTCAGTATCCTCTGTGGGTGTGGCTTGGGAGGCACTTAAGGCAGTTTTTAGGGGTCGGATCAAACAGTATGCCTCATTCATCAAAAAATCCAAAGCATAAGTAATCGTGGAGTTGGAAGGGAATATTAAAAGTGCTGAGGCAGAGCTGAAGCGCTGAATGTCGTCAGAGAACTGACCCGATTGAAATACAGATATAATACTATTTTGTCGCGGAAGGTGGAATTCTGGGTATTCAGGGCAAACAGTCATACTTTGAGTCGGGTGACAAAGCAGGGAAGGGACATTTCACCCCATTTCCCACATGACATTTCAAACCCATATGATATTTTGTTTCTTATGTGGAACACAAATATACAGTATATTTTGCATGCATACATTTAAACAGGTTGTGGCACAATATATCTTGACACGCCATGTATGAATGTATGCATGCATAAATGAGTTTTGAGATATACAACAGAGGGTAAAATTTTCAACTAATAACATTTTTACTAATAACAAATTTAAATCTGTTTCTAAAACAAAGCTATTGTATAGCTTCAGAGGACTTAGAATAAAATGTTCGTCATATGGACTACTTTCATGGTGCATTTTTGTAGCTTAACTGTATAGGAAAGAGCAGCTTAGGCATTCTTGAAGAATTCGTTCTGAAGTTTGGAAGAAAATAATTTTAGAAGGAAGGAAGTCCTGCCAAACATCTCTCAAGGATATATAGTTTGAAGTTTGGAAGGAAGTTCGAAATGAAGAAAGTTTGGAAGGAAGTTCGGAAGGAAGTTCTGTAGGAAGTTTGGAAGGAAGAATGTTCAGAATGAGGGAATTTCAGAAGGAAATTCAGAAGGAAGTTCAGAAGGAAGAATGTTCGGAATGAAGGAAGTTCGGAAGTTTTTTTTTATGATTAACATTTTTATTTATTAAAACACAGGGAAACAAAACATAATTATAAATACACAAAATCAACTTTTAACACCCACTACAACAATCAAACCCCGAACTTCCCCCCAAACAAAACAAACAGAAAAAAGAAAAATTTGCGCATTAACCCCGCGCACGAAAGCGCCAACCGGTGACAATCCCTCTAAACTCAAAAGGTCCATGAACGCCCACGAGCCCCCACGACAACTTTGCCATCGGATTGCTAAATTTTGCCTCACAAATTTGTGAGGCAAAATTACATAATAGAAAATAATTTGTAAAATAAACCCCAGCAAATAGGAAGAATGAAAACAAAGAACATTTAGATTCATTCACAGAACTGTCTCAAAGGTGTGATCTTCCACAAAACAGATTCCAGCTGATATAAAACCGTTCAGATTTCTCGGACAGACAAACGAATGTTCCGTGAGCCGGCTGTTATGAGTTCAGCGGATGACATAATCATTCCAATGTCCTGTAAAAATACTCAACAAAACAAACCACAGCCAGCAGGAGGAATAAGCACGAAGAACGAACAGATTAATCCACAGCTGTTCCAAAGGAGTGTTATTCAATAGAACAAGCTCCAGCCGCTAGGCAGAACCAATACATAAAGAAACAAAACCGGCATCCCGGTTCCCCAGATGGTCGAGTCAATTCACTTGGAGGCCGCATGACTTATGGCTAGATATTTAAAGCAGAGAGAGTCTTTTTCTACATTCCCTCAGTGAAATCTGCTGGTGGTGAAATTTTTACCTTGGCCATTGATATTAATAATGCTTTTAAAGAATTCTATCTTGATCTTTATAGTTCCACGTCTTCGTCTACTGATGAAGATGTTAGACACTTTGTGGAACCATTACAACTCTCTAAACTGGCGAAAAAATTATCTTGATTCTGAGATAACCTTGGCGAGGTAATTAAGGCCTTGCCAACAGGCAAGGCACCGAGGCCAGATGGCTTTGCCACTGAATTTTTTAGATCCTATGCTACAGAACTGGCTCCACATTTGTTAGAAGTTTATACAGAATCATTAAAGAATGCAAAGCTTCCGCCAACCATGACACAAGCCCGGATCAGTCTGATTCTTAAAAAGGATAAAGATCCAAGTGAGTGTAAGAGTTACCGTCCAATTTCCATGATCCAGCTAGATGTAAAAATATTGTCAAAATTCTGGCTAACTGATTAAGTTATGACATCTCTTATACATATAGATCATGTGGGGTTTGTTCGGGGCTGCAGCTCTTCTGATAACATTAGGCATTTCATCAATATCATGCGGTCAGTGGCAAATGATCAGACTCCGGTCACTGCCATCTCACTTGACGCCGAAAAGGCATTTGATATGGTAGAATGGGATTACCTTTTTAAGATTTTGGAAATATATGGGTTCGGGAATACTTTTATTGGATGGATTAAGTTACTTTATAGACACCCGGTAGCGGCGGTACAAATAAATGGATTAATTTCAGATTATTTTACTCTGGATAGGGGCACCCAGCAGGGTTGCCCTCTTTCCCCATTATTGTTCTGTCTTGCCCTGGAACCATTAGCAGCCACGATAAGAAGGGAAGATGATTTTCCAGGGGTGGTGGCGGGAGGTATGGCGTATAAACTTTTGCTTTACGCAGATTATATTTTATATATGAGAGAGCCCCAACTATATCTATGCCTTGCCTCCACAGAACCATTAATTCCAAGTTCTCAGGATATAGAGTCAATTGGTCTAAATCCGAAGCTTTGGCTCTGACAGCATACTGCCCAGTAACGGCTTTCCAGCTGGGCGCCTTCCAGTGGCCCAAACAGGGAATTAAGTATTTGGGAAATTTATTCCCAGCAAATTTGTCTGATTTAGTTAGAGTTAATTTTGACCCCTTAATAAAAAGGTTTTTGAGTGATGTGGACAGATGGGCTTCATTACATTTATCTATGATTGGGAAGGTTAATGTTATTAAAATGAATTGTATTCCAAAATTTAACTACCTGCTACAATCTCTCCCTGTAGATGTCCCCCTCTCTTATTCAAGCAATTTGATAGCATAGAGAAGTCCTTCACTTGGAATGGTAAGCGTCCTAGATTACATTTCAATAAGTTACATAGGCCGATTGACAAAGGTGGGCTAGGCCTACACAAGATTTTATTTTATTATTATGCATTCGGTCTCAGACATTTGGCTCATTGGTTGTTTCCACCTGAGAGAGCCCCTCCCTGGTTTTGTATGGAACAGGAAGTTCTTGCGCCTATTTCGCTATTGCAAAGCCTTTCTATCAAACTAATCTGAGAAGTTAAGTTACACCCCGTTATCTCGCATTTGCACTTAGTATGGACAAAAGTGCCCAGTGTGTTTAATTCTGACATTTATTTAAATGTTGCCTCGAGCATATGGCTGAACCCAAAATTATGTATTAATAAGTCCCCTTTCTGCTGGTCAGAGTGGATTGTGAGGGAGGTTAATACACTCGGTGACCTATATGAGAGCGGAGTGTTGAGATCCTTTGAAAATTTGGTTCAACATTTGGGATTCCCAGATCTCAGTTTTATAGGTATTTACAGCTGCGCCACCTGCTCTGTACTATTTTTGGGAGTAGCATACACCCCCCTAAAGCGGCAGATACTCTGGGAATGGTGATTACTTCTTTTGGAAAAGGTCATGAGGCATCAGTGTATTACTCCCTGCTAATTCAGAGTCTGGGGGATGGAGCTTTAACTTCTATCAAGAGATTATGTGAGAAAGATTTAAACCTGGTATTGGAGGAGGGAGTGTGGGCTGGGATTCTAAAAAAACATTAGATGCAAGGGTGCGCCTTATGCAATTCAAGATTTTATATAGATTTTATTGGACCCCCTCTAGATTGTATAGGCTTGGTTTTAAAGACACACCCACCTGTTGGCGATGCCAATTGGAGGATGGAGACACGGCCCATGTTTTTTGGTGGTGTGTTGAGATCCAGGAATTTTGGTTGAAGGTTCAGAGTTTTGTGTGTGACGTGTTGGGCACTCGGGTTTCGTTTTGCCACAGACTCTGTATTTTGGGCGATAGGGTGGTCATCGATGTGGGGAATAAACACATAAAAAATTTGGTTCTGACCAGTGTTGATCGCCAGGCAAATTATTTTAAGGGGATAGAGGTCGTCTGGGGCACCCCATTTTCAGGAGTGGTGCACGGAGATGGGGAGGGTGGTGGCTTTTGAGGAAGTGTCATTTAGAAGACTGTGTAACTTATATTTTTTTGTTGGGAAATGGGGCAACTATTTTGAGATTTTGAAGGGCTCTCCAGGCTCTATTTGTTGTTTTTGGAGGGCTCTCTCCCTGGGGAGGGGCAGTGGAGAGAGAGGTGGAGGTATAAATGTGTGTGAATATTATATATATATATATATATATATATATATATATATACACACTACCGTTCAAAAGTTTAGGGTCACTTACTCATTCTTTATATTTTTCACATTTTAGAATAATAGTAAAGTCATCACAACTATGGAATAATAGAAATGGAAATATGGGAATTATGTTGTGACTAAAAAAAAAAATCAAAAATAAATCAAAACTATGTTATATTTTAGCATCTTCAAAGTGGCCGCCCTTTGCCTAGATTTTGCAGAAATGTACTCTTGACATTTTCTCAACCAACTTCTTGAGGTATCACCCTGGGATGCTTTTTAAACAGTATTGAAGGAGTTCCCATCTATGTTGGGCACTTATTGGCTGCTTTTCTTAATTATTCGGTCCAAGTCATCCATTTAAAAAAAAAAAAAAAAAGTTTAGTTTTGTAATTAAATAAATTAATCTGTTTGTACAATTATATTTTTGCCTACAAAACTAATTTCAAACATTTAAGCATACGCCTTCAGATCAAAAGATTTTTAAGATCATGAGAAACTTTTCAGGCAAGTGACCCCAAACTTTTGAACGGTAGTGTGTGTATACACACATATATATATATATATAATTATTTTTTTTTTGTTTGTTTGTTTTTTTGTGCATGATGTTTCAGCATCCTTAGAAAGAGGAAGGTTTGAGATCAAGAGATTATCATAGTTTATTTTATTTGAAACAGTACACACATAGATGGTGTAAGGTCTAAAAAAAAAAAGCTATGTGCTACAGTCATACCATTTATTGTGTTTGCTGAATTTTCTTTCTGTGCTACCGGCTGAATTGTTGCTTCTTTGCTGAACTAACTGGAAAAGATCAGAATTTGGTTCTGTAAGTGCTTGTCAACCAGTTTGCTGGCAGCAACAAACAATTATTCCACTTCAGAATTTGAGCTTAAATGCATATAACTCGCTTATAAATTGTTTTAATTATTGCTGATAAAATGTGATATATTAGGTATTCACCAATAAAACTGTTTGTACTATGCCGAACGATGTTTTGGAAACCTATAACCACTAACAAATGATGGATTTGTGAGCTCTAAATGAAAAATATCCCCCTACTCAAAAGAAACTTGAACCCAGACTTTTCAATAAAAGAAGCCTAATTCTGCGGTAACAACAAAACTCCTGGGAAACATTGAGTGTGATCTTATTTAGTTCAGGCGGTGTCTCAAAAGACATTCTGTTTGTGAATTTCTGCATGGAAATACCTACATGCTTTTTCTGCAGGCTTTGGTGGTTGCAGTTTATCACTTTTAATATTGGAAAATGTGGCCAACTTAATGAATGACATACTCATAATTGCAAGCATAAGGGCCCTTTCACACCAAACACCAGCGAGACATACTGCTGACAAATGACCCCTTCATACCAAAAGCAATGTGAATAGTTGCTGTTGGCACATTCAGATCTTAACAATAGGCGGGTGATGATCGACATTCAATTTTACTCCGATACAGTAAGACAAAAACTACTTAAAGTTTGCAAAACAACTACAGAATCCCAGTATGTAAGACAAGTGAGTTCTGTAGCTAGTCGATCAAAAAAAGAAAATGGATACTCTACACACAAGCTGCAGCAGTTGATGAAAAGTTTGTTGTTGATTTGTTTAATGACAAAGAAAACATTCAAGACCCTCCTAACAAAAGATTTTAATTTACCTGCAGGACAAGTTGATTGGCAGTATGAACATGTACACCATAGTGTGAGGTGTTCTTAGAGTCGAGTGTAAAAATATTAACTGTTAAAATGAATGTTATTTGTAAAAATACTTTGTCAGCACACGAATGCTCACTCCCTGTGTGAAAGACTTCATAGGAATCCATTGTATCTTTTCAGAATCTTCATCACGGTGAGAAATTGCAGAAAATAATTATCTTTTGGTGTGAAAAGTCAACTAGTCTAATTACAAAAAAAAAAAAGAAAGAAAAAAGGAAAAAAAAGAAAAGTGACTATGGTGACATTTTTGCAAAAGTGGTACATTGTGTGCATATTGCTGGAATTCAGGTATTTTGTCCACTGAGTGGTGCTATAAAAAAATAAATATTTTTACTCCAAAAAAGATTAAGATTTGATCCATTTGGTCACACAATCGCAACACTTGGAATATACTGTAATGGACATTTTGTATGTACAAGTTCAGTTTGAGGGAGAATTCATAACACTTTTAATTTTGCGTTAACAACTTCAGTACAAATATTTTGATGTAGGTAAGTTTCTGTGTACGCAACGCCAAAGTCCAGAGTTCCAGGGAGCACACAAACTGACAGAAAGTACCTTTAATACACTGTAAGTGTTGTAAATGCATCACATTTAATTGTGGATTTAAACTAAATTTTTTAAACACACTGTAAAATATTGAATTCACTGGTATAGAGGTTGAATAGCCAACACAATGGGGTGTCTAAAACACATGGTCTAAAATCCTTCAGAGAGCTTTATTAGTTGTCGGTTGTTTGTTGTTGAAGTTGGTGCCATTAAAGTTGGTTGTTCTAAATACATGTAAAACAAATATAGATAACTGCATGAAGTAAATATATAGACCACACTAATGCTACACAGAACAACCGAACAATACAAGGAAACACACATAATCTACTATTCCAATGACAAAGACAATAATCACAAGCAATCAACAGGACATGACTTATATTATACAGTTATTGAAGTCCCAATCTGGATGGACAAAGTGCTGCTGTCATGCTCAAACACTCACTTTAAACCTGCCATCTAATTAGTGCCAATGACTTGCAGCTGTAGGTAGTGGGTACGGCTAAATTAGCACAAAAATCATTAGGACTTTGTACAGCCTGCCCTAAATATGAATACATTTGTAATCTACAAAATCTCTAATGACTAGGTGCCTTTAAATTGAATCATTGTACCTTGCTGCCCTATGAGGACAATGAAGGTAATGATGACAAAGGCACCAACTCCAGCATGGTTCTGGGCAAAGGCGGAGGGCACAGTGGATCCCCAGGTAAAGCAGAGACAACGGTAGAAAACAGGCAAGGGTGAAGGCCATGATTCTATAAGGACCACCGGCAGGACCTTAAGAGGGGTTGGAGGCCGAGGCTGAACCATAAGGAGGCTCCTGTGGGACAGGAGGCCAGATGTGGGCAGAGACTCCGGGGGAACAGGATTCGTAACCACAGACACAATCAAAGGTCTCGTCTCAGGCAGAACTGCAGGTGAGGGCGGAGGCAGAGGCAGGACCACAAGTGAGGGTGGAAGCCATGGCAGGATCCCAGACATGGGTAGAGGCCATGGTTCTGGAGGGATGCCAAGCAAAGGAGGCAGCGACTGCTCACCTGACAGGACACCAGGCAAGGAATGAGGTGGCCATGGCTCTGATGGAACACAGTGCCTCCCGCTGGACAGCTGGGACTGAGGAGGACGAGGGGGCTGCAGGCTGGACAGCCGGGACTGAGGAGGAGGGGGCTGCAGGCTGAACAGCCAGGACTGAGGAGGAGGGGGCCGCAGGCTGAACAGCCGGGACTGAGGAGGAGCGGGACGCAGGCTGAACAGCCGGGACTGAGGAGGAGGGGGCCGCAGGCTGAGCAGCCGGGACTGAGGAGGAGGGGGCCGCAGGCTGAGCAGCCGGGACTGAGGAGGAGGGGGCGGCTGCAGGCTGAACAGCCAGGACTGAGGAGGAGGGGGCTGCAGGCTGAACAGCCGGGACTGAGGAGGAGCAGGACGCAGGCTAAACAGCCGTGACTGAGGAGGAGGGGGCCGCAGACTGAGCAGCCGTGACTGAGGAGGAGGGGGCCGCAGACTGAGCAGCCGGGACTGAGGAGGTGGCCGCAGGCTGAGCAGTCGGGACTGAGGAGGAGAAGGCTACAGGATGAGCAGCTGGGACTGAGGAGGTACGCAAGGACTGAACTAGATTCTGTTCGCAAGCTGGGGCTGAGGCAGGACAAATAGGGCATGGAAGGGACTCTATAGGGCAAGGAAGGGACTGTTGGCAGCACTGGCAGCTGGCTACCACTAGAGGGCAATGAAAGGCCTAAAGGCTGCACTGGTACCTGCTCCCCAGCAGAGGGTAAGGCCTGGAAGGGTAAGGCAGCATCGTGGGCTGAGGCTGCACCAGTATCTGACCACCAGCAAAGGGTAAGGAAGGGACTGGCAGCTGGCTACCACTAGAGGGCAAGGAAGGGACTGGCAGCTGGCTACCACTAGAGGGCAAGGAAGGGACTGGTAGCTGGCTACCACTAGAAGGTAAGGAAGAGACTGGCAGTTGGCTACCACTAGAGAGCAAGAAAGGGACTGTTGGCAGCACTGGTATTTGGCTATCACCAGGGGACAATGAAGGGCCTAAAAGCTGCACTTATACCTGCTCACCAGCAGAAGGTAATGCAGCGATCGAGGACTGAGGATGCACCGGTATCTGACCACCAGCAAAGGGTAAGGCATGGTCCAAGGCTGAGGCTGCACAAGCATCTGACCACCAGCAGAGGAAAGGGAATCCACTGAAGCCAAGGTGGGGATTGAGGGTCGATGTGCAGCAGATTGTTGCAGAACAGAGGAGGTCTGAACCGGGTAGCTATCACTTCTGGTGTGCGCAAGTGAGAAAATGAACACCCACCCGATATGCTCATGTCTCACTTCATTCAACTCGAGCAAAATCTGCTTTACCTGCCTCATCTCCTCCCTGAAATTCTTCAGATCATCCATTGTATTGGCTCAGTTCCGGCTCGAAGGACCATGTAAAATATTGGATGCACTGGTTTGGAGGTTACATAGCCAACACAATGGGGTGTCTATTAAAACACATGGACCAAAATCCTTCAGAGAGCTTTTAGTTGTCGGTTGTCTGATGTTGAAGTTGGTGCCATTAAAGTTGGTTGTTCTAACTACATGTAAAACAAATATACACTACCGGTCAAAAGTTTTGAAACACTTATTCTTTTTTATAATTTTTTTTCTTCACATTTTAGAATAATAGTGAAGTCATCAAAACTATGGAATAACATAAATGGAACTATGGGAATTATGTTGTGACTAAACAAAATCCAAAATAAATCAAAACTGTGTTATATTTTAGCATCTTCAAAGTAGTCACCCTTTGCCTAGAATTTGCAGACATGTACTCTTGACATTTTCTTAACCAACTTCTTGAGGTGTCACCCTGGGATGCTTTTTAAACAGTATTGAAGGAGTTCCCATCTATGTTGGGCACTTATTGGCTGCTTTTCTTTTATTATTTGGTCCAAGTCATCAATTTCAAAAACTTTTTTTTTTAAATAAAATTTTAGTTTTGTAATGAAATAAATTAATATGGTGGCACAATTATATTTTTGTCTACAAAACTAATTTCAAACATTTAAGCATACGCCTTCAGATCAAAAGATTTTTAAGATCATGAGAAACATTTCAGTCAAGTGTTTCAAAACTTTTGACCAGTAGTGTAGATGAATGCATGAATAGTCAATTTACAGACAGCACAACTGCTACAGTACAACACCCAAACAATAGAAGGAAACATAAATAACCTACTATCCCAGTGACAAAGATAATATCACTAGCAATCAAAAGGACATGACTTATAATAATAATAATAATAATAATTATTATTATTATTATTATTATTATTATTATTATTAAAGCAATAAGACACCCACATTGAAAGTCCCAATAAGGATGGACGAAAAGCTGATTCTGTGCTAAAACACTCTCACTTTTAAGTCTGCCATCTAATTAGTGACAATGACTAGCAGCTGTAGGTAGTGGGAGCGGCTTAAATTAGCATAAACTCATAAGGATTTTCTACATAGACGAAAGTGTAAGTTTATGGTTGGGTGTAGGTTTAGGTTAGGAGTTAGGTTTAGTAAGCATTAATGATTTAAAATTCAATAGAATTACAGTGCATCCGGAAAGTATTCACAGCGCTTCACTTTTTCCACATTTTGTTATATTACAACCTTATTCCATAATTGATTTGTAAAAGAGGACGCAAGAAGCAGTTTTCCTTCTTCAGATGACGCTTTATTTCCCCTCTTCCTCGACACCACTTTACAGTTACCTTTATACACTCTCTAAACCCTAACACACACACTGTCTCTACAAATAAACTTTCACTACTCGGGAATTGTTGCTCTGGCTCGGCTCTGTCATATCCAGTCTCTCCCCACTGAGCGTTGTGTCGCTCTCTTTATGCCGCTCTCCCCATGCTCACTAAAATTAGAGACAGGTGTTAGACAATTTAGCTCAGGTGTAAGCGCCCTTACCGCTTTCTCTCTCCGGAGAGATGCTTGACCACGCCCCCGCTGCCACATGATTAAATTCATTATTTTCCTCAAAATTCTACAAACAATACCCCATAATGACTACATGAAAGAAGTTTGTTTGAAATCTTTGCAAATGTATTAAAAATAAAAAATGAAAAAAAATCACATGTACATAAGTATTCACAGCCTTTGCCATGACACTCAAAATTGAGCTCAGGTGCATCCTGTTTCCACTGATCATCCTTGAGATGTTTCTACAACTTGACCGGAGTCCACCTGTGGTAAATTCAGTTGATTGGACATCATTTGGAAAGGCACACCCCTGTCTATATAGGGTCCCACAGTTAACAGTGCATGTCAGAGCACAAACCAAGCCATGAAGTCCAAGGAATTGTCTGTAGACCTCCGAGACAGGATTGTATCGAGGCACAGATCTGAGGAAGGTTACAGAAAAATTTCTGCAGCATTGAAGGTCCCAGTGAGCACATTGGCCTCCATCATCCGTAAATGGAAGAAGTTTGAAACCACCAGGACTCTTCCTAGAGCTGGCCGCCTGGCCAAACTGAGCAATCGGGGGAGAAGGGCCTTAGTTAGGGAGGTGACCAAGAACCCGATGGTCACTCTGACAGAGCTCCAGCGTTTCTCTGTGGAGAGAGGAGAACCTTCCAGAAGAACAACCATCTCTGCAGCACTCCACCAATCAGGCCTGTATGGTAGAGTAGCCAGACGGAAGCCACTCCTCAGTAAAAGGCACATGACATCCCACCTGGAGTTTGCCAAAAGGCACCTGAAGGACTCCCAGACCATGAGAAACAAAGATTGAACTCTTTGGCCTGAATGGCAAGCGTCATGTCTGGAGAAAACCAGGCACCGCTCATCACCTGGCCAATACCATCCCTACAGTGAAGCATGGTGGTGGCAGCATCAAGCTGTGGGGATGTATTTCAGCGGTAGGAACTGGGAGACTAGTCAGGATCGAGGGAAAGATGAATGCAGCAATGTACAGAGACATCCTTGATGAAAACCTGCTCTGGACCTCAGACTGGGGCGAAGGTTCATCTTCCAACAGGACAATGACCCTAAGCACACAGCCAAGATAACAAAGGAGTGGCTCCGGGACAACTCTGTGAATGTCCTTGAGTGGCCCAGCCAGAGCACAGACTTGAACCCGACTGAACATCTCTGGAGAGATCTGAAAATGGCTGTGCACCAACGCTCCCCATCCAATCTGATGGAGCTTGAGAGGTCCTGCAAAGAAGACTTGGAGATACTGCCCAAAAATAGGAGTGCCAAGCTTGTAGCATCATACTCAAAAAGACTTGAGGCTGTAATTGGTGCCAAAGGTGCTTCAAAAAGTATTGAGCAAAGGCTGTGAATACTTATGTTCAAGTGTTTTTTTGGGGGTTTTTTTTTAATACATTTGCAAAGATTTCAAACAAACTTCTCTCACGTTGTCATTATGGGGTATTGTTTGTAGAATTTTGAGGAAAATAATGAATTTAATCCCTTTTGGAATAAGGCTGTAACATAAAATGTGGAAAAATTGAAGCGCTGTGAATACTTTCTGGATGCACTGTATCTATTTGCAGATATAAAAGCGTTACTGACCAATCTTGTTGCCATATTAACAGACAACTGTTTTCTAGTGTAAGTCTGTATCCTGTGTGTTTGAAAAAAATTAAACAGAATTTTACAGAAATGATCCAAAACATAATAGTCCACATAATACAGTATACATGGGTAATTCTTAAACTTCAGGCAGTTTCATATCACAGGGGTTGATTTTTATTAAAACGAGCAAAAGCACAAGATGTTTCACAAAAATATTTGTCTTAAGATGGTTATTTTATATCTTCAGCTTTAGTGTGTCAATAGGAAATATAAATGTTAGACTCCCAAACGTTCCTTTTGCAAACAGATTAGAATAGAAGAACAGGGAGCTCTGCAACAGATGTCATGGCCTCCACAGAGCCCCCCACTGAACATCGAGTCAGTTTGAGATTACATAAAGAGACAGAAACAATTGAGACAGCCTAAATAGAAGAACTGCGGCGAATTCTCCAAGAAGCTTGGAACATCCTATCTGCCAACAACCAAGAAAAACTGTGTCCAGGTGTACCTAGGAGAATTGGTGCTGTTTTGAAGGCAAAGGTGGTCACATAAAATATTGATTTAGCTTTTTTTGTTTACTGGACTTTGTATGATGTTAATTGATAAATGAAACAATTTATGGTATTATTTTTGAAGACATCCTCACTATGCAACATTTTTCACAAGTGCCTAAAACTTTTGCACAGTACTATATATATAAAAGTCACATTAAAACTGACTTGGAAACTTTTTACAAGACCTCCATCATTTTGGTACTTTTCTAATGCCTTTAATGTATAGATTTTATTGTTTTAGCCTTGTGCCAGACCAAGACTTTCAACATTAAACTATGAAAATCTATTATAAAAACACAAATTACATGTTTAAAAATATAATAATCTAAACAAAGAGTGAAATTAATATAAACCATTTCAATATTTGTACCACAAACAATTTTGGCCCTAATAAAGCTTTTTCAAAGGCAAGTGTACTTGTTAACCAAGTTGACCAAAGTGTTAAGTGAAGAGCATGTTTGAGATAAAATATGAGACCAGTGATGATTAAAGAAAATTCAAGGTAAATATAAAAAATTATACTGAGGTCCCCCTCGATAGCGACCACACTGGTTGAACTGCCCTAAAATGGCCCGCAAGACAAATTTTGTAAAATTAAAAAGTTTCTAGAAGCCCAGAGTGCTAAAAGTGCCCGAAGTTAAAGAAACACCCATATATAAAAACTTTTACCACTTAAAAATAGATTTTTTTTTTTATGAAAATTGCACTGTTTGCCAAAATGTTCAGTTCTTTCCAATGTAATGTTCTGTAAAGCTTTTCTGAGCAAGTAAGAAAGGAGATCTTAGTGAAGGGTCAATTAAACACAAAACATGAAGTCATACAGAAAGATTATAGTATTTGGCCAAATATGGAGTTTACACTCAAAAGGTGAGGCATGTGTCTTGGTTAATTTGAATCTCTTCTCCTCATTCCATCTTTAAACTGCGATTCACATCTGGTACAGTTCGCACAGACTAAACTACAGAGGACGCAGGTCCAACTCTATCCTAAGCTTGAATCAAGTTTACCAACTTTGTCCTTTAATCTCTAGACAGGGTTGGTGAGTAACGGAATACATGTAACGGGATTATATATTTAAAATACAAAATATAAGTAACTGTATTCCACTACAGTTTAAATCATTGGTAATTAGAATACAGTTACATTCAAAAAGTATTTTGATTACTGAACAGATTACTTTGCATTTTATTGTCATTTGTTTCATTTAATATTTAGTCCTTTCAGATGGAAAACATTTATCCATATAAATGATGCGATCCAAAGTGCATTTGAACAGCGGTGAAACACTTTCTTATGATGTGTTACATTCATACGAGCAGACAGAGAAGTAAGTTTGAAGTAAGTTTGGAGCAGAAGAAATAGAAATAAACCTTGTGTAAATTGTCAGCTTTACGCTAAGCTAAAATACTATTTCTAGCCATTGTACATGCACGTTACCAGGCACGATCATATTTTTTTTAATCAAGAAAATTCACGTTGGATCATAATTTCTTTTTTCTAGTAAGATCTTTGATATTAGGACAAAAATCATATTCCTGATAATAATTTTTATTATAAATATTATTTATTATTGATTGGAACATAGTGTGGAACAGACTCAAACTTAACTGGGACATGGAGTTGAGTAGGCTGAGGTGTTACTGTGATCTGGCTTGGAGCAGGCTGAGGTATTGCTGTGACATGGAGCAGACTCAGATGTGGCTGTGACATAGCATGGAACATTACCTTGATGAAGAGAATGCAGTTGATCTCCGGCATCTTTGCCTCCTACTGGATGTTCAAACGCAGCACGAAATCATTGGAAGTAACAGAACGAAGGGAATGCTGTTCTGTCGCCATTCCACACCGCTGCAATCCAATCTAACGCCTTAACGGTAAGCAGCGAACAAACAAAGGAAATGTGGCTCTCATCAGTGGGATTAACAAACCGAGAACATTGGAGCAGAAATCCCTTACATTTTGCTGATGATCCATTGAATTTCTCAGGAAAGACAAGGCGTGGGTTAGTGGTGAATGTGCTAGGTGAGGCCGGGTAAGCTGCTGGATTGGATGACGAGGCTGAAGGGTTTGGTGTTGGTAAACGGAAGCTTTGCAAAGTTTTAACAAGCTCCTCTGTTAACGATGACAGCCGGTCAAGCTGTTGGTGGTGTACGGCCAATACATCCGCTTGCTCTGAGACCTTGGTGGTGAGTTGCAGAAAAGCCGCTGGATCGGTTTGTGGCGAAGTCTTCTGTAATGATAAGTTACATCTGTACACAGATAATACAGAAAACTCTGTTATATATGCAATTCAAATGTACAGTATTTGAACACTTTACCTCTTAAACTCTGCTGCATATCTTGGCCACCTGCAATTTTTCACACCCAAATTTAAAAGCTCATTTTACACACATACAGTGTACTAATTGCTAAATATCTGTCTCATTTTGAAGCATTTGAAGCATGTAGCAAAAGTAGCTCCTAAACCCACGGCAGCTTAGAAGTCTTCCTGAGGACCTGAGTTACTCACAAACGATCTGACGCATGGCTGCTCTCGTCAATCCACATTAAAAACAATATATGATAATATTATTATAACATTTGCCTTTTTAAAAGGTATCGTCAGAATCACAGTTGAGTCAATGTATTTTAATAATATAATATTATCAGAATCAGAATGAGCTTTATTGCCATGTTTATTGCTCACATACACAAGGAATTTTTTTGGTGATAGGAGAAACAAGCAGGTGCACACAGAACATTACAGTGAGACACAGAATATAAAACAAGGTAAGAGTATAAATAGACATACAAAAAAAAAAAAAGAAAAATAGGACATATAACATAGAATGGCGTATGTACATGTGCAAGTGATAATACATGTGTAAGGTAGGGGTATGTACAGTTATTGAATTAAATATGTGAATTTACATATGTACATTATTGCACTATGGGAGTCCTGAAAGCAGTTTAATTATTCATGTGGTAAATGGCCTGAGGGTAAAAACTGTTCTTGTACCTGGATGTCCTGGCGCTCAGTGCTCTGTACCACCGGCCAGAGGGCAACAGTTCAAAGAGGGATTGGGCAGGGTTTGTGGGGTCCAGAGTGATTGTACCTGCACATTTCCTCACTCTGGAGACATACAGGTCTTGGAGGGTGGGCAGGGAGGCAGCAATAATCCTCTCAGCAGTTCTGACTGTCCGTTGTAGTTTCCTTCTGTCTGAACCAGACAGTTGTAGATGTACACAGGACAGATTCAATGACGGCCAAGTAGAACTGTGTAAGCAGCTCCAGTGGCAGGTTGAACTTCCTCAGCTGGCAAAGGAACTACAACCTCTGCTGAGCCTTCTTCACAATGGAGTCTATGTGGGTGTCCCACTTCAGGTCCTGAGAGATGGTAGTGCCCAGGAACCTGAATAACTCCACTGCTTCCACAGTGCTGTTTAGAATGGTGAGCATGGTGAGTGCGGGAGGATTTCTCCTGAAGTTCACTATCATCTCCACTATTTTGAACGTGTTCAGCTCAAGGTTGTCGTGACCACACCAGACAGCCAGCTGTTCAACCTCCCGTCTGTATACAGACTCGTCACCATCGCGGATGAGGCCACTGACCGTGGTGTCGTCAGCAAACTTCAGGAGCTTGACAGGGGTCCTTTGCAGTGCAATCATTCATGTACAGGGAGAAGAGCAGTGGAGAGAGAAATCATCCCTGAGGAGCACCAGTTCTAATAGTGAGGGTGCCGGATGTGATATTACCCAGTCTCACTAGCTGCTGCCTATCTGTCAGAAAGCTATTGATCCACCGACAGATTGTGGTTGGCACGGAGATATATTATAAATTATATATTATAAATATTATAATGTTGACATTGACGTGTAAAAAAGCTGTTGCCTGAATCACGAGGGTGTTTTTATTATTGTAAACTCAGTTTGAGATGCAGGTACCTCTCCCAAAAACTGAAACAACCCAATTACACAGGAGATGGAGGTTTCAAAAACTTTGCACTCCCTGGCCACATCAAAAGGAAACTGTGTAGCATGGATGAATTGGTAATTTCTGTTATTCGTCAGCAGAATCATCTATCAAACTAAATATGCCCTCTCCAGATCAAACATCGTCTGACAATTCATAGTGTATTTTTTCCTGTGGATGTGTGCTCGCTGCGGAGAAAAAAGGGGGCATTCACGGGGAATCGCGTTTTTATGCTGTTGATGGTATGAAGAAATGTTCATTAACTGATTTAAAAGATTCCTCAAATAAAATGTGATGTTATCCATAGCAATGAGGTCAACTCCGCCTTACACTTATCTTAAGATTTCCTCACTAAAACTTGCTCTTAGCAGTTTTTTAATAGGTTTTAAGCAAAAACTCCTAGCTATGAACACTTCGGAGAACTCATAGTGGTAAGATAAAAATCTTTGTGAATACGGGCTCTGAAATGTAGGTGGTGCTCTAACACAGCTGAGCACTTGCCAAGTGCTCGTCCATATGCATTAATTCTATTTTGTGATCCCACGCACATTCCCCACTGTTTCATCATATACCTCTGAGTGGACAAGAAGCTTAATCTAGGTGTCGTTGGTAAGGCGATATCCTTGATAAAATAAAAACTATTTGATTTGATATTTGATGATAATCAATATTTAAGCATTATCACACAAACAAGATGGTTGTAGTAAATATCAGCATGGCTGTGTTTCTGACATTTCTAGATATTTAAACAAGTTAATAAGGTTTTATCTGCCCCAGACCTGTTTTTGAGACATAGGACTTTAAAGTTTTGCCACTCTGGCTAGCCTAGCAGGCATTGATAGAACTTGTAGAACCAAACAGAACTTTATAAAACTGAGGTCAAGATATGGCCAGTTATTTTGTCTGTTTTTGTTTTGCTAATGAAACTTGGTCCAAACAAAGTCATAATAGGATCAACCATTACATACCATCAAGAAACAAACAGACTGATAGCCTGTATGGAACGAGGCTGACAAGTTGAGTGATACAAGCATTGAAGTGTCCCAGTGCAGTTAATCTAAATATCAGCACTCTTGGAACATCTCTTGTCCAATCACATTAGAGAATTGGAAATAAATGATGATTCAATACAACTCTATAACTGTGTTATATCAAATGAAATGACATTCATACATTGTTTATATCAGTGTGGCTTAAGTGGCCAAATACTTTTTTGGTACTACTCTATATGTGTGTTTATGTATGTATTTTGTATGTTCTTTTTCTGTCCAGTTGGTAGCAGCCATTGTGTTCCTGAGTTTTGGCATAATTACCAGCTTTCTGTGTCTTGTGGTCGATGGCGTTTTCATCCTACTTACTATTGTGAGTACATTAACAGCTAGAATTGTTCTGTTTTATGTTCTATGTTGTAAAAAACTCTCGTAAAGTACTTCATATTATTTAGGATTATACCAGAAGTTAAAAGCAAAGATTGCATTTCATTTACACTTACATTTAGATCATTTTAACCTCTGCAGCACTCGATTCAACGTTACAGAAGTGCTTCCCACTGTTCAAAGTCATTCCATTTTCTATGTAAAATTGTTTGTTTTTAATGTCTAAATATATTCGTTAGTGTTTCTTTGAACATAAATGGATATTGTAAGACATGCCACAGCATATGTTGTGAGGAGGATCTGACGGCTGTGTGTAGAGAGGTGAAGAATTAGTGTAAACGTTCTGAGGTCAGATCATCTCTCTTGGCAGCATGGATGAGGCCTATAAAAGTGGATGATGGTCTTGAGAGGTGGATGTGGTGATGGGAAATGCCCGCTGTTAGTCTTTGACTTAAAAGGCATTTCATCTTGTCACTAATGAACGTAACTTTTCAATGTATTTAGGTGTCAAATTTAAAAGAAAAGGGTGGAATGTGTCAACAAATAGTCCAGTTGATGCTCCACAGTTCCTGAAGAGGGGGAAAAAAACTTTGACGATATCTCTTATTCACTTCTAACAGGATATGCGTCCAATGAAGGCAGGAAGATGCCAGTTCTACACCAGTGGAAATAGTTACATCTATGAGAACTACTATGCCACAGTGAGTCAAGTCCTCCAAATCAGTGTTGTTATAGTTATCGAAAGACGAAAACGAACTAAAATATGAAATTATTGGACAAAACTGAAACTAAACTACAATAATTTTTCATAACTCCAAAACTAACTAAAATAAAATAAAAATGATCTCGAATTCATTTTAGTTTTAGTTTTTTATATACTAGGGTGAATATGGGCAAAGTGGGACACTTTTGGAAATTTTACTATTCTTGACACTTTGAATTATGATCCAAATGCCACATAACCTAACATTATACCTTTGAAGAAAGCTTAGGATGCCTTCTACCTTAGTCAAAAGCAAAAATGAAGAAATATTAAATACTGGGAAGCAGAACCTTTAAAGACCCTCTTTTGACCAAATCCCAGATTTACTGGTAAAGTGGGACAGAGGAAAGATGATTCTCTAGAAAATATCTTAAAAGTATTTTAAATTAATTGTATATTTTCTTATACACTTTCACATCATAATATTAAGTTAACTTTTACTTTTTTATAACCTTAACTATATTTATCTCAAATTTCTGTAATTTTCTTTACCATTGCTTTTCCCACCAGTGATCATGAAATGAGCTCTGCCACACATCCCAAAGTAAAAATATCAATTTAAAACCTCAAAAAGATAAAGGAATAGTTCACCCAAAAATTAAAAATCTCATCACTTATTCACCCTCATGCCATCCCAGATGTGAATGACTTTCTTTATTCTGCTGAACACAAACGAAGATTTTAAGATGAATATTTCAGCTCTGTAGGTCCATACAATACAAGTCAACAGGGTCCAAAACTTTGAAGCTCCACAAAGCACATAAAGACAGCATAAAAGTAATCCACAAGTGGTTTAATCCATATCTTCTGAAGTGATCTGTTTGGGTGAGAACAGACCAAAATATAACTAAATTTTTCATTGTACATCTTGCAATTGGAGTATACAGGAACAATCATGATTTCAAGCTCAATTACACTTACAGTACAGTTCGCAGAGCACTAGATGTCACTAGGAAATATAATCGAGCTTGAAATCATGATTGCCAAGGAGACTACTGATGTCAAGGTTTACTGTAAAAAATGACTTAAATATTGATCTGTTTCTCAACCAAACCTATCATATCGCTTCTAAAGATATGGATTAAACCACTGAAGTTTTATGGATTACTTTTATGCTTCCTTTATATGCTTTGTTATAAAGGGTGAGTGTTTGATGAGAGAATTTTCATTTTTGGGTGAAATATCCCTTTAATTGTTTACTCCCCAAAGATTAATTTAGTAATGATTTATAATAATTTAAAGAAATACATATGGATACAGTGGGGATCAAGTTTAATGTCCTTTGTCACTTTACCCATATTCACACTCTACTATATTATAACATTTACAACATTTACAATCTACATTAAACATGAAAATACCACTAGATAGAGGTAACAAGAATGTCCTGAGAAATGTAATGATGTTAGTTTTTTTAAATGACTATTACATTTAAAATACTCCAGTAAAAGCTCAGCTTTGGCAGCCAGTGTTACTCACACAAACTTAAAACACCAGCAGTGTAACACATGCAACACTAAAATATTGCAATAAATATTAATTAAATGACAATATATAGTACAGAAAACCCCAATGTACATAACTGACATTAAAAATAATAAGAAACTATTAACCTAAAATATAATGAAATTTGATGTGTCAGACAGGGACGTCTGGGAACGCCCTGTTATTGTTTCTCCCCATAATTTTAACAATAGTTTACCGTAAAATGTACATGTATTCTCTTGTTAAACATAATATGCATTTTTACCATTAATTGTATGGTAAAATCATACTTTTTACATATAATAAAAACATTTTTTTATTCATTCATGTTTCATTTAAAACCATTTTTATGGTAAATTTAGATGTTTTGTCTTGTTAAATATATTATTTATTCATTAACGCATATGTAAAGATTACTATCCGTTAACCATTTAACGTTAAAATTACAGACACTGGATGTCTTTGTTGAATTTACCTGAATCTGAATATAAAACCTGAATTGTATCTAATTTTGTATCTGAAATTTTGAAACCTAAAAATCTGTGTATTAAAAATTGGAATAAGAATTTTAAGATCTTAACTCGCGCTACAAACATTTAAATTTGAAGTTTGTTGTAATTTAAGTTGAAAACTGCATATTCTATTTCAACATATAAGTTCTAAAATTCAGATTCAGATCCTACTGGCACAAATTTAATTCTATAAATAATATATACAAACATATTGATAACTTGGGTTTTGGATTTAAGGTATTTCTAAAACAAGCTTAATTTGTTTAATAGGTTCCCTGTCAAGGGCTAACAGAGTCCTGTAGTTTGAAGGTTCGCAGTGGAACATGCTACTGTTGTGACTTATATGACTGTGCTAAGTAAGTAATTCACATGTGCAAACACCCTAGCGAACACCTAGCCAACACTACAACAAATGGATAGCAGCACACAAAAAAACCACTTAGAATACCCTAACATCGAAGCTGCGAGATTAGACATGGGCAAGCACCACTAATATTTTCTTTAGAAAATGTGAAAATCTAGTTAAATTTGTTATTAATATTAAACAAGTTGTTCCCTTACATTGATTTGCCTGCTTTTGCTTTCTTTTCCAGTGGAGGATATCTGGACAATTTCTATGAGTTTGTTGGTGTGCAGAGCTGTCAAGAGGTGCTGTCTCTGTATGTTCTCCTCTGGGTCCTGACCTGCCTCCAGCTGCTGGCCTTCATAGTGGGAATCCTGACCACCGCTGTGTTGGGCAGTATCAAAGACATGGTGAGTCGGCAAGTGGATCTGATAGAGAGAAAAACAAAGAGAAAATAATACTCTGCACACTTGCACTCTGATACTTTTAAGATTGTATTTGCAAGTGTACAGGCGAGCAAGATTTTTGGATAAGTTAAGCTGAAGTTGTGGCTTAGAAATGTGATTGCTTTATACTTTCCTAAATGTTTGGAATACTACTCTCCAATATTCCTCCAAAAATTCAATCCAGGAGTCCATTTCCCAAAAGCACTGTTAGCCAGCTATGGTCGCAAGTTTCATTGTTACCAACATAGTTCAACGATTTGGTGTTTCCTGTAGTTAGAAGCATAAGTTCCTTGTTAGTTTGCTGTGTGGACATCATTTCACTTCGCTGAAGCTTCTTTATCTTTCATTCCATATATATCTTTCATTCTGACAAGACTTTGACCACGTTTACATGCACTTCAGAAAATGGCTTATTCCGGGGTTTTGCAGAAAGTGGGTTATGAAATGTAATGTAAACACGAATGCAGCCATTTAGGGGATTAAAGGCTGTTCAGAGAAATCAATTTAACACGCATGGTTCTGTTGGAGTACACGGCTTATGTGTCAATGTTAAAGCATAAGTGTCTGTTTTTGAAGAGTGCGCATGTGCGTATGTGCTCAACTGTGTTGGGGGAATCCCAAAGTCTGATGTAAAGGGAAACCCCACTATTACAGCGCAATCATCTGTCGCATTACATAGTGCACACAACGTTCGTGTCTTTCAGCATCTTTCGCGCATTAAACCGCTTTCTAGAGTACATCTAAATGAGCTATTATAATTTGATATCCGCACAAATTATTACTACACTCCCTACATAACATCATTAATGACTGTTCTATATTGTTGAACCAACCTGGTTCGAATGATGTAGGTGCAAAATATTTACTACGGTTTCGGGAAACAGTCGTCGCTAGCTACTTAATTTCTCCAACGATGCATCGTACTATTGTGGTTAAGCAGTGAGTTACGAAGTTGTATGGGAAACGCACCCCAGGTTAGTTACAGGGCTTCAGGAGAAAAATGCACCTCCTCGCCATCTGCGTATGCTAGGCTAGTTTCATGTTGTGGTCAGAACTCACTGCAGTCAGGTGGTTGGAGGGGAGTGGTTGAATCATGTTTGTCTTTTTTTGCATTTTGCATTTTGTTTTTCCCAGTGTAGTCTCACAATTGCCATGAACATGTCACAAACACTCTAAAAAAAAATCCAATAAACTGTTGTGCTAATGAGGAAATCCAACAAATTGTTGTGCTATGAGGATTTTGGAGTTAGCTGAATGCAATATCATACATTAAGGTACTTTGACTTGCAACTGCTGGCTCAGCCAGCAAGTTTACACATCTGTTTAGAATAATAAACATTAGTAAGTCATCACGTCACTACGCTACTCATTTTTACAGTGCACAACAGTGTTTCCTCAGTTCGGCCAATTCCGTCACAGGCTCAGAAATCTTTGGATAATATTGTGTTTTTAACGGCAAAATGTTTTATTATACTTATAAATACATTATTATATTTAAATTATACAGTTATATCAATATTTTAGATCCCCTAACCCAACCCCATTCCTAAACCTAAACACTTCTAAACAATATAAAACATGTAACAGACAGGTAAATGTAGTCACATTAATTTAGTTACATTACAGTATTATGGAGATATCTTTGAGCTCCTGATTACATGCCTAAACCTAATCAATGCTAAAAAGTATAAAAGACTAAACATTTGACATTACTGACATCAAAGCTTTCATAATGTGTAAATTTTACATTTTTAAATGAGTGCGAGTTGGGATCAAAATTAAATTCTTAAGCAATGAGCAAATAAGGACAGAATTTTCAAATCATTTAATTTTAAAATGTAGCCTTGGATAAAGGACT
The DNA here is from genome assembly GCF_019703515.2 of Myxocyprinus asiaticus. Taxonomy (NCBI): domain Eukaryota; kingdom Metazoa; phylum Chordata; class Actinopteri; order Cypriniformes; family Catostomidae; genus Myxocyprinus; species Myxocyprinus asiaticus. The sequence continues at coordinate 39,366,507 of NC_059361.1, read as the reverse complement.
GAAATACTCGTTGAATACGGCATCTGAGTGACATCAAAGCAACATACGGACCAAGGGCAACGTTTTACAGTACAGGCAAACAGTTGCCCCAGTAATGTTTCGTCATGAGAGTGTGTTAATCTTTCCAGTGTTGGAGATGAATTCAACACATTAATGAATTAGCTCCCCTTATTGAAAATAAATCTTGTACTTAAAGCCAATCTTTGGCTGACAGAATCAGATTATTAAGTAAAACTTAAGTTGACAGAGGCTGTCCAGCCCAAAGGTGTTGCAATAATGCCGGAACTTTTGCCAGCATGATCAAGAGTTTGTCTTCTCAACATGAAAATAGTGTGGAAATACAAGCTAACATGGCAACTGTATGTAACCTTGTCAAGGTGCCAAAAGTTCATAAATATTACTGGATTTGATCAAAGAAGTAATGGCGGTTTTGGTAAGATGGGGTTTCAGATTTATGCTTATCTTCATAGATTTATGAAAACTCAAATTCATATTAATGGAAGTGACCCTAGAAAATGCATATAACATGACTAAATGCGATGTGACTCCTGGAGCAGATTTGAACAAAAGAACAAAAGGGGGATGAGGATGGAAAAGAGAGAAAGAGAGAGAGAGAGAGAATTGCTCATTGCACACTCTCACTCTAATCTCCTTTGTGATGAATATTTTGAATAATTATTTATTTTGACCTTTTTTAAGTTTTAAACTTCAAATAGATCTTATAGTGTAGTATTTGTGTTGTATTTGATGGGTAAAACCAATCTAATTTTGTTATCTTTGCAGAAGAGTGGGGTGGCTTGTCCTGATGTGTCTCAGTGGGGGGGCTCATCTCTACTCTCATTTGAGGGGGGCAACTGCTTCTCTCCAACTGCACCCCTGCTGATGGACCCCAACTCACACACCGGAGCCCAGCTCTACCCTGTCAGTACATCACACACACACACACACACACACGCACACGCACGCACACACACACACACACACACACACACACATTATGCTCACTTTTATGGTATTTTATGGTATGATGCAGTCATTGTGCAGACAGCTTTGCATACCATAAAATTAGTGTGAGACTTCCCATCAAATCCCCTGTTGATGATCTGTGTATTCACAGAACAATTCCTGTCCAAAATCCCACAATATTCCCTTATAAAATCCCTGCCTAAACACACTGATCCTTGGGCTTGTCCCGATCACACCCGTGCCCCGCCGAGAATGACAGCCAGAAGTCTGACTGATACCAAATCATAGATCTCTCAGTACCCTCTCCCTTGTTGAGCACACTTAAGTTGCTCTTGGAAGCATCACCACAAAATATTCTTCTTGCCAAATCAAACACTGATAACACTAAGCAACTGATACTAGGCACTTCCATGTGAACACAACCAATAAGCAAAGAAAATATTACCCAAATAAGGTAAAGCAAAAACAGAAAAATCACAGACGAGATCTCTTTAATATCTCACATTTGTCTTATATAGCAATGAGATGAAATGGAGAGCAAGTGGAGACTATTAAGTCATCTGCTTCTCAGATTTTTCTGCTGAGAAAACCCCCCAGTAATTGTACAATTTAAACAAGGTTATAGGTTAACTATTTCTGCTGCTCAAAACTTACTTCTGAAACCCACAGTGTATACAACGACATCTTTTTTCGGATCGTATGTGGATTCTGTTCATAGATTGAGGCAGAAAATATATATATTATATATTATATATATATTATATGTAGCTTTCTATACAATGCTAAAGGCATTCCCTTATATATAAGCACACATTATTCTTGTAAAAATAACCAAACTGCATAAAAACATTCACAAACCATATATTTTCAATCATGTATTTACTGGATTCATGTTTCATCTGTCAAAGCATTTCTAACAGTTTTCTGTAAAGCTTTAGAAACATGCTGCAGTTTCTCTATTAAGCTCCCAAGCGGAAGTTCCTTATAGGATTAGTTCACCCAAAAATGAAAATTCTGTCATTGTTTACTCACCCCTGTGTTGTTATAACCCCATATGACTTTCTTTCTTTTTCTTAACACAAAGGAGAAATGTTGTGCTCAGTGATGTCATACTATGGCAGTTTATGGTGACCACCTCTACAAGCTTCAAAAGAACGCAAAAGTATAATTCAGAAGTCTAATAAATTATTCCATGAGACTCATGATTGCTATTAAAGCATACGATCTAATCTAATGTATTATTTAGTGAAAATCTTCATTGACCATTGAACTTCTGTGCATGTTCATGATAGGACACGAGAGCAACAGTTCACGCAGTGTCCTCGTGTCATTAGGGCGTTCAAGCAAAAACTTGTTTTATCAAAAAACAGGTCCTCCACAGCAATAGCGACAACAGAACATAACACAGCTGCACACAAAACAGTGAACAGAACTTACTTAACATGTCTGAAGAGTTTGTAGTCGATGAATTAATGCATTTCTATGCCCAGCCTTATTTTTCGGAGTACTTGGAAATCAAACAGAAACATAGAAGAGGCTACAGAGAGCCACAGTCACGCATTGTCCTAACCTGACAGCAAAAGACACGTGATAAAAAGTATATTTTCTATGGGAATCAGAGTTTTTGTCCTAGCCAGCAGTGATGAGCAATGGTACATTCTATTGATCACTTGTTTTCTATTTTCACCATCGTGCTGGTAACTCTGTCTGCTGTGAACTGGCACCGGTCCAAAAACGTATTAAAAAATAAGGCTGGGCATAGAAATGCATCAGTTCTTCAACTACAAACACTTCAGACATGTTTAGTAAGTTCTTTTCTCTGTTTTTTGTGTAGCTGTGTTTTGTTCTGTTGTCGCTATCGCTGTGGATGACCTGTTTTTAGATAAAAAAGTTTTCAATTGAACGCCCCAATGTCGCGAGGGGGCTACGTGAAGTGTTGCTCTCGTGTCCTATCATGATCACGCACAGGAGATCAACGGTCAGTGAAACTTTTTACTAAATAATACATTAGATTTCGATTTGTTTCTCTCCAAACCTTATCGTATGCTTTCATATTAATCATGAGTCTCATGGAATAATTTATTCGACTTCTGAATTATACTTTTGCATTCTTTTGAAGCTTGAAGAGGTTGTCACCATAAACTGCCATTTTATGACATCACTGAGCACAATTTTTTTTTTTTTACAATTTCAAATCATATATTTGGCGCCTTAATGTGTCCCTTTTGCAAAATCCTGAATTCCAACAAATGTTAAAGGCTGAAATCAATGTTTATATGGAGACCAACTGGTCCTCAGTGTCCTCTGTGGGGGTGGCTTGGGAGGCACTTAAGGTGGTTCTTAGGGGCCGGATCATACAGTATGCCTCATTCATCAAAAAATCCAAAGCACGAGAATTTGTGGAGTTGGAAGGGAATATTAAAAGTGCAGAGACAGAGCTGAAGCACCGAATGTCGTCTGATGGCCTCAGAGAATTGACATACAGATATAATACTATTTTGTCATGGAAGTTGGAGTTTTGGCTATTCAGGTGGTGAATTATTTACCTCAGCCATTGATATTAATAATGCTTTTAAAGAATTCTATCTTGATTTCTATAGTTCCACGTCATCATCTACTGATGAGGGTTTTAGAAACTTTGTGGAACCATTAGAACTCCCTAAACAGATGGCTGAGCAAAAAAATTCTCTTGATTCTGAGATAACCTTGGAGGAGCTTGGCAAGGTAATTAAGGACTTACCTACAGGCAAGGCTCTGGGGCCAGATGGCTTTGCCACTGAGTTTTTTAGATCTTATGCTACAGAATTGGCTCCCCTTTCTGCGTGGATTGTGAGGGAGGTTAATACACTCGGTGACCTATATGAGAGTGGAGTGTTGAGATCCTTTGAAAATTTGGTTCAACATTTTGGGATTCCCAGATCTCAGTTCTTTAGGTATTTACAGCTGCGCCACCTGCTCTGTACTATTTTTGGGAGTAGCATACACCCCTGTTAAAAGTGGCAGATACTGTGGGAGTGGTGATTACTGGGTGTGTCTTAAAGACACACCCACCTGCTGGTGATGTCACTCAGAAGATGGAGACAAAACCCATGTTTTTTGGTGGTGTGTTAAGATCCAAGAATTTTGGTTGAATGTTCAGAGTTTGTGTGTGAGGTATTGGGCAAATTTAAATAAAATTTAAATCAAATGTAATTTTGCCCCAGACACTGTATTTTAGGCAATGGGGCGGTCATCAATATTGGGAATAAACACATAAAAAATTGGGTTCTAACCAGTGTTATGATCGCCAGACAAGTCGTTTTAAAGGCATGGAAGTTGGCTGGAGCACCCCCATTTCAGGAGTGGTACATGGAGATGGGGAGGGTGGCGGCTTTAGAGGAAGCATCATCTAGAAGACTGGGGAACTTGGATGCATTTGTTGGGAAATGGGGCAACTAATGGAGTTAATTAACAGAGGTTCGGGAGGAGCATGTTAATTTTAATCTGACAAATCACAGCCAACGAGCAGGAGTATATAAGCCATTGCTTACCTGCTTTCTGTGACAACTCTCCTGACATCCCACCTCCACCCCATCTCCACCTATTCTCTAGATTCATTATCTAAATAAGTAAAGTCCAGGGGGGTAATCAGGACTCGAGTCGAGTCTCGAGCTCCAAGCCCTCCAGTATACGAACAGCAAGCCAAATACGTTTACTGCTTTAACACAAGATTACATTAACATACGAACTACTGAATTTAGCATTCTTGGAAGGCTGTCAGGGAGGGGCAGTGGAGAGAGAAGTATATTTATAAATGTGTTTATTATATATATATTTTTATTTTATTTGTGTGTGTGTGTGTGTGTGTGTGTATACACATATGTGACCACAGGAATGTTTGTTGGGGGTCAGGGTGGGGATTGGGAGGAGGAGGGGTAGTGGTGGGGGTTAAATGTTGATTCTGTGATATATGTTTTGCTTTTCTTTGTTTATTGTATGAATCAATAAAAATATTAATAGAAAAAAGAAAAAGAAAGTCATATAGGCTTATAACAACACAGCGGTGAGTAAACAATGACTGAAATTTTCATTTTTGGGTGAACTATGCCTTTAATGACATCTTTTCCTTCTTTTCACTTATAACAGTGTGAGATTGCCCATTGTCTGCTCGTATGAATGGAACTCACCGCTGTTCAAACGTTTCTCAGATCACATCATTTATATGGATAAATGTTTTCCAACTGTTAACTGAAACAAATGACGATAAAATGCAAAGTAATCTCTTCAGTAATAAAAAATACTTTTTAAATGTAACTGTATTCTGATTACCAAAAATTTAAATAGTTACTGTAATGGAATACAGTTACTAATATTTTGTATTTCAAATATGTAACGCCATTGCATGTATTCTGTTTCTCCTAACCCTGATGAGTAACTAATTTCTTCATCTTTCTTCCTGTCAACCCGCAGAGGGCTTCACTCTATGTTTCTCCAGCAGCCCAGACACCAGCAGAATCCAGTGTTCCTCAGAGAACATCATCAGATACATCCCATACACAACCCAACCCTCCTCCTTTTGCCCCCCTCTACAACCTTCTTCCCTACAAAACCTCCAGCTTCACTGCCTAGAACTTCCAGCTTCTCTGATACCAGTCTGTGATCCAAATGCAAACCAAACCTAACACTTGACTCTCCTAAAAGTCAACATGAAATCAAAATGGACCCTAATTGCTCTAATCTTAATAAATGTTCCTGGTCTTATTTTGCACAGTTTATCAGTGCACATGATTCTAAAGGAAGAAAAGTTTGAAAAGTGTAAGTTTTCATAATCTGTCATCAAAAAAACTGCTTTTCTGCCGATGTCACCAAGGCTGTATGGGTGGGGAGAAATAATATTAACCAATCATATCATTGCATTTCAATTGCAATCCAATGAAATCCTCATGTCGCCCTACATTATTTCCTGATGCATTTTCTGTTGCACTCGGAAATACATCACATTAAATGTGTTGGGAATGTACATATTGAATATAATAAGTTGTAGAATTAAAATAGGTCTCACTATGGCTGTTGAATATAAACACAGCTCTAATTTATCACACTATGTCATAAAGGGCTAAAGCTCATACAGTAACTCAAATGATTAAACTCAGTTGTAGACTGTGTCAGTTTTAATTAACATACCAACTAATATTTTCATTTGCTCAATCTGTTTATTTCATAGTTTCATCACTATGTTTTTCTGATGCAACTTGAATATTTACTGACAATTTAAAAGCACTTTTTAAAGCAAGGGATAGGATGTGTGAATTTTTGTTTTATAAAAATAATTTTCTCTGTTATATATGTTTTTTTGGATTTTATACATACTGTAAAATGTTCTTGTACTAAAGAGGGAGTTTTGGTGTTGAGTTTTGAGTGCATCTTTGGGTTGAACATTTTTATATTTTATATTAAAGTGTGTCCTTGGCAGTATATAAATAAATAAAAACAAGTCTTTACTCTCATAAAATTATATTTGGAGGCTGATATTAAAATTTCAGTCTGTTTTATCTCCAGCATGCTGGTTTCTGACTGATTTGATCACATATTGTATGATAGACAATGTTAGTTAAAATATACTTTTACATGATGCAAAGCTGTTTTGTGCGTACTGAAACTCAAGGACAGATTAAGAACTGAAAGGCCTATGGGCCGGTACACCATGTACCTCAAAACACCTGTATTCTGTTTCACCATTTATGTGCTGCATCAAGCTTTTTCAGAGCTGGTGTCACAAATCGACATTCTGATGAAGTTCAGGCTGCAAAGAGAACTTAATGTGATTGTTACACATGATTCCAGATTGTTTTTCATCTGGCAAAGTTTCAGCGCTTAAACAGTGTGTGTTTTCCCCATTTTGCCCTGGTGTGCAGACAGTAATTACACAAGTTAATTGCTGAATCATTTAAAAAGTCAAAGCATCCGAAGAGGCTTATAAAGCCTAGCGTTCGCTGCCTCGTGGAAAATGAACCTGCCCGGGCAGAATTACGCATTTTCCATTGATTAAGAATATTCCTGCTATGTTGCTGTAACGTGGGTGTCTTGGAGAGGAAGAGAAGAGAGGCAGGAGTAGATTCCTTTTAAATGGATTCCTGGGAAATGGGGCCGGTTGCAGGCAGTGACAGAGATTATTTTTGTTAGACTTTAATGTGATTTTATCATTTAATGATTTATGTAGGCCTATTGTGCAGTTTAGTAGTGTTGGATTCGAGTCCACCTTAGTCAAGTCCGAGTCTTTAAACAATCAAGTCGAGTTGAATCCAAGTCCAAATGGGGCCAAGTCGGACTCAAGACCGAGTCCATAACAGGCCGAGTCCGAGTCGAGTCTGAGTCCGAATGAATCTGTCATGAATCTGAATTACAATTGTAACCGTAAACTCAACATCAATATTTTAAGCTTCACAACTAAGAAAAACAGTTTGCCAATAGAAATGTAACAAAAACACCTCTGTTGCCTTTCATATATATATATTATGATTAGTATCATGCAGAACAGACTTCAAAGTGGTTTCAGAATGAAAGCATGTGCTTTAGGTGTATGAAGACAAAACTGTCTTTCAACACACTTCTTATTGCTTTCTGTTGACATTTCAATTATCTGTTGCTTTTTCCCCTCAAACATAGACTAAAGAAACAAAGCGTTAGTCATTAAAACAGAGTTATTATTGTTTCTAATTTTAATTTTAATTTTGTTTTTGTTTTTCTACTTCATTTTCAATTTGTCAATTCGATTTCATTTAGTTTTATTTAAATTTATCCCTATCTAAACAAATCTATACTGAGATTTCTTTCTGAATCTTTTCTCTATCTGCCGAAAATACAGTACATACAAATGTCAACACAGTAGTAATTAGAACTCGCTGAGATGTTACGTCTCACGATTTGACTGCAAATGCTACATCCAAAAACACCGGAAAGGCCCACTGATAATATTAGGGCCATGTCGTCATGGACATGATTTTCTAGTTAATTTGCGGGAAACCGCACAATGCAGGACAGTTCTGCGTGCTGCTCGTGTACCTAAATCCCTGATGCATCCGTGTGTGTTTCGCAGCAGCTGCCGCAGAAGATACAAATAATAATAATAATTGATATTTGCTTGAGCGGCAGCCGCGATGGTCTGCAATCAGTCTGAAATCTTTAATATTTAATTGAGCTCTTCTTTAACCGCAAAAACATGGAGAATAATAATTTTGAGTCATAAATTTAACAGAATTGTCCTTCAAAATTGTCAGAGATATAGACTAAAAAAAGACGTGCATAAATTACCCAGTGGTTTACAATAAAAATAAAATAAAATAAACATTTAAAATAAAAACGTCATAACCAACTAAATTCATCTCGTAACGTGAAATTTAGCTTCATACACAAACTCTGTCATTGAACAATACATTTATTTTATAGTCTATAATTAAATTATAAACAAAACATTTCACTGCCCAAAATATCCTAATATTGTATTGTGCATGGTTGAATGTTGTGAATGGTGGACAAATGCTGTAAAAGAATGTATTTTAAGCAGTTCGTCAATGCTTTGAAAATAGCCAATCAATAATAAATAGGTGCTGTTTATCTGTTTAGAGTTGCTAATAACGCTTTTTTTCCCCCAACAACACTGCATGGACCACAAGAGACTACAGAAGCCTACATCCATGTCCGTGACAAGTGTCTGTGGCAAGTCCAACTCGGACTCGAGTCTGAGTCCCCAACTCTACTATTTAGTCTCATAGCTCACTGTGCACTTTATTCTCCGCTATCTGAGATTGTGTTTGACACATCCATGGCAATAAACGTTCTTAATTCCCATGTCCCGACTCCCGACAAATAACAGAATAACCGTTCGTGAACTCTCGCGGTTAACCAAATATTACAAAAGGTTACCGTGCACATAGTTATGGTATTAAGGCATCTTTCACTTTATCATTAAACATTAAATGCATGCAGGACTTAAACATTTTAAAGTCATCTATACTGTTGCACGAATTCTTTCGCTTATATGAATTTAAACCATCAGCTTTGTACAAAGCCAGGGTAAAGTGCACATTATCTTTGTGTTTGGGAGCATTTTATAAATCAGACGCTGTTCTCTGTAGTCCTAATAAAAGCGCTGCACCTGTGAGATGCAGATTCCTTGAGCGCGCACTCAAGTGCCTGTGCTCGTGCTGCTGTAGTCCGGCCGAACAAATAGTATTTCACATAAGGCTGACATTTACGTGTATTTATAATAGATTTCTCAAAATAAAAAAATTATTGATTTAGAGCTTGGGGACTTTTGGGTTTAGAGGCCCCTGAGAAATGGCCCAATCGGCCCGGTGAATAATCCGTCCCTGCTGAAACTTTACAGCCTACTATCCAATACTTGACCACAATACCTGGGGCGGTAATCAAATAAAACTAATGCTGAAAGCAACAAAGCACTCAAAATAACTACAATAAGAATATCCTTCAACCATAAAGGAAACATCACAAACATCTTTAAATTAAAACCGCATTGCTCTGTGGAGCTAGAAGTTTCAGAGTCTGTTTGTAGGTCATGTTTTGTTCAGTGTATCAACAAATGGAGTTCATTAAGTTACATATTTTAAAGCACTACTAAAACGTTAAAGTGAATCCCAGCCTAATTGAATGAAAAAGCAAACATAGGACACTCTATTAAAAATACAACCTAAAATATGTCTAATTGAGCAAAGTGATGTTAATTGCAGGAATATGCATGGACAAGTGACTGTCTGTGTGTGAACATGAAATGTGTAATTAAATAAGGCACCATAATCTCTTCGCGCATGACAATCACTGTCTGGGTCAGAGCAACTTTGTCAGTGGCGAATTCTCAGGGCCAGCAAAAGCCTTCTCTGCTGGCCTAACATGCCAAATATATAAATATTTTTCATCCTTTCATTCTCAATCACCTTTTTGCCTATGTATTTTTAATTGCTTTCCACTCTTAAGTAATCTACAAACAAATAGAGAAAAACAAAAAGTTTATCCAGTCAGAATTTATTCCTTGATGCTTACAAGCGAAGTGTGACAACTGTTTCACAAATCGCATGCCCGAAGCAGCACGTGAGTCTGAGCTCCACCCTGTCAGGCCTACAGAATTTCCACAGAATCCATCAACAGTGCAAATGAATGGGCAACTAAAGTCAGATTGTCAGATTCATCAGCCAATCAGATTTATTTATTTGTTCTTGGTGGGTGTGATCTTTAGGATATGTTGAGGCCTTCTAGCTGGCCTTGAGTGACGCAATCACGCTTTAAGTGACGTACGTAATTTGAAAGCGAAGAGCGCGGGATCGTCATTACTGCCGCTATCGCCATTGACAAAAAGATCCTTATGGATTAAAAAACATGAGATGTTCTGCATGATCGTGTGATATTAAGTAAATTAGGTCCTAAGTAAATTAGGCTGCTTGAGCATTCAGTGTCGGATCAAGTTTTGAGCTGCGTTCCATTCAACTCGGAAAATCGGATTTTACAACTTCCTACTAGGAAAAGTGCAATGGAATGCATCTTGAAGTCAGAATTACAATTTGTAGGCTCTTATAATCTCTTTTGATAATCGTACACCTGAAGCACAAATGCTAGCGCTGCAGCATTGTTTATCAGTTGGGTTGCTAGGAGACATCTCTAATGAGAGTCAAACCACTGCTAAGCTAACGGGAGCATTGCAGTTCTGAATATCGGGGAATGGAATGCATTTATGGTTGGAGATATCAAGTAGGAATATCCCACATCCAACTTGAATGGAATGCAGCATAACCGTGTACCCTGACGAAACGAAATTTATTGCAAGCAACATTGAAATCGCAAATATTATTAGATAGTTTTTTCCTTTTCATTCATATGAAAAATTATTCGGGAGACGTTCATTTCACAAAACAGTCATGCTGCAGTTAAAATTAGGCTTGCTTGAGCATTAAGTGTCATTTCAAGTTCTGGCTTTCGTGCGTGGACGTGTTTTTAAAATGTCAGTTGGTATTACTAGTTAGCTGAGACATAATGTATGATGCCCAAAGGCATAGGGTGTCTTATTCATTGTGAAACTGTGTTTTCTTAATGGCATGAATCACACTGAAGGCCTAGACTTTAAATGCACGGCCCGCCACTGCATCACGGCAACAGGGAGTCTCAGGGAGAACAGGATCCAATACATTCAAAGGACGATGGCATCAAGAAATGGTAGGCAGGTGCAGGCACTGCATTATAGGGTACAACAGAGCTAAATGCACACCTTAAGGAAAATGTGTTGTTTACTAATCTCACAGTGTATGATTACAGAATTTTCTTTTTTTATTATTGAGCATTAATAAGGCAACACAATTTGAGGGGTAAAATTATAAAAGTGGTTTGTGTTTTGATTAAAAACGTGAGAATCCCAGGAGATCAGCAGTTACAGAAATACTCAAACCAGCCCATCTGGCACCAACAGTCATGCCACGCTCCAAATCACTGAGATAAAAATGTTTTCCCATTCTGATGGTTGATGTGAACATTAACTGAAGCTTCTGACCCGTATCTGCTTGATTTTATGCACTGCACTGCTGCTACACGATTGGCTGATTAGATAATCGCATGGATGATTGTTGGTGCCAGATGGGCTGGTTTGAGTATTTCTTTAACTGCTGATCTCCTGGGATTTTCATGCAAAACAGTCTCTAGAATTTACTCAGAATGGTGCCAAAAACAAAAAACATCCAGTGAGCAGCAGTTCTGCAGATGGAAACACCTTGTTGATAGACAGGTCAACAGAGAATGGCCAAACTGGTTCAAACTGACAAGTCTGATGCAAGTCTACGGTAACTCAGATAACCGCTCTGTACATTTGTGGTGAGAAGAACAGCATCTCTGATTGCTATTATGAGATGTGGGTTGGCACAGTTTTGGCGGCACGAGGAGGAGCTACACAATATTAGGCAGGTGGTTTTAATGTTGTGGCTGATCAGTGTAAATCTACAAAGCTACATAAATCTACACTTTCAAATAAATTATATATTAGATCAAATTCCCTCAGAGTCAACTATATGTTTTTGCACATGACCACATCATGGATCAGCCAAATTTCATATTGCATAGTGAAAAGTGGATGTTTAAAAAAGTTTAAAAATGCTGTGGTGGGTTTAAGTGCCATACAGTGGTTCAGAAAAAAATACAATCAAATCTTCCATTTACCACGGTGTGCCTTTAATTTAGCCCCTTTGTACCATAAAGATGCCGTTCTTAACCGATTCGCAAATCTTCATGCTAGACGTTACTCTCTACTCCCTCAAGCAGCTCAAAAATAAATTGTCTTTTTACTTTACTGGTTCTCATAAAGTACTAGGGCAGAGGTTTTGAGTAATAGGGTTCAAAACAGTGTTACTATGAATGCAAACTTTAATACAGTGAAAAAGACACTCTATTAGCATAACATAAATATATATAAATAAATACAAATTTCCAACATTCTTTTGAATGTCCATGTACTAAAATAAAATATTTGATGCCATGACTGTACCTTCATTTACTATTACTATTAAATTGAATGGCCATGGAAAATGAAGCAATGTGATAACAATTTTACCTGGTTGCAAAAAGTAGTCCGTTAATTTACCTGATGAACTTTCACCTTTTGCTGACCCTTTATGCTTCACAGAGATAATGTGTGCTTCTAAATCACTTGCACCTTTATTAGCAACTAACACATAAGTGCCAGCTTTACATGTCATACATTCTGCTTCCCATGGATCTCGACCTGGACGAAAGCATGGGAATGTTTTGTGCAAATCTTCTGTAAATCTACACTTTCGTTTGGGCATTGTTTCCACTCAGCTGTCATTTGCTGTTACTGTCAAGCAACTGCTTCGCGCGTTCGCGGAGAGATTGACAGGCAGGAATTTGGCCAACAGTTGCTGCAAGCCTCTTATAATCGACCAACTGGTGTGCTAGAAGGCGGGACTTACAAAGAGGGGTTAAAGCAATGCAAATATGTGCACACACACAATGAAGTATTAGACCAGATGCACATCATAATGCAACTAAAGCCGAATCCCGGACATTTTCGCAAATTTAGAAATCCCGGCCGTATGCTTTTTTAAGGTCCGAAAAAGAGGACATGTCTGGGAAAAAGAGGACGCATGGTCACCCTAATTTTATTGTAGTGTGTGTAAAGAGCTCAAGGGGCTGCATCTGTAACTGATGGCAGGCTGCTGGGGTTGGAGAGGGGCATGTGTTGCGTTTCGGTCTTCTCGAACCGCGACACGGGATCGTGGATGTTTGTATCGCGATTTCGGTTGCGGTTCGTGTATCGTTACAGCCCTAGCGAAGACTGACTGAGACTAACATGCATCTCCTCCTAACATTTCCTTTTGAGTTCCATTAAAGAAAGAAATTCACATAGTTTTGGAACATCATGAGGGTGAGAAAATTATGATAGAATTAAAATTTTTGTGTGAGCTACCTTTAACAGGCATTTAGAAATACATTTATTATTATTATAATAATAATAATAATTATTATTATTATTATTATTGGATAATTAATAATGGTTAAATGTCCTAAGAATGATATACACTTTTAGCAAATATAACTGTATTTGCAAGGGGGTTAAGCATTTAGCAGGGCTGGAAACTCAATCAGAAAAACTTAATTCACAGTATACCTCTTATGTCTAAAAGGGACCATGGGCTTAGCACCTGATCTTAGCAGATTCTAGTCACATCCCTGCTTGGCAGTATAAATGTATCTGAAATGTGTGATGGCATACTAGCCAACTCCAATTAAAATTCTCTATTTGAAATGACTGGACTCACTTTGTAATTCGTTGTACAGCACCTACATGTATTTCAGCCCTGGCTTTTGGTTAGCTGGAAGTGTGTGCATGTGCCCTCTGTTGTGTGCGCCAAAGTTTCTCAAGTGATTTTGCTTCAGGATCCAGATTGTACATTGGGCATCACGTTGCGACCCAACACAGTGCCAAAATTGAATATTGTACAAAAATAAACAAATATAAAAAAATCAAACATTGAAATGTATTTATATTACATGACAGTAGCTAAGTAGGAAAATGATCAATTTTAGCTTTAAATGTCTCTTAAATTTCATTGGTTTTATGCTTTCAGCAGCCAAAACAAGGTTACCGCATAGAATGCACCGAGGTCAGCACAAACCATGTTTATCCTTGCAGCAATTTACCCGTATTAAATGTAGTCTGGGTCATATTTTTATTTAGCTATTATTTATTTACCTTGCATAGTTTTGCTTATGATTTTTCGAGGGAATGTTGTCATCTGCCTAATTTGGCCAAGTGACAAAAGTTTTAATAGAATTAACATGATATGGCAATTAATTAATCACATTAATCACAATTATTCAGATATATCAATATTTGCTAATACATTAATTCAGTATATAAAAATAAAAATAGATGTTTTGGTGCATGTCACTGTGGTTGTGTCACGTTCACTGGTTATCAGAGTCTCTAGCCATAAAAGCTGCTTTTTTAGGACACTGTGTTAATTTTAACACAATTTAACACAAGTTAAATGCATTTTGAAACTTTACAAAAATTTGTCTCAAGACTCCTGCATTCTGTTCTATCCAGCTGGCTTTGATCAGCTGTCGGTTTGTTGTCTGTACAGCTGGAGTAGTGCTTATAGCCCCCTACTTACTGAGACTTGCAAAAACATAGAGGTGGCACTTTATGTTTGTGGATGTCCAGGCTTTGACATCCATAACAAAAAAGATATGTGAACAACTTTCTCCTTCCATTTTAAAGATAATAAACCTACTTATTTTGCTATTCTAACTTTGCAGTATTATATGGTTAGTTGCATTTTATTACCTGCATTTCACATGATTTTTTATTGCTGTCCGCAATCCTATGAGAACCCAGCAGTTGAGAACCCCTGTTTTGGACGATATGTGTATGTGTGGATATATGAGATGTCTTTTACCTATGATTGGGTGAGTGTCTCTCCAAACGTTGTTCCTCTGAGCTGCAGAGCCAGGACAAGCATAAGAGATATTCTAAACCTCGTCAAAACCATCATCATCATCAGCAGAAAGATATAATGGATCAACTAACTGGGCCTCTGAGAGAGAAGGCTTTGAAAAATCCAGACAGAGACACAACAAAGAAGTCAAGAGCAAAGGTCACAGAGGACAAGAGTAAAAATGAGGGAGGAAATGACAGATAAACTGAGAGAAAAGGCGAGGACCATGCCAGGGCAAACATAACCCACACAGCTGGACATTAGGACATTTGGGTTGGGAATGAAAATACATTCTTACTGGTTTGGCAGTCTGCTCATTTTGTAACATGAGAATATTTCAACATATCTCTGGCTGATATGTGAAAATATTTAGACAGACAAATCTTGAAGAAATATGAGTCTTTCAGTCCTAGATATAGTAATTAAAAAAAATTAGAAACCCATGAAGAAAATATGACTGATGCTCACCCGTGCCAAGGTTGATTGCACAATACTAGGGTGTTGTGTGTGGCTGCCAGGGTGGTTACTGGATAATATGTTACTGAGTGAGTAAAACCCACAACATTTGGACCCTTTATGATATTTTAATTATTAGAGAAAATATCTAATAAAATCTAAATATATTGATAAAAATATCAATATCAAGTCTGTATTAACAGACTGGCATATGAATTCTCTTCATATTTTTTTTTTTACATTCAACTGTTTTTAGTACCATTAAACCCCCCCCCCCAAAAAAACAAAAAAATGTGCACGTATGTTTTGTTTTTTGATGTATCACATTAGGCTTTAAAGGTCATTGTGTAGGACAATTGTTATATAAGTTTTTCTTAGCCCATACATGCTTCAGTGGTAAATCAGAGATATTTTCAGAGGACTCCCTGGACTTTTCAGAGATACCAAATGGAGAGTTCGGCCATGACAACTTCCTCTCCTTGGTCTATAAATATGGATTGAAATGTATCACAGTTTAATTCAGCACATAAAATACAATATGAATAAAATGTTCTTTTTTCAATAAACACTTTTTATCATATGTATTTTATGCACTCAAATTGACATTTAAAAAAGTGAAATTGTAATACTTTTTTCACTGAATCTCAGGAACTTATGGTATGACATCATAATAGCTTTTAATGTAAAATAATGAGATCTTTATAATGACAGAGTAGGCTGCATATATGAAAATACACAGAAATATTAGTTCACACTTTAAATAGATCTAATAAAATGTACATTTCTGAATTTTCAAAGCTCTGTGATTTTTCTTTTCTGGTGGGCATGAATGTATTGTAATGGTGATTGAGAGATATTCCTCAAAAACATGTATCATATTTGATACATGGATTTCAAAGGGAGGTTTTCAATAAAATAATATACCACATTTTTACCAGAACAAGTTGCTTATATTCAGCAAATACTCATTTTAAAATATCAGTAACAATATAATCATTACTGTCACTTTTACTTTATTAAAACAAGCTGTAATTTATCCCAACATAAGAGTCACTTTTCACACAAGTCTGCCGCCATTTTAAATAGATTGATATAGACATTGAACATTTTTCACAAATTACCACTAGGTGGTGCCATAAACATGAGAAACATACATACCATAGGTTGTTTGGCTCATCAGCTTGAACAGATAGTTAAACAGTAGCCGTCAAATGTTGTGTATCATATTTGATACATACAGTGTTATAGGGTTAACAACACTCTGTCAGACTGCCTGGTTTTAAATACTGGTGTCTGACATCAACCCTCCGAGTTACTGACAAGCAACATTTCCCATCAGACATTTTTTTGCATCAGTTGCGTTTAAATTGTTACTGATAGCACATTGCATCTGCAGCCTCAGAAACCCAGATTCAGGTCCCACATTGAAACCAGAAAGTAATCGTGTTTACATAATCAATGACAGTCACGATTCGGAGGTATCATTTTCCCTCTAAGATTAAATTAGGTTTAGGGTTGGGGTTAGGGAATATGGTCAATCAAATATGCATTCCTCTTCACTGTATAACATCATTTACAGCTAGAAACAACTCAATTTACAACTCGCTTTTGGCGCCACTCTGAACATTTCACTCAGAAACTGGAGCTAACACGTGCCCATATGTTCAAAAACACATCCAGGTTCGTCCACTGGGGGCAGTGTTTGTATTTCGGTAAGTACAGGCCGAGTTTAGCTGAAGAACTTGTGATTATTAAACCGCAAAAGGCTGTGATTGCGCCCCATTGTGAAAGGGTGACGTATTGTTCTGTGTTCATACGTGAGGCCCATGATATGCTGTTTTCAGCAGTCTCGGAGCAGATCACGTGCATTGTAAAGGCAAAGTGCTGCAGCTTCACCTGTTCACGCCATTCCAAACATTTGAAGCTTCTTAAAGTTATTATACAAATCTAAAAACACGACACAGTATCACAAAAACGAGAGAGGTGACATCGTGTTACCAGATTTTGTAATAAGGAACATTGTAAACTGTCAAATATACACTGACACTGCAGTGCACTTTCAGTGTTCCACCACAATAAAAGTTCCAGGTGAAGGTGAATATGTAAATACAACTAGTAATTACTTAATAGTAACAAATATATTACTGTTGTATTAAAAAAAAAAAAAAAAATCCTTAAAATAATAGTTAGAACTCTACTACTAGAATAATAATATTCAAAAATATAAACAAGTAAAGTTTTTGCTCACCCTGTTCATTAAAAATTTTTTTGGTAAAAATATATGTAGTTAGGGCCCAAGCATTGAAAGTACAGAGACCCTAATGTTCTTGTAAGGATTATTATTAGGGCCCAAACACTGAAACTGCAGAGGACCAATTGTTCTTCTAAGGTTTATTAGGGCCCAAGCACTGAAAGTGTGGAGACCCTATTGTTCTTCTTCTTCTTCTTCTTTTCAAGGTTTTCGGTACTTTTGGGGTACTTATCATGCGTGAAAACTCTTGAAAGTTTGCACACACATCAGAGATGTCGACCATTAGGGCTGGGCAAAGATGCAGGAGGGGGCGTGTAAGGGGGGCTCTGTAGCGCCACCTAGAAGATAGTTATGTTCGGGGGGCTCTGTAGCACATCCCTTTTGAGCTACTATCACCAAACTTTGTACACATATAGATCTTATCAAGCCGGACAACTTTCACGCTGACAGTCATAAGCTCCACCCAACAGGAAGTCGGCCATTTTGGATTGTTTGATTAATGCATGCTCTGGAGTTTTAAATACTCCTCCTAGGGATTTCATGTTACAAGTACCAAATGTGGGAGACATCATGCCAAGACATTGATGATGCTAAAATGCAAACTGATTTTTGATATATCAAATAATGTTGCCATGGCGATGCGATAAAATAACGTAAAAAAATGGGAAAAAGGAAGTGTCTCATATCTTCTGCGTACATCGTGTGATTTAAATCAAAATTGAGCCAAATGTGGCTATTGTGGGTCATGGTCGTAGCGCCACCAACTAGATCCACCGAGGTGCAGATGCAATCTTTGTTAATTAAAATATATAGTTTCATATGGACAGATTAGAACCTCATACAATGAGCAAATTAATTACCACTAGACCACCCAGTCAGACTCCTTTTACCGGAGCTGATTGATGTACTTTTCCACTGACTTACAATATCTCATGACCAAGAGTAGCACACATAGAGATGAAGTTATCAAATTTATTATGTTAAATATTTATTTTAGAACTTGAATTGATCATCAAGAATGACTTTTTATCAAAGCAGACCATTTAAAATAATCTTTTACTAGCGCTCATCATTGCTATGTGACTTCAAACGGCACATATCATGAGCATGCTATTGTTATTTTGATAGCCATCTTAAACTCATCTTTAAATGTATATGTCATTCTTTTGATAAACACAGTTAAATGATGAATGCAGTTACACATACTTAGACTATACATAACAGACTGCACATGTGCGAGAAGTTGACAAATGAGGGATCTCTTCTAGACACAATAGATTTTGTGATCTTGCAAACTCAATCAACCTCTGCATTATTTGCGGTAGCTTTTTTCTTTTTTTTTTTATTCCTGCAAATTTTCCGCTAAAAAACGTAAATCTGAGGCAATCAAATCGCTTTCCTTCATGTTTGACAGCGGCAAAACAAATGCTTGAAATGCTTGAAGCATTCGCAACATATCCAAATGCACAGCTGCCATTTGTTTAATCTCCATAGTAACAGTGTAGGAGTCTCCTCCATGTTGTGCGTTCACTATCAAAATCCTTCTAAATTTTCGCAGGACCGCAGATAGCACACATACATCACAGCTAGGGTTTAATCTTCACCCTGCGTGCTGCGAATGAGACACAAAAACCCGCGTTTAAACAAAGAATCCCTAACATTCACTTAAAATCTCCATTAGTTGTGCATAAAGTGTGATTAGAATTTGAAGTGCTATTAATACAATAGGTTATGAATCTGAAAATGGCAATATATGCTGAACACTTGTATGCTGAAAGTAAATGTTCATAAATGTTTTTACTCGCTGACTACCACCCCTGGAGTCACGAGTTCGAATCCAAGGTGTGCTGAGTGACTCCAGCCAGGTCTCCTAAGCAACCAAATTGGCCCGGTTGCTAGGGAGGGTACAGTCACATGGGGTAACCTCCTTATGGTCGCGATTAGTGGTTCTCACTCTCAATGGTGTGTGTGGAAAATTGTGCATGGGTCGCGGAGAGTAGCATGAGCCTCCTTATGCGGAGTCTCTGCGGTGTCATGCACAATGAGCCACGTGATAAGATGCGTGGGTTTATGGTCTCAGAAGCAGAGGCAACTGAGACTTGTCCTCCACCACCCGGATTGAGGTGAGCTACCGTGCCACCACGAGGACCTTCTAAGCAGTGGGAATTGGGCATTCCAAATTGGGAGAAAAGGGGATAAAAATATTTTTTTTACTTATATCTATATAATTGACCTTTTAATATATGTAATATACAGTATATGACTAAATGACAAAAATGAAAATTTTCATATATGTAACACTTGTGGAATGTAAATGTGTACATAAATTCTCAAATATATTAACTTTAATTGTATTTGTTCATATATGGCCATATACCAGATTTAAGTATCAGACAATGTAATAATGGCAACAGGCCTAATTATTGAATCCTCATTGTGTTTTTAGTTTACAGATTTATTGTAAGTCTATTTTAACCTTAGATAAGTTTTCTTGCATTGTCTAATGCAGACTTAACTTTGGAATGGTGCCAGTCCGTCATGACGACGTTGTGGCAACGTTGTGGATCAATAGTTGTTTGTTGGTAACCAGTTGGTAATTTTTGCTTTTAATAATTATTCTATGGGCAGACATGCAGTATTCTAACCTAATTTATGTCCTCATTTGTCCAACATTAATTTAAAGGCTATTGAAACAGTTGTGCGTATGAATAATGAATGCAAAGTCAAAGTTCACAATGTACAATGTCAAAGTACATTGTGAAATAATTTTTAATATACTGTATGTTGAACGATGTTGCCATGGCGATGCGATAAAGTAACATCAAGTGTCTCATATCTTCTGCGTGCATCGTGTGATTTAAATATAAATTGAACCAAATGTTTGGCCTTGCGGGCTGATCACATTGATGTGGCTATTGTGGGTCATGGTCGTAGCACCACCAACTGGCGGAAGGAAGTGTGGCACTTTCAACAGACTTTGAAATATCCCTCTTATGTTTACCTGAATTGCTTCAAAAAATGTTAGAATAATGTCAAGACAGTGCAGATTTAAAATTCTGAAAGGATTCTTGATATCTTAAATAGTGTTGCCATGGCAATGCATTAAATGTAATTATTCCTTTTTATGTATATTCACATGTTTTTGAGGTACTTGGCATGCTTGAATTTTCAGGATATTTTGCACACACATCAGAGTTGTCGGCCATTAGGCCTGGGCAAAAGTTAACACATGGCCGTGGCTGGGGAGCTCTGCAGTGCCACCTTTTGAATAAAGTGGTGGGGTCAGTTTGTACTACGGTCACAAAACTTGCTACATATATTGTACTCATCAAGCTGGACAACTTTCAAAATTTCAGTCATTAGCTTCACCCAAAAGGAAGTCAGCCATTTTGGATTGAATGTGCATTTTTTTGAAAATTGCAGGCCCTGAAATTTTTAATACTCCTCCTAGGGGATTCATGTGACTATCACCAAATTTAGGCAACCTTATGCCAAGACATTGTAGATGCTAAAGTGGGAAACAGGAAGTGTCCCATATTTTCTGCATGCATTGCATGATTTAAATCATATTGGTGCTGTCTGTTTGTGGGGGCTGATCATATCGATATGGCTATTATGGGTCACAGTCAGAGTGCCACCAACTGGCAGCAGGAAGTATGGCACTTTTAACAGACTTTGAAATAGCCCTCTTATGTTTACATGAATTGCTTCAAAATTCTTTAGAATAATGTCAAAACACTGCTGAAGTAAATTTGTAAAGGGATATTTGATATCTTAAATAATGTTTCCATGGCAACGCATTAATTATTGTTATTTCTTCATATATTTGGGTGTTTTTAAGCACTTGGCACGCTTACAATTGCATGAAATTTGGCACACACATCAGAGTCGTTGGCCATTAGGTCTGGGCAAAAGTTCACACATAGGCGTGTAGGGGGGGCTCTGCAGTGCCCCGTTTAAAATGGGTGTGAACGACAGCCTCTGTAGCACCCCCATTTTCACCTACAGTCACCAAAATTGGTACATATATAGTTCTCATCAAGCCGGACAACTTTCATAATTATAGTCATTAGGCCCACCCAACAGAAAGTTGGCTATTTTGTATTTTTTAATATTGCAGTCTCTGAACTTTTGATTACTCCTAGGGGATTCATGAGACTGTCTCCAAATTTAGGCAACCTTAACCAAGACATTGAATATGCTAAATTGTGAACAGATTTTTGATATATCAAGCGGTGTTCCCATGGCATTAAATTAAGGGCAAAAATGTGAAACAGGAATTTCCTTATATCTTCTGTGTGCATTGTATGATTTTGAGCTGTATGTTTGGTAATGAGGGCTGATCACATTTATGCTGAAATTTACAATCTTTGAAATTTAAATCAAAGCCACAGGTCTAACCCACATCTGATCCAAATTTTAGGTCGATATATCGAAAAAAATGACCTTTTGGTGGCAGTTTTTATTCAGACGCAGTACAAGAAATGTCCAATAGACAGGACAGCCAAGCTCCATTGGTGAATGATTCCCAAAAGACCACATCTGCACAATTATCTGAGTAAATGTGATTTTAATGCATCAATTTATACAGTTTATAAGATGCATAGAGCAGAAAATACTAGGCACATTTCTGTGTGTGTTTTCCTATTAGATCACCCTCCAGCTTGTTGGCGATTTCTCATATTATGTGATGGTCAAATATGTACTCCTGCAATAGTTTCTCTATCGCAAAATAAATCGCCTTGACCTACTGTACTCTTCAATTGGTTATATAAACTAAGCCATATTGTTTTTTGAAACCCTTTAACTTCCCAACTGTAAGGTTTATTTAGAAAAATGGCACTTAAGGGGCTTTATGCAACACTTAACGTGTTTTAAAGGTGTTCTTAGGTAAAAAAAAAAACAAATACTTAAAGATCCTGTGAAATTAAAATTAAAGTTTTGCTGATTTTCATCTATATCTATTACCTTTAACCCTCTGGGGTCTGAGGGTGTTTTGGGCCCTGGAGAACTTTTGACATGCCTTGACATTTGTGCTATTTTCAGTTGCTTAAAAACATATTAATGGCTAAAGTCTGATAACACTGTATTCAGCACAAACTGGGCTACAATAATATGTGAACAACATGTATGTACGTTTATGCGTGGTTTTTGAAAAAACTAAAATTTTAAGTCACTGAAATAAGGCCATATAACACATACTAAACATTTGTTCACAAGACCTTTGAGAACTGGATCTTGTAGCCTAGAGTTTTTGCTACAAAAATGATGTGAAAACCATCCTGATCACTCATTCATACAAAACAATATAGTTATTTAACTTTTGTAAGACACTTTTAGTGTTAGAAAGGCCATATGCGCGGAGGCGTGGATGATCATGAATATTGATGTGATTCACACCTGAGGAGACAAAAACCCCTCCCCTGAGAGAGGATGAATGTGAGGAGACTTTATGATTGAATGTATTGTTTGCCTGTGGGCAAGGCCTTAATTACTTTGCCAAGCTCCTCCAAGGTTATCTCAGAATCAAGAGAATTTCTTTGCTCAGTCGTCAGTTTAGGGAGTTCTAATGGTTCCACAAAATTTCTAATATCTTCATCAGTAGACAAAGATGTGGAGCTATAGAGATCAAGACAGAATTCTTTAAAAACATTATTAATATCAATGGCAGAGGTAAAAATTACACCACCAGCAAATTTCACTGAGGGAATGGTAGAAAAAGACTCTCTGCTTTATATATCTAGCCAGAAATTGTCCTTCTTTGTCCCCGACTCACAGTATGACTGTCTTGCCCTGAATAGCCAAAACTTCACCTTCCGTGACAAAATAGTGTTATATCTGTATTTAAATCAGGTCAATTCTCTGAGGCCATCAGATGACATTCAGTGCTTCAGCTCTGCCTCAGCACTTTTAATATTCCCTTCCAACTCCACGAGTTCGCGTGCTTTGGATTTTTTGAAGAATGAGGTATACTGTATGATCTGACCTCTAAGAACCACCTTAAGTGCCTCCCAAGCCATGGCCACAGAGGATTCTGAGGACCAGTTGGTCTCCATATAAACATTGATTTCTGCCTTTAACATTTCTTAAATTCTAGATTTTGCAAAAGGGATACATTAAAGCGCCAACTATATGATTTCTTTTTCTCCGTATGTGGCAACACCTTTAAACCCACCAGGGTGTGATCTGAGACTAAGATGTTTCCAACTGAGCAATCAACAACAGATGAAATGAGGGACTTAGATTTATAAAAAAAATCTATTCTAGAACAAATCTTATGGATTGATGGAAAAAAAATGTATAGTCCCTACCAGATGGATTCAAAAGTCTCCAAATATCTGTAAGACCAAGAATTTTACACAACCTGTGAAGCGTCAATGTTGCTCTAGGGAGCTTACACACTTTTGCTTCACTATGATCAAGGACTGAGTCCATCAAAAGATTAAAGTCTCCTCCCAATACTATATCATGAGGGGTGCCAGTGGCTTGCAACATCAAGATCTATAAAAAAATCCCTGATCATCAGCGTTAGGCGCGTAAATATTAGCCAGAATCAACATTTGCCCCTGAATTTCTGCTAAAACTATAATGACTCTTCCTAATTTATCTTTAATCTGTTTGAGACATTTGAATTGTAGATGCTTACTTATCAATGTAATGACTCCCCTGCTCTTACTTGAGCCAGCACTACAGAAAACATGCCCACTCCATATCTTCCCAAATTTTTCAGCTTCCTGTAGGGAAAGATGCGTTTCTTGAAGAAACTATAACATATGTCTTACGTTTAAGAAAAGAAATAACCTTCCTTCTTTTTTAGATGGACTCTTGAATCTCTAGATGTAGACTTGATGTTTTTTAGAATCTTAGTCCACACTCCCTCCTCCAATACCAAATTTAAATCTCTCTCCCAATCTCTTGAGAGAAATTGAAGCTCCATCACCTAGACTCTGAATTAACAGGGAGTAATACACACTGATGCCTCATGACCTTTTCCAAAAGCAGTAATCACCACTTCTAGAATATCTGCCCTTTTAGGGGGGTGTATGCTACTCCCAAAAATAGTACAGAACAGGTGGCACAGCTGTAAGTACCTGAAGAACTGAGATCTATGAATCCTGAAATGTTGGACCAAATTTTCAAATGATCTCAACCCACCACTCTCATATAGGTCACCGAGTGTATTAACACCCCTCCCAATCCACTCCAACCAGCAGAAAGGGGAATCACCAATATGCAACTTTGGGTTTAGCCATATGCTCGAGGCAACATTTAAATAAATGTCTGAATTAAACACTCTGGACACTTTTGTCCATACCGCGTGCAGATGCGAGATGACAGGGTGCAACTTAACTTCTCCAATTAGTTTAATAGAAAGGCTTTGTAATAATAAAATAGGGGCAATAACTCCCTGTTCAATTCCAAACCAGGGAGGGGCTCTCTCAGGTGGAAGTGACCAATGAGCCAAATGTCTGAGACCAAATGCATAATAATAAAACAAAATCTTGGTTAGGCCTAGCCCACCTTTGTCAACTGGCCTATGTAACATGTTGAAATGTAACCTGGGACGCTTTCCATTCCAAATGAAGGACTTCGCTATGCTACCAAATTGCTTAAAATAAGAGAGGGGGACATCTACTGGGAGAGATTGTAGTAGGTAGTTGAATTTTGGAATACAATTCATTTTAATACATTAACCTTACCAATCATCGCTAAATGTAATGAAGCCCACCTACTCACATCACTCGAAAACCTTTTTATTAAAGGGTCAAAATTAACTCTGACTAAATTTATTATATCATGAGGGGTGCCAGCGGCCTTCAACATCCCTTCGGGATCTATAAAAAAGCCCTGATCATCAGCATTAGGTGTGTAAATATTATCCAAAATCAAACTTTGCCCCTGAATTTCTCTTAAAACAATAATGACTCTTCCTAATTTATCTTTACTCTGTTTGAGACATTTGAATTGTAGATGTTTATTTATGAGTATAATGACTCCCCTGCTCTTACTTGAGCCAGCACTAAAGAAAACATGCCCACCCCATATCTTCCCAAATTTTTCAGCTTCCTGCGGGGAAAGATGCGTTTCTTGAAGAAAGACTATATCATATTTCTTACGTTTAAGAAAAGAAATAACCTTCCTTCTTTTTATGGGGTGCCCCAACCTATTCACATTCCATGTGGAGAGAGATAGTACACTCATATTAATATTTGGCATTTTGATATAATAAAAAAAATAAATTGTGTGCCAAAAACAAAATTATGAAGACTACATTTCAACATTAATGCAACAATAAAACCCCAAACTTCCCCTTGAACAAAACAAATAGAAAAAAGAAAAACGTGCGCATTAACCCCACGTACGAAAGCGCCAACCGGCGTCAATCCCTCTAAACTCAGAGTCCATGTACGCCTACGAGAGCCCCCGTGACAACTTTGCCATCGGATTGCTCAATTTTGCCTCACAAATTTGTAAGGCAAAATTACATAACATCAAATATTTTGTAAAACAAACCCCAGCCAATAGGCAGACTAAACACAGAGAACGTGTAGACTCATTCACAGAACTGTCTTGAAGGTGTGTTCCTTCACAAAACAAATTCCAGCCGATATAAAGCCGTTCAGTTTCCTCGGTCAGACAAACGAATCTTCAGTGAGCCAGCTGATCAGTGCAGCAGATGACGTAATCATTCCAATGTCTCACGAAAATACTCCACAAATCATACTCCAGCCAACAGGAAGCATAAGCACAAGGAACTGACAGATTCATCCATAACTGTCCCAAAGTAATGTTATTTAACAAAACAAGCTCCAACAAGCTAGGCAGAACCAGCGCAAAAGGAAACGAAACACGCATCCCGGTTCCTCGGGTAGTCAAGGGTCAATTCACTCGGAGGCCGCATAAAAGTATAT
Organism: Myxocyprinus asiaticus; assembly: GCF_019703515.2. Classification (NCBI taxonomy): domain Eukaryota; kingdom Metazoa; phylum Chordata; class Actinopteri; order Cypriniformes; family Catostomidae; genus Myxocyprinus; species Myxocyprinus asiaticus. The sequence goes on along the minus strand of NC_059361.1, from coordinate 39,339,931 downwards.
CCCATGACTTACACAGTCCGTCAACTTTATAAAAGACATCCTTTGTGTGGGCATGTAGATATTTTGTGTTCACCCGTAGTGTCTACTCTCAATCTGACCGGGAACTTCATTGTAAAAGTGATCTTCCGTCAATGCAAAAGTTTCTTTAAGGAAAAGTGTTAATCCACAAAACAAACTCCAGCTGCTTAGCGGAGCCAACGCAAAAAGAAACAAAAATGGTGCCCAGCTTCCTCCGAAAGCCAGAGTATGTACAATGAGTCAATCCACTCACAAGATGATCCCCCTATTGGGACATGTAAATACTTTGCAGCCGTCCTTGGTGTTTATTCTCAGTTTGGCAGGGAACATCAGTGCAAAAGCAATCTTCCGCTGATGTAAGAGTTTCTTGCATTCCTTGAACCGATCACGTTTCACTCTTGTCGAGTTTGCAAAGTCCGGAAACAAGAAAATATTGTGATTCTTCCAAAAAAGCTTTCCTTTGCTCCTTGCCTGGCGCAACATGAGATCTTTATCGGATGATCTCAAAAATTTGGCCAGGATTGATCAGGGCCTGTCTCCCTCAGCAGATCTGCGAGCCGGGACTCTGTGAGCTCGCTCGATTTCCAGTTTATGGCCTGTTATGTCGAGCAGACTCGGGAAAAGCTCATCTATGAATTTCACCATATCTCTGCCCTCCTCATGCTCAGGAATTCCCACAATTCGAACATTATTCCTGCAGCTTCTATTCTCAAAATCTTCAAGCTTTTCGAGAACACGTTCCAAATCAACTTTGGTCGTGGGCGGATAAGCGGCTAATTCCCTCTCTGATGACTCCAAATAATCGATTCGTCTCTCAACATCTGTCACACTTGTGAGTAACTTGTGAGTAGAATTTTTTCCATCGCCATAATCAATCGACGTATTACAGCGAGATCCTCCAAGTCTGCAAGTACCTTCGTCAACATCACCGACATGTTGTACAGTTGACACTGGATTCCTTCTCCCGCCGCGCCATCCAAATCGAGTCCCCGGTCCACAGGCCTGTCTGGGCTTTCATCTTGAACCCGTAAGTGTCTTTTAATGTCTCCAGAGCCCAATGATTTTGACTTCTTTGCCATGTTTACCTCAAAAAGCAAATGTGTAACTGGGTGTATCGAATTTCACCAGATTATATCATGAAAATAATAAAAAAAATTAGCACAGTGTGCAGAGCTGTCTCTCACATGTCTGCCCTTCGCATGGCGTCACGTGGCCGAATCTCTGAGATGATATTATGCTCACTACAATTTTACAGAGGGGTTATCTGAGTTACCGTAGCCTTTCTGTCAGCTCGAACCAGTCTGGCTATTCTCCATTGACCTCTCTCATCAACAAGGTGTTTCCATCCGCAGAACTGCTGCTCACTGGATGTTTTTTGTTTTTGGTACCATTCTGAGTAAACTGTCTAGAGACTGTTGTGCGTGAAAATCATGCCGCGGTCGAAATCACTGAGATAAAAAATGTTCCCCATTCTGATGGTTGATGTGACCATTAACTGAAACTCCTGACCCGTATCTGCTATATTTTATGCACTGCACTGCTGCTGCATTGGCTGATTAGATAATCGCACGAATAAGTAGGTGTGCAAGTATATATTGAATATTGACAACAAACTGAAAAATATAGAGATTTATTTTTTGGAGCCATACTGCCCCACCCAAGTCAGATGGCGAAACGTTCAAGGGGGCTCCTTGTTGGATGGTTGCTTGGGGCCTCGATAACCATATCCCAGCCCTAAGCTGAACCAAATCTAAACTGGTTTGGATCTGTCAACTTGCTTCAAGAGACAGGCCACTGGAGCAGGCTTCTTACAGCCTGGTATTTATTAATGGACCATTCCAATTGGGTGGAGAAAAAGTCATAAAATGCCCTTCAGTCATCAAATAACCGAAATCCCGATGTGAGAGGAAGTCTCTGAAGATGATAGTATATTATATAAAAGTTAGGGTTAAGATTACACAGAAGTCTGCAATTTATTGTAGCAATTTCCTACATGTTAAATGCACTGTAGTCTTGATGGAACCACAGTTGTATTTTCTCTATCACTCTGCAATGTGTAAAAAATGACAATAAATCTGACTTTGTCGGAAAAGCAGTTCTGTTCTTGGCATTGCTCAGCTTGCAAGGGTGTAAAATGTGGATTGAAAGGTCAGAGGATGTAAAAACATTCACCAATCATAATGAGCTGTATGACTCATTGGTAAAGAAACACTTTGGAGGTGAAAAGCCATAATTTATGATACACTTTACTGATCCATTAAACTGTACTGTTTTGGACTGTAGCACGCAAATGTAAATCCTAATATCTCTCCAACTACCAAAGGCTCCAGCGTTAGCACACTCAACAGTATGCTTCTTCAACTAAGGGCACTTTTGGCCTTGTGAAAATGAAACCTTCTTAAAACACACTTTTTACACTCTCAATAGTTTAATCTGTCTACTAAAAATGTTTATACATGCATAATTTTAGTTTTTTTTTTCGATTCCTCAACTGTCATGAAGAAATGTAATTTCCACCACATTTCAAATCACCATTCAACACTGTGTTCACAAGTCTGTTCTTATTCATGTTTAGACTGATAATAGAATTCGGTCATTTAAACCCACATAATGACTTTCCTGCAGTGATAATGTTACTAATATAACATTTTTAAAAGTGAAACCATCGGGTTTAAAAACAATGACATTTTCTATTTATCCTCGGCAATGTTTGAATAGGACAGATCTCCCTTGTGTTATTCTTGACAGCGAATGTTTGAATTGAAAATGCGAGCGGCTGCACACGAACGATACTTTCTTGTGTGTTTTCATTTGCGTTGGAGTCATTCCTCACTGAGGCGAAGTGGGGAAATTCAGCAGAGTTTTCATAGTTTGAAGACTGCAGGAAAGGGTCGGAAAGAAATGGAATTTGGAATGATGCTTGTTTAAATGCACTTTTAAGGTCAGCTCAGTGTGAATTCCACACGCAACCACCATGTGTTGTAAAGACAATTGCCACAGTTAATATTTTACAGTTTTCTCTGCATTTTCCCTGGACATGTCCTCTTTTTCTGACCTTAAAAAGCGTCCAGTCGGGATTTCTAAATTGCGTAAAATATCTGGGAATTGGGTTTGTTTTCATATTGGTGTGCTCTCTACAGTTGTCATTCTGTGTATACTGTGCATCAGTTTTCATTATAACATTTTTACATGGCTTCTCTCTCTCTCTCTCTCTCTCTCACACACACACACACGCACAACTCCGGCACTGTGTACAGAATAAGTACATTGTATCAAAAGCTTACATTTTTAAATCTAAGTTCAAATAAAACCCCAAATAAAAAAAAGACTCCAATTATTCATAAATAATATTGTATCTGTTTATATTCTTATGATAAACATAATACTTTTTTTTTGTCCTTACTTTGTAAACATGTAATTCTAGTTCTGTTCACTCTGCCTCACTTTGGAAAGTTTCATTTCATTCCACAAGATGGCAGCAAGCACTAGAATTTTTTTTCTCTCCATCACATTCCATCACAATATACAGATCTGAAATTTAGGTGGCGCTCTAATGCATTTTAGCCCTCACAGATGTGCTCGTCCATAGACATGCAGTCTAATTTTCAGTTCAAGCACCACCCTTGTTGTTTCTTTCAATATCTTGGCCTCTGAGTGGACTAAAAGCTCAATCTAGGTGTCTTTAAAAACCAAGATCCTCCCCTTTGTGGACATAAAACATTTTATCATCAGTAGTCGATAACATATATTTCTGATGATTTGTTTAGCATGCATTACTTGCTGGATGGCATATTTTGTTCTGGACATTTAAGATAAAACATTGGATTATTCATCCAAGCAAAGCTCAGAGACAAGTAAAAATGGCTCATGTTTTTAGAAAACTCCCTAAGGTAAAAGTGTGGTCGATGCATAAAAGAGACGTTTGTATTTGATGACTTACAGAAATCAAATTTCACTTTGTGATTCTTTTGAAAATTTATCGAACTGTGGTATTAAGACAACAAAATTGACACATTCCTGAGAATGAGAGCTTTCATTTGATATATGACTTTCCCATTTTGGTGCTATGTGAAAGACTTTTATTTTTACTATATAAATATTTCTACCCCATTACTTCAAGGGGAGCGCTAATTTGGGATGCAATTATTTTGAGGTCTTATTTAGTTATTTTATGCAACATAAATGCAGAAGTGATGGTTATCTCTGAAAAGTTCAGACTCTTAAGCTTTCAAAAAATGCAACTTGTGTATACGGGGACTTTACAAATGTAAATTATTTCGAGATACAGCGACCCCCTTTGGACCCTTAGAGTTTAAGGGGTTTAAGTACACCTTATATAAACTGGGTCTGGAGATTTTGCACATGTAATTCACTACATGATTCATCACTTTCCAATGTTTGACACCTTGCATGAAAAGTAGCCAGAGTCTGATTAATCGGCTGATATTTGGTAACACTGAGACTGCCAGTATGGGTCAGTAACCACGTCTTCTTTGTTGATTGCCTGAAGTGTTACAGTAGCTCCCCTTGTATCAGTTCTGAACATTGCAATTATAATGCAATGACATTCATACTAGGTTGCAGCAAATATATTTTGGGGCAACTTTATGATTTTAATTGATATATGGAACAATAGTATGTCATCTAAATCACATACTATACCATTCACTGTTTTCTGTTATTACTGCAGGCAATCTACCTTATCTGTGCAAAACCATTGCACAGGTCAATTTAACAAAACAGTTGAGACTACTGCCACAACACACACAAAACAGAAAACACACAAACAATATATTTATTGCAAATTAATTCCACAGAACTAATAACAGGGGAATTACGTGAGCTTGTTTTGTGAAAATAATGGTAGAAAAACATTTAAATAACACAATAAAGCAAACATGTCCAGTACAGTTAGTAACACATTGGAAGAGGAATGAGAGTTGGGTAAACATAAAAAATTTCAAATTTGTGCAAATAATTAAAGGAGTTGACAGACCTACATTACTGATCTAAAAATATAATTTTAGAAATGCATCATTCAAACTACAAGGTTTTCAAAAGGGTGAGTTACTCTACCCAATTACACCATTTTAGCTCAATGGCTGGGATTTGTGCACAAACATAACAGGAGCACATAGCAGTTTGAAACATTCTTATGATATGGTGATTGTAGATCCGTACCATTATACATTTATTAAGGACTTCAAGAAAATAAAAATGACATTGTATGCATTATTTCTGTCCACTCAAATCCAAGTGCTTAATTGGGAATGTTAAATAAATATCTTTAGTCTGGGATGGGGGTCTTTAAAGGCCACTGGATGCTGGTTGTGATGATCTCTGTTGTTTTAAACGATGTAGCCACAGAAACCACTAAATTGGATCAGACAAGTATAATGTAGGACTGCACCACTGTTATGAATTGAGGAAGATCACTACCACATTTCTACTGAAGCTCACTGGAGCCTCAGAGTACCAGATTAAAAACCATGTACCATTTGATCAATGCATTAACATATTTTGACATCATTCAGTTCACAGTGTGCTATGAAAATATAAATATAGACATTACACGTTTTTGACACCAAATATTTTAACTGGAAGGTAAATGTTGCATAATTGTTCATGCCCAAATGGCAAACTGTGTTCCAATTTTCTTTATCAGTGCTGAATAAATCTTTCAGCTGTCTAATACTTAATTATGAAAATATGTATTTTTTGAGAGGCACATAAATTAAACTTACACAGTCCTGTGTGTGTACTGAACAGAATATTCTGAAACCTATTATTCGTATATATCTTTAAAAAAGAAAAAAAAGAAAAGAAATGTAGCATATTAATATTTTGAAGTATGTCAGAAACTGATTCCTTTCTCTGAGATGCCACGTCAAAGAAAACCAAACTTTGTTGGTCCTTATGTTCCTAGATTAGCAGCTGGAAATTTTTCTTTTCATATTTTTGGAGATAACATTCTCTGATATTGATAAGTTGTCTTGTTTTAAGGGAGCATATAAGGTTAGCAATGATCATGCCAGGTACACTTCAATTTTATACTAGATACTGTCATTCTAACAGGTATATATGCTAGTCAGTTGTTTAGTTTATTTCAGCTATTAGGAATAGATGTTTGCAGACCACAAGTATGCCAAATAGAACAACCTTTCTTCTGTGATCACAAACACTGGGGTCCAAAAGTCTTTTTTTTTTTTTTCTAATTTAATACAAAATTTGTAATAACAACTTATTAGGACTGTCGATTGAACGCGTTTATTCAGTGTGATTAATTATGTTTAAAAAATAAACATCGGAGCAATTCAAGCTTGAATGCCACCATGTTTTTTGAGTCTCAGTCTGCAGAGGGCAGTAATCGCAACTCCTGCTGTACAGGCAACAAACCACACTACTGACAGTAAACAGCACTAGATAAGGAAGTGTTCTTACAATCAAACACAGCTGGATGGAGTGCAATTCCGAATGCAGGGATCTTGGTACGTGTTTATCTAAGCTGCAAACTAAGTTTAACTTATAGCGTCCAAAAATGCTGTGTTTATGATGCAACACAACCAAAATAAGACGCTACAAAGCGTCCATCTGACGCATAAGTACATAGACGGATCTTTAGAGAAGCCCTTATAATAAATCTACCTTGGACAGATTAACGAATTCAATTGCGAACTGGATTGTAAATACTATATATATTGACTTCTAAAGCTGTTTCTTTTTTAATATTGTATAATCAATGCTTTGTCTGCCACAATAATGTAATGCATTTTATTTATCTGAATTATTATATTTATTTTATATTCTAATTATAATTATCTAAATACAGTGTATCTATATTTATTTAATCATTATATATTGAATTATTTTTATTTGGGTGCCTTTTTAGCAAATATTGATTTATGTGATTAATTGTGATTATTTTGATTAATTAATCGGCATATCATGTAATTAATTCAGTTTGTAATCGATTGACAGCCCTAGTACAAAGGAGTTAACATGGTCAAAATCACACATTTGCTTACATTACTGACCTAGAAACAGTGCAGAATCTTAAATATTTTTTTTCATTTTAACTCATAACTTTTTGTTTTAATTTCTTTCTTTATTTCCAGGTTTAAATAAAAAAAATCCCTGATTTTCAATATGGTCTATGACTTTTGGACCCTACTGTATTTGTTCTTATAGGATTGGAAATGGTGTTATTTCTGACCAACTTTAAAGGGATAGTTCACCCAAAAATGAAAATTCTCTCATCATTTACTCACCATCATGCCATCCCAGATGTGTTTGACTTTCTTTCTTCTGCTGAACACAAATGAAGATTTTTAGAAGAATATTTCAGCTCTGGAGGTCTATACAATGCAAGTGAAAGGGTACCAAAACTTTGAAGGTCCAAAAAGCATATAAAGACAGCATAAAAGAAATCCATATGACTCCAGTGGCTAAATCCATGACTTCAGAAGTGATTTGATAGGTGTGTGTGAGAAACAGATCAATATTTAAATCCTTTTTTACTATAAATTCTCCTCCCTGTCCAGTAGGTGACAATATGCACAAAGAATGTGCCAAAAACACAAGAAGAATGTGAAAGTGGAAACTGACAGTAAAAAAGGACTTAAATATTGATCTGTTTCTCTCCGACACTTATCATTTCAGCTCTGAAGACATGGATTAAACCACTGGAGTCATATGGATTACTTTATGCTGCCTTTATGTGTATTTTGGAGTGTCAGAGTTCTGGCCACCATTCACTTGCATTGTATGGACCTGCAGAGCTGAAATATTCTTCTAAAATCTTTGTGTTACATGTCTGGGATGGCATGAGGGTGAGTAAATTCTGAAAGAATTTTACTTTTTGGGTGAACTATCCCTTTAAGAAACCAATCAATGTGCAGACCTGTATTAATCAGTAGGTAGGAATTATTATGAATTGACAATATTAATCTGACCACAATAACAACACAAACTGTGAAAAAGCAAAAATGAAACCAGTGACTGTAACTTGTCAAGCAGAATTCAGAACAAACAATCTATAATTGTGACAGCATAAAATAAAATATCACAACTTTTGTCATGGGGGAAATTACAAAGATGTAATAATTGAACATTTCTTCATGATTTATCAAAATTGATGATGCCCCCAAAACGTACATCAACTAAATATAGATATGCTTTCCTTTTTTACATTTCTGTAATTAGAAAACTACATGTATACCTTTTTTCAAGTCATGAAAGCCTACAAAACAACTTCTTTGGCGTAAGAAAAATAGCTAGTAAAAATCTACAGGATATGTACGTTATCTATACAACATTACACAAGAGCTGATCATGTAACTGATCAATATTGGGAAAAAACTTTTTTGATACCATGTATCTAAAACAATCACATCTGGAATATTCCAAATATCTAAAGTGCTTCTGCATTAGTCCCTAATTCATACACACAGATTGGGATTGTAAGTACCTCCACTGACTTTATAAGGCAGATTAATTCTATCCACTACAGATAGAAATTTATGCACACATATGGGATAGGACAGACAGATGGATGAGATAAAAGGAAAAATAATAATAAAAACAAATATTCCCTTTGATATACAGCTATTTTGTTGTCAAAAAGATCAAACCACCAAGGCCTGAACAGACTCTCTGAGAATAAATTTAACTGATTAATGACAAAGAGAAAGGTTGAGTTCGTTCAAAGAGTATTATAGCAGCTCTAATTTCTCACAGACTTGAGGTGTCTGGACTTTCACAGCCTGGTTAGGAATGGAGAAGAAGTTATGAGAATCTTTTCTTACTGTGCCAACTGACACTTTAGGTTACTAAACAATCTTAAAAAAACTGAAATAAGACTGAGATGGGACAGGCACACATAGAAAAGAGCACAATTTTTCCAATGATTGACTGGCCAAATTCTTCCATGTGCACAATACCGCACATCAGGCCTTTGCTGGAGAGGTTAGACTCAGTCACGTGTGAAACAGCAGCGGTTCTCTGAACGTTCTCCGAGCATTGTCACAGGGCTGTATTCCTTTATGTCGACAAACACAGTGGCATTTGCTATCGTGGCCGTCAGTACCACTTGGACCCTCAGCCATAATGTTACACTGTCTTTCCCACTATAGGATTCTCACTGCAAAAAAAGAATGTACAGCATTTACATTTGAAAAGTAGAATTTCAAATCTTGTGGAACACAGGATTTTGTTTACAAGGTAGTGGCTGTAAAGTTAAAATAATGGGAAACTTTTATGAGGGGAATTTTGGTTTACAGTTTTACTGTACATGGTACCTCAAAAGAATAGGATTAAGATGTCTTAAATAAGGTTAATTTTTTAAGCTGTATTGGTTTGAGGAGCTTTAAACAAAGGATGTTCGGAATGGAATACTAGCATACTGCTATATGGGTGTTTGTTTAAATTCAGACTATTTAATTTCCCAGGTGTTGATTTTTATCAAAACAAACAGATTTTTTTTAAAAACATTCTTTTGTCATATGAGGGTTATATTTATGTTATATGTTGGTATATTAATTTAAACATTTTACCAGGCCTTCATCATTTAGTTTTGGTACTTTTCAAATGCCTTTTATGTAGATTTAGCTTTGTACCAGACCCAGGTGTTCAATATAAATTATGAAAATCCATGATAAAAATATAAATTATTAAATGTTTAAAACTATAATCTAAACAAAAAGTTAAATAAACACGCTGCGTCAGTAGCTGACATCATGGAAAACTCCTCCCAGTAGTGATGATCTCTGAAGCTCTTAAGAATCACGGTAAACTACTGGCAGATGGCATTTGACACTCCGCCCCTGATGCACGCATCATTGCGGGCATATAAACTGGAGCACAGTGCCGTTTCATCAGAATTTTTCTCTTCAGGGTCGCGATTTGGGCAGTGAATTGGGCAGTGAATTACTGCCCAAGCTATAGGCAGATCTATGGGTAGCCTGGTGTCCATAGAGCATCATCTCTGGCTCAATTTGACAGAGATATGAGATAAGGACAAAGCAGTGTTGCTCGGTGCCCTGATGTCACAGCAGGTCCTCTTTGGCGACACCATGAGTGCCTTCAACGAGCGGTTCCAAGCAGCTAAGAAGCAGTCACAAGCATACAAGCACATCTCGCTGAGATAAGGTGGCACTGTGGCACAACCCATTTGCTCACGCTCTTCCTCAGAGCAGTGCCCTACAAATCTCAGTGCCCCCGCAGCTCCAACTACCCAGAAAATGGAGACTCATTTGGGTCTAAAAGTCAATTGTGTTGGTGCCCAGTCAGCAAGTTTATTTCTTGGGAATGAAACTCGACTCATCTGCTCGACTGATCATGTTGACGTGTCTGACCGATGCTTGTCTGATGCTTGACAAGCTTCAAGCCAGGTAGAGCCTTGCCAATCAGCGGGCCTTGGGTTTGATGCCTGCTGCAATCACCTGGAACTGCTTGCGGTCTTCTTAGCTCTCAGAGCTTTTCGGTCAGTCATGCAGGGCTTTCCCGTACTGATCCAGACAGACAACACTTCAGTTGTGGCATACATAAACCGCCAGGGGAAGTAAGGTCATGTCCAATGTTGAGCCTGGCGCGCCAACTTCTCCTATGGTGCAAGAAGCATCTCCTGTCAATACATGTAAGGCACATTCCCGGTCACCTGAACTGAAGCGTAGATTTTCTCTCGCATCAGGGGATCAGCAAGGGGGAGTGGAGACTTTACCCTCAGATGTTCTGAGGATTTGGGAGGTGCTCAGGGAAGCTGAAGGTGGACCTGTCTGTCTCCCCGGAGGCTACGCCTCTGTTACTCCATGACACAAGCTTCGCTGGGCTTGGATTGCAAGTATGCGTTCACTCTCATTTGTTTGCTATACCAAGTGCTGTCCAAAATTGGTGAGGACAGTAAAACCGCGCTATCGGTTGCGCTGGACTAGCCCGACCACTCTTGGTTCCCAGAGCTGGTAGAATTATTGGATGCTCCCCTGTGGGATCACGCAGCACAAATGGCATCCTCGGCTAGTGGAAACTTCATGTTTGGCCCCTGAATGAGGCTCGTCTGACACAGATGTATTGTCGCAGCCAGTGCTCGACACCATTATACAGGCCAGAGTCCCCTCAATGAGGCAGCTATATGCCTTGAAGTGGCAAGATTTCAATGACTGGTTTTCCTCCCAAGTTGTGGTCCCAGTGCACTGCCCTGTGCATCCGATGCATAACTTCTGGCAAGAGCGTTTGGATGCAGGACTCACTCCATCCATGCTCAAAGTGTATATTGCTGCTATAGTGGTGGGCAACGCCCCTTTGGTTGGTTTGTCCATGGGCAAACATCCATTGGTTGTTAAATTCTTTGGCTCCACTACTGTCTTGGTCTAGGACATAGCGCTTGAATTGAATGTGCTTACAGGTACCCCGTTTGAGCCACATGATGCAATAAGCTTCCGAGTTCTCTCTCTGAAGACCCTGCTGTAACTTGCCTTGGCTTCAGTCAAATGTGTTGGGGATCTTCAAGCCCTGTCAGTACATGATTCTTGCTTAGAATTTGGACCCAGCTTGTCAAAAGCAGTTTTCGAGCCAAGGGATGGTTATGTGCCCAAGGTTTTGGCCAATCCCTTCAGAGCTCAGGGATTGTCCAAGCCACTGCACCCACTTATGTTTCGCAAGGGGTGCAGTGTCCAATGGGTGTTAAGGCCCACACTACCAGGAGCATGGCCTCCTCCTGGGCTTGGGCAAAGTGTGTCCTTGCAGTACATCTGCCTGGCTGCAGGCTGAGGTTCCCCTAACACCTTTGCCAGTTGTTATCCTTTGAATGTTTTCTCTCTCTCTTCCCAGATCTTTGCTGCGAAGAAGAGCTGATTTCTCAGTGTTCACAGATACACTGTTTTCTGGCTGCTGGTATTAGGAGCATAACTTTTGTTAAAGAGCAATATTTTAATGTTCTACTACCCTGTTGGCTAGTGGCATTGGCTAGTGGTTTTGTCGGTCTATGACCATTCTGATCTCACTTCCGCAGTGCAGAGTGTATGGAAATTTCTGCGCTCTCTTCCCTTCTGTCGAAAAATCCTGATAAAATCCTGATGTGCTCAGCTTTATATGCCCGCAGTGACGCGTGCAGCTGGTGCGTTCATTTTTATCATTTTCATGACACCGTTTGTCTCACGCATCCACATGTTTTTACAACTTTAAACTGTTTAGAAGCAGCTGACCGCAGTAGGCCTACTACTCCGCTGGTGTTAGCATTTCATGCCATTGAAACACACGTGATTTTTCACTTGTTGAGCTTCGATAATTATGACATTCTACCAAACAAAGAGTGCAAATGACATGTTAAAACATCCTGTGTGAGTGTGTGAGCGAGAGTGCGATAGAAAGGCAGAGAGAGAGGAGGGAGCAGCGCTGCTCTGATCTGATCAGGTCAGTTTCCGATAGAAAATCAAACTTAACAGAATGAAATATTTTGATGTCAAATTGAATATATGCATTTCAGCAGCATTAAACAACGTATTTAATTAATCACATGATTTGAAATGAGACCCCTCCCCCATCCCCCAAGAATGTGCAAATTACCTTTACAGGGGATGTCCTCTTGCATTTAGAGGGTCTGAAACAACCCTAGCCCTGGGATGGGAATCGTTAGGAATTTAACGATTCCAGTTCCGATTCTGATTCCTCTTAATAATTCCGGTTCATTAATGGTTCCAGTAACGATTCATTCGTTCTTTTAGTACTTTTGAGAAATAATTATTTGAAAATGAGAAATGCCATTTTTATTGGATTTACTGTCCTCTGCAGTATGAGATCCTTTAAGATTTCTACAGAGCAGATATAACAAATCAGAAATTAATTTAATACAATTCTTGTAAAAGGTGTGTTTGCTGACTTTTTAGAGACATATATCCAATCCAATAATTGATCCTAACTACGCTATATCTGGACTGTATCTAAACAAACAAGAAATATGATGGCATATTAAATGAATTAACAAAAAAAAAGAAAGATTTACGTAAAATTCCTTGTATTACAAAACTTGTGTATCTTTAAGTAAACATTGTCATATGGACAGCCAGTCAGTAACCACACTGCTTGATTAAAGTCTCACAGGTCTAAAGTCACATGACATAACAGTAACCGTTCCAGAGACAGTTTAGACTGTGTTCTGTTGTCTAATGTTGTACTTCGAGCTTGTAAGACTTCAAGAGTTATTATTTAATTTAGAGTTGGACATTCATAACTTGCACATCAACATAAGATTAATACTATACCGGACAAGGCCGGAAGAGCTGTATGTTTCGCGATGTAGATTTATCAGAACTAGCTCATTAGAGTCATTTGTTTGTGTGTTCCCTATCTGTCACTCACTCGACGTTGGTGTCGATGTAGTGACACTAGGGGTCACTCTTGGGAGCCCGAGACACCTCTGGTCTTTGATAAAAGGCCAATGAAAATTGGCGAGTGGTATTTGCATGCCACTCCCCCGAACATACGGGTATAAAAGGAGCTGGTATGCAACCACTCATTCAGATTTTCTCTTCGGAGCCGAACGGTCATGCTCATTGAGCTGAATACTACTGTTCATTCACCTGCTGGATCTGACGGCGCATTTCAGCGGCTTCTCCCTCCTCTGCACTGGTGCACTGCAGAGAACGCCCCTGGGCGCTTCGGCAGAAAAACTAGAGAGTATATTTTCTGAAAGAGCATTTTTCCCCTCTAAAAGAGTATATATTTCTCTAAAAGAGCGCACACACGGAACGTCTTTTTAAAGACGCGTCTTTTTAAAGATGCTTTTCCGATTGTGTGTTATTCCTGGTTGTGCTCGTTATCTCTCGCCTTCTAACGGTCACGATCACTGTCTTTCGTGTCTGGGCACTGCTCACGCGGAGACAGCGTTCGTGGATGGTCACATTCTCATTGCGAGAATGTGTCCATGGCAACGTTGCGGTCGCGGCTCGCCTTCGTAAGGAAGCGAGCCACCCCAGAGGCTCCCGCCTCGGTCCTTTTACCCACGGGTTTGAGGCCAGCGCGGCTAGCACTGGGGGCGATTTGGGGACCCCAATGGGACCGCCTCCGCCGGGTATCCCCCCGCGGAACTCCCATCCCCCAGCACGCTCGTCTGCCCCGATCGGGCTTCCGGGTGAGTCCGCCGGCTCGTCTCACGGCGAGTTCGACCTCTTATTCGGAGCCCGCGAAAGTGATGAGCTCTCGAGCGCAGCATCGGAGAGCGGGCTCGTCCAGTCGGAAGCCTCGGCTGGGCTCCTCCCTTCGGGGTCGATCGCCCAGTCACAGGCTGACGCGGAGATGACGACATGCTTTCCCGGACAGCCGCGAGCGTCGGTTAGAGTGGATTTCACCGCTCTTCCCTGAACCCTCGCGGCTCTGTGATTGGTTCCTGGGCTCGCGGCGCCGCTCAAAGCCACGCCCCGCCCCGTTCCTTTCTTCCCGGAAGTGCATGAAGAGCTGACAAGATCGCGGGAGGCACCTTTTACTGCCCGGTCCCGATCTTTTCAGCTTCCCCGCTCTCACTACCCTCGATGGTGGGGCGGCCAAGGGTTATTCGGCAATCCCCCGGTGGATAAAGGCGCTTGCGGTGCACCTATGCCCGCAGAGCGCCGCCACCTGGCGTGGGTGCCCAAAGCCCCGTCCAAGGCCTGTAGGTTTACGTCGTCTCTGACGGTCGAAGCCTACGGCGCTGCTGGACAAGCCGCCTCCACCCTGCACGCCATGGCTCTCCTGCAAGTCTGCCAAGGCGCTAAAGGAACTGCACGAGGGTAGTTCCGCCCCGGGATTGATGCAGGAACTGCGCTCGACGACCGACCTCGCTCTCCGAGCGACGGAGGTCACGGCACGGTCTCCCGGGCGGACGATGGCCACACTAGTGGTCCAGGAGCGCCACCTTTGGCTCAACCTGGTCAAGATGGGTGAGGCCAACAGGACACGATCCCTTGCTGCCCCCATTTTCCAGGCGGGCCTATTCGGCGACACTGTCGAGGACTTTGCCCAGCAGTTCTCGATGGTAGAGCAGTAGATGGGTGCTAGCCGGCTTGTCCTGCCCCGGCGTGGCTCAAGATCCCCCCATCTACTCATCGCCGAGGGCGTCCCCCTGCGGTGACTGCACCGGCTCCGCCGCAGCCCGCCCCTCCGGCCCGGCCCCGGCGTGGAGCCCACCGCAGGAAGCCGACGCCACCCGTCTCACAGCCGGCACCGAAGAACCCACGGAGGTCTTCGAAGCGCCCCTGAGACGGGCGACCCAGGGACAACGAAACCCGCTGCTCTGGAGCTGGTAAGCAGATCTTCGTTTTGTTACCTTTTGCATTTAATTGCGCTGCATGCCCAAGTGGCTGCAGTACTCAAGAGCTCCGCAAGAGTGGTTTCCTTGTTCCCTGGGTCACATATTCGGTGTGTACGGCTGGCATCACGACCACCGTCCACCACTCCATTTGGCAGGTTGGCGCTCCAGCGGCGGTCTCCCGCCCTGAGCGCCCAGCTGTGGCACAAATCTGCCCCCGATGTGACAGTCTCCACGGGTCATGAGGACAGGCCTCTTCCTCCCCCGTCCCAGGCTGTTCCGGGGGTGGTCACAAGGAGCCAGGTAAGTGCTTCGATGTCCTCTGACTCAGCACGGCCACGATGGGGTGTGGCACCTCAGGCTCTGCCCCGCCGCGAGGCCCCACCCGCCGGTACATCCGATGACGTTGTCCCTTTGGTCCCCCTTGCGCGGAACTCGGGTGCATGGCTTGCGCTTTCCAGTCCGTCGCGAGGGCTGGTCCGGACCGTCCGACTCGGCTGCACGATTCACTTCGCTGGGCATCCGCCCAGGTCCAGCGGTGTCCACTTCACCTTGGTGAAAGATGGAAACGCTGCTACCTTGCGCGGAGATCGCTACCCTCCTACGGAAGGACGCGATAGAACCTGTCCCTCCAGCCGAGATGAAGAGGGGGTTTTACAGCCCCTACTTCATTGTACCGAAAAAAGGCGGTGGGTTGCGGCCAATCTTGGACCTGCGAGTACTGAACCGGGCCTTACACAGACTCCCGTTCAAGATGCTGACGCAAAGACGCATTCTAGCGAGCGTCCGGCATCAAGATTGGTTCGCGGCGGTAGACCCGAAGGATGCGTACTTTCACGTCTCGATCCTTCCTCGACACAGACCCTTCCTGCGGTTTGCGTTTGAGGGTCAGGCGTATCGGTACAAGTCCTCCCTTTCGGCCTGTCCCTGTCTCCTCGCGTCTTTACGAAGATCGCAGAGGCTGCCCTTGCCCCGTTAAGGGAGGTGGGCATTCGCATTCTCAACTATCTCGACGACTGGCTAATCCTAGCTCACTCTCGAGACGGGTTATGCGCACACAGGGACCTGGTGCTCTCACACCTCAGCCGACTAGGGCTTCGGGTCAACTGGGAAAAGAGCAAGCTCCTCCCGGTTCAGAGCATCTCTTTTCTCGGTTTGGAGTTGGACTCAGTCTCCTTGACGGCGCACCTTATGAATGGGCGCGCCCAGTCGGTGCTGGCCTGTTTGAAGGCGTTCAAACAGAAAACAGCGGTTCCACTGAAACATTTTCAGAGGCTCCTGGGGCATATGGCGTCCTCGGCGGTGGCCACCCCGCTCGGGTTGATGCATATGAGGCCGCTTCAGCACTGGCTCCAGACTCGAGTCCCGAGACGGACAAGGCGCCACGGGACACACCGCGTGGCCATTACACCGGTCTGTCACCGTCTTTTCAGCCCTTGGACCGACCTCTCGTTTCTACGAGCAGGTGTTCCTCTAGAACTGGTCTCCAGGCGCATCGTGGTCACGACAGACGCCTCCAAGACGGGCTGGGGCGCTGTTTGCAACGGGCACGCAGCCACCGGCCTCTGGACGGGTCCGCGGCTGCGTTGGCACATCAACTGCCTCGAGTTACTGGCAATTCTGCTCGCCCTGCGGAGGTTCCGGCCGTTGATCCAGGGCAAGCACGTGCTAGTTCGGACAGACAGCATGGCAGCGGTAGCATATGTCAACCGCCAAGGCGGTCTGCGCTCCCGCTGTATGTCACAACTCGCCCGCCGTCTCCTCCTCCGGAGTCAGCAGCACCTCAAGTCGCTGCGAGCCACTCATATCCCGGGCAACCTCAACGTTACAGCGGACGCGCTGTCACGGCAGGTTCCCCGCAGGGGAGAGTGGAGACTCCACCTTCAGGTGGTCCAGCTGATTTGGAGTCGATTCAGTCAGGCACAGGTGCACCTGTTCGCCTCCCAAGAATCCTCCCACTGCCCGCTCTGGTACGCAAACCTCACCGAGGCCTTCCTCGGCATAGACGCGCTGGCACACAGCTGGTCCCCTGGCATTCGCAAATATGCGTTTTCCCCCAGTGAGCCTGCTCGCACAGACCCTGTGCAAGGTCAGGGAGGACGAGGAGAAGGTCGTTCTGGTAAGCACCCTACTGGCCCGCCCAGACGTGGTGCTCGGACCTCACGCTCCTCGTGACAGCTCCCCCGGGCAAATTCCCCTGAGAAAGGCCCTTCTTTCTCAGGGAAGGGGCACCATCCGGCACCCGCGCCCAGACCTCTGGAATCTCCATGTCTGGCCCCTGGACGGGACGCGGAAGACCTAAGCTGTCTTCCACCTGCGGTGGTAGACACATTCACTCAGGCTAGGGCTCCCTCTACGAGGCGCCTGTATGCCTTTAAGTGGTGTCTGTTCGCTAAGTGGTGTTCTTCCCATCAGGAAGACCCCCAGAGGTGCGCAGTCAGATCAGTGCTTTCCTTCCTGCAAGAGAGGTTGGAAGGGAGGCTGTCCCCTTCCACCTTGAAGGTGTACATTGCTGCCATAGCAGCACACCATGACGCAGTCGACGGTGAGTCCTTAGGGAAGCATAATCTGATCATCAGGTTCCTAAGAGGCGCCAGGAGGCTGAATCCCTCCAGGCCACGCCTTGTTCCCTCATCGGATCTCTGTAGTTTTTCAGGGTCTACAGAGAGCCCCCTTTGAGTTTGCAGTCAGCCGGGCTTAAGGCACTCTCCTTGAAGACTGCCCTCCTGACTGCGCTCACTTCCATCAAGAGGGTAGGTGACCTGCAAGCGTTCTCTGTCAGCGAAACGTGCCTGGAGTTCGGTCCGGGCTATTCTCATGTGATCCTGAGACCCCCGACCGGGCTATGTGCCCAAGGTTCCCACCACTCCTTTTAGAGACCAGGTGGTGAACCTGCAAGCGCTGCCACAGGAGGAGGCAGACCCAGCCCTGGCGTTGCTGTGTCCGGTGCGCGCTTTGCGCATCTATTTGGATCGCACGCAGAGCTTTAGACTCTCTGAGCAGCTCTTTGTCTGCTTCGGTGCACAGCGGAAAGGAAGCGCTGTCTCCAAGCAGAGGATCGCCCACTGGCTCATTGACGCCATAACTATGGCATGTCTCGCCCAAAACATGCCGCCCCCGGTAGGGCTACGAGCCCATTCTACTCGTGGTGTAGCGGCTTCTTGGGCCCTGGCCAGAGGTGCCTCTCTAACAGACATTGCAGAGCAGCGGGCTGGGCAACACCCAACACCTTTGCAAGGTTCTACAACCTCCGGGTGGAACCGGTTTCGTCCCAGGTAGTGGCACGCAACACAAGCGGATAAGCCCGGGATAGCCGGCTGGGTGTATCGCTTGCACATAGCGCCTTCCACCTCCTTTGAGCTGAAGACGTGCGCTGTTAATTCCCAGTAGTGTTCACAAAGGTTGTTCCCTGGTTGACTTCCTCCGAGCCCTGTGGCAGTCGAGTTTTCGGAGAGACTCGCTGCCGGCCCAGTACACGCGCTAACTAAGAGCCCGGTTCTGGGGTAGGTGCTCCGCATGTGGCGGTTCCCTGTAAGGCTAACCCCATGCGATCTATATCTTCCGCTAGTTCGTTTCCCTACTGGCAAACTGCGTCTTCCTTGGGCAGAGCCCCTCAGTCTCCATGTTGTAGTAACTCCTCCCCCATTGGGTAGGATCTACCTTGAAGGCTCTCCACATGGATGGAAAGACCATGTGATGTATTCTTCCACTTAAATATCCCCCTCTCTTGGGGCGAGGTGTGGTCTCCGCGGTGTCCTCCCCTTGGGAGGGACACCCCCCGACTAGACCTGGCGGCCCAGTCGGATAATCCCCCTTCTTTTTAAGGGAGTGGAAAAAGAGAAGGGGAAAGAGGCCATGACTGGGTTAAGCCTGTCTCTATCTCTGGGTAGTCGACTTGTCCCCAAAAAGGGCCGTTCGACACTCATAACTGTGTTGGGGGAGGTTACGTGTCGACCTGGTGTGCTGGCTATGAGGCACACAGCAAGTCTGCCCACCACACACCGCCAGTTCACGTAACACAGTTCAGCCTTGTGGCGTTTTGTATAGGGACCCCTAGTGTCACTACATCGACACCAACGTCGAGTGAGTGACAGATAGGGAACGTCATGGTTACTGGTGTAACCTCCGTTCCCTGATGGAGGGAACGAGACGTTGGTCCCTCCTGCCACAACGCTGAACTACCCGCTGAAATGGCCGGACCTTATATCGGCTCCTCAGCGTAAAACCTGAATGAGTGGTTGCATACCAGCTCCTTTTATACCCGTATGTTCGGGGGAGTGGCATGCAAATACCACTCGCCAATTTTCATTGGCCTTTTATCAAAGACCAGAGGTGTCTCGGGCTCCCAAGAGTGACCCCTAGTGTCACTACATCGACACCAACGTCTCGTTCCCTCCATCAGGGAACGGAGGTTACACCAGTAACCATGACGTTTTTTGACCCAGTAAAGGGGTGTGTTGCTGCAGAAATGCTCTGCTGGAAACACTGTCAGAGTATTTCAGTATAGTGTTCCAGCCGCAATGGGGGAAAATTCATGCAGGGGAACCATTAACGAAACCGAAAGTCACTAAGATCATCCGATTCCGGTATTTTGTAAAGAATGGAACCGGTTCTGAACAAGAATCGGTTCTCGGTTCCCAACCCTAACACCCCCCCCCGTAATTTGCACCATGGGTCATCCGGGTTTTCCAAGCATACAGAAAATTTGCATATTGTGTACAACATACTGCATAGTGCAAAAAATAGTACAAATACTACATAATATGGTAAAATGCTATTCCGAACATTCCCCTTGTCTTTTGAATTAAGATTTCTATTTTTGAAAATTATAACAAGTTGTAAGTGTCTTACATAGTGCCTGGTTCGTCGGTTAGTGCCCCCTTTAAGTCATGGTGAGCCCGCAAGTCTTCCAGCACAGCTCTGAGCTCATTAATGGTGCGAAAGGTCTCTTTTGGGTCCTGTATAGTGAAGGCTGAATACTCCTCCTGCTCTTTTTGCTGCCCAAGATACACTGACATACCGGCACAGGCATCTGGAGACACACACACACACACACACACACACACAGGTCAGCAATCATGTACTGAATGCACACAGCCTTTGGGTAAAATGAAAAAGGTTTTCATTTTTTTAAGTTTAAAAACATATGTAACACAATTTGACCTACAATCTCAGTAAAAGTTTGGACACACTTGACCTAAAATATGATTCTAATGATCTCAAAATCCTTTTGATCTAAAGGAATATTTGAAATTATTTGAAATAAAAATGTGAAATTAGTTTGGTAGACAAATATATATTGTTTACAGTGTTGGGGAGTGGTTAACTAAAAGAAGTGATGCTACTAAAGGCCAAAGTATACTCCGGGTGTCCGCGTTGCGGATCGCTCCATGTGTGGAGTATGTGTGACGCAAATTGCGTCATCAGCACTGCCGTGCGGCTTGACAGCCTATATTTTCTTGAACCACGCACGTGGTCCTCGGCTGTGGGTGTTGCTGACGCATGCACCTGCTATTGACTGTACTAAAAGAGTATCACAAAGAAGTTGTAGTGAGCATGCGTCAAACACATTGTAATACTCACAGAGGCAACGTGATCGACAAGGTGCGAGCCGATCTGGAATGCGCAGAAACTAAGTATACCTGGGCCTTAAGTTAACCACATTTAGCTTGAAAGTACAGTTGTGCTCAAAAGTTTGCATACCCTTCGAGAATTGGTAATATATGTACC
The DNA here is from genome assembly GCF_019703515.2 of Myxocyprinus asiaticus. Classification (NCBI taxonomy): domain Eukaryota; kingdom Metazoa; phylum Chordata; class Actinopteri; order Cypriniformes; family Catostomidae; genus Myxocyprinus; species Myxocyprinus asiaticus. The sequence goes on along the minus strand of NC_059361.1, from coordinate 39,318,909 downwards.
ATTTTTAAAGAAAACATGAGTGAGCAGGCAAAACACATTTCTTTTATTTCTTATGGGATTCATATTCAACTGTAGGTTATAACAGAATAGCACAATCATAAAACATGGCAACAATTAAAAAAACTGAAATGACCCCTGTTCATAAGTCTGCATACCCTTAGTTCTTAATACTGTGTATTTCCCCCTTTAGCATCAATGACAGCGTGCAGTCTTTTGTAATAGTTGTCTATGAGGCCCCAAATTCTTGCAGGTGGTATAACTGCCCATTTGTCTTGGCAAAAAGCCTCCAGGTCATGCAAAGTCTTTGGTCGTCTTGCATGTACCATACGTTTGAGATCTCCCCAGAGTGGCTCGATGATATTAAGGTCAGGAGACTGTGATGGCCACTCCAGAACCTTCACCTTTTTCTGCTGTAACCACTGGAGGGTCAACTTGGCCTTGTGCTTAGGGTCATTGTCATGCTGGAAAGTCCAAGAGCGTCCCATGCGCAGCTTTTGTGCAGAAGAATGCAAATTGTCTTGCCATCAATTTTCACAAGATTCCCCGTGTCTTTAGATCTCACACACCCCCAAAACATCAGTGAGCCACCACCATGCTTCACAGTGGGGATGGTATTCTTTTAACTACAGGCCTCGTTGACCCCTCTCCAAACATAGCGCTTATGGTTGTGACCATAAAACTCTATTTTGGTCTCGTCATTTCAAATTACAGTGTGCCAGAAGCTGTGAGGCGTGTCAAGGTGTTGTTGGGAATATTGTAACTGGGCTTTTTTGTGGCACTGGCGCAGTAAAGGCTTCTTTCTGGCAACTCGACCATGCAGCTCATTTTTGTTCAAGTATCGTTGTATTGTGCTCCTTGAAACAACCACATCGTCTTTTTCCAGAGCAGCCTGTATTTCTCCTGAGGTTACCTGTGGGTTTTTCTTTGTATCCCAAACAATTTTTCTGGCAGTTGTGGCTGAAATCTTTCTTGGTCTACCTGACCTTGGCTTGGTATCAAGAGATCCCCGAATTTTCCACTTCTTAATAAGTGATTGAACAGTACCGACTGGCATTTTCAAGGCTTTGGATATCTTTTTATTTCCTTTTCCATCTTTCTAAAGTTCCATTACCTTGTTACGCAGGTCTTTTGACAGTTCTTTTCTGATCCCCATGGCTCAGTATCTAGCCTGCTCAGTGCATCCACGTGAGAGCTAACAAACTCATTGACTATTTAAACGCAGGCACTAATTGCAGTTTAAAAAGCCACAGGTGTGGGAAATTAACCTTTAATCGCCATTTAAACCTCTGTGTGTCACCTTGTGTGTCTGTAACAAGGCCAAACATTCAAGGGTGTGTAAACTTTTGATCAGGGCTATTTGGGTGATTTCTGTTACCATTATGATTTAAAAAGGAGCCAAACAACTATGTGATAATAAATGGCTTCATATGATCACTATCCTTAAATAAAATACTTTTTTTTGCATGATCAGTCATATTTTCAAAATCAATGCCAAAATTTCACAATTTCTGCCAGAAATTTCTGGTATGCAAACATTTGAGCACAACTGTATTTCACAATAGTGTAGCTTCTCCAGTAACAAGCTACATTTTCCAACAAGTAGCATTAGTCACATTGATTACTCTGTCTGCTCTGTTGCTGCCTTCGCAATACAAATGCGCTCACCAAAACACTCTCTCTCTCTTTCTCTTATGTAGTGCTGGGAAAACCTGGTGTGTTTAAGGCTAGTGTGGCTGATTATAGCGCCTGGTAATGCCCCTGGTTACAGCGGCTGACCTGACTCAACACCTCGATCCAGCTGTTTGCTTCCATGCAGTTTCCTGCCTGAATGTACAGTGGCTTCTCTGAATGAAATAAAAGTGATTTGATTGATTGGTGACTTTGAAAAAGCTCAAATATAAGATAGTTTTGATTGGCCTTTTTTCTTTTCTTTTTTTGGTAACTATGTAATTTCCATACTTCTATACTTCCATTTTAGACTATAATTCTAAAATGTGAAAACTGTCCTAATAAAGCATGAGTCGTGTGTCCAAAGCTTTTAATTGGTACTGTATTTCTTGGTGAAACAGAACATTCAGAGAGAAACATTGTAGGGCGGGACTTCGTTTTATCCATTGGGGTTTAATTGGATAGACTGGATTGACTGGACATGGAAACACATAGGGACACATTATTATTGGTTAATATTATTTATCCCCACCTGTGTAGCCTTGGTTATGTCAGCAGAAAAAAAGTTTGATGCAGAGGTGAAGTTTATCATTTTGATGAAAGATTATTAAAACATAAGATTATGCAAAATAAGACAAGGAACATGTATTAAGCACACAGAGTCAGTTTTGACTGCATGTTGACTTTAAGATTCAGAACAAATGTGAAAAGCGTGTTAAAATTATACAAACCCTCCATCTTTTGCAGTCTGGAGAGGTTGGAGGAGAAGAAAGAGAAGATTCGTTCTGTCTCTCTGTCACAATCGATGTCCAGTTGAATATTAGCCAGGACTGTCCTATATTGCAGAGTCAGACATTAAAGACAGTAGGCATACGATACATGGTTTCAACACAAATAACATTGTGTATGTGTGTGTATAGTTGCATAAAACAGTGGTTTTCATCTGGTTTAGCTAGAGGACCCAGATTTTACATTGGACATCAAGTGGCGACCCAACACAGTACCAAACCCCAATTTAATGTAGACCTTGTCGTATTTTCTTTTACCATGCATAGTTTTGTTAATAGTTTTTAAGATGAGGGCATGTCATACAACCATATCTGTCAATTTAATCTTCCAAATTTGGCTAGCTTCTACCATGTGACAAATTAATTTGTGCCAATATATCATAGAATTTGACTGGAGGCACAGCCTTTGACATCAACAACAAAAAAATATTGGAGCATCTCTTTCAACATTTGGAGTCACTTTGACCCAGCAACAAGTTTTATGCACTAAGGTAAGAAGGATGATTCTGATGATAAATTATGTTTCTACTCCAAACCACTGCCGAGATATACAGTATCATTTAAATGTTGGCTGAGACTTTCCTTTTTACTTAGTGCATTAAACTCAAAATGACACATATTTTGAGTTTTTTTGGGGGGTCAAAGTGACTCAAAATTATGGAGCAGGTTGCATATGGTTAGCGGCATTTAACATTGTTTTTCGCTGCTGTCTCTGACCCTATCAGAACAGACCCATTTTTGGGTCGCGACCTACCAGTTGAGATCCACCGACATAAAGCAACAAAATCTATATGTATTTGTAATCATATACAGTACTGTATATATTTAGTTACTACAATCTCTTACGCAGTGCAGGGTTTGCAGCCCTCGGCATTCTCATTGGGTTCCTTGCAGCACAACCAGGATCCACTCACATAAGCGGAGGGGTGAAATGCGCTGAGTCGGCCCTGGTTACAGCGGCTGACCTGACTCAACACCTCGATCCAGCTGTTGGCTTCCACGCAGTTTCCTGCCTGAATGTACAGAGGCTTTTCTGAATGAATTACCTGAAACATCTGGAAAAAACACACAAGAGACAGGAGGACGTTACATATGTGTTGCATGTTACACATAGGTCACATACACACTGACAGTAACAAATAAACAAAACACGTGCCTCTGTTGACAGAGATTTACTTTAAATAATACGTCAATGATTGCTAATATAACTTGCTAATATTACAAATGTTAAAATGTTGACATTTATTTTTCTTGTTTACAGCAGTGAGACGTCAAAATGTTACTGTGGTTATCACTATGTAAACTAGGGCTGGGGGAAAATATTGATTTTCCAATTTTTCGCAATCTTCATTTGAACTATCTTGATATTGATTCTTAAATCCCAGGATCGATCTTTTACTAAGTGAGCAACACTCTACAATGCGAGTAAACCAGTCAAATATGTGACTAAATTTTGCACTATGCTGGTAAATCTTCAGATTCCAATCGGCAGTGCTTGAGTAGTATCTTGGCGAAAAATTCAGCACAGAGATCCTTTCACTGCGTGCTGAGAGTAAAAGTTTGGTTTGACTCGTTCTGTGTAATGTGTGTCCAAAGGCGAGAGCTACGCAATCCATTTGTCACTGAAAAATGTCCTTTTTAATACCCTTTATATTGTTTACAGTCAGTTATGGACCAAAAAAAAAAAAAAAAACAAACAAAAAAAACATTTCTTTCTAATCACACACAGTGCGGATGCGGTAAAGAAGCCGTTCGACTCCACTCTCTGTAATGTGCGCTCTACCAAAACACTTCTGTGAGACACTCGCTGAACTGCCGCTATTCTTAAAGAGACAGTACCGTTTTAGCCCATGTTCTACATATCAATGTAAATACTTGTACATAGTAAACAATAAGCATGTAATGATGTGTATATATTAAGAGCTGTCAGAATTAACTTGTTCAGAATTTAACAGGTTCATTTTTCTTAATCGTGATTAACGCATTTACCGTTAATACAATATAAACCAGTATAAACACTTGTTGGAAGGGCGGAACCTTTGTAATGTGTCCGGCTGGAGTCATTAAAGTGACGCACACACCACAACACACACACACACACACCAGAGCCCTTCTACCAAGGGGAGACTACAAGCTTAGCATGAAATAGCATAACGTGGCAGTCTCATGGACATTTCATGGGCGGTACACAGTAGTTGACCATTATGCTCTCTCCTTTGTTAGAGCTGTGGAGGTTGTTATCACACACAACAGCGCTTCCATGACAAAATGATGGAGAAAGGACCACTTAGCGCTATTTGATGTACAAAACAAGCCCACTTGTGATAGAAATTTTCCACCTGTGTAAGGCGCATTTTAAATACCATAGTAGCACGGCAAGTTTTAAATATCACCAAAATGCAGAATGACACATTTTTGTCTGCAAGCGCTCTTCATGTGGAGTTTAACCCTCTGGGGTCGATGGACACGCCGGCGCGTCCTGCTGGATTTTTTCCTCATAACAGCGGAAACAACTTAAAATACTCTGTCATTTTTGGGCATACAGATAAGTGTAAGACATCATTAGAGACCATAAAGGGTCTACTTTTATTTGTGTACACTCACAATATCAACAAAACCTTGTGCTTTTGTAAAATAAAGAAAATAAACAGGGTGCGCTTTCAGCCGTCTGTCTCCGCGAGCATCTTTCTGAAACACGTCACAAAAATTAAATGAAACTCCGCGAATACTTATCAGACAAACATGAAACATATGTCTAAAGAAAGCTTAAAATGTCTAATTTTAAATAAAACAATTCAAATTTAAAACAAATAATCTCCTGCAATGTAATCTGTATGAAACAAAGCAATGTACAATTTCTCCTGGCTCAGCTAATTATTGCTAATGTGATCTACCCACGGGCAGAGGGCGCTATTCATACGGTAATGTGCTGAGGCGATCAATGCAAATGGTAAACACCCCAAAAATGCCTTAAAAAGCATCAAGTTCATTCACTTTTCTGTGCGTTTGGAAGATGGCACGCTACACAGGTGAGGAAGCTCTTCAGCTGTTCCTGGATAGTGATGAAGAGGTCACATTTTCCTCAGAAGAAGAGCGGGGCTCTGATGAGGAACGTTTGAAGAGCGACTTGATCCAGCCGAGGATACAGTTTCGGATGAGTAAGTCTTTACTTACATTAGTTGACATGCTATTTTATATCAACATGTACATATTTTACTAGCTGAACTATTTCCAGACTTGCTAGCCAGGATTCAGTGTATTGAAATTTGAAAAATGTCTTAACAGGCAAGTTTTAGTTACATTTAAATGTTGTTTCAGCTAAAGCAGGTATTTAAATTGTATGCTGTATGATATAAATATGATATGTAATATGATATAAAAATAATATGCATGTTTAGATTATATTTTAACTAGTGTTTATGCTGCCTCATTATCATCAACGAAGCTTGTGCTTGCAAATATCTATTCGGGTGTAAATTTGTAAAATGTGCTGTAAATATGCCCATATTAGAAAATCAGCATATTACAATGATTTCTGAAGGATCATGTGACACTGAAGACTGCAGTAATGATGCTGAAAATTCAGCTTTGATCGCAGGAATAAATTGCATTTTACAATATATTCAATAGAAATATATAAATAGAAAAGTTACTTTAAATTGTAAAAATATTTCACAATATCACTGTTTTTGCTGTATTTTGGATCAAATAAATGCAGTCTTGGTGAGCAGAAGAGACTTCTTGAAAAAACATTAAAAAATCTTACTGATCTAAAACGTTTAAATGGTAGTGTAGGTCTAAAGTTTTTAAGTAAAGTCTTTATGTAAAGAAAATGTATAGTCAGATTATTCTTTAACTTGATTTTGTGAATAAGCTACAAACAATACATTCAATCATTAAGTCTCCTCAGATTCATTATCTCTTAGGGGAGGGGTCTTTGTCTCCTCAGGTGTGAATCACATCAATATTCATGATCATCCACGCCTCCTCGCATATGGCCTTTCTAACACTAAAAGTGTCTTACAAAAGTTAAATGACTATATTGTTTTGTATGAATGAGTGATCAGGATGGTTTTCACATCATTTTTGTAGCACAAACTCTAGGCTACAAGATCCAGTTCTCAAAAGTCTTGTGAACAAATGTTTAGTATGTGTTATATGGCCTTATTTCAGTGACTTAAAATTTAAGTTTTTTCAAAAACCACGCATAAACGTTATTCTCTCAAAAATACAATCATGTACATACATGTTGCTCACATATTATTGTAGCCCAGTTTGTGATGAATACAGTATTATCAGACTTTAGCCATTAATGTTTTTAAGCAATTGAAAAAAGCACAAATGTCAAGGCATGTCAAAACTTCTCCAGGGCCCAAAACACCCTCAGACCCCAGAGGGTTAAAGCGGTGCTGGCGTTGGCAAAGTTTTGAGCACAACTGTATATATGTCCATTTTTAAAAAGCAAAAAATGTGACCAAAATAATGAAAAATGAAAGATAAAATACAAATTAATATTTTTGTAATGTACCAAGTTAGAAGGTCCCCTGTGTAAGTAACACCATTAGCTGAAATAATTTCTTTCATATGTAAGCAATCACTGATTTTATAACTGAAATAAAACTAAATGAATAGAAATTCAATAAAATCAAATCGAAATCGGAAACTAATCAAGAGATTGTGAATCGGAATCGCATCAAAAAGGGAAATCTGTATCAATACCCAGCCCTGATGTCAACTCACGCAAGTTCAGAAAAATCATAATTTGGGGGAGTCACTACTGCGTTTAAGTCCAGTTGTGACTCCCATAACTCTGCAGTGTGTACGTGGCCGTGGATTTGCAAGAACACACAAATGCAATTGAGAACTACTCACGTTTTTGCGATTAAAGGCACTTTCTTCCAGTTTCTCGACACCGAGGATGTTTTTCACAGGAATAACACACAGTGCTTCTTTCCCTGGACACACAAAAATATACACTCATTCATGCAGTTTAAATAGCACATTTAATCACCTGTATGAGAAACAAAAATCAATTTTTTTTATTTTTATCACATTTATAAGGACGATGAAGATTAAAGTTCTAGTCCTTCAATCTGATTGGCCAAGCGGCATTCCAAGAGTGCCTCGTGCCTTCGGTCGAATCACAGCCATACTGATATTCGGAACAACAACATGATTGCGAATATAATATTGCTTAAATATGCACTGTTGCTATTCAATTAATTTAAAATAAAACACAATTACAGAGCACAGACCTCAGTGGGTGGGAATGTTTGGGTCTGTTTCTTGCATATACACATATTCAAACATCTGGGGACCGTGGTTCATAAACAGACTCTAAATCTCACTTGGTATCATGTAATGACCCGTAACGCAGTCCAGCCAACACAAACACACAGCTGTTTCTCATGCTCATTCTACAAATTTGATAAATTCCTATTTTTATCTCCTCAGCTGACTTGCAACATTTTGTCCACAGAACAGCCAAAATAAACAGATGCTTGAGAACCAGAGCTGTACACACAAATACAACTTTTAAGCAGGTTTAAAGGATGTCAGCCCATTGTGTTCTCTTTGTAATTGATCTTCTTTCCTAAGTTTTATCTGGTCTGCATTGCCACAAACTGGCTGGCTGTTTTTCCTGTTCCTTTTCATTGCAAAAATCCTATTTTTGTTTTCCAGTAAATATCTTAATCATACTTAAATCAAGATGAATTTACCTGACAAACAAAAAAGTCCAATGTATTGCAAGTTATGTGGAGACCCCTTCAGGCTATGATCTGTTCTGTGACAGACTGGTTTGACTTAACTAGTGTATTCTGAGTGCGAAAATTGCATTTACTAAAAAAATCCACCCTAAATTTAAGTAAATTTGATGCTGTTTTTCTCAGCTGCAATACTGGTGTAGTTAATGCGTTTTGCGTTTTTGTAAAGCAGGATAGTTTCTGTCTACAAAGATACCCTCATCTGGTTGGTCTTTGAAGGCAGCATATATGCATCCTTTACTGCTACATACTGTTTCTCTTAATCCTGTGCGTGTGGTTCGCGGTTGGTTAAAAGCATAAAAAGGGCATCTGAATGAGCAACTGAAAGCAGTAAAAAAAAAAAAGTTTCATCAGGAGGTGCCTTCATACACAGAGCGATGCATGCAAGTACGTTTACATTCACACCAATACGCTGATACCTACAAAAATTTGCCTAAAGTATTATGTTTTTTGACATCAAAACAAATAGTCATACGCACAACATTTGTGCACACTGGATAAGCTGGTAAGAACACCAGTAAAGTTGTTTACAGTACATGCAACACAAAATCTTGAAATTGGGCAAAAATCGATGTGTGTCGATCAGTTTATTCTTAAGCCAATTACGATACTACATCGATAAAGGAAAACCTTTAAAGGAATATTCTGGGTTCAATACAAGTTAAGCTCAGCATTTGTGGCATAATGTTGCTCACCATAAAAAATTATTTCAACTCGTCCCTCCTTTTCTTTTAAAAAAGCAAAATTTTAGGTTACAGTGAGACACTTACAATGAAAGTGAATGGGGACAATTTGTGGAGGGTTTAAAGGCAGAAACGGTTGTTTTTACAGTCGTTTTAGGGTGTAAGGCTAGGTGCCAAGAGAACTGTAACCCAGCACACGCCCACATGGAACAACGAAAGACTTCCGGGAAAAACAACGCTTAAACTCTCTCACAAGAAGGATCTGCACCTGAGAAAACAGACATCACTGTGTGAAAAACCCAAATTCCTTCTTAACAAACATTTGTCCACCTGAGACATCCTGCCATCCTCATTCTACCCCCACAAACTCCAGCTGTTCTCTATCCCCCTTGTCTCCCCCATAAGGTCCACACACAGCACACACACACACACACACACACACACACACACACACACACACACACACAAGAGGTATATGTGAAAATGTAACAAAGAAAACAATGAAAACAAAGAATGCAACTATATGTGTTTGATATCATTTAAGAGGTCTCTGTGCGACTGGTATAATGGTCTCTTTCCCATGTCAGTAAAACTAATGGTGACAAAGTTATAAGGTCTTTGCCAAATACTGCATTATTCTGGAGGTCTACCCCCCTCCTTGACCTACAATTTAAATGATCTCCTGTATGTTAATAAGGTTAAATCCCAGGAACTCAAGAACCCATTCACCCTCAAATTCTCATTGTTCAAAGGTTAATACCATTTGGTACACACTGTTTATTCTGTCTGGGTATTTAAGGAAAGTTGGCAAGAAGCTCAGGGAATCTGTAAGCCAGATCTCCCATGCTTTGCCGTTGCATGTTGTTTTGTCAGGTATGTTTCTGTGACTTGTCTTTTATTTTTAGAAATGTTTATTTATGTGTGAAATTGGCTTTGATTGACTTTGTAACTTGCGTTTTAAATCCTACCTGGCAAATAAACTTTTTTATTTATTCTGTATTCATCTGAAATAATTTATCACCAGTAGATTCGAGGGATGCCTTTTGTTACCGCAAACTTATGTCCAGGATAATGATCATTACTGGAGCTTATGAATAGGAGAAAACCATGTAAGACTACCAGTCACTGCTTATCACCGTCTTAGCAAGTTGTATGAAACGTGAATAAATAAAACTATCATCTGGTTATGAGCAAGCAGTAGGCAGCCGAACCAGATGATATTAGTAAACCCTGCAACCTCTGACTATGAACGGACTGGCAAATTTGTGTCTGACATTCGGGACCCAAATGAAAGGATAATGAAAATGAAGATGATTCAGAGTAATCAATAACTTAAAAAGATCAAATTAAAAGAATGATCAGAAGTTAATTAGAGCTGTAATCTAAATTAGAGGTCAATTTAAATTGGTGTCAGATTAATATAATATTGGAGTCAATAAAATTAATAACAGAATCAATTTGTAAAGTGTAAATTAACAAAAACTGCTTTACTTCAGCGCTCAGAAAAGACAGAAAAACGCAGAGACCTTCAAAGGACCATTTATTGAAGTTCCACTCCGAACCGATAAGTGTCTGTCCTTTACAAGGGTTTATGGCGTTAGGTCGTCATGGCAACTAAGTTGTACAATTGGATATAACTTTACACAGATAAGGTTATTAAGTGATTTTATCACACTAAAATCATGTTAACACACATAGGGCACAATTTTTTTACGCGCCTTAACTCATTAGCGCAAAGTCAATGGGCATGGCCAGGAAGTTTTGTGCAAGTGTACGTAAGTCTAGGCGCAAGTGGGTTTGGCGAAATCACACGTGCAATGGAGGTTCTTCTCCAGCACTGCCTGCATCCTATAATACAGTCAAACAAGTCAAACTATAATACCCTGTCAAGCAACAGTGATATAAACAAAGACAGTACATAAGAAGTTGACTGTATGCAATGAATTAAAAGAATAAAATTATGGATTTACATTATTTTGTGCATCCTTGTTAAATGGGACACGTTCCTTTTATAAACAAGGAAAATGTGGTTCAGGATATGGATGTAGGCTCTGTTAAATTACAGAGAATTTAAGTATTAATCATTTTAATCTACTGACACACAAATCATGGCTAGTATTATTAACAGTGATTGTATCCACACGCACTTTACTTCTAACAGTCGACAATATGTTTCCATCCAAGGTTTTTTTTACGACAAAAAGCGTAGTGCATCAAAAGTTTACCGATATAGCTGATGGAAATGCAAATTATGTTGTGTCGACATAATATTTTTCAGTTTAACTCATACTGTTATGGATTGGTCTTAACACCTGCACAGATCCGATGCTATAAACACATCTGCGTCATGACACTTCCAGGAGTGCCAACACAAATATCTCGTATCATGCACCTGTCATCGACAAGTGCAAGGAGAACAAAAGAATGTCCACTGTTTGTGATTAATTTAATCACGGTAGCCATTTGTGTATTTATTAAAGTTGCTTTTCCACACCATTCAAAATAATAGACGGCAGTCATGGAATTGGAAAATGGAAAAATAAAAATAAACCAGGACCTCTAGAAAATGTAACACAAATCTCATAATTTTTTGTTTCAATAAACAGCTTCAATAGCGATCATCAGGGACATTATTTGATGTTCTATACTTTCAGAATTTTACTTCCATTGTAAGTGCTTCACTGGAATTGTATAATATATATATTTTTTTTAATAAAGGAGGGTGAATTTTAATAATTTGTTGTGGTAAAACAGCATTATGCAACAAATGCTGTCATTAAGCTGAACTTGTATTGTACAAGGAATATTCCTTGAAGGTGTTGACATGACCACACACGCTGGCTTATTAACCACAATTGGTGTGAGAATGTCCATGTAAACGTGCTCATTGACAGACTGGGCAGTGAAGCAGAAAGGCAGCTGCTTTAGCTTTTGGATGCAGACCATACTTGTGTGATGGTGACATATTAAATGTTGATGCTGATATATAATGCTTTGCTGTCTCCCCAGAGAGACATTTACAACAGTTATAGGGGTCAAGTTGAGTTTAGCCAGTATAGCCCTATGTTCACTTTCTGCAACTGCTGTAAGCTCCCACTTCACGGACAGAATAACCTCATAACATTCTCAACCTCTCCGATCAGTTACATGCAGGATGGTTATAAATGAAGGGTACATGTCTACAGCAGTCAGTCCATCAATCTAGTTGGTACCAATTCCAGTAAAATTCCACGATTCTCGATACCAATTTCGATACCACAGAAAACAGGTAATATGTTACTGAACACACTTCTTTAGCCTATTAAAATGTTACATTTCAAAGCATTAAAACAATAGCATGTTTAATTCAAGTGTTTCTCAATTAAGTAAAAATTGCTTAAACTTTTTTTTTTTTTTTTTTTTTAAGTAGGACCCTATGAAATCAGTTTTATTTTTTTCTAAATTCCACATTTCTTTTTTTTTCCTGAATTCCATATTTTAAAGTTTCATTCAATGTCATCATCAAAAACTTGCAACAGCACTCTTGCTTATGAGATAAAGATTCAACAGAATAATAACAATGAAATAAAGGAGCCACAGAATTGAGTCGGTGCTCGGTTCTTCCGGTATTGCAGAAACACTGGTATTGTTACATCTTTTTTATTTTAGTATCAAATTGGTACCGAAGTACCGGTACCTTTGACACACTATTTAGCACTATATTTACAACAGTCCAGCAGGACGCAAAAGAAGGTCAAACCAGCATGTTGGCTTGTGCAGAGATTTTAACGCCAAATGATGTTTATTATGACAACAACGGTAAACATGAAGTGTGTGTGGACACCAAGATTAAAAGTTGGTGACCTTGAAATTCACGTCACATGTTGGCCTCTCGTTTCACAGGACAAAGGAACTACAACTACTGAGAATTACAGCCTGAATGCCATGCAGTTATACTGTAAATATATATACAAATTGTTGCGTTACAGTATGTTTTTTTTGTTTTTTTGGATTTTTCCCCTTTTTCTCCCAATTTGGATGCCCAGTTCCCAATGTGCTTTTAAGTCCTTGTTGTCGCGTAGTGATTTGCCTCAATCCGGGTGGATCGTCAACCCGCGCATCTTATCACATGGCTTGTTGAGCGCGTTGCCACGGAGACATAGGGCGTGTGGAGGCTTCACGTCATCCACCGCGGCAACCATGCTCAACTCGCCACGCGCCCCACCGAGAAGAACCACATTATAGCGATCACGAGGAGATTACCCCATGTGACTCTACCCTCCCTAGCAACCGGGCCAATTTGGTTGCTTAGGAGACCTGGCTGGAGTCACTCAGCACGCCCTGGGATTCGAACTAGCGAACTCCAGGGGTGGTAGCCAGCATCTTTACCACTACATTATGTTTTTAATATTAAAAATGCCGAATCCGAATCCCGAACGATCCCCTCTCCCCCACCAATTAAATTAATGATAGGAGCCACATGAATGAATTCACCACTGGCTCAATAAAACAACTAACATTATGCACTTGTTCACAAGAATAGATTTTCCTTGGAACAGGAGCAAAACATAATCTGGTAATGTAAGTATCAATGCATCAGAGGAGTAATCACCTCAAGTTCTCAACAAATGTATCCATTTTATCCTAAACCTATAAAACTTGCAAATACAAAACAAAAAATATAAGACAATAATATTGTGGTATAGGATATTCACCTAATATTAAAGCTATATGTATATTACGAAAACTTTGAACGTATATTTAAAGTGTGATTTTAATTTGAACTCTAGTCAAAGATCCCTGAGGTTCTGGGGTCTATTTTGAAAGAACAAGTTTTCCAAAGGAAAAACTCCCTGGGTTTACCCACATTCTGAGGGTGTTTGGTGCTCTGATGGCTCTTCAGAACGATATGGAGGAAAAAACTGTATGTGTTAAGTTGCTGGATAATGCGATACGCCCAGTGATAATCCTATGATGATGTCATCAGAACACGTGGAACATCGGCACCCCCACTGCCAAAATATACTGTAGCTTACTGAATTTTGTTGAGGAAAAAAAGGACTGTCTATTCCAGGGAACACAAATATAATTATGTGACAGATCGCGGCAGCTGCCCATTCAACGGGAACGGGGCGCAATGCTCTCTCTCTCTCTGACTTATAGCATGAAAAAAACATGAATGAATATCAGAGGTCATGTTGAATGATACAATGCAATTTCCTGAAATATATCATATCTCATGTATTCGCCCAATCTGTTAATGTTGAAATGACATGGAGAATATCTTCGTAATTGACACCAAGTGACAATCGCACGCACAGTTTGTTCATGTTTCATTCGCTAGTCTCTCACCATAAATCACACACACAATTCACACTTTCTCCACTGCCTCATGAAACCAAATTCATTACAAATAATTAAATAATATTAAATCCACATCCAAATGAATAAATAAAACCAAATAAATCCTCGTTTCCTTTTTACCACGTTTTTCTCTTCTACCTGATGCTTTGCCATAGTCACTGATTTGGTTTGGATAGCTAACCTGTAGTTTTGATCGTTGCTCAGTACTGCACATTTTAGTACAAGCAATTTTGTAGTGTCTTAAAAAAAAAAAAAATGCATCCTTACCACTGTCACGAGATGCACACCTTAAAAAACAGCCTATGTTAGACATACCATATGTATTGTCTTTTCATATATCTCATAAAGTATTAAATACGATTAAAATACTCAAAATGGCCCAATCTGATTGTGCTTTATTACAAAAATAATTGTAACTTTTTACACATTGCATTTTTTCTTCTTGTAACCCTCAAAATAGAGAGAGCTTCGGAACCCCCCATGAAGCTCTGGTGACCCCCAGGTTGGGAATCACTGCATTAAAGGGATAAACAAAAAAACAAACAAATTGTTGGTAATTAAAATTATACCACAAATGCGGTAGATTCAGCTTAACTTGTATCAAACCCGAAAAATAACTTTAAAAGTAGTGCAAGTCCCCACTTATCAATGGTTAACTCGACATAACAAATTCAGGTAATGACTGTCAAAAAGTGTCTAGCCATCTGCATTATATAGGCCATCACACACCCTGATTTCAAGTTACTGACATCAGCCATTAAAAAACACACTGATTTACAATATTCACAATGCTACAAACTGCAAGTAGGCAAAAATATTTTTACTCGTTACCCAACACATTTATAAATACACACCCATGACATAAAGGTTACGTAACTCAAATAGTGGAAACAGAATGTTTCACATCCAGAAGAGCTGACACAAACATGAATGTAAAACTGAGAACCGGAGCAACAAACACAATCCAGGCTCAGCCATTGCCATTGTCAGCAAAAACAACTGTCTGCAGTTGAACGCACATTTTTTGGCCTAAAAATAGAAAATTCAATAGGCCATAGAACGTGGTCTTTAGAAAAACACATCAGAGCTGGAACCACTCACCTTTCTGCTTGTGATAGGACAGCTCTTGATTGGTCACTCGTAACCAGCGCTTCTTAAAGTTCTTCTTTCCAATTCGCTTTCTGCCCTGGGCTCGTTTATGTACCTCTCTGTTAAAAAACATTCACACATATGTAAAAATTAGGTTTCCTGCAAACTCATAATGAGGTAAACTGAAATGCATTTACAAACAGAATTGATCAGTTGCCATCTTCTACGTACCCTTCCTTCAGCACAAATGAGTCCTCTACTCCATTGGACTCCTTTGACACATTAGAAGAGATCTCATCTAAGAACTGAAAAGAGAATAGACATGAAATTTTGAGGTGAAATGATTCTTTTATGTGAGAAGAGTGTTTTAACCTATATTTCTAGTGTTTGTTGAGGTGGTCTGCTAAAAATACTTACCTTTTTAACTTTTTCTATACATTCGTCTTCTTGGAATAACTTGAAGAAATCGTACATATAGGTTTCTTTAAAGCTAGACTGAAGAAAAAAAACAATTCCAGAAGGTCACAACAAAAACATGAAAAGGGACTTTCTGAAAGTTCTTCCCTTCCCAGCACATGAGTGGACTGTATGACTTATAGTTGACGTACCAGTTTGTTCTTGGAAAGGCTGCCCCAGCTGCCCAGAGACTGGATGGTTTTAGAGATGAGAGTAAGAGTGCGCGTAATTTCAGGGTCCTGAGAGAGAAAGGGAGAGGTGATTTTCTGAACTTAAGTATTATCTTAAGTGCATTCTTTACTTGTAATCATTTTATGCTCCAAAGATCTTGTGACGTTAACACGGTCAATGTCACAAATTTGCTTACATTTGATTTGTGACCTAGAAATAGTGAAAAATCCTAAACATTTCAAATTCATTTTAAATAATATGATATAATTAAGGTTGTATTTTTTTTACATTAGTTAAAGGGATAGCTGACCCAAAAATGAAAATTCTCTCATCATTTGCTCACCCTCATGCCATCCCAGATGTGTGTGACTGACTTTCTTCTGCAGAACACAAACAAAGATTTTTAGAAGAATATTTCAGCTCTGTAGGTCTATACAATGTAAGTGAATGGTGACCAGAACTTTCAAGGACCAAAAAGCACATAATAAAAGTAATCCATACGACTCCAGTGGTTAAATCAAGGTCTTCTAAAGCAATCCAGTCAATTTTGGCTGTGAACAGACCAAAATGCATCTCTTTTTTCACTGTACATCTTGACATCTGCAGTCTCCTTGCCGATCATGATTTCAAGCTTGGTTACACTTACTTACGGCATCTAGCGCTCTGCATATCCATCAGTGTAATCGAGCTTAAAAACATGATCGTGCCTAGAGACTGCATTGGCAAGATTTAATGTGAAAAAGGAGTTATATTTTGGTCTGTTTTTATCCAAAACCAAATGGATCACTTCAGAAGACATGGATTAAACCACTGGAGTCTTATGGATTACGTTTATGTTGCTTTATGTGCTTTTTGGAGCTTGAAAATTCTGGTCACCATTCTCTTGCATTGTATGGACCTACAGAGCTGAAATATTCTGCTAAAAATCTTCAATTGTGTTCTGCAGAAGAAAGAAAGTCAAACACATCTGGGATGGCATGAGGGTGAGTAAATGATGAGAGAATTTTCATTTTTGGGTGAATGATCCCTTTTTGCATTAGGTATCATGAACTATCAATGAACAATATTTTTAACAGCATTTATTAATATTTGTTAATGTTCATTTCTAAAAAAAAAAAAAAATACTATTGTTCATTGGTTGTTCATAATGCTTTAAAGCATACACAAGTATAATGTCAATGCATCACATTAACTTCAAAATGTTAATGTATACAACTTTTAATTTTACAGTTGTACAAGTATACTGTATGTTGAAATTAACCTGAACCAAGATTAATAAGTGCTGTAAAAGTATAGTTCTTTCTTACTTCATATTAATTATTGTAGTTAACTAATGTTAACAAACACAACCTTATTATAAAGTGTTTCCATTTAACTGTTATATTTAACTTTCTATTTATTTCCAGGTTTAAATAGAATTTAAAGCCCAGATTTTCAATGTAGAACTAGACTTTTGAACCCCACTGCATGTTTTGCTAATATTTAGGCTAACAGGATTATATTATTCAAGATTTCATGTCCATGCTTGTTTTTTTTTTTTGTGGTTTTTTGTCCCCTTTTCTCCCAATTTGGAATGCCCAATTCCCACAACTTAGTAGGTCCTTGTGGTGGCGCGGTTACTCACCTCAATCCGGGTGGCGGAGGACATGTCTCAGTTGCCTCCGCTTCTGAGACCGTCAATCCACGCATCTTATCATGTGGCTCGTTGTGCATGACACCGCGGAGACTCCCAGCATGTGGAGGCTCATGCTACTCTCTGCGATCCACGCACAACTCACCACACACCCCACTGGGAGCGAGAACCACTTAATCGCGACCACGAGGAGGTTACCCCATGTGACTCTACCCTCCCTAACAACCGGGCCAATTTGGTTGCTTAGTAGACCTGGCTGGAGTCACTCAGCACACCCTGGATTCAGATTCACGACTCCAGGGGTGGTAGTCAGCATCAGTATTCGCTGAGCTAACCAGCCCCCTCAATGCTTGTTTTCTTAAGATATCTCTTTAAACATGTTAGCTCTACTAAAAAAAATTATGTTACAGAAAAATAATATTTGTCTAGTGTCTGTGGGCTTCTGTATTTTTGGAATCAGTTATTAGTTTGGTGCAGCTGTGAACTTGAAATCTCTGAACTGTTCTAGGATGTGCTTCTTATTTTGCCAATTAATCAGCCCTTTGCAAATCAAAGCGCATGTGGATGGAATCCAGTTGAATCATTTAGCTCTGATTCAAGAAATCTCTAGCTGCACATATTTTTGAGTCTGCCTTTGGCATAGATTTTATTTCAGCATGGGAGCGTTTACAATTGCATGGCTATGCACTCATGCAGCTTAGAGGAAATGTTGGTCATAGCTTTCTCATTAAAAACAGGAGTGTCTCAATGGGTCTTTCCTGGCATGAATATATGAGTCACATATTAAATAAAGGAACTATATGTATGTTACAGTTTGATAACTTGTTTGGGGTATGCTGTGATGTGGCTCTTTATGTTGTGCACTCACAGGATGATGCGACTGCAGCTGAAAGGTGTGTGGAGAGAGAACAGCCACTGCAAAGAATCGCAGAAATATGAAACTACTAACAGCAGAGTACTGCACATGAGGATCCGCTGTTGGAGAGAGAAAGAGAGATTTGTTAAAGTCATAACTGAGTCTCTGGCTCCTCCTGGTGTTCAGAATCGACAACATTGGCTCTCATTCACTAACTGTGCATATACAAGTATATGTGCGTAAGTCCTGTACACAAAACTTTTTAAACAATGATTCATAAATAAGTTCACACTCATTTATTCTATGATAAAATTTAGAAGCAACTCAAACCACAGGTAAGCAAAGATCACAGACTCCCATGGGTTAAAGGTTAAAGGTGTTAAAGGTGCACTCAGTAATATTTCCTCATTAAAAAAGTTGAACTCCTAAAGACATGAATTGTAATTTTGCAATATATGTATAAAATCATGACCTCTCACATTAAAATGAAGACTCCAGTCATATCAGTAACCTTATAAAAGCTGTTTTATTCTACATGGAGAGGGTCCGCACATGGGGGCTGCCATGTTAGAATCACATGACCAGCCGAATACTACTCGCTTATTCTCAGTAACCGTCCTGTTATTTGACACTTTCACTCACTGATTAAAGTAATCATTTCTACAATGACATCTGAAACTGAAAACTATTGATTTTAAATGATGCAGCATCCAAGCCGCTAGGTGTCAGTGTAAGTCCAAGATGACACAAAGACAAAAGTTACTGAGTGCACCTTTAAGGTGAAATGTTTATTATTTTTTTACATTATAATAACTAAGCTGGGACCCATTTTATATTAGGTGTCTTTAACTACTATGTACTTAAGCATTTATTACAATGTACTTATTATTTGCATACATGTTGTTGCATTGTACTTTAAAGTACTTGCATTAAATTACATTTGTGGTTCCACTGTTAACCTTAACCCCTAACCTTAAACCTAACCTCTACATAGGGCTGTCATGATTATGAAATTTGGGTGACAATTAATTGCCAAACAAATAATTGTGTTTATGATGATTAATTGTCTGTTTTAAGTATTTCACAATTAATTGTCATATAAATTAGCATATTTCTTAAAGCGCATGTTTGTTTCACACACACACCTTAAGAAGTCATTTTTACATATTTAATTCAAATATATAAAACAAACAATAAAAAAGTGATATACGCATGATTTCCTTTTAAGTCTTTAAAAGAGTATGAATGATATGAAAAATAATGTTTTAAATATCAAAATATTTCGAAACACTTAATATATGTCTCTTTTTGGTCAGCTATAGTTTTGGCCAATTTGACATTTACACTGTTGTTTTTGGAACTCATAAAAAGTATATATTTTTTAAATAAAAAATATTTAATATAAAATATTGATTTTTCTTATATTTTTCTTATATAATCTAATATATTATATTATGCAATAGTAAAACATTTCTGTCCTAATTTCTTCACTTTCATACGTTATTTTAATACTCTTTGATTAAACCCACAAGTTCTTATTTCTCATAAAGGAAAACCTCTGAGATTTCGTTTCATCATTTTATCACTCACTGTGTGTCATTAACACTGTGTATGAACCCGCTTTGACCAGGAACATTTACCATTATAAGATCCCTAAATTAAAGTGCGCTGGGCGCACACACCAGAGCGCTTGAGAAGCGCTTCACATCTGCGGTGTGGCTCAATGAAGCTCGGAGTTCAAACGTGCTGTTCATTGCATTTATATATTAGCTTAAAATTTCCTTATTTGGGCATTAAAACGTGATTGTCAAAATAATCGCGGTTATCTCATATAACGATTATTTCATAATTGCGACAGGCCTACCCCTACCCCTATAACCCCTAACTCTCCTCCTAAGCCTACCTGTCCCTCAACCTCAGTAGCAGCAAATGGACCCTAAGCTGAATAAAACAAAGAGACCCAACCATAATCCTTGATGTGTGTTACAGTTTGATCTGGAGTTGGTTCAGGATCAAGTGTAGTCTAGACCTATATAAAAGGTATTTATTGTGTTTCTGGTTTTGAGAATGGCACACTTGCTTTACAGAAAGATCTTTCTGTACATGCTCTCAGGCAAGAGCACATCATTAGAGAGTGCAAGGATATGTTTGCAGAGAGTGACCAAGCACCATGCACTACCAGTTGAGCTACAGGAACATAAACATACAGGAAATGAGAGCGCATTTGTGTTTGTGTGCGTGCCTCACCTGGAAAGCGTTTAGAAGCGAGCTGTCGGAGTGACCTGAAGACGTCACACATGAGGGGAGGACAACTGGAGCTGGACTGTGTTATAGATGTAAAAACCTTCTGTACGTATCCCTGCAGATTCTCCTGAGAACACACAAACACCAACATGATCAGTGTTAACCTCCTCAGTGAAATTACTGACGAAAATGTTCGTTGACTAAGGGTTCATCAGCGATACAGATAAAGAAATATCTAGAAAAAATGAATTAATCTAATGCAATAATCCAGAATGTTGGGTGGATCATTATCAAAATATGGTGACAAACATGTCCCTTGATTTTCAGTCATAAAACCTATCAAATAGTCAAGAAAGGCATCATTCTATAACCTAATCTTTTATTAAATAAAACGAAATGGTTTGACTTTTTCTTTTTTACACATTTAAAAAAAATCATAGTTAATAATTTAAATATGTCATTGGTGTTACATTGTTTAATGTCCATGTGAAACATTTTTATTGAAAAAAAAAAAAAAGAAAAGATTTTATGGTATGATTTATTGATTTAGTCTTATCAGTGCTGTTGACAACATCTTAGAAAATTCATCTTTTAAGAGAATTTGTCACTGGAAATGGAAAATGACCCGGGTAATTCCAGTATTGAACAGAAAAAACTGAACATCGACAAAACGAAGCAATTTACAAACAGGTTAATTACCTCATTTAAATGCATCCTATATATGTTCATGAGATTAATCAATATATCCACAACATATATGTAATATTATAACTTACCTACATGAACAGGTTACAAGTTACATGCTTGTCAAAATGCGTAACTTTTGCTGTGAATATACAGTTTCCGTAAAAATGCGCTACACACAATGCAATAACCTAAACTGGCTGAAACACTGAACAATCTTTAAAGCATGAAGAATTCAGAATAAAGTAACTTCTAAAAAGTAGCTAATAATTCATTATATTCTTTATTATATGCTATTATTTCAGGAGGTCAGGTTTGCACAAAAAAGACAAAAAAAAAAAAAGTTTTATTTTGTACGCATCTTTTATATGTTTGATACACGTTTAAATTAATAAATGTTTAAACCTTTTTCTAAATGTATGAATATTTGGTTAAAGTTTGGTCTGTTACAGTTTGACACACTTTTTTGTAATTTTTCACATTATCACCAATTAAAATATGTTATTTTTCTTAGAAAATTACTAAAACTGACTAAAATAAACATATATATCATGACAAAATATTGACTACAGTATATTTAAAAAAATATTAATAAAACAAAAAACTAAAGGGCTGTAAATCAATTAAAATTTTAAATAAAATTAATTCAACGTATGCCGATTAATTAATCGAATTAAATCGCAATTAATCACTGAGATGAGGAGGAGGGCGTGGCCGGGCCGTGATGGAGCATGGCTGGCGCTGAATCAGCTGATCAGCGGGAAAGCGAGATAAGGGGCAGCCGGAGACTCCAGTTCGAGAGAGACGCACGTGGCCGCGTTGCATGTGTGTCTGTTTATTGTTTAAGTTCATTAATGCATTAAAGGTTTATGTTGATTGTTCAGCCGGTTCCTACCTCCTCCTTGCCCATCCCTTACCTGTTACAGTGGTGCCGAAACCCGGGAGGAAGGAGAGATGTGCCTCACCTCTGCCATCCACCAGGGGAGCAGCCGCGGCTGTCTGCCTGGGGACAGAGGGGTCGCTGCCGGCCGCCGAGAGCCGGAGGAACCGCGGCCGTCTGCCGAGAATGGGAGGAGCGGTTCTGTCCGCCAGGGGCCAGAGGACTCCCTGCCGTCCGCCGGGGGAGGAGCAAGCTGGTGTCCGCCAGAGGGCGGAGCAGCAGTTGAGGACTGGTTGACAGCGTGTCCAGTAGCTGACAGAACGCCGGAAGGTCAGCGTCTCCCCCTCCAGAGATGGGGGGGAGTTAGTCAGACCGGTGGCGCCCCAGCCTGAATCAGGTGGGGGAGGAGTGTGACGAGGAGGAGGGTGTGGCTGGGCCGTGATGGAGCACAGCCGACACTGAATCAGATGATCAGTGGGAGAGCAAGATAAGGGGCAGCCGGAGACGCCGGTTCGAGAGAGAGAGAGATACACGCGGCTGTGTTTCATATGTGTCTGTTTATGTTTGTTTAAGTTCATTGTTTAAGATCATTTATGCAATAAATGTTTATGTTGATTGTTCAGCCTTTTTCTGCCTCTTCCTTGCCCATTCTTTACCTGTTACAATCGCATACATAAATATTTGCTGAGAAAGCCCCTAAAATAACACTAATTCAATACATTATGATTAAATAATTATAAACAGTTATATTTAAATAATTTTAATAATAATAAAAAAAAAAAAATCATTTGCCTACAGTTCACAGCAATCCATTTTGCAATTGAATTCGTCAATCAGTCCGAGATTTATTACAAGGGCTTGTCTAAGGACGCGTCAATGTACACCTGTGTCAGATGGATGCTTTTGGAGCATCTCAGTTGCGTTGTGTCATAATCGTACCATTTTTAGGTTGCTGCATCAAGTTTGAAACTTAGAAAAACACGTCTTGAGATCCCTATGTTCGGATTTGCAAGAACTCGTTCTCATGTTGTGCTGTCGCTAGTGTCAAGCAAGCCTGAGTATGGTTTGTTGTCTGTACAGCTGGAGTTTTGCTTACTGCCCCCTGCTGAAAACAGATGGTACATCAAGCTTGAACTGCTGGAAACTGACAAACCTAGTGTAAAAATTAACACTGAACATGATTTCATCCTGTAGATATTCCTACTGTATGTAGTGGCACATAACTGTAGTTCTATCATACGTACATTTTGGTACCTTTTCACAGCCATGAAACGTACAACATCAAAGTAACGACAGCATCTAAATGCTTTTATATTTGAAAAGTCTGTAGACACAAATATTTATGAATCCATTGGGGTTAAAAGAATCTGAATCTGAATTTTTTTTTTTTTAAACACTCACGTTTTAATGTCTATTCAAAAGAACAAATATGAATGTGTAAAAATGACAAACAAATATCTACGAATATTAAAGGGATAGTTCACCCAAAAATGAAAATTCCTTCATCATTTACTCATATCAGATGTGTAGGACTTTCATTCTTCAGCAGAACACAAATGAAGATTTTTAAAAGAATATTGCAGCTCTGTAGGTCGAAACAATGTAAGTGAATGGTGACAAGAACTTTCAAGCCAAAAAATATTATAAAGGCGGCATAAAAGTAATTGAAAAATGTATCCGTTTCTCACTCAACATTATTGCATCAGTGTAGAAGACATATATTAAACCACTGGAGTCGTATGGATTACTTTTATTCTGCCTTTATGGGATTTTTGGAGCTTCAAAGTTCTGTCCACCATTCACTTGCATTGTATAGACCTACAGAGCTGAAGTATTCTTCTAAAAATCTTAATTTGTGTTCAGCAGAAGAAAGCAAGTCATACACATCTGGGATGACATGAAAGTAAATAAATAATGAGGGAATTTTCATTTTTGGGTGAACTATCCCTTTAATGAGATCGCTCTGCAAACACAAATACACATGCACAATGTAAGTGCATTACTGTACTTGCATTGTTTTGTTTACACACTTGTTCAAGAACAAGTCAAAATGATTTTCTGTGGTTATCAACAGCATGCTACAGATGCTGTCAACAGAGCTTAACTTGTATTTGCAGATGAAAAAAAGTCTCCAACATAAATATAATATTACGGCAGCTTGTACACCGATAATATGCACAAAAATTGAACAATTCAACAACAAAAAACAAAAAAGAAAACGACTCCTCACCTTGTTGACCTCCACGTTGTCACCCTCTCTCAGCTTGATGGGGTCGATCTCACAGGTTTTATTTGATTCAAAGATCTGTAAAAGCAGAATTACAAAAACAACTCAATTTAAACAGCATTGGTAGCCCAGTCTACAGTACATTTTCGAGTTAACAACTGAAGTATATCTAAGTCACAAATCTTGCTTGCCTGACCTCATTAAGAACAGGTTTGAGGGTGACGGACAAGTAACTTCGGCCCACAATTTTCATCATATCATCAATACAGCGAGTGGCCAGAGAATTCCCTCTGAATATGGTGTTGGCCTCTCTGCACAGATAAACACAGGATATTTTAAAGATATTTCTCCGTTCTAAATCCCTAACTATGAGCAATAGTAATAGCATAGCTTGCAGTAGCAAAAACCATTAATTAACTTAAAAACAACAGAAGTCTAGGATGTTCCAGTCTAGATAACTAGATAAACGTGTGACTGAACTGTGTGTTCTCCAGCTCCAGTGCGGCTACAGCTGTGAGGAAGGGCAGCAGTCTATTGTGATGGAGCAGCAGTCTGACCACAGGAAGGAGAGCTTCATACCCCACACTCTCCCTGCAAACATCTCCCAGAACATGAGCTGCAGATGCCGAGATTGGCTAGACACCAAAAGAACAATGACACAATTAGCCTGACTTTTCATTCATAAGGCTTGAAGTGAGATGTCAGCGTGTGTATTCTCCAGGCAGTGGGGGGGGCTGTCGTACCTTGACATCTGGGGATTTGAGCATTAGGTTGCGTAGGGCCGTGTAGCAGGCCGAGGGTAGAACGTTGTCCTCAGTGTACGTTACATTCAGTCTTAGAGAACCCAGATCATCAGGCTTAGACTTCGTACCGTTTCCTTTAGGCTGCAACAAGTACCTATGAAACAGAAAACATACAGAAATGTCTCCTTTTTATTTATTTTTATTAGGGCTGTCAATCAATAACAATTTTTAATCTGATTAATTACATGGTGTGCCGATTAATTAATCAAATTAAATAAACATTTGCTGGGAAAGCCCCTCAAATAACAATCATTCAATATATAATGATGAAATAATTATAAATAGTTATATTTAAATATTTACAAATAATATATATATATATAGTACTGTGCAAAAGTTTTAGGCACTTGTGAAAAATGTTGCATAGTGAGGATGTCTTCAAAAATAATGACATAAATAGCTTTCATATATTACTTTAATGTCATAAAAAGTCTAGTAAACCTAAAAAGCTAAATCAATATTCGATGTGACCACCTTTGCCTTTAAAACAGCACCAATTCTCCTAGGTACACCTGGACACAGTTTTTCATGGTTGTTGGCAGATAGGATGTTCCAAGCTTCTTGGAGTATTCAC
The DNA here is from genome assembly GCF_019703515.2 of Myxocyprinus asiaticus. Lineage (NCBI taxonomy): Eukaryota > Metazoa > Chordata > Actinopteri > Cypriniformes > Catostomidae > Myxocyprinus > Myxocyprinus asiaticus. The sequence continues at coordinate 39,293,045 of NC_059361.1, read as the reverse complement.
CACAGTTCTTCTATCTATTTAGACTGTCTCAATTGCGTCTGTCTCTTCATGTAATCTCAGACTGACACAATGTTCAGTGGGGGGTTTTGTGGGGGCCATGACATCAGTTGCAGGGCTCCCTGTTCTTCTGTTCTAATCTTTTCTATTTGAAAAATTAATGTTTGGGAGTCTAACATTTATATTTCCTATTGACACACTAAAGCTGAAGATATAAATAACAATCTTAAGACAAATGCTTTTGTGAAACATCTTACGTGCCTAAGACTTTTGCGCAGTACTATATATATATATATATATTATATATATATATATATATATACTACCAGTCAAAAGTTTTGAAACACTCATTCTTTATTATAATTTTTTTTCTCACATTTTAGAATAATAGTACAGCCATCAAAACTATTGAATAACATAAATGGAACTATGGGAATTATGTTGTGACTAAACAAAATCCAAAATAAATCAAAACGGTGTTATATTTTAGCATCTTCAAAGTAGTCACCCTTTGCCTAGAATTTGCAGAAATGTACTCTTGACATTTTCTCAACCAACTTCTTGAGGTATTTATTGGCTGCTTTTCTTTATTATTTGGTCCAAGTCATCAATTTCAAAAACGTTTTTTTTATTTATTTTTTTTTATTAAATTTTAGTTTTATAATGAAATAAATTAATATAGTGGCACAATTATATTTTTGTCTACAAAACTCATTTCAAACATTTAAGCATACGCCTTCAGATCAAAAGATTTTTAAGATCATGAGAAACATTTCAGTCAAGTGTTTCAAAACTTTTGACCAGTAGTGTATATATATATAGATATATATACAGCTCTGGAAAAAAAGAGACCACTTGAAAATTATCAGTTTCTCTGGATTTACTCTTTATAGGTATGTGTTTGAGTAAAATGAACATTTTTGCTTTATTCTATAAAGTACTGACAACATTTCTCCCAAATTCCAGATAAAAATATTGCCATTTAGAGCATTTATTTGCAGAAAATTACAACTGGTCAAAATAACAAAAAAGATGCAGTGTTTTCAGACCTCGAATAATGCAAAGAAAACAAGTTCATATTAATTTTTAAACAACACAATACTAATGTTTTAGTCTTTCGCATTGCTGTTGGGTGACTTTATGCCACTCCTGGTGCAAAAATTCAAGCAGCTCGGCTTTGTCTTGATCACATTCCAGAGGTTTTCAGTGGGCTTCAGGTCTAGAGATTGGCCATGACAGGGTCTTGATCTGGTGCTCCTCCATCCACACCTTGATTGACCTGGCTCAATCAAGGTATGGATGGAGGACTACCTGTATCACGAGTATGAGATCATTAAGACGATAGCATACGATTTAAACTTTAGTAGCAAAAATGGCGTTAGAGTTGATACATTTCTGGGAATTAGTTGAAATTGTCAATTTTATTGAATTCACTCCTAACTCTGTTTAGACTTGTTCCGTCATCACTCAGAAATGTTCAAGGATGTCTCGGCGTGGCATTTTTTTATATAGTAAAATGTTTAATCATAATATATATAAATAAATATAGCAATATTTACCTACAGTTGAAGTCATAAGTTTACATACACCTTAGCCAAATACATTTAAACTCAGTTTTTCACAATTCCTGACATTTAATCGTAGAAAACATTCCCTGTCTTAGGTCAGTTAGGATCACTACTTTATTTTAAGAATGTGAAATGTCAGAATAATAGCAGAGAGAATGATTTATTTCAGCTTTTATTTCTTTCATCACTTTCCCAGTGGGTCAGAAGTTTACATATAATTTGTTAGTATTTGGTAGCATTGCTTTTCTCACAATAAGTTGCTGGAATTTTGGCCCATTCCTCCAGACAGAACCGGTGTAACTGAGTCAGGTTTGTAGGCCTCCTTGCTCGCACATGCTTTTTCAGTTCTGCCCACAAATTTTCTATTGGATTGAGGTCAGGGCTTTGTGATGGCCACTCCAATATCTTGACTTTGTTGTCCTTAAGCCATTTTGCCGCAACTTTGGACCATATGCTTGGGGTTATTGTCCATTTGGAAGGCCCATTTGCGACCAAGCTTTAAATTTATGTCTGATGTCTTGAGACGTTGCTTCAATATATCCATATAATTTTCCTTTATATTATAAGTGCTCCAGTCCCTCCAGCAGTAAAGCACCCCCACAACATTATGCTGCCACCCTCATGCTTCACGGTTGGGATGTTGTTCTTTGGCTTGCAAGCCTCACCCTTTTTCCTTCAAACATAACAATGGTCATTATGGCCAAAAAGTTCAATTTTTGTTTCATCAGACCAGAGGAAATTTCTCCAAAAAGTAAGATCTTTGTCTCCATGTGCACTTGCAAACAGCAGTCTAGCTTTTTTACAGCGGTTTTGAAGCAGTGGCTTCTTCCTTGTTGAGCACCCTTTCAGGTTATGTTGATATAGGACTCATTTTACTGTGGATATAGATACTTGTCTACCTGTTTTCTCCAGCATCTTCACAAGGTCCTTTACTGTTGTTCTGGGATTGATTTGCACTTTTCGCACCAAACTACATTCATCTTTAGGAGACAGAATGCGTCTTTTCCTGGGCACTATGGCCGCGTGGTCCCATGGTGTTTATACTTGTGTACTATTGATTGTACAGATGAACTTGGTAACTTAGGCGTTTGGAAATTGCTCCCAAGGGTGAACCAGACTTGTGGAGGTCCACAATTCTTTTTCTGAGGTCTTGGCTGAATTCTTTTGATTTTCTTATGATGTCAAGCAAAAAAGCACTGAGTTTGAAGGTAGGCCTTAAAATGCATCCACATCTCCAATTCAGTACACCTCCTATTAGAAGATAATTGGCTAATTGTCTACAGGCTTGACATCATTTTCTGGAATTTTCCAAGCTGCTTAAAGCCACAGTTAACTTAGTGTATGTAAACTTCTGACCCACTGGAATTGTGATATAGCTGATTAAAAGTGAAATCAATCAATCTGTCTGTAAACAATTGTTGGAAAAATTACTCATGTCATGCACAAAGTAGATGTCCTAAATTACTTTCCAAAACTATAGTTTGCTAATATTAAATCTGTGGAGTGGTTAAAAAAAGAGTTTTAATGACTTCAAACTAAGTGTATGTAAACTTCTGACTTCAACTGTACATATATATGTATTATTATTTTATTGTTTTATATATATAATGTATATAACTATTTTATTGTTATACTGGTACAAATTAATGAATGATTAAATATCATTCTACCTTGAGTTCATTTTGTAAAAAAACCTGCCTTGATGAATTTTTACCATAATTTTTACTGTAAGTTCTATTTTATTGTTATATAATAAATAATAAAATAGTAATATAATATAGCAATAATTACCTACATTTATTTTTACTTCAACATTTTACTTTATAAACAAATGCCACACTGAGACATTGTTTAAACTTCAGTAGCAATAATGGCCAGTGGCGTCTCTACATTAGGGGCAAGCGGGGCTGAGCCCCATCAGATGTGGTGCTGTTGTGCAAAATGTGCAGGTGTAAATGGCGAGGGTGCCTGTTAACACAGCTTAATACCAGGGAAAAAACAGGGCACACAGAGAGTGGGTGTGTGTGTGTGTGTGTGTGTGTGTGTGTGTGTGTGTGTGAGAGAGAGAGAGAGAGAGAGAGAGAGAGAGAGAGAGTTAAGTCAAAACTGATGCACTACAGTAGGTTAAAATGATTTAATCTGTCAAAATAACACAGCATTTGGAATTATCCGTCAATGTTTCAATAATCGGTAAATTATGTGATGGAGAATTGTCGGTTAACACAACCCCTGACATGTTAGGTTAAGCGATTGTTTGTGCCCCACCAGAAATAATGAGCCTGAGACAATACTGATCATGTCATTAGAGCTAGTACGTTTCTGTGAATCAGTTGAAATTTACTATTTTAACCCTCCTATGGTATTCGGCCATTTTTGAACAAAATGCATTTTTTAAAATGTAATAAAAATGGTTTCTTTTATCTGAGCTGTATAAGACTTGGTGACTTTTCTGAACATATAAAAGAGGTTTTTTTCGGCATCTCATCCAGTCCTAATTCAAAACCCAAATTATTTCCTGTCAGTGTGTTTTGTTCATTTGTATATGCCTGTCTGACACATTCATCTTTTTAGCCTGTGTGTCATTTGCATTACTCACACTACAGAGTACAGAAATTAGTGTGGCAAGACTGTGCGTCTGTGTGTGTGCTGATTTTATGCTAGGTTCATGCAAAAGCTCACCCACGCAGTAGACTCACTGCCCTCATTCAAAACATGCAGATCAGTATCAACAAGTTCCCTCTCAGTCTTTTTCTCTCTCTCTCTCTCTCTCTCACACACACACACAAATGCACGCACATACAATGTTTACACAACACTACCGGCAGGACGCTGTGATCCGCAGTCTGAGGACACAAGGGAAGCGGGCAACGGAAGCAATCCGCCCAAAACAGACACACCTACACACAGCAAGTTTACTGTTGTTAACTAAAACTATTACTAAGACGAAAACTAGAAATACAAAATAAAGTTGGCAAAAGAACAGAAACTAAACTGAACCTATGTGCACTGCGATAGGAATGAAAACTAAACAGAATTACAGAGGAAATGACCTTATCATTAGGGCTGACAATTGATAATTTTTTCAATGGTTTATAGTCCCCAGCATTCCATTCTGCAACGAGTTTGCCAATCAGTCCGAGGTAAATTAGGGGGCCTTTAACACAGGATGCATTTGTGTCCCTTCTGTGATATGTTTTCAATATTGGTCAATGAAAAAGTAGTTCAAATTTATATATATATATATATATATATAAAAAATAAAAAAAACCTGTCTCAAGACCCCTGCATTCTGTTCCATTTTGTTGAGCTGTTCCTGCTGTGTGGTTTTGCACTATTTGTTTAGTTGAAGCCATGAAACTTTGGCAAATACAGGAACTAACTGGTGACTTTTAACTTGTCTTGTGCTATCATAGCATCACAAAGTCTTCCATCTGCCTGTTATAAACAACCTGGCCTCATAGAATCCCATTACTGTACCTACAATTATCTGCAATTTTATTTACATAGCTCAATGTTCAAAAACGTTTTACCCTGTTCCTCACACAATGCTGTCTTATGACATTAAACACTTTTCCTATTGTGCATGACTTGTAAGGTGGTACAATTTAATATTTGCATTATTCAATTTACAAGCTTAACTGAGTTCTGTTAAACTGCGCAGTAGCTCAACTGGTAGAACGTTGCAATTGCGGTGCAAAGGACTGGAGTATGAGTCCTGGAGAGCACACGAGTCAACACATGAGTTGAAAGTGTCATAAAAGCTCCACAAAATAACGTGGTTGATTCAGCAATTGCGTTTTCATCCCACATTTGCATTTATGACACAATCGGTTAAGTTTAAGTTTAAGGTAGGGAGGTTGTTTTTGTTTTCTTCTAAAACTTGATAGAAATCATTAACCTTAAAAACCTCATCTGTTTTGAAGAACATTTAACTCGCTTTTAGCGCCACACAGTGGACATTTCACCTCGGAACGTCACGATACGCATAATGAGCCATGTAATGTAATTTACAATTGCAAAAATGTAGCCATAGTCACATAATTTTCAGGAGATTAGGTTTGTTATAATGGATGAAAACTATACTGAAACAACAAAAAAAGCCATTTAGAAAATATAAACTATTTATGTACCATTAAACAAACTAAGCTGAAATTGAAAACCATAATGAAGCAAAAAATAAAAAAACTAGTGAAATTTTCAAAACCATAATACTACAATAACCAAAACTACAATAAACCTGAGTCCAAACCCACAGTCTCTCAAGCACTTTTCACACAAGACAGCGGTCACTGCAAATGTCACAGCTCTGCCTGCTTTCTCTATACGTGGTTTTGAGTAATTAAGTCTGTGAGTCAGTAAAGTAATGCTGAAGTATCTACATTTAAGCTCTGACGTCAGAGAGGCAGCACTCTCATGCCTGATTGGGCAGATAAGGGCTAAAGAGAGCTGGGATTGGCTGTTATCATCTTTCCTCATCTGTTCATCAATGTACCTCACTCAGACAAATATCAGACAGTGAGATCAGCATATTACAGCACTACATGAAGTGTGCATGTACAACTCTTTTGCTTGTGTTGCAGGATACGCCCATGTGTGTGTATATGTGTGTGTGTGTATGTGTGTATGTGTTCTGACCATGCTCTGTGCATATGGTCGTTTCTCAGGATTTTCACAGATACTCTGGTTTCTCCGAGGAACACGTCCTGTGCCAAGTTACCATTATTCCACAGCTCTACCCTGAAGGAGAGAGTACAAAAGAGTATGCATTAAGTCATATTCATTGACTGTACATTTACACACACACGTTAACTTAACTAATATATTTATATCTAAATATATATATATATATATATATACATATACATATATATATATATATATATATATATATATATATATATATATATATATATATATTTATATTATATACACACAGTATATATCATATGTACTTATACAGTTGTGCTCAAAAGTTTGCAAACCCTGGCAGAAATTGTGACATTTTGGCACTGATTTTGAAAATATGACTGATCATGCAAAAAAAAGTATTTTATTTAAGGATAGTGATCATATGAAGCCATTTATTATCACATAGTTGTTTGGCTCCTTTTTAAATCATAATGGTAACAGAAATCACCCAAATGGCCCTGATCAAAAGTTTACACACCCTTGAATGTTTGGCCTTGTTACAGACACACAAGGTGACACACACAGGTTTAAATGGCAATTAAAGTTTAATTTCCCATGCCTGTGGCTTTTTAAATTGCAATTAGTGTCTGTGTATGAATAGTCAATGAGTTTGTTAGCTCTCACATGGATGCACTGAGCAGGCTAGATACTGAGCCATGGGGAGCAGAAAAGAACTGTCAAAAGACCTGCGTAACAAGGTAATGGAACTTTATAAAGATGGAAAAGGATATAAAAAGATATCCAAAGCCTTGAAAATGCCAGTCAGTACTGTTCAATCACTTATTAAGAAGTGGAAAATTCAGGGATCTCTTGATACCAAGCCAAGGTCAGGTAGACCAAGAAAGATTGTTCGGGATACAAAGAAAACCCCACAGGTAACCTCAGGAGAAATACAGGCTGCTCTGGAAAAAGACGGTGTGGTCGTTTCAAGGAGCACAATACGACGATACTTGAACAAAAATGAGCTGCATGGTCGAGTTGCCAGAAAGAAGCCTTTACTGCGCCAATGCCACAAAAAAACACCTTGACACGCCTCACAGCTTCTGGCACACTGTAATTTGGAGTGACGAGACCAAAATAGAGCTTTATGGTCACAACCATAAGCGCTATGTTTGGAGAGGGGTCGACAAGGCCTATAGTGAAAAGAATACCATCCCCACTGTGAAGCATGGTGGTGGCTCACTGATGTTTTGGGGGTGTGTGAGCTCTAAAGGCACAGGGAATCTTGTGAAAATTGATGGCAAGATGAATGCAGCATGTTATCAGAAAATACTGGCAGACAATTTGCATTCTTCTGCATGAATGCTGTGCATGGGACGCTCTTGGACATTCCAGCACGACAATGACCCTAAGCACAAGGCCAAGTTGACCCTCCAGTGGTTACAGCAGAAAAAGGTGAAGGTTCTGGAGTGGCCATCACAGTCTCCTGACCTTAATATCATCGAGCCACTCTGGGGAGATCTCAAACGTGCGGTTCATGCAAGACTTTGCATGACCTGGAGGCATTTTGCCAAGACGAATGGGCAGGTATACCACCTGCAAGAATTTGGGGCCTCATAGACAACTATTACAAAAGACTGCATGCTGTCATTGATGCTAAAGGGGGCAATACACAGTATTAAGAACTAAGGGTATGCAGACTTTTGAACAGGGATCATTTCATTTTTTTCTTTGTTGCCATGTTTTGTTTTATGATTGTGTCACTCTGTTATAACCTACAGTTGAATATGAATCCCATAAGAAATAAAAGAAATGTGTTTTGCCTGCTCACTTATGTTTTCTTTAAAAATGGTACATATATAACCAATTCTCCAAGGGTATGCAAACTTTTGAGCACAACTGTAATTATAATGACTATAGACTAACCCTACCCCTAAAAGAAAACATTTATCATTTAACAGTATTAAAAAATAAAAACTGTATAACAGTATACCACCAATACACACTGTGCTCGGTTTCAACATTTTCAAACCCCCCATATGAATCACACACTTCAACTTCTCCCATTTTCAGTAAAACTGAATCTGAAATTCAGCACGCAGGGCACTCGACAAAGATCCTGGTGAAGCAGCTTTTTGTCACGTCAAACATGCACACAAATAAAAATACCTTTGAGTGTATAAAATAAAAACCAGCAACACACCAAACCCATGCACACACGCAAACACACATTTGTGTCATTATGTAATGTGCCGTCTGGTGGTTTCACCTACTCTTACCTGCCAGCTTCTGCAGAGGGCTATATGGGGCAATTCAGAGTGACACATTATGTGTCAAATCATATCAGAGCTACATTCATAAAAAAAACATTCATCACAGAACATACAGTCATCCACTAAAATAAACACTCAACCCTGATTACCATAATCATCCACAATAAGTCAATATGTGTAGTGATATGCAATTAAAAAAAAGATGTCAACATAACAAAAAACAAAAAACAAAAAAAAAAACATGCATCCAGACAGAACCAAAGATTAAACAGTGTCAGTATAATAAACAAGACAAAACAAGAGAAAAGTAAAGAATCTAACATCTGAAAGCATTTTCCAAAAGTTTCTCTTCCACAACGTATGAGAACTCTTAAATCTCCTTGATGTAATTAAAAATCACCATTCCATGTCTGAAACGCAATTGTCCTCATGTTCAATTATCTTCAACAACGCTATCAATGTGGATATCAGGCACAGCAATGCTACAACATGAGCCGTCAGTTTGATTGTTTTGGGATGAATGGATCACATGACTGCGTCACATGACAACAAATACTTCATAGATTTCAGATATCTCCATTTCCCCTGTCCACACTACAACATGAAGATGCCATTTTGCAATGTATCCACTTGGGAGAGCGTTTTCGAAAAGCTCAGTTTTCGCTGTCAAAAACGCTGTCTCAGTGTGGACGGAAGGACATAACATAGAGAAAAAGATGCGTAAACAAAAACATATTAGTGTGACGTGGCCTAAAAGAAAATGTCTGCATCCAGCCAGGTGATGCAAAGAGTAGATGACAACAATATAGTAAACAAAAAATTAAAAACAAAACATGACATGAAAAGAGAGAAGTCAAGAACTCACTTGATCTCTAGTTTCTCTATGTCCTCCTCTTCTACCTGAAACTGAGACTTCCCCTTGAAACTGCTTGACCTTGTGACCTGAAACTTTGAAAAGTATGGATAATGGTACGGATGCATATTGCATTACCTTGACATGAGCAAAACTTAATGATAAGATTACAAAGTCCAATGTTTAAAATGATTCAAACATAACTTTAGCTTACAAAATCAATGCTCATTAAAGGGGTCATATCATGAGGAATCAAGTGTAACTTGATAATTTGACATAAAAGAGTTCATTGTACTATGATAACATATTGTAAACTTTTGAACTTTTGAACTCACCACCCAGTCAAAAAGAATATCTACTGAAACTATGCTGCAAAAAAAATGGCTTCACACGCGCTATGTCTCCGTGGCAACGCGCTCAACAAGCCACGTGATAAGATGCGCGGGTTGACGATCTCAGACGCGGAGGCATCTGGGATTTGTCCTCCACCACCCGGACTGAGTCGAATCACTACGTGACCACGAGGATTTAAAAGCACTTTGGGAATTGGCCATTCCAAATTGGGGGGAAAAAAAAACAGTAAGTGTCAAACCTTGTGCTGTTCCTGGCTGTGTAGCACTTGCTGCTGATAAATTCCTTCTGATAAATCTCAACGTTAGTGGCTGAAGTTTAGATTTAAAAAGGTCACTGATCATTTCAGTCTGGTCTTATCAGTCTGAGCAGCACATTTAGCATTTTCTGTGAACCTTCAATGCAGACATTATTGAAGGTTGGGACAGCTCAAACTACAGAACATTGGACGCAAAGAATTCACAGGAAAGGAGGGCATTTACATTTAATTCTTAAAGGCACAGCAGAAAAAAATGGCCTAGGTTCAGCGACTAAATCGAAATTCTGTATTTGGTGGCAAAAAAAATAAAAAAATAAAACTTTACTAAGAGTATAAAAATCTTTATTATTTATTCATTCATTTATGATATGACTCCTTTTTATTCATGCATAAATTAATTTATGGATAAGGTTCTACCTCAAAGTAGAAGGTCTCTTCAAACTGAGGATCGCTGGTTTTCTTCTTTACCTTTGTTTTTTTCTGATCGCACCTAAGAGAGAGAGAGAGACAGAGTGAGACAGAGTGAGAGAGAGAGAGAGAGATAAAGGAAAGACATCAGGATGTTATTATTCAATCAGAGCGGATGCTCTGTACTTATTTCAGTCTAGATCAGAGACTGAGGTCTCATTACTGACTGATTTAGAAAGTATCACAACAGTGTTTTCTGACTCTTTCAGTACTTCATCAGAAACCCTCAGAGTTCTGTGTAAACCTCTGTTTCCTTAACAGTAACCCTTGTGATGTTATGACACCTTGAATATGACTTGAAATGTGTGTAAACCCACCTGGCTGGCCCTACAAGTGTTACTGTGGCGTACGGGTCACAGTTCTGCCCACTTATCAACGGCAAACCCTGACAGGCAATTATCCTGCAACAAACACACACACGGCTTGTTAATGAGCCTGTTAGTGGTAATAAAATCAAACATGTTACAGCAGAATGTTCTGTCCACACTGTCTTGGTAGCATTATTTTTGGGCCATTTTACTTCAGTAATGTGCCATATTTCTGAGTAAAAACGTACATTCATCCAGAACAAATGTATACATATTATATACTGCTATATTTTGTGTTCCATGGATGAAAGTAATTTTCATTTTTGGTTGTACTATCCCTTTAAGAGTTTCTTCCATGTCATGTGATAAAAAGTGAATGAATGAAAGGATAAAAGGAGAAAGAGCGTAAATTAATGTGTCATATAAGAGGACAGAAAGCAGAAGCGTTGCCATCAAAGGCAGGAAGTAATTCACACTCGTAGTCGGCATGACGACAGTTGAACTCGTCGATGAAGCGGTAAGAAAAAAGGTGAGAAAAAACAAAGCAGGGAGAATGAAAGAGACAGAAAACAAAAACAGTGTGACGGCAAAACAAAACTACAGGAACAGTGCAGCGCGGACTTCCTGCCACCATGGCATCACTTCCTCTTTCGTCAACCTGCTCTGTAGCAGAGTGTGAATGAACAGCGATGGCCTGCATATTACACACACATACAGACGGAGAGAAGCAGTTTTTCACACCATCAAAGAATACGTAAACACCCTGTAGAGGTGTGAAAGTGAATATCACAGGCAATCTTTCTGTTCCCAGACGACATACACACCTTTGAAGCAGCGATTAAGCAGTAGCCTACACATTAACGCAAGGCAGCTTGATTTCAAACTTTGAACTTTATTTTTTTTTATTTAAAAAAAAAAAAATCAAATGAAACTGAAAAAAATGAAGTGCAATTAAAATGTGTGTTGTTCAACTTTTTGGATGATGTCGTTTCAACAGTTGTGAAGGGCAACATCTCTTTGGCAACGAACCTTCTTCATCCATGTATTCTCTCCATCATATTTCGTCCGAGCAAATACAATCACTTATTGTGGATTGTTGTAGGTTTAATGTTGGTGTTTTATTACCTTTCATCCCAGGACCCAGTTTAGCTGCTTCGGAAGGGTAATAACTTTGAATGTGTGTGAATAAATTTGTTTTGTTCCTTCCTAGGGCTGGGCGATATGCAAGAAATATGTTCAGGATATTTTTATTTAAAAAAAAATAATAATACAAAAAAAATAAATAAAAAAAATATCCAATTACATCATCAACCCCCCAGCTGAGGGATCTGTGAATATTTTTGCTTTAGTGATTTTGCATTGAAAATTACATTTATTTATTTAAAAAACGAAAAACTTAAACCAAAGACATTTCTAAATTCAAATTGCACTTCAAACAAAATGAAAAAGCAATTAAAATAACAAAGTGGTAAAACAAAAAACAAAACAAAAAAAACATATATGACCACCTTTCCATTTTCCTCTGTAACATCTGGAAGGAAGTCACGAGAGCTGGATCTAGGTGCGGCGAAACAGTATTTAATAAAATAAACAAAGTACAAAATAACAGGGTAAACACAGGAACAAAAGAAACATCCAAGATGGGAAAACAAGGAACAGAGAAAACACACACGATGAGTGCCCATCTCATACACAGGAGGTCAAAACACATAACATCTGTCAAGGACTGAACAGAAATCAGGGCATTATATACACAAAGACAAATGAGTTAATGGAAGACAGGTGAAAACAATCAAGGACAGCTGGCAGTGATGAGGGCAGGGAATTATGGGAAATGTAGTCTGGGAGAAACAGATGACAGGGGAGAAACACAAGGCAAACAACAGTGAATCATGACAGAACCCCCCCCCCCAATGGGTGGCTCCTGAAGCCCAAGGAAAGCTGGTCAGGGAGGCAGGGCCAAGATGGAGCCGGAGACCAAGGATACCAGAGCAGAACAGGCGGAAGGCCGGGAGACCAGGGAGACCAGAGCAGATCGGGTGGACAGCCATGAGACCAGGGAGACCAGAGTAGATCAGGTGGATGGCCGAGAGACCAGGGAGACCAGAGCAGATCAGGTGGATGGCCAGGAGACCAAGGATGCCAGAGCAGGTCAGGCGGACGGTCAGGAGACCAAGAAGACCAAAGTATATCAGGTGGACAGCCAGGAGACCCAGAATACCAGAGCAGATCAGGCGGATGGTCAGGAGACTCAGAAGACCAGAGCAGATCAGGTGGATGGCCAGAAGACCCAGGAGACCAGAGTATATCAGGCGGATGGCCAGAAGACCCAGGAGACCAGAGTATATCAGGTGGACGGCCAGGTGACCACCTCAGGGTAGTGACTGGATCAGGAGGCCTGGATGGCGGCCACAGGGCTGAAACAGGGTCAGGAGGCCTGGGTGGCAACCACAGGGTAAAGACTGGAGCCATGGAAGACTCTGAGGGTAGTGCCATGGTAGGCGGAGCCGTAGGAGGCTCGAGGGGTGAAGCCATGGCAGGCGGAGCCGTGGGAGGCTCGAGGGGCGAAGCCGTGGCAGGCAGAGTCGTGGGAGGTTCGAGGGGCGAAGCCGTGGCAGGCAGAGTCGTGGGAGGTTCGAGGGGCGAAGCCATGGAAGGCAGAGTCGTGGAAGGCTCGAGGGGCGAAGCCATGGAAGGCAGAGCCATGGCAGGCGGAGCCGTGGGAGGCTTGAGGGGCGAAGCCATGGAAGGCGGAGCCGTAGGAGGCTCAAGGGACAGAGCCGTGGAAGGCGGAGCCGTAGGAGGCTCGAGAGATGAAGCTGTGGAAGGCGGAGCCGTAGGAGGCTTGAGGGACAGAGCCATGGAAGGCAGAGCCGTGGGAGGCTCGAGGGACAGAGCCATGGAAGGCAGAACTGTGGCAGGCTCATTGGTCGTGGCAGGCATGGGCGTCGGCACGTTGGCCGTGGCAGGCATGGGCATCGGCTCATTGGCCAAGGCAGGCAAGGGCACTGACAATTTGTGGGGAACAGTCTTCGTGGCCCTACGCACCGATATCAGTGGCGGATAATTCAACTTGGAGACAAAGGCCATGAAGGGCTTCGAGACCGGGGCCATGGAATGCTTGGAGCAATGAGTCGCGGAAGTCTGGACTATTACATGGCGTGGAGCCGAATCAGATGTGGATGTGACATGGCTTGGAGAGGACTCAGATTTGACTGTGACATGGCATAGAGCAGACTCAGATGTGGCTGTGACATGGCGTGGAGCAGAATCAGACGTGGCTGTGACATGTCGTGGAGCAGACTCAGACGTGGCTGTGACATGGCGTGGAGCAGACTCAGACGTGGCTGTGACATGGCGTGGAGCAGACTCAGACGTGGCTGTGACGTGGCGTGGAGCAGACACAGACGAGGCTGTGACGTGGCGTGGAGCAGACACAGACGTGGCTGTGATGTGGCGTGGAGCAGACTCAGTCTTGGCTGTGACGTGGTGTGGAGAGGATTCAGGTGTGGCTGACTCAGAAGCCAGGATCGGGACTGATTGAGGAGGATCCGCTGAAGTGAATGTCTCTAATACCAGCGTAACATATTCCTCCCATGTGTAATCTCCGGACTCCGGCAATTCCCTCCACTGGTGTGTTGTGAGTCCAATCTTGTATATGGACTTCAGGGATGCATCATCAAATCCAGTGAGGGTGGCAACAGTGGTGAAGAAATGAGAGTACTCCCTTATAGATAAGTCTGCCTGGCTCAGCTGCGTGAAGTATGCCGCTAGATCCATTTTTGCGGTCAGTTGTTCTGTAACGTCTGGAAGGAAGTCACGAGAGCTGGATCTTGGTGTGGCGAAACAGTGTTTAATAAAATAAACAAAGTACAGCATAACGGGGTAAACAGGAACAAAAGAAACTTCCACAATGGGAAAACACAGGAACAGAGAAAACACACATGATGGGCACTGGTCATACACAGGAGGTCAAAACACATAACAACTGACAAGGACTGAACAGAATTCAGGGCACTGTATACACAAAGACTAATGAGTTAATGGAAGACAGGTGAAAACAATCAAGGACAGCTGGCGGTGATGAGGGCAGGGAATTATGGGAAATGTAGTGTGGGAGGAACAGATGACAGGGGAGAAACACAAGGCAAACAACAGTAAATCATGACAACCGTCACGCAAGTATCCGTCCATGACAACAGACAGAAAATTACTAACACAAATTAAGATCTAAAGACAACTATAAATGTAAACATAATAATTATAATGACGATAATCACTGAAATATAAATCATGGTTCGAGGTGAACGTGTTTTTGTATTATTTTATGATTTAATCACAGATGTATAGGCTATATATAAAGTGACCCTGCAGAGTTGCTCTCACAACGAGCTGCTCTGTGGAAATAAAGTGAACTGAACTCAGAGAACCTCCTGAGTTGAGATGTTCTGAGGTAATTTGCAGCATTCTCATAGACAATACTATTCTTATAAAAAAAATTCAAAAGACTGAAACAAAGAAAGAGTGAGAACCCTTTACATATGCGTGTTCCACGAGACTGTACAAAGTGTGTTTCTTCAAGCGCGTGTCTGTGTGTCTAACAGCATTTCTTGTGTCATTCCGAATCAGAGACGTCTTACAGTTACCCACAATGCACATTATATTCACTACCTGAAATTAAACGTCTTCTGTCAGAGCGAGTACTTTGCTGCCTGTGTAATTTGATAAGTTGGTAAAGAACATCTGGCTTTCAATGCATTATTTACGCTCATTTATCATGGGTCGCAAACTCTTCATTAGGCAACTTTTCTTTATTTAGGCTATTGTATGCCTGGAAGTTCCATTCATAATGTAACCCCCCCCCAATAAAGTTTTTAATTTAATCAAGGATTTTATTTTTATTCAGGAAACAATCAATAAACTATCCTTTTTTTTTTTTGCATTAAAGAGAACAGATTTTACACAGAAGGAAAACTAACTTTGTCCATAAATCTTTAGGGCTTTAAAGCCCTTTATTCTATTTTGCATTTACCCTTATGAAAATGTACCATAGTTTTTGTAGTTTAAACAGAGGTATTTATTGTACCAAGACCATGGTAACCTCAGGTAAAATCAAGCATGGATCGTCACTATCATGGTAAAATGCAAGATGATTTCTATAAAACAAACTTTGGCGTTTTTGTAAAGAAAAAGTATCCTAAACGCATTTAAAACTATAAATACAAAATAAAAATAAAAAAAGCATTTATAAACTGCCATAGTTGTAACAAAAACTAATGATATTCCGTCACTTCCCTAATGTAGCCTAATATAAATTTAATAGAGCTAAAGTATTATGTTTATATTTATTATGAATATATTTCTGCCTAAAATACTACAGTCAATACAGTTAGTGTTACTATAGTAAATTCATGATAAAGGTGGTGATATGTGAAAAGTCTGCTAATTTATGTCTGTGTATGTCACTGTGTTCTCAGCGTCAATGCTGTTTTGTCGGGCCATTTAATGTTTGCTCACCAAGGGGTTTGCACCAGAGAATTCTGTGCCAAATTCAAATGTTTCCGTGACTCGCGCCGTGCTTCTCGCTGGTCCTCGCAGTGCTGTAATGTGAGATGTGAGGTTGAGAGCTCGAGACCGGTCCGCGAGACACGTAAGCGCAGCTGCTCTGCGCTCGGGCTGCGTTGTCCATTGATCTGGGCAGCGAATAGTACTGTTTCATTCCACTTTTGATGCGTATGCCATTTGATATTGCATTTGATATTTGATAACAGAAAGCGGCAGCGCATAAACGGAGAGACAGAGGGAGAGCTGGCCAACTCTGTAGTCGCACCGGCAGGAAAAACACAATAAGTCGCAAAATGACTTGTGTTTTTCATGAGTCTATGATTTCGAGTCCAAGTCAAGTCTCAAGTCAATTGTTTATGAGTCCGATTTTTTTGCGACTTAAGTGCGACTTGGATTTAGTCGCAGACTCGAGTTTCCATCTCTGCAAACTACTGCAAGTGAACGCAAAACTCATTGTGAGGGAATGCAAACTACTGCAAGAGAACGCAAAACTCATTGTGAGGGAATGCAAACTACTGCAAGAGAATGCAAAACCTATTGTGAGGGAATGCAAAACTATTGCAAGGGAACGCAAAACTATTGCAAGGGAACGCAAAACTACTGCAAGGAAACAAAAAACCTACTGTGAGGTAACGCAAAACTATTGCGAGGGAATGCAAAACACTTGCAAGAGAACGCAAACTATTGCGAAGGAACGCAAACGTTTTTGCGAGGGAATGCAAAATGTCTTGAGAGGGAACACAAACTATTGCGAGGGAACACAAAACTTATTGTAAGGGAACAAACTATTGCAAGAGAATGCAAACTGCAAGGGAATGCAAAACTTATTGTGAGGGAACTCAAACTAATGCGAGGGAACGCAAAACACTTGCAAGAGAACGCAAACTATTGCGAGGGAACGCAAACGTTTTTGTGGGGGAACGCAAAATTTCTTGAGAGGGAACACAAACTATTGCGAGGGAACACAAAACTTATTGTAAGGGAACATAAACCATTGCAAGAGAATGCAAACTACTGCATGGGAATGCAAAACTTATTGTGAGGCAACGCAAAACTGTTGCAAGGAAGTGCAAAACTTTTTGTGAGGCAACACAAACTAATGCGAGGGAACGTAAAACAATTGCAAGGGAGCGCAAACAACTGCAAGGAAACGCAAACGTTTTTGAGAGGGAACTCAAACTATTGTGAGGGAACGCAAAACGTATTGTGAGGGAACAAAACAGTTTTTAAAAGGGAACGGAAACTATTGCAAGAGAACGCAAACTACTGAGAGGGAACGCAAACTACTACGAGGGAACGCAAACGTTTTTCAGAGGGAACGCAAACGTTTTTGAGGGGGAACGCAAAACGTATTGTGAGGGAACAAAACAGTTTTTAAAAGGGAACGCAAACTATTGCAAGAGAACGCAAACTACTGAGAGGGAACGCAAATTACTACAAGGGAACACAAAAGTTTTTGAGAGGGAACGCAAACTATTGCGAGGGGACACAAAACTATTGCAAGGAAACCAAACTTACTGCGAGAAAACGCTAAATTTTTGTAAGGGAATGCAAACGTTTTTAAGAGGGAACGCAAACTACTGTGAGGGAACGCAAAACTGTTGAAGAAAATAAATTCCCTCCATGTCCTTTAAGGGGCTCCGTACTAAGTGGCATAGATGCAGCATCATGCAAAAACACAAATTCACAGTTACTAATCTCATACCATAATTTTTTCCACAAATGTAAACATCCAATGCTTTGTCTTTGTAATCTGGCTCCATTTCGATATGTAACACCCACTTTTTCACTATTCAATCAATTCCCAAAGGATACAATCAAATAAATTCTCATTGAACATGCTGCTTCACACAGAAATACATCACATTAAGGAAGTAAAATGGGTTGCAAATGCCAATTCATGTCGACTTAAATTACTTCTCTAAAAATAATTTCGATTCGTCCATCATTTTTTAAAAACACATATGACTGACAGGCATAACTTACTGGACGACGAGCTGCTGGCTGACGGATCCCGTCTCTGTGATCAACTCGTTTAGCTTCATCTCTAAATGAACCTTCCCCTGTCAAAGAAAAGAGACTCATTTCACAATTACAATATATTCAATGCAGTTATCTACAGGTTAACACAAGCAAACAAACATTTATTTAGCATTCTCTTTGGAAGAGACACTGCTTCTTTGCCTGTGTGCAGTGAACCTTTCAATAGCATCCACAGATTATAAAAATATATAAAACAGTTCAACACTCATTTAAATTAATATCAGAAGTGATTATATACTTTTTTAGTTGATGTATGAAGTCAGTTCCCCTCAAGTTTACACAGGTGTCCTAGCAGAGTAACCACAGGTGGAGTTCATCACAATAACTATTGATGTGTTTCACTAATGTTTGTCCAAATTCTTTTTGTCTTAATTTTGAACAGTGCATCTATAGTTTCATATCTAAAATAAAACCTAAAATCTTTTGCTTGAGAAGAGTGTTAGTGCTATCTCTCTTTAAAATAAATGACACTTTTGATATTTTGTCATTTAGTTGAATAACATCCACACTTTTTATAGGTATGACTCAAGTGTCAAAATACTTTTTGGGGTCACTGTCTGACTAAGACAAAATTAGGTGTTATTATAAAAGAAAAGTGAAAAGTCATTTGAAATACAGAAAATTACATTAAAAACTGTTTTGAGGACTGAAGCAGTGCACAGTAGAATATCAACATTAGAACAAAAAAACATTGCTGTTAGTATCTGGACTGATAGCATAATTGACGTGCTTATGATATAATAGGTTATTTCAACATATATCCTATCAAGTTGGTCAAATTTGGTGAAGCTGATAATGTCGGAATGAGAGAGCAAACAAAGGAGAGACGAGGAGGAAAGCAGACAGAGAAAACAGAGAAGAAAAACAAAATAAAAAACGCCCACGTACTCCTACGCAATATTTTGTGCAAGTTCCTTTGAGAAATTACACCAAGAGCACACAAATAATTCAATGTTAATACTGAAGTCAAGAGAGGGTAGAGCGTCCATTCTAGAATATACACTATGGACACACTTTATGCTTCTTAAAAACCTTTTGATATAACGGTTTATAATCAAATGCTTCAAATTAGTTTTAGGAGACAAATATAAATTAAAATACTAAACATTATCCTTTAGTTCTTTAAAATGGATTAGTTGGACCGGATACTGTGCTATTCTAAAATAGGAAAAAAAAAAAAAATTTTTTTTTTTTAAAATAATAAAGAATGAGTAGATGTGTCCAAACTTTATGAAAGTGCTGATTCTCAAAGACGCATACAATAATATCACAGAATCTAACTGTCTGACTTCACCCCGCTGCAGGTGCGACTGTTGGGAAGATATCTTTTCGTGATATAGACCTACAATGTATTAATCATAAAGCAATTCACTTTATATGTATGTGAAAACTAAAAAACTTGTTTTGCATAAATCAGATGATATTATGCTTCATGTTTTTGGTGTATGTAAGTGGTTCTAGAACGCAGAAGTGGAAGAACGTCTGCTGATTTCAGCCAGCTATGGGCGGCTCTAAATGTTCTTTTCTGACGGAACAGCCGCCCACCTTTTTCTCGTCCTCAGGGTTAAAGACACACACACACCAGGGTGTTTAACCGAGTGCCACTGTCATCAATCCTACTGAAGACTCAACTACTTAAAAACTAGGGCTGGTCGATATAGCTATAAATGTATATATATTTAACCTTTTTGACATATTTGATATATATCTTGATATTTACGTATTTGCTTTGAAATGACTCTTGACAAACTGAAATTTTGTTTTCATTTATTCAAGATTCAATTTAAAACATTTAATCCAAGTACTGAAAAATTAAAAATCTAAAGAAAAGAAAATCCTCATAATTTTTCACTAAATGAACACAAATTTATTATGCTAATCACTTTTATTTGAATGCATCAATATTACATGGTAATAAACAGCAATATTTACCTATATTATATATATATATATATATATATATGGGTAAATATTGCCGGTTATTACCATGTATACATATATATTTTTATATATAAAACAATTTAATATATGAATATTTTTGAGTGATGAAGCAAAGAAATCATTGAATCAAAGAGTTTTGAATTGATTAATAGAAACCGATGGTTTGTACTGATTCACAGAAGTGAATTTATTTTGCCAACTAACTGAAGTTTAAATCAGAGATGCTATTCAAGAAATATTCCGGGTTCAAATTTAGGCTTAATCGCTGCCATTTATGGCAAAATGTTGATTACCAAAACTAATAATTTGGACTCATCCCTCCTTTATTTAAAAAAAGCAATAATCTGGGTTCCAGTGAGACACTTACAATAGAAGTGAATGGGACGAGTCGGTAAACGTTAAAATACTCACTGTTTCAAAAGTATAACCAGAAGACGTAAACAATATGTGTGCTAACATGATTTTAGTATGATAAAATCACTTACTATCCTTATCTGTGTAAAGTTATATCCAATTTTACAATTTTGTTGTAATGACAATTTAACGGCGGTAAACCCTTTAATCTGGTAAATGCCGAAATGCTTGTAAATCCCTGATTTTATTCCCCTAAAATAAAGTTAACATGTATAATGTTGACATTTTATGGCTATAATTTTGAAACAGTGAGTATATGAAAGTTTACGGACTTGGCTCCATTCACTTCCATTGTAAGTGCCGCACTGTACCCGCAATTTTAGCTGTTTTTTAAAAAAAATGACGGATGAGTCAAAGTAATTTTTGTGGTAATCAACATTATTCCACAAATGCTCTTGGTTGAGCTTAACTTGTATTGAACCCTGAACATTCCTTTAAAACATCTGTCTTAACACTCTCATCCTCACAAGTCGCAAGATAAGAAAGGATAGAAAAACATGGCCTTTAGGAAACTTAAAGGGATATTCACCCAAAAATTTTAATTCTCTCATTATTTACTCACCCTTTCATTCCAGACCCATTCCAGATGTGAAAGACTTTCTTTATTCTGCTGAACACAAATGAAGATTTTTAGAAGAATATTTCAACTCAGCACAATGCAAGTGAATGGTGTCCAAAGAGCATATAAAGGCAGCGTAAAAGTAATCCATATGACTCCAGTGGTTAAATCTATATCTTCAGAAGCAATATGATAGGTGTGGGTGAGAAACAGATCAATATTTAAGTCCTTTTTTATGATCAATCTCCACTTTCAAATTCTTCTTCTTTTGTTTTTGGAAATTCGCATTCTTCGTGCATATCGCCACCTACTGGGCAGATAGGAGAATTTATAGTAAATATTGACTTAAATATTGATATAATTCTCACCCACACCTATCATATCACTTCTGAAGACATGGATTTAACCACTGGAGTCGCATGGATTACTTTTATGCTGACCTTATATGCTTTTTGGACCTTCAAAATGATGGTAACCATTCACTTGTATTGTATGGACCTACAGAGCTGAGATATACTTCTAAAAATCTTCATTTGTGTTCAGCAGAAGGAATAAGTCATACACAACTGGGATGGCATGAGGGTGAGTAAATTATGAGAGAATTTTCATTTTTTGGGTAAACAATCCCTTTAATGGTCAAATAAAAAGGCTATTATAATGATCACAATATTCATGATGGTGCTATCACAAATATATCATGAATATGCAACTTTTTGTTCAACCTGATTTAAAATGTTCTAAATTAAAAGCAAAATAAGAATAAAACAAAAAACAAAACAAAAACAAGAGTGTTACTTCTGAAATCTACCAACAGACTTGTCAATGTACAATGCACATTCTGTTTCACAATATCTTGACTGAATTTTGTGTAAAATGGGTGTACATTTAATTTCAGCAAATTTGTGGATAATTTACATTCATAATAATAATAAAAAAAAGCTTTAAAAAATTTGGAAACACTCATGCGGAAGTCAGGATTTTTTTTTGTTGTTGTTTGACTTGTGCCGACTTGCAATTTTAAAGTTGTTTTTGTTCTTTTATCGTAAACAGAATTTTTTACAAGCAAATTCCTTGACATAACACTCTTTTTGTTTCTGATACAGTTAACCCACAACTTCCAACCCCCACACTCCCCGGTTCTGCTGAATCATACTTGTGTACAAAACAGATCGGTGCATACACCATACACAAAAACAGGATGTGGACTCGGGCTTGCATCTGCTTTAAAGACATTGGACCACATATGAAAGCTGACTAATGGTACATCGATCTCATTGGGCACGGCAAGGCAATGAGTAATCATAAACTCATCCGATTGGCTCAAACTACAGATGGAGACTAACCACACAAGGGAAGTAAGGCTGGGTATTCATTTATTCCTTTGGTGGCTGTGTGTTTGTGTGTTGAACCATAACTCACACCCAATCTAACAGTTAGATATATTAGATAAGCACTTCTCAGCTGGTGGGTCGCAACCCAAAAAGGTCTGTTCTGATAGGGTCTAAGAGAGCGGGGGGAAACAATGCTAAATGGACATAGTTAGATAGAAGCATACAGTAAATAGGCTTATCAGCTTTTGAAAGGGAGGACAAAATGCTTCCCAAATCTTTTGAACGTCCAATTAAACTCATACACTACTGTTTACGGTATTTAAACTATTGATTTTTAAATACATTTTTGTTTATTTTTTTAATGTTGATACTGTTTTGGGTCAACACTTGATGTCCAATATAAAATCTGGGCCCTGAAGCAAAGCCATTTGGGTACCACTATGATGGATCACTCACCTGTACTTCTGAGTGTGGGTCAACAGGCTGCAAGTGAAACCAGTTCTCTTTCCCGCTATACTTATATAGATCTTCCTTCCTGATAGCTACTTTCCCTGCAAACACACAACATGTGTTAGTCTCAATGCATATGATATGTAAATGACAGAAAACAAGGGCAGAGGTACTGACCTACAGGTAGGTCCCTTAGGAACATACTCTTGGCGTACACATAGAAGGAAAGGCATTGGAACGGGCGGGGAATCTCGAAGTAGAAGTCCTCTCCAAAGAACGGACTAAAGCAATGGAAAAGAGATGTTAATCACAACAACTATGACTCCAAACACAGCAGAGGACATTGTGTTAGCGAATGGCTCACTGATTTTTTATATTTTTATTGTTTATGTTTGGGAGATCCAACAGAAATGTTGGCTACTAATTACGCTTAACGGGGGTTCAAATGAGTCTGGCTTTTGGCTGGCCGTGTCCAGCAGATGTGCTGGGAGAATACGCCAGCTGCATTCCCAGGATCCTCGTGTGCGGCTGGCATTTGGTAAAGGCATTCAGGAGAAAGAGATGATATCAGAGCTAAATTATAGTGGGCCCCAAATAGTATTTGGACACTTCAGCCGCACTTAAAATGTATGAATTTCATTTCATTAAATAACAAAATATCAAACCAAGTGGCATTTATTTTCCAAAAAATATAGCACTAGCACACTTTCAGCAAACATTTCACAAAAAGAACTTTGTTAGGTTTTATATTATACAGTGGATGTATCAAAAACTTTGGAACATGTCGATAGTTAATGTGCTGCACTAAAAATAGTGCAAATGCAATAAGCTGGTTAAAAATTATTTAAACAATTTATCTGAAAAGTGAAGTTAATTCTGAGAAACGCTCTAGCAGGTCTCATCAGTAAGAAGAAGAAGAAAAAAAAAAACACAATTTCAGATTTTTACTTGTCCTGCCAAAATGTTCACTAGCCCCAACAACAAGAAAAAGTTACATTGGGTTTTTTTTTTGTTGTTGTTTTTTTTTTTACATGTATTTTTTATATGTATAAATTATTTACATTTGTAATAAAACATTTTGGTTACACTTTACATTACAGTGTCCTTGTTACTAATTATTACTAATTAACAACATGTACTTACTATAGGTTTAGGGTAAGGGTTTGGTTTAGGGTTGTAATAATGCATAATTGACTGTTATTTCTATAGTCAATAACATGTAATATGTGTAACAAGGACACTGTCAAATAAAGTGTAACCAAAATGTATTTACAAAAAAACACCCATAAATCATTCTCGCAATTTCGACAAAGCCTTATCTATGTTAGCCATCTAGTTAACGTCACCTTGGTGACAAGTTTAAATCAGCAGAAATTGTAACAACATGTTCAATACTTCAAAGAAGTGTTAGTTTTGCAACCATTTATTTATAAATCACCTTTTAGCATATATACACCTTTTAAATTTACAGTTTTCCTCTTTTTGGAGAACGGACCAAAAATATTCATGAAGAGTTCTTAGCCATGAACCAAACCAACCAGCTCCGAGGTGAATCACAACATTACAAACTTTGATTTGAAGAAAAAAGTATTTGAAAATCGGACAAAAATACAAAGGCACAAGACTGTGTACTTAACGTCTTTCATGAGGGAATGAACTACAATCCCATGAAGCATTGCGAAAGACGCATTCAAATTAAAATCAATGGAAAAACAGAAAACTTTTGATTTAAAGTTAATGACTATAAGTTTAGAAACAACATATTTTAATTTTATTGCAAAATATTCAATATACAAATGTATAAGTAGTTTGAGAGTGTAGAAAGATCGACTCGATTGCATCATTCACGATGCGTTATGGACTGCTGGGCTCGTTTGGCACAACAGCCTCTAGAATTTACTCCGAATGGAGCCAAAAACAAAAAACATCCAGTGATGGGCAGTTCTGTGGATGGAAATGCCTTGTTGATGAGAGAGGTCAACAGAGAATGGCCAGACTGGTTCAAACTGACAAAGTCTACAGTAACTCAGACAACCGCTCTGTACAATTTTGGTGAGAAGAATATCATCTCAGAATTGGCCCGGTTGCTAGGGAGGGTAGAGTCACATGGGGTAACTTCCTCGTGATCGCCATAATGTGGTTCAGTCTCGGTGGGGTGTGTGGTGAGTAGTGCGTGGATGCCGCGGAGAATAGCGTGAAGCCTCCACATGTGCTATGTCTCTGCGGTAACGCGCTCAACAAGCCACGTGATAAGATACGCAGATTGACGTTCTCAGACACGGAGGCAATTTGGGAATTGGGCATTCCAAATTGGGGAGAAAAAAAAATCACTGAGTATTTACATTGCCGTTTTCATGCTTATTATCGATATGCCCATGGTTTTAATTTTTTTTAATTGGCTGAAAAATGTCAGCAGCCGATACATCTGTGCAAGCAACTTTATGGGGTCTTTAAATGCCCAAATACTTCTTCAGGTCACTGTTTATGTGGATGTCAGTAGTAAAAACCTGCTCATTTGTAAATTTAATTGTATATCATATTAATGAGCAACAGCGGTGCAAAAAATCTATAGATGTTCAAAAAGCATAAAGATTTAACATGCAACGGACTTCTAGCTGTGACTGCAACAGTCAAATACCTCAGCTGACACTTGAGAGGAGAATGCTCATCCACCCACACACACACACACACACACACACACACACACACACACACACACATTACACACTTAAAACCCCCGCACTGCAGAACGCATGCGCTCCCACATACATTCACACACACAAACACATATTCTGACTTCCCAAAGTAGCTACAGGTATATCCACTCAACCCCAAATACTCAAAACTGAGCGATGCTACACATAAATGGTCTCCATTTACTTTAGGATGAAAAAGTGTTTAATAATAAGCCAGATGGGAGAAAGAGAGATACAAAAAGGTGCAGAAAGACTTGAGGAGAACCTTCATGCTCTGAGAGAGGCTGATTGCAAGCGAGTGTGTACAAAAGAAAAGGAGCGACAGATAGTAAGTGTGAGAGAGAAAAGTGAAGGAGCGCGTAGGTGGGACACACTTCCTTAGACACAGCCAACAGAGCTCTTTGAACAGAGGGGGAAAACAGTTGTGAAATACCTTTCACAAGGGAAAGCCTTTAGAAAGCGAGAGTAAGATAAAGAAGATTTTGTTCTTTCCGTGACTAGACATTTTTTGCAAACGAAAATGTACACAGCGTAGTATCATCAAACATAATGCTATACGTCTGTTATCAAGCTGAACTGCTATCAAACCCAGAAAGTCCAGACTGGAAGTTCTGCTTTGAGCAAATTTGAGTATTACAAAATGTAAATGTTAACGAAACAAATATTTTTTTCATAACATCAACTATTTAAATCATGCAATTGTGGAGCAGGAAATGGGAGTGGTCTTGCAGTGCAAAGACTATTTTCTTCAGCATTTATCATAATGTATTATATTGACCAACAGAATTGGTAGATGAAGCAAAGAGGTCATTCTCAGGACAATTTTGTCATTTATTCCTGAAATTTGCAGGGTTCTCTTGTTTATATAATTTCATTTAAGATGGTTACTGCTGAACTCATCTTTTCTCATCTCAGGTCAAAGTACCAGGGCCATAAACACCAATGTTGGTATTAGTGGTCCCAAATGTGGGTTTTTAATTGGACGATTCTTAAACTTTTACCTCCAATCCTAAATATATGTTTACATCAGTGTCAGAAATGAACCTTTACATATTTTTATTTTTTTCCCCCTTTTCTCCCCAATTTGGCATGCCCGATTCCCAATGTGCTCTAAGTCCTCGTGGTGGCGTAGTGAATCGCCTCAATCCGGGTGGCGGAGGACGAATCTCAGCTGCCTCCGCGTCTGAGACCATCAATCCGCGCATCTTATCACGTGGCTTGTTGAGCGCGTTACTGCAGAGACGTAGCATGTTTGGAGTCTTCAAGCTATTCTCCGCGGCATCCACGCACAACTCACCACGCGCCCCACTGTGAGCGAGAACCACATTATAGCGACCACGAGGAGGTTAACCCAATGTGACTCTACCCACCCTTGCAACAGGGCCAATTAGTTGCTTAGGAAGCCTGACTGGAATCACTCAGCACGCCCTGGATTCGAACTTGTGTGTGGTAGTCAGCGTCTTTACTTGCTGAGCTACCCAGGCCCCCAATTAACTTTTACATTAAGTGACAATATTTGCCCCAAGGATTTGATTATTCGGGGCAATTTTTTTACCTTTTTGAGGACATATTCTTTTTCTAACCATTCAAAAAATAGCTGTGTCTCATCCATTTATGTCAAATACCTCATTTTCATCTATTTACTTAAGAGGTCATGAAGTGCTTTTTTTAAATAATTGTATTATTTTCCCTGAGGTCCAGTGATAATGTTATGAAGTTTTTTTTGCACCAAAACAATTTAGTAATATATGATCATTTTCCACCCTGTTTTTGGCCCTCTGTCTGAAACATTCCTTAAAACTTCAACGTAAACGCCCACTGTTCTGATTGGCTAACATTATGCAGCCCCTCAAATTCAGTAAACTCAATTGGAAGAGAATGAACCTTGACATAACAAAACAAAATTGCAGGGTTTACACATAACTGTTCATCTCAAGCACAACTGTTAACACTCAGCACATTTTAAATATTCATGAATGAAACAGTTTTAACTGCCCCATCCTTCAAAAACATTTCCTTTGCAAAGCTTGAATCATATTTTGTCTGTTCACAAGCAATCCATGCAGACATGAGCTGAAAAAAACGAACACATCATAGTCCAAAAAACAGTGAAATGACGCACACACTGTAGGCACACTGAGGTGCACATCGCCGTAAACACACTGAAATGGTCAAAGACGTCCATTGTCAAAGACGTCCTATGTTTACATACACCAACATTTAAAAATATCGCAGAAGGGCAAAAGAACAGGCAGCAGCTAAAAGAGAGAATTGCTTCTCCCTTTCAGAGTTGTAACTTAACATCACATCTTTTAAAAGCGGCGAGATACTTGGCAGTGGTCAAAGAGTCTGTGTAGTTCATGTTCATATACAAAATAATTAAAAATCATCCAGATGGGTCTCCTGAGGTGTTATGTTAGAAATAGTTATCCACACAAGGACTGCCATCTTGACTTGAACTGAGCTCCAGTGAGCGGGGCCAATGGTGCGATGTTGTGGGATGCGTAAATACAAATGAGTAAGGTTTCAAGAAGTCACGAACAGACAGATTTCAAAACTAGATGTTTTAGCAGCGTGGTAACTATAAATGATCTTTTTAGACTGGGGAGGAAGTTTTGAGTTCTGAAATTTACAGTATGTTTTTATAGTACAGTTACCTATTATATGTCTAAATATCAAGGAAAATTTGATTCTCCATTTCATGACCCCTTTAATACAAATTCTCAAGATTGAGAATTGATTACCTCTTACCGTAAGAATTAAATCAACATTAATTCATATTTTATGCCATAATACGTATAACTAAGACAATAATAGAATAATAAGAACTCTATCAGATGTTATATTACGAGGGCTTTTCTTACCACATTTTGGATTTCAGGGGCGATTTTGGCATTTTTACTCTGAGCCCTCTTTAATTTCTGACCTTGGTTTACATAATTTAAAAAAAATGTCTTAGCACAACAGGATCGAATGGAAACCGAGTTATGAAAAAAAATTCATTAGAAAATGCCTTAAGCAGCTTGGAAAAACTGCAGAAAATTATGTCAAGCCTTTAGACAATTAGCCAATTAGCCTCTGGTAAGCTAATTGGCTAATTGGAGACAACTGGTGGTCTACCTGTGGAGGTTTTTTAAGACCTACCTTCAAACTCAGTGCCTCTTTGCTTGACATCATGGAAAAATCAAAAGAAATCAGCCAAGACCTCAGAAAAAAATTTTGGACTTCCACAAGTCTGGTTTCATTCTTGGGAGTAATTTCCAAATGCCTGAAGATACGATGTTCATCTGTACAAACAATAGTATGCAAGTATAAACACCGTGGGACCAAGCAGCTCAGGAAAAAGACGCATTCTGTCTCCTAGAGATGAACGTAGTTTGGTGTGAAAAGTGCAAATCAATCCCAGAACAACAGCAAAGGACCTTGTGAAGATGCCGGAGAAAACAGGTAGACAAGTATCTATATCCACAGTAAAACGAGACCTATATAGACATAACCTGAAAGGCTACTCAGCAAGGATGAAGCCACTGCTCCAAAACCACCATCAAAAAGCCAAACTACAGTTTGCAAGTGCACATGGGGACAAAGACTGTACTTTTTGGAGATGTGTCCTCTGGTCTGATGAATCAAAAACTGAACTGTCGTTATGTTTGGAGGAAAAAGGGTGAGGCTTGCAACATCATCCCAACCATGAAGCATGGGGGTGGCAGCATCATGTTGTGGGGGTGCTTTGCTGCATGAGGGACTGGTGCAATTCACAAAATAGATGGCATCATGAGGAAGGAAAATTATGTGGATATATTAAAGCAACACCTAAAGACATCAGCCAGGAAGTTAAAGCTTGGTTGCAAATAGGCCTTCCAAATGGACAATGACCCCAAGCATACCTCCAAAGATGTGGCAAAATGGCTTAAGGACAACAAAGTCAAGGTATTGGAGTGGCCATCACAAAGCCCTGACCTCAATCTTACAGAAAATTTGTGGGCAGAACTGAAAAATCGTGTGCGAGCAAGGAGGCCTACAAACCTGACTCAGTTACACCAGTTCTGTCTGGAGGAATAGGCCAAAATTCCAGCAACTTATTGTGAGAAGCTTGTGGAAGGCTACCCAAAACGTTTGACCCAAGTTAAACAATTTAAAGGCAATGATACCAAATACTAACAAAGTGTATGTAAACTTCTGACCCACTGGGAATGTGATGAAAGAAATAATTCTTTCTACTATTATTCTGACATTTCACATTCTTAAAATAAAGTAGTGATCCTAACTGACCTAAGACAGGGAATGTTTTCTATGATTAAATGCCAGGAATTGTGAAAAACTGAGTTTAAATGTATTTGGCTAAGGTGTATGTAAACTTCTGACTTCAACTGTATATTTCTTTAAATCATCAAGTGGTTAAAACAGCTTCTTTTACTGGTCTCATGTGGATTCTGTTAATTGAATGAGGCATGCAGATATGGGTAACACATTTTGATGTCACACTGGAAAATGTTTTAAATGTAGGACAACTTGCGTCACGTATTAAAATGCTCCTCAAAATGCTGGCGGTGTCTGAATGTTTGCAAGCAATATACTGTTGCTTAGCTCTTTTAACCTTCTTTCTAGCCCCGAGTGAAGAATGAAGAAGAATTTCACCACGAGTGTGAAATCTGAGCCTTAAATCAGCCAAGTGGGCAAAGCTATTGCCTGACACTGATAATCACAAAATGGCAAAATGTCAGCCGATTAATCAGCCTTGCTGATATATCGGCCTATCATTGCAGAAATTACAATTTCATCTTAAAGGTTTTATTTTAAAAGTTATTTTGCATTACACACTACACAGAGTTAAAATCTATCAAGTATCAATATTCTGTTAAATACAGTATGTGAGTAGTGAGTCATGGGGACACACATACTGTAGCACATGAATGGCATCGTTTCCTGAGAATGACCCAAAAAGTGTTGACGTTCTTGCTAGAATGTATTACTTGTACATGTTATCCTGTCTCTCATACAGGTATGGATGTTTTGTAAAGCATCATAAAAACTACATATATGAGAAGTGCTGTCCTTGTAAGTGAAATATCATTACCAACAGCACATGGTTTTGCACCGGTGATGTTTTTGTGCTTGTGTGTATCAGAGTGTGTTTTTACAGTCTCACCTGACACTCTTCTCGTAGACTTTTGTGCGGTATACTTCCTCCTGGTCCAGACTTATGGTACAGAAGGTGCAGAGGTCACGGAGGCGGTTTGGCCCTGAGCTCAGACCTAGATGCTTTGCTTCGCCTGTGGAGAGATTACAACAACTTTTCATTCACTTCTATCGCTTTTATACCAAGCTCTATCCCCTTACCCAACCCCTACCCTTAAGCCAAACACTCACCTATTTGCATTTTTACATTTTCATTAAGTTTACAAGTTAAGCTCAATCGACAGCATTTGTGGCATTATGTTGATTACCACAAAAAACTATTTGACTCATCACTCTTTTCTTTAAAAAAAGCAGCAATCGAGGTAACAGTGAGGCACTTATAATGAAAGTGAATGGAGCCAATTTTTGGAGGGTTTAAAAGGCAGAAAGATAAAGCATATAATTTTCTGAAAGTACTTTACATTTATTCTTCTGTTAAAACTGGTGTATTATTTGAGCTCTAAAGTTGTTTATATCGTCGTTTTAGGGTCGGTTTTACGGCGAAACGTCGTCATGGCAACGAAGTTGTATAATTGGATATAACTTTACACAGAAAAGGTTAGTAAGTGATTTTATCACACTAAAATTGTGTTAACATGCATAGTGTTGACATCTTATGACTATATTTTTGAAACAGTGAGTATTTTAACATTTACCAACTGGCCCCATTCATTTCCATTGTAAGTGCCTCACTATAACCACGATTTTTGCTTTTTTTTAAATAAACGAGGGACAAGTTGAATAAAATGTTTGTGGTAATAAACATTATGCCACAAATGCTGTTGATTGAGCTTAACTTGTATTTAACCCAGAATTTTGCTTTAGGGCGTTGTTTAATACAGTATGTTTATTAAGCCATTTTTCTTGTGGTGAGACTGTGGTAGGCAAAACCCACACAAACACATTCCTCTTGGCTCAGACTTCATCATTCACTTTACTCACAGAGGATATTAATGATCTGAACATTACATGCAATGAAATTAGAGGTTTGTTGGTTGTGGGGTCAGCAGTGTACACTAACACACACTCGTACAGTCACACGTGCTTGCAGGAGCGCTGTGGTGGTGCATGGGCTTGAGGCGGATGTGGCTGATGTACGTGGAGCTCATCTAAGATGTGGTTACAGACGAAAAGCATTCACTTCCTCCCAGCATGCACTTGGCTTCCAGAAGAGTGCTGATTCAAAAGATCAAATTCAAACACACACACATACACAACCACATGCATTAATGTGTCAGAGGGCAGATGTACGCATGGCTGATTTTGACCTCATAAACTTAGCAGAATGACAGAGCTAGAGATATTTCCTCAACTCAAGAACAATTAATAAATATGAAAGCACCTTGTAACCTCTTATAAGTTACAGATTTACATTAACAAATTATAGTAATTCTCTATTTTAGTTCTGACCCTTTAGTTGTTTGTCTCCTCTAAAAAAATGCTGGAATTTTTGGTTAATAAAACCTAATTTGGCCAGTTAAGCACTTGTTGTTTTCTTGTTAAGTATGGCTCTATCTGAAAACTAGTGATTAAACTGACTTATTATACAGTTCTCTGGTACTAAATATGTTAAGTTTAATGTTTCTTGTATAAATCCACTGTCTCTTCCTTCTCCCATAATTATTTTTTCTTCCGTATTTATTAAAGGTGCACTCAGTAACTTTAGTTTTTGTGCCATCTTGGACTTACAGTGACACCTAGTGGCTTGGATGCAGCATAATTTAAAATCAATAGTTTTCAGTTTCAGATGTCATTGTAGAAATGATTACTTTAATCAATGAGTGAAAGTGTCAAATAACAGGACGATTACTGAGATCAAGCGAGTAGTATTTGTCTGGTCATGTGATTCTAACATGGCAGCCCCCATGTGTGGACCCTCTCCATGTAGAATAAAACAGCTTTTATAAGGTTACTGATATGACTGGAGTCTTCATTTTAATGTGAGAGGTCATGATTTCATGCATATATTGCAAAATTACAATTCATGTCTTTAGGAGTTCAACTTTTTTAATGAGGAAAAAAATAGTGCACCTTTAAATAAGTAGCGTTATAAAAAGCTTTTATATAAATATAAATGTAATGTTAATGCAATGATCATCATCCGTTATTCCTTATTCGATCAACAGTTGAACACAGAATTTATGTTTATAAAGGAGGTTTGCATGTTTAATACAGCCATGACTGTTTTGCGTGGCCCATTATCCCTAAAATTAATCCTACAAGAGATCCATCTATTCTAGCTATTCTTGACTCTTCTTTTTGAATGCACAAGAAATCTGCAACACACACCTTTAGCAATTACACAGTTTCCCTCTGTTTCCGGCACACACACACACACACACACACACACACACACACACACACACACACAGGCACACACCTCTTCCCCTGCACCACTGAGAAAACAACAGCTAATGCAACACTGAAGGGCTCATAATGATGCTTTCAGTAGACACAGATAAAGACTCGGAGGAAACTAAACTCCCAATAGAACACTGCCACAGGGAGTCTGTGATAGCAGCCCGTGCCTTACAGTTAACACTCTCTGCACACACACACACACACACAGGTATGATCAAGAGAGAGGCAAGCGTATGTTTGGAAACAGAAGTGAACGCAAACTACAAACGTGAGGCCTGAACAAACAAGCTACTCTGAAACGCTAACACATACACACACATCAGTGTCAGAAATGAACTTTTCCATTTAGCCCCCTGGAATGGATTTTTTTCCTAACCAAATCAAAATATACTGTGTCATCCTTTTTGGTCAAATACTTTCAATCAATTCATTCAAATAAACCCTCTATTTTAGTTATTACATTGGCTGTAAGCAGTGCTGTGTAGATTACTTCTGAATTGTAATCTGATTACAAATTACATGACTCAAATAGGAATCAGTAAACCAGTCTCTTGGAATACATTTTAGGTAATCTAATCTGATTACTTTTGACCTTTGATGTCACATGCATTTAGTAGGATAAAATTTTACCATTTTGACAATGTTGCTTAAATGTAAAGTAAAAAGGTAAAAAATGTACTTAATGGATCAAATATTAGAATTTATATGATTTTTTGTGTGTTTTAGTCACTATTTGTCAGTTTCTAAATGAAATAAAAAGGGCAATTAAATGTTTGCAATTTTGGCATTACAAACAGTAACAGATCAGGCCAGTTATATTTGTGAACATCACAAAAGTTGTTGCAAAAGCGCAATGATGTACATATTCTAAGGCAGAGTACAAAAGTAATTCATTTAACTAAACTAAACTTTACCGCACTAATGCAATTGGTTCTGCAATCGGGTATTTTAAAATGTCATTTAATCTAATTACAAGTACTTGATTTTTGTAATCTGATTACATAATACAGATTACATGTAATCGGTTACTACACAGCA
Source organism: Myxocyprinus asiaticus (assembly GCF_019703515.2). Taxonomy (NCBI): domain Eukaryota; kingdom Metazoa; phylum Chordata; class Actinopteri; order Cypriniformes; family Catostomidae; genus Myxocyprinus; species Myxocyprinus asiaticus. Next base: position 39,258,763 of record NC_059361.1, on the reverse strand, counting down.
CTGGCTGCAAGTGACCTATAAATTTAAATCAACTCATATTCTATGCGATATTTCATCTAACTAGACCTGGAATAGAATATTATGAAATGCTGCAAAAAAATAAACAGGGAAATTCATTTCGGGGGCATTTTTGTTACATTCGGTGGCATTTCTGGCCCCTTTACTTTTAGTCCCCATTTCCACCTGGTATAAAGATGCATCTCGGGTGATCCGATCATGTGGTCAGCCCTAAATACAGGTCTAAACAGGGTCTAAAACGTTTTGTGATCGGATCTCAGAAACCACATACAAATGTACTCAAAAACGCATATGTCCACATCGCATTTGAGGTGTAAACAGTAATCCGTCCTGAATGCGTCCCAGCCGCAGCAAAGAACCACCACCTGTCAATTAACCGCTGTGCTAAAACGTAGCTGTTTACGAGCGACTTAATAACCATCCAATCGGAAAATTAAAAAAGCGGATACATATACAATCACGAGAGCTTCGTGGATCTTCTTCAGTGTGTCTGATATCAACACAGATGAGAAGTACGAACACAAGAAGCTCTTTTAATACAGGTAATCCACTAAAATAACAGATAATTCTGCTTGACGTTGCGTTTGTTCTTGGAATAAATTTCAGTCACATCTGGGAGAAACAGTGCACCATTTTTTTCACAATTTCTTTGTCTTTTCTTACTTTGTTGCGCTTTATTATCATGCAGTAACACAATGACACAGTGATTGATGTATGTCGTCATGAAACAGAGACCCTCCCCTCCAATTCTGAACACAGGTGGTCACAGGAGATGCATTTAAACAACCAGGTGTAAACAGCGATGTGTCTCACCTGACCACATGTGATCGGATAACCCGAGATGCATCATAATACCAGGTGGAAACGGGGCCTTAGACTATGACGGACACAAAACTTTGGAGTTCTCTGCATGCAAACATTCACATATGCAGCACTTCTATAATCACACACACACAAAGACATAAACAACACAAAAGGTGCAAAGAAAATGAATACTTAAGGGATACATCTTTGTGCAAAGCAAAACATAATCTTTTACTCCAATGAGGTAACATATCAGTCCCGCAGAACTTTGCATAAAGCTCAGCAGATTTCTGAAGAATTGGAACGCCCGTCATTCACAGTTTACACCTGCTATTCAAGTTTAAACATCCCCCACCCCTTGCAAGTATGTTTATTAAATATTTTGGATAATTTGATTGTACTTTCAGCTTCCAGTAAGAGTGTAGTACTCCTAGCTCCATTTAAAACTTTTTTACCAAATTTAAATACATTCTGCAGAATTCTGTAGATTTTTCCCCAAAAACAGCACTCAAAATGCAAAGTCTGCAGATTTCATTTGGGCCCATTTTAGCTATTGTGATGCTTGTAATTGAACTTCAGTTTTTGAGTATTTAAAAACAAAACGGAAACAAAATGAAACAAAAAGGAAATGAAAAACAAAACAGAACAAAACCAATAACTTCTACCAGACTCTAACATGCCTGCAGGAAAGCTAAGATCTAATCAACAAAGAAAAAATTCAATACCTATTTACAATTCGATACTGAGCAGAAATTCACATACTGAAATCCATTTTGGTTAATTGCAGAAATACTCTAAAGGTCACTGGCTGAAATTGTCTATTCATTAATATTTTTAAGGCAAAATACTGTTATAGTCTACTACACATATCCTACACCACACATGTAAGTTACTTAAAGGTGATGTGTGTTATTTTTTATGTTAAAATAGTTTCTCCTTTCCCAGTTTAACACGCAGAGACAACTATCAGTGAACCATGTGTAGATTGGCGTAAACACTGTGAATGAGCCAACCAATGCAGCAAGTTTGGGGCGGGACTATCTGCTTGCTCGACCAATGGAATACTCAATGGAGTGTTCAAGAAAACTGTTTGAAAACAGTCATCGATCTTGCAGTTACTGTTTGGTGACGTCAGTGGTGAAGAACTGATGCACTTCACACTTGAAGAGTGTTAGGTTGAGATTGTTGAGATGGTAAAGGCTGTTGAACACAGCAGCAGGTTTAGTGTTGGATGTGTAAGCACAGCATGCTGTTAGGGGTATGTGAGGTGACAGCTCCAATCTGCTTTAGCTCTTTAAAGAACTATTAATGTCTAATCCCAGTGCACTGACTGTGAAAACTACAGTGACTCTTGAGCTCTGAGCTGAATTGCTCAGTACCCAGCCCCAGAGACCGGCTGCAACCCAATCCCTGATTACTTTCAGAGGATCTTAACTGTAGATCTACTGGATAGACTGGGAGGGAAAACGGTCCCAATAATTTTAGTTGACTTTAAATACTATATACTTACATGAAAAAGTTAGCATTTGATACAATTATTGTGTATATACATGCTGTTCTGCGAAACTCTTGAAAGATTTGCATTTGTTTCAAATTGGTACAGGTGTTTAGGTTAATGGGTAGGGTTAAAAATTTAATTATGCAATTGTTATTTAAATTTAAGCACAATGTAACAAAACATATGTACACAATAAGAATGCAGATGCCTATTTTTTTATTGCAAGTACATGGTGGTTAAAGACACTTAATATAAATTGACTCAGTAAAGCATTAAGTTTGTTGGTTAGTTTTTGAACATAATTTAGTCAACATAAGAAAATAATTTCACTTGCTAAATCCCAGAAAAACTGAACTCCTGCAGACAACTACAGAATAGATGAAATAGCCAACTTGCTACCTACTTCATGGACTAATTCAGGACTAAACATTGTTATTATCGAAATGGTATACTACTATGAAGATGAGCAGTGTCCGTGGGCCACATGCAACCCTCGAGCGATCTTTTGCGGCCCGCGTTATGATATCCTCATTAGAAATATATTTATCAGCAGCCTAACACATCTGTATAAATTGTGAGGTGTCCATTTTCATGAAGTTTTACGCTAGTTCTCTACATTGCTGAATCATATTAGAGAGGGAATTCAACTGCAAGAGGATGTTACAAATAAATAAAAAATGTAAAAAAAAAAAAAATATCTAAGCTGAGCGGCGGTCGGTCTGCGCATGCGTTCATACACAGTATATGTGCGCTCAAGCGTGGTCTGTCAATCAAGCAAGCACGCTCGCAATCTCACTTAAAAGTTACTCAACATCTGTCCAGTCTCTTGAATAGCTTGTCAATGAAAAAAAATAACAGCTTTACCTACAGTGACAGCGTTGAGCCGCCGTCACGCAAATGCTTTTTAGTGATCTACTTTGGCACAAAACGCTAAGGGGGTTGAACAAATCTTTATGACTTGTCACTGAAGGACTTTTTGTGCTAATTTTGGATATATTGCTCGTGTTTTTGGATATATTGCTCGTGAACACATCTCTGGTGTATGTGATGTTGAACACTCATGGTGTTTACAACAGAACTGATCTATATCAGAAAATCGAACTGTTACACCCCTTATGTTTAAAATAATTACTAAAAGGGATAGTTCACCCAAAAATTTTTATTATCTCATCATTTATTCACCCTCATGCCATCCCAGATGTGTATAACTTTCTTTCATCTGCAGAACACAAACATATATTTCTTGAAGAATATTTCAGCTCTGTAGGTCCGTACAATGCAAGTGAATGGTGGCAAGAACTTTTATGCTGCGTTATGTGCTTTTTGAAGCTTCAAAGTAATCTATAAGACTCCAGTGGTTACATCTATGTATTCAGAAATTAAATGATTGTGGGTGAGAAACAAATCAATATTTAAGTCCATTTTTTACCATAAATCTCAACTTCTGTAAGTCACATGTGGCGCATGTTTAGTTTCACATCTGAAAGTGAAAGTGGAGATTTATAGTAAAAAAAAGTCCAGGACTTAAATACTGATCTGTCTCTCATCCACAGATCTGAGATATTTCTTTCTAAATAATCATAATTTCTCTTCAGCAGAAGAAAGAATGTTATACACCTCTGGGATGGCATGAAGGTGAGTAAATGATTTGAGTATTTTCATTTTTATATGAACTATCCCATTAACTAACATTCTTTTTTTTTTCCTCAGTTGCCTCTGCGACTGAGACCATCAACCCGCGCATCTTTTCACATAGCTTGTTCAGCGCGTTACCGCGGAGACATAGCGCATGTGGAGGCTTCACGCCATCCACCGCGGCATCCACGCACAACTCATCACGCACCCCACCGAAAGCAAATCACATTATAGTGACCACGAGGCGGTTACCCCATGTGACTCTGCCCTCCCTAGCAACCGGGCCAATTTGGTTGCTTAGGAGACCTGGCTGGAGTCACTCAGCACGCCCTGGGATTCGAACTCGAACTCCAGGGGTGGTAGCCAGCGTCTTTACTCGCTGAGCTACCCAGGCCCACTATTCCAACATTCTTAATGTAAAAATGTTAACTTATATATATATATATATATATATATATATATATATAACCAATCAGCCACAACATTAAAACCACCTGCCAAATATTATGTAGGTCCCCCTTGTGCTGCCAAAACAGCTCCAACATTCTGAGAGGATATCCTGTCGCTTACTGGATGTTTTTATGTTTATGGCACCATTCTGAGTAAATTCTAGAGACTGTTGTGTGTGAAAATCCCAGGAGATCAGCAGTTACAGAAATACTCAAACCAGCCCATCTGGCACCAACAATCATGCCACGCTCCAAATCACTGAGATCAAATTATTTTCCCATTCTGATGGTTGATGTGAACATTAACTGAAGCTTCTGAACCGTATCTGCTTGATTTTATGCACTGCACTGCTGCTACACGATTGGCTGATTAGATAATCGCATGGATGATTGTTGGTGCCAGATGGGCTGGTTTGAGTATTTCTGTAACTGCTGATCTCCTGGGATTTTCACACACAACAGTCTCTAGAATTTACTCAGAATGGTGCCAAAAACAAAAAACATCCAGTGAGTGGCAGTTCTGTGGACAAAAATGCATTGTTGATGAGAGAGGTCAACAGAGAATGGCCAGACTGGTTCGTACTGACAAAGTCTACGGTAACTCAGATAACTGCTCTGTGCAATGGTGGTGAGAAGAATAACATCTCAGAATGCTCAGAACCGGTATGGTTGGTGCTTTTTTGGAAGCACAAGCTCTTGTGCTCCATCATTAGAGTTTAATGTGATCTCATGTTACGTTAAATGAGATCAAACGACTATTTGATAATGGAAAGTTTGTCGACAATTTTTTATTGCCAATGTTGTCGATAACGTCTGAAACGATATTCGAAACGATTTTATTGCCAATGTTATCGACAACATCGGCAAAAAAAAAATGTCATTGTCAAATAATTATATAATTGTTCATATCTAATTTTTGTCATTGTATTATGTATAATATATATATTATACATTATATAATATATATTATACATAATACAATGACAAAAATGAGATATGAACCATCAAATTGCTGAAGTGAAATGAACACGTATTTGACACAACATCCCCCCCATACCCCCCCCCACAACAAACAAACTTTTTCTTATCCACTGCTGTCAGTAGATTGTCCATTGCCCGACAAAAGGGGAAGTAACACTTCTATTAATCAGCCAAACAGACAGTTATCAGTGATGCCAATAATCACAAATTAGCCAAATATCTGCCGGCCTGACTAATACATCAACAGACCAGATCATATGCTTTTTGGATAATTTTATATTGCTTAAAACTACCTGTAGACAATAGTTATTGTAAAAGAAGAATGGGGAAAAGGTACAAGAGTAGTGAATCAAATAAGTGAGGTCAAAAAGTCACGAATCAATGAGTGAGAGCCACAAGTTTCTAACAATCGACTTCAGATTGTTTGCAACCTTTCAGCAGGAATGTAGGGTATCAGACAGGGATAAGACATACCCACAACAGGAAAACAGAAAGTCGTATGATGATTTAAATATAACAGACTACCAATTCGTTCACCAAGTAGTGAAATGCTCTAATAAGGGTGTAGAAGTTGGCTGACACAGGAACAATGTGGCCAGTATTGAGTCGTAGGAGTATGTTGTAAGATGGTCATCAGTGAGCCAGCCTATCAGGTTCAGTTCCTCTTTGCTGCCTGTTCTTGTATACTACTGAATGCCTTGCAGTTCTCCAACACATCCCAACATGAAAACAGTCCCTTCGGCTGTTTGTGTATGTGCATACACACCTGTGGGTGGCCGGTGATGGCAACCGCATGCAAATGTGGCCATTTGTGTGTAAAAAGACGGGAAAAGAAAAAAAAAGATAAAATCAGACATTGTGAGCAAAGAACAAAGCCTTTTAGTCCATGAGGGTACTGGTTGGTCCACTCTTTCCAGTGGAAAGTTATGTGGCTCAATATTGCAAGAAATGCGGTTTTCAAATTACCTGTCATAGAGCCGTGCCCACTAAATGCAGTTAAGACTCAAATTTGTCAATAAAACTAGATTTTCACCTACACTGCTTGCCTCTGCAAAACTTGCTCCTGTTATGTTAGTGTTGTGGGTGGTTACTGGGTGTTTTTTTATTATTCCAAATCAAAAGATTCCACCTCAAAAGAGCCCACCCCCTTTCGAGAGAGTTTCGGGCCAGTTGTCGGTATTGTCACTTGCCCTATAGAGCCAATTCTGCGTTTTCACTCAATCTTACATTCTTGTTAATGTGTTTTTACATCTTGCAAACTTGCCGATTTGGATTTCTGTGATGTATTTAACATTGTTGTAGTATATACTGTAGAGGTCGTCTGATATGGATTTTTTAATGGCCGATGCCAATGCCGATATCCAGAGCAGGGTGGCTGATATAATGCATATATTGCACACAATTTAAAAGTAAATGACATATACATAAATTGGTTAAAAAATAAATTCACTTTTATTTAGAATTATATTTACTCAAACTTTCACAGAAAGCTTTAACTTTGCAAAAATTCAAAATAAAAATATTTTACAAAAAATTAGATAGTGGGGCAGATTCACTAAAGAGTTACGCCCATTTTGCGCGTGGTATTTCAACGCAAAAACCTGCATCTTATTCATTAACCACTCGCCATCTATTTTGGCAGACGCAATCAACACTGAAATTGTGCTGCATCTTAAGTATTTAAATGAAGTCATTGTCATTCCTTTCTGCAAACACGCCTCCTTTCTATGTAAATTAGGCTCATTATAAATTGTGCTTCATTCACAAAAACTGGTGCAAATTAGATCGCGTCACTACCACAAATGAAAGCAGGCAGTAAAATTAATTTTATTTAAAAGAGATGTTTGTGAACATTTTCAACCAATCATATCAGCAGTTCTTCAAATAATTATACAATTATGGAGAAGAGCGTTATAAACTGGCATATATCCAGATGTGCGGTGTAGTCAAGCACACTTTCGGCATGTTTAAGAGATGATTTAGGTGTCTGGATCACAGTGATGATATACAGTCCCAGCAGGGTGTGTCAAATACGGTGGTCTGTGACATCCTCCACTATATAGTGCTCAGAATCAGCCAGCAACATCAAAATCGTGCGTGTAAATTACATTCAGCAGCGATTTTGTGGGCGTGTTTGCCTGATCTGCATAACGTATTTGGTGAATCAGGCACTAAACCAGCACACAGTAGTCCAGCAACCACGGATGGTATGTGCGCATTAGCAATCGCATTTTCTCACAAAAGACTGCATCAAACCAACTGTACATAACAGTGAGTGCACAATGAATATGACATTTACTTATAGTGCACGTGAAGCGCTTTTAATTTGAAGATGCTCTATTGCTGCGGAAGCAGTGAGAGCAGCAATCTTCTGACCGCTCAACGTTTACTCGGCCAATTTATACTTCTGCGTTAAGGCTACGCATAGCTGGGGGTGTAGGTAGCTCAGCAAGCAAAGACACTGACTACCACACCTGGAGTCGCAAGTTTGAATCCAGGCCGTGCTGAGTGACTCCAGTCAGGCTTCCTAAGCAACCAACTGGCCCGGTTGCTAGGGTGGGTAAAGTCACGTTGGGTTAACCTCCTCGTCCATATAATGTGGTTCTCGCTCTCGGTGGGGCGCGTGGTGAGTTGTGCGTGGATGCCGCGGAGAATAGCGTGAGCCTCCACACACGCTAGGTCTCCGTGGTAACTGCCCAACAAGTCACGTGATTAGATGCGCAGATTGACGGTCTCAGACGCGGAGGCAACTGAGATTCGTCCTCCGCCACCCGGATTGAGGCGAGTCACTACACCACCACAAGGACCTAGCGCGCATTGGGAATTGAGCATGCCAAATTGGGGAGAAAATGGGATAAAATAATTTTTTTTTTAAAAAAGGCTACGCATAGCTATTATGCTTAGCCTATGCCATAGCCTGACGTGCACCTCTTCAAAATGTAACTGCGTGTCGCTTCGACACAGACCACAACAACTGTGATTGGTGCACTTTATACCAGAGACCGGCCCCCAGGACGATAACAACGATATCTGAGGTAGCGTCATATTTTACCTAAATTATTTTAATATCTATGTATCATATCACACTGTATTTGGACTTGGGACCATTAAAGCAATTGTCTAAATTGGGAGCATCTGCTGTTTTAGTTACAAGCAAAACATGACAAAAGATATCTGTTTACAGTTTATAAACCCTAAAAAAAAAATTCAGGGTTTTTCCTTGATATAAATTTGAAATGTGAGTGAAATAATATGTGTTGTATTCTACTCGCAAACTTTCCGATCTGCATGATGATTTGTCTGTATTTTTGACAGTATTGTGTAAATAATAATATTTCATAAGTTATGGAAATCAAACACTTCTAATTTGTCAGCAAATTAAAAAGCACCTGATAAGAATTGGTTATATTGCCTATAGGCATTGAAAAGTCTTTAAAATGACACCCATTTAGAGTTTGCCAAGTAAGCAGTTATTAATTAATTTGATGATTTCTTTTTCAGCACAGAACATCAAAAGTAAGCCAAAATATGTATTTATTATTATTTAAGCGACTCAATAGCAAGCATACAGTATTGTTCTCATTTATTTTATCCCTGCAATACAGGCAACATGTTTAATAAATAATATGTGGCCTACCTACATGTTCACATACTTTGAACTACTTTTTAATGCTACAATAATTTAATAAATACTTTTGAATCCACAAATTGCATTGCTTTTGTTTATTTATGAATGTATAATTAGCATTTTGGCTGTGTACTCACAGAAAAACGCAGATACCAATGCAGAACTATAAATGCAAACCAGCGTGTTGGCCACTACACAGAGCTTACATTGTAGGTTCAACGCACAAGTTTAAACCAGCCTTAAGAGTGTCACAAACTGAACGTTGCACAACATTTGTGAGTCAGAGGGACACAGTTTTGATCCAGGCTATAATAAAACATGCTTAAGAGGAATATTTATGAGCGCTCCACAGAAAGAAAACGGATTTCTGCAAGTTTAGTTTAAACGAGATATCCGCATATCTAATAGAAGTTTTATTGATATTTACCTTTTTATAATTAGACAAGAGAGTTAACAGTTACAGAAAACTGTTGGGGGGGGGGGGGGGGGAGAGAGAGAGAGAGAGAGAGAGAGAGAGAGAGAGAGAGAGAGAATAAAACACCCGAGCTCTTCAAACATCATGAGCTTTAAAATTCTGGTAACATGATGGCACGTAATAACAAAACGTACTGTGAATGATCATTTACATGTCAGCCGATTTTCATCACTGCTGCGGTCTGATAAACGAATTGGGCAAACAGGAAAATTCTGAAAATCAGCCGATTTATCAGCCTTTGCGATATATCGTTCAAACACTAGAATTCTGCTGATTTAAACTTATCGCCAAAGTAAAATGATCTAGCTAGGCTAACATAAGGTTTGTTTAAATTGCGAGAATAACTTGTCATAACTTTTAAGGCATCTGTAAGAACGAGCAGAAAATTATCAACCAATCAGTAATGTTTCATATCGAATGCCTTCATTTTCCAGACAGCTAGTTGTTTACATGAACATGTAACATTTAATAAAAAATATAAATATTATTCCTGGCATATATACATACAAATATGCATTGCTTAAAAAAGTTTATTGGTTTTTATGTGGGTGCCTGTGAAAATGTTGGCAGGGCGAGTAAATATCAAAACTACTGCAAAACATCCTGACATATTAATCCTGTAACTAGGGAAAAAAATAACATCCTCTTTACAATTCAGTTTTTAACTCAATTTTAAACAACTAATATTCAATAAAATAGCAATATTTTCAAAAAAGAGGGGTGGTTTACCAATGTGAGTCACTAAATCAAGTATGACTGCTTCAGTGAAGCAATTCAAATCATTACATGGTAATTTCACAGAATGTTATATTTGTGTTTGTTGAGGTTGTAACCCAATTATCTGTTATGCTACATGTTGACATACATCATCTTTAGGGCACTTACATAGATGAAGTCATCGCTGCAGTGTGACGCACTACAGACGTGCTTAACTGTGTACTGCTCAATCAAAACAGTAATTCTGAAACTGTGGTGTACTTCTGTGAATGAAAAAGCCATTGAGCAGCATTCATTCACCACACAGACTAATGGGCAGTAGCCATTATCATACATAACAGTCAACCAACTACATACAACACAAAAAAAATGCCCAGTCCACATCCTTTCTTTTCAAAAACACTTTAAAGCCGAAGTGTCATTTCTGTGCCACGAGTATCACCAAACGGAATTGCAAAAAGAATGATTAGAGAAACTCCGCCGGTCTTCCACTGGTTGTACAAACAGATAGTCCCTCCCCAAACTCACACCATTGGCTGAGCCAATGTTGCTGTGTAAAATAAAGTTTTAATAGCACAACAGAGCCACACTGTACACTTTTAGGTTTAATCAACCACATTAAAAACACCTTATCCTGTATGTTGTCCACGGTCTTAATATGTGACCCACGAACTAACACGACTACAAAAAATTAGAGATTGATCAATCGTTCTGTCGCTTGTGTTACGCCATCCCCTTTGACACAGGCCAGACAATCAGATTTGATAGCACATGATTAATGTCATGGGACATGTTTACAGTGAGTCATTCAGTCTGTATCTCCCTCATTTATCCAGGACAAAATCATTTCAGTCAGGTCGGCGAAGGACTGGATAGGATGTGGTTTTGTGGTGTGTGACCTAAAAACAGTTTTTTCAGAAGGCTCAGACATTTTTAATGCAAAATATTTTTTGACAGTGTGTATTTCACTGTTAACAAAAAGTTCTGCAAGGTAACCTTAAAAATGTGGTAACATCTAAATTTACCTGACAAATTAAGTTACATCAACTAAAGTAATTTTTATAGGTTAGATAGATCAAGTAAAAATAGATCCTTGAAGTCACAAATGCAGGTCCCCAATTTTTTCAGTGTAAAATGGTGATTCTTATGACACATTTCAAGAAAATTTCCTAGTTAAGTCCAAATCAATATAAAGAAAATAGGAAATTTTATTTTGCATAAAGAAAACGTCTCGGTTACGTATGTAACCTCGGTTCCCTGAGATGAGGGGAACGAGACATTGCATCACTAAGATGACGCTATGGGGAGTGTCCTAGACCTAGCTAACCTAGTTGAAACCTTTCTACTATAACGGCAATTCTAAAATTGGCTATAGTGTTTGACCCCTGCCCTTTTAGGCGCGAAGCTGCCCGGTATAAAAGCAGGCCCGCAAACACCATTCCTCTGAATTTTCTGACTGAGGGACAAGAGCGCATTGCTTGCACCTCAAAGAACTCTGAGTCTTTAGTGTGGCCAGCTTACGCAATGTCTCGTCCCGCGGAACGGCGACCAACATGAGTATGCTACAAGTGAATGACCCTCATGGTGGGCCAGGAGGGGAACACTCAGAATGGATATATACTATAGTCATATAGTATGAATTAACCCCTTCACGAACCCAGTCGGGAAGGAAGTTTATTTGTCATGAAAGTGCCTGTGACTTTTGGGAAATACAACGTTCTGAATGCAAGCAGTTGTGTAAAAAGTCAGGGAGCCCGTACTTAAAAAGAGGGGCATAAGTATATCTTTGGCCAATGAAATAACAAGCACTATAGACAGAGATGACTTGCTATGAGAGTCAGTGAGCCCTGCGTCCAATCGCTCTTAAAGAAATTTACGAATTTCAGGTATGGGGCAGTTCACTGGGTCTTTGCTGTGTGACAAGCACCAATTAGTGAACACATTCCACTTCAGAGCATAAAGGCGTCTCGTGGACGGTGCTCTAGCCTGTAAAATGGTGTTCATAACTGACTGAGCCAATTGTGGCTCATCCGCTGTGCTCCGTTCAAAGGCCACATGTGTAGGCTTCACAGCTCTGGCTGGGGATGCCAAATCATGCCTTGTGTTTGAGAGAGAAGGTCACTCTTCAGCGGTATTTCCCATGGAGGCCCATCCAGTATTTCTACCATCTCTAGAAACCAGGATTGATTGGGCCATTTTGGCTCAATTAACAGGACTGTTTTCATGTCCACATGTCTGCTGCTGACAGAATACTTGCATTTTGCCAGCCATACATGGGCCAGCGCATCCTGGTGACTTATATACGTAACTACTGCTGTGTTGTCCGAACAAATCAGAATGTGGTGATTCACGATGTCGGAATGAAAAGCTCTCAAAGCTAGAAGGACAGCCAGTAGTTCTTTTGGCAACTCTCCAGGTGTCAAAAGTCAGGCATCCATCACACACCGTGCCCCAACCTGTGTTGGATGTATCTGTGGTCAGCACTTTCCTTCGCCAGACAGTTGCCAGTCACCACGACGCGCATGCGCCCGAGGCTCCAGGCGCAATGTGGAACATCGCTTGAGTCAGTACTGGAAAGGTCTCATGTGTAACAGATCTAACGGTGTGACGGCGGATGCTGCCGCCATAAAACCCAGCATTCTCTGAAATGACTTCAGTGGAGTCGAGACGAACTCCTAAAAAGGAGAATTACTGGCTGGGGAAAAGTGTGCTTTTCGCCCAGTAGACATCAGACCAGATTTTCCATATGGCAAAGCAGCAAGTCTCAGTGTTCGCTCAGTAGTGCCTCTGATTGGCTAGTAATAACCAATCGCTGAGGTAATTCAAAACACGCACACCGTTCATTTTCAATGGGGCGAGCGCCGCATCAATACATTTCATGAACGTGCGGGGAGTCAGAGACAGACTGAAATGAAGGACTTTAAACTGATACGCAGTTCCCTCGAACACGAATCTAAAAAGCCTCCTGTAACGTGATGCAATTGGTACATGAAGTATAGTCCTTCAGATCTATTGACGCAAACCAGTCCTGAAGATGGATGTGCGATAAGATCTACTTCCGAGTTAACATTTTGAATGGGCGTGTCACACACGAGCCATTCAAGCGTCTCAGAACTAGAATGGGCCGAAGCCCACATCCTTCTCTAGAACAAGAAAATAATGGCTGTGAGACGGAACCATGGAAGACAGAACACCGTATATATCTAATTTAGTTTTAGATATACACAATATCACAATAGCTTATAAGGATACAAAACTCCTGCCGAAGCGCTGCGGGGAATCAGGATGCTGAAGTGGCCCATTCACCAGCGAAGCGTCAAGCAGCAAGGAGTAAATGTTCGCCAGAACACTGCAGAGGAGCGGAGATTCTTCTTGTTGCCGTGAAGATCCCGCACGCTGACTCGTGTAAGTCGAGTCAGCAAGTAGTAGAAGGCTTCTAGACGAGAGATGAATCGCTGTCTTGAAGGAAGAACACTCTGAGAAATGGTGTTTGTGCGCTCGCTTTTATACCGCCTAAAAGGGCAGGTCTTAAACACCATAGCCAACTTTAGAATTGGCATTATTGTAGAAAGGTTTCAACTAGGTCGTGTAGAAGGACACTCCCCATAGCTTCAGCTTAGTGACGCAATGTCAAGTGTACTGAGTCGTAAGGGGACAAAGCATACATTTAGGATCATTAGGATTTTTTGCATTGTGACATTATTTTAGGGACACTTCAGTACATTTTACCCCTTTAATTCTCATTACCGCAACATGTCGGATGTTTTACATTTACTATTCCCATTGTTTTCAAAAATGATCCTTCTCATTACTTTAACACAGTCACTTTTTACTATTTTACATTCAAATAGATGCTGTTGTACAATTTTTTTTATTTTTATTTTTTATTAAAATCAGCAAAAATGAAAGGCAGTACCAAGACAGTACTACTATAAAGTACTTTCAAATTAAATAATATATTTATTTATTTTTTACTGTATCCCTTTCACTCATGCAACCAGGTAAATTACAGGAAAATCATTGGGTTGCCTTTACTGGTAAATGTACCAAATGTGCTGTTCACACATACCATCAATAAGGAAATGTATAGGTAATGATAAAATTTAGAATTAAGGAAATTTGTCAGCGCAACATTTACCAGTATTTTCAAAAGGGCCATGTTCACACATGACTTCTAAACTGGAAATTGTAGGTAATTTTCTGGAAAAGGCTGTATGTGTGAACACGACTAATGATGTAAAGAGGATATCATGACCATATCTTCTTGCATTGAGGTTATGAGAATATGGGGTAAAATGTGTGTAACTGTCCTGAAAATATGTCGCAATGTAAAAATCTTTATGACCTAAAAAAATTGTATTTACATTTTTAATTTTCTTAATTCAAAATTGTATTTCTTGTTTCTTTATTTTGATTGTGAAGTAAAATAGGACCAGGACATTTTCGTGACGGTTTCGTGAGAATTGCCCAGAAGTGTTCTAAAACATAAGATAAAGTAAAAGTAAACTACCTAGCCTTTTCCTCAAGTATTTCTGAACATGAGGGGTGATTCAGAAGTACTCTGTAATTTCTTGAGGAATTCCCCAATTCTTCCAAATAAGCATGTTATTTATTAGGACGTGCACTACACATGACATAGCTTAATATTTTCTAACCTTATCACATCATATACAGTAAAGCAATCTTTTATGTGATCTTACATATACACTAACAGCTACACAGTGATCAAAAAGAGTTAAACAAAAAAAATATATATATTTGCGCATCACAGCTCTGCACACTCTGGTCATTCTCTCAACAAACTTCATGTGTCTTAAAATGTGTTTTATTTACATTTTGAAGAAGCTCACACAAATGCTGTGTACTTGCCTGCTTCTCCTTCACTATCAAGTGTAACTCTTCCACTTCAAACACATTTTTAAATTTCGATTTTAGCTCTGTAAAGAAATTCATACCGAGGAGGCACAATTTATATTAGTCAACAAAACTAATTTCATCATGTATTTATGCATTAGATTTTAGATCAGGTTTACTGATAAGTTACTGAGAAACAACAACTCAGTCAAGTGTGTTCAAACTTTCACAGATATTGTATATTTTTATAAAATTGCTGCTGTAAACTACATCCAATTCCCATTCTGCCCAGTTATTTACTGTGAACTTTTGAGAAATGTTCTCAGTATTATTACTTTACACAATAACACCACCATATCGGAATTGACCTGAAGTTGGGTATTTCAAGCCAGCCCACAAATGCCCTAAAAGTCCCAACTACTATACCCACTGACTTCCAAAAAATCTGCTCCCTGTCTCTGAATAAAATGCCCATACATCCTCAGTGTCGCCAGCTGTTTCAGTACAGTGGCAAACCCAGGCTATTGAGCGGTTACTGTACTCAAAAAAGCCTACCCTCATCCAGGTGGCAAGATAAAAGGAATGTTTTTCACACAATCATACACGTTTCATACAGGCAATTTAAAAAAATAAAAAAATGTTCCTTAAGGACTATACATATGAAGATGAATTTTAAACTGTTATATTTGGATTATAAAAGGGTTTAATACTGCTGTAAAAATGATGAGTTATTCTACTTCACTTGACTTTTGCAAAATCATATGGATGAGGCTTCCAGTGAGCTTAAAACCACATTTTTGATTTACCATGAAGTCACTTGCAACACACCAAAGGTTTCAGTTCAATTTTTTTTTTTTTTTTTTAGGTGGGTGAGGGGTGGGAGACAATAAAAACACAAAACAAGTGCCGATGTTAAGAACATATGCAGTATGTTTAAATAAAACTATCTTAAGTTTACCACATAAAATCAACTCAAACTATTAGGAATGCTCCTTAGATCGAAAAACAGTCGATAATCGCCTTATTTTATTTCAGACACACCACAACCTTCCATTTGCCTGATAGTTTCAATATCACTTGTCATATCCCTTATAAACAAGTAAAAAGTACTTTGGTAAGTGATAGACTTAGAAGATAATATACTAGTACTTTGACACCAAGGTGCTGAATGATAATACTAAAGTACCATGGTATTTACATGGTTTTTCAAGGTACTTCCAAGAATGCCGTGGTACTACCAAGGTATTACTACGGTACTACCTCCAAAAATCAATACCTTGGAACTTCTTGATAATTTTGGTTAGCTAGTAATTCCCTGGTACAAGTGGGCACTTTACCTCACATCCTATTGCTATCGTCTCAGTCCCTGACAAAAACAAGGCCTATTTTACCACAGTTATTATTATTATTACTGTCAAAATCATAATACACTAATATGGGATCTCCTTCAAACAGTGTAAGCAGCTTTCAGAATCGTTCTTTCACTTTAATTTCTTTCTTTTTTCTTTTACATGACAATAGCTGCTAATACAAAGTTAATACCTTTTTATTAACTGTAGTAACTATAGTATTGTGGCGAATGTTGGTATATTTTTGTCATATTTCATATAGTAACCTAGTAAGTCACAATGATAACTCCACTTCAAATTTACCACGTTTTACTTTGTATTACACGTAAAACCACACCAAACTGTCAAATAAAATAAGGAAATTACATATATTAACTATTTGTCGCAGTGTTCGCGTATTTAACGCGATGCAACAACTTCCGTCCAGCGCAGAATTTGTCCAATTTCGGCGAGGATCCCCACCGTCCCCCACAACCTCAGTCCGGGTAAGAATGAATCAACCAAACGCCAACTCCAGTGACATGAACAACGCTTTAGTTCGAATGGCAGGATAAAGAACAAGATTACACAGATACACGAATATACAAGTAAATAAGGCGGTTGTAAAGGGGGATCAGGCTATAGAGCACGTTAGCAGCAATACGGCTAACTTACAGATCCTGGGCAAAGGTTGGATATTTATCTGTAACTGCTGATTTAAATACGATTTAACTGTAAAATATCCCTTACAATGTGAACTATACATCGTAACCACGGGGATGTGCTTAAAATGTGGCAAACAGCTCTGTTTTTCAGCGCCCCATCCAGTAGCCCTGTCTCTGTGTGTGTGTGTGTGTGTGTGTGTGTGTGTGTGTGTGTGTGAGTGTGTGAGTGTGTGTGTGTGTGTGTGTGTGTTGCTCCTGCCGCGCCCCTCTTCTCCCCCGTTCCCGATCCTTTTCGCTCTGGTTCTTTCTTTCCTAAACCCGCTAAACACGCACGCACGCACACGCCAAACCTCGCCGTTCAAGCAGCGTGTCGCACTTACAGATCTTTCCTCGGAGGCTCTGCAAAATCCGGATTTTCGTGTCGTCTTCTTCCGCCATGGTCCGCAAGTTTCGTCTCTGTACAGTACATTCAACACTTATCACATCCGTTTATGAATGCAGGCGCACTGACGGACGGCCCTCTGCAGCGTCACCGGCTCAGCAGCTCGATTGGTCGCGACGCCAGACCGGGGATGTGTGTGCATGAACTTCACACAGGCGGCAGAAGCATCGTTTAGTCAAAACAAACGGAAGCCCTAGTGGAGGATGAGCGATAGAGCAGATGAACTCGGAGGAAAGACTCATGTGGCTGTGCGCTTCAAAAGGGAGTGAGCTTCCTGCCGAGACAACCACAATTATGTCTTGGTAGGCAGCTCAGTAGGTCTTGAGACACAGCCATTGTGTGGGAAGATTTGAAAGCAATGCATATCTGCTAATAGTCTGATAGACTTTGTTTTTACTTTAATCCTCAGTGTATATTTAATGGAAACTTATCGCTAAATGATCAAGTAAATAAATGAATAAATGCTATTTGAGTGGCTGTGTGTGTCAAAATCTAGTGAGCTGACTACCAATACAACACAGTAGGCACATGTAATGCAAACGCTATGTAGTCATCTAGGTTTTGAGTGTGGATAGATGAAAAAAAGAGTGCAGATGTGTCTGGATTTACACCGTTTGTTATTTGATATAAACCATTAACTTTTTGTGTAGTTTTAAGTACTTCCAAACTAAATGATTGAACCCCCCCCAAGAGAGGCTTTGATTATATCACCTAGATAGCATTTTCATTGTAGTTGCCTATGGTGCCCATAAATGCTGTTTTGAAACAATGCAGTGCAAGTCTGCTACTGGTATATGTGCAGTGTTAGTTAAGTTACTTAAAAATAGTAATCCACTACAAATTACTAATTATTTCTCTAAAATTTTAATCAGAATACTTTACTAATTACTTTACATTTTAGTTACTTCCTAAAACTCTACACTACAAATTCAAAATAATGTCTATAGTTCTTTGTTGTTCATTAGTACACACAAGTCATACACTCAGCATCTCACATTTCTCCTTCACAATGACTCGTTACGGGGCCATAATTCATGTATTCTACATAAATAATATACTCTATTAGAAATAAGCATAACCCTATAATGTCCTTAGAAGTAATTAAGTTAATTGAAAGTCAGTAACTGTAATCTGATTACAAGAATATAAAATGTAACAAATTACACTACTTTTTTTTTTTTTTAAAACAAGGTAATTCGATTACAGCACCTAATTACTTTGTAATTGGATTACACCCAAAACTATATATTAGGTAGTTTATTTTAAACCTTTAATCTTCATTGTAGCTTTAAATAAAAAGTACTTGCAAAATAAAGAGATATATAAAGAAGTACAACCCATAGAGGACTGGGAGAAAATTAATTTTCAGAAATAGTTGTGCATTCCCCCTCACAATAGTTTGTTCCCTCACAATTATTTTGTGTTCCCTCACAAAAATATAACCATGGTTTTACTATAGTAACTAGAGTTGAACTGTGCATTTGTAGTAAATCCATAACCACAAACTTGATTATTTTAAACAGGTTTAGTAAACTATATTAAACGGTAACCTTGTAACCGATTTGTGGCAAGAACCATGGTACATGTTCCACAAATTAACCATCATGTTCTATAGTAAAACTAAGCATGTTTTTTTTTTTTTTTTTTTTTTGGCAGAATTATTATGATTTATTTTTGGTTTTCCTGTATTATTACCACTGTTTTACCACAAATACCATGGTTAAAATATGGCTACTGTAGTCAAAACCATGGTAAATCTTGTGGTCATGTTTTTTACTGGAAATATAATAGTTCAACTATAGTTACTGAAATAAAACCAAAGCTAATTTTTGTAAAGGTTAAAAAAAGGTTTTACTACAGTAACCATAGGTGAACTATGGAGGAAAACCATAGTAAACACACAATAAATGGATACTACAGTCATGGTTACTACAATATTACTATAGTAAAAACTATGGTTACTATACAGTATTATTGTATTACAACCATTGTTTCCACCAAAAACAAAAAAACATGGTTATCGCAAACTATTGCAAGCGAGCAAAATACTATTTGTCCTTTAAAGGAGTATTCTGTGTTCATTACAAGTTAAGCTCAATTGACAGCATTTGTGGCATAATGTTGATTACCACAAAAATGTATTTCGACCCATCCCTCCTTTTCTTTAAAAAAAAAAGCAAAAATCTGGGTTACAGTGAACAGTGGAAGTGAATGGGGCCAGTCCGTTAATGTTAAAATACGTACTTTTTCAAAAGTATAATCCCTTTATAATCTTTTCTGTGTAAAGTTATATGCAACTTTGCCACTTGGTTACCATGACAACGTAACACGTAAACATTGTAAATCTGCTGAAACGATAATTTTTAACAATTTTACAGCTCAAATAATACACAAGTTTTAACAGAATTAATGTAAGTGCTTTTATAAAATTATATGCCTCACATTTTCTGTGTTTAAGCCCTTCAAAAATTGGCCCTATTCATTTATTGTAAGTGCCTCACTATAACCCGATTTTTGCATTTTTTATTTATTTATTTTTTTTTAAAGAAAAGGACAACAGGAGTTCATCAACATACTGCAAACTTCTATGTTGTTTCACTCTGTGATTTCTTCACCCCAACAAATGTGCCCACACTGTCAGAGTTTATAGTAATTGGTCTAGTGCAAGGCTTGTCAACTTTTTCTGACCTACCTGAGGCCCCGCCACCCAAACTATTTGCTAGCCCCAAACATAAAAATGCTTAAAATGATCAGTAACTCTGTAACATCTTCAATTAATAACATTAACAAACAAGTGTTTACCTATTTCTCAAATGAACTACCTTTACATCTTTTGCCAAAAGAAAGAGACTTTTCGGAGACATTTGTTTAATGATGGTTTTATGCTCTGTAGAATCAATAGCCTAAATCAGATGATGTCAGCGATTGTTTCTTTCAACCATTCTTGCGACAACAAACCGTAAAGCATTCTCCCGCCCCAAGCATGCAACCAACTGGATTAGTGCATAATATCCCTGTCAGTCTTTCTTACATAATTTACATAATCGAATTACAAAAATCAAGTATTTGTAACCTTACATTTTTAAATGTGCATAATCAGATTAAAATGTTTTATGGATTACATGATTGCAAAGTGATTATATTAGCTATTAGTCTTAACTGTCAAAGAATCAGTGACTCAGGCGACTGACAAATTGCAAATTGTTGTTTGATTCATATTTATTAATATGTACTAATGTTACTAATATGCTTAAAATTAGATTTTCACCAAAACATGCAATAATCTTAAAGTAATCGGATTAGATAACCTATAAAGTGTACTCTAAAAGATTACATTTCTGATTACAATTTAAGTTAGGTAATTTGTAATCAGTACCCGATTACATTTCTACCTAAGTAATCTAACCAATACTGCTAGTGGTTAATTATCAGAAGCTTTAACTAATGGTAATCTACTTTCATACCTTTTATGTTGCTACACTGGGTGCTATGCACTGAATAGACTGGACCACAACTGTTTGCACAATATGTGCTTAATTTTGCTCTGGAAACTTGTGAAGAATCAGGATGTTGTTGCAACTCCCACCTCCGCATCACACAAGATTGCGCTCTTAAACTTTGTGAAATGTCACTGCATTATGTGGAATGACAAATGACAAAATGACCTTTTGTACCATATGTAATATAAAGGTTTTACAAGTTCTTCTCGAATAGTCGCATCAGTAAAAGAGGAAACATTAATATTTGAGGAGACTGGCAGGACCTCTTCTTGATGGATAAGACATGCAAAACTGACGAGTAGTTGATAGGCTGTCTGGTGGAGTTGTTTAACAAATGCAAAACACAGTACAGTTACCGATGAATGAACAAGAAGACATTCCGATCCATGATGACCTAGATGAATTAAAAATTTCACTGACATATTTTTGATAGGTGTTTGGTTGTGGGCACAAACCACCTACCCAGATCTGAGTATATATTTTAGGAGGGTGGGTTTCAAGATGGGGAGAGTTCAGAACATCTGGGGCTGGTGTCACGTGGGCCCAGATGGGACACTGTGAATGCTGCATTGTGTGGAGGACCGACAGAGAAACGGTAATGAGCTTCTCAGATGGGTCAGAACTGGGGCCCAAAGATAGAGAGTAAGAGAGAGAGAGAGAGAGAGACAATCTGAATGAATAAACAGAGTTCCCACTTACAAGTCAGCAGTTTCAAGAGGAAAAGGAACTCTGTTTCACTCATTCTCTCTCTCTCTCTTTCTCTTTCTCTCTCTTTGTATTTAGGACTGGTGTGATGTATCATAAAATGTAAATGGGATGTAACAAACTTTTGCTTCAATTGTAGAAAACTGACAGTCTGATATAATATTTTATTATTTGGAATAAACTCAATTATTATTGTGGTTAACATCTGTCTATTTTAAAACACTGATTATGTTATTCTTAATAACATGTGACGTGTGTTATTTTATTTAATGTTATGATTGTAATGATTCAACGATGTAATTGAATAACTGGAAGGTATAACATAGGGAATATTCTTAATGGAAACAAATAGCATTTATCTGCATGTTATCAATAAAAGTTTGTGCATCAAATAAGATTAATAGATTGTTATATTATGATAAAAGTACAGTCACTTGCAGTTATTTTTACGGTAAGGTGCTACTAGCCGTTCAGTTTACTTGATGCATAGACTACAGTACAACACAATGAGCAATGACATATTGGGAATATCCACCTGACTTGGACAAATAAAAACATACAAAAATAAAACCACTTTTCATAGAAAAACATGGAAAACTACTAATAGTATTATGTGAAAGAACAAAAATACTCTATATTTACATCTCACAAGTTCTGCTGGATACAAGGCCAATGCAATTTTTTTTTTTTTTTCCAAACATAGTATACTATGTGACATCAGCAGGCAATGCATTTCCTTCCTGTGGTGGGTGTGAAGAGGAGGTTCCTCTTTACACAAATGTTTTGCTCTGACTTGGGCAACTGTAGGGTGGCTCCTTTGATTACAAGCTTAGAGCCTGGATAAAGTCAGTACTTGTGTTGTAGAGTCAATCCTGTTGGCCCCAAATCACAGCCCCCAAAGAGTTTTGTCTGTGCCTCTCAAATCCAGATCCTTTAGAACGTTCAAAAATGCTTTTTTTCTTGGACTTTTTTGTCTTCATCTCTGGAGAAATGGAAGCAAAAGACCTCTCTGCTGCATAAGGATACAGCAGAGATGTTTTATTGTAGACATTGGTGATTGTAGGATAACTCCCCTCAGTTTCTCTGTCCATGGGTTCCCCGATCTTTGGCTTGATCTTTGGGCAGGTATAAGTGCTTTCCCAAGGCTCAGGTTTGATTTGCCCTTTATGCTCTTTACCTGTTGGAAATGAACTTGTCGTTTTACATATCATGTCTGGATCCTCTCCATCTTCTGCCATGAAGTGCTTGCTCTCGTGCACACCCAATAGCACTGCTGTTTTACATACCTTTGAGCAATACCTGCAACTGTGTCCTTTACTTGACTTCTCTAAGTGTTTCTTCTCATGGATTTTTTTGGTGGCAAGGTAAAGGAACCGCTGCGGGCAGTAGGAACATCTGTAACGCTTTTCTGTGCTAAGACTGTGGGGTGCCACATCTGAGCTGAAACAGGAGCCGTCCTCAGAGCAACTCATGCAGATAAAGTCACCACTATACTCTGCAATGGGCCCAGCTGTGCTGGATGTGTCTTCAGGGGCACATTGTTTACCGCATATTCTGCAGCGTGGCTGATGGCAGCTGATGATGTGCATACTGAGGGAGGTCTGGCTAGAGAAAGAGCTCTTGCAGCTGTGGCAGGGGAAAGCTTCCCTATGGCTGCTATGTCTCAGCTCCCTCCTGACCTCAAAGTCCTCTGATGAGATGTTATCATCTGGACAGAGGTGTGTCTCTCTGAAGTCTTCATTTGCTTCTGGTGACAAAGGCCTAGTGTAGCATCTAGCAGGTTTCATCCTTTTCCATTTGCTTCTGAGCTTCTTACCCTTCTTTTTAGATTTATATGAGTAATAAGGACGCCATAGTTTGTCAGTTTCAGGGTCATCATATGATTCTTTTTCTATAACAGAAGTTCTGACTTCAGCTCTCAGCCGCAAACTTGGGCTTCCAACACTCTCCTCTGCAGGGCTACTGTGACCTATGCCCTCTTGCCTCAAGCTTTTCCTCTTCCTCTTCTTTGGAAACAGCTTTGAGCCTTTTATTTTACGTCGAACGATCGCCTCGTTGCCTATCTTCACTGTTATTTGGCAGAGGGGGAGGACCTGGTTGTCAATTGATGGACCAGGGCATGCAGGCTTAGCAAGGTAAGTTTCTGTCATTCTACTAGGTGTTTGATCCTGTGTTATGCTCTCTGGCCTTGCTTGTAGCAGTTGATTAGCCATGTCCTCAATGGTTTGGGCAGCTGCCGACAGTTCACTCAGCCTGCTCAACCCTTCAAAGGAGCAGACAGACGGTATGTTGATGAATGGAAGAATGTCTGAACTGTTTTCTGTGTTTTTCTCGGTTAAAGAAGTGTCATTTATATGTGTAACCAGAGAGGACCCTGCATTTTTCTGTACTGCTTTTGAAGAATCTGTGAATCTATAGCTGAAGAGTGGTGACCCTTTGCCATTAAATCCTGGTAAGGCAGACTTTTTCCTAAAATCAGTAGAGAGACGTTTCTGAGGTTGGTCCATCTCAGACGGTATAGGAAATTCTATGTTTTGGTCACATGGTTGGTCAAAGGTTATGCGAGGCATTTCTGATGCCATCATTTTCGGAGTGGCCATGAATGTCACTGGCATTGAAAATAACGATTGACCACTAACAACATCTGAATTAGGCACTGTGCTGTCGAAAATAGCATGGGAGGAACAGCTGTCCAGTGGGGCACTGAAGGACTCTTCATGACCCTCGATTCCCTCGGAGTACGTCTGACTGTAAGACTTATAACGTTTCTTTCTGAACTTCATCGGTAGAAGCCTGTAGAGCTTTATGGGGTAGACACTACTCTTCAATCCACCATTAGCTTTTTTTTTGTTGACAGCCAGCCGTGGATCAATGCCGTGAAAGGACTTTTGGTGATTCTTGAGGATGTAATAGGTCAAGAAGGTCTCCAGGCAGAAGATGCACTGGTACCGACGTTCCCCAGTATGCCAGATTTCGTGCTTGGTGCGGTATTCAGCCAGAGCAAAAACTTTGTTGCAGTAGTGGCAAGGGTAGGCTCTATGCCATAAATGTACATTCTCATGTCTTTTTAGGCTGGAAAGGGTCATGTAAGCCCGTTTGCATACAGAACATTTATATGCTCTTGAAGTGCCATTGGTTATTAAGGTCCCGTTAACTTGATTCTGAGGCGTCTCGGGCGGACTTGTAAATGTGGGGTCCAGACTTAAAGGGACGTCGAGATCTGGTGGAGGTAAAGAGCATTGTGCATTATTTGTTTTTGGGGTACCATTAGAGACTGGGAGCCTTGAAGACTCTTTATTGTTTGTCTCTAACTCAGATGGACCTTTCAGAGATTTCACACAAACCTGCTCATGATTGCGTAACCTTTTCAGATGCATGAACTTTTTATGGCAGTACTTGCAAAACAAATGACTGACAAATCTCTTGTGTATTTGCATGTGGATGGTGAGAAGTGCAGAGTCGTTAAAGGTCTCAGGGCATTTCTGGCAGCAGAAGCTGGGGGAACTGGGTGTATTCTGAGGACTCAGGCAGGGTGGCTCTGCATCCTCAGGGGGTGTAAGGTCAGGTGGTGGCGACAAATTGAGGCTGGAATGCATTTCTGGTGCTGCAACTGAGGACAACTGGGAGGTAGACAATTGGGCAGGAGAGGCCTTTTCAACTACAGATGTTCCGGGAAAATTGGGCACATGTGTAGCTGGATCATTTGAGAAGGGAGGAAAGCCCTTACCAAGTATGTGCCGCTTCTTTATGGGGCCAAGTCTATTGTTAACCAAAGTCTTACCTGGAACCACAACAGGCATGATGCTTCTGTTATCATTTCCTTGGCCATCCTCTTTGATATTGTTAGATTCTTGCCCCTGGCTCACTGCATACGACTCTTTGATATTGTTAGATTCTTGCCCCTGGCTCACTGCATACGAGTGCTCAGACAGAGCATGGCCAGGCTCACTGTCTATGGGTGATATGCTTGTAGCTTGGGAGCTGGAAATAGGGTGATTTTTCTCTAGTGCCTCTACAACTTTGTTGCGGTGATCCAGTGTAGAGAATGGGTTGTTTACCACCACAGCCTCAGTTATGGAGAAAGCATTGGTGATCCGCGGGCCCTTGGAGCAGTCTGACTCCTCAGGCTTGAGGGGCTCTTTTTTTAATGTGTATGTGTCTGCCAACTTTGACTGACTGTTTGATCTCCCTTTGCCAGTGGAGACTTGGCTTTGCTGCAGGCCAGAGCTCTGCCTTTCAGAGTCCAGCAACTTTTCCAGAAAGGGAATTCCTAAACGCTTTCCAGCTGCCACCAGAGACATGCTTTCCTCTGCACTGCTTGACTCCACTTTGGCATTGTAGATAAAGTTAAGAATACTAGCAAACACTTCAGACTTCAGGTCTGTTAGCTCCAGCACCTGGCTGGATGTGTAGATTTCCGGTGTTTTGAAAGCATTACGAAAGTATCCACTTGTGGCAGCCAGTATGTTGCGGTGAGCATGAAATTTGACATCCTCCACAATGATTATTACATCACAGAAAAGGCCTTGTGAACGCTGTTCACTCAGATGACTGAGGACAGCCTGGGGGTGGGAGCTGTCCATCAGGCCAAGAGTGCTGGAGTTGACCACAGTCATCTGCAGAGGGGATAGAAAGTAAAAAAAAACAACAAAAAAAAACAATAATGTTAATCTGTGTAATGTTATAAAATATATCTGCATTTCAATGGTCAACTCACATCAATGGATGGATTATTTATATCCCATACTTATTCATTTCCACCTTAACTGACAAATAACTCCTCAAATGCCTTCAAAAAAAATTCTATCCTGGACAATACACAGTTTAAGAAGCTTGGGAGAGGAGCAAAGAATGAGTCAGTCAAATTTTAGTGAAACATATTGAAAAGGAGGTCTCTGCAAACACTGAGGTCATGTGACTTTGTATATAAACTCTGCCATCAACATTGTTTTACTTTTATTTTTATTTTATTTTTTGAGAAGGCAGCTGGCCCCGAAGCAAATGTCCCAATCCTTTCAATGTTATTTTCATGATTTCTAAAAGCTGTAACATAAAAAAAACAAAAAAACATTTGAAATGCATTATGTATGCTCTAATGTGTTGGAAAAAAAGCAATTAATAAATTTTTCAAAGTTCCCTTTATATTTTTTATATACATCTTTTTGAGGGTTACATTGGCAAAAAAACATATGGCTGATCTGACTTTGAGAAAATCTGGCAAAATTGTTTTACTTAATCAAAGAGGGAAACGAATAATGCAACTGACTGAGGCATTCAATATGTTTAATGAGTGACTGACTGACCATACTAACTGAATAACTGACAGGACATTGATCATGTCATGTTAATCAATGTTTATTAATTACTATGGCATTCATTACACAGTTACAGATAGTAGAATAACAATCATATTAACCACAGAGTGAGAATGTTTTTGTTGATTTCAACAGAGATTGAATTATTAGATGACCCTCTTATGTCAAACCACTAGGTGGCAGCGGGACTTTAGGCAAGCCTATACATGTCCTCTTCACCCCCAAGCATTGCATGCTTACAAAGCAGCAACCAAGTAATGCCAGGAAGTTAATATGAGGTAGCTGGTAAATATTTTATGTTCTAACACTAACATTCAAAATAAAAAATTCTTACACCCAAATATTGTTAGGGAGCAGACGTAATTTAAAGTTGATGTGATTTTGTGTTTGTGTCTTGATATTAAAGTCATTACTTTTATGACAAGGCCAAAATAATCTAGACTATCAGTAAAATGACACTTCAGCAGACATTGTCAAAGCCCATCATTGCTTGTAGGGTTTTGAAGGTGTGGCATCGTTGTATGCAAGTAGGCCTACAAATGTATGTGGTAAGTTGATATGACATGTCATTTTACTGTAATCAAAGAAAAAGGCCAATTGTTCTGTTAGAATTTAATCATTTGGCTGGATAGCAAAGAACAGGTTTTTCCTATCATAACATTATCCATTCTAATTATTTTAATTTTTGGATTTTCAAATGTGGAAATTGTCCTGTGGCCTGAAAGTATTAAATGTGAACTGTCAGATACAGAAATGTATCCAACTGAACAAAATGAATGGATATCATCCCCGATGTTAGTTGTAAGTGTCAAAACGTCATGTGGTACCATCATCTTTGTTTCTATTGACATGATTTGGGAAAACAATCTGGGTATGCTGAATTTGGATGTCATGTGGCAAAAAAAAAAAAAAAAACGTTTTATGTGTATATCTATATTTTTATAATAAATCTGATGGTGGATATTGGTGGCCCATTCTGTGCCTGAAATGATTAAACTATAAGTAATCTTAAAAACCTAATGCACTGCAAACAAACATCACTAAGCATAAGAGAATACACATGAATGACTTTTACACGGTATCATCTAGAATTCCAAGTTTCTGTATTACCAATACGACTTGGCTTGGTCATTCATGTGCTCGGAGCTCGTAATTATGATCTTACCGTCTTCACTTGAAGGCCGCAAAAGACCAAGCAACACAACATAGGTGAACACAATCAGGGTATAGGCACGAAACACTTGACAGTGATAGAACTGGAAGAGAAGGTTTGGTAATAGAGCAGAAGGAGGTTTTGACTCTGGAACAGGCCAAGGTACATACAGCCAAGGACTTAGTACCAGTTGGAGACAAAAGCTTTGAAATTGGGACTGAAAGAAGAAGCTCAGCTGGCAGAGGCACTGAGGACAGACATGGTCTCTGGTTCTGTTACATGGCCTGTATGGCCTCAAGCTTTGTGGCAGAAGTGGGCTCTGAGTCTATGGCAGACGTATCGTCCGGGTCTGGATCTGGGACGTGGCAACATGATTACTAGGGCCTGGAATTGCCACAGACATCCCGATTCGATATTACAATGATATTTCCTAACCGATTCAATATGCATTGAAATACTGAAATTCTGTAAGTATTGCTATTTGATGTTTTGTTACAAAAACGTAATAAAAATATATTTTATTTTTTACTTTGTTAACTCCTTTTTCTAGAGATCCTATGCAGCGTTCTCATAGACAACACTATTTTTACAAACTGCTCCCAGAGAACTGACAGAGGAAAAAAAAGTGAGAACTCCCCATTTGCGCCAAAGCGCAAATGAACTTCTAAACAAAAAAGCAAATCAAGCACGTTCATCACCGGCATGTCTTTCGTCTGTTCTTCAAAATATAATCACGCGTGTTTCCTCAAGCATGCATCATCTTTGTGTCTACCGTCATTTCTTGTCGACAGTGGCGGGTAAATGTGCAAAATTACCCGCCACTGTGCATGAATACCCTCGCTGTTAAAAATTGCGAGGGCGCAACATGTAGTTCACGATATCAAGCAGTTTAATGAGCCGTTTTACAGCTAAACTATTTATTAAAGCAATGTCAGACAGAATCTGCAGAATGACTTCATCTCCACAACACCTCTCAAATAAACTTTTGGATCATGCATAACAAAACATCTCAGAGAGAAAAACTGTTATCAGGAACTGTTAGCTTCCTATATATTTATCTATTAATCATTGTAGCATTAAGATAAACATGTATTTTTTGTTATTAAATAAAAAACAGATTTTTCATCAGAGAGACGATTTTAAAATCGTTTGGCTCAAGAATCGTGATTTGTAACAGAATTGATTTTTTTTCCACAGCCTTAATGATTACACAAGAAATCGACATGTTGCTTCCGAAAGTTCATGTATCCTGAAATCAACCCCATTCAGCTGAATTACTGACAAGTGCCACCCCCATTAGCCATTTTTGCATCAATTCAAGCATGAACACATTTTCCTCTAGTAGTATTTCCCTCCCGCTACTGATAGTGTGGTGCGCTAGCAACCTCAGAGACAGTCCCATGGGAACCAGGAAGTAATCACGTTCACATAAACAATGTTAAGCAAATCGGAGGTTGCATTTTTGCTCTAAAATTACATTTTTACTCCATTGATGGTAAGGTTTAGGGTTGGGGTTAGGGGGTAGAGTTAATGAAATATCCATTCCTGTTGACTACTATATCATTTACAACTAAAAATACAACTCGCTTTTGGCGCCACTCTTTGGACATTTTACTGGAAAACTGTTTCATACATTCCTATTTGTTCAACAACACTTTTAGCTTCGGCCACTGGGTGCAGTGATTCGCATTTCAGTCAGCAACTTACAGCCTACTGTTGCCAAACTCACAGTGTGATCAGTCTGGACATGTATCCTAACCTGGTCCAAGGCCCTGATATGGGCATGACTTCAGGCCAAAAACTAACTAACTAACTAACCAACTAACCCTTACCCTAAAAGAAACAAAGATGGCAGAATCAATGGAACATATTGGGGCCAGGAAAAGAACTATGGCAAGAACTTTGACTGAGGTAACTGATTGGACAATCTTTAGTATTTCAGTAGGCACTTTTCCACCATCGGGCCAGTGCAAGCCAGGGATATCAACTGGTCAAGGCCAATTTCCTTGGACCACAAGACTAAAATCACCATCAGGCCAGTACTGATGATTCCTCATTCTCCGTTGATCTGTTGAGGTAAGCTGGTAGCTAGGTATGAAAAATTGGGAAATTAGTATCTTGGTGCTGAAACCTCTGACCTGACTCAGCTAAACTTCAACTTTTACAATGCCCAAGGGTAATCGGCCATTGGCCCCAAGGAACCCCAGATGAAGCCCCGGAAGTGACAGTGGGAACGCAACTGGCCCTGTCACGCACTAGCATGCCCTCATTTGGCCCGGTAGTGGAAATGCGGCTATCAGTGAGTCTGCTGTGCTTTGTTAGCGACGGCTCTTAGGTGACGTCAATGCACGTTTGGTTAACTTGATGAAAATGATATAGGGCACTGGGTGCGAATTTAATCCAGTTTAGCTCATGAATATTAATTCATTTAAGCTGACACTGCTTAACTTTAGTAGCGCACATGACCAAATTAATATTAATAAGCCAATCCAGTAGGGGTGCATTAGCCCCGGGGAGGCTTGGCTTGGCCCTGATGGCTGCAATGAGAGAAGATGAGTTTCTGTATACTCCTCAACAGAGAGCTCCTCCAGGCAAAAAGAGAGGATGTATATATTCAGAACGGGGAAATATTCAAGACTTGTTTTTTTGTTTTGTTTTTTATATATTGTAAATTAAAACAACGTGCTCTTTAAAATATACCACCTTAAATATGCAAATTTAAATACATCGTATAAAGTGTTAATTGCTTTGTTTTCAATATTAAATACAGTATTATATATATTATGCATATTATCATTTTATTATTACCTCATTTCATTACAGCCTCTGTCACACAAGATAGCTTTGAGATATTTTATTTTGAAATGAAAATTACAGTATACTGTATCTAAAACACTGACTTTTATTTATTTATTTTTTTGGCCACCTGCTTCCTTAAATGGTTAATGACAGCAGACCTGAATACATTGCACATTCTAATTATGAAGTCATAACTCTGATGCAGGAGGTTACCAGCTGCATTAGAAGTCAAGACAACACAGAGAGGCTCTATATACACACAAGAGCTTATAAGAAAAAAAAAAACAAAAAAACAGGTGAACACAACCAAGGAAAGAAAAGGAAACATTTTACTGACAAAAGCCTTTCAAAATTCAATAAACTAATTCACTTAAACTTTAACTAAAATAAAGACAGGCATGGAAAAAAACAATATATAAAAAAAGTTTTTTTTTAATTGTTACAGATTAATTAAATGTATTATAGTTGTTTAAACAGTGATCATAAAAATAAATATATAATACCACATGTCACATAAAATTTATAAGGCCATCCCCAATAATTTTAGTTTGATGTTATTAATGTAAATTAGTAATGCGTACACAACATTCCAAAGATATGCTTATGTTTTGAATTTAAAAAATTGTCCTTTCAAATTTGTTATCTTTCATCGACCCAGTGACTCATTTGTTTTGTGCTGACTGATTTAAGTACCAGCACAATGAGAAAAGGAACAAAGGGCAAATCTCTTTTTTGTTCTTAGTATGTGCGACTGAATTCCCTGATGGTTGAGAAACACTTTTACAAAAGCTAGAGTGTAAAATATACCATTCACAATTAATGTTTGGACCAGTTTCGTCCAGTTAACCCTCTTAAAATCCATCCCTGCAAACTGACCTATTTCTGCTTTTCACAATCTATTTCTAGTTTGAGTCCACCCCATGAGGCCTCACGCTAACCTACCATTGCAAACAGAAGAACATGTCAAAGGCAGCAGCACTTTTGACCAATACCCTCAAAGTATCAGATGTAGGCCTACCATATGAATGTAGGTAGCCCCCTTTTATTTAGCTATAAAACAAATACAATCCCTACAAAATATTCAAAGTGTTCTTGTCTTTGAGTTTGTCTTCTGTTTCTTTCTCATTCGCACATCTTTCTCTCTTTCTTACTCTTTTCTTGCCCTTCTGTTTGTGTGATGGTGATGTCCAAATCGCATTCTCCTTAAATGGGTGATAGTAATGTTATTTTAGTCATTATCAAGGCTCCTAAAACAAAACATTTAGGTGTAAAATGACTTATTTAGTTGCCAAATACCCCTCTCATTTCATACCATATGTTGAAAAGGATAGCCTAGCTTCTGCAAAAAGACCCTTGGCTGCCCAGTATTTTTGCTGGTAAACAACATGGCTATGCTGGTCAACATTTAGACCAGCATTAAACCAGCATATACCAACCTGTTTTTTTCAGCAGGGTACAGATTTGTGGGTTCTAGACAGTTGTAAGCAGATCAGAAAAACATCTTAAACCAGCTAAGCTTTAAGCATTTAAGCTGGTTTGCTGGTGGTTTAAGGTGGTTTGCTGGTTTGACAGTAAACCAGAATCACAGACTTGGAGACCAGCTTTGACCAGCAAACCAGCTTAGGCTAGCTTTTTTTTTTCTTCTTCCCAGCAGGGTTAGCTGGAGATAATTTGTAGTAAATTGGTTGTGCACTTCAGTTAATACGGCTTATTGCACAAACTTTTTTTTTTCACTAATACACTGATGAGTTTGGGCAGTATGTAAAGCTTTGCATGCTTCTGCTGAAAGGTTATTTTCTTTGAATAGAGCAGCCATTTTGAAACCAAAACGAAAGGCATCATGGCATTTAAGTAAAATGGCCGACAGTGAACATTGTATTAGACAGTGTTCGATCACATTTGGACTTGCATTTCTGAATAATTTTAGAGTATAGATGAGGATATAGAGGAATTAATCTTTAAAATAATGGATAAAGCAAGGTAGTGTCTGCAGCATTCTCGGTATGTGAACAGACATCAACATAACAAACTAGTTAAGAGGAATGTTTTCTCAGGCTGTTCTGTGATCGCCCTGATGTTACTCATAATGTGAAAGGAAACAACCCAACCACACAGAAGATATCCACCACATATGATCTGCCTCTGATCATTGCAAAAACAGTATGAGACAGCATTTCTGCATAGCCAGAACCTTTACTCTGAATTTAAACAAAACAACTGAAAACAGTTTGGATGTAAATACATGCTAGATTCATATGTCCAGCTAAGAATCTATTTTAATCTGCATTGTTTGTGTATGCTTGCTCTAAGCGGGAGAGGCAGACCTCTCATGATCGCTGGGAGAACATCCGCCTGTTCCCTGACTGACAGGCCTCCGTTGTCACGGCAATATGCTGTGGCGCAGCACTTATTGGGATTTGGATGAACGGCGACTGAGCAGGCAGTCATGTTTTTCTGTCCAGAGAAAAACGGATATTATGGAATGAGCCATGGTGGGAAGCCCTGGTAACATTTAGCTGGAGCGGTGGACAATCTGGGATCGCCGTTATCTGTATTGGTGTGTGCAAACTTTATATGTGTGTTTTGTGGAGTATTACGCAGTCAAAATTACAGCCCCTACTCAAAAGAGCCGGATGGGATGGAGTTGAAGGGCCCCTACACATTAAAAAACAAAAAGTAGGATCGCCATTTTGTTATTTTGCATGTTTATTTTCTGTTCTCATTTAACATTGTTATCCGTTTTAATTTAATACAAGCGTTAAATCACATATGTTGCCCATGGATGTATCTACCTGCCACGCCCAGGTTCAAGCATCCCTTAACATACCGGATGCAACATGGTGAGCGAAACTGCGGAAAAATAAAAATCCCCCACCATTCTTCTAACAAAACGAAAGAAACAACTGCTTACAAGTACGAAATGTCCAGTCAAACAAAGAGTGAAAACATTATCTTTCATTATTACAGATAAAACCACATCAGTCTTCGTGTGCTGCCCTGCAAAAACCCGCTCGACTGTGTCTGTTTGAAACTGGAGGCAAAAGCATGCTGAACGTACCTTTATTTCAGTTAATCAGAGAAAGCGCTTCAATGGACGGAGAGCAGAAAACATCTCGCTTTCCTCTACAGTTCCTGCAGTCCACTGAAAAAAGATGTTTCGTTTGCAGGCGAAAGTGTTGCAGCTTTTTATAAATTCAGCTGGTCACTTGCTGCACAATGCTGCGATCACAGCCTCTCCTATTAGTCTATCCTGCTCGCTCTCTCTCACTCTCTCTCTCTCTCTCTCTCTCTCTCTCTCTCTCTCTCTCTCTCTCTCTCTCTCTTTCGTTCACCCTAGTCCCATTGCCCTCTCTGTGTGAGACGCCCAGTCCAGAGGTGGCAGGGGGCATCAGTCTGCTCCAGTGCACCATGCTATAGGTCTCATTGGTTCCGAAACACTTGCTAGATGGCCACCAGAGTCTCGTCGCTCACTGTGGAGTTTATAAATAGTCGGACAGGGCAGCTTGACTGCTGTCTGTGCATTATTAGCTGTGGAAAAAGAGATGCGGTGTGCTAGCACGGAACTGCAACTTCATTAACCACTGCAAAAGAACAGCGGGAAAAAGAGATTGCAGGAAAAGCGGATCAGCACGCTAACATGAGAGTAGCATACGGAACACACAAAAGCATACGCATATGGTGTGATGCATTTGCAACAACGCAACCACCAGAGTCTAAATAAAAACAACACCTGGCACTGGGCAGGTTTTAATATTTTCCATCACGTAGAATAAATAATATATGTCTGGGTGATCAGATCACACAGAATTTAAATTCACAGCCAAACACGCACATATTACACGTCTGTCCCTTGTCCACCTCGTGCTCTTTGTCCATTACTCATGGAAACGGCTGTTCTCAGGTTTGGTTCATGTTTACGCAGATCTGAGTGTGGCTGCTCGCTCTTATGGCTAAGATGTACTGTTACCACTGCAGTGACATCTTTATGCGTGCATGTTTGTGGTGGTGGGTGGGTGTGCATGTGTGAGAGAAAAAGAGAGAAAGGGAGAGAAACCGCACAGCCAGCTCCAACAACGGTCTCGATCTCATGCTATCAGACAGAAAGAGGAGTGCATGTGCAAGCAGAAAAGGAAATGGTGACTTGAGAGGATGACATAAAGAGGGAGGTGTGGATGAAAGAAGGGAAAGAGAACACGGTGAAAGGGTAGAGAGGGGTTTTAGGGAGGAAAAGACTTTGAGCAGAAAGAGAGATGACGCGAAAGAGCGCTGGAGAGAAAACGAAAGCTCAGGAGGGAGAGTAAATGTGGAGGAGGACTGAGGGTTCACCTTCAACATGGCTGCTGATAGATGCAAAAGGATGCGGCTGTTCTGCAGAGAGTGTAAGAGGGGAGATGGGAGCAAGTGGGAGGGAGGGAATGGAAGAAAGGGAAAAGGAGGAGGAGCTTATTCACATTCTGACTGCAGGTTATTATATTTCACAAGCCAAAATGGGTATGACGTTACTTAGAGTGATGGCTGCACATAAATACTTTGAGCTATCTATCCTTTTTTTTTGTTTTTTTTTCTGTAAATACTTTTTTCTTAATTTCATTGTTTAATTTCTCTCTTTCTAATCTGGATTATTTTTTGCCTTAATATTTATGTTTTCTTACTTCTACAATGTTCATTCTTTCTCTGGTTTTCAGCATCTTTTATCCCACTTATATTAACATATGTGAATATTTTTACATACCTTATTGAAATTTTAGGGGATGTGATATTGAAATAAAACTCCTGTGCTATAGAGTGGGTACAAAAGACTGAGACACCTTCAGAAAATCGCTCTATTTTGCAACAATGGCTCTAATTTAGCATAACAATGTAAGGATTTAATATAAATGTGTAATCATTTCTGAATTTCTTATTATTTGCTATGTCCCCCTTTGCTACCAAGTACTATCAGAGCAAATATAACCGA
Source organism: Myxocyprinus asiaticus (assembly GCF_019703515.2). NCBI lineage: Eukaryota > Metazoa > Chordata > Actinopteri > Cypriniformes > Catostomidae > Myxocyprinus > Myxocyprinus asiaticus. Next base: position 39,222,840 of record NC_059361.1, on the reverse strand, counting down.
TGCGATACTTCTATTAAATTGATTTTTTTATTTTTTTTATTTTTAGTGCAAATTCTTGGGATTAAATGGGCTATTTTATTTTTTATATTATTTTTTAAAGCCTTTTATTTTTACATTAATGGGCCAAAAAGGAATATGTTACGCTTTACATTAAGGTTCTATTTGTTAACAATACTTAATGCATTAGGTATCCTGTACTAACAATTAACAATATTTTACTACAACATTTATTAATCTTGGTAAATGTTAATGGACCCACTTTATATTATGTGTCTTTAACTACTATGTCCTTAAGCATTTGATTCAATGTACTTATTATGTACACTAACTGAGCAGTTTATTAGGAACACTATGGTCTTAAAAAAGTGTCTGACGTGGTCGTCTGCTGTTGTAGCCCATCTGCCTCAAGGTTCAACATGTTGTGCATTCTGAGATGCTATTCTGCTCACTACAATTGTTCAGAGGGGTTATCTGAGTTACCGTAGCCTTTCTGTCAGCTCGAAACAGTCTGGCCACTCTCCGTTGACTTCTCGTATCAACAAGGCGTTTCCGTCCGCAGTAACTGCCTCTCAATGAATGTTTTTTTTTGTTTGTTTTCGGTCCCATTCTGAGTAAACTCTAGAGACTGTTGTGCGTGCCTATCCCAGGAGATCAGCAGTTACAGAAATACTCCCATCTGGCACCAACAATCATGCCACGGTGGAAATCACTGAGATCACATTATTTCTCTATTCTGATGGATGATGTGAACATTAACTGAAGCTCCTGAACCATATCTGCATAATTTTATGTATTGCACTGTTGCCACACGATTAGCTGATTAGATAATCATATTCGTATGTAGGTGTCCAGGTGTACTTAATAAAGTGCTCAGTGAGTGTACTTACATTTAAAGCACCTGCATTTAATTACATTTGTAGTTACACTGTTAACCTTACCTCTAATCCTAAACCTAACCCTACCCCAACCATTACCCTAAGCCCTAACCCTAATCTAAACCCTAACCCTACTCCTAAATCTACCCGTACCTCAACCTCCGTAGCAGCACATGTGAATCTTGTGAGGATTTTGCAGAACAACATATAATTTCACAATAAATACATTGTATTGTATGTATTTTAATGTTTGTACATAGTAATTAAAGACACCTAACATAAAGTAGACCTTGTTAATTTTTGAAAATACAACTATTTCATGTTAGTTCATAATGTATTCATTAATGTTAATATATACGACTTTTCGTTTTAACAGTGCATTAGCATAGGCTGAAATGTACATTTACCAAGATTAATAAATGCTGTAAAAGTGTTGTTCATTGTTAGTTCATGTTTACTAATGTTGTTAACTACTTTTAACAAATGGAACCTTATTGTAAAGTGTTACCGCTGAAAATTATTACACTTGATCTGTTTTGCATTTATTAAAAACAACTACAGGACATTATCAATGTTTTAACAACTTCATGTTTGACACACAAGTTGTGTGACTGTGTGTCAGTTTCTTTCAGCATTTCTGCATGTTAAGATGAGCAAAAGTAGTTCCTATTTTACACAACTATTTGCTAATATAATTTTTTTGTCTCCCTTTTGAAGCTTATAATACGTAATCCTTTTCATGGTAACAAAATGATAAAATCAGTAGGTTAAAAAAAAAACCTCTAAAATCCAATATTTTTATGTGAGGATTGAAATTCTTGATACAAAATTAGGTCAGATCTTTAAAATTTCTTCTTCATTTCACTCCACAAATGTTTTACAGCTTTCAAGATACTACAACTTTATTTATTTTCAGGATATATATAAACTGATTTTCAAATTGGCCTCATTCAGTTATTGGACCCAAATATAGATCGTCAGCTTTAAATAAATAAATAAATAAAAGATCATCAGCTTTATTTTTTAAAAATATTATTTTTTATCTGTTTTGATCTCACGAACCCTTGGCCAAATCAATCAAAAAAGCTCTTGTTTACATGAATCTGAGTGAATGTACCAGTCCTGCTTTTAAAATTGGTCACGTGTCTCTTTAAACCTTGCAGATGGCTGCTTCCTTGAGTGTGCAGTTTAGCGAGTGAACCTAATGGCCTGATACCAGCGGTTATTTCTGGAAACAGGGCTGAGTGCTGATTACCTGGATGACATGAAGACAAGCTGCCGTAACAAAAGCTGCGTTCACTAGTGGCCTGGCCTTTGTTCATCTCCTAGGCTGTTTTCCCTTTTATGAGAGAACCAGTGACATTGATATAAGAACGTCAGACTGAATTGTTCATTGACCTCGCAAGTTTACCACCTCTCACTGTTTCCTGATGCGAAGTTAGAAATTATCTATTGCAATATCAGTTTTTCAAATTCTTATTTAAACCAAATGCCCTTTCATCCCTAAACAAATTATATATCAGGCAGGGTCAAAAATTAAGGGGTGCTCGGGGCAAAAAAAAATCCACCAAATATGACAAAAATGCCCCTGAAATTCCAAAATGGCCCTTGTATTTGTAACATATATTTCTAGTTCTAAATATCCTACCATAGTCCTTGGCATAAAACATGATTTTATGTTGATTTCATTCTTAGGGTAAGAGGGAATCAATTCAATGCACAATTACAATAAGATTCCATCTGTTAACATTATTTAACTACATTAGTTAACATGACCTAACAATGAACAATACTTTTACTGCATTTATTTATTTTGTTAATGGCGGATACACATAGGAGTTTAGTGATGAGAGAACTGGACCATACATGTGAATGTTTCATTTCTATTTCGGCTAAGGGCACTTCCTGTTAATGCTGCCCTTGTGCTTTTAAGCAACACAATTAACACTAGTGTGCTGTAGAGCTTGTCTGGTGAATTAGCCTACATTGTGTCATGTTTTGGATTTTCTTGTAAATGCAATTCATTTCACAAATTTCGAAGTTTGGGACTGAATGTTCCCTTACAGATCAACTCTTTTTAAGTGCGTTTTTGGTTGCAATGAATTCTTAAACAATGCAAAGTAGTGCCTCTAAATAACTACGAGAATGGGTTATGCGATGCTAGCCACAGCACAGTCATTGAGTCAAAAGAAGAATGCAGTGAACGCTCTGTGCCAACAAGTGCTGCAAGGCTGGGGTACTTTTGTTCTTTGTCACTCAGTAATATGTGTAAGCCATAGCCTGACAACTCTGCTTCCTCCCTTAGAACAACAAAGATGCTAGCAAACATCTCTGGGCTAAGAGGGCTTGTCAAAGTAAGGCCTCTGTTATGTAAACCCATGCTATTGGTACAGTTGTGCTCATCGCATGAATCTTCCACTCAAGGCCTGAAGTTTAAAGTAGAGGAAAAAAGGGAAAACAAACTGAACACTTTGACAAATCTCTCTGACGATCAGGATGAAGCCTATGTCAATAAGTGGGTCTCTGTGTTTCATTATGAATTATAGAACAGAAACTTTGATGCTCATGAAACCAAATTCTAAGCAGTGGATTATTCAGATCAAATGTGAAAACATGAAAGATAAGCAAATGAAAATGACAATTTAAACATCATATTAGTCATATGATGACAATATTTTTGTCTGGCTGGAGCACAAGAAAGAAGGTACGGTTTTACATTTCCTGCTAACAATTATAATACTTGAGAGTACATTAGAGTAAGATGAAAATCACTTTACCAACCTGCCGTTTGTTCATTCTGCTCGTCATAACCGAGATCGTCTTTCCTCTCGTCCCTGTCAGATTGATTAAATGTGCATCTGTGTGTGGAAGTACAGTGCTGCGTCCCCTGGTGGTCATAATGAAGACCTCAGAATGTAGCCCAGGCCAGTTCACACCTGAAATGTATAATATGCATTTTTATTTACAATGGGGTTCACAATTCTGAGTCCCTCTTTAAAAATGCTTGTATTTTGGATTTTTCTCATTTAATAGAAATTTTCATATCAAAGTTTTTAATTGAAAAATTCACAATAATTTCAGAGTTCCTTTAGTCTTTGGTATGTCCCCCTTCTGCTTTAATGACAGCACTCGAGCATGCCACAAGTTAGAGCAAAAACCTGATGATCCATGTTATCATCCAATGTGGGGGAAGGTACCCTCCTTCCCCCACATTATTTATATTATGATCAATGGAAACATGTAACTGCTTCATGCTGCAACCCCCCAATGTTCAAGCCAAATCTGCGCCCTTGAGGAAATCTAGGCCCGTATTCACAAAAACATCTTAAGGCTAAAAGTAGCTCCTAATGTAGAAATTTAGGGGCGTGTCACTCCTAATTTTAGGACTAGTAAAATATTCATCTAAGAGTAATTCATGAAGCATTTTAATGCCAAAAGTAGCTCCTAAACCCACAACAGCTTAGAAGTCTTCCTGAGGACCTGAGTTACTCACAAACGATCTGACGCATGGCTGCTCTCGTCAATCCACATTAAAAACAATATATTATAATACTATTATAACATTTGCCTTTTTAAAAGGTATCGTCTGAATCACAATTGAGTCAATGTATTTTAATAATATAATATTGTAATACTATAATGTTGACATTGACCTTTAAAATGGTATCGTCTGAATCGCGAGGGTGTTTTTATTGTTGTAAACTTAGTTAAAGATGCAGTTATCTCTCCCACAAACTGAAACAACCTAGTTACACCTGAGATAAACTTGTGAAGCACGGATGAATTGAAATTTCTGCCATCCATCAGCAGAATCATCTATCAAACTATATATAATATGCCCTCTCCAGACCAGACCGCACACTGTCCGACAATGTGTATTTTTTTTCCTGTGGATGTGTGCTCACTGCAGATAAAAAAGGGGGAATTCATGGGGAATCACGGCAATCGCGGGGCTACCCAGTGTTTTGATGCTGTTGACGGGATGCACGCACGTTTCATTACATTAACACAGGATGAAGAAATGTTGATCAACAGAAAAAAAAATATCTATCTATCTATCTGTCTATTGTTGTCTGTCTTAGCTGACAAATAGCGGTTCCTTGTCTACCAATCATTGAGGGCGATTTAAAAGATTGCTCAAATAAAATGTGATGTCATCCATAGCAATGAGGTCAACTCCGCCTTACACTTATTTTAAGATTTCCTCACTAAAACTTGCTCTTAGCAATTTTTTAATAGGTTTTAAAGTCAGTAACTGTTCTCTGATTACTAGAATTAAAAAATGTAATGTTTAACTACTTTTGACTTTAAAAGTCAAATCAGATTACACCCAACATTGACCATTAACACTTGTACTTTTTAGAAATTAGCATTAATCAAGATTAATAGATGCTATCGTTCATTGTAAATTGATGATACCCAATGGATTTACTAATGTTAACAAGTAGAACCTTATTGTAAAGTGCTACCAATTTGATATTGAATCTCAGAGTTTTAATGTGTTATCAGATCTGTGGACTTCATTGTACATTTTTTATCATGTTTACAATATTTCATTATGTAAGATACTAAAAAATAGTAAATCACTACAAATTATTAATTACTTCTTTAAAATTGTAATCAGATTACTTTTCTAATTACTTCATGGGAAAAGTTATTGCATTACTAATTCCTTTACTTTTATGTTACTTTCTAAAAACTTTTCACAGAATTGTTTTTGTTTTTACGCTCTATGAATCATGTCAAAATATGTCTATATTTCCTCATTGTTCATTGTTGTTGTCCCTTCAGCTGTCACAGAGGTATTTTAGAAATATGTGTAACCCAAGTAATGTACTTTAAAAGTAATTCACTTAACTGAAAGTCAGTAACTGTAATCTGATAACTCGAACATGTTACACACATTTTTGATGTAATTAGATTACAGTGACTAACTACTTTGTAATCAGATTACACCCAACACTGATTATGTGACTACAGTTATAAGCTGAGTTGGGTATAATTCAATAACAAAGTAATTAGTTACTGTAATCTAATTACTTTTTAATCAAAAAGTAGTGTATTGCATTACATTTTAAATTCTTGTAATCTTGAAATTACAGTTACTGACTTTCAATTAATTACTTTTAAAGACATTATAGGTTTATGCTTATTTCTAATATATTATTTATGTAGAATACATGAATTATGGCCCTGTAATGAGTCATTGTGAAGGAGAAATGTGAGGTGCTGAGTGTATGACTTGTGTGTAAAAATGAACAACAAAGAAATATAGACATTATTTTGAATTTGTTGAGTGGAAAATTGTTTTAGAAAGTAACTTAGTAAAATAAAGTAATTAGTAATGATTACTTTTCAATAAAGTAATTATTAAAGTAATTTTATTAAGATTTTTGATAAATATTAGTAATTCATAGTGGATTACTATTTTTAAGTAACTTACCCAACACGGTTATAAGATCCACAGTGATATAAATAATTTTTTGCATAGTGCAGATTACATTTTATTTTATGTTTACATTAAAGGGACAGTTAACCAAAAAAATTACAATTCTTTCACTATTTTCTCACCCTCATGTTGTTCCAAACCTATATAACTTTCTATCTCACAAAAGGAGATGCTGGGCAAAATGAGAGCCTCAATCACCATTCACTTTCATGTTATGGAAGAAGATGCAATGAAAGTGAATGGTGACTAAGGCTGTCAGTCCCTAACATTCTGCTTCTTTTTGTGTTCCACCGAAGAAAGTCATATGGGTTGATACAACATGAAGGTGAGTAAACGATGACATAATTTTCAGTTTTGGGTGAACTAACTGTTTTAAGTTGTTCGGTTATTCATATAGCAAGACCCGCCTTCATTGGAACATCAAGAGAAACACACACACACACAAAAAAAAAAACTAAAGTAAAAGACTGGCTCCGGAACGTGCATCTAGATGGATTCCTACAGTATATACTCAAAACAAGCTTGCACTCAGAAACAAACACTCATCTATCTCCTGACCACTTGATCGCTCACTATTCCCACAGCGGAAAACTTTGCAAACTTTTTTTAGTCAGCACTGCAGGACAACCGCGCACAATCTCTCTGTATGATTAGCAGAGTGAGTCAAAAACAGCGAATGAGTGGCACAAGAGACAGTTTGAAGTGAGGTCACTCCTCCCTCGTTCCATTCTGTTATATACCTGATCTAGTCCTCCTCGTCCATTTGTGAGCAGTTGCAGATGTAAACAGTCTGGCCCAGGGCGAGATCAGTCTGTTCTGCCATTGCAAAGAAGAGAGCTAGTGATAGAGAGAGAATAACAGAGAGTCAGCAGCACTGTTTCTCCTTCAGGGCCTGATCAGCTGCTTTCTCTCAGCAGGACATCCTTTGTGGCGCTCTTGTGTGTGTAAGTGTCAGGGCCGGCTAAAGCAGCGCCTCTCTGTTACTCTCTAAGCCCAGCAATGCACACCCAGGCCTCTGTCACTGCTGCGTCATGAACCAGAGAGACAGACAGACAGAGAGAGAGAGAGATAGGGAGGGAGGAGTTGAAAAAGGGAGGGAGAAGCAACGCTGCTCTGGAAAATGTTGATTGAACTCTGTCCGGGCCAAAGTCGGATCATTTTATCTCTCTCTCTCTCTCTCTCTCTCTCTCTTGCTCTCTGTCTATTCATATTTGCCATTCTGTTATTAGTGGGATCTGCTAAGGCAAACATCACTTTTACTATTGCTCATCCTTTAGAGTTAGGGAGTTATACATATTCGGATTCCCAACATGCACTGCGACAATTCTGCAAATTACAGTGTTACAATAATGCTTTAATTTTTTTTTACTGTTTGCTTCTTTTATTTATGCTGTTGGTTTTTGTGTTTGTTGTCACTTTCAGTTATCTGTCATGTGGCAATAATTCAAAGCTCATCTTTTTACTCGATGTGTTTGATGATTGTCACTATCATTGTGATTTGCGTGTAAAGTGATGAGACCCATGCGTTTCTCCTTGACAAGCTTATATCTGAATATAGTCAGATTTATGGCTTTGATAATCAATTGGCCATTTTCAATCAGATGGCTGTTTATTTAACTTCTGACAATGGAATAGCCCTAACTACTACTATGGTTATCATCAGTACTATTACATGATTATAAAAGTATTGAACTTTTATATTAAATTTGAATTGAATTAGACTGAAGTTGATTGAACTAAGAAAGTCAAGTTATATTGATTTAATTCTATCATCATTTACTCACTTTCTTGTCATCCCAGATGTGTATTACTTTCTCCAGCAGAACACAAATCAAGATTTTTAGAAGAATATTTCAGCTCTGTAGGTCCATACAATGCAAGTGAATGGTGAGCAGCACTTTAAAGCTCCAAAAACCACATAAAAGCAGCATAAAATTGTTTACTTCTGGTCACTCTCCGATGCCTGTCCACAACGAGACTTGATTCCTTCTGCCTCTTGCATGACGTAAGCACGTTGGCATGTTAAAATGAAAGCAAAGCCAATGAAGTTTGTGAGCAGCGTTCTCTTGTAAACAAATCGAGCTGCACTTCCGGTTGTATCGCATCAGTTCTCGCATGAACATGCCAACGTTCTTACATCATGCGAGAGGCAGAGGGAACTGAGTTCCGTTGTGGACAGGCATCGGAGAGCGACCAGAAGTAAACAATTATAGTGAAAAGGACTTAAATATTGATCCGTTTCTCACCCAAAGCGATCGTTTCACTTTAGAAGACATTCATTTAACCACTGGAGTCATATGGATTACTTTTACTACGATTGTCTGTGCTTTTTGGAGTTTTAAAGTTCTAATCACCATTCACTTGAATTATATGGACCTACACAGCTGAAATATTCTTCTAAAAATCACATTTGGGATGGCATGAGGGTGAGTAAATGATGAGAGTATTTTCATTTTTGGGTCAACAAGCCCTTTAAGTCTACTAGTGCAAATGCTAATTATTGATATCAGTTACTAAGTTTGCACTAGTAAAAACATTCATTCTTCATATAAAAAATTATGTCATTACTTGCTGAAATAACAATTCTTGATATCAACTAGTAAAAAACTTTATGATTAATATCTGTAACTGAATAACAATTTGACATTCACTCCTGTTTAAAATGCAATTACAGATTTGGTGTCATTAGGGGCAATGTTCATTTTTAATATCTGTAATGTGATTGTATTGTAGTAAGAATGCCTTTTACGATATCTTTAATTACTCTTTAATTTAATCTGAAATTAACATTGCCACAAGTGAAAACCAAATTACAGATATCAAAAATTTAAGCTTTTTACTAGTTGTAAAAACTACAGTTTTTAATATCATGAATGGGTATTTGCTCTAGTAACAATGTAATTATTGCTATAAAAAAATGATCTATTTTTTCTAGAACGTACACAGCTGATTGGTGACACTGGAATTTCAAATAGTAAGATATCTGTGGACGGTTTTAAACGAGTGAATTACAGATCACTGTGAAATTCTACTAGTGAAAATGCAGTTACAGTTATCAGTAATTTAGTTTTGAAAGTTGAAATTCCATTTTCCAACGGGAAGAGCATGATGCTAGCAATGGGCTCGATTCCCAGAGAACACACAAACTGATAAAAAATGTATACCTTGGATGCATGTAAGTTGCTTTGGATAAAAGTGTCTGCCAAATGCATAAATGTAAATGTGTTTCTGTGAGTAATTACTTAATTTTTTATATCAAGAATAAAAGTTTTTTAGTAGCGCAAATGTAATTACTGATCTACCAAAAATGAGCTTTTTCACACACTTTCACAAGTAGTAATTGCATTGCTGATATCAATAATGAGCATTTTAGTGAAAATTGAATTGTAGATCTCTATAATTCATACACTGTTCATGATTAAATGTCAAAAGGGCTTGCGATACAGGTGTGCTATTACTTTTCTGAGTAATCTAAAACCCAAAGACAGGGACCCGAGCCATATCTAGGGACCAGAATGTTATACTGTTGCACTTGGTCATCTCGACTTGCCCTTATTAGTCATTTTAGCTATTAGTAGGGGAAACTGGGGCTAGTTGTCACATAGGCTGTATCTCAGTAAATAACAAGGTTTTGAGTCCATTACAAAAATGCTTATTACTTTTTATAAGTGATTTTGAAATCAATTTGATTTTTTTTTTAATTGTTTTGTCAATTCTGTCCTTTAAACTAAAATTACAATATTTTATTTTTGCTATTCTTGGGTAAAAAGTGAACACTTTTCTGCATAAATTAAGGCAAGGGACACCTATATAATGATGGTAGATTTGAACTAAAAGGTTGATCTGTGCTCAGGACACAGTTTTTTATTGTTTTATTTCTTTTTTTAAGTTGGGGCAAGTTGTCACATGTGTATTACTTGTTGTAATTGTATACTATCTTCTACTTAATGTTATACTTAATTAATTTATTTCTATTTCTGTTTTCCAAAACAATGGTGTGATAGTTTTGTATGTTACCGTATCTATTTTTTGCTGTTTCGTGTATTGTTTTATATATATATATATATATATATAATTGTGTTATTGTTTACATTTAGCAGAAAATCCTTTAAATAGCCTATAATATATTTAAAATATACATATGTTTTGGAAGGCTTCCTCCTCTTCTTCTTTTACTTTATGCAGGATCAAACAAAGGTATTCTTCTCAAACCAGTGTCTAAAAACAGCAGTTTGCCTTTGTCACATCTTGTCCCATATAGTGTGACAACATGCCGTGGAGTGGTCAACGTCTGCTAAATTAACTCTATGTTTTCCAGGGGCAATAATGTTGAAAATTGTAAATAGCTTTAATTTAGCCATGACAACGGTCCTGTTTTATGTAGACTATACACAAATTAACTTAAGTCCATGCATACCATTACAACTAGCCCCGGTCTCCCGTATAGTAAAATATTCTTAAAAATCATTCCCTCATCTTTGAGACGAAACAAAAGGTGGGACTGCAGCTGCTACGTGTAAAAAACCTAGACTATTCTTCACAAATGTGTCTAAAATATCCTGACTTCTGATTTGTAAAACACTTACCTGAAAGTAAGGCGGTTAAGGCAAACTTGTTGTTCATATTAAGTGATTTTATGACGAAATTTCATTTTGACTGACCATGCAGGCATGTTGTAGTTCTTTTTGAACGTTCACTGCTTTATTAACTTGTTTCGTTGCGTCATCTGCTGGTCAGTCTCCACAGTGCAGCCATGAAGAACAAAAGCAGTACAGATCCCCACCACCAGAGGACAGACGTGCTTTTAGATTGGGACAAATGCGCAGAATGATGACGTATGAGCGTCATTTTATGCGGATGATTTTATTTTTCTAGAAATATATACAAAAATATAATTTGTATAAAATACAGTATGTATGGAAATCTACGTTGATTAAGAATAAAAAAATTGTATAGCCCCATATCAGTCTAGTGAGTGCCATATAAACATGAATCGTAAATATAAAATGTATACTTATACATTTTGTAAATATAAAATCAAAATTAAAACGGAATCTTACCATTCTTCATCTTCGAGAGGCATTGGTTTAAAAAAAAAAAGAAAGAAAAAAAGCTACATATTAGCAACAACATTGGCACTCACAGCACACAAGATTATGAGTGAATTTCAATTGAATCAATGTAGTGAAGTTGCAAACAAGAATAGCCTCAGAATGAAATGATTGTCTTGATTCTTTGAGAATGAACTGTATTTAATAGTTCATGGAGATGCAGCAGTACTGGGTTTGTCTTCTTCTTCTGCGGGATGGGCCGTGCTGCCATGCTCTTCTTTATTATAGTAAAACTTCAAGAAGATGTTCCTCCAGCCCATGCCCTTCGCCAGCATCTCCATGTCTTCTGTTATCATGTCACAATGTCTCAGGACAATCTGCTTCCAGAACTCCTCTGAGTTACACAGCTGCACACACATAAATACACACATATTAATATAAATACACTTGTAAAGCAAGCTGGACAATTATAAAGAATAATCATTCACTATTGGGACAAAGCAGTGTACCAGTATGAGGGACAGTAGTCTCTTTTTCTTAGTATTTTTTATCTTGTTTTCCAGTAAAATTTAAGTTGAATTAAGTTTTTTCTTACCCCTTTGAAAAAAGTTCTCTCTCTCTCAATCTCTCTCTCTCTCTCTCTCTCTCTCTCTCTCTCATTTAAAGCATATACCTTCCAAATTGTGCTAGATTTTTCTGAAAACAATACTATTTTATGTATCTTGTTGTTGGCATATTTTAACTGGAAAACAAGACCAAATTTCTGAGTGAGAATTTTTATTTCTTTGAAGCTCTAAAAATCACATAAAGGCAGCATAAACATAACCCATATGAATCCAGTGGTTAAATCCATATTTTGGGAAGCGATATTATAAGTGTGGGTGAGAAACAGATCAATATTTAAGTCCTTTTTTACTATAAATCTCCACTCTCACATTGTTCTTCTTTTGTTTTTGGCAATTCGCATTCTTCGTGCACATCACCACCTACTGCGCTGGGAGGAGAATTTATAGTAAAAAAAAGGACCCACACTTATCATATCACTTCTGAAGATATGTATTTAACCACTGGAGTCGTACGAATTACTTTTATGCTGCCTTTATCTGCTTTTTGGTGCTTCAAAATGTTGGCACCCATTCACTTGCATTGCATAGACCTACAGAGCTGAAATATTCTTCTAAAAATCTTTGTTTGTGTTCTGCAGAAGAAAGAAAGTCATACACATCTTGGGATGGCATGAGGGTGAGGAAATGACGAGAGAATTTTTCATTTTTAGGTGAACAATCCCTTTAAGTTAGAGCAATAGTTATGGCCATGCTTACCTTAGCAAGCACCACTAATATTACAACATATTACAATCGTGAATATATCACAACATTCATACACTGTTTTTGAAACAGCATTTACATAAACATGATCTGGTTGACATGCAGTTGTTCTGGAAAAGGGCCAGGTATTGTTCTAACCTTCCTAAACCTGCTTGAGGTTTGGCTGAGGTGGCCAGTGTCCTGGCAGGACAAGTAGGACAGGATCTTAAGGAGCAGCTGGTCAGGTAAACGCTCCAGGTAGTTAAAATGTCCTTGGCACAGAGCCAAAATGTACTCCAGAGTCCTGGGACCAAACACCACACCTACCTGCTCTAAAATCATGAAAAATGTGAATATATCTATCTATCTCTCTCTCTCTCTCTCTCTCTCTCTCTCTCTCTATATATATATATATATATATATATATATATATATATATATATATATATATATACAGTTGTGCTCAAAAGTTTGCATACCCTGGCAGAAATTGTGAAATTTTGCCATTGATTTTGAAAATACGACTGATCATGCAAAAAAACTGTCTTTTATTTAAGGATAGCGATCATATGAAGCCATTTATCATCACATAGTTGTTTGGCTCCTTTTTAAATCATAACGATAACAGAAATCACCCAAATGGCCCTGATCAAAAGTTTACATACCCTTGAATGTTTGGCCTTGTTACAGACACATAAGGTGACACACACAGGTTTAAATGGCAATTAAAGGTTAATTTCCCACACCTGTGGCTTTTTAAATTGCAATTAGTGTCTGTGTATTAATAGTCAATGAGTTTATTAGCTCTCACGTGGATGCACAGAGCAGGCTAGATACTGAGCCATGGGGAGCAGAAAAGAACTGTCAAAAGACCTGCGTAACAAGGTAATGGAACTTTATAAACATGGAAAAGGATATAAAAAGATATCCAAAGCCTTGAAAATGCCAGTCAGTACTGTTCAATCACTTATTAAGAAGTGGAAAATTTGGGGATCTCTTGATACCAAGCCAAGGTCAGGTAGACCAAGAAAGATTTCAGCCACAACTGCCAGAAGAATTGTTCAGGATACAAAGAAAAACCCACAGGTAACCTCAGGAGAAATACAGGCTGCTCTGGAAAAAGACGGTGTGGTTGTTTCAAGGAGCACAATTCAACGATATTTGAACAAAAATGAGCTGCATGGTCGAGTTGCCAGAAAGAAGCCAATGCCAAAAAAAAGCCCGGTTACAATATGCCCGACAACACCTTGACACACCTCACAGCTTCTGGCACACTGTAATTTGGAGTGACAAGACCAAAATAGAGCTTTATGGTCACAACCATAAGCGCTATGTTTGGAGAGAGGTCAACAAGTATTGTGCTCCTTGAAACAACCACAACGTCTTTTTCCAGAGCAGCCTGTATTTCTCCTGAGGTTACCTGTGGGTTTTTCTTTGTATCCCAAACAATTCTTCTGGCAGTTGTGGCTGAAATCTTTCTTGGTTTACCTGACCTTGGCTTGGTATCAAGAGATCCCTGAATTTTCCACTTCTTAATAAGTGATTGAACAGAACTGACTGGCATTTTCAAGGCTTTGGATATCTTTTTATATCCTTTTCCATCTTTCTAACGTTCCATTACCTTGTTACGCAGGTCTTTTGACAGTTCTTTTCTGATCCCCATGGCTCAGTATCTAGCCTGCTCAGTGCATCCATGTGAGAGCTAACAAACTCATTGACTATTTATACACAGACACTAATTGCAATTGTAAAAGCCACAGGTGTGGGAAATTAACCTTTAATTGCCATTTAAACCTGTGTGTGTCACCGTGTGTGTCTGTAACAAGGCCAAACATTCAAGGGTATGTAAACTTTTGATCAGGGCCATTTGGGTGATTTCTGTTACCATTATGATTTAAAAAGGAGCCAAACAACTATGTGATGATAAATGGCTTCATATGATCACTATCCTTAAAAGACAAAAAAATCAATCCTCAAAATCAATGCCAAAATTTCACAATTTCTGCCAGGGTACAACTGTATATATATATGCAAATCATGATGACTTTCTCATGGAAACATAACTGCAAGTTATTTTAATACTTCAAATCACATGTTGGAATGTAAAGCTGCAGACTAACTGGATCTTTTCTTACCTTGCAATCTGTCATCCTGCAAAAAGTCATTGTGGGACTGTTTTATTTCTCCAGGTGGTGTCCCTCTGAATTCAGACCGGATTGAAATCTTCCACCATCTCCATATAACCTGTTGGTCATAAAGCGTTATGAAAATATGACTAACTAACTTATCATGCAAGTTATAGTAAAAAGCTGTGTCTAGGAATAAAACAAAATGTATATGGTTGAGGATTTGACAAAATTCTGAATAAAGAAATTTGTTCCCTTTTCAACTAATGTGTTGGAATTTCAATTGAAACCCCCCACATGATGTTGAATTGGAATGACATAGAGAATAATTTACTGAATTGCGATTCAAAAAAATTCAACACAGATAATGTTATTCTGGGAAACGAAATGTTCTTTCACCCGATCCATTAAATAAAGTTAATTTATACAGAATATAGTGTGTGTGTGTGTGTGTGTGTGTGTGTGTATATATATATATATATATTGTGCCTCCCCTCTGTTTCCCCCAGACCCCGGAGACTGGGCAGCTGACCTCAACCCGGCACTGAGCTGCACCCACCACTGCCTCCAAGCCAAGGGTGCTCAGCCAGGTCTTAACTGCTTCTTTGGTTTTTTGTTTTTTGTTTAAAATAAACCATTTGAGTTTAGCATCCAGCTTTTGGGTCCGCATCATTCCTGACAGTCAATCAGTCAAGCGGATGATAACCATCTGAGAACAACCCTCGCCCAACAAGGTGCGCTCTTGGGGAGTCACGCAGAACAACTAGCAGCGTCCAACCGGGCGCTGGAGGTGATCACTGCCCAGTTAACTGAGCTCTCAGTCCTAGTTCACCAACTTCGCCACTTCACTGAACCTCACACACCGGAGCCGCAGGGTGGTGCATCCCCAGCCCCCGCTACCAGGGAGCCACGCCTCAATCCACCCGCACCTTACGACAGGGACCCCGCTACTTTCTGTCCCAGTGTTTGCTGGTTCTGTCTCTGCAGCCCTCTTCATATCCAACTGAAGAGCCAAGGTGGTGTTCGTAATAACTCTCCTCACCGGCCGAGCCCGCGACTGAGGCACTGCCACATGGGATAGCGAGCTACCGTGCTGCACATCTTTCCTGACATTTGCAGCCGAGCTTCACAAGGTGTTTGACCAGTCGGCTCGGGGGTGCGAGGTGGACCGGTTGCTGTCTAGTCTGCGTCAAGGTGATAAATCAGTTTCCGGCTATGCCATCGAGTTCCGCACCTTGGCAGCATCCTGTCACTGGAACGAAGAAACACTGTGAGCCCGCTTTCTTCATGGCCTGTCTGAGAGGGTGCTGGACGAGATCTACTCATTGGACCTGCCTCAGGGTCTTGATGCCCTCATCGATCTCAACATCAAGGTCGACCAGAGGATCAGTCTCCGTTGCCACCGCCCGCCACTCCCATCTTGAGATCTCTGTTCAGAGGCCCCGGGTTCGTCTGCACATGCTGGGGGTATGGGCAAAATGGAGCCCATGCAAGTCGACCACGCCCACCTGCCTAAGAAGGAGAGAGAGAGGAGATTAGTCCAGGGGCTTTGTCTGTATTGTGAGGAGGGAGGGGTATGTGCTGGCCAAATGCCCTGTAAAAGCCAACGCTCACCAATAAACCTCTGATTCTCGTTCCAGCCTCCCTGCTATCATCTCCTGGGGAAATACCTCTCACTCCATCTGGGTGCTCATCGACTCAGGGGCCGAAGGGAATTTGATGGACCCAGATATGGCAGCCCGTTGGGGTATTCCAGTGCTTCCTGTGGACCCTCACATCCCCACTCACTCCCTCACTGGGGCGTTGCTGTTTACTATCACTCAAGCCACGGTCCAGGTGAGTCTGGTTATTTCTGGGAATCATAGGGAGAGCATTGTTTTTTTACCTGCTACATCCCCCTGATCTCCTGTTGTTTTGGGGTGACCGTGGCTGGTAAAACATGATCCTCACATTAACTTGGCTGGAAATTCTGTCATTTTGTGGAGCGATTATTGTTCTTCGTCCTGCTTGGGCTCTGCTTCCTCTCCTGTTTCTCCATCTGTTTCTGTGTTACAGGCAGAGCCGGTCAATCTGTCCAGAGTTCCCGTAGTGTACCATGACCTGGGGGCAGTGTTCAGTCGGTTCCTCCGCACCACCCGTACGACTGTGCCATTGATCTCCTCCTGGGCACTTCTCCGCCTCGAGGACGGCTCTACTCCCTGACACCTACTAAACGGGAGGCCATGGACAAGTACATAAGTGAGTCACTCGCAGCCGGCCTCATCTGCCCTTCCTCATCCCCAGCGGGTGCAGGGTTTTTCTTCGTGGAGAAGAAGGATGGTTCCTTGCACCCTTGCATCGATTACCGGGGGCTGAACGACATCACGGTTAAAAACAGTTATCCCCTGCCGTTGATCTCCTCAGCCTTCGAGCTGTTGCAGGGCGTGACCGTCTTCACGAAGTTAGATCTCCGCAACGCCTACCACTTGGTGAGGATGAGGAAGGGGGTGAGTGGAAGACGTCAATACTCCCTCGGGGCACTTCGAATACAGGATTATGCCTTTTTGATTAACCAATGCCCCTGCCATATTCCAGGCACTTGTCAATGATGTGCTCCGCATTATGGTTAATCAGTTTGTGTTTGTGTACTTGGATGACATTCTGATCTTCTCCAGAACTCTCCAAGCACACATAGAGCACGTACGGCGAGTGCTGCAACATCCTCTCGAAAATCGTCTATTTGTCAAGGCAGAGAAGTGTGCGTTCCATGCACAGTCAGTTTCGTTCTTGGGGTACATCGTGTCCACCGCGGGCATTCGCACTGACCCTGTTAAGGTGAGAACCGTAGCTAGTTGGCCCACCCCAGATTCGCGCAAGGCCTTGCAACGGTTTCTGGGGTTTTGCAACTTTTACCAGCGATTTATTCGCAATTATTGTAAGGTGGTCACCCACCTCACACACTTAACCTCCACCAAGATAAAATTGCTTGGACCTTCCAGGCACAAGAGGCTTTTGATACTCTCAAATTCTGGTTCTTGACTGCCCCTATTTTGATAACCCCGGACCTTACTCGTCATTTCGTAGTGGAGGTTGACACGTCTGACGTGGGCGTGAGCGTGGTTCTCTCTCAGCGCTTGCCCAAGGATGGCAAGATGCACCCCTGTGCGTATTTTTCGCATCGCCTTACATCGGCCAAATGGAATTACGACGGTGGTAATCGGGAGTTGCTAGCCGTCAAGTCAGCACTCGAGGAGTGGCGTCACTGGTTGGAAGGATTGTTAGTTACTACTGCTCACTCTCTAGCCATCTCAGTCTGTTGCTTATATTACCAGTCTGTCAGTCTGTTTGTGAGTAGTTCGTCTTCATTTGAGGAGAAGTTTTGCCTTTTCTTTTTCTCTTACCTGCAACCTAACTCCCCTCCCTCTATTGGATCTGCCATTCCTTCCCGTAATGCCTTGTTTCTCTCTGCTTCCAGCCCAGTCGTTGTGCCTCCCCTCTGTTTCCCCCAGACCCCGGAGACTCGGCAGCTGAACTTGCCCTGGCGCTACGTCCACCACTGCCTCCAAGCCAAGGGTGCTCAGCCACTCCTGGACTGCTCCTTAGTTTTTTGTTTTTTGTTTAAAATAAACCGTTTGAGTTTAGCATCCAGCTTTTGGGTCCGCGTCATTCCTGACATGTACGACTTTTTGTTCACAAAACAAAAAAAAAATGACGTCTCTGTTTGCTGCCAATGAAAACTTAGCTAAACTATTTACATATTTATTTATTTATTTGTAGCAAGTTGTTGCTCACAATGACGTAACATTGATGTAATTTTGTTGTTTACAAAAAGTCATAGAAGTACGGCAAATACTTTTGGGCTTTTTGGGGGGGGGGGCACTCTGTATATATAAATTAAATATGATATGATTAATACTAATTTCTATAGGTGGTGTGTGTATGATGTCTATGGGAAATACAAACTCAAAAATTAAATGTATTATTAATTACATCTGTAGCAGTTATATGATTTTAATGTAGTTCCATTATAACATGATTATGTTTAAATTAAAATTAGAGCAACAATTCTGCACAATTCAAATTCAGGACTTAAATTAAAATGTAAAGCTTTCACAATTCTCAGTTCAATTCTAAATGGTGCATGACCCTGAAACACTGATAACAGGAAAAAATAAAAAAAGACAAGCAGCTGTTTGTTATTATGGTTGATACAACACATCATCATGTTAGCACAGTGCAATTTGCTAATTAGATATCTAACAAATGACAAACTTTCCCACATGAACTCTGTTTGCACTTTAGATCCTCATTCCTTGGGCTTCCAAATACCATTGTACCTCATTCTGTGTAATAATAATCTGGTAGAAGTCTTTATTTGGAGCTGTACCCTGTCCGTCTGCTTCAAACAACACTTCACCCAAAAGAGACGCCATTTTTGGACGCTTGACGGTTACCATGACAACAGGGGCAGACTAAAACGATCCTTTTGTCTACCACAATTTATTTGTGTATGTATTCAGATCTATAAAATTAGCGTAACATTTTTAAAAAAACGTTTACAAAAAGATTATGTAAAGCATTTTTAAAAATGAAGGGGGGGGGGGGGTCACGACCTGGCGGATTGATATAATGTAAGTTACGGATGCATTGGCGATACATACGTGTTTATCTTTACAGCACAGGGTTACTGTTGACACAGTTATTTCGCAATAACTGCAATGGACGCCATTCCAGTCGTTGTGGCGGTTGATAGCCTCCAGTTCGCCGGCTGTTGTTGTTTTAGTGTGGAAAGTAGTGCGCTGGCGGAGGCAGAGAGCGCTGTGAGAGCGGAGGTGATGCGGCAGTTCGCAGGTCGCTCAGCTGATGAAGGTAAAAGCTGCTTCTGCACTGTGTCTATCCGCTACTACAACACTGGAACAAATAGGTAATTACAACAACACCAATAAACATACACACGAAGGTACAGTGTCGCCTTACATCTTATGCGCATCGTGTGAAGCAGCTGCCGTGTATAATGAGTTGAGAAAAGCCAGACGAAAGAAAAAAATGGTTTCCATTTGTCATCTCTCAAGCCCCTTTCCTGCTTTCCTTGTTTCTTTCTTTACGTATGTGTTGTTTTCCAAGAAGGCCACTCCGTTTTTGGACAGTGTCTGGGGTGGTAGACTCAATAAACCACTTGAATCCGTTATGATAACGTTGGCGAGATATGGAAAGCAATTACGACCTGTAGCAATATAAAACTGATATACAAGCCATTTCTGGGTAGTTTACATTATATACTCTATATACAAAATGCCTCATTTTTTGACTTTATAATAGTTTATTTGTAAGTGTGGTGCATTTCAAAGCTGTTCTAAAAAATAATACTATATTTTCTGCCCACCAAACTGGCAGGTAATGAGAAATGCACTCAGGTTTATGTCTATTTATCTTTCTTTTGTGGGTTAATAATGTGACTAAACCTCGCAGAGGAAGTTTTGTGCATATCAAGTGCTGATTTGTCTTTGGGTATTCAGTCGTGTTTAGGTGAAGTATTGATAAGTGCAGTTTGGTCGTTTGTTTACGTCTTCACTCACTTTGACCTGCTCTTGCCCGCATACACGTCGACAGGAGACCGGCTTGGCTCTTTAGCTTTACCACATGGAGGCCGAATACTGACAACAACGGTACAGTCTTTCTCTTTCTAGCCCTCTGCTTATGCTTCCTCACATTATACGGTGATGTTGTAAATGAATGATGGTTATTATTTGTTGATTCTCGCTTGTCACGCTTCGTCCCTTCAGCAGATTAGCATGGGTGCTAACAGTATTAGCATGAAAGCCCGATTGTTTGAAATTAAACCACTTTGGATTCTCATTTCAGCACTTAAAAACGCATTTCAAACGATCAGTCAGTCTTAAAAGTGCTGCTAATGTATACGGGTAGTTAGATGCTCTGAAGTTTTAGTCTTAGCTTGACTAGCATGAGGGCTTGCATTAGCAAATCAGCTCGATTTCCACTTTGATCACCCTCTATCGAGTTTGTTTCAATCTATAATGCCTTAAAACATGGGTGGCAACTTTGTTTTGGATGTATATATCTTTTTAAAGAACTAACAGATGCTTTTGTGGAGGGCCACAGAACGCGAGACCGGTGTGCAAGGCCTCGTAGGATCAGAATTAACTTATCTGTCAGTATAATTGTTTATTCATAAGGAAATACAGCCATATGTGCTTTCGTGCGGTGTTGAATCAGATCGTTTGGTCGCGTAAAGACTGTGCGCTGATCTCAGTTGGACGGGGAGTTTGTTTTACGGACTGGGCAAAATAAACAAAAGGATCCGTTCAGGCCTGTGCTCGAGATCGGCCTTCGTAATCATGTCGTATTTTCATGTCAACAGTCCAAATAAACACGACAGGACGAGTTACAGTCGGAAAACTTCCCTCAAGTGCTTTGATGGGATTTCTCGATGAGAGTTTGAGTGTTATTGTCTCTATTGAAAGGGATTAAACTCCGAATCGTCGTGCGATCAATTCATACTGTCATCTGAGAAGTGGAAGACTCAATGGTGTGGACGGGTCTTTTTTGACATGTTTCGGGGGCTGTTCGATAAAAGATGAGAACATGAGCGTTTCTGTGACTGTTTGAACGGTAAATTGTAGATCTATTCTTTTGAATGCCATGTACGTGGTTTAGCTTGGCTGAAGTAGCTCCAGTTGTGCCGATTATAAGAGGAAGGCCCGTCGGCACGTTTGAACTTAATACTTTACACATTACGTCTGAATCTTTTCCATTTTTATTTCTGCTTTATAACGACTTAGTCATGAATAGAAGTCAGGTAAAAGCTCTCATTTAATCTACACGCATATAATAAACGAGATGCTATCTTAATTTGCGGTTTGTACATGGTGAGAATTGGGAACAAACGGTGCTCCTTAAAACAATTGGGTTGCAATGGCACAGTTGGCAATATATTAAATAAGATCGGTTATTAAGATTAAATTAATGTCTCATATGCCTGTCAATGTAGCTAAATGTGGTCTGAGCCTAATTTGGCATAATTTAAAGTCATCCATGGGTTATGCCTAAGTAATACAGGCCTAAATGTATTCAATATTTCTCATTTTCTCTACCATTGAGATCATATTCAGTCTTCATGGGCTTTCTAAAACGTCTCTCATAACAAAGAATGACATTTGGCATTACTTGAAATACTATACAAAATGGCTGCCTCCTTAGTCTGCAGTTGTAGTTGAAATAATTTCAGATTTTTCACTTTCTTTTGATCATTTAATGTGATAACATATTCGATTTAAAAAAACTAAAATAAACCTCTTCACCCCCCCCCCCCCCCCCCAAAAAAAAAACCCCACCCTCCACCACCTCCTTCCCCATTATTGCCCCCCTTCTTGTCGCTCTAGGCTGCTGGTTGGGGCATTTGCACACGGCTGGTAAGTTTGCATAGCATTTGTCGTCATCTTCGTGCTGACGAGAAGGGTCCAGTGTGTGGCAGGTGTGTTTGTGAAGATGGTGAGACAATTTCCTGTTTGATCACCGAGTATCAGCTCAAAGAAGTCGCTGTATAATAGGGATGGGCATTTTGATCAAGTACTCGTCAAGCACTCGAGGGACAATGGCATGTTCATAACTGTGTATATATAATAACATGCCTGACAAACATCTTAGGCTGCAGCATAGCGTGTTGTTGTTCCAGTGTATCGTCTATTCTGTTACAAAATGTACAAAAGATTGCATAATCAAAATATAATGCATCATATTTTGTCATTATGTGAAGATTCGCTGCCCAACTCAATGAAAGAATGTGCACAACACATGTCTGTCTGTTCTTCCTTCGGGTACCGTAGTAATCTTAGTAAGTGCGCACCAGATTATACTATTAGATTGGCTATGTCTTGATTTTAGAAAACATACAACAGAAACTCTGGCATATTACTTGAGCATGTAACCAATACATGTCCTTTTTTTTTTCTCTGGACAAGTAACATTTTACTCGGACAAGTGAATGACCAATATACTTGTCCGAAGGATAAGCACATCACAACGCTTGATATCGAGCCCTGCATGTCATCTGTAGGGAATGCTATGAACAGTTTGCATCTAAAAGTGGAAGCATTTCAAATCTCTTCCACCATTTACAACAGCGCTATAAACTGCAGTATGTGTTAAACTTTGTGTCGCTGCAGCAACACCGGCCGCGAAGCCTTCGCAGCCTGAAAAGTCTTCTGCCCTGAAACAAAGTGCGTTGCAAGCTTCATTTACCATCTCACATGTGGCTTTTACTTACAACTGAACATTTAGTCCACTTTGTAGAAAATACGGAGAGTGTATGACAATTCTGCCTAAAAATACCGATATATGATTTTTGGTCCATATCGCCCAGCCCTAACTCAGCCTCATGTTTTTAAAAACCCATATGAGTTTATGTCTTCCATTGAACACAAAAAGATATGTTAGGCAGAATGAGGAAAGATGCAATGAAAGTGAATTGCGAATGAGGCTAACATTGTGCCTAACATCTCCTTTTGTGTTGCACGAAGGAAAGTAAATCATGTGGGTTTGGAACAAAATGAGGATGAGGAAATGATGAAAGAATTTTCATTTTTGGGTGGACGGTTCCTTTAATATAGCAGAAAGTGAAACCAGGCACACACAGTGCCTATAGAAAATAATCATACCCCTTTGGAATAGTCAGCTTTTTTTTTTTGTCTTACAGCCTGAAATCAAAACCCATTAAAAATATTTTATTCCAGCTTTATTTACAAATTTTGCCTTACAACATTCAAGTAACGAAAAAAGGCAACAGTTCCAAAAAATGATAAAGATGAAAAGCTAGAATAAATGTAATACTTCGTTGAGCTTCCTTTTGCTTTAATGACAGACGTCAGTCGGTTTAAATATGTCTCTACTGGCACTGCAAACCTATATTGCCCCATTCTTCCTTGCAGAATTTTTCAAGTTTAGTCAAATTGTGGGGTGAGCAGTGATGGACTGCTGCCTTCATGTCCATCCACAGGTTTTCTGTTGGATTTAGGTCAGGGCTCTGCCTTGGCCACTAAAGGACTTTGACCTTCCTGTCCTTAAGCCACTGCATTGTTTTTTTGGTGGTGTGTTTAGGGTCATTGTTGTGCTGAAAGGTGAAAAACTTGCCCATCTTCAGTTTTCGAGCAGAGGAGAAAAGATTTTTAGGGATGTCATAAAATATCGATATATAGTTATATTAATCGGCATGTTATTTTATCAATATATTAAAACTAGCCGACACTTAATCAGAAGCCTAATTTGCTTGCTTTCCAATTCACTTAGTTGGTCTCTGTTTAACAGTCTGGCGTAATAGTGTTGGGAGACCACAAGAGGGTGATATAACTTTTACTGAAGCCGGTCGCTGTCAGGAAAGGCACAGTTATCTCACACACACACACACACACAAACAGGACTAGCTGATGCAGATGGCAGTCCAAAGTTACGAAGGTTTTTGTACTTCAAGAATGAACAGTGACTATGATGAGTTTGCAGGTTAGTGTATGAAACTGGCGTAACTGCGCAAAATGAACGATTAGAAATGGCGATGTTTATTATGAAATTTCTCTGTGTAGCATAGACCTTTTTCACAGACTGTGATGACGCGCTTCCGTCTTATTTAGCAGTGTAAATCTAGCAAACTTTTTTTATATAATAATTTTTTAAAGATTGAGTGTAAGTTTATAACATTATGCTTTGTGTTATATTACCCTGGAATTAGTTAAAAAAAAAAAAAAAAAATGAATTACCACAGCTGTGAGGGGGTTTCTATTACAGCTGCTGAGAGAGTGACATGTGGCATCTTCTCCCATCTGACTGTCTTAATCCACTGCTCTCTATTTATTTATTTTATTATTCTGGAAAGTCATTCAAATGTAATAGTGGACTTTTTCTTTTGCTCTTGGAGTAAATGGGCAAGTGAAAATAATATTTGCTGTGCACTCCCATTCACCGCTATCGAAGTTTACCCTGCAATCGTTTACTTCCACGTTCCAAAACCCGGAGTGTGAAAAAGGTCTGTTGATTAGGTCTTTCATTCAAGCTGTCGAACCACAAAAGGACGTACTTGTAACTGAAAATACATTGTGTGTGCAATATGAAATATACCTACACACAATATAACAAATAATAAGTAAATAATCTTTGTCCTTTGATAATGATTTGGGTTGAATTTAATGGAAAACTATTCGAGTTGCACTCTGTGGCGCTGCAGAATTTTGACTCTGAGCATTGGCGGTATGTGCATACCTTTTGTAGAAAATAATTGTTTTGAATTTTAGAAAGCAGCATGTCATCCACCCCCCCCCCCCTTTTCATTTACCCTGCTGCTCGCACTTTACCAAAGTTGTGTTGAGAAATATGTTTGAAAAGACTATTGTGCAACGAGCAGCACTATTTATATCTTAACTCCTGGTATATATTGATAATCATCTGGAAAATCTTTCGATTATCGATGCGTAAAAAAGGCATGGGTCCCAAGCCTACAGATTTTCCTCAAGAATTTGGGTGTACATGGCAGCATCCATTTTCCCTTCAATCCTGTCAAATTGCCCAGTCCCCTCTGAAGAGAAACACCCCCACAACAATGTTGCCACCACCATGCTTCACAGTAGGTATGGTGTGTTCTTGGTGGTCTGCTGTGTTTGGTTTTCTCCAAATATAGTGCTTTGAGTTCAGTCCAAAAAAATTTTTTTAGTTTTATCTGACCATAAAACCTTTTGCCACATGGCATCAAAATCCTCCAAGTGTTTTTTTCGCAAAGAGCAAACGAAACTTCGTGTGGCCCTTTTTCAGAAGAGGCTTCTTTCTCGCCACCCTGCCATACAGCCCAGCTTTGTGTAAAGTTTAGGAGATTGTTGTCACATGCACAGACCAATCAGTCTCAGCCACAAGGGCTTGTAAATCTTCCAAAGTTGCCTTTGGCCTCTTGATAGCTTCCCTGATCAATATCCCCCTGGCACGGTCATCCAGTTTGGAGGGATGGCATGATCTAGGCAAGGTTTTGGTGTTGCCATGCACTTTCCACTTCTTAATAATGCTCTGAACTGTACGAGGTAAAAGCCTTTGAAATGTTTTTGTACCCTTCTATTAACCTGTGCCTTTTCACAATTTTATCCCGGAGCCTTTTGAAAGCACCTTTCCAACCATGGGGAATTCTTGAATTCATTACCAGTACTAGTAATGTAATCCTCATGGAACAGCTGTTTTTTTTTTTTTTTTTTAAATGAAGTAATCAAAACCACTACACTTGATGTCAGGTGGTGGCCAGTTAGTCAGGTATGTTATCTGAAAGGTGATTGGTTGCACCTGAGCAAATTTGTAATGGTTAAAATTAATGGGCTGGTCACATATCTAAACCAGGTATTTTTATTTTTTATTTTTATTTTTTTACATGTTATTTTCACATTGATGTTTAAGCTTATAATGTGTAAATACAGCTGGAAAAGGTTAGATTAAATTTATTTACATTTCCAGGGGGTAATGTGACAAATGAGTTTGACAAGGTATTACGACTTCTGTAGGCACTGTAAGTGCTCAAGTTGTTTACTGATATATTTACTTGGTGATGTGGTGTCAATCATTACAGCAGTGTTTTTTTTTTTTTTTTTTAATGTGTGCATGGCTTATTACATGTGGGCTGGGACTCTATTCTTTAACATTGCTGATTGCATAATAGAATAAACGGTTGGTTTTGTGGGCAAGGTGTGCTACTTCTGAATCTCAAAGCCTCTTGGAAAGTAACAGTGTTGATGCTAATGGCTTTTGATAATAAAATAAAATTAGCCTTTGAATTCTTCGCAGTGGTTGCGTGATGTCTTAAGCAAGAGATTTGACAGTTTAAAGGCCTTTGCACACAAAACAAGAATTTTTGTCTCGATTTCTCGTCGCCATTAACATTTTGAATAGAAATAATGGGTTCCTACTGAGCCATTCACACGTGGAGTGAACTTTCGCACATCAACAAATCGTGGTGAGTTTGAGAACTCGCTTGTCTTTCGTATTGTGATTCCATGGTTGTTTACTTCTCATCTGTAATGAATGGAGGGCAGACTAGCTGAAAGGTGCTTTGCGCCACCTAATGTACCGGGGATAAATTGCTTGTCGATTAAAAGCATGAATTTGCTAACGTCTGTCATTCGCCTCTTTTAATGTGAAAATGCCATTCGTCAGTGATTTTGTTTCCCATGATCGATGATTCGCCTCTGGTGAATACATTGACAGCTATTAGCCTCTACATTCCTTACTTAAAGGAATAGTTCACAAAAATACTTTAATTCTGTCATTATGTACTCACCCTAATGTCACTGCAAACCATATGGCTTGCTTTATTCTGTGGAACACACACACACACAAATAGCTTCATACTTCTTTTTCACCATGTAATGAAAGTGATTAGTTACCAAGGGCTGTAAAGTAAAAACAAGAGGAAATGTAGTTGGGACAGGAGTATCTGACCATTAACATTTGCTGTCATTGAAGCCATGAATCAACTTAACTCTTGCTACATGACCCCAGAATTTGAGGCTCCTGTCCTGTGAGGATCCATGTCTACTGATGATAGCATTCATATTTAAAATGACATCCTTGACCTGAGAAAAATCTAGGTTAAGAGTACATAAATCCAGGTCACCAGTCTCGTCCCATTCCCCTGACACCGTACAAATGTTGTATTGTAGCTATTGAGCTTAAATTGACAAATTGAGATCTTCACTAGCCATGACAGCCCTTTTAGGCTCAGGTTTCAAATAAGATTTTATACAGTGTGTATATTTACATATTTGTTGAGGGACCTGAGCAAGAATTAGGCTAAATGTATACCATTATAGTCAGTTACTTGCATTGTGTAGAATTATAATTAAACATGAAATATTTGATCCTAAATTTAATGGCAACTCAGTTGCTGTTACAGTGAGCCATTTTATAACATTAAGAGAGGAGAATACAACTGTAAAATGTAAGTTATGCACGGGAGAAAACCATCTTTCAAGTGCATTAAACAGTACAAACAAACCAAGTCACCAAAGGTCACTGATTTTCTGAAAGAGTCAGCGATTTCTGGTGACATGAGTGACTGCGACAGTTGGCAATGCGGCAAAGTTGGGTTACCATTTATGCAAATGAGCAGCGACAACCGATGGGAATGCAGACAGTTATCTGCCGCTTGATACAGTTGGATACTGCAGTTGAGTAGCAATAGCTATAATAACCAACAGCGCACAGACTCTGTGACCTAAATGCTTCTTCAGAAGTCAGCTGCCTTTGCAGGCACTAGATTGCAAGGCAGCTCACTAGGTATTGTAACAGACCAATTGTACTTGGATGATCCTTAATACTGTGCATTGACACCATTTGTCATAGTCTTTTTTCATTTATAAAGACATTCAGATTATCTCTCATAATCATCCTCTGCTGCTGTTGTACGATGCCATCACACACGCACTTATGAACACCAGGATGAAGGTGCGGTGGGAGTTTATATCTCTGTCGTGTCGTAGTGATTGATGGTTATTGTTGTTCATTATCACTGAACTGAAGAGGACACAAAGACACCCTCTGGCCGTTCTCTGTATAGTTTAAGATCTCACAGTGTGATTCCTCTTAACTACTCCAGTACATTAACAATTCCATCCACAATATCTTCAATATTTTTGAGGAAGAAATCATTTGGAATTAAGAAATGCTATTGTTACTGCATGTACTGCCCTCAGCAGTCTATTCCCAAATGATGAGATAATTTTAGACAATATTTAGAATACAATGTTAAATAAAAATACTTAAAATTTTTTTTTTTTTTTTAAAGAATAGCACTTATTACAACAAAACGGAATGTGTGTCTAGGGCTGTCACGATTATAAAATTTGGCTGACGATTAATTGTCAAACAAATAAATACGATTATGACGATTAATTGTCTGTTTTAGGGCTATTATGATTAATTGTCTCTAAGGGCTTTCACGATTAATTGTCATATTTCTTCTGCATATGTGCTTTATACACTTTAAGACGTCATTTTTACACAATTAACCTGAAATGTATAAATCAAATAATAAAATAGGGACATGTGATTTCCTTTTACGGTATTAAAAAAATGTATGAATGACATGAAAAATAATGTTTTAAATATCAATATATTTCTAAATACTTAAAATATGTCTCTCTTTTTGGTCAACTTTACCCTGATGCCATCCCATATGTGTATGACTGTCTTTCTTCAGCAGAACACAAATTAAGATTTTAAGAAGAGGATAGAACTCTGTCAGGTCCTTATAATTGAAGTACACGGGTGCCGGCACTTTGACGGTTCAAAAGTCATATTTAGGCAGTGTAAAAGTAATCCACATGACTCCAGTCGATTAATGAATGTCTTCTGAAGCAAATCGGTAAGTCTGTGTAAAAAATAAATGGATGATTAAAACGTTATTAACTTTTAAAAAGTGCTTCCTGCCAGCAACAAACGCATCATAGCTGTTGCATGATGTAAGCACATCGGCGAGTTCACGCGAGAATTCGGAAGCGGCGCTTATTTACAACAGGAGAACGAATGTTACAGGAGAGTTCGGCCATTTCAAACAGCATCAGAGACCTGGATGGAAGTGCTGATTTAAAGTTAAAAACATTTAAATTATCGACTTATTTCTTCAACAAACCTATCAGTTCGCTTCAGAAGACATTCATTGTCACGTGGATTACTTTTATGCTGCCTAAATATGACTTTTGGACCGTCAAAGTGCTGGCATCCGTGTACTTCCATTATAAGGACCTGACAGAGCTCTATATTCTGAAAATCTTTATTTGTGTTCTGCTGGAGACAGTCAGTCATACACATCTGGGATGGCATCAGGGTAAGTGAATAATGAGAGCATTTTCATTTTTGGGTCGGCTAACCCTTTAACCTCTTAGCATCCAACCTCTCTTTGTGCATGAAAATGGCATGCCCAAAGTAAAACTCTTCCCGTTCTTGAACGCTTTGGTCTACAAACTCAAACTTGGGCTCATTTGAAAGTAGACACTTAAACATTTGTTATTCAAATGTATCATTGTAGTATAAAACATATATTGTAATATATAAAATATTATTTATCAAATACATTTTTTTTATTTTTTATAAATATGCAGGACTATGCGCAGTGCCTCAAAAACAAATCTGATACAAAGCCACATGTCTGATGAAGGTCTGACACAATTTTGAAGTCAATATGATCAAAACTCATTGTTCCATAATGATTTATGTAAGTGTACTTCCAAAAAAGGTCACTTGGAGGCACCAATAGACCACTTGTAGTAACTACATAAACCAAATGTTGAAAGTGGTTCAAAACACACAATTTGTTTATATATCAATGTAAAAAAATACCACACAAACCAAAATATACATAAAGATATAATGTTTTGTATTATTATTTGGGAATATATTATAATGCATTCTATATACATTTATGCATTTTTTAAACAATGTGAAAAGAACATTACAATTTGAAATGTTGCAATGGAAATAAACTTTTACTTACAATAAAGATACTTCTGTTCATTTTTTCCCCATAAAAATGCTGAGTAGTCATGTAGTCGGTGCATGTGTTCTCCATACACTCAGTGATGGTGACTGAAGCTGAGGAGGGTGGATCAGGTCACAGGTCCAAAAGCCGAGTTCTTTGTCGACAGTATGGCAGTAACACAGTAACTGCACACCGTACATAAAACATAAAAGCGCCAACATATAAAAATAAGAGTCCACGGTTTTCCACTCCGAACATTCGTGAATCGGCATCAGGGATATAAACAAACCTCATATCGTTGTTTTCATCTTTTCATTAGCTACACGACCCATCAGTCAAAAATGATCTAGCCAGCTTTATCCAGAGACAAACATGGATGATGCAAATCTTTACATCACTCGTGTCGACTGCCCTGATTGGCTATTTTGAGTGACTTCCCAATCAACTACACAGACAATTTTGAGGGAGGGCTAATTTTGTTCGTAAGACCCTCCCAAATGTTGTGTATGGGTGTTTTGCTACTGAAACACTACACAGAGTGCAAGATTTCGCAGAAAATGGACATGAATGTTAACTTGTGTTGAATAAATAAAATCTGAACAAAGATAGATTGATCAATATTTCTTAATATTTGTACATTTTTGGACTAAAATCTCTAATGGATTTTATTTATTGGACTCTTGCAATGAAAAGCATACCAAAGTTTGGAGGATTGTGCTCATCTGTGTTTGGCTGGAAGACATTAAAGGTCTGAACCTACGGTTTAATTTTCTGTGTTTTGGTTTTGTTTTTTGTTTTTTTTTCTCCCCAATTTGGAATGCCCAATTCCCACTACTTAGTAGGTCCTCATGGTGGCGCAGTTACTCACCTCAATCCGGGTGACGGAGGACAAGTCTCAGTTGCCTCCGCTTCTGAGACAGTCAATCGACGCATCTTATCACGTGGCTCTTTGTGCATGACACCGCAGAGACTCACAGCACGGGAGGCTCATGCTATTCTCCGCGATCCACGCACAACTCACCACACACCCCACTGAGAGCGAGAACCACTAATCGCGACCACGAGGAGGTTACCCCATGTGACTACCCTCCCTAGCAACCAGGCCAATGCTTACGAGTCACTCAGCATGCCCTGGATTCGAACTCACGACTCCAGGGGTGGTAGTCAGTGTCAGCACTCGCTGAGCTACCCAGGCTCCCAATGATTTTCACTCTTGACACGTTTAATAAAATATTGTTGTAACTTTGAGATTTGTCAAAATATCTTTCAAATATCAAATCTTGAGACCAAGATCTTTCAAATGATATATTGGATGTCAATATTAATTTACAATTTCAGTTTAAACATGCATTAAACAAAAATTAAATGTAAATAAATACGTCATTTTTGACCCACACATCAGTAAGAGGATAAGTGAGGCTGTAGTGTGATTTTATATATTGCATAAAGAAAATAAAGCCAGTTTTAGGACCATTCTGATCTTTTTTTTTTTTTTTTATTTATTTAAAAAAAAAAAAATGCATTGTGAAATTATTTTCACAACGAGCAAGCACATTATTATCATTACTGTAAAGCGAAAATAAAGCAATGGAAATCGTCCTCTCTGGACACTTTTTGTTTTTAAATCAGCATAAATTAAATTCAGTGCACCCAGTTCTACCATGACTTAAGTGTTTCTTCAAGTCTGGGCAATTTTGGCACTGTGAACTTCTAAAAAGTAAAGTATTGTTAAACATTTTTACACTCACCATTTTAATTATGTCCAACAGTGTATATGCCTTTCAGAATATTTGTCATTTTTGTCCAATTTTTTTCTTTTTTGAAAGTCAAGAAAATTCCCTCAGTGTAATTTCTAGCAAATCTCAAATCCTGTATTGTGTTTAATAGAATTTTGTGCTGGAAATGACGCTGATGGAAATGACTTTTTTTAATGAAAAATGAAATGTCGTCTTTGTCATTAGTTCATAGCTAATATTTGATGTATCCTAAATACACACAAATAACATTTTCACACTTTTTTGCATAATTTGACAAAATTACAGCTTGATGGGAAATGATGCCAAACACCCAATGAAAATATTCTGGAAAAAAAGTGATATTTACCTTTTTTTTTTTTTTCCTTCAACCATCACTTATGTCATTTAATTTTAAGCATGCTCTTCATGGTCACTTTTGTTAACTTGGTTAACAAGTTAACTAACTTTAAAAATAAAATAAAATAAACTTTATTGGTAAAATGTTTGTTGTGGTGGAAATGACACAACTACTGCGGGACAGTCGTTATTTAAAAAATTTTTTAGAAATAATTTTTACACAAGTATCACTATTTCACTCTTTGTTTAGATTATTATAGTTTTAAACAAGCAATAATTTGCATTTTTGTAATGGATTTTCATAGTTTAATATTGAAAGTCAGGGTAAAAACGTCCAAACTTGGTCATGCTACCAAATCTTAGAGTTGGTTTCATAACAGTCATATTTCACTGATGGTATAAAGAAGGTGATGAGTCTCTCAGCACAGTTCACAAGAACATGCATGCACACAATAAAGGGTTTAAGGCCCTGATATACTTATGAAGTTCTTCATCGTTATTCTTTCAGGGGTGAAAAGAAGTTCTAAACAGCCAAGCAACGGTATACTGTTCCCAAACATTCAGACACCAGTCACACTGCTGTGGGAGGCGATAAAAAGTACATTTTAAATATGAGAATGCTACATGTAAAACCTAAACTAATGTGACACTAAAATGTGCTATCAATGACTTTTTGCCTCATTCTATCTCGTCTCATATGAGGTCTGTAAAATATGTTGTTTTAATCACTCGATGATGATTTTACAGTAGAAAATGTTTAATATGTCTTGTTTACATTGTGAATTCATGACGCTAATCCGATTACACTGTTATAGTAATTTATTATGATACTGATTCTACTGCAAGTGTTAATGAATAAAGACAAAAAGAATGATGATAGGCTTACTTTGGGCAGATGTGTGAATGGCTTTCACTGCAGATGGCACAAGAGTGAATGGGCACTTGAGAGTATTTGAGTAGATCTGATTCCTTTTGTAGACTAATTTGGCTAAAAAATGTTTTTTTAAGCGCATTTCTAAAAATTAGACTTAAGAAAATATGAATTGTTGTGCGTTTTCATCCACTACGTAATGCACATTATCATGAGGGAGCCGCCTCGTCATGATGGAGCAGCTGAATGACCTTTCCCTGCTTTGGGAACAGTTTTATTTGCAAGATTGGAACAAGTATCTCATTTTATTAAATGCATCCACAAGACACTGCAGAATAAGTGTAATATTTGATATAATGTGGGCAGAAATAGCTGCGATGCCCACACACCGCCAGTCTCCGCATACCTGGGAGCGCCCGCTCTCAAAACTGTTCTGTCGGATTGTGATGACCCAATTTATCAACCAGCTATGGGTTAAACACTTCCGAATGACAAGCGCTATGTTCAAAGAATTGTGTTCCAAGGTCGGTCCTTTTGGTGGGCTAGACGCATCAAGTTATCGCACACTCAAAACACATGCATGAATGGTCAAAACACATAATCGTTTTGCGAATAAACCGTTTCCATCACATTAATGCACACTTTAACTAATGCGAAACTCTAGAAAATCTACCTCCTCCTTGCGCATTCAATTTTAAGCGAATTTAGAACATTTATTCGCATATCAAGCGTTTCCATTCAGGATTTCTTATGTGCAATTTATAAATGCGCATAAAAATAATTGGATGGAAACCCACCTTATGTGAACGATTGTACAGATGTTGGCAAATCTGCACCAGCTTGCTAATAACGCTACATGCTGGTGTGTTCTTGTTGACTGATTTTGACTAACTGAACAAGATAAACGGAATTTGCTATCTGCCACGAGGTAGGTAGAGCTCTAGTTCACAGGTGTTTATCAGCCAGTAAGAATTTTTCCTAAAACTTTGCGCAGGAGAGCTGTTAAGAAACACCGAAACAGACGCAAAAACACCTTTCTGGCCAGATTTGGTTTTAAATGGCATCACACCTGTTCGTTCTTAGATTTCGTATGAAGTATATCAGGGACAATATTCGGCAACTAAACTAACCTTACTTTTTCTCTCTCTTTCTACCTTTGTTACCAGTGAATGGTAGTATCTAGAAAGGGTATGTCCCTTCAGGAGAGAGGTGCCAATGTCCAACCGGCCTAATTCCAATCCAGGGGGGTCACTGCGCCGTTCACAGAGGAACACAGCCGCGACCCAGCCACTAGACCACACGCTCACAGGAAGGTGAGTACACCCAATCACGCTACAGTTTGTCTGTTTTAGCCTAATTTTGCTTTTTCACCTGCCTTTACGTCTTGTTCCCGGTCTAGGGTTCGATCCTTTCAGAGTGTACTACATAGATCGTGACACATGCTAACTACAACTGCTTTATGACACTTTTATTGCAGTCAATTCAAGTAGTTACATAAATTAGGCTTTCCAGACTGTCTGCACAAACCCTCCTGGTGTACTCATGATGTAGCAGCAAACGGAAAACCGAAGCAAACTTTTGGCTTTATGGTTTGGGTCTGTGTATGTGAATCTTTATCTAGGTGTCTGCGTTATCCATAGAGAGTGTCTGCTTGATCGGATCTCTGACAGATTTTTTTTACAGATATTGTTAGGGTTTTGGATCATGCCATTTTTTGTATTCATCCTCATTTTGTTTCTGACCTGTATGACTTTATTACTTCTTCGGTAGAACAGAAATTAGATGTAAGGCATAATGATTGGGAATGTTAGCCTCAGTCTCAGTTCACTTTCATTGCATCTTTTTCCATGTAAATGGTGATAGAGGCTCTCAGTCCTTAACATTCTGCTTAACATCTACTTTTGTAAGCAAATCATATAGGTTTGGAATATGGATGTGCACAGATAGTTGTTATTCTGCTTACCGTTCAATGCACCTGTATTCGAAAACCAAAAGCACTATTCAGTTATTCTACATGTGCAATAGAGTTCTTCAACCCGATCCCGACAGGACCCGACAAACTGGCAGGTCTAAGACCAGGTTCAGCTCTAATTTTCAAGTATAGGGCGAGTTGGGGGCTGTTCACACATGTTTGTGTGCGTCTTTGCTGTTTTATGTAAATGTGCTGGACAGGCGTATTTGACCATTGCACCAAATCTCAGTGTTTTTCAAGGGTCTCATGCAGGATTACTGCATTTTTTAGACACTGTGTCAAGTTAAAAAGAACTGTCATTTTTATAAATGCATCTCGAGACACCTGCGTTC
Source organism: Myxocyprinus asiaticus (assembly GCF_019703515.2). Taxonomy (NCBI): domain Eukaryota; kingdom Metazoa; phylum Chordata; class Actinopteri; order Cypriniformes; family Catostomidae; genus Myxocyprinus; species Myxocyprinus asiaticus. The sequence goes on along the minus strand of NC_059361.1, from coordinate 39,187,274 downwards.
TGTTTCATTTGTTGCGCTGCACCTAGCTTTTTTTAGCGCAGATGTCACAAAGATTCTACGCTCTGAAGAAGTTCTTGTTGCAAAGAGGACTTCATGTGACTGTTACACATGATTCAAATTGATTTTCACCCAGCAAAGTTTCAGCGCTTGATAAACGGTAAGCCAATGTCTGCACACCAGAAGAAAAGTAAAAAAACAAACATTTCACAAGTTAAATGCTAAACTAGGTCTGGGCAATAAAACGATATTTATTTTTATTAAAAAAAAAAAAAAAATTGATTTTTTTATACCGATGGTAAACTTTTGAGTAATATTATATTATATAGATATTTAGCCTATGTTATACATCTAGACGATCGGATCAGGTACGTGTTGCCAAAAACACAAGCAGTTCGGCAAAGTTATACACACAAGTAGCTAACTAAATCACAGTCATGAAATCAGCCTGTTAGGAAATATTAGCAGGCTAGTGGCTGCATAGCCCTGCTGTCATGGAAACCAGCAATGAGGCTCAGTAGGCGCTAGCTAGCTATCAGGCTAATTTTGCATCGTTGTGTACCGAACAGGACAGCACTGACAATGCAACACAGCTATTGTCTGAACACAACAGCAACTCTGACATCAAAACCATTGCTTTTTTTATTTATGTACTATTTAGTTAAATGTTTTTTCATGATCCATAGCGCAGTCACAGGCAAGAAAGTGTTTCTTCTTCTTGTGATGTTTATTGGCAGTTGGCAGTGCAGCTTATGGTGCATTACTGCCACCTTCTGAGCTGAAGTGATAATATTTTTGGCCATATCGCCCAGCCCTATGCTAAACCATTTAAAAATCAAAGCACCACGAAGTGGCTAGCAAACTGCAGCAATGTTACTCCATGCACATGACAAAATGTCTCATGGAAATGTGAACCGGCCCAGGCAGAGCACATATCAGGTTTGGCACTCATTACAAAATTCCATTTGTTAAGAACACTGTGAACTAACCCTTTTACCAGAATATGAACCTTAAACCAAAAATGTGGTTGTAAATTTGGTCAGTGATTGGTGTTTGTTTTCTAGATGGGTGGATAGAAAGTGTTAAAAGTAGGGTTGCAGGTGTAGTCAGCAAGGAAAATTGAATTTCCTCTTCAACTCCCCATCCCACACTGCTCTCTGCTGTTTAATTTCCAACCTCTCTAGGTTGCAGCCAGAGCAAGTAAATCAAAAAGCAAATTCCCCTCCTGAAAATAGAAGATCTAATTCTAAGGCTTCCAAAGCCCCACCCAGCTCAGCCGTCGGCTCCGCCCGCGGCCACGCCTCTCGAAGGTATCCCTTTTTCTCCTCTATTGCGTGTGGGTCTTTGTGGAAGTGCACAAATTAACAATGTGTAGATCAGAGGTTGCGTTAACTGAAACATTTCCATCATTTACCTATTTAAAAAAAAAAAAAAAAAAAATCCAAATATTTTCAGTCATTTTGACAGGTAAAAATCAAGAAAGAAATTTAACAGTTTAAACCTAGCATCTTTACAAAGTTTATATGCAGCGACTCTCCCTCTGATTGCGCTTGTGTGTTAGAGATTGAAAAAGCGTTCTCAACCAAGTGACAGCGAGAAGGCACTTTGTAATGCAATGTGCTACTATCTTTGTTACAAAGTACTGGTGTAACAATTTGTTTCTTTCGTTATCCGTAACACCGTAATGTAACATGTTAAGTTTAAAAGTAACATTCCCTATTTCTGTAAATTAATAAAAATAGTTTAAGCGTTTGCATGCCTATCAGTCGACCAGAATAGAATGGCATAAATGTTTACCATATACAACTGAACCTTGATGTAAATTTAGCAAATTAGTCCATCAGAGTGATGGATAATGACTTCTTGTAGCGCAACCTCTGTTGTAGATGTGTGTGTGCTGTCTGCTCTGTCTTGGGTTTTCAAAACTTTCCCCGTCTCCCCCCGCCCCCCCTTTGTTTTTACAGAAACATTCTCTCTTTATCCGTGGGTTCACACTCGATTCCAGATCCAGACTTAGAAGCAGCAGGGACTTCAGGCCAGCTGGGGAGACGGGAAGGCAGCAGCACCCGCGCTCTCAAACGCAGCTCTGCATTAGAACCCTGTTCACCCAGCCCGGCCAAACGGCCCAAAGCCTTGTCAAGCAGCCATCCCTCTGAGAGTGCAGCTAGTGGGCCGACGGCCTTCACAGCCTTCCCTGAACCTACAGAGCCCAAAAAGGTTCCAGCGACTGTCAGCACCAAGTCCAAAAAGAGACGGTTAGCAGCCGAGCCGACTCCCGCTTCATCCAGCAGAGCCGTGAGCAAGAAAAACGCATCCTACCCTGGCCCTAGTGGGGCCCCGAGCACCCCCTCTCAAAAGCGCAAGAAGGCAGACATCTCTTCATTGTCGTCATCGTCCTCTTCCTCCCTCCCCAGTTCAAGCAGTGCGGCAGGCCCCCTGCCACCCCGCAACGAGGCCAGCCGGGCAGCAAAACCCACCAAGCTGGCGTCCAAATCGGCCGCCTCAGCCAAAGCTGGGTGTAGCACCGTGACTGACTCCTCCTCCTCCTCTGCCTCTTCCTCGTCTTCCTCTTCCTCCTCGGCCACTGCAGGCACCAACAGCTGTGCCCCTCAGGGTGCCCGGCTAAAGCAGGGCAAGGACCAGAGCAAAGCACGACGTTCGCGCTCGGCGTCCTCCCCTTCCCCCCGCAGAAGCAGCCGGGATAAAGAGCAGAGCAAGGCTGCCGGCTCCTCCAAGTTTGACTGGACGTCCCGCTTCAACCCCAAAGTCAACCTGCCAAAGCCCAAACTGTCTCTGCCGGGCTCGGCCAAGGCTGAGACCTCCTCCAAGCCTGGGCCCTCTGGACTGCAGGCCAAACTAGCAAGTGAGTCACTGAAACTACCATATGGAATTTGCCATCGTTTATGCATGAATTTTTAAGGGAATGTTTCGGAGTCAAAAGAAGTCCAGCTCTGTTGACGGTAGGCTTGTCGTGATTATGAAATAATCGTATGATCGCGGTTATTTGATCTAATTATTATTTGAGATGACCGCGATTATTGGGCACTTAAAATTCTGCGCAATTGTGTGTCATTCATTTGAACTCTGAGCGTCACTGAGCGCCCCGCGGATGTCAACCAGATCAGCTCCCGTCCGGAAAAGCTTCTCAAGTGTTCTGATGCTCATGCCAAACTCCCACGAAAATTTAAACGAACAAATATAAACTTTGATGGTGAACGCAAAGCGCTCTGGTTTCACTTTAACGATTGTGTAATGGCAAATGTTCTTGATCAATGCGGGTTCATACACGCAATGTTAATGACACAGAGGAGGAGATGCATGCTTACTCTATTTCTGTGGAGTGATAAAATGATAATACGAAATCTCAAGGGTTTTCCTTCATGAGAATTTGAATTTAAGTATGTAAAAATGGCTTCTTAAGGTGTATGAAGCACACATGCATCTTAAGAAATATGCCAATTTATCGTGAAAGCCCTAAGACAATTAATATTCATTATCGCAATTAGTTGTTTGACAGTTAATCACCAGCCAGATTTCATTATAGTGACAGCTCTAGTTGACAGCGGCTGTGGCATATTGCAAGTCGCTCCTCAGTTTGTAAAAACAAACAAAAACATGCGTTTACAATAATGCACTTACAGTGGAAGTATATGGGGCAGTTTTATTTTTTAATTCAGGGTTCCTGAAGTCATGGAAATTCCTGTAGTGAAAATAATTTTTCCTCGCTTTGCTTAGCTCTAAAATATTTCGTCATCTAGAAAGGGCTCTATGGTTAAAAATCATTATCCAGTATTTACGAAATGTGAAATTGGAAATGAAATTTCATCTGCCTAAAAGAGTGGGAACCCTGTAAATCTTTCTTACATGTGTTGTTTGAGCTGTAAAGTTGTCAACATATATTTTTAGTGAGAGGACTACTGTTCTACATGGATGAATTAATGGTAATGTGTTAACTGAAGTAATTCTTGTGGGTGGTGGTTTGCTCCATGTAAACAGTACTTTGCGGATAGTTACGTGTCCCTTTATGGTGTTCTTGCATGTTACAGTGTTTACCAACTTTACATAGTCGTCACATTAGTTTAAAGAATAGATAAAGTTAGTTAAGCTACCTTTTGGGTATACTTCCAGAACAGTATGTATTTGTTTGGTTTATCTTGGTGCATGACTTGTTATTGCAAGTGTGTTGGTCTAAACTACATTTTTTAAATGCTGAAATTAATTAATTTTTTGTCTAAATTAATTTCTGTCATTGCCAAAAATGATATTCTTTAATGTTTTATTTCTTTTTTATTTCATGCACAAATTCTGTCCGAGATTATGGACTTCAGCTCTCACAAATAGGAGACTAAACCTTTTTTAAGGGTGTGTGTAGGCATTCTTTTTGAGAGTGTTTTTAGTGTGTGTGTGTGTGGTGCTGTAACATCAGGGCTTTGCTCTTTTGACTAGATTGAATGTCACTGTATGCACACACTTGAACTTGTGCATGTAGTCTTCAGTTTCAACAGTGTACACATGTATGGCACACCAGCTGCAAGGGCACTAGAAGTGGACAGTATTTAGACACCTGCTACAAGTGAGAATGCTGATGTTCCAGATTTTACATGACTGAGGTTATTAGGTACACCTGTACATATTCATGCGATTATCTAATCAGCCAATCGTGTGGTAGCAGTGTAAAGTATAAAATCAGGCAGATACGGGTCAGGAGCTTCAGTTAATGTTCACATCAACCATCAGAATGGGGAAAAATGTGATCTCAGTGATATAGACCATGGCATGATCTCCTGGGATTTTCATGCACAACAGTCTCTTAGAGTGTAAAGAGAATGTTACGAAAAACAAAAAACATCCAGCGAGTGGCAGTTCTGTGGGTGAAAACGGCTTGTTAATGAGAGGTCAGAGGAGAATGGCCAGACTGGTCCAAGCTGACAGGAAGGTGACGGTAACCCAAATAAATGCGTTACAACAGTGCTATGCAGAAAAGCATTTCTGAATGTACAACATGTCGAGTATCGAGGCAGATGGGTTACAGCAGCAGAAGACCCCTTCGGGTACCACTACTGTCAGCTTAGAACAGGAAACTTAGGCTGCAGTGGGCACAGGCTCACCAAAATTAGATAGTAAACGTTTGGAAAACATCTCCTGGTCTGACATCTGGATTTCTGCTGAGGTACACAGATGGTAAGCCCACTGCAGCCTCCGCTTTCTTGTCTGACAGAAGTGGAACACTACGTGGTCTTCTGCTGTTGTAGCCCATCCGGCCTCAATGTTCGACGTGCTGTGCATTCTGAGATGCTATTCTGCTCACTGCAATTGTACAGAGGGGTTATCTGAGTTACCATAGCCTTTGTCAGCTCGAACCAGTCTGGCCATTCTCTGTTGACCTCTCTCATCAACAAGACATTTTCGTCCACAGAACTGCCCCTCACTGGTTGTTTTTTTGTTTTTCACACCATTCTCTATACACTATAGAGACTGTTGTGTGTGAAAATCCCAGGAGATCAGCAGTCTGGCACCAACAATCATGCCACAGTCTAAATCACCGAGATCAATTTTTTCCCCATGCTGATGGTTGATGTGAACATTAACTGAAGCTACTGACCTGTATCTGCATGATTTTATGCACTGCACTGGTGCCACATGATTGGCTGATTAGATATTCGCATGAATAAGTAGATGTGCAGGTGTACCTAATAAAGTGGCCGGTGAGTGTATGTGGCCTGTTGGTCACAGATCAGTAACTGAGAATGATTCAACCTAGAACAAAATTATCATTATGCATGTCAGCAAATGCCTAACTATTACTTTTAAAGAAATTGTTCACCCAGAAAATATAGTTTACTCATCCTTATGCTGTCTTAAACTCGAATTACTTTCGTACGATTTTTTGATGGAGATATGAGATGTTTTTGTCTGTACAATGCAAGTCAATGGGGTCAACACTTTCAATCTCCAATAAGCACATATTGGCAGCATAAAGGGAATCCATACAAATTGGGTGGTTTAATCCATGTCTTCTGAAGTGATACGATTGGTTTTGGGTGAGAACAGACCAAAATGTAACTCCTTTTCCCACATAAATCTTGACATCTGCACTCTCCTTGGCGCGATTGTTTTGGAAGCTAAATTATACTTTTACATGTTTGACACATACGGAGAACATGCAAAGAGTGCACACAGCTCTGAAATGTAATAATTTTAGTCCGTTTCTCACCCAAAACCAATTGTTTTGCAATTTAAAGACATGGATTTAACCCTTGAGTTTTTACCTTTACTAATGAGTAAATTGCCTTTATGCTGCCTTTATGTCCTTTTTGGAGCTTGAAAGTGTTGGACCCCATTGACTTGCATTGGATGCACAAAAACACATCTCCATTATCCTATTAAAAATAGGATTCAGTTTCTTTATATAAAACAATGTAATTTTTCTTTCTTTTGATTTTGTGTTGAAATATGACTCTGAGATGTTCTTTAATGAGATTAATTTTCATTTGTATTATTATTGGGTGGTATTTTTACTGCAATCATTACAGCTGACCCTTGACCCGAGGGTTAATATCCAGAGCAGATTTTAGTTCAGCTTAGGGACTTAACAAATCAGTCTCCCCAGTAATTGCATGGTGATCAGATTCTCACCTCCCTTGAGTCTGTTTCTAGGCCCAGTAATAGTGGGTGGGGTTTGGGATCTGGTCATGGCTGTCTCAGGTTTCAGTCCCTTTCAGCGCCTGCGTCCTGGGCTAAAAATATCAGCCTGCAGCTGCCTTACAGTATTTTATGGACCCAGCTGGATGTATGCAGAGGTAGGAAGGGCTTTTGATGTAGGTAATTTGTTGTGTGAATGAGTCTAGCAGAGTTTCGGAGTATCAGAGTGTCTAGAGGTGGGTCAGAACATTGGCATTCATAGATTTCTATGTGCTTGAGTTGTGTTGGTCAGGTTTTTAGTATGATGAGTCCGGTTGGTGGGGTGTTCAGGATCATGAGTCATGTTGGTTGGGTGTTTAAGCTCATGAGTGGTATTGGTTGGGTTTTTAAGATAATTAAATTAGTTGGTTGGGTGTTTAGGATCGTGAGTCATATTGGTTGGATTTTTAGGCTCATGGGTGGTATTGGTTGGGTGTTCAGGATTATGAGTAGTGCTGGTCGGTGTTTAGGATGATGAGTCGTGTTGGTTGAGTGTTTAGGATCATGAGTCATGTTGGTTGGGTGTTTAGGATCATGAGTGGTATTCGTTGAGTATTCTGGATCATGAGTCGTGTTGGTTGGATGTTTAGGCTCATTAGTGGTATTGGTTAAGTGTCAAGGCTCATGAGTGGAACTGGTTGGGTATTTAAGATCATTCAATTTTTTGGTTGGGTGTTAATGATTGTGAGTTGTATTGGTTGGATTTTTAAGCTCATAGGTGGTATTGGTTGGGTGTTCAGGATGATGAGTCATGTTGGTTGGGTGTTTAGGATCATGAGTGGTATTCGTTGGGTATTCTGGATCATGAGTCGTGTTGGTTGGATGTTTAGGCTCATTAGTGGTATTGATTAGGTGTTAAGGCTCATGAGTGGAACTGGTTGGGTATTTAAGATCATAAAATTTTTTGGTTGGGTGTTAAGGAATGAGAGTCGCATTGGTTGGATTTTTAGGCTCATGGGTGGTATTGGTTGGGTGTTCAGGATTATGAGTTGTTGATCATGTTTAGGATGAGTCGTGTTGGTTGGGTGTTTAGGATCATAAGTGGTATTGGTTAGGTGTCTAGGCTCATGAGTGGTATTGGTTGGGTGTTTAATGTCATAAAATTTGTTGGTTGGGTGTTTCGGATCATGAGATGTGTTGGATGGTTGTTTAGGCTCATTTGTGGTATTGGTTCGGTGTTTAGGCTCATGACTGGTATTGGATGGGTGTTTAAAATTTGTTTGTTGGTTGTTTAGGCTCATTAGCGATATTAGTTAAATGTTTAAGTTCATTAATGTTATTGGTTAGATTTTAGGTTCATGAGTGGTATCAGTTAAATGCTTAGGATCATGAGTGGTATTGGTTGGGTGTTAGGTTCATTAATGGTTTTAATTGAATATTTATGTTCCTGAATGGTGTTGGTTGGTTATTTAGGCTCATTAGTAGTTTTGGTTAAATATCTTGTCTTTAGTGGTGTTAGTTGGGTGTTTTCTGCTCCTGAGTTGTATGTTTTGGATATGTATGATTGGTATTGATGTATTGGTTTGGCTAGGGCTGAATGATTATTTAAAAAAATAAAATCGAAAATGCAATATGACGTAGTGTGATTATCAAACCGCAAGCATTACGATTTAATTAGTCTGCACGTGCTGTTCACTGCACGTACTGTATGTGTGCAGCTGCATGAGCCTAATGGGCTGAGTGCATTATATTTACAGTGCTCTAGATTCACTAATTGAACATTTGCATAGTTCCAAATATGATGGCCGCTAAGAATTACCATCCAAATCTAAAGTAACTGGGTTTTTGTGGACAGTTAAAAACAGTTAAAAACGATGCAGTTGGAGAGGAATGGCAAATATGAAAAGTACTGTACTGTTAATGTGGTGTTTCACACACGACAAGGCAAAGGGAAAACAGCACGAGATGTGAAACGGTCCTTATTATCGTTCATGGCAGCAGATTCACAGTCTCCGCCGGGAAATAACGTGAGTTACAAGATGTGGTGTAATTCAAACATCTTTATTAAATATCTCCCGATTAAACAGCATTAACAATAGTAGCACCTGTAGAGTCCATAAACATGTGCTCTTTCTCCACTTTCCTTTCATCTCTTGCCCTCATGAGAGAGCACGTGTTCCCCTCATTAAAGTTTAAGCAGCGACAAGTGATTTTTTTTTTTTCTCATTTTTTATTTAATTGTGAATTTTTTTTTTATTTAATTTGTATTTTGTTTGATTTTTTTATTTTATTTTATTTTTTTCTCATTTTCTCTTCATTCTGGAATGCCCAATTCCCAGTGTGCTCCAAGTCCTCGTGGTGGTATAGTGACACCTCAATCGGGGTGGCGGAGGACAAATCTCAGTTGCCTCCGCGTCTGAGATCATCAATCCGTGCATCTTATCACGTGGCTTGTTGAGCGTGTTACTGTGGAGACATAATGCATGCATGTGGAGGTTTCACGCTATTCTCCGTGGCATCCACGTGCAACTCACCACGCGCCCCAAAGAGAGCGAGTGACCACGAGGAGGCTATCCCATGTGACTCTACCCTCCCTAGCAACCGGGCCAATTCGGTTGCTTAAGAGACCTGGCTGGAGTCACTCAGCACGCCCTGGATTCGAACTCGCGACTCCAGGTGTGGTAGTCATTGTCTTTACTCGCTGAGCTACCCAAGCCCCACGAAAATTGAAGAGAGAATTATTTATTTCAGCTTTTATTTATTTAAACACATACACTGTTACTATTTGGTAGCGTTGCCTTTAAATAGTTTAACTTGGGTCACATGTTTTGGCTAGCCTTCAACAAGCTTCTCACAAAAAGTTGCTGGAATTTTGGCCCATTACTCCAGACAGAACTGGTGTAACTGAGTCAGGTTTGTAGGCCTCCTTGCTCGTACACGCTTTTTCAGTTCTTCCCACAAATTTTCTGTTGGATTGAGGTCAGGGCTTTGTGATGGCCACTCCAATATCTTGACTTTGTTGTCCTTAAACAATTTTGCCACAACTTTGGAGGTATGCTTGGGGTCATTGTCCATTTGGAAGACCCATTTGCGACCGAGCTTTAACTTCCTGGCTGATGTCTTGAGATTTTGCTTCAATATATCTTCATATTTTTACCTACTCATGATGCCATCTATTTTGTGAAGTGCACCAGTCCCTTGTCTACCTGTTTCCTCCAGCACCTTCACAAGGTCCTTTTCCGTTGTTCTGGGATTGATTTGCACTTTTCGCACTACACTACGTTCATCTCTAGGAGACAGAATGCGTCTCCTTCCTGGCTGCGTGGTACCATGGTGTTTATACTTGTGTACTATTGTTTGTACAGATGAACATGGTACCTTCAGGCCTTTGGAAATTGCTCCCAAGGATGAAACCAGACTTGTGGAGTTCTTAGCGGATTTCTTTTGATTTTCCCATGATGTCAAGCAAAGAGGCACTGAGTTTGAAGGTAGGCCTTAAAATACATCCACAGGTACACCTCCAGTTGACTCCAATTAGCCTATCAGAAGCTAATTGACTAATTGCTTAAAGGCTTGACAACATTTTCTGGAATTTTTCAAGCTGCTTAAATGCACACTTAACTTGAATTGTGATAGTCAATTAAAAGTGAAACAATCTGTCTGTAAACAATTGTTGGAAAAATTACTCATGTCATGCACAAAGTAGATGTCCTAAACGACTTGCCAAAACTACAGTTTGCTAATATGAAATCTGGAGTTGTTAAATTAGTTTTATTGACTTCAACCTAAGTGTATGAAACAATGACAATGAATCAATAACCAAAAATATCACATACATTTTTAATTGCACCAATGGGTTATCAGTTTCTTTTCAGTTGGACACTAAGCCCATTTTTTTATAGGGCTATCTACAGTTGAGGGCAGAAGTTTACATACACTTAGGTTGATGTCAGGTTTATTTTTTTAACTACTCCACATATTTAATATTAACAAACTATAGGTTTGGCAAGTTGTTTAGGACATCTACTTTGTGTATGACGAGTAATTTTTCCAACAATTGTTGGAATGTCAGGAATTGTGAAAAACTGTTTAAATGTATTGGTTGGGTGATTTGTGTTAGATTCAAATTGGCTGTAGAACATTCTGAGCATGGTAGCTGGAGGTGTTTATCTTTAGTAAAAATGGTGTAGGGCTGGTTGACCTCTGACTGGGTTGGTTAACTTCCCTCTGATGTGAAGAGTCACTGGAGGCCATGTTGCCAAAGGGCAGGGGGAATTGCTTTGCCCAGAATAGACCCTCAGTGTTAGGGTTTGACCACCAAAGCAGTTGTTGGCATGAGTGATTCATTTGGCTTTACATGGTAAGAACTAATAGAGGTCTTTTAAAGGTTCTGTCTTTCCTTTTACCTACTCTTTCTTTCTATGGCCTGAAACATACTCTACTCAAGTACCAAAATGCATGTGCAAATGCTTGAACAATGCAGTGCATTGTGTTGTTCTGTTGTACATGCTTACATTGCATTCTTCCTTTAGTGTGGTAGGAACAAACCCCAGGAGTGGTGGTTTGAATTGAGTTCCGACACATTTCGTAAGGCAACAATGCATGACGTTAAGCTTGCATAGCTTAAAGTGTTTGCGTTCACGTACTTCTGTAGACTGTGTTTTGGACTTATCTCTTGATTTTTCTACATTGTTTATGAGGAACAGAGTTGTTAAATGTAGAAAGTACTTGTGAGTTACAGTAAACAGTGCTAATGAGATAAGGTGAAGAATGTGGTGGTTTCTGTGGAAACAGTTTTAACACATGTACTGTATGTGTATGAGTGTGAGAGGCGGTGCTGGAGTAAATGTGGTTGTTATGGGCAGTGGTTAAAAATCAGAGCCAGTTGGTGGATCAGTGCAAGTATTTCCAGTGTTTTTACATTAAATTTGTTCTCCAGTTCATATTTAGTCATGTTTGTCTCATTCTTTTATGTGTTCTTTTACCTATTAGTTTGAGTCTGGTTTCATTCAACTTCTTAATAATGGGTAATACCCCCCCCCCCCCCATGGAATTGATTTTCAGGGACATGTTTTACCTTTTTGAGGGCATGTTTGTCTTGCGGATATCATGACAGCCATTATTCTTAATTATCTTAAAAAAAATATCGAAAGGCGATAATCAGACATGGTACGAGGCGATAATATGACGTTGTACAAGTTGCGAGGCAATCATCTTTGTTTATTAAAATGTGTATGATTACAATTTGTAGGATATGGTCACTTTAATATTTTGGTCAAACCATCTTGCAAGCATGTCTGCAGAAGCACCAAACACAAAACTGCATAGGCCTAGAATAAAATATGAAATGTATAATATGTTATTAAAAAAAAAAGAGGAATTCATTAGTAGCATCTTTTTCCCTATTTGCAGTATCTGTGGCATTTTTGTCACTTTGAATGTCAAGTCATTTTTTATAGCGCTTTTTACAACATTTCAAAGCAGCTTTACAGAAAATTATGCTGTAACAAAAAAATAAATAAAAAAAATGAGCTGTTATATCTTTAAGTCTTCATTGTGTGGTTTAAATGAATAACACACTTGAAAATAATGCCTTAAAAATATTGTCTTTAGGCCCCCAGTGAGCAAGCCAAAGGCGACTGTGGCAAGGAACACAAAACTCAATAAGATTTTAATTTTTGTTTTTTGCCCTAGGACCTGGTTAATTTCTGCCCCTGGTCTGGTGTATGTTTGGTACCTCCATCTGGTGTGAAGGATGTTTTGCAATATTTTGGTAACACTTCACTAAAAGGTTCCATTTGTTAACATTAGTCAATGCATTAGGTATCATGAACTAACAATGAACAATATATTTTAAACAGCGCTTATTAATCTTATACAATACAATTGTTTGTTGTTTGTTTATTGTTTGTGCATTAACTAATGTTAACAAATACGACTTTTAATTTTAAATGTATTACTATACTATATTTTGAAATTAATAAATGCTGTAAAAGTGTTGTTCATTTTTAGTACGTTAACTAATGTTGTTAATTAACGTTAACAAATGGAACCTTATTGTAAAGTGTTACCAATATTTTTTAGGCAGTGGTTGCTATTTATTTACACAGTGGAACTGCACTCCATAGACACTTTTGTGTATTAATTTTAGCTTGACTAAATCAGCTTGTTTTTCCTCCTCTTTATAAAAATATTTTGACCTCTAAGATATTTAGCTGTAGGTGTGCAGATTTGTGCCACAGTTAATTAAATGCTTTCTTAGACTTCTCAACATTTTAAAAACCTCTTTAATGACCCTGACCACTTCAGGTATCCAGCAGACATCCATCTATGTTAAGCTATTCTATTTAACAAAAATAATTCCAAACATGAATTTATCAAGTGTTTACAGTCAGCCACTTAAAAAGGAATTGATCACCCAAAAATGTTCGACATAATAACAAACTTGTATGACTTTCTTCTGTGGAACACAAAAGGATATGTGTAGCAGAATTTTCAAGCTGCATTTTTTTCATACAATGAAAGTGGATGGGACTATTGAGCTAAACAAAAACTGCTGTGCATATGGGATTATTTCCTTCTGAAACTCACTGATTGTACAGAAGCACTGCACAAATACATGCTCCATTTTTTTATTTTCTCTCCTTTTCCTCCCAATTTGGAATGGCAAATTTCCGAATGCGCTCTTAAGTCCTCGTGGTGGCGTTGTGACTCGACCTCAGTCCGGGTGGAGGAAGAATCTCAGTTGCCTCCTCATCTGAGACAGTCAATCCACGCATTTTATCATGTGACTTGTTGAGCCTGTTACCGCGGAGAATAGCGTGAAGCCTCCACACACGCTAGGTCTCTGGTAACGTGCTCAACAAGCCATGTGATAAGATGCATGGATTGACTGTCTCAGATGCAGAGGCAACTGCGCATCCACGCACAACTCACCACGCGCCCCACGACTCACCACGTGCCACATTATGGCGACCACGAGGAGGTTACCCCATGTGTCTCTACCCTCCCTAGCAACTGGGCCAACTGGTTGCTTAGGAAGCCTGACTGAAGTCACTCAGCATGCCCTGGATTCGAACTTGCGACTCCAGGTGTGGTAGTCAGCGTCTTTACTTGCTGAGCTACCCACACCCCAATACATGCTCCATTAATGGTTAGATCATTTTGTTTTCAAAAATTATGAGTGAGCTCAAAGATGAACTGTTGGTATTATGCAACATCCTACTTAAAGAATAAAGGTATTGTACTGTCAAAAACATTTTGTTCTGTATGATATATCATTCTACCCTGCTGAGTAATAATATATTGTTCTCTTTCTGTGATTTAAAAATGCTGTTCTCCTGTCTTTGACCACTAATTTACTGCTCTCTTTTCTATGTTGACTGATTAGGCTCAGCGTGAAAGTGTTTCTCAGAACTGTCTTTCCCTTTCCCCTTCATTATGAATATTCTGAGTGTAATGTTCTCTGTTTTTCTGTGTAGGTTTGAGGAAGTCAACAAAGAAGCGTAGTGAGTCTCCCCCAGCAGAGCTCCCCAGCTTTCGGAGGAGCACACGTCAGAAGACCACGGGCTCTTGCGCTAGCACCAGGTACTGAGCTGCAAGAGTCTTGTACACCAACAATACATGTATTTGACTGGATATGTGGAGTCTCGACTATGTTGGACCTGTAATGGATCTCGTCATCACCTTGTGCCTGTTTACACCTGCTATTAACATCTGCCTTTAGTGATCCGATGACTCGAACCTGAAGTTTTCTTGATTCAGGTTTGGTTTAAAGTCAAGTCAGGTCAAGTAATTTTTATTGGTGTTGTGCTTTTCACAACACGGAATAATTCATAAAATTATACTGTAATGTCTGTCATGTCTTAAAGTCCTCATTGAGCAGTTAAAATGAAAAACATCTTTGAAAATCATGCCTTAATTATTTGTCTTTTGGCCCCCATTGAGCAAGTCAAAGGCGACTGTGGCAAGGAACACAAAACTCCATAAGATGTTAGTTAATGAAACAAAAAAAAAAAACTTGGGAGAAACCAGGGGATTTCCCCTCTGAATATACAACAGGAATATAATGCCTATATTAGTTATCTATGTGTAATACAAGTCATGCATTAAGTAGACTGAGTAGATTTTTGGTTTGCAATGTGTAAATCTAAAGGAGATTGATTGAACTGTAAGATTAATGATGAAGTGTCTTTGAAGTCCATCCTGAATTGACTGTGGAAGTGCACATAGATGTATTGTCCTTTTGTTATTTGGCTAGTAAAGGCTTTAGTTGGCAGTCATTTATTGTATATATATTCCATTTTAAGAGAAGTGATGCAAGCAGTGGTCAGAGAAGTGCTATTCACTGTTGATAGCAGTTTATTTGCCATGTAGTCCATCCTAAGACCAAGATTATGTAGGCAGAGGTCAGTGAGGTGTGCCTTGCAGTCTGGCTGGAATCATGTGGCAGTTCATTTTTGGTGAAGTCAATCTTAAAGGAATAATTCACACAAAAATGAAAATGCTCTCATTATTCACTTACCCTGATGCCATCCCAGATGTGTATGACTGACTGTCTTCAGCAGAACAAGTGAAGATTTTTAGAATATAGAGCTCTGTCAGGTCCATATAATAGAAGTACATTGGTGCCAGCACTTTGGTCCAAAAGTCACATTTAGGCAGCATAATTGAAATCCATGTGACAATTAATGTCTTCTGAAGTGAACTGATAGGTTTGTTGAAGAAACAAGTTGATACTTAACATTTTTAACTTTAAATCGGTGCTTCCATCCAGGTCTCTGATGCTGTTTGAAATGGCCGGACTCTCGCGTGACGTTCGTTCTTCTGTTGTAAATAAGCGCCGCTTCCGAATTCTCGCGTGAACTTGCCGAAGCACTTGCTTCACGCTTTGCGTAAGCTGCTTGCAGGAAGCTCCTTTTATAAGTTAATAATGTTTTAATTATCTATTTATTTTTTACACAGACTTATCGATTTGCTTCAGAAGACATTCATTGATCGACTGGAGTCGCATGGATTACTTTTTTGCTGCCTAAATATGACTTTTGGATTGTCAAAGTGCTGGCACCCATGTACTTCTATTATAAGGACCTGACAGTCCGAGGTGAAGGCAGTGGCCATTGAAATATCACTTATTACATGGCTGGAGTTGGCAGCAGTTCATCCTCTGTGAAGTCCATTGTAATAGATTGAAAAGATGCAGACAGTGAACATCGAAGTGCCACTCTCTGTCAGGTTGGCACAGGCTTAAGTTAGTAGTCATCACCCAGCGACACACAACGGTGGTATTGGGACATTTTGCTGGACCGAAGCTGGATCTGGCAGGCTTTGGTAACCTCAGGATATGCATCCAAGGGTGAGACAGGGGAACAAGTGGAAAAATGTTGGTGTAGATGCCATTCACTTAATTTTGAAACGGAGTTATATAGTATGAGAAGTGTTTGCGGTTCTGGCAGATCTGACTAAAGCAGCATAACTTCGGCTTGATGGATAAATTAGGTGCTTGTCTGGCTGAAGAGATGAGTCTTTAGTCTAGACTTAAACTAAGTGTGTCTGAGTCCCGAACAATGCTAGAAAGGCTATTCCATGGTTTAGGAGCCAAATAGGAAAACTCCTTTTGTGGATTTTGAAATTTGAGGTATTGTTAACAGGTCGGAATTTTGCGATTTTAGTGAACATTATGGATTATAGTTGGAATGCAGGGCTTGACATTAAGCATTGTCCTGTGATTGTCTTTCGGACAAGTAAATTGGTTGGGTAGGGAGAGTGCTATTGTTATATGGTAGTTATATTATGTTGCGAGCGGTAGTCAAGTAAAGGAAAGCCTCCATCACCATCATTTACAGCAAGGTGCTCACAGTTTTATGGAATGAGATCTACTTTTTCATAATGTTATTGCAGCAAGATCTACAATGCACATGCTATATTGTCACAATACTATCATTTCAGTAGTCTGTAGTGAAATTTGACAATTGTCAATACCAGCTTCAATACCACAACAAATAATAACACTAATTTGTTATGTAAGATTTGTTTCAAGTTTTTAAAAACACCAATGGAAAGAAATAATAAATAATAGAAAAAAAAATTGCAAGTTAAGAAAACGGTGCTTTTTTAACAGCTTTAAAAAAATGTAACAGCAGTATCATGTATTCAAGAAAACATTCAGAATGAAATGCAACACAAAACTGCTACTGGTCTTTACTGTATGATTATAATACATTAATACTTCTTAAAGTTACTGAAGTTATCCATCCAAGAGCAGTGAGTGGTTTTCTCATTTTCTAGTTATGGTTGTTTGATTAATATTAAGGATATGCTAGACAGCAGCAGGTCTGTTAGGTTACATTTACATTAACAAGTCTGACATTTTGTTACAAATATGTTTTTCCCCACTGTTTACGTGCACTGTAGACATAACTCGCTGTGTTTACATGAATACCTTGCCAAGATGGGCATTTTGGTGGAATTTCAAAATGTATTTGACTGTTTAGGCACGTATCCACATTACCACGAGTGTTCTTGGAGCATACAAGCATGTTCAGCGCACAGACATAAGCCGCCCCTGTAAAAATTTTTTATAATTTATTTTATTTTTTTATTATTTTATTTGTATTTATTTTTTCCCTTTTTCTCCCAATTTGGAATGCCCAATTCCCAATGTGCTTTTAAGTCCTCGTGGTCGCGTAGTGATTCGCCTCAGTCCGGGTGGCGGAGGATGAATCCCAGTTGCCTCCGCGTCTGAGACCATCAATCCGCGCATCTTATCACGTGGCTTGTTGAGCGTATTGCCACGGAGACATAGTGCATGTGGAGGCTTCACGCCATCCACCGTGGCGACCACGCTCAACTCACCACGCACCCCACCGAGAACGAACCACATTATAGCAACCACGAGGAGGTTACCCCATGTGACTCTTCCCTCCCTAGCAACCGGGCCAATTTGGTTGCTTAGGAGACCTGGCTGGAGTCACCCAGCCTAGCTTGAACTAGCGAGCTAGCGAACTCCAGGGGTGGTAGCCAGCGTATTTTACCACTGAGCTACCCAGGCCCCAATTGTTTTTACATTTTAAAGTTAAATGCGTCAATCTGGTGCACTTTGAGAGCAAAATTAAGAGGTTAGATTTATGAAGAACTCTGTGCCCTTGTAAACAATTTTGTGCTCCTAATAGTAATTTAATCATAAACACATTGGTTGTGTGTATATATATATATATATATGAATGGAGATGACGTGGCAAAAAAGTTACACCCACAAAACAAGATAAACAAGACGGAGTTTAACGCAGTTCAAAAACTGAACTGAAACTACTCTGACCTGCTGCCCCTTTCTCTGCTGTCAAAATAACCTGCTGTCCCTCCCTCAGGGGGATTGAGAGGGATTGGGAGTGAGAGATGCTTTGCCAAAGCAACGGCGCAAAACACAACATTAGAGATCTTTTATGTTATGAAAAGTGTAAAAATATTTTGGCAGGAAAAATGTAGGTAATAAATGGGAAACACTGCGGACATTAAATCCTCTGCTATGAGTAATAGTTCCGTATTTGTGAGGTGTTGTGGAGAGATTGAAGTCTTTTGCTAATTCTGTCTGACACTGCTTGAATAAACAGTTGCAGTTAGAAAGGTTAAACTGCTCGATGTCGTGAAGTAGATGTGTACGTGCATCATTGTCTTGCAGTTCTATGCTTTTGAATGCGCAGCAAGGATCGCCCTGAGACTCCCAAACTCTGTGTACATTGAAGCGTGTCATTTTGCGTTCAGGATGCGCATAAGTTGTTTTGTGCCATTCTTTATTGGAGCCTTTCTTATTTCTTACTTTGATAGTTTTGTATAATAATATGTTTTATTTATTAAGCCTTTTTATTTGTTGAATATTCGTTAGTTACCATGTTGAAGTAATGTATATACTTCTGAAACGTGTCTGATGTGGGTCAGAGTAAACATAACTGAACCTAATTATACATTATTATCCTTAAAGGTGCTGTGATTATTTTATTTATTTTTTTCATGGAAAGGAATGCAGAATGTTTAACTACTCCCTAAAAGATATTAATGAAATAAGTGTCCTGAGATATCTCATCGGTCTCTGTGACCGCTCTAAACTCTGTAAACAGCAAACCAAAAAGTGTCTATGGGCCGCGGACAATAACGCTTTCTGCCTGTCAATCATTTTGCGCATTCTCATAGTATTGTAGTTGCAGCGAAATATTGAGGCATAATGACATTTTTATGCCATGTTGCTCATAACAATTGTCAGTTGAGAGCGGTATTTTGATGCTGTTGTTTCTGACAACCGTTTCTGCTTGTGTCAGTGTCAATAGAGCTCATTTGGTATTTTTGGAGTGCAGGGTTTTGGAAATGGGGTGCATGGCTAATCCAATGCTTGTCGAAATCCTAGAATGGCTAAAATCGCTTACAGCACCTTTAACACTGACTAGTCATACAAACAACCGACCAACTAGTCAATCATGAAATTTGGTAGTTCTGCACATCCCTAGACTATAGTTTGATAAAAGGTTGCTTAAGTACTGACGAGCTAGACCATCCAAAGCTTGAAGTTACCTTCATAAGTCTGTGCCATTAAACTGGATGTTATATATATATATATATATATTTTTTTTTTTTTGGATAAGTTGCTATAAATATATTGACTTTAACTTACTCAGCAATATTCTCTTCAAACTGTTGCTCTGCCATGACAGTATTTGGCTTGAATTAGAAAACTCACTGTAGAAGCGGACAGTTTACATTAATGTCTACTATAAGCGCCCCTTGCGGCAACGTTGAGACTGCAACACATGCTGCATTGTGCTTTGAATTGCAGTCTGAAGAGCTTGCGTTGCTAGAAGTGCCTACATTCACGTACTTGCCTACAGTATGTTTCGATCTTAACTCGTCCTGCACTGTTGCCATAGACATCTCAAATCATGCGGCTTCTTGAGAAGAGGTGTGCTATTCCTTTTCTATGTGATCAGACTTGAAATAAAATCCCATAAACCTGCATTGAAGAAAGGGCCGAGTCCTATCTAGGGACCAGAAAAGCAGCTTGGGTGTGTGTGTTTTTCACTTGGGCCAGTAAGCAACTGCATATTGACATGCTTAAATCACTCAGAACACTTAAGCAACCCTATAGCCATGTCTTGGAATCCACCCACAACATCCCAGAGTCATGGCGGCGAGTTTTAGACGGGCAAGCACCACACACAGAAAATGTGTATATATATAAAAAATTATCTGGAAAATCTTCCCGATTAAAGGCATCGATCCCAAACCTAATATGTATATATTTAAACACGGTACTTTCTCATCAGTTTTCCCCATTGATCTTCTCTTTCTAGTCGGCGAGGCTCAGGCCTGGGCAAGCGCGGAGCAGCCGAAGCTCGCCGACAGGACAAAATGGCCGACTCCGACAACAACCAAGACGGGGCCAATTCATCGGCTGCGCGCACAGAGGAGACGCCACAAGGGGCGTCAGGTAAGATTGCAGTTGCCCTGAGATCTGATATTACACGTTACATGTTATACTATAAACATATCCATTAATAACACCATTACGGGGCTTGACATTATCGCTCGCCAAGTATAGGTAGAACATGGCAGTCGCGGGTAACTCCGTCACTCTTACTAGCCACTTTGGCAGGTGACGTTTTCAGGGTTTTTCTTGCATTGTGAATTGTGTGAACGTGGTGCTGCCCAAGCAAATGTAATTATATTCTTCTTGTTTTCAGCACATTATAAGCACTAAATTTGCTTCTCATCTGAAACACACTTTTGCAAGGGGCTATTAAAGCCTGGTTTTCTCGTGAGCCATCACATACCCACTCCACATCCTATCTCTGGAGCGTGTGCAGGTTAACTGGACTTCCCCCCCCATTGTCCACTCATTATCCGTCATTATGCATGTTCCAGAAAAAGGATGCAGATTGAATCACATGCAGGATTCAACCAGGCTTCCCTAGATTTTGCCGCAGACCAAAAAACTTAATTATCGACCGTTTTTCTCTAGTCGTACTCCTGTTTTAACTGGTCATGTTTGCCTTCAGATATAAAAAAACAAAACAAAAAACAATACTTAAATCGTTAATACTGTGTCCTGCTAAACTCATAATTCTCGAACAATTTAATTTTCCAAACAAATGCATGCATTTACAGTCTCCAGTTACCTAAAGTTCATGTCATGCCCTGATGACAGTAGCCTAATACAGCTGTGCTGATGAACCAAGTCTTAGTCTTTTAAACTCTTTATTTTCTTTCCCTGCTGTGTAGCATCTAGCTCAGTGGCTGGAGCTGTTGGCATGACCACCTCTGGAGAGAGTGAATCAGATGACTCTGAAATGGGAAGACTGCAAGGCATGTTTGCGTTCACTTTTATTCCATTACAGACTTGTGGTTGTATTCTAGAAATACGGTTGTTTTGTGTGTTCATGAAGGTCGGGTAATTGCATTATATGATGCAGATCTTCGTGTTATGTGAGCAGTCGTGTGTAAGGTTCCTTGTTAAAATCTGCATCTCTTGCTGTCTCTTCAGCTCTGCTGGAGGCCAGGGGACTTCCTCCTCACCTGTTTGGCCCCTTTGGGCCCCGTATGTCTCAGCTGTTTCACAGGACCATAGGCAGTGGAGCAAGTGAGTGACTTTGACTATGAAGGTCATGATGTTTATGTAAAGCTACTCCAGCTCTTGCATTGATCCCCTGCTCACCTCTTCTGTACTTGCTTCTCTCTCACTGTGCTTGCAGGCTCAAAGGCGCAGCAGCTGCTGCAGGGGCTGCAAGCCACAGGTGATGAGTCCCAGCAGCTTCAGGCTGCTATAGAGATGTGCCAGCTGCTAGTGATGGGTAATGAGGAGACACTGGGAGGATTCCCTGTCAAGAGCGTTGTACCGGCCCTGGTGAGTTCTGGTTCTCTCTGCACAGGAAATAGTAACCTGAATCTTTTGACATTGTGTAATGAACGTCATGGCCCTTTTCCTTCTACTCTCCTCGCAGATCACACTGTTACAGATGGAGCATAATTTTGATATTGTGAGTATTAGGAGCTTTGTGTGTGTGGGTGCATGTGTCTGCACCTACAGAGTCCATACAGAGTACATTGTGCAAGCCTAACAAGGTCAACTCCAGTGAATCCTTCACCTGGCAATTATTTCATCCATCTATTCACAGTCATTCCATTTTGAATCTTACAATTGGAGAATAATGTAATAACTGCCCACTGCGTCTGTCCTTTCTGCAGATGAATCATGCATCTCGCGCCCTCACCTACATGATGGAGGCTCTGCCGCGCTCCTCGGCTGTGGTGGTGGACGCCATCCCCGTCTTCCTGGAAAAGGTATATGGTCCCTTTGAATCCCTTTGAAGAATTGTAGAATATTTCCCTTTTAAATGTGCATTTGTTTGATGGGTTTGCTTCTGTTGTCTTTGCATGTTATTAAATGTATTTGTTTGGATTATGTCCACAGCTTCAGGTAATACAGTTTATAGATGTGGCGGAACAGGCATTGACCGCCCTGGAGATGTTGTCACGGAGGCACAGCAAAGCTATTTTACAGGCTGTGAGTACTTGCTGTTGTTTTCTTTTTAGCAGTAGTCACCATTCCGCCTGTACAGTGTCTCATGCAAGACATGAATTACCAGAAATCATTAGGTTGACATTTTGAAAGCTATTCCTCCGTGATCAATGTCCATTTTGTTCCACATAGTAGTTGTAGTCAGTAAATCAGTGTGATTAAGGACACCAATGTTCAAAAATAAAAATGTATTCATAATTATTGCAGTCATTATTCTGTAAAGTAATACAGCTCATTAGCCCAACTTTAGAGTGTTTACAGTTTCCGAGCAACTTAAATAAATGTACAGTTCAGTTATGCGATCGCAGGTGTGCATATGTATTGAAAATAGCTTCACACATCTAATCAGATTTTAATCTAATCCGAAAGGCATGGACGCATTAGCAAAGGCAATTGATGCCATACAAGCCTCAATTCACTCATTTCGAGAGGAGAACCAGGCATCTGTTGCTTCATTGCACTCGACTCTGAGTGCATATGGTCAAAGAATTACTGACGTGGAAGAAGGATTGAACAAGTCCGATAGGAGACTGTAAATGTGGAATCGTCACTTGTATCCCTGTTTAAAGAGAATGCATCTTGAGGTGACATACTTGGAGAACTATACCAGAAGGCAGAATATTCAAATTTTGGGAATAATGGAAAATACAGAGGGGTCAAGACCAACCGAGTTCATCGCTAACTAACTTATTAAAGTGTTGGGGGAAGAAACGTTTGAAAAGCCACCGTCCGTGGAGAGAGCCTATAGAAGTTCAGCCCCAAAACCAGCAGAGGGCAGCGACAGACCATGGCCATTCATAGTGAAGCTACATCACTCAAACCAAAGAGCTGATCCTGCGCCTTGCACGAGAAAAAGGCCTCTTACTTACTATGTCAGGTCGTTTTGGTTAAAAGTGAACAAATTGCCGTTATTGATTATGTACATAAACAATGTTCAAAACAATGTCCTTACCCCGATTCATTTCAGTAAGTCTATAAAAATAATTTGTATTTTGAGCTGTCGGGTCGGATTTGGCACGAAATTGCCGGCTTATGTCGTTCCTCTTTGTGTCATGAGTTCATGTCCGTAAACACAGGAAAGAAGTGCCGGCTGTCACATGTTCCAGCTGAGGATGATGTTCAGTTCAGTCAGTCACAATCTCACAATTCAGGATTGCATCACAGCAGTCTGGATGGATGTTGATCTGTTATCTGTTGGCGAAATTGTTTATCTGCTATAATGCTTGGAATTGGATACAGTATGATGTCTGTTAGAGGTAATGCTTTTATGAATTTAACATGACTCGTGTAATGTGTAATTCATTTTCTGTGAAAGGACATTACATTTCGTGTAACGCGTTTCTTATGGAAACTGTGTATTCACAACGCAAGTTACGCAACGCAAATTACGATTATTCTGACTAGCGCATCATTTAATTAAAGTTCACATGTTCATTCGTTTCGTTGTGCAGCTGTAAGTTGTTCCATAAATGTTTTGGATATATTGATGAATCTTATGTATAAATAGGATGCGTTAGAATGAGGTATTTACCGTTTTAAAGCGGTTCATATTGCCGCTGTTGGCAAGTTTAACTCGGACAGCTCAAGCGGAGAAATGCCCAACACTGGATTAATGAATTAAATAAATCCATATATAATATCATCTTCTATTAACAGATTATCAAGATGTTTCTTCTTCTGTTTATATCTTGCACTGTTAATATATTGCAGTATAATTTTTATCATCATATTTTCCTCAACCGTATGCTTTATTAAAATCATTTAATAATCTTCATGATGCACCTTTTTTCGTGTCGTCTTCGTTATTATTGAAACTTTCGTCAACAAACGTTTTCATCATTGATTACGTTGACAAGATTAATAATGTAAAAATAATTAAGTCTTACGTTAAACTCGAATCGGCAGTATCACAAGTGTTTCCTCTTAAATTGATACTACAATACAAACATTAATATTCAATAAAACACTTGAATAATCATATTAAAATATACTTGTAACTGGTGATTATTCAGGAGATCCTCTGTTCTCTATGTAAAAGCACTTTGAGTGTAGTGTCAGAAAAGTGTACAAAACATTCATTCAAAATATATAAATAAGAGTGTTGTTTATCTTCATCAAAGCAAGAAATATTTCATATTTAAATGTTTAATCGTATAACATAATAAAATCAACATGGAAATAGCACGTTATGACTCCGGCTCTGAATATCTTCCAGTCATGATCACACACAGGCGATGTCCAGGTGACCTCAAATCATGAGATTCATCTGCCAGAGCAGTAGTGTCGAAACACGACTGATGTAAAGTGTTCGTCCAAATTTTAACCACAGATGTCTCTAGAGAGCACAAAGTTACATAGTGCAGCTTTAATCAAGAATTAATATTCCAAGACTTCAGCCCCGATGTCAACAAGCGACGTGACGCCTTCACTGAATCCAAGCAGAAGCTTCACTCCACTAAGATCAGGTTTCGGGTTGTATTATCCCGCCACACTCCATTTCACCCACAACAAGCAGCAGTCTTTCAAATGTTCTCTCCATATGCTCAAGACATGCCTTAATACAGTTTAAAATGTTACACCGCTACACTTTTCTAAAGCCAAACCTGCAAAAATATTTCCTAATCTAAGTCCAATATGTGACAGGTGCTAACAGACCCCAGCCACCATCTATCATATGTTTTGGTCTTGCCCAGAAATAGAACCTTTCTGGTCATTCATTTTTACACTATTTCTAAGACTTATGATTGTAATATTGTGCCTTCTCCTCATATTGCTATTTTGGCTATAATTCCAGTCCAAGATGTCTCTGCTAGTCTCCCTGCTCATTTATACATGGTCATTGCATTTTCCTCTCTGTTAGCACGATGCTTAATTCTGTTTAAATGGAAGGATTCATCTCTTCCATCACACAACCACTGGATCAAAGATGTAATGCTGAATATTAAGCTGGAAAAAGTTAGCTGTACTCTCAATGGCTCTATTAAGAAATTTGATCAAACCTGTGAACCATTAATAAATCATGTGAACAGTTTACCTGGCTTGGAACCATGAAACCTCAACAGGTGATTGGTCCTTCATATGTTTATGCTTAAAACAATGTATACCATCTTTTGTGTGTGTGTGTGTGTGTGTGTGTGTGTGTGTGTGTGTGTATGTTTTTGTAATAACAGCTTGCTGATACAATAATGTTATTGATAACAGATAATGTATGAATGTCCTGCAAACTGAAAATCTCAATAAAGTGTTAAAAAAACACACACACAAAGCAAACCCTAATCTCTGTATACATGGTGTAATATTTATGCAAGCAGCCAAACTGAGAGTGCATCAGTGGTTTGTGTGTGTTATGTATCATAGTGGGAATAGGTAAAAACATCATACAGATCAAATAGTCATGAATCATAAGGTTAGAGTAGTCTCAACTCATATAAGCACATTCATTTCACTAGTCTTTTTAGCCATCTCACATCGCTCCATGAGAATTATTTCAAGATCCATGCACCGGTTCACATTGTGTTTTGACTTGGTTTAATCGCGATGCTTTGCTAATTTCCATTTTCTGTTCATGTTTCATGAAGTAATGTGCAACAAAGGATTGCCCCCGAGTAACATACATGTTTTTGTCGTGTTTTCGTTAATTGTTTAATGAAACATGAACCGATAATGGGAAATGGCACATCGTTACTTAAAGCAGATGATCCCGATTAAAACAAGCCCCAAAACAACGTAACAAGGTGCAGAGATGTTGAAATAATCACACAGACAGTATCGCTTAAGGCTGCCCAAGTCCCTGTCTGAAGGAACGAAGCCACAGGCAGTCAGATATGCTCAGCCGAAAGCAAATAAACTGTAACAAATTATCAGCGAAAATATCTGCGGTAATTCCTCTATCGGCACTATAATAATATTTCGAGTTTCACAGTTATCAGCCAATAATATATTGGGCACCGATATATCGTGCATCCTAACTGTGACCTTAAGTTTTGTTGGTCCCATTTCTTTATTAGAAATATGTACACATCACTGAGACATTGCTGTGTATTGTCTTGATCTAACATTGATGTCTGTCTATAGGGAGGTCTAGCCGACTGTTTGCTGTACTTAGAGTTCTTCAGCATTAACGCTCAGAGGAATGCATTAGCCATTGCTGCTAACTGCTGTCAGAGCATCACGCCGGATGAGTTTCATTTTGTCGCTGACTCTCTGCCCCTGCTTACTCAGAGACTCACACACCAGGTGAAATGCACACAATCACACAGCTGACATCTCGTGTACACTTCTTTAACACACACACGCACACAACACTCCTACAGACCATACCAGAGCATACTTAAAGACTCTCACATTATGTCTTGATTACACACACAAGGAAATTAGCAGTATGTTTACCATCATGTCACTGGTGTGAGGGACATTTGCCAAGATGTATCCCTGATGAATGTACTCAGATTGGTACAGCAGTGACTTCTGCTTAAAACAACAAATCAACTCTTGTCCACCCTGTTATGTGCATAATTTTTGTTTTGTCGTTTTTTTTACAGGATAAAAAATCTGTTGAAAGCACTTGTCTGTGTTTTGCCAGGCTAGTAGATAACTTTCAGCACGAGGAGGTGAGAAATGAATACACACATGCACACTTTGCAGATCTTATAAACCTTTTGTTAAGAAAATTAGACAAACGCAATTTACATTTCTCTACAAAATGAATTCCATCAGATTAAACAGTTTTTAAGATGATGAGAAACACGTCAGTGAAATCCAAAATTTTGACTGCTAGTGTTCTTCTCTTTCACTATGCTTTCAGTCAAATTGCATTGATGGTGTCAAATGGTGCAATGTTTATGGTGTCACCCACCCACCTATTTTATTCCCAAACAAAATTGCCCCTTACATTTAAATATTATACAAACACTTTGCATATTGGTTCGAACAAATCAGTAGAAAGAACCGGTTAAAGAGATTCATTAACAAATCGGCCAACACTACCCTGGTGTGCAAAACATGTTATTTGTGCATTCAGTATAAGCTCATTAACCTCTGCCTTGTGTGTCACTGTGTCACAGAACCTGTTACAGCAGGTGGCGTCACGGGATCTGCTGACAAACATCCAGCAGCTGCTGGTGCTCACTCCACCCGTTCTCAGCTCCGGCATGTTTATCATGGTGGTGCGCATGTTCTCTCTCATGTGCTCCAACTGCCCCTGCCTGGCAGTGCAGCTTATGAAACAGAGTAAGTCAAACTTATAATATGTTTGTAATATCTGCACCTCTCGCTTTGCCAAACAGGTTTCCCGAAAACTTCTCTCCGTCTGCCCTTGGTTGGGCAAACATAGTCTGACCCCAAACTCATATTAAGCTGGAATAGATGAAAGTTATTTTAACTTGGGAAGAAAAATACACTTAAAATTTACCAAAAAATATTGATGACTCATCTTGCACT
Organism: Myxocyprinus asiaticus; assembly: GCF_019703515.2. NCBI lineage: Eukaryota > Metazoa > Chordata > Actinopteri > Cypriniformes > Catostomidae > Myxocyprinus > Myxocyprinus asiaticus. The sequence goes on along the minus strand of NC_059361.1, from coordinate 39,159,655 downwards.
CACAGGCATATCCAGACTTTGCCCAATAAAATATACCTAATAATGACACTGTCCCTCACCATAATACCATCTGACTAGCAATTTGACTATTTAGAAAAGGTCCTTCAATATGTTCAATAGGAAATATGCACAGGAAATCTCGTCCAGCCATTTTATAGGGTCTTAAAAATGCATTTAAAGTTTAGGTGCCACACTTATCAGAATCAGAATGAGCTTTATTGCCAAGTATGCTTGCTTACACAAGGAATTTTTCTTAGTGACAGAGGCTTCCAATGCACAAAGAATACATAAGACACATTTAATAAAAAATAAAATCTAATGCAGTAAATCAAAATATATTGAGAAATACACAATAGGACAGAATAACGCATGTTCATATGTGCTAAATACGGTCATGTGCAAGGGAATGTAATGTGCAGAAGAAGTAGGATATATTAAATATAAATATGAATGAACTAGATATTACACATGCTTATATTGCACAATGGAGAGATCTTGGTGCCAGTTTATAATTGTTCAAAAGGTGGTTGGTCTGATGAAGGAAAAAAAAAAAAAAAACGTTCTTGTGCATGGCTGTTCTGGTGCTCAGTGCTCTGTAGCCATTCAGAAGAGGTAGTGGGCTGGGAGAGTATGCCCAGAGTGATTTTCACAGCACTTTTCTCACTCTAGTGGTGTACAATTCTTGGAGGTTGGGCAGGGGAGCACAAATAAACCTCTCAGCAGTCCGGACTGTCTTTCGTCTTCTGATGTCTGATTTGGTAGCCAAACCAAACAAGACAGTTATTGAAGTGCAGAGGACAGACTAAATAGTTGCTTTCACACATAAAGCCTTGACCAGAAAATGAACTGAAATTTTCCTTTTCACTATAATTGTTACTTCTGGTGGCTCTCCAGTGCACGTTCATGAGAGGACAGAGGTCACGCAGCCTCTCACATTACGTAAGCACTTTGGCATGTTCAAATGAAAGCAAAACCAATTAATGGTGTTAATAAACCGAGCTACACTTCTGGTTGTATCGCGTGAACATGCCAACGTGCTTGCATCGTGAGAGGCTGTACCTACCCTGAGTAGAAGCTAAAAAAAAAAAAGTCCCTCTATATGGCTAAGAGGAACCATAGTTCCTGATGTGCAAAAACAACAAAAATATGATCAGTTTCTCAAAGTACCTGAAACGGGCTTTAGTTCCTGCAGTGTGAAAGGGCCTTATGTGGGCACACAGCCTCATCACAGACCCTAAGTGCAGGACAGAGGGGGGTTGCATGAGGTGTTTATGTTTGTGTGAAGAGAAGGTCAGAGCGGGTGTGGGGTGTTATTCACTCAGATGAACACAGAATAAATGTAATTTGATTTGTTTGTTTATGAGCTTTTCATCCTAGTGTTTGTATTGCCAAGAATAAGAGGGGACTGTATATGTATGTTTGTTTGCAGATATAGCAGAGACTCTGCGTTTCTTGCTGTGTGGAGCATCTAATGGAAGTTGCCAAGAGCAGATAGACCTGGTGCCCAGAAGTCCTCAGGAGCTTTATGAACTCACCTCACTCATCTGGTACTTCCTGTTTGGTTTTATAAACCTTTCCTCTGTTTATGTGGTTCTAACAGTGACATCAGACTGACAAGCTCTCTGAATATTCTTGGAACGGCGGAGATATTATGAAGGGATAATAGAAATTCTCTCATGAGATAAAACTTGTCACTGTAGGGCACAATCATTTGAAATGATCTGATCTCTCTTCTTAGACCAGATGATTGAGATCCAGCCTCTTATCTGCCATTCTGCTTTTGTGTCTCTAGATCTTATAAATTGAGGGCAGTGTATTTAATTAGTTGTTTCTCTGTGCTGTAGTGAACTGATGCCATGTCTGCCCAGAGAGGGCATCTTTGCGGTGGATGCCATGCTGAAGAAGGGCAGTGCCCAGACTACAGAGGGTGCAATCTGGCAGTGGAGAGATGACAGAGGCCTGTGGCACCCATACAACCGTATAGACAGCCGCATCATTGAAGTATGTTCAGTGCAGTACCAGTTTAGTTTCATTGTATAAAGCGCATTGCTGACTCTTTCTCAATCTATCTTCATTGTTCAGACTGCTCACCAGAACGGAGAAGATGAAATCAGTCTGTCTACCCTTGGTCGGGTCTACACCATCGACTTCAACTCTATGCAGCAGATAAATGAAGACACTGGCACTGCCCGTGCTATCCAGAGAAAACCCAACCTTCTCTCCAACCCCAACACTGGTACACATGCATAAACTTAAAGAAATATTAAGGGTTATTTTCAGCCTAATGTCTTTTAACCACATTTGTTGCAGGCTGTCGCTTGCCACAAATGATTTTGATTCGTCGCTAACCCAAATGGAAATGTGTTTACAGTAATCACACTTCAATGGAACCTTAAAGTCAACATGAAATTAAAATTGACAATGTCATTTACAACCCACTTTAAATCCGTAATGTGCCATATTTCAGAAAGAAACACGGCATCAATGAGAAAAGAAAATGTGGGGCAGGACTTGATTTTATCATGAAAAGTTTTATATGACAGATAGTTAGAGAAGAGGGATTTGTGATGTCAGCCTATGAAAAAGAAAAACGTTTTGGAGGTGGGTTGAGTTATTGCATTTTTATTGCACCAATGAATTACAGGAAGAATGTGCCTTAAAATGTAAATACACTTACTGAGCGCTTTATTGGGAACACCTGTATACCTACGTATTCATGCGATTTATCTAATCAGCCAATCGTGTGGTAGCAGTGCAATGAAAAAAATCAGGCAGATACGAGTCAGGAGCTTCAGTTAATGTTCACATCAACCATCAGAATGGGGAAAAAAATGTGATCTCGGTGATTTGGAGCGTGGCATGATTGTTGGTTCCAGATGGGCTGGTTTGAGTATTTCTGTAACTGCTGATCTCCTGGGATTTTCACACACAACAGTCTCTAGTTTACTCCGAATGGTGCCAAAAACAAAAAACATTCATTGAGCGGCAGTTCTGCGGACAGAAACCCCTTGTTGATGAGAGAGGTCAACGGAGAGTGGCCAGACTGGTTTGAGCTGACAGAAAGACTACAGTAACTCAGATAACCCCTCTGAACAATTGTAGTGAGCAGAATAGCATCTCAGAATGCACAGCACGTCGAACCTTAAGGCGGATTGGCTACAGCAGCAGAAGACCACATCAGGTTCCACTTCTGTAAGCCAAATACAGAAAGCAGAGGCTGCATTGGGCACAGGCTAACCAAAACTGCACAGCTGAAGACTGAAAAAACGGAGCCTGGTCTGATGAATCTCGATTTCTGCTGAGGCACACAGATGGTAGGGTCCGAATTTGGTGCCAACGGCATGAATCCAAGGACCCAACCTGCCTTGTGTCAACAGTCCAGGCTGGTGGTAGTGGTGTAATGGTGTGGGGAATGTTTTCTTGGCACACTTTGGGCCTGTTAATACCAATAAATCATCACTTGAATGAATGCAACAACCTATTTGAGTATTGTTGCTGACCATGTGCATCCCTTCATGGCCACAATTTACCCTTCAGTGGCCTTCCCTGCCACCAGATCTGAAGCCAATAGAACACCTTTGGGATGTGGTAGAATGGGAGATTCACAGCATGAATGTGCAGCTGACAGATGTGCAGAAATTGCATAATGCAATCATGTCAGCATGGACCAGAATCTCAAAGTAATGTTTCCAATTTCTTGTGGAATCCATGCCACAAAGAATTGAGGCTGTTTTGAGAGCAGTGCTGCCCACTTGGCTGATAATGGTTTCATTATATGAGTATTTACAGTAAATGAGTGTACTGTTCATAAACTGAGAGTCAAAAATATTGTTTGAGGAACTTGACATGTCACAAAAACAGAAAATAGTCTAAAAATAATCTAGAATATTTGTTTGACCCATGAATTCAGAGTCAAGAAAAATTCCATGATGGGTCACACCGATATTTATAATATTCACCGTATATGCATTATCTGGCTTTCTGCACCTTTAAATGCAGAGTTAAACATTTTGTGTCTTACAGTTTGAGTGAGTCCCTGTCTCCCTGCTCTACTTCTCTCCACAGGAGGGCACTTGGAGTTGCGGCGAGAGGATGCTCGTGCTCAGCTGATGAAGGAGGACCCTGAGCTGGCCAAGTGCTTCATAAAGACTCTGTTTGGGGTTCTGTATGAGGTGTACAGCTCCTCGGCAGGGCCTGCTGTCAGACACAAGTGCCTTAGAGCCATCCTCCGAATCATCTACTTCGCAGATGCAGATCTGCTTAAAGATGTGCTACGCAACCACGATGTGTCTAGGTCAGTTATTTACTAGAGAGCTGTGTGAGAGCCAGGGATAGGTGGTACAACCTAAATTAAAACTTTATATCATCGCTTGCATGTTAAATAACCATTTTGTAATTCCCATTTTTTAATATACAGTGAATTGTACATACGATTGAAACATTGTCATCACATTTGATTACTTATTATTTAGAACTTTATGGACTTAAATTAAAAGATAAAAACTAAAAGATTCATAACAAATAAATGAACAGAATATATCTAATCAAATATCTACCATAGCACGTCATGTATTGTTGTACTAGCCATCTCTTAGTGTGTGCGCATATTTTCATTTCAAACTATAATGTTTTTTTACCTGCATAGCTCATGAAGAATTCAGAGGAGTGCATGTTTGTTTTGAAGGTGTGTATCTGATTTTAATCTGTGAATGTAATAATGCTAATATGTGTGAATGTTTGTCTTGTGTTTGCAGTCACATAGCTTCCATGCTGTCCAGTCAGGACCTAAAGATTGTAGTGGGCTCTCTGCAGATGGCGGAGATCCTCATGCAGAAGCTACCGGATGTGTTCAGTGTTTATTTCAGGCGAGAAGGTAGTGGAGCTGGCTTTAGTCTGCACGTTATACACGTTAAAAAACTGTTTAGCATCAGTGTTGTTTTTTTTTTGCAAACCTTAAAAAAAAGTGGCAGATGTAAGCTGGTGATTGTTAGTGAACAAATTGTTCATTTGAATGAATCGGGAAAATAAGTTTGGAAAGTGTTCTGAACAAATAATTTGTTAATAGGTCTGAATTTAAAACAAGTTTAAGAAGCTTGGTGATGTCAACTGAAAAGGACAGTCATTTCATAGGTGGAGCAAGTTTTGACAATTTTTTTACAAATTTTTTTTTTTCTTCTGAATAACGTCCACTGATGAATCGTTCACAATAAGTATCGTCAACAGGGTCAATTGTGATTGAAATCAATGAGATTTTAGTTACTTTAAAAACATCTGTTTAAGACTTTTTGACTTTTGGGTACATTGTTTAGTACTGCTCTTTAGTGTACTTTGCCAAACCAGCCCACACATGCCAGTGTTGTCAGTACCCAGACATATTTTCAGCTAATTTTGTAATGGATTTATTCCAGCCTTTTATGGATGAAACAGCAAACTGCATTTAAAATTTCCTTTTTTTTTTTTTTAAAGGAATATTCCAGGTTCAATACAAGTTAAGCTCAATTGACAGCATTTGTTGATTGCCACAAATTTGTTTTGACTCGTCCCTCCTTTCTTAAAATCAAAAATCGAAGTTACTATGAGGCACTTACAATGGTGTGAATAGGGCCAATTTTTGGTGGGTTTAAAGTCAGAAATGTGAAGCTTATAATTTTATAAAAGCACTTCAAATTTTTACATTTTCATTTAAAACTTCTGTATTGTTTGAGCTATAAATTCGTTTTAGGGTTTGTTGACATTACATCATCATGGCAGTGAAGTTGTAAAATTGGTTATAACTTCACTGAGAAAAGGTTAGTAAGTGATGTAATCACACTAAAATCATGTTAACACATTGTTTACATCTTGTGGTTATACTTTTGAAACAGTGAATATTTTAATGTTTACAGATTGGCCCCCATTCACTTCCATTGTAAGTGCTTCACTGTAACTTCAGTTTTTGCTTTTTGTAAAGAAAAGGACAAGCAAGTCAAAATTCATTTTTGTCATAATCAATATTATTCCTCAAATGCTGTTGATTGAGCCTAACTTATATTGAACCTGGAATATATCTTTAATACAGTACTCTCTACAAAACCTTTTTAGGACTTTGGATCTTGTTGTGCAACAACACTGTGTGTCTGAATTCTTGTTTATGTGTGTTTTTCTGTTCAGGTGTGATGCATCAGGTAAAGAATCTAGCTGAATCCGAGGCGTTCCTCATCAGCCCTCCAAAAGCGTGCGCGAGTGGCACGGCTAGTCTTTGCATCACCACAGCATCAACTACAGCTGCCTCTAACGTCACTCCCGATCTGGGTTCCCCCAGCTTCCAGCACAGCATGGATGACTCACTGGACCTCAGTCCACAGGGGTACAGACCCCCTCCCAAACACACCATTAATGATGTAGAGTCTACAGGCCTGGTTACTAACATGTCCCTATGTTCTCTAGTAGGTTGAGTGATGTCCTGAAAAGAAAACGCCTCCCTAAAAGAGGACCAAGACGTCCCAAGTACTCCCCACCCAGAGATGATGATAAAGTGGATAATCAAGGTAGGCAGCACCATTGTCGTTAGATATCCTTTTATCTTGAGCATTTATTTGTCGTTTAACAGTATTTTTTATCGTGTTGTGTACTTGTGCATATTTTTAAATCAATGGCACTTTTGCATTAGATATTTTTTTATCTAATGCAGTGACATTTATACATATTAATTGTGGCCTAATTGTTAATTTTTTTTTGGTGGGCTACTGTACATCTTTTAGTCTGGGATTGGTGCTCTATACAAACACAATTAAGAATCACACTGCTTTGACCTTTTCGTTAAAATATCTCACCCTACAGCAAAAAGTCCAACCACCACACAATCCCCCAAGTCCTCATTCCTGGCCAGTTTGAATCCCAAGACATGGGGTAAGCTGGGGACCCAAACCAACAGTTCTAACTCGGAGCCCTCGCGCACTGCAGGGGTCAGCGGTCTGGCACGCGTACAGCCCAAGGACTCTGCGCCCAATAACAGGTGCAGACACTCACATGGTTTTATTTCCATTGTAATTTTATTCGTCTGACAGTGTTGGTTGTTTGTGAGGATCTGAATGCATTGATAGTATTTTCATCTTGTTTGCAGCTCATTGTTTTTAATGAGAACACTGTTGCAATATGTATAGTAAATAGGGTTGTAACAATACCTACATTTCAGTGGTAAATACCAAAACTATTTTGAATTTTAATACCACAACAAAAACTAATATGGCAATTAGAGAGAGACCGATAAATCTGTTTTACAGATTAATCAGTGCTTGAAGTTGCTTTTTAAAACCATCGGTGCCGATCTATGCTAATAGTTGCTGATAGCTCTTTGTTTTTTTCTCTCCGTGTTCCCCTGTGGCCGATTCTGGAGGATACAGTTAGAACGGCTTAGTTCTGCAGTATAACAGCGGCACCGAGACATAAAATAAAAACAATCTCTGGCACCTCATGGGGTTTTGCTGTATCTAAATCTGTAGTCATTGACAATAAATTTATATATATATATATATATATATATTAGAGCCCGACTGATATGGGATTTTTGAGACTGATTACCGATATGGTGGCCGATATAGCTCATTTTTGAGCTGGAATATAAACAGACCTTTTCTATGTGGATTGTGCACCGATTTTGCGCCGATATGACTATGCAAAGGTACTCGGAAGGCTGCTTTCTTAAATATTCTTATCAAAGAATATTTGACATTATTATTATACATTGTAAACAAATTCTAGAAATGAACACTGAGAAAATAAAGAATAAATAAAAATACAATAAATAGCTAAATAAACATCAGTACTGTATGTTTAGTATCAGTCAGTTGCTGACCATTAAAATAAAGAATAAATTCAAATAAAATAAATAGCTTAAAAAACATCAGTACTGTATGTTCAGTATAAGTCAGTTGCTGACCATTTAAATAAATAAAAAAATTAAAAGAAAATAGCTAAATAAACATCAGTAGTACTGTTCAGTATCAGTCAAATGCTGACTATTTTAATACTGCCAGTCAATTAGGGGCAGCTTGTAAAACAAGAAGCATTTACACCTGCCGAGACAAGAGATAAACAGCGGCAACGGGGAAACTATCAACGGTGGAAAACCAGACTTTTAAATATTACATTTTATAAATGTAATGACTGGAATTGTTCAGTTGAAGGAGGTACCAAACTGCGAATCCTGAACAAAACAGTTTTGTGAATACATGTTTACACATTAGCTTCCACTCAGCTGACAACAATGAGAGTAGCTACGTGGTTAGCTAGTTAGCTATAAGCTCAATGTCACGGACAGCAAAAGATGGACTTTATTTACTTTCCAACATTGCGTCTCACCAACTAGGTAACAACATAGCATGAAATCAACACTCAACAGACACAATCCACCACCGCACCGTTGTCTGCTGAGCTGCAAAAGGTGCTCTGACAAACTATAGCTGGATAACAGCAAAAAGATGTTATAAACATGAGTGACATGGTTGTCAGAGACAAGGTTAACGTTATATTGAAAAGGGAAAATGATGGGGTCATTGTTTATTAACTTTCCAGTATGTATTTCACAAACTAGTTAGCAACTTACCGTGAAGAGACCGTTTAACTCCGCACTGTCTGCAGAGCCACCGTCAGCTCAGAGTCAGCTCTGTAAACAATGGAGTCGGAGTGCGCTCTGCTGGACAAACTACGTTATGACACCAATTCTAAAGCATTGTTTTCTGCATTATATGTTCTGAAAAAAGTTTTCATATCTGCGTATATTGGTAAACATTTACGCCGATACTGATATATCTGTGAAGACCAATAAATTGGTCAGGCACTGAGATATATATATATATAATATATATATATATATATATATATATATATATATATATATAATATATATATAAATGAAAAAAAACCTCCATCTGGTGAACATACAATATATAGGTTTTTAAAAGCTTAATTTGGTAAATAAACTTTTTTACTATAGTGCATTGTAATGGAGCCGTCGTCGGTGTGTTTCAGGCTTATTTGTAGCTATAAGTCCAGCGTTATGCACCGAATCTTCTTTTTTTTTTTTTTGGTTATTATTGGGAGTTTGGTTTAACAATATACTGGATCTGAGATTTTATTCTTTTTGGAATCTTATAGCATCCATGTCTTTGCCTGTCATAGTAAGGGAAATCTAAGAATTTTTTCTTTATATTTATAAAACTATTTTAAAAAACTATCTGCAAATTTTCGGTTATCAGACTTTTTCACCACATTATTTATCAGTATCGGCAAAATCAACTATCGGTTAACCTCTAATGCTTATGAACACAAGTGTTCACACTTCTGTACTAACATACAGAAATTGTTAAAAGAAATGGGCAAAAGCTATATAATGTAATCCAAAACTAGTAAATGATTGTATTATATTACAGAAAAGTACTATAGGTGAGCATAGGTTACTGTTGTTGTTCAAAAGCTTGATTATGTTAAGTATTGACTTGAGAATTCAGTACCATTGCTTTTGACATCCCTAGTTGAAATTGTAATTCATTATTATTTTTAAATTTTTTTACTTTCAGGGATAAGATAAAGGCTTGGATAAAGGAGCAAGCCAGTAAGTTTGTGGAACGTTACTTCAATTCTGAGAGTTTGGATGGAAGCAATCCTGCACTGAACGTCCTCCAAAGACTCTGCATTGCCACGGAACAGCTCAACTTGCAGGTAACTCCCGACACAAAATTATCATTTAATTTGTAGCTTTTATAAAGCCAACAATCATAGAAGTTCATAATTATTCTGCTATCAAAGTTACAATTGAATTAACACTGAAACAATTTTAATGTGATATACATGTGTTTGTTGTGCCATCAATGAAAATAACATTGTTCGACACCAATCTGGTTTAACTGATGCATGGATCACAAAGGAAAATATCTTGTTTCTTTTACTTCAAAACATGAGTTACAACAACAAATACATTCATATAACCTAAAAAAAAAAGTGTTCCAATTGATCTTGTTCTGTGGTAAAATATTTTTACCCACCTGGATCTACTGGAATTAAAAGACAAAGTTAGATATTCTTGCAGTGCTTTAGTGGTGATATACAGTGCATTCAGAAAGTATTCAGATCCCTTCATTTTTTCACATTTTGCTGTGTTGCAGCCTTATGCTGAAATGCTTTAAAAAAAAAAAAGAAAAAGAAAATAACATCAATCTACACTCCATACCCCATAATGACATAGCAAAACCCAGATTTTTGATAACTTTAATAATCTGGTAAAAAGAAAAAACTGAAATGTCACATTTGCATAAGTATTCTGACCCTTTGCTATGACACTTGAAATTTAGCTCAGGTGTATCCCATTTCTCTGGATCATCTTTGAGATGTTTCTACACTTTGATTGGAGTCCACTTGTGGCAAGTTCAATTGATTGGACATGATTTGGAAAAGCACACACCTGTCTATATAAGGTCTCACAGCTGAAAATGCATATCAGGGCAAAAACCAAGCCATGAGGTCAAAGGAACTGCCTGCAGAGCTCAGAGACCGTATTGTGTCAAGGCACAGATCTGGGGAAGGCTACAAATTTTTTTTCCAAGACCAAGAACCCGATGGTCACTCTGGTTGAGCTCCAGAGATGATGTGGAGATGTGAGAAACTTGCAGAAGGACAGCCATCACTGCAACACTCCACCAATCTGGGCTTTATAGCAGAGTGGCCAGACAGAAGCGTCTCCTCAGTGCCAGACACATAAAAAAGCACCTAATGGACTCAGACTGTGATTTAAGCGTAGATTCTCTGATCTGATGAAATGAAGATTGATCTGTTTGGCCTCAATTCCAAGCGTCATGTCTGGAGGAAACCAGGCACGCTCATCACCTGCGCAATACCATCCCAACGGTGAAGCATGGTGGTGGTAGCATCATGCTGTGTGGGGGTGTTTTTCAGCAGCAGGGACTGGGGGACTGGTCAGGGTTGAAGGAAAGCTGAATGCAGCAAAATACAGAGATATCCTTAATGAAAATCTGTTCCAGAGTGCTCAGGACCTCAGACTAGGCTGAAGGTTCACCTTTCAACAGGACAATGACCCTAAGCACACAGCCAAGGCAACGCAAGAGTGGCTTAGGGACAACTGAATGTCCTTGAATGGCCCAGCCAGAGCCCGGACTTGAACCTAATCAAACATCTCTGGAGAGACCTGAAAATGGCTGTCCACCAATGGTCCCCATCCAACCTTACAAAGCTTGAGAGGATTTGCAGGGAAGAATGGCAGAAAATCCCCAAATCCAGGTGTGTATAGTGTGTCACATCATACCCAAAAAGACTTGAGGCTGTAATCGCTGCCAAAGGTGCTTCAACGAAGTACTGAGTTAAGAGTCTGAATACTTAAGTCATTGTGATATTTCAGTTCTGTTGCTTAAGCACTAGCGGTTCCCTGCTAACTAATTATCTAAATCTCTATTCTATTTTTGTGATGCGCTGTGCTCCTCGGTGCAGTCCGGCGTCAAGTTATCAGAGTGTGGATATATTCTTTTTTTACGCTTTTTTCGTGAGCATTCCTTACTGAACTGCCTTCCGGTTCTATCCGGAGAAATTGTATTACATTTTTGTTCATCGCCACGGTATCTCCCCCGGGCTATTTACCACTCTGCTCACCTTAGCCTTTCAGTTCTATCCAGGGGTGTTTTTAACGAAGTGATCATGGCTCATGGTTCTATTGCCACCGGCCTCCAACTGACATGAAAGCTGTGTCCTAGTACTCTTCTCCCTGATGACAGCCATGATGTCTATCCGCCTTGTTTGGGAATTCAGCATTTGAGAGATGCTATCACGGACCCATGCTTGCACTGCAGTCTTTTGCCTGTGTCGGAGAGACGGTTCTGTCTAGCTGGGTTAGACCCTAGTTCAACAGTGAAACTCGGGGAGTCAGAGTTACCCCCAACCACACGACTTGGAAACGTTGTGCGTCTGTGGCAGAATTGGGGAAGTGCCTCTTGGCTCCCCTTTTCTTTCACGTCATTCTGACTTGGACATGCTCTCTACCAGTGCTTCTGACTTTTTTTTTTCTTGTCCTAAATCATATGGAGGCTGTGGATGTTACTGTGCAACCTTCCCCCTAGGGTGTTCATTCTGGTCTTTCAGCTCCGGGGGTTTCTAGTGGGGATTGAGTTCAGTCATCAGGACAGGCTCCCTCCTCTTTGAATGACACTTTGGCTGTGCTTCAGATGGCAGTTGCTCGTCTAGGGCTGGACAAGTCACCTGCCCAACTAGCCCAGTCCAGTGTCTTTTTTAGACCGTTCTCAGCTGCAACTTCATTTGCTATGCCATCGTGCAAAGATTTTGTCTGAATTTTCTTAGGCCCTCACGGGGTCTAGTGCACCTAAGCGGCGATCAAAGACCACTCATATGCTAGCATCTATGGTTGAAGCAGAATCCATCGGGGTGGGCCGCACTCCAGAAATAGAGCAGCCTGTCGCATTCCTGGTGGTGTCACCTGATGAGGCCCTACGGAGAAATGTGCGATGACCCAGTGCCCAATGTGGTCGCACAGACTTGCTGCTGAAAAAGGCATACGAATCTGCTGCCTATATAACCCGCACTGTGAATACAGTCTGTCAATTACTCCTCGCTACCACCAGTAGGTTGGAGTCAGCTATTGTTGACCCCTCAGTTTCTCAGTTCCTGCAGACAGCTCTTCTGACTATGGGCAATGTGACCCGTGAATTAGGTACTCTTACCGCCACACTTCTGGCAGCCTGCCGCCAAGTGTGGCTTACTCAGGCAAAACTGCCTGAGAATTGTAAGAAGATTCTGCGGGACCTCCCAATCGGTCCTGGGCACCTCTTTGTGCCTAACATTCCAGAGCTGCTGGAAAAGAGGGTGAAATTGTCTGAGGCCATTCTCCAGCTGACACAGGTGCAACACAATCCTGCCTTTAAGGTGCCAACAGCTCAAGCTCACCATTGCTATACAACGCCAGAACAATGCTTCTGCCAGCATCCTTCTCCACAGCCTCAGAGACCTCAGAGGCCCATGCTGCTCACAATGCTCGAGGTTTTCGACCTCATCATCGGCAGTTGCCAGGGGGACCATGCCAGCACCCCCCCCCCCCCCCACTGCCACTAAAAGTCGCACCCATAAAGCCTGAGGTGCTTGGGCCGGGGGTCGATCGTTTTGCAATGCAGCCCCTACAATACTGGAGGAGCACAACAGTAGATCCCTGGGTTTTGACTACCCTGAGCAGGGGGTATGCGCTACAGTTTTGATGCCGGCCCCCCAAGTTCATTCTCTTTTGGAGAAGGGAGCCATAGAAAAGGTTCATCCCCTTGTACAAAGAGAGGGTTTTTATTCAACGTATTTTCTAGTTCTGAAAAATGATGCCGGTTTTCGTCCAGTTCTCGATTTAAGGCATCTAAACTTGTTCCTGAAAACTCTGCCTTTTCTAATGTTATGTGCAGCCAACATTCTTCAGTCTTCATGAAGGAGGATTGGTTTACAAGCGTCAACTTGAAGGACACATACTTTCATGTTCCGATTGCCCCTCAGCACAGGAAGTTTCTTCAATTCAGTTTCGAAAACCAAGCTTACCAATTCAAGGTCCTACCATTCGGTCTGTCTCTGGCCCCTCGTGTTTTCACAAGGTGCATGAGCTCTGGATCCTTCCTTATTTGGATGACTGGCTGCTTTCACTTTCACTTTCAATTCACTTTCCGGGGTCAAGCAATCACGTAGCAGATGCTCTATCAAGGGATCTTCTGCATCCGGGAGAATGGAGGTTTCACCCGGATGTGGTGCGTAGCATATGGCATCAGTTCAGCAAAGCAGAAGTGGCTCTTTTTTGCATCAAAGGCGACCACCCATTGTCGCTTGTATTTTGTAAGGACAGAGACACCCAGCCCGTTAGGGCAGGATGTGCTGTCTCAGCAGTGGCCGAACTGCCTACTTTATGCATTTCCTCCTATTCCACTGTTGTGGGAGACATTACACAGGATCTCCCTGTGCAACCACAGGGTGTTCCTTGTAGCACCCCGATGGCAAGCCAGACCTTGGTTTCCCATATTTCCGAGACTATTGGTGGGCAGACCGTGGCAGCTTCCACTCTGGAATGATCTGCTGTCGCAGATAAATGGCAGTGTTTGGCACCCGGATCCAGCCCGTCTAGAGCTTTGGGTTTGGCCTCTGGGTCCAATCCTCTTCTAACTGATTGTGAACCTGCTTTTGTTCATAATATTGCTAGTGCTAAGGCTGCAACCATGCATCAGCTCTACGCTGCGCATTGGAATTTTTTCACTTCATGGTGCAGGGATCGTGGGTTGGATCCTACATACTGTGAGGTTTCAAGAGTTTTGAGTTTTTTGCAACATCTTTTGGATGCAGGCAAGGCAGCTTCCACATTAAAGGTATACGTTGCAGCCATTTCTGCATATCATGTACCAGTTAATGGTTCTTCTCTTGGTTCTCATAATCTTGTTTGTAGTTTTTTAAAGGGTTTAAGGCAAGCCTGCAACACCCATTTTACCACTTGTGCTTGACTTTCTCTGTTTGCAGCCATTCGAACCTTACAGACGGCTGACCTTAAGTGGATATCTTCGAAAACTGCCTTTCTGTTGGCCATCGCTTCCACTAAGCGAGTTAGTGAGTTACATGCATTGTCTGTTAGTGAGTTATACATGCGTTGGTTGCCGGATTGTTCTGGCGTTGTGCTTTGGCCAAATTCATCTTCCTGAAGTTCTGTTTCCTCAGTTCATGTATCAGTCCATTAATCTGGCTCCATTTCAGTGTTTGTCCCAATCAGATGAGTCAAGGGATCACGTCTTGTGTCCTGTGCGTGCCTTGAGGTGTTACATGGTTGCTACCGTTCTTCTTAGACAAACAGATCAGCTATTTGTTTGCTATGGTGGTGTCCGGAAGGGTGCCGCTGTATCTAAGCAGAGATTGTCACATTGGATTGTGGGGGTGATCACTCTGACATACAAGAAAGCCCAAAAGCCCCTGTTAGGAGGTATTTCTTGTCATTCTATTAGGGCTGTGTTTACATCTTGGGCTGCCTTAAGAGGAGTCTTCATGGCAGACATCTGTGCAGCTACTACCTGGGCTTCTTCATGTACCTTTGCTCGCTTCTACAAGGTCAATATTGCTTCCCCTCATGCTGTGAGTTCAGCGGTTCTTTAGGGACAGCCTTGACTGTTTTTGAGTGGCATTCCTCATGACTAGTAGTCATCCACTAGTGCTTATGCACCGTCTCTGGCAGTCAGGAGGAATGAAACAGAACGCTAGTTACGTAGGTAACTGTGGTTCTGTGAATTCCGGATGACTCGGAGTTATTTGTCACTCGGAAAGCTCGAGAAAGATGTAACGTGGCTGAACGCTGAGCTAATGTGGCTATTATCCTCGAGGCTCACTATGTGACTTTGTTGGTATATTCTCTCGACCTATATAGCTGGCACTGCGATAATTCACTAGTGCTTAAGCACCACCTCTGGCGGTCATCCGGAATACACAGAACCACAGTTACCTACGTAACTAGCAGTTTCTTTTTAATACATTTGCAAAATTATAATTTTGGGGTATGGTGTGTAGATTTATAAGAAAAAATAATTTAAAGCATTTTAGCATAATGCTGCAACATAAAAAAAATGGGGAAAAATTGAAGGGGTCTGAATACTTTCTGAATGCACTGTATATGAATTGGACAGTAATATAAAATGAAGAAAAAAGGGGCCAGGGTGGTTTGGATGTAAATGTCACACCCTGTTAAACATGTCTTTTAAAGATCTACCATAGGGTTAAAATGTGGCATCATTTCTCATAAATTCACCATGCACATGTGTTTCAGGTGGACAGTGGTGTGGAGTGTCTGGAGGAGATCAGCAGTATTGTATCTGAATCAGACGTGTCATCATTTGAGATCCAACACAGTGGACTCGTCAAGCAGTTGTTATTGTATCTGTCATCAAACAGTGAGCGAGACACTATCAGCAGAGACGAGAGAATTAAGAGGTTCCTGCACGTCTTCTTTGGCTGCCCCGTGAGTCACAGTAACAACCCATGCGATGCTTAAACTTTAAAAGACTTGCTGTAAGATCAGAGTTGTGTAGTGTTCTTCCCTCTCGCCCCTTGATATCCTGTCTCTCTCTACTACTGTGTTTATCAATGAAACAATGGCAAGATGCCTGAAAAATAACATTATTATTCTTTCAAAACAAACCTTTATTTACAAGAGCCTTTTTAGGGATTTATTCCACACAGAGAAGCAGTTTCCCCATGCCACAACATGACATGTTAATTGAGCAGTTGTGATAGCAGTTGTATGATCATTGTTTGTTATATGTAATTCAGATACCAGGGCAGGAACCTCTAAGTCGTTTGGACCCAACAGAGAATGGACCACTGCTGGCACTGGTGCACAAGATGAATAACTGCTTAAGTCAGATGGAACAGTTCCCTGTTAAAGTGCATGACTTTCCCAGTGGCAACGGCAATGGCAGCAGGTAATGACCATTGTACTCTTTTCTTTAATGTTATTGACCATTTAAATGTATACATTTAACATTTACTATAATGTCTACACATTTTCTGTTTTACCCTTGCTATGCTTCAGTGCTCTTTATTATCCTTTTTCTTCTTTCTAACACCCCCTGATTTAACTGTTACTAATAGTTATGTATTTATGTGTTCAGGGGTTCACAAGCACTCAAGTTCTTTAACACCCATCAGCTGAAGTGCCAGTTGCAAAGACACCCAGACTGCACCAATGTGAAGCAGTGGAAGGGAGGACCGGTCAAAATTGACCCCTTGGCCTTGGTTCAGGCCATAGAGAGATACCTGGTTGTTAGAGGTATACACAGCAAGAATCTTAATCTGTTCTTTTAATTTCTCTGCTGAGTCTTCAGATTATATTTTGAGAGATTTTTATCTCCTCAGGGTATGGAAGGATCAGAGAGGAGGATGAAGACAGTGATGATGATGGTTCAGATGATGAAATTGATGAATCTCTGGTATGGACTAACTCGTTTTTCTCATTTTTTTTTTTTTTTTTTGACATCGTACCAACATTTTAAGCATAAAAAGTAATTGAAATTCATTACTATTCCTATGAACTGCACAGGCCCAACAATATGCAAAATTGTTAACAACACAAGCTGAAGGGGAAAAATGACAATTTTGTAAATGCATAAATAACAGCAGAAGTGTGATTTATCAGCCTAACACATGGAACATACACTGGGTTAAATATTATATTAGTATTAGCTATATTACCAAAACAATGTTAAATGCAAAGGATAAAATGCAACTAACATGTAATCATGCATAGTTAGGATTAAAAAATAAATAGGCTAATCAACTTTTAATGGGTAGTAGAAAACAATTTCCATATATTTTGTTGTTGTCAGGATAAACATGATTTGTGCAGTAAAATTTGGCTGCAGAGATCTTGAAACCATCTAAATTAAAAAAAAAAAAATGCATAAAATGCATTTTCAAAATGTGCAATTTTCCTATTCATGTCTGGGTCATGTAAATAATTTTGCATATTGCTGAGCCCATGCAGTTCATGTTAAAATTAACACATTCTATTTTTTGTTTACTTACTGTCGCTGTGTTGGGTAGCTGCTAGATGTCCAATGTAAAAGTTGGTCCTGAAGCAAATCTAGTTGAGATCCACTTTCCAATAAGACCAGTGAAGCCTTCTCTTCCTCCAAATTAACCCTGTGTATCTTTAACTCTTTCCCAAAGGCTGCCCAGTTCTTGAATTCTGGGAGTGTACGACACAGGCTACAGTTCTACATAGGCGAGCACCTGCTGCCGTACAACATGACTGTGTATCAGGCCGTCAGGCAGTTCAGCTTACAGGCAGAGGAAGAGAGAGAGAGCACAGATGATGAAGCAAATCCTTTGGGACGCGCCGGCATCTGGACCAAAACACACACTATATGGTATGAAACACACACACCGTTCTGTCGCTCTAAGTATAAAAATACAATGAAAACTGAACGCATTCTTTCAATTTGAACTGTTTTGATGAATAATACAAAGTAACACTCTTCATTGAAAAAGTGTATCTAAATTGTGATATAATAATCTGAATATACTCTAAACTTTTTGTCACTAGGCCTACATTGTTCTGTTATTTTCTGTACACTTACTGTTACATAAATATTTTTTTTTACAAGGTTTAAATACTTAGAATATTAAGAATACTAAGAATATCCAAAAATAGAATAAATATAAAAGTGGTAGTGCTTGCAGGAGCAATGTTACTATATAATAGCTCACCAAAAAAAAAAATTTGTCATCAGTTACTTATTCCAAATCAGTACGACTTTTGATTGAGGGATGAGAGGATCATGTTTGGGACTGTCAAGCAACAAAAGCACATAAAGGCAGCATAAAAGTCGTCCATGTCACTTATACCCTGTATTTCAAGAAGGGATGTCCTGATACCATTTTTGTTTTTAGAACGAGTACTGATAATTCCTTTTCTTCCTTCCCTTTTTTTTTTTTTCCTAAAATCCATATTGACAGTTTATTTACATTTTTCATCAAAATGGTGTCTAAATAAAGTAATTAAACTTTAATATAATGAAAATAGAACAATTAATTTTCAACATAATATAGTATTATTTTAATCAAATTAAGTGCTTTTTATTAGTGCCCGACCAATATATCAGTATCGGCGTATATGTTTACCGATATGCGCTGATATGAAAACTTTTTTTTCAGAACATATAATGCAGAAAACAATGCTTTAGAATTGGTGTCATAACGTAGTTTGTTCAGCAGAGCGCACTCCGACTCCATTGTTTACAGAGCTGACTCTAAGCTGACGGTGGCTCTGCAGACAGTGCGGAGTTAAACGGTCTCTTCTTGTTAAATTGCTAACTAGTTTGTGAAATACATACTGAAAGTTAATAAACAATGACCCCATCATTTTCCCTTTTCAATATTACTAATATAACTTTAACCCTGTCCCTGACAACCATGTCACTCATGTTTATCACATCTGTTTGCTGTGTTATCCAGCTATAGTTTGTCAGTGCAGTCAGTAATGTTGCAGATTGAAAGGTAAACATCAGAGCATCTTTTTGCAGCTCAGCAGACAACAGTGCGGTGGTGGATTGTGTGTGGTGAGTGTTGATTTCACGCGTCGCTGTTACCTAGTTGATGAGACACAGTGCTGGAAAGTAAATAAAGTCCATCTTTTATTCTCCATGACGACGAGCTTATAGCTAACTAGCTAATCACGTAGCTACTGTCATACCTTGTCAGCTTGTAAACATGTATTCACCAAACTGTTTTGTTCAGGATTCACAGTTTGGTACCCCCTTCAACCGAACAATTCCAGTCATTGCATTTATAAAATGTAATATTTAAAAGTCTGGTTTTCCAGACATTAAAATATGATACGTAATAAAAGTAGATTTAATAAATAGTTTTAATAAATTTGCCCTGTGTAAATAATAATATATAGGAACTGTATCTAAAATAAATGAGGGGTGATAAATAAATACTAATATAACAGGCTGGAATAACAGACATGAATGTGTTGAAACTTGACACCGGGCTACGCACCCTAAAAACTGCACCGTTAGAATGGTTTCATGCTGAAGAGCTGCTTTTTTTTTCCTCTCTCGTAAATGTAAATGAGTGTAAATGTCAACATCGTACTGTGTGTCAAAATGATTGAAGCCTGTCACGTGAAACATGAGCTCATTGATGTCATTAAATATCAGTCTGCTTTTTTATTCCATCGGTTACTTCTGGTCGGAGGCTTCCGTAAATATTTAGTTTATATGTAGGGTTACATCCTAAATAAATGTAATGGTGCAATGCTCAAATATTTAGTAGAGCGTAAATTGTGACTTAGTGCCCATTTACGCCACAACTAGACTAAGTTGGAATGTACGTATAGCTAGTGCAACTGGCCCCTGATGTTTATTTAGCTATTTCTTTTTATTTTTATTATATAAATGGTCAGCATTTAACTGACACTAAACAGTACTGATGTTTATTTAGCTATTTATTGTATTTTTATTTATTCTTTATTTAAATGGTCAGCAACTGACTGATACTGAACATATAGGACTGATGTTTATTTAGCTATTTATTTTATTTTTATTTATCATTTATTTTGTCAGTGTTCATTTCTAGAATTTGTTGACAGTGTATAATAATAATGTCAAATATTCTTTGATAAGAATATTTAAGAAAGCAGCCTTCTGAGTACCTTTGCATAGTCATATCTGTGCAAAATCTGTGAAAAATCCTCATAGAAAAGGTCTGTTTTCATTCTAGCTCAAAAATTAACTATATCTGCCACCATATCGTTAATCGGTGAATTTTCCCTCTCTAAAATCGGTATCGGTCTCAAAAATCCCATATCGGTCAGGCTCTGTTTTTTATACAGAACCTTACTACACAATCCAAAATACAACATTGGAGTTACTTTGGTAAAAACAAAAAAAAAAAAACTCCTACATAACAAATCATCACAGATGTGCAATATTGCTTAAATATAATACAATTACTATTGATTTATTGTTGTTATTATTAGTAGTAATAGTTTGGCGGAAGCTGTTATTTTGGAGTGAAGCCCTTTCCATTTCTGTGTTTTGACAGTAGCTTCTTACCTCCAGAAAAGCAGGTCGCTACGTGACCCAATGTGATTATTTAACCACAAACGGCTGCTATTTAATTAAATATGTAGTCTGTATGTGCCTCGCGCTACAAAGTGAATTAGCTCTCTGCTCGCTGTTGTCTGCTACAAACAGATGCACATCAATACTTATGATGGTGTTTTCTGTGTATGAGCAGTCAGCTCCACACATTCAGTTTTAAGCATGCAGCACATGCAAACTATTTTATCTCATTAAATCACAGCCTTTGCTGTTTATAATCATACTAGCATTACGTGATTTTAATTTGTGCGCTGAATGTTTACAGACTAACTTTGGTCCATCAGATGGTATCGGTATTTAGTATCAGGGCATTTTTAAGAGCATGAGTACCAGTATCTGTCAATTTCAATTCAACTAAAGCCATACAATATCGATTTGAGGAGCAGAGCGAAATGTAAGTGTAAATATACTGAAATCTTGCTCTTCACCCATTCGAATGCAAGCACGCACTCAAGAACATCTGTTTACATAAGCAGCTGACACCACATAAGGAGAAAAAGGCAGAGGAAAAGAAATTGCGCACATTGGTTCTTCTGTGTATTGTCACTGCAGCAAATTTGAATGTGTGAAACTAAACAAGATTTGAGAACATTGCAGTCTTCCGCACCCCCCCCTGTTTTGAAAAAGACTGAGATAGAGCCTACTGAGTGATAGCGTAGTGCAGGCTAATTATGCAACCCTGTTACCTATTCTGGTGCTTTTTCCTATTTAAATAATTTTATGAACTGTTAATGATAAAACTAACAGAGCGCAATCAGGGTTTTAAACTGTATTTAGACAGTATTTTGTCTGACCTCTTGAGGTTGATGAACATTTTCTGAAGGTTTGACCCATTGTAGAAAAAACAACTACAAAAAAAGACTCCCTATTTTGTACACTGTTCGTGGAAAGTACCATTTGTAGATGTAGTTTTAATATGTCTTTGAATGTTTGTGTGAATATAACAGGTATAAGCCGGTCAGAGAGGATGAAGACGGCTGTAAAGATACTGTGGGAGGGAAGAGAGGACGTGCACAGACAGCTCCCACTAAAACCTCCCCGCGAAATGCCAAGAAACAGGACGAACTGTGGCACGGTAGGAAGAAAACCCTTGTGAAGATTTTTCTGAGAAATTCTCTAGATTCCGTGTTCTTTCAGATTACCATGTCTAATGTTTGTATGTGTTTGCTATTTGCAGAGGGTGTGTGTCCCAGTGTGACAAACCCATTAGAGTCATACCTCATCTGTGAGCCTCCAGAGGGCATCACTTTTGATGATCCTTCTATAGAGGTCATTCTGCTGCTGCGAGTCCTGCACGCCATCAGTAGATACTGGTTCTACCTGTACGAGGTGAGTATCTTACACTAACATACATTTCCATACATAGTGAAACACATTCATAATACACAACCGACAATCTACCATCTCACAAACCTGTCAATATCATTCTTGGGTTATATTGACTCTAAAATAAGAGAGAGAGATTATTTTGTTTAAAGAAAATTAAGCTTATTTGACCTGGATGTGTTTTCGCGAGTTTTGTCCACCAACCAAAAAAATCGCTACATAAACATAAGTCAGATTTTAAAAGTCATATGTTTTTTGTCTGTCTCGCTCAGAATGCTGCATGTAAGGAGATCATTCCCACCAGTGAGTTTATTAACAGTAAGCTGACAGCAAAGGCCAACAGACAGTTGCAGGATCCACTGGTCATCATGACTGGAAACATCCCCAACTGGCTGACTGAACTCGGCAAGACCTGGTACTATAAACTCTTACTGTTTCCACCCATACTGTCTTACACCCTTGATACTTTATTTCCCTGGGCTATGTAGTCTCCTTTTACATACCTTTTACACTTCTTTTTCTCTCCTTAACCTTTTCTCTTCTCTAGTCCGTTCTTCTTCCCGTTTGACACACGGCAGATGCTCTTCTACGTGACAGCTTTTGACCGTGATCGTGCCATGCAGCGTCTGCTAGACACCAACCCTGAAATTAACCAGTCTGACTCACAAGACAGCCGTGTTGCACCACGCCTCGACAGGAAAAAGGTTGCCACACCATTCCTGTTGGATCATTTGCATGCTGTAATTGTTTTGGCGGGAAATTGGAAAGATTCGGTAGAATGTGACAACTCAATCTGCCAGTTGTATAGATTTTACATTGTTAATGTTTTCTAAAACGAGTATCTAACTTTGCTGCTACTTTTCTTTTTCTCTTCTGCTCCTGTATGTTTAGAGAACGATAAATCGCGATGAGCTCCTCAAGCAAGCGGAGTCAGTAATGCAGGACCTGGGGAGTTCCAGAGCCATGCTGGAGATACAGTACGAGAATGAGGTATGTGTGATCAACACTTAACCCCTTACACCCCGAAGGCATTTTTAAGGATTTCTTGCTTAAATGACAAACCCAAAAGTAAGAGCTCACAACTAAAAAAAAATAATTAGCAAAGAGGGTCAACCAAGCATGGTATCGATTTTATAGAAAACCATTCAAAATGTGAAGAAATTATATTTAAGACTCTCATGATACAACACTGCTGACAAAACATGAGCGCTAATACACTTTTCAGTTATTATTCATGTCTGACATTATACCTTTTATACAGTAAGGATGGATGGTCATCAAATTAACTTTGGTGGTGTTCTCCAACATGTCAACTATACCAGGAAGAAAAAAATTGTTTATAGGACAAAGCAATCAAAAGTTATAGCATTTTGGAACCATGGAGGCCAAGGTGGGCTTTTATTTATAAAAGTGTCCAAAAACCTCTCCAAACAATGATTTGGGTGTTTTATTGAACAATAAAACATAATAACTGAAAACTATGAATGCAAAAATGTATAAAAAAAAAAAAAAATCTATAAAAATACTTATATCAACTAAGTGCCTGACAAGATTCAACACTCATTCCATCACTCCAAAAAATGTGCGTCAAGCGTCCTCTTGTGCGCAGTCTGTGTATGTGCGCTCTTGTTCTGCTGACCGACATGGGACATGTGCCTGTTTCCAAATATGGAGTCTTAACACTCTCTAGACATCCAATAACGACAATCTAACATGACGCGAAGGATCATGTTTCAGTGAATCCATCTCAGAGAAACTGTCTTTATAATGACGCCATTATCGATAGCCACCATAGCTGTCATGACACACTTTGAGAAATATTTCAGGATGTATATCTTATTACATTGAGTGTTGGCTTGTTTGATTCACAATCATCTGCTGTAAATTGTGATATGCCATTTTCTACATCATGTTTATTTTTTTATGAGATATTAAACCAAAATTTGATGATAATTCAGTTTTCTCTGTTTATCATACATCTAATACTCACTGTTGGTTGGTCTCTGAGTCATAATCTACTAACACATGGCTGTTTGATCATTTTAATCTTTTTACTGGTTCTAAATATTTATAACAGATTGTTGTGATTGCAAATTATGAAAATGGAAAAGTTCTACTTTGTCAGGAAACTTAAAAGCAGTATTTTAGAATTGGTCAGATTAGCTATATTGGAAAGATTAGAGTCTAACCTTTAAAACGACGCTATTTTGTGCAAATCAAGCAACTTGTTGTTGGGTAATACCATTTTTATTTCGCGATCAGCACCCCCTAGATGGCCCGGTATCTGGCCGCTCCGAGTTTAAGAGGTTAAAAATCCATTAATACCTTATTATCTCTCCAGATAATTAAGCGACTGAAAGCCGTTCATTATTGTGTTTTGGCATTTTGAGGCGACGTGAGTAACTACAGGTGTGTGCGATGCAACAAATTTGTGTGAGCATGCACACAATGCTAAGGCTAATTGTGATCCAATTAACATGTATACATGCTGGACGAAGCTGAGTTGCAATCGCATTATCTATGTCTGTTAGTTGAATTTAGCAAAAATCGGACTGGTACAATCTCAGTCAGACTAAAATGTTTATATGACATTTTAAAATGACAGATTACTGTTAGTCCAACTCAAATCGAACTTGAGTGACTTGACGACCTGGCGATTTAATCACAGCGAGTATAAACATACCTTCACCCGGGGGCCTGAGTAGCTCAGTGAGTATTAATGCTGACTACCACCCCTGGAGTCACGAGTTCGAATCCAGGTCATGCTGAGTGACTCCAGCCAGGTCTCCTAAGCAACCAAATTGGCCCGGTTGCTAAGGAGGGTAGACTCCTGGGGACACAATTAGTGGTTCTCGCTCTCAATGGGGCGTGTGGTAAGTTGTGCGTGGATCACAGAGAGTAGCATGAGCCTCCACATGCTGCGAGTCTCCATGGTATCATGCACAACGAGCCACGTGATAAGATGCGCGGATTGACTGTCTCAGAAGCAGAGGCAACTGAGACTTGTCCTCTGCCACCCGGATTGAGGTGAGTAACCACGCCACCACGAGGACCTACTAAGTAGTGGGAATTGGGCATTCCAGAAAAGGGGATTTAAAAAAAAAAAAAAAAAACACTTTCATCCTGCCAGCCCAATTCTGAACTAAAAATTACAATACCATTCCAAACCATACACACATGAACATTGTTTTCAATTTGTTTAAACTGGATTGGTTTCAGACTGATATGTCAGATGGGAATTCAAGTAGGTGTGTTTTGTCATTGAAAAAAAAAAAAAGCAACCTATGTTCAACATCATAAAAAGTGCACTGCAGTGTCAAGATATGGATGCAGAAAACATAATTATTAGGGCTGTCGATTTAATGCATTCATTTAGTGCAATTAATTATATTAAAACTAACCCATAAAAAAAAAAAAAAAAAAAAAAAAAATAAGCAATTAATTATGCCTCCAGATCTGCATGCAAATTCTGTAAATAAAAGTTTTTTTTTGCCCACTATTGGAGCATTTCAAGCTTGAAGTACATGTAACTTTGTGTTTTTACAAGCCGTTTCAGCAGAACACAGTCAGCGCCTCAACAAACCTCACTACGCAGCCACAGAATGAGAGCCGGTCACAAATTACATGTTCTTGACAGCTGGGCAAACCACAACAGAATGCAGGGATCTTGAGACACGATTTTTAAAGTTTCAACTACTTTCAACTTGACAAAGTGTCATAAAAGCATGGTTTTTAGAACACTGAAAAGTAGTGAGATGCTCTTAAAGCATCCGTCTGATGTACATGTAGGGTACATAGACTGATACTTAGAAATAGCATAGACGTTACACAAGAACAGAAATTGAGAATGATAAACCCAATTTCAAAATGGATTGCTTTCTAATGTAGAGTTGTTCAATGATAAAGGAATTAAACAAACAATATATTGACTTTTAAAGACTTTTAGCGTTATCTAATCAATGCTTGTCTGCTACAATAATGCTATATATTTCAATCTGAATATCTGCATTATATTTATTATAGGCCCTATATTTATTTTTGTATTTAATTACCTTTGTTTGGGGGCCTGTTTCAGCGAAATCAGGTAATGCTATTAATTGTGATTAATTAGATTAATCAGCATGTAATGTTATTAATTTGCAAGTGACAGACCTCATTATTATATTACACTCATTACTATAATGACAACCAATGATATACCATAAACTGACATTAGTGACCCTTATGTTCTTCTCTATCAGTCTTATTTTATCTCTGATGTTTTTCTTCTCTGTGTCTCAGGTGGGAACAGGTCTCGGCCCTACGCAAGAGTTTTATGCTCTGGTTTCTCAGGAGTTACAGAGGGCTGACTTGGGTCTTTGGAGAGGAGAGGAAGTTGCTCTGTCCAACCCTAAAGGTAAAACTGGCCAAGACACTGCTGTGAAACATTTGTCTAAATCACTGAGTGTTGCCCACTAGTATTCTACCATTGTTGACTCTCTCTTACTGTCAACTCTCACTCTTTCTGTGTCTGAACAGGCAGTCAGGAGGGTACCAAGTATATGTTCAGCTCCAGGGGTTTGTTTGCAGTACCTTTTGGACGAACTACCAAGCCAGCTCACATCGCCAAGATCAAAATGAAGTTCCGTTTTCTTGGCAAGCTCATGGCTAAAGCAATCATGGACTTCAGATTGGTATGTGCGCTCATTTATACGAATAAATGCATTTTTTGTTCATGCAAACCTTTCCCAACACTATAGATACTATATGTCCCTTATTTCACATTGTAGCTAGTTATGTTAACACTGCAGTATGTTGTTGTCTCTAGTTGGACTTGCCTCTAGGTTTGCCTTTCTATAAGTGGATGCTGAGGCATGAGACGTCCATCAGCTCTCATGACCTGGTCAACATTGATCCAGGTGTCGCCAAATCCATTCAGCACCTTGAAGACATCATCCGCCAGAAGAAGAGAATAGAGGAGGACAGATCGCATGTGAGTACTTCTTACACCTAAGCCATTTAGACACATTTAGAGAGAACATTTAACATTAACCATCACTGAGTGATGAAAATCGATTTTATCACACTTTGAAACAGGGTGTATTTTAATGTTTATGGACTGGCCCCATTCACTTCCATTGTAAGTGCCTTACTGTAACTGCGATTTTTATTTATTTATTTTTTATTATTATTAACAAGCAATAAGTTATTTTTGCGATAATCAACACTGTCACAAATAAACTTGTATTGAAGCTGGCACATGCTTTTAAAGGGAACTTTTGCCTAAGCTAAATCTGGAGCTCGTTTCTTGCAACCCTGTTACCCATCCTTATATATTTGTGTTTAATTAGAACCTTTAATCTAGAATTTCATAAATGTCTATTTCATTTTTGTGTAGATGTAATGTTTATTACTTAAATTATAATATTTTGTTTGTCCTCCTGAGGAAGACGAACAACAATTCCTGAAGGTTAAGCACCTCCTTTCACTGATACTTTGTTGAGAAAGAAAACCAATTTGATTTCATTTCAGAGTTTCTAGCTCTATTTTTTTTTAGCCTTTATTAAAACATCTCAGTGTGTTTGTCAGACACGAGAGACCCTGCAGCAGGCCTTGGAGAGTCTCAACATGAACGGCTGCTCAGTGGAAGATCTGGGGCTAGACTTTACTCTGCCTGGATTCCCCAACATCGAGTTGAAGAAAGGTGGCAAAGACGTGCCGGTCACCATTCACAACCTGGAGGATTACCTCAGAGTATGACATCTTAATAACCTTACACATTTTGCTCTATATAACTTTGTGTTTTTATATTCTGAATTAGTGTTGTCACAGTATAAATATTTCAGTAGTCGGTACCGATACCAGTGACATTTCACAGTTCTTGATACCAAATTCGATACCATGGAAAAAATTGCTAATATGATAATATGCTATTGAACACACTCCTTTAGCCTATTTAAAGTTACATTTTAATGTAAATAATAAATTAAAAGATATGCATGTTTCCTCAAGTGTTTCTAACACTTGTTTGTTTTTAAGCAGGGCCCTACTGAAATCTTTTTTTATTTTTTCCCCAAATCCTTTTTTTTCTTTTATTATTTTTCCAGAATTCCATGTTGTAAAGTTTAATTTCATTTCATTATCAAAATGATGTCTAATCAAAAAAAAAAAAAATTCCTTAAACTTTTAAAAACTTTTAACAAGTAAAAAATGGAACAATTACTTATCAACATACCACTGCATTTTTTAACAAACTTTTATTCAGTACAAAAGCACTCTTGGTTGTGATATATTGCTTGTATTATTATTACAATCATTATTCATTAATAATTATGTATTATCATGATAATAATATTTCTACAGTGAGGATTACATTTTACTATACAGTTATAATACATTTCTGTTGCAATTTCTTACATTTCAGGCATTTAGCTTTTATTATGAATCGTGCTTTTATTTTGACGTGTGTTTTTGACGGAAGTTTAACCTCTTCAGATAAACAGTTGGCTACATGGTCCACTGTGATCGTTAAAGCGCAAATGCTGTTATTTAATTATATAAAAATAAAGCTTCAGAGTGGATTACTGCTCTGCTCTGTCATCTCTCATTCAATGCGAATGATTCTCATAGTCTGTGGAGTTTCCAGTGTATGAGTGTTCTGCTTCACACATTCATTTAAAGCTCATGCAGCTCATACAGACTAAGATTGCAGCATTTCGCAGTTTAATAATCACACTAGGACAAAATACTTAATTTTCAGTGTAAAAGGAGTAACCGAGCACATGCTCAAATAAACGTGTGAACATTTGAAAGCAGTCGTGTGTCAGTAAGACAGTGTGTGGGTACCGAATTAAGTCAGTACTCGGTACTACCGGAACTGTAGAATCACTGGTATCGTTACATCTTTTTTATTTTAGTACAGACTTGGTACCAAAATACCGGTACTTTGACAACAACATTCTGAATAAAGCATTTTTAACTCTGTCTCCTCTTGCTCTGTCTGTCTGTGCAGTTGGTGGTGTACTGGACGCTCAATGAGGGGGTGTCCCGGCAGTTTGAGTCGTTTAGGGAAGGATTTGAGTCTGTCTTCCCTCTGCATCACCTGCAGTACTTCTATCCTGAAGAGGTGAGTGCTTCCACTCCATCCATTCACTCTTAGTGGTATTTACTCAGCATCAAGCGTCACTATTACTATTGCTGATACTTGAAATTACCTAGAAACTACTCCAAACAGCTTAGCAGGAACTGGGAAAGTTGTCAGGCCAACTCTAACATTGTAGCTGTGAGTTTTGCACAAGCAAGCAGCACTATCTAGTATTTTTGTTTTATTTTTTGTATTTACTACACTTCCTCTTCTGCACAGTTGGATCAGTTGTTATGTGGCAGTAAGTCAGAGTCCTGGGATGTGAAGACATTGATGGAGTGCTGCAGACCTGATCACGGCTACACACATGACAGGTATTTATGCATGCCTACATACAGTGACAAGAAAAGTATTTGAACCCTTTAGTATTGCCAAAATAAAAAGCACTCAAACATTTTGAGTTTGCTATTCTTAAGAAGCATGTACTGACCATGCCTAGCAAAAAAAAAAAAGAGAGATCTCAGAAGTCCTATGATCAAAAATTGCTGCTCTGCATAAAGCTGGAAAGGGTTGTAAAGTTATCTCGAAGAGTTTAGATATTCATCTGTCCACAGTTACACAAATTGTCTATAAATGGAGACGATTTAGAACTGTGGCTACTCTCCCTAGAAATGGCCGTCCTGCCAAGATTAATCAAAGGGCACACCGCAGAATGCTCAATGAGGTAAAAAAACAAAAACAAACAAAAAAAAACCTAGAGTGACAGCTAAAGACTTTAAGGAATCGTTGGAACTGGTTAACATCTCTGTTCATGAGTCTACTATACGGAAAACATTAAACAGGCATGGTGTTCATGGCAGGACACCACGTAGGAAGCAGTTGCTTTCCAACAAGAACATTACTACATGCCTGAAGTTTGCCAAAGGCCACCTTGACACTCCACAATGCTACTGGGAAAATGTTTTGTGGACCGATAAAACTTAAAGTTGAATTGTTTGGGAAGAAGACATAGCACTACATATGATGCAAAAAGGGCACTGAATACCAACATAAAAACATTATCCCAACATTGAAGTACGGTGGAGGCAGCATCATAATTTGTGTGCTTTGGGGCCTGGACCATTACCATCATCGAGGGAAAAATTAATTCCCAAGTTTATCAAAATATCCTACAGTATAATGTTAGGGTGGCTGTGATCCAGCTGAAGCTCAGTAGAAGTTGGGTGATGCAGCAGGACAATGACCCAAAACATCAAAGATCCACTACAGAATGGCTTCAAAAAAAGAAAATCCACCTTTTGGAGTGGCCCAGTCAGAGCCCAGACCTTAACCCAATAGAGATGCTGTGGAATAACCTCAAGAGGGCCGTTCACACCAGGCATCCTAAGAATATGGCTGAACCGAAGCAGTTCTCTAAGGTAGAAGGGTCCAAAATTCCTTCTGAACGTTGTGCAGGTTTAATCCGCAGCTACTGGAAATGCTTGGTTGAGGTTAATGCTGCCAAAGGAGGATCGACCAGTTATTAAATCCAAGGGTTCACTTACTTTTTCCACAGCATGTGAATGTTTAATGGTGTGTTCAATAAAGAAATGAAAGATTATAAGTGTTTGTGTGTTGTTAGCTTAAGCACAGTGTGTTTTTCAATACTTGTGATATCACATTTTATGACCAATTAATGCAGAAAACCAGCTAATTCCAAAGGGTTCACATACTTTTTCTTGCCAATGTACTATCACAACAGATATTTAATCACACAGCAGGTGTTTGAGTTATATTCCAGGCAGAATGAATGACAGAGATTTTGCTGTGTGTGTGTTTGTAGTCATGCAGTACGGTTCCTGTTTGAGGTGCTGAGCAGTTTTGATGCGGAGCAGCAAAGACTCTTCCTCCAGTTTGTCACAGGAAGCCCCAGACTTCCTGTTGGAGGTAAGAATCATATAATCATATAAAGCAGCATTTTCCAATCTTTTTTTGTCATATGTACCTCCAGACCCATAAGTAATTCTCCCTGATGCAGTACACCTTCATCAACACCAAACCAGACATTTTCTCCTTTTAACTCTTGTATCAAGTATGAAGTATCAGCCATGTGTGAAACCAATAATTTTTACAAATGTTAATGTTCGTCTGCTACAGGCCAGAGACAGCTTCATTACATATGTATGATTAAGCCAGTTAATCTTTAATTACCAGCCTGATCTCATGAAAATTACGTAAATGTGGCAACATTTCTGCAAAAATAACTTTTATCAGTTCCGAGATAAAACATCCTCTGTGTGGCAAAAATAAAAAGGGAGTCGAATGTTCTCCCAAACAAATGAGGTTTCTACAGTTATATCAGGTTTTAAATCTACAAAACCTACCTCCCTTCCCTAAACCTTAAACCTAAACCATAGTAGGGCTGAACATTTAATTGAAATAAAATCGAAATTGCCATATGACGCAGTGTGATAATCAAATCGCAAAGGTTTTAATTAAATAGTCTGCATGCGCTGCTTGCTGTGCTTACTAATGATGTTTTGGAAAAAATCATGTGATGTGGTGTTCGAAGCTTCATTTGGCTGAAAACCACGTGACTGCTTCGGTATCAGATTCAAAAGAAGCGCAAATCCCAGTACAAGTTTGAACCAATACATTTCCCATCACAAGTGCTTGCTGTATGTTCGCAGCGCAGTTCTCTGTAGTCTATAAAGTCCAAAGTATACTTCGGCTGTCAGCATTGTTGATCTGAACACGCAAAGTATGCGTGACACCAATGTCGTCATCACAGTCTGAGCGGACTGTCCATGTGCAGGCCAGATTTTCTTATCGTGCGGACAGTCCTGGTCGGTGCGCCAGTAGTTGACTCTTTTATAAAAAAAAAAAAAGAAGAAAAAAATATATATCACAAAGCAGTCTTAGTGCACATGCATCAAACACATTCATATTCGCTCACAGTCAGGAGAGCCCTTACAAAAATCCTAGAGTTCTGGAAAAGTAGCCACAAACTTGCGTTCGAATACTACTGTATTAGCATGGTGCTCCCAAGTAATGGTGCATGTCCAAAAAACATGGTTATGCCATGCTACTTTTTTTGTGTTTTCGTGTAGGCTAAGTGGTATTCTGATACTCTTTTGGTGGTTAAATGCCTTTACCTGCAGTGCCATTCAAGCTGTACACGTGTTGAACTTAATAAAGACCTTCTTCATCACTGGCAAACGGTAGGACGCATTTGCAGGTTTTGTTACCATTGATTGTAGATCCACTGCAAACAGTGTTATCTTTATTTTCCGTGTTTTCAAATATTCCGTGAGCGTGTTGGCAAGTGAGAGCGTGCACCAAATGATTCAGCAGCATGCGCATGAGCTTTTTGAGTCATTCAGATTGAATCGTGAACCAATTCAGATCACTTTGCTATAACATTTGAGGGTTGGGAGGGTTACTTTTGAAATGTATTCCACTACAGATTACAGAATACATGCTGTAAAGTGTCATTTGTAACATAGTTTGTTAGATTACTCAAGGTCAGTAACGTATTCTAAATACTTTGGATTTCTTCTTCAGCACTGGCAGATTTTTTAAAATTGATTTAAAAATTATACCTGGGAAAAAAATAAAAATACTGTAAGACAAAATACACTTATATTAAAAATAGTTTATCTGAAAAAAAACATGTTGTTCAGTGTTGCTTATAAAACACTGTAAATGTTTCTTGTTTTAAGGATTTTTAGATAGTTAGGAAAAAATACAGAAATTCACATCAAAAATACCATTTTTTGCAGTACATCTTTGCCCGAATTTTAATAATCTTACTAGAAAAGAAATATCATCTAATGTGGATTTTCTTGATAGAAAAAAATATAATCGTGCCTGATAACAGGTGCACGTAAAAGGGCTAGAAATAGAATATTAGCTTAGCATAAATCTAAATGTTCACATGACAATTTACACACGACA
This sequence comes from Myxocyprinus asiaticus, assembly GCF_019703515.2. Classification (NCBI taxonomy): domain Eukaryota; kingdom Metazoa; phylum Chordata; class Actinopteri; order Cypriniformes; family Catostomidae; genus Myxocyprinus; species Myxocyprinus asiaticus. Next base: position 39,126,670 of record NC_059361.1, on the reverse strand, counting down.
TGGTTAACTATTTCTGCTGCTCCAAACTTCAAAACTTCACAGAGTGTACACAACAACAACATCTTCTGATCGTATGGCATCATATTCACCTTTTCATTCATAACAGTTTGAAAACGCCCTCTTTCTGCTGGTATGAATGTAAGTAATGCATCATAAAAAAAAGTGTTTAATGGCTGTTCAAACACTCATCGGATCGCATCATTTATATGGATGTATTCATTTCCAAAAAAGCAGGCTAATAATGTAATTTTATGAAACAAATGACAATAAAATGCAAAGTAATCTCTTCAGTAATCAAAATAATTTTTTGAATGTAACTGTATTCTAATTACCAATGATTTAAATTGTATCTGTAGTGGAATACAGTTACTTATATTTTGCATTTTAAATACGTAATCCTGTTACATGTATTCCGTTACTCCCCAACCTTGCGTTGTAAAGAACCGACTCAGATGAGCGATTCATTTGTGAGTCGGATATCTTATGTTCTGATTGAAAAACTGGCGACAGTAAACACCGGTGTGATGTATGATGTAGCGGTGTAGCTTTTGTCAAAGCTACACACTACCTAATCAAAAATATAGCTTCTCTACTAAAAAGCTACTTGATTTAAAAACTAGCAAAGCTACCACCTCGCTACTCAGAAATGTAGTTAAGCGAAGCTACTGCCCATCACTGACCGGTAGTGGTGAACCTGCAGCAAACCTTTGGCATCAATTGACAATTTGTAGCAAGTTTGCCATGAGCTCTCGATTTTGTAAGGAAGTATACTTTGAAAGGCTGAGCGCTCCACCATGTGCGAGACGATCCAGGAATACAGAAAAACAAAGTATACCTGAGCCTTTACACATAATCAAAGCACACGTGAGGCTAATGAGCTGAGTGCGTTTAATTTGTGCAATTCCAAATATGCTTGGCAGCTAAAAGTTTCTATCCAAATGCAACTTGATCATGCTCGAACAAGCTTGTAAATGCAGTTGATTATGTAATGTATCACCTTACAAGTCATGCGTTATAGTAACAGTGTTAAGATGTCATAAGATAGCATTGTGTGAGGAACAGGGTGACAAGTGTTCAAATAAAATCTATACACAAGTGCAATAGTGTGTGAAATTCTTGGGTGCAGTTCCGAGTAACATAGCAGTCATGATAGTGATGAGACATATACCAATTTACAATAAACATCAGATTTACACATCACAATTTAAAATCTAATATACACATAATTACACACAACACAATATACAAATAATAACATACAATGTACAGTATACAATACACACAATATAGAATACACATTATACAAAAAAAAATTGTGTATATATAGTATATATAAAATGTACAGTAGGTTGTATTGTACTGTATTGACATTCAGGCTGTCGGTTGATAGTCAGTTGCCAGTGTGTTGAGAGAATGTAATTTATGACAGTCCAGTGTGAGATAACAAGATTAATAAAGTGCAGTGCTGATGTATATTGATCATGAGAGATCAAGAGTTCAAAAGTCTGATTGCTTGGGGGAAGAAGCTGTCATGGAGTCATGGAGTTTCACATCAAGCTTGGAGGGCACTATGGTGTTGAATGTTGAGCTGTAGTCTACAAACAGCATTCTCAGTTTTCCTATTTTCCAGGTGGGAGAAAGCAGTGTGTATTGTACAATGGCATCATCATTGGTGCGGTTGTTGCGGTAAGCAAACTGCAATGGGTCCAGTGAGGGAGGCAGCACAGAACAAATGTAATCTCTGATTAGTCTCTCAAAGCATTTGCTGATGATGGGGGTCAGAGCAACAGGACGCCAGTCATTTAAGCAATTATTGCTTTTGGATTGCTTTGGTACAGGCACAATGGTGGACGTTTTGAAGTATGTGGGGACCACAGACAAGGAAAGGGAAAGGTTGAAAATGTCCGTAAAAACACCAGCCAGATGGTCCACGCATGCTCTGATGACGCTGCCTGGAATGCCGTCTGGACCCGCGGCTTTACAGATATTCACCCGTCGGAAGGATCGGGTTACATCCACTACAGAGACGGAGAGTGAACTAACCTCTGTAGCTTCGGCCGTGAGAGCTCTCTCCACGAGGCAGTGTTATTTCCCTCGAAACGAGCATAAAAAGTATTTAGCTCATCCGGGAGAGAGGCAGCGGTGTTCACGGCGGAGTTTTTATTCCCTTTAAAATCCGTGATGATATTAATTCCCTGCCACATGCTTCTAGAGTTGGTGGTGTTAAACTGTCCTTCAATCTTGTTCCTGTACTGGTGTTTTGCTGCTCTGATAGTTTTGTGGAGTGCATAACTGGCTTGTTTATGCTCGGAATCCCGGAATTAAAAGCGGAGGTCCGCGCATCAAGTGCCACGCAAACATCGCTATTAATCCAAGGTTTCTGGTTGGGGTAGATCCGTATTGTTTTGGTCGGAACAACATCCTCTATGCACTTTCTGATGAAACACGTTACGCTATCAGCGTAAAGCTCAATGTTGTCATCAGAGGCAAACCGGAACATCTCCCAGTCCGTGTGATCAAAACAGTCTTGTAGCGTAGAATCTGATTGGTCCGACCAGCACTGGATCGTTCTGAGGGTGGGTGCTTCCTGTTTCAGATTCTGCCAGTAAGCGAGCAGAAGCAGAATGGAAGAGTGGTCCGATTTGCCAAATGGTGGGCAGGGGAGGGATTTGTAGCCATCCCGGAAGGGAGAGTAGCAATGGTCCAAAACCCGGTCCCCTCGTGTGTTGAAACTGATGTGTTGGTAGTATTTCGGTGCTATTGACTTGAAGTTGGCTTTGTTAAAGTCCCTGGTCACAATGAACGCGGCCTCAGGGTGCGCAGTTTCCTGTTTGCTTATACTCCCATACAGTTCCTTGAGTGCCTGGTCTGTGTCGGCTTGTGGCGGGATGTACACAGCAGTGATAATGACCGCTGTGAATTCCCTCGGTAGCCAGAATGGTCGACACAGAAGCATGAGAAATTCCAGATCAGGAGAGCAGAAAGACTTGATAGAATGTATGTTCCTCTGATCACACCAGGATTTGTTGATCATAAAACATACACCACCACCTCTGCTTTTACCTGAGAGGTCTTTCGCTCTGTCCGCTCGGTGCACGGAGAACCCCGTGGGTTCAATGGCTGAGTCTGGAATCTCCGTAGACATCCAAGTTTTGCAGAGCTTGTTGTCGTGAACTAATAATGTGCTGTTTTACTTTTAATTCTGCTTTTCTTTGATTTGTACGAAAGTGAATAAAAGTCATTGTTATTATAGTGCCTCTAGGAAACTGTCATGATACATACAACGAGCCATGTAAACATCATTTTGCAAAACTGTAGATACAGTAATGTATATCTTCTCTTCCTTTCAGGATTCAGGAGTTTAAACCCTCCTCTCACCATCGTTCGGAAGACGTTTGAGTCGACGGAGAACCCGGATGACTTCCTTCCATCGGTGATGACATGTGTGAATTACCTGAAGCTGCCGGATTACTCCAGCATCGAGACCATGCGCGAGAAACTGTTGATTGCTGCGCGCGAGGGCCAGCAGTCTTTCCATCTGTCTTGATCTCACCTGCACCCTCTCACTCAACAAATGGCCTTCAATCAGCTCACCACAGAACCACACAAATCCTGACTTCTTCCTTTAGAGTTTCTTTTCATCTTTCATTTTGCCCCTTTTTCTTTTTTTCAAACACCAACATTGAGATGAAATATGTACAGCCTACTTGTTTAAAGAAAAGCAGCTTGCAGAAACAAACGATAGAACATAAGAGACTTGCTTTTGACTGAAAGGGTGTTATGCGACTCATCAGATTTAAAAAAGAAAAAAAAAATTTTTTTTTAAGAAACATTCAAAAAAACACTTGAGAGCAGATTATAAAAATATATCAGTAGTTGAGAGATGTTCAAGTTGGAAAAAAAAAAGGGGTGGGGGGGGGGGGCTTGGGTGACATTTTAAAACTTGCCGTCTGATGTATCAAGAAAAAAAAGGGATGTTTATATTCTCTCCTGGTGAATGACATCTTCACTGTGTTCCTGTTGGGGAAAGGGCATCCATCAAGCAGGCAAGGGTTCCAATAGCTCCAAAGATCATTTGTACAGACAAACATTTGCAGATTTTGCTTATTCGACATGTTTGATAGAATAGCTGTGTGCTCTCCTGCCCAGTTTCCCCTTTGATCTGTGTTATACCCCCCTAGTATTGTTGCATTTTGGTTCCACTTCATTTAATCTCTCTCTCCTCTCGTGTCAGGTTTGTTTTTTTTTTTTTTTTTTGTTTTTTTTTTTTGGAAAGAATTTTTGAACATGTAAGAGAGTTCCAGTTGGTTGAATGCGGGTAGTGTTGGAAGTGTAGTATCTTTATTATAATATTATTATAATTAATATTATTGTTGTTTTGCTTTCTTTCTTTTTTTTAACCCAAGTTGAAATGGTGAAATATCTGGCCGGCATTTCATATCGAGTGTCTGCTCCATGTTGAAAAGATGCATCCATTGCATTGGATAAAATAGACTCCTATATGGTTATAGTAGTGTGCCTCTGCTGGACTCTTGGGGACTTGAGGTCTTATTGGCAAGCCTGCTGAAGCTGTTTGGCTGGTGAAGTCGGGCTTTTATCCCATAAAGTAGCTGAGCACAAGGAATTCATTTAAAAGAATTTGCTGGTCTTATTTTATGGTTTCGTGACCAGATTGCATTTCAAAAGAAAGAAAAAAAAAAAGGTTCCTTAAATAAGATAAAGTTTATATGCAGTTTTCACACCCGGTTTGAGGTGGGATTGTCTGCTTATTTTTTGTTTTATTTTCTATTGTTTCTTTTTTTTCCTCTTGTAGTTTATTTTTGCACTGCTGGCTTGGAACAAACCGTGGTGTGCACTGCAGTCTGTGACCAGGAGGAGGCGCCACTGTGTGCTCTCCTGTCCTTATTGTTCATGTGCTGGTTTCTAAGATCTGCAATAATTTACTGCATCAGGTTCATGTTTTTACCTGAACATAAATAAAGTAATTGTTTGACTCAGTCTGTCCTCTTCCTTACCCAGCAGCAGTTAACACTTCCTATATGGAATTAAAATTGCCTTTGGTGAATAAAAATCAGGTTTTGGATTTAGGATCTTCTACATAATGCATGGTTAAAATTCTAATATAAGAATAATAGTCTGACCTTTTGCTGATTTGAGTACAAATGGGAATGTTAGGCAGAATGACCGTCTCAATCACCATTTACCAACATTCTGCCGAATTTCTCCTTTTGTGTTCCACGGAAGAAGGTCATACAGTTTTGGAACAACACAAGGGTGAGTATGTGATGACACAAAAGTAACAACTAAAAATCAATTGCACGGGTCTAATCCAATGACATCAAGTTTCAGAAGGAAGATTAAAAGATTATACTAATTTAGAACAACTTTAAGTACAGCAACTGAAACATGCAGGGTACAGGCCTATAAAAAATAAACCTTGTCGAAGTAGTCTTTTTCAGGAACCATTTCAGAACATCATAAATTTACATTTAATATTTTTATTCTTCATAATTATTTTAAACATTTGAAAACTGCAGTGTACTGAAGTACACAGTGTCAGCTGATGCTTTTTATCTTATTGACACCAAAAACAGCACCCTCTAGTGGCTGAAAAGAAAATCCAGCGGCGTTGCCCCATAGATCTAAGTAGGTGTAGCTTCAGGCCTGAGATCTTTAAAACAGGGCGGGGTAACTCCAAAAGGGGGTTAAATATTGTAATTTAAATGTTGCTTGCAAAGAATGTTATTTTGCCGGACTAACCACCAACTGAACCATGACCCCTTGGATAGTTTGTACTGTATATGATGCAGCGTTTGCTTTAATTCTGAGGTTGATCACAATCTGAACAGAAATGTATAACACTTAATATTAATGTTCCTCTTTTTTAAGGGCTTATAAAGGGGTTAATGACTAATAAGTAATTTACAAATGCATTATAAATCATTGATAATGCAATTATAAAAACATTAAAAAGGGTGACTTATGCAGTGTTTGCCAAATAGTTAGTATTTTAACTAACATGTTATAAATGCTTAACTACACTTATTCAAATATAAATCAAAAACATGCCCTAATTCATGATTTATGTAACAATGCAACAAAATAGACTATTATAGTGAGTTTAAAAGGATGTATAATGACATTTTGCTACAGTCTGCTGTGTTTATATTCATTGCTGTAATGTCTTGACTCACTTGTGTTGTCACTTGTCAAATGAAAGGTGTTACTCTGAGTGCTGTCCCAAGTCCTCTGCAAAAACACTTTTCAGGCCTTCATGCTCATTCACAGCATATATTAAATAATAAAACATGATGTCCATTAAACCATACTGAACTTTATGTACATAGGTTTCTAATGTTGGCAACTCCTTAAATGCTTCATGTGTGTCCACTTTACATTAAGATACATTTTCATAGGGGAGTCACGTGACGTCATGCGAGGTTCGGACGCGTGAACTGCGAGCTATGCGCACTTTGCTCATTTTAATGCTTTTTGTGTCATAAACCGGTGAGATTCGGTACACCCTGTTCCATAACTCTTCTATGAAGACAATATGTCAAAGAATTCAAAATCCTCGGGCTCTGGAGACATTAAAATACACTTACGTGCTCAAGCTGAAGCCCCTGATCAGGCCGCAAGCCCGGGACTCAATTTGGCCAGTGAGGTGAAAGAGATTCAACGTCAACTGTTGAACAAGTGGGCAATGTTGACAAAGGTCATTGCTGACTTGGAGGATCTTGCTGTAATATGTCGATCGATCACTGCCATGTAGATAAAATTCACTGAGTTGGTTACAAGAGTGTCGGATGTTGAGAAACGGACCGATTATCTTGAGTCATAAGAGAGGGAATTAGCTGCTAACCTGCTAGCGACCAAGGCAGACTTGGAGTGCATCTGGGAAAAGTTGGAAGACCTTGAGAATAGTAACTGGTGAAAAAACATCCGAATTGTTGGAATTCCTGAAGACGAAGAAAGCCGAGATATGGTGAAATTCCTAGGTGAGCTCTTCCCGAGTCTGCTCGACATAACAGGCCATAAGCTGGAAATCGAGCGAGCTCGGAGATCCGCGGAGAGAGACAGGCCCCGATCAATTCTGGCCAAATTTTTGAGATCATCCGATAAAGATCTCGTGTTACGCAAGTGAGGAGTAAAGGAAAGCTTTCTTGGAAGAATCACAGCATTTTCTTGTTCCCAGACTTTGCGAATTCGACATGAGAGAAATGTGGTCGATTCAAGGAATGCAAGAAACTCTTACATCAACGGAAGGTCTCTTTTGCACTGATGTTCCCGGCCAAATTGAGAATAGATACTAAGGATGGCCACAAAATATTTACATGCCCACAGCAAGCAATGTCCTTCATAAAGTCAATGGAATGAGTAAGTCGATGTGTGACGTTCTCGATGCAGCTGAGTGGGCCTGACTCACTGAACATTCACTTGACTGCCCAAGGAAACTGGGCACCTTTTTGTTTCTTTTTGTGCTGGTTCCGCCTAGCAGCTGGAGTTTGTTTTGTGAAATAACATTCCTTTGGGACAGTTTGTGGATGAATCTGTATGTTCTTATGTAAGTCACACATCGACTTACTCATTCCATTGACTTTATGAAGGACATTGCTTGCTGTGGGCATGTAAATATTTTGTGGCCATCCTTAGTATCTATTCTCAATTTGGCCTGGAACATCAGTGCAAAAGTGACCTTCCGTTGATGTAAGAGTTTCTTGCATTCCGTGCTTATGCCTCCTATTATCATTAGAGTGATTAGGCCATTTGTTACACTCATGTAACAGCCGAATGGACTGGCTCACGGAACATTCGTATGACTGCCTGAAGAAACTGAATGTTTTTTTTTTTTTTGTTTTTTTTGCTGGTTCCGCTAGCGGCTGGAGCTAGTTTTGTGGAGGAACACACCTTCGGGACAGTTATGTGGATGAATCTACACGTTCTTTGTGCTTATTCCGACCTATTGGCTGGATTTTGTTTTATAGATTATTTTCTGTTGTGTAAGTCTGTCTCACAAAATTTGTATAGAAGAACGGGACTTGAGCAATCCGAAAGTTGTCGCAAAGTTGTCGCGGGGACTCTCGTAGGCGTACATGGACTGTTTGAATTTAGAGGGATGGACGCCGGTTGGCGCTGTCATGCGCGGGGTTAATGCGCACGTTTTTCTTTTTCTTTTTTTTTCTGGGGGATGTTCGGGAGTTGATTGTTGCACCAATATTGGAATGTGGTCTTTTTTATTTTTGACACACAATCTATTTTTTTCTAATATGTCAAAAGGTCAAACGTTAATATGAGCAGATTGTTTCTCTCCACATGGAATGTGAATGGGTTGGGGCACCCCATAAAAAGATGGAAGGTTATTTCTTTTCTTAAATGTAAGAAATATGATATAGTGTTTCTTCAAGAAATGCATCTTTCCCCGCAGGAAGCTGAAAAATTTGGGAAGATATGGGGTGGACATGTTTTCTTTAGTGCTGGCTCAAGTAAGAGCAGGGGAGTCATTACAATGATAAGTAAGCATCTACAGTTCGTTGTTTCAAACAGAGTAAAGATAAATTAGGAAGAGTCATTATTGTTTTAGCAGAAATTCAGGGGCAAAGGTTGATTTTGGCTAATATTTATGCACCTAACACTGATGATCAGGGCTTTTTTATAGATCTTGAAGGGAGGTTGCAAACCACTGGCACTCCTCATGACCTAATATTGGGAGGAGACTTTAATCTTTTAGTGGACTAAGTCCTTGATCATAATGAAGCAAAAGTGTGTAAGCCCCCTAGAGCAACACTGACATGTCACAGGATGTGTACAAATCTTGGTCTTACAGATATTTGGCGACTTTTGAACCCATCCGGTAGGGACTATACATTTTTTTCATCAGTCCATAAGATTTATTCTAGAATAGATTTTTTTTTTTTTTATATCCAAATCCCTCATTTCATCTGTTGTTGATTGCTCAATTGGAAATATCTTAGTCTCAGATCACGCCCTGGTGAGTTTAGAGATGTTGCCACATACATAGAAAAAGAAAGTTGGCAATTTAATGCATCCCTTTTGCAAAATCCTGAATTTCAACAAATGTTAAAGGCCGAAATCTATGTTTATATGGAGACCAACTGGTCCTCTGTGGGCGTGGCTTGGGAGGCACTTAAGGCGGTTCATAGGGGTCGGATCATACAGTATGCCTCATTCATCAATAAATCCAAAGCACGAGAACTCGTGGATTTGGAAGGGAATATTAAAAGTTCCGAGGAAGAGCTGAAGCACCAAATGTCGTCTGATGGCCTCAGAGAATTGACCCGATTGAAATATAGATATAACACTATTTTGTCACAGAAGGTGGAGTTTTGGCTATTCAGGGCAAGACAGTCATACTTTGAGTTGGGGGACAAAGCAGGAAAACCTCTGGCTAGATATATAAAGCAGAGAGAGTCTTTTTCTACCATTCCCTCAGTGAAAACTGCTAGTCATTGATATTAATAATTCTTTTAAAGAATTCTATCTTGTTCTTTATAGTTCCACGTCTTCGTCTACTGATGAAGATATTAGAAACTTTGTGGATTAGATCTCCCTAAACTGACGATAGAGCAAAAAAATTCTCTTGATTCCGAGATAACATTGGAGGAGCTTGGCGAGGTAATTAAGGCCTTGCCTACAGGCAAGGCTCCAGACGGCTTTGCCGCTGAATTTTTTAGATCTTATGCTACATAACTTGCTCCACTTTTGCTAGAAGTTTATGCAGAATCATTAAAGAATGGAAAGCTTCCGCCAACCATGACAGAAGCCCGGATCAGTCTGATTCTTAAAAAAGAAAAAGATCCAAGCGAGTGTAGGAGTTACCTTCCAATTTCCCTGATCCAGCTAGACATTAAAATATTGTCCAAAATTTGGCTAACCGATTAAGTTATGACATCTCTTATACATATAGATCAGGTGGGGTTTATTCGGGGCCACAGCTCTTCTTATAACATTAGGCGTTTCATCAATATCATGTGGTCAGTGGCAAATGATCAGACTCCGGTCGCTGCCAACTCACTTGATGCCAAAAAGGTGTTTGATATGGTAGAATGGGATAATCTTTTTAAGATTTTGGAAATATACGGGTTCGAGAGTACGTTTATTGGATGGATTAAATTACTTTATAGACACCCGGTAGCGGCGGTACAAACAAATGGATTAATTTCAGATTATTTTACTCTGGATAGGGGCATCCGGCAGTGTTGCCCTCTTTCCCCATTATTGTTCTCTCTTGCCCTGGAAACATTAGCAGCTGTGATAAGAAAGGAGGATGATTTTCCAGGGTGGTCGCGGGAGGTATGGCACATAATTGTTAAAAGTTGATTCTGTGTATTCTTGTGTTGTTTGTTTAAATTTGTATTTGGAATCAATAAAAAATTGTTAATTAAAAAAAAAAACAGTGATAGTGTTTCACTAACTGGGCCCTGGTCAGGAAGCAGACAAACTGGCTGATCTGCTAGCTGCCTTGAGACATCACACAGGTCACATAAACTAAAACACATAGGGACTGTATCACCTAGAAATCATATAGAGACTGTGTCTCTTCCCTGAACTACCAAACACAACCCACATTAAATCATTTAGAAAAAATCTGATCTGAAACTTAAAAAAAAATAAAAATTTAAAATAAACATCATATGAAAGTAGTGCTACTAAACATTAGATCTCTATTATTACAGATCATAGTTTAGATTCGCTCTGTTTGACTGAAACTTGGCTTAAACCAGATTAATATATTAGTTGAAATGAGTCTATTCCCCAAGGTTATTGTTATAAACATGAACCTCGCCTAAAAGGTCAAGGAGGAAGTTTTGCTACAATTTACAGTGATGTTTTTCTAGTTACTCAGAGGTCAGGATTTAAGTTCATTTGTTTTTTTTGTTTTTTTTACTGATAATGCTTAATGTGACATCGTCAGGTATAAATAAAAAATCTCTGTCGTCTTTTGTTGCTACAGTATATAGACCACCAGGGCCATATTCTGATTTCCTGTCAGATTCAGTAGTTACTGTGGATAGAGCTTTAATCGTTGGTGACTTCAACATTGACATAGATAAGAAAATTATACACTGAGATTAGCATTTATCGATATTCTCAACTCTGTTGGAGTCAGACAAAATGTGTCAGGATCAACTCATCTGCATAATCATAACCTAGATTTAATTCTGTCATATGGCATTGATGTTGATAATATAGCAATTCTGCTGCAACAGACCAGCTCAAAAAATGGAGTTTAAGTGGAAGAGTACAAAATTAGAGAACTTTCGAGGTGCATGGAATGGTAGTGTCTCTAACTACAGAAAGGCTCTAAAAGCTGCCAGGTCTGCATATTTAAGCAATCTCATAGAAAATAACCACAATAATCCTAGGTGTTTATTCAGTGCTGTGGATAAATGAGTAAGGAATAAAGCTTCGAATGAACCAGATATTCCATCACGGCACAGTAGTAATAACTATATGAATTTCTTTACTGATAAAATTGAAATCATCAGAAACAAAAACAGAATTATGCAACCATCTGCAATAGAACCTCAGAAGACCGTATCTCATATTATTCCCCACGAGCAACTTCAAACCTTTGCTGTTATAGGACAGGATGAGCTAAACAAACTGGAGCACTACATCAAAATCAGTAACATGTTAGATTCAATACCGACCAAGCTATTAAAAGAGGTGTTTCCTGTAATCTCAGAACCTCTTCTTAATATTATTAACTCCTCATTATCCTTAGGGCATGTCCCAAGAAAATTTAAGATAGCAGTTATTAAACCACTTATCAAGAAACCACAGCTTGATCCTGGAGAGTTGGCTAATTATCGACCGATCTCAAATCTCCCATTTATGTTGAAAATACTAGAAAAGGTAGTGTCCTCCCAACTATGTTCATTTTCAGAAAAAAATGGTTACAAATGACTTGCTCTTATCATCTGATCATGGCTGCATTCTCTTCTAGTGATTTTAGATCTTATTGATGACGTCGACACCATAGATCACGAAATTCTGTTGGATAGGCTTGAGAATCATGTTGGCATTTGTGGACAGGCATTAGCTTGGTTTATGTCCTATTTATCCGACCGCTACCACTATGTCAGTGTAAACGAAGAATTGTCAGATCAAACTGAAGTTAAGGATGAAGTGCCACAGGGATCAGTTTTAGGGCCTCTCCTTTTCTCCTTATATATGCTTCCCCTTGGAGACATTATCAGGAACCATGGAATTAGTTTTCACTGTTATGACAACGATACCCAACTTTATATTTCATCGAAACTCAACGAAATTTCAAAATTCTCCAAGTGAGTGTATCAATGATATCAAAGATTGGATGGCTAGAAATTTCCTTCTAATCAATTCCAATAAAACAGAGGTTTTAATTATTGGACCAAAAACCTCTAAAAGTAAGACGCTAAAATATAATTTGACTCTCGATGGATGTACTGTTATATTGTCTTCTACAGCAAAGAGCTTAGGTGTTATATTTGATAGTAATCTGTGCTTTGAAAATCACATTTCCAATGTTTGTAGAAAAGCATTCTTCTACCTCAGAAATATTGCTAAATTACGACACATGCTCTCTGTTTCTAATGCTGAAAAACTAATTAATGCGTTCATGACCTCAAGACTAGATTATTGTAATGCATTACTGGGAGGATGCCCAGCAGGTTCTATAAATACACTTCAGTTGGTTTAAAATGCAGCAGCTAGAGTGCTGACTAGAACCAAGTAATATGATCAAATCAGCCCAATCTTAGCTTTGCTACATTGGCTACCTTTTACATTTCGTTTCATTTTAAAATACTTCTGCCTACTTACAAAGCCTTGAATGTTCTAGCTCCACAGTACTTATGTGATCTTCTATCACGCTATATTGCATCACGTTCACATTGTGTGAAGTCTGGGCTGCGTTTCCCAAAAGCATTGAAAGCCTAAGTAGACCATAGAAACCATTGGTGCTAAGGGTCTCTACGATCATCTTAAGCTTGCAATGCTTTTGGGAAATGCAACCCAGACTGTGGAGTGGTGGTGGCATAGTGGATTAAAGTACTGAACTGGTAAGCAAAAGGTTGTTGGTTCAATTCCCACCACCATTGTGTCCTTGAGCAAGGCACTTAACTCCAGGTTGCTCCAGGGGATTTGTCCCTGTAATGAGGGCATTGTAAGTCGCTTTGGATAATAGCATCTGCCAAATGCGTAAATGTTTCAAACTGACAAAGTCTACAGTAACTCAGATAACCACTCTGTACAATTGTGGTGAGTATATGGGTTGGTGCTGTTTTTGCAGCACAAGGGGGACCTACACAATATTAGGCAGGTGGTTTTAATGTTGGTGTATATGTATAAACTACATAAGTGTTCTAAATGTATTAAAATGTTAATATAAAACTGTGAATCTAATAAGATGAAGAGGGTTAAATTGTTATTTTAATTACATTTGCAGTTACATTGGTGTTCCACTTTGGTGTCCCAGTTTGCTGCTTGGGAAATTGTGATTTGGCTTTTGTGTGTTTGAGGAAGCATTTCAAGTTTTTGAATGAAATATATCTTCTTTTTTTTTCTTTCTTTTTCTGACAGCTACTAGCTAGCTATAAACATGTTTATAAATTGCTCTGCAAGATTCTCTTTAAACTGTTTCTCCACCATGACGGTAGAAGATCAGTAGAAACTAACAGATACTCTAGTAGTCTACTGAAATGCACCTGCTACTAGATGTAATACCAGCACTGACTACACGGCGGCGAAATGAGCACCTCCAGCTCACAAGTGACTGAATAAAACATCGTCCTGAGGGAGAAGTTGGTAGAAAGAGCGAGCATCTCGCGTTGGACTATTCAGTTTTTGTTTTACATCTTGTTTTCAGGTCGGTTTTAGAGACACGGAGTTGGTGGATGGAAAGTGGTGAGTGACTTTAAGGATTTTAAGAGCGTGTTATTTTGTACACATGATGCTTAAAGGAATGTGTCTGATATCAGCTTGCCCCATTAAAAGTTAGTGAGAAGTGTGCGAGAAGGATCCATCTATGCTTGCAGTAAATCTCTCTTTGAGTTAGATCGAGCTTGCTCAAGGAGGCAACTACGAATAATGGACATACAATTCCAGTTTCTTTTGCTCTACGACTGATAACAAAGAGCCACCTCGAATTGTGCATGATGTGTTGGGTCTGCCTGAATTACAAATACTTAAATATTTAATGCCAGATGTATCAAATATATTCAATGATCAGTGCACTGTCACTAGATGTAAAAAAAGTGGAAACTGCGCCGCGAAAACACAGGTGCAATCACGTGCAAATGATCTCTATGCAGAATTAACACTTGCTATGTTTGGAATAGCACCACACTACTATAAAGAAACGACAGAAATAGTAAGAGTAGTATGGTATGTTCTACTCCTAACGTAATGAATTAAAGTTATTTTGTCAGACATTTTATTCTTAAATGTGGATAAATATCAACGCGGCTCGCATTCAACATTTTGGGGTGCATTTTGTCAGTGTTTAGAGTGGCTGTGATATCTATCATCACTCTTGAAGGTCAGAATGAACGGAAGAATGTTCTATCTTGAATTGCAGTTTATGTCGCGAGGTTTCCGCGCGCATTCCACCGAGCGTTACCGAGGCAACGTCACGGTCATTATTAAAAGCGCGCGCTTGAGGAACATATTTCGGCTTTCAGGTTCATCTTTAGCTATTGACGACCAGTGGCTTAAAGTAGAAATTTAGGCCATCCATTACTTTCTGATTTAATATATAATTCTCAAACTCAACATTTGCTCTTTTTATGGCTTAAAAAAAAAAAAATGAAATAATAAAAATGTAACCATTTACTCACCCTTGTGTCTTCCTAAACCCGTTTGCTGTTATTTTTTCAATGGAATACAAAAGGTGCATTTTTCAGGATATTCAAGCTGCTCTTTTCCATACAGTGAAAACAAGGCTTTTGTCACAATTCAAGTCTTAAGGCCTAAACCAGGGATGCAAACTACTCACCTTTCAAATTGTTTGGTAAACGTTTCTAAAATTTCCTTATTAAAATTGCTTTAAAGGGTTACTTTAAGCTTAAACACTTAAAAAAAAAAAAAAAAAACTTGATTTACAACAATCAAATCAACTAAAAACATTGAGAAAACCTTTTTCACCTCATGAGTTTGCATCCCTGTGAAACATGCTCTATGCAAGTAGGTGAACCCAGATCAAAGTCTTTCTAGCAAGTCTGTCCACTCGGCGGCCATCTTTTAAACACTCTCGGGCAGCTATTTTTCTGTAAACAGGCAGCATACAAGTGCAGCTCTTATCTACTTGAATGGAGAAAGACTGAAATCTCCAAAACGGTTGGTCAAGATTACGATCAAAGAACATATTTCAAATCAGCAGTAAAATCTGACAACACTTAAATCATAAATTGTGCTTATTTACCTCAGATTACGCTAGAAAAACACAGTTTTCCCAGCTTGTATAGCTAATGCGCGTTCTCAAATTGATTAACAGGCGATGTCTGTATCTAAAAGGTGATTGGCTCTTTTCCTGTAAGGTGAGACTTTCTACATCCATTGACCTTTGGGCGTTCCAATTTCTCCCATTCGTTTTAATAGAAGTTGTCTCTGCTAAATTGTCTCTGGCCCGGTCCAGTTGAACATGCTTAACATGCGTTCTGACGTTACCTTGGTGGGAACAAACCTAAGTGCACAAGGGGGCAAAAGAGTTACCTTCAATAGTCTGTGGCATTAAAGTGGCTGTGTCATTATTTAGGTAAGTTGCTCTAAATATATTGACATACACTAACATGCTCAGCAATATTCTCTTCAAACTGTTGCTCTGCCACAACAGAAGTTGACTTGAAAGAGAAAACTCACCATAGAAGTGGACAGTTCACACTAATTTCACTAAAGCACACCTTGTGGCAATGCTGAGAATGCAACGCATACTTTAAATTTCTTTAGGTAGCACTTTTGTAGATGTCGACCGATAGTGGATTTTGCCGATACCGATAACTAAGGTGGTAGGAAAGGCAGATAACCGATTAACTATCAAGTTTAGATAGTTTTTAAAGTTGATCTATAGAATGTCAAAAAAAAAAAAAAATCATAATAAAATAATTCTATCTTTACTATGGCCTGCAAAGACAGAGTCTAAAATGACTAAAATCCCAGACACAAAATCCCAATAGTAATCAGAAAAAAATGAAGATTTGGTGCATAATGCAGGACTTGCATAAACCAGTCTGAAACAAACTGGGGACACTTTCACACTACGAAATGCTGAAAATCTACCAGCAACTATCGACAGATTTTTGCAGATAACCTATCATTCCAAAAAGCAATTATCAGCACTGATTAATTGGTAAAACTGATATATTGGTCTATCACTTTTGGATCTGCTGCAAGTTAGTTTTATTAGCTCTGTTGTAGGACAATTAATTACATATTTCTAGGGATTTCCTAGAAAATGTGAGCAAATTACCATATATTTTCACAGTAAAAAGCAACAAAGGGTGCTTCTCAGTCAGAAGGCTGCAGCCTAGTTAGGCTGGATATCTTGGCTGCCACGTCATCAAGCACCGTCTAAGGCCATCTCATTTTGTGAGGACGCTTGGAAGGCAGCCTTGTTTCGCAGCCTTCGTTCACTATATTTTGGAGGATGCATCAAGTGCATTCTTCATGGCCTTCAATCACCCACAATCCCTTGCACATGCGCACTTACTAGACCGTCTCATTCTAGCACTGAATGCTGAAGAGTCCTAGCCTATAGCCTCAGAAGGACTTGTTCTATGAAAGGCACAGTCTAACTAGGCTGCAGCCTTTCGATTGAGAAGCACCCTGAGAGTGCATGAGAGGCTCCGGTTTAACAGTGTCGCAATATTCTGAGAAAGTATTTCCCCTTGTAGACATAAAGACTTGTGTTGTTCACAAGTCTCAAATTTAGAGTCCAAGACAAGACTCAAGTAATTTTTTTGCGACTTAGTGTTACTTGAGTTAAAGTCTCCAGATTCAAAATTCCATCTCTGGGGTCTGTCGAGCTCCAAAAATGACAAAAAGCACCATAATATATATAATATATATATATATATATATATATATATATATAATATATATATATATATATATATATATATATATATATATATTAACAGAATATTTGGAATCACTTTATAAAATGTACAACCCTTCTCCCCGAACATTAACCCCCCCACCCCCCACCCAACACAAACAGATACCCCAGTGGTCAAATGCCAATTGACAAAGACACACAAACAGACAATAAAACAGTAGGGGGAAAAAAAATAAAATATATATATATATATATATATATATATATATATATATATATATATATATATATATAAATAATAATAAATAAAATAAAATATAAAAAAAACAAAAAGGCTACAACACACACATTTAAACCAACATGTCTCCGCCCCTCACCGAGAGCCTTCTAAAAAGGCTAAATAGCTGCCCCATTTCTTATTGAATAAATCCATTTTGCCTAGCCTTCTATGTGTCAAATCTTCAAATGTCGCTACCCTGCCCATCTCTGCATACCACTCATGAAACGAGGATGCTCCAGCCAACTTCCATCCTCTAATGTTGAGCTGTCTGCCTATCATAACACCGGCCAGCATCCAATTCTTCATGTTCTTATCCCCTACATCAATGACTGCTCCATCACCTAAAATACAGAATCTGGGGCAAAATGAGATTTGAGTACCTAATACGTCACCCATAAAACTCTGGACACTCAACCAGAATTATTGTATCTTAACACACCACCAAAAAATATGGGCTGTGTCCCCATCTTCTGATTGGCATCGCCAGCAGGTGGGTGAGCCTTTAAGACCCAGCCTATACAATCTAGAGGGGGTCCAATAGAATCTGTGTAAAATCTTAAATTGCATAAGGCGCACACTTGCATAGATGTAGACTTGATGCTTTTTAGAATCCTAGTCCACACTCCATCCTCCAATACCAAGTTTAGATTTTTCTCCCATAATCTCTTGAGTGAAGTTGAAGCTCCGTCCCCCAGACTCTGAATTAGCAGGGAGTAAAACACTGATGCCTCATGACCTTTTCCAAAAGCAGTAATCACCACTCCCAGAGTATCTGCCACTTTAGGGGGATGTATGCTACCCCCAAAAATAGTACAGAGCAGGTGGTGCAGCTGTAAATACCTAAAGAACTGAGATCTGGGAATCCTAAAATGTTGAACCATATTTTCAAAAGATATGGGATTTTTGAGACCGATACCGATTTTAGAGATGGAAAATTCACTGATTACCGATATGGTGGCCGATATAGTTAATGTTTGAGCTGGAATGAAAACAGACCTTTTCTATAAGGATTTTTCACCGATTTTGCACCGATATGACTATGCAAAGGTACTCAGAAGGCTGATTTCTTAAATATTTTTTATCAAAGAATATTTTACATTATTATTATACATTGTCAACAAATTCTAGAAATGAATACTGAGAAAATAAAGAATAAATAAAAATACAATAAATAGCTAAATAAACATCAGTACTGTATGTTTAGTATCAGTCAAATGCTGACCATTAAAATAAAGAATAAATTCAAATAAAATAAATAGCTAAATAAACATCAGTATTACTGTTTAGTATCAGTCAAATGCTGACCATTATAATAAAGAATATATACAAATAAAATAAATAGCTAAATAAACATCAGTAGTACTGTTTAGTATCAGTCAAATGCTGACTATATTAATACTGCTGAGTCAAGATAAACAGATAAACAGGGATGTTACACCGTATTCTGCTATACAAGTTCAGGGGAAATTTTCAACGGTGGAAAACCAGACTTTTAAATATTGCATTTTATAAATGCAGTGACTGGAATTGTTCAGTTGAAGGGGGTACCAAACTGTGAATCCTGAACAAAACAGTTTGGTGAATACATGTTTACTCATTAGCTTCCACTCAGCTGACAACAATAGCCTAGTTTCCATCCACTTTTCACACTATTTTGTTATCGACAAAGTGAAAATGTGTAAAACATTTTTTGCAAAATTTGTCGTCTTCTGCCTGTTTCCATTCAGATGCCCTTTTATCGATAAAAATGGTGTGCGTGATAAAGTTATGCCTAAAAAAACACTGTTTATCGCAAAAGAAATCTGCCCTTAAGCCGTTTCCATTCAGAAATGTGTTTATCGTTAATTCGCCTCCCAGATGTCCCTAATTTTTTTCCTCCGAAGTTTTGGTAAAATGGGGAGAGTATTGAGACAATTCATTGAAATTAGCCAGCTTACTGTCATTTTAATTTCACAAATAAATGCAGTCAGAAGACAAGGAATTGCAATCAAAATGGAGCAGTTGCACTTCTGATAGGACTGTAATATTGGTCCTGATGTTGCGCCTATCGCAGGTTGCCACCGGTTCCGACCCGAAAGCGAATTGCCATGACCCTGTTCAAGCTGGCAACCTGCACCAAGTAGTGGGGGAAACTTTCGGTCTTAGTATAAGGACGATCCATCGATGTGTATATGCTGTGTGCACAGCTATTAAAGAAAAACTGATGCATATCAGGGTTTACATACATGATACATTCCTGTATTCAATAGGCTATTTTGAACAATCATCTAATCTAAAGCATTGCCATCTCAACTGCATTATGTCCCATATATTTTCACTTTTCTGAAAGTGAACTCCGCATTGGACAAATAGTTCTGATAGTTTATAGTCTTTTTTTTGGGGGGGGGTTTCCCCCTTTTTCTCCCAATTTGGAATGCCTAATTTGCTCTAAGTCCTTGTGGTCACATAGTGATTCGCCTCAGTCTGGGTGGCGGAGGACGAATCCCAGTTGCCTCCGCGTCTGAGACAGTCAACCCGCGCATCTTATCATGTGGCTTGTTGAGTGTGTTGCCACGGAGACATAACGCGTGTGGAGGCTTCACGCCATCCACCGCGGCAACCACGCTCAATTCACCATGCGCCTCACCGAGAACAAACCACATTATAGCAACCACGAGGAGGTTACCCCATGTGACTCTGCCCTCCCTCCCTAGCAACCGGGCCAATTTTGGTTGCTTACGAGACCTGGCTGGAGTCACTCAGCACGCCCTGGGATTCGAACTAGCGAACTCCAGGGGTGGTAGCTAGCGTATTTTACCACTGAGCTACCCAGGCCCCGATAGTTTATAGTCTTGAAGTGTAGAAAATATCATTCAGCCAACTTTATTCATCTACAGAACGGGGTACGGCTAATTTAAGTTTGTGTAAAGAAAAGGCATATATAGGTCTAAAAATATAATTTTTTTTCATTTGGTAATTTATTTAATTTAATACAGGGAATTTTGCCAGCATTTTTTCAAAAGTAAGCTATAATTTTATATAATTGGGCTATGTTAGTGTTCCAAAAAAGCACACTGAAGCTTTTCTTCTAGTATTGTGCATTTATTTTTAATTTAAAACCTCTTTGCGCACAGAAATTATGTTTTTTTGTATTGTGGGCTAATTCCGTGACTGGCGTCTATTATTTTGAATGGTGTGTAAAAGCAACTTTAATAAATAAACGGATGTCTACCACGATTAAATTAATTGCAAAGAGTGGCCACTCATTTGTTCTCCGTGCACTTGTCAATGTGCATGTCTTGATACGAGATATTTGTATTGGCACTCCTGGAAGTGTCATGTTTGCAGTGATCAGATCTTTATGCCGTTAAGATCAATCCATAATCACGTACAATAAATTGGCTTTCAAGGATCCTATACCTTGTCGTCATGATTAACACAGGCTAACGATTGGGGTAAATTCTGTCATGTGACACTACATTTTTGCGTTAATGCCAATTTTCTTGACAAAAAGTGTTTCCAAACCAGTTTTTCGCGACATTTGATGTATCGACATTTTATGCGCTAGATTTAAACGGAAAAATATTATGTGGACACTTGTGAAATTTTAGCGATAATTTGCGTTTCCATCAGCTTTATTTTGATGCGCTAAAATTTTCCGCAAAAAATCCTTGGATGGAAACATAGTTACTGAAAGTAGCTACGTGATTAGCTAGTTAGCTATAAGCTCGTTGTCACGGAGAGTAAAAGACATACGTTGTTTATTTTACTTTCCAGCATTGTGTCTCACCAACTACGTAAGAACATAGCATGAAATCAACACTCATCAGACACAATCCACCACCGCACTGTTGTCTGCTGAGCTGCAAAAAGATGCTCTGCTGTTTACCTTTCAATCTGCTACATTTCTTACTGCACTGACAAACTATAGCTGGCTAACAGCAAACAGACATGAGTGACATGGTTGTCAGGGACAAGGTTAATGTTATATTAGTTATATTGAAAATGATTGGGTCATTGTTTATTAAGTTTCCAGTATGTATTTCACAAACTAGTTAACTTACTTAACTCCGCCCTGTCTGCAGAACCACCGTCAGCTCAGAGTCAGCTCTGTAAACAGTGGAGTCGGAGCGCACTCTGCTGGACAAACTATGGTATGACACCAATTCTAAAGCATTGTTTTCTGCAGTATATTTTCAGAAAAAAAGTTTTCATGTCGGCGTATATCGGTAAAATATACGGTGATACAGATATATCGGTGAAAGGCTAATATCGGCCGATAATATTGGCCGGCCGATATATCGGTCGGGCACTAATATCAACATTCCGCTCTCATATAGGCAACCGAGAGTAGTAACCACCCTCACAATCCACTCTGACCAGCAGAAAGGGAACTTATTAATACATAATTTTGGATTCTGCCATATGCTCAAGGTAACATTTAAATAAATGTCCGAATTAAACACTCTGGACACATTTGTCCATACCGAGTGCAAATGTGAGATAACGGAGTGTAACTTAACTTCTCCGATTAGTTTGATAGAAAGGCTTTGCAATGGCAAAATAGGGGCAAGAACTTCCTGTTCAATACAAAACCAGGGAGCGGCTCTCTCAGGTGGAAGTGACCAATGAGCCAAATGTCTGAGACCGAATACATAATAATAAAACAAAATCTTGGGTAGGCCTAGCCCACCTTTGTCAATCGGCCTATGTAACTTATTGAAATGCAATCTGGGACGCTTACCATTCCAAATGAAGGACTTCACTATGCTATCAAATTGCTTGAAATAAGAGAGGGGGACATCTACAGGGAGAGAATGTAGCAGAAAGTTGAATTTTGGAATACAATTCATTTTAATAACATTAACCTTCCCAATCATAGATAAATGTAATGAAGCCCAACTGCTCATATCACTCAAAAACCTTTTAATTAAAGGGTCAAAATTAACTCTAAATAAATCACACAAATTTGCTGGGAATAAAATGCCCAGATGAAGGTGTCCAGATGAAAAGCCGTTACTGGGCAGTATGCTGTCAGAGACAAAGCTTCGGATTTAGACCAGTTAAATCTGTATTCAGAGAATTTAGAGAAGGAATTAATAATCCTGTGGAGGCAAGGCATAGATCTAATGATAACAAATATCATCTGCGTAAAGTTGGGGGATTTAATTTATCTTTAATCTGTTTGAGACATTTGAATTGTAGATGTTTACTTATCAATGTAATGACTCTCCTGCTCTTACTTGAGCCAGCACTGAAGAAAACATGTCCACCCCATATCTTCACTAATTTTTCAGCTTCCTGCAGGGAAATATGCATTTCTTGAAATATTATTAAGAAATATTTCTTACGTTTAAGAAATAACCTTCCTTCTTTTTATGGGGTGCCCCAACCCATTCACATTCCATGTGGAGAGGGACAATCCACTCATATTAACATTTGACATTTTGACATATAAGAAAAATAAATTGTGTGTCAAAAATAAAATGATAAAGACCACATTCCACACTGGTGCAACAATCAACCCCCGAACTTTCCCCAGAACAAAACAAACAGAAAAAAGAAAAACGTGTGCATTAACCCTGCGCACGACAGCACCAATTGGCGTCCATCCCTCTAAACTCAAACAGTCCATGTACGCCTATAAGAGCCCCCACAACAACTTTGCCGTCAGATTGCTCAAGTCCGGTGCTTCTATACAAAAATATTTATGACAAAATTACAAAACAGAAGATAATCTATAAAACAAACTCCAGCCAATAAGTGGAATAAACACACACACACACACACACAAAAACATGTAGATTCATCCACTTAACTGTCTCGAAGGTGTGTACCTCCACAAAACAAGCTCCAGCCGCTAGCGGAACCAGCACACACACAAAAAAACAAACAAACAGGCCATTCAGTTCTTCGGGCAGTCAAACTCACTCCAATGTCCTGCAAGAAATATTCCACAAAACCAGCTCCAGCCAACAAGAGGCATAAGCACCTAAAACAAGCAGATTCATCCACAAGCTGTCCCAAAGAAATGATATTACACAAAACAAACTCCAGCCACTAGGCAGAACCAGTACAAAACAAAACGAAAAAGGCGCCCCGTTTCCTCGGACAGTCAAGTGTACGTTCAGTGAGAGAGGTCCACTAGGTGGCAACATGAAAATCACAAAATGGCTTACTCACTCGATTGTCTCTATGAAGGACAATGCTTGCTGTGGGCATGTAAATATTTTGCGGCCATCCTTAATGTCTATTCTCAGTTTGGCCAGAAACATAAGTGCAAAAGCGACCTTCCGTTGATGTAAGAGTTTCTTACATTCCTTGAATCGATCACGTTTCTCTCTTGTCGAATTCGCAAAGTCTGGGAACAAGAAAATGCTGTGGTTCTTCCAAGAATGCTTTCCTTTACTCCTTGCCTCGTGTAACACGAGATCTTTATCGGATGATCTCAGAAATTTGGCCAGAATTGATCCGAGCCGGCACTCTGTGAGCTCGCTCGATTTCCAGCTTATGGCCTGTTGTGTTGAGCAGACTCAGGAAGAGCTCGTCTAGGAATTTCACCATATCTCGGCCTTCCTCATGCTTAGGAAACAACGGATGTTGTTTCATTGATTACGATTCTCCAAATCCTACATTTTTTCCCAAACGCGTTCCAAATCTCCCTTGGTCGCTAGCGGGTTAGCAGCTAATTCCCTCTCCAATGACTCCAGATAATCGATTTGCCTCTTGACGTCTGACAATCTTGTTACCAACTCAGAGAATTTCATCTCCATGGAAGTGATCGATCAACGTATCACAGCAAGATCCTCCAAGTCTGCAACGACCTTCGTCAGCATTGCCAATACATTCATCAATGCACACCGGATTTCTTTCAGTTCACCGTCCGAATTGAGTCCGGGGCTTTCGGCCTGTTTCTCAGGGGAATCAGCTTGAGCATGTAAGTGTCTTTTAATGTCTCCAGAGCCTGAGTATTTAAATTTTTTGACATATTGTCTTCCAAGAACAGTTAAAAATCAGAGTGTATCGGGGGCCTGGGTAGCTCAGTGGTAATGATGCTGGCTACCACCCCTGGAGCTCGCTAGTTCGAATCCCAGGGCATTCTGAGTGACTCAAGCTGGGTCTCCTAAGCAACCAAATTGGCCAGGTAGCTAGGGAGGGTAGTCACATGGGGTAACCTCCTCATGATCGCTATAATGTGGTTCGCTCTCGGTGGGGTGTGTGGTGAGTTGTGCATGGATGCCGCGGTGGATGGCGTGAAGCCTCCACACGCGCTACAAGCCACGTGATATGATGCACTGGTTGACGGTCTCAGATGCGGAGGCAGCTGAGATTCGTCCTCTGCCACCCGGATTGAGGCGAGTCACTACACCACCATGAGAACTTAGAGCACAATGGGAATAGGGCATTCCAAATTGGGAGAAAAAGGGGGAGAGAAAAAAAAAGAAAAAAGAAAAAAATCAGGGTGTATCGAATCTCACCGGTTTATGACACATAGTATTAAAACTAAAGTGCGCAGAGCTCGCCGTTCACACGTCCACTCCTCACATGGTGTCACGTGACTCCCCATAGACTAGTTTTTATAGTTTTGTGTGAGGAAAATATTTAACAAAATATTTATTGATGATGTTCCTCTTCACCCCAAAAATTGCCAGTTTTTGGATTAAAAAAAATGGGAAATCGTTGTGCCACAGCAGGTTTGATGTTTTGGAATGCAAACACCAGTGGTTCTTGTCATTGTTCCTGTCATCCACTCCTGCACAGCAGCTACAGTACTGCAGGCCATAAATAATGCAACATCTGTAAAGAGCTGCCAGCTATTCATTATAATTCTGCAGCCTTCACCATATATATATATATATATATATATATATATATATATATATATATATATATATATATATATGATATATAATTTTTTTTATGGTACTTGTGTAGTTCAGTGCAAGTCTGCCTGAAACTTTTCTGCAGCATCTGCATAATGAGATAACGTGAATGCATACAAATCTGTTATGCTAATGTGAGTGACCCACTTTTTGACAAGAAAGGGTGAATCTCACAAAACCTGTGAAGAACAACGTGTCCCATCATATTTCATGTCAAAATCTAAAGGAGTAAATAACATTTTAATTTTTTTGCATTGCATTATTATTTTCATGATAATAAAGTGATAAAATAATCAAATTTCTCCCACCAATTTCCATTACCATAATGCAAAAATTTTTTTGCGGGCCTAATGAGAATCTTAATGGTCCGAAAAATAGGCTTCATTTTCTTTATGTAAAATATACTGTAATTTCTATTTTTGGGGGGGTGAAATGTGACCTTGGTGTGTTTTTGTGAGACACATCTGAAAGTCTGTTGTATTTTAGGCCCATTAAAGCCTCATGATGCACCTCAAGACCAGTGTGGTTACATATGAAGTAGTAGACGTGCATGATAATTAACGTAAACATAGGGCTGGGCGATATGAAGATATATGTTGTGGCAATGATATAAAATGTCAATCGATAGAGATTTTGCTATATTGCATATATTGCGATACGTAAATATCCACGTGAGCAGCGTGTGTGTATCTATCAGACAGGGCTTCATGTAAGACTAAGAATTGAAGAAACATGACATGGATTTTCTGGCATTGAAAATTTTGGCAAATTTAATGACATTCATCTCGTGTTTGGCGATTCATAGGTGCTAAATTTGCTTCTCATCCTCTCACACGCATATCAGGAGCACGCAATTGTGAATGAGACCAGCAGGCTTCCCGATATTTGTGCTTCAGAGACAGAAGTGTGTAGAGTGGGATTACTTGCGCTACTCAATCCTGCTTCGCTCGATTTCGCGGAGCAGACCACAAAACTTACGTGAGCCATTTGTTTTTTACCTTAAAGCGCTATGGAGGAAGTCAAACATCTCAAACGGCTAGACAGCCTGACATTCTAAACATCACTGATGAGAAAAACAGCTACAACACTGTGTCATGTACCAAAAAAAGGGGTTTTAAAGTACACTAATCACCTGTACTAAAATTCTGTTCATTGACGTTTGAAGGGAAAAAATCTGCCATGTTTATCTACAGATATTCATATATTCTCTATAGCGATGACTTAAATATTGAAGAGCCTATAAGTGTTTAGATTTTTAATTTTTTTTTTTACTTATGTATTATTTTCTTTGTTGCATTGCTATGAGAAGGTTTTGAGTTTCGTGAGGAAAGTTTATAAAAATAATAATATTGGTCAAATATATACATTACAATATGGTTATTTAATATAAACCATTTTTTATTTATTGCCCAGTAGAAAATGCACTATATCGTAAAATATATTGTTATCGTGATAAGATTTTGGTCAAATCGCCCACCCCTACATGCACGGTTATGTGATCATGGACATACACAGTTATATTAATACTATAAAATAATAATATTGTAATTGTTATTATTTTATTATTAATTAATAGTAATGATTAAGTTATTATTAAGTTACTAAATTACAGAAAAAATTTGATACCGGCATATGCTTATGAAGTAGGTTACATATGAAGAAGTGTTGCTATATATCAGTATTAGAACTGGTATTGTTAGCATATATTTGAGTTAATCCTCTCCCTCTTTTCATTAAAAAGAAAAATTCCCATCCTAATCATGACAAGCGGGTTGCCTCGCCAAGGCTAGAATTCTGCTCTGAACATTTACAACTCGCAGTCTGACCTTGAGAGGTATAATTTCAAGGACATTTATCTGGCTGGCTCTATTGTTTTGATTGTGATGGTAAAGGAATGTTTGAATGGGCACTTTAGTCCCACCCTCACCCCAGCCACACAAAGCCTCTCTTTGACCACAAGTCTGGAGGGCAACCCACTCCCACCCTGTCTGGGACGGCATACACAAACCGTGTACTGTGAACAGACTCTGTGTGTTCGGCCATGGAGAGAGAGGGTGAAATAGAGCAAACAGGTACAAGAGGGATGCTCATAGGGATGTTGTTCAATCTGATTGTCTCCGTGAGGGGGCTTCGATCAACAGATGCCCATTATAACAGTGAAGGGGGGTAATAATACACAAAATACTTAATGTTACACTCTAATTTCCTCTTTCCTATAAAAAAAGATTAGTTACTTATAGTTTGTGATCTTTATAAAGGTCAAACTGACTCCCAAGCAATCCACGGACATGTTCTACATGCTTTTCCTCTTGGCTATGCTGAGGGATTTGCTATGAATCTTCGTAGTTAAAGGAATAGTTCACCCACAATTTTGTCATTATTTACTTACCCTCATGATGTTTCAAACCCAAAAGACTTTCTTCCGTGGAACACAAAAGGAGATGTTATGCAGAAGGATAGTCTCAGTTACATTCAATTTCATTGCATCTTTTTTTATACATTCTGCCTAACATCTCCTATTGTGTTCTATAATATGTGAGTGGTGCTTGTTAGATGTGAGGTTATGTACTTCACAAGCTGAAGTCAAAAGAGCCCTCCCCCTTATACACATCAATCTGAAAGGCCATGTGTTAAGGTGCTCTTCTGTCAAGTGTTTTGCATGTGTTGTTGTTGTATCTTTAAACATTCGTTTGTGCATTCAAGTGTGTGAGCATGTTTTTAAAGACTGCATTCTTGAGATTGCTGAGCTGTAACATGGAGATTAATTGTAACTGGGTAATTGTTTAAGGGCCCAGACCTGGTGACCTGCTTTATTTCCATCACACACAGACCTAACCTGACACAAGGTAGGATAAGTGTGTCTGTAAATTTTCAGTGTGCTTTAACAGCATTTTGATAGACAATTCATTACAGACATAAAAGTTCGGCAAAGTTATACACACAACTAGAGCCAGACCAATATGAGATTTTTGAGACCGATACCGATTTTAGAGGGGGAAAATTCACCGATTACTGATATGGTGGCCGATATAGTTAATGTTTGAGCTAGAATGATAACAGACCTTTTCTATGTGGATTTTTCACAGATTTTGCACTGATATGACTATGCAAAAGTACTCAGAAGGCTGCTTTCTTAAATATTCTTATCAAAGAATATTTGACATTATTATTATATATTGTCAACAAATTCTAGAAATGAACACTGAGAAAATAAAGAATAAATAAAAATACAATAAATAGCTAAATAAACATCAGTACTGTATGTTTAGTATCAGTCAAATGCTGACCATTAAAATAAAGAATATATACAAATAAAATAAATAGCTAAATAAACATCAGTACTGTATGTTTAGTATCAGTCAAATGCTGACCATTAAAATAAAGAATAAATTCAAATAAAATAAATAGCTAAATAAACATCAGTATTACTGTTTAGTATCAGTCAAATGCTGACCATTATAATAAAGAATATATACAAATAAAATAAATAGCTAAATAAACATCAGTATTACTGTTTAGTATCAGTCAAATGCTGACCATTAAAATAAAGAATAAATACAAATAAAATAAATAGCTAAATAAACATCAGTATTACTGTTTAGTATCAGTCAAATGCTGACTATATTAATACTGCCAAGCCAAGATAAACAGCGGTGTTACACCATATTCTGCTATACAAGTTCAGGGGAAACTTTCAATGGTGGAATACCAGACTTTTAAACATTTTATAAATGCAACGACTGGAATTGTTCGGTTGAAGGGGGTACCAAACTGTGAATCCTGAACAAAACAGTTTGGTGAATACATGTTTACACATTAGCTTCCACTCAGCTGACAACAATGAGAGTAGCTACGTGATTAGCTAGTTAGTTATAAGCTCGTTGTCATGGAGAGTAAAAGAAGGACGTTTTTTATTTTACTTTCCAGCATTGTGTCTCACCAACTAGGTAATAACATAGCATGAAATCAACACTCAACAGATACAATCCACCACTACACTGTTGTCTGCTGAGCTGCAAAAAGATGCTCTGCTTACCTTTCAATCTGCTACATTTCTTACTGCACTGACAAACTATAGCTGGCTAACATAGCAAACAATAGCAAAGATAAACATGAGTGACATGGTTGTCAGGGACAGGGTTAACGTTATATTAGTAATATTGAAAAGGGAAAATGATGGGGTCATTGTTTATTAACTTTCCAGTATGTATTTCACAAACTAGTTAGCAACTTACCGTGAAGACACCACTTAACTCCGCACTGTCTGCAGAGCCACCGTCAGCTCAGAGTCAGCTCTGTAAACAATGGAGTTGGAGCGTGCTCTGCTGGACAAACTACGCTATTACACCAATTCTGAAGCTGAAAGGCTAATATCGGCTGATAATATCGGCTGACCGATATATCAGTCGGGTACTACACACAACTAGCTAACTGAATCACTGTCATGAAATCTGCCAGTTAGGAAGTATTAGCAGGCAGCCCTGCTGACATGAAACCGGCAATGAGGCTTGGTAGCAACTAGCTATCCGGCTAATTTAACATTGTTGTGTTCTAAACAGGACAACACTGACAATGCAATACAACAGCTATTGACTGAACACAACAACTCCGAAATCAACACCAATCCTGTTTATTTATGTACTATTTAGTTAAATGCTTTTTCGTGTTCCATGGCGCTGTCACAGGCAAGAAAGTGTTTCTTCTTCTTGTGATGTTTATTGTTGGTTGGCAATCCATCTTATGGTGCTTTACCGTCACCTACTGAGCTGGAGTGTGGAGCGTCACAAGAAAGTCTTTCAGGAGTCAAACGTCAGTGAAATTAGTGAAATTTCATCAAAAAGAGGTCACACACCTTATGTAGGATTAAATCCTAAACTGAGTATACTTTAAAGGTAGCTTACCCTCTGGAGTTTACTTGCAAACTTTGGGAAGATATGGGGTGGACTTTATTTTTTTTTATTGCTGGCTCAAGTAAGAGCAAGGGAGTTATTATATTGATTAATAAACATCTATAATTCAAATGTCTCAAACAGACTAAAGATAATTAGGGAGAGTCATTATTGTTTTAGCTGAAATTCAAGGGCAAAGGTTTTTTATAGATCTTGAAGGGATGCTGCAAACTGCTAGCACCCCTCATGATATAATATTGGGAGGAGACTTTAATCTTTTGATGGACTCAGTCCTTGATCATAGTGAAGCAAAAGTGTGTAAACCCCCTAGAGCAACACTGACGCTTCACAGGATGTATAAAAATCTTGGTCTTACGGATATTTGGAGACTTTTGAACCCAACTGGTAGGGACTATACATTTTTTTCATCAGTCCATAAGATTTATTCTAGAACAGATTTTTTTTTTTTTTATATCCAAATCCCTCATTTCATCTGTTATTGATTGCTCAATTGGAAATATCTTAGTCTCAGATCATGCCCTGGTGAGTTTAGAGGTGTTGCCATATACAGAGAAAAAGAAATCATATAGTTGGCGCCTTAATGTGTCCCTTTTGCAAAATCCTGATTTCCAACAAATGTTAAAGACTGAAATCAATGTTTATATGGAGACCAACTGGTCCTCAGTATCCTCTGTGGGTGTGGCTTGGGAGGCACTTAAGGCAGTTCTTAGGGGTCTGATCATACAGTATGCCTCATTCATCAAAAAAATCCAAAGCCCAAGAACTCGTGGAGTTGGAAGGAAATATTAAAAGTGCAGAGGCAGAGCTGAAGAGCCGTATGTCACCTGATGGCCTCAGAGAATTGACCCGATTGAAATATAGACATAATACTATTTTGTCGTGGAAAGTGGAGTTTTGGTTATTCAGGGCAAGACAGTCATACTTTGAGTCGGGTGACAAAGCAGGGAAGCTTTTGGCTAGATATATAAAGCAGAGAGAGTCTCTTTCTATCATTCCCTCAGTGAAATCTGCTGGTGGTGAAATTTTTACCTCAGCCATTGATATTAATAATGCCTTTAAAGAGTTATATCTTGATCTTTATATTTCCACGTCTTCGTCTACTGATAAAGATATTAGATCTTTGTGGAACCATTAGATCTTCCTAAACTGACGATTGAGCAAAAAAACTCTCTTGATTCTGAGATAACCTTGGAGGAGCTTGACGAGGTAATTAAGTCCCTACCTACTGGCAAGGCTCCGGGGACAGAATTTTTTAGATCCTATGCTACAGAACTGGCTCCACTTTTGTTAGAAGTTTATACTGAATCATTAAAGAATGGAAAGCTTCCTCCAACCATGACATAAGCCCGGATCAGTCTGATTCTTAAAAAGGACAAAGATCCAAGCGAGTGTAAAAGTTACCGTCCAATCTCCCTGATCCAACTAGATGTAAAAATATTGTCAAAAATTCTGGCCAACCGATTAAGTAAAGTTATGACATCTCTTATACATATAGATCAGGTGGGGTTTATTCTGGGCCGTAGCTCTTCTGATAACATCAGGCGTCTCACCAATATCATGTGGTCAGTAGCGAATGATCAGTCTCCGGTTGCTGCCATCTCACTTGACGCCGAAAAGGCGTTTGATATGGTAGAATGGGATTATCTTTTTAAGATTTTGGAAATGTATGGGTTCGGGAGTACATTTATTAGTTGGATTAAGTTACTTTATAGACACCCTGTAGCAGCGGTACAAACAAATGGATTAATTTCAGATTATTTTACTCTGAATAGGGGCACTCGGCAAGGTTGCCCTCTTTCCCCATTATTGTTCTGTCTTGCCCTGGAACCATTAGCAGCTGCGAAAAGGAAGGAGGATGATTTTCCAGGGGTGGTTGTGGGAGGTGTGGCGCATAAACTTCTACTTTACGCAGATGATATTTTATTATTTGTCTCTGAACCTACTAGATATATGCCTTGCCTCCACAGAATTATTAATTCCTTTTCCAAGTTCTCAGGATACAAAGTCATTTGGTCTAAATCCGAAGCTTTAGCTCTGACAGCCTACTGTCCAGTAATGGCTTTCCAGCCGGGCGCCTTCCAGTGGCCCAAACAGGGCATTAAGTATTTGGGGATTTTATTCCCAGCAAATTTGTCTGATTTAGTTAGTGTTAATTTTGACCCTTTAATAAAAAGGTTTTCGAGTGATGTGAGCAGGTGGGCTTCATTACATTTATCGATGATTGGGAAGGTTAATGTTATTAAAATGAATTGTATTCCAAAATTTAACTACCTGCTACAGTCTCTCCCTGTAGATGTCCCCCTCTCTTATTTCAAGCAATTTGATAGCATAGCGAAGTCCTTCATTTGGAATGGTAAACGTCTCAGATTTCATTTTAATAAGTTACATAGGCCGATAGACAAAGGTGAGCTAGGCCTACCCAAGATTTTGTTTTATTATTATGCATTTGTCCTCAGGCATTTGGCTCATTGGTCGCTTCCACCTGAAAGAGCCCCTCCCTGGTTTTCTATTGAACAGGAAGTCCTTGCCCCATTTTGCCACTGCAATGCCTTTCCGTGTTGGGATCTTTTGAGAATTTGGTTCATCATTTTGGGATTCCCAGATCTCAGTTCTATAAATATTTACAGCTGCGCCACTTGCTCTGTACTGTTTTTGGGAGTAGCACACACCCCCCTAAGGCGGCAGGTGCTTTGGGAGAGGTGATTGCTGCTTTTGGAAAAGGTCATGAGGCATCAGTGTATTACTCCCTGCTAATTCAGAGTCTGGGGGATGGAGCCCTGACTTCTCTCAAGAGAGTATGGGAAAAAGATTAGAATTTGGTATTGGAGGATGGAGTGTGGACTAAGATTCTAAAAAATGTCAAGTCTGTATCTAGAGATGCAAGGGTTCGCTTTATGCAATTTAAGATTTTACATAGATTTTATTGGACCCCCTCTAGATTATATAGGCTTGGTCTTAAAGGCACACCCACCTGCTGGCGATGCCAATCAGAAGTTGGAGACACTACCCATGTCTTTTGGGGTGTGATAAGATCCAGGAGTTTTGGTTGAGGGTTCAGAGTTATTTGTCTGATGTTTTGGACATTCAGGTTTTGCTTTGTCCCAGACTCTGTATTTTGGGTGATGGGGAGGTCATGAATTTAGGGGATAATCACATTAAAAATTGGGTTCTGACCAGTCTCATGATTGGCAGGCAAGTAATTTTAAGGGGTTGGAAGTCCAGTGGAGCACCCTCTTTTTCGGAGTGGTGTGTGGAAATGGGGAGGGTAGCTGCATTTGAGGAAGCAGTAAGTAGAAGGCTGGGGTTTAGGGACTTATTTGTTAAAAAATGGGGCAAATATTTAGTTTTTTTGGGGGACT
This sequence comes from Myxocyprinus asiaticus, assembly GCF_019703515.2. Classification (NCBI taxonomy): domain Eukaryota; kingdom Metazoa; phylum Chordata; class Actinopteri; order Cypriniformes; family Catostomidae; genus Myxocyprinus; species Myxocyprinus asiaticus. The sequence goes on along the minus strand of NC_059361.1, from coordinate 39,093,203 downwards.
CTTGGGGAGGGGATGTGGAGAGTGTAGTTTAGTTTAATCATGTATGCTTTTATTATTTTATATATACAGGTGCATCTCAATAAATTAGAATGTCGTGGAAAAGTTCATTTATTTCAGTAATTCAACTCAAATTGTGAAACTCGTGTATTAAATAAATTCAATGCACACAGACTGAAGTAGTTTAAGTCTTTGGTTCTTTTAATTGTGATGATTTTGGCTCACATTTAACAAAAACCCACCAATTCACTATCTCAACAAATTAGAATACATCATAAGACCAATAAAAAAAACATTCTTAGTGAATTGTTGGCCTTCTGGAAAGTATGTTCATTTACTGTATATGTACTCAATACTTGGTAGGGGCTCCGTTTGCTTTAATTACTGCCTCAATTCGGCGTGGCATGGAGGTGATCAGTTTGTGGCACTGCTGAGGTGGTATGGAAGCCCAGGTTTCTTTGACAGTGGCCTTCAGCTCATCTGCATTTTTTGGTCTCTTGTTTCTCATTTTCCTCTTGACAATACCCCATAGATTCTCTATGGGGTTCAGGTCTGGTGAGTTTGCTGGCCAGTCAAGCACACCAACACCATGGTCATTTAACCAACTTTTGGTGCTTTTGGCAGTGTGGGCAGGTGCCAAATCCTGCTGGAAAATGAAATCAGCATCTTTAAAAAGCTGGTCAGCAGAAGGAAGCATGAAGTGCTCCAAAATTTCTTGGTAAACGGGTGCAGTGACTTTGGTTTTCAAAAAACACAATGGACCAACACCAGCAGATGACATTGCACCCCAAATCATCACAGACTGTGGAAACTTAACACTGGACTTCAAGCAACTTGGGCTATGAGCTTCTCCACCCTTCCTCCAGACTCTAGGACCTTGGTTTCCAAATGAAATACAAAACTTGCTCTCATCTGAAAAGAGGACTTTGGACCACTGGGCAACAGTCCAGTTCTTCTTCTCCTTAGCCCAGGTAAGATGCCTCTGACGTTGTCTGTGGTTCATGAGTGGCTTAACAAGAGGAATACGACAACTGTAGCCAAATTCCTTGACATGTCTGTGTGTGGTGGCTCTTGATGCCTTGACCCCAGCCTCAGTCCATTCCGTGTGAAGTTCACCCAAATTCTTGAATCGATTTTGCTTGACAATCATAAGGCTGCGGTTCTCTCGGTTGGTTGTGCATCTTTTTCTTCCACACTTTTTCGTTCCACTCAACTTTCTGTTAACATGCTTGGATACAGCACTCTGTGAACAGCCAGCTTCTTTGGCAATGAATGTTTGTGGCTTACCCTCCTTGTGAAGGGTGTCAATGATTGTCTTCTGGACAACTGTCAGATCAGCAGTCTTCCCCATGATTGTGTAGCCTAGTGAACCAAACTGAGAGACCATTTTGAAAGCTCAGGAAACCTTTGCAGGTGTTTTGAGTTGATTAGCTGATTGGCATGTCACCATATTCTAATTTGTTGAGATAGTGAATTGGTGGGTTTTTGTTAAATGTGAGCCAAAATCATCACAATTAAAAGAACCAAAGACTTAAACTACTTCAGTCTGTGTGCATTGAATTTATTTAATACACGAGTTTCACAATTTGAGTTGAATTACTGAAATAAATGAACTTTTCCATGACATTCTAATTTATTGAGATGCACCTGTGTGTGTATATATATATATATATATATATATATATATATATATATTATGAATCTTTTCTTTGGCCATATCGCACAGCCCTAGCCCCCAGTGTCTGAAGTGGGAACGTAAGGGTGCGTGTGAGCTCAAGTTTGCTGCTGAAATGCCCACAGAGAGGTGCCAAAAGCGAGTTGTAAATCGAGATGCTTTTAGCTATAAAGATTTAGCCAAGTAGCCATAGTAATTGGCCTCTGCTTATAATCTAAAAAAGTGGCCAATATGTCAGTCTATCACTACCACCAATGCCAATGTCATACTTGTTTTTGTTGCATGCGTATTACAGTAATGAAGCATGAACAGGTGGGATATAAGCAGTTTTCATGCCTATACTTGGTAGTATTCAGGAGATAGCTGTATAATCTGTATTATGATGTATTTTCTCTCCCTGGTTTTCTTGAGTGGAAAGCTTTAAACTGAGACTGACAGAGAGCCTGTTGTGCTTGCCCAGATTAAGTCATTAGGATTTTTCTCTATGGGCCAGTCGTTCGGTAAGACTTAGAAGGGCCTTTGGTATCCCAGCGATGCTCAGTTCTGGAATGTGAGGCCAGGGTTTGAAGTGCAGCTGTGCTGTTTGCCTCTTTAACAACCGTGACAATGCCATTGGCTGTCTGTCCTATGGTGCCTTCTGATTGGCAGGCTTTATGATCCATTTTGATCACTGACTGATGGTAAAACAAACAAGAGGCCTGAGACAAGGATGTTTAGCTTCTCTTTGGAAAGTTTGATTTCCATGCCAGATCGTTATTGCTCTACCTTCAGTATGCTCCTTGTGAAGCTTGAAAGCTTTTTTTTTTACGTGATGAGGACACTGAACTGTTCCACTGCTGTCCATGAAATACATTTGTTACATTTCAGATGAGCTTTGTCAGTATTCAGTGCAATCACAAAAACATAATCTTTGGCAACAGAATTATCTTAATGACATTCTCTGCAGGATATTTTTGTTACTGGGGACAAGTGAAGGAAAATACCTCTCTTTGTCTGACCCAAGAATGGATGTTATTTGACATGTCAGGTGAAGATGCTGCAGCCCATGTGAAATGGATTATTTAACCCTTCCTCGTGCATCTGCTCTCAAGCCAATCCATGTTTGTATGTCTGAAAGTTAGTGACTGAAAGTGACATTCTGCACTCTTTAATAGATGACGGATTCCTGTGGCTGTGGATTTAACTCATCACAGATTAACAGAGGTTTAGCATGAATTCTGAGGGGAACACTGGCAGGATTGTTTTCTGAAAAGTGTTCACTAACGTGAAGGAAGTGTGAGAGCCTGGAATGTTCATTTTGGAGCCATAAGCTGTTTTATGTTAAAATCAGTAGGGGTGGGCGGTATGACCAAAATCATATATCACGGTATGAGTAATTTTATGCAGTTTGATGGAAATGGTATATTATATATCACATATACTGTATCCCTTTTTCTTTACCCCATCTCCTGTCTCTCTCTTTGCTCTCTTTCTCAGTTTCTAGATGTTCTGCCACTTTCAAGAGCATGTCAAGTCGACCTGGTAACACAGGGCAGCAGGGGCAGCCTGCTTAAGCTTGAGCCTGTCCCAGAATGCACCAGCTCTTCCGCCTAGTGCTGGGTCAGAGAGACTTGTCCCGTGCAGGAGACCTCTTCTCTCTGGATGACAGCGAGATTGAAGACTGTCTGTCCCAAGCCCTGGAGGAAATCAAAATCATATCCTGCTCTCCAGTGAGTATACACAACACTTACCTGAAAGTAGCAAAAGCATGACGCAACCTTCTTAAATGAGTTTAAAGTGGTCATATCATAATTTTTTTTCGTCACCATTAACTCGTAGAATGTTTTTCAAGGTTTCTTGAAACAGAAAGAGTTATTTTATTCTGACATGACCATGACAAGGAGGCCTGTCACGATGATTACGTTATCGACTTATCGTACAATATATGGACATTACCTCGATAATTTTTGCTGACCTTGATATTGCCCATTGTGTTTACATGCATGTTTGTTTACATAAGAATGAATGTCACCAACATTTCGGCCAGTCGCACTGCGTCTGTGCTCTCGTCCGCTCTGTGTCGGAGGCAGGGCTCAGGCAGCTCCACACACACACACACAGACAGCAGACAACGACAGGTGAAAATTATATGTTTCTTGAGGCTAATAGGTGTTTTAATAGGTGTTTTTCCTGATGACTGCATAATTCCAGCCAGAAAGTTTGGAAGAATAAGTACAAACGGACTTGGTTTCAAAGCCGCATTCCAGAGCTCCAGTGTGGGAACATTTTGGCTTTAAACCGAATGAGAGAGGAGAGCCCATTGACGTGAACAAATCAACGTGAACAGTGGCAATGAAAAGTGGCAATACAACTAACTAGGGCTGGGCAACACATCGAATACCCACGATATCATCGTGATGATTTTGCTGAAGATATAAAATTCAACAATATCGTGTATATCGCAATGATTTTAATGAGACTTTTATTTGGCCATTACGTTTCATAGAGTGCATCAGTAGACTAATTTCACAATCCTTCAGGGCTGTATAATTTATATATTTATTTAAAAATATATATTTTTACCAATTTGGAATGCCTAATTCCCACTACTTAGTAGGTCCTCATGGTGGTGCGGTTACTCACCTCAATCTGGGTGGCGGAGGACAAGTCTCAGTTGCCTCGGCTTCTGAGACCGTCAATCCACGCCTCTTATCATGTGGCTCGTTGTGCATGACACTGCGGTCCTGACCTTAATGGGGTTAAGGTCAGGAGTCTGTGGTGGCCAATTCATGTGTGAAAATGATTCCTCATTCTCCCTGAACAATTCTTTCACAATTTGAGCCTGATGAATCTTGGCATTGTTGTCCTAGAATATGCCCATGCTGTCAGGGAAGAAAAAATCCTTTGATGGGATAACCTGGTTGATTCAGTACATTCAGGTAGTCAGCTGACTTCATTTTATTGCCACATAACGTTGCTGAGCCTAGACCTGACCAATTGAAGCAACCCCAGATCATAACACTGCCTCCAGAGGCTTGTACAGTGGGCACTATATATGACGGGTGCATCGATTCATGCGCTTACCTTCTTCCCCAGATGTGCCCATCGCTTTGGAATAGGGTAAATCTGGACTCATCAGACCACATGACCTTTTTCCATTGCTCCACAGTCCAATCTTTATGCTCCCTAGTAAATTGAAGTCGTTTTTTATTGATTAGCCTTACTAACAATTATCTTTCTTGTGCACACACAGCTGTTTAGTCCCAATCCTGTAAGTTCTCATCGCATTGTGCTTGTGGAAATGCTCTTATTTTCATTATTAAACATAGCTGCTCTACTGTCGATTTTTTACGTTGTGACTTCCCCAAGCATTTAGTGATCTCCGATCACAATCATTCAAGATTTTTTCCCGACCACATTTCTTCTGTGAAGCTGACGGTTCACCACCATTCTTCCAGGTTTTAATAATGCATTGGACAGAGGGCCTGGGTAGCTCAGCAAGTAAAGACGCTGACTACCACACCTGGAGTTGCGAGTTCGAATCCGAATTGTGCTGAGTGACTCAAGCCAGGTCTCCTAAGCAACTAAATTGGCCCGGTTGCTAGGGAGGGTAGAGTCACGTGGGGTAACCTCCTCGTGGTCGCCATAATGTGGTTCTCGCTCTCGGTGGTGCGTGTTGTGAGTTGTGCGTGGATGCCGCGGAGAATAGCGTGAAGCCTCCACACATGCTACGTCTCCGCGGTAACGCGCTCAACAAGCCACGTGATAAGATGCGCGGATTGATGGTCTCAGACACGGAGGCAACTGAGATTCGTCCTTCGACACCCGGATTGAGGTGAGTCACTACGCCACCCCGAGGACTTAGAGCGCATTGGGGATTGGGCATTTCAGATTGGGGAGAAAAGAGGAGAAACAAAATGTATGTGTTGGACAGTTCTTAACCCAATTGCAGTGATTTCAGCAATCTCCTTAGTTGTGTTCTGTGCTTGATGCAGGCCAATAATTTGCCCCTTCTGAAACACAGTAACATCTTTTCCACGACCACGGGATACGTCTTCCGACATGGTTGTTTAAGAAATGAGAAGCTACACACTGCATTAGTTAGGGTTAAAAGAATTGTTGCCAGCTGAAACATATTAATCACTGCAATAATTGTCCAATCATAGGCTCTTAAGTATCTGCTTATTTAAATCCAAACACTTTTTTTTTTTGGCCAGGCAGTGTATGAAGTAAATCAATCGCATGTGCAAATCTCAAGCTATTCGACTAAAATGTCTATGATTAGCCACTGACTAGTGTAGGGCTTTACTGGTTGTTTAGATCAGTGTTACTATCAGAAATAATTAATAATTATTTCTGTAGTTATTAATCAGTATTTAAATTAATTAATTGTATCTAACTCATTAAAACCTCATATGGGACTCCAGTAAATGTAGTGTGCTACGTTTAGGAGCAAGTTTGGTTATTAGCAACAATTAATAATTATCAAAGATAATTATTAATTATTAAAATCAATAGAACATTGATGAGAATCAATGTTAGCTTTTTTTAATCCTTTAAATCAACAGTTATCAAAGATAATCGTTAATTGTTAACGTCGATGAAACATTAAGTAAAATTAACACTAGCTTATTGATCATTCAAATTCAATCAAAGATAATTATCAATTATCAAAAATCAATAGAATATTAATAAGGATTAACATTGACGGGGCACCACCCTGAAATCAGGGACTAATAACCGAATATTAAAACAGTCTCAATATTAGATTGTTTTCTTAGGAAAATCGACATCCGAAGAATATCGATTTTCGGGAAAAAAAACAATGAATGAAGGTTTGAATCCGAGCACTGACATCCCGTCAGCATGACACAGGCGTATGCAAAACAAACCAAAACACTTCTCTTTGTAATATAAACAAAGTTTATTTATGCAGTAATATCAATTAATAATTAATACAATGCAGTCAATAAACTTCCGACTTACAACTACAAACTAAACAGTGATATGATTAGATATGGAAATAAAAATAATTCTATAACACAAGGTGTGTGTGTGTGACAGTGTGTGTGTGTGTGTCAGTGTGGTTAGTGAGAGAGAGAGAGATGATTAAGTGTCAGCCCGAAAGCTGATTTCGCGATAGCTGGAGATAAAGCAGCCGTGTTCATCACTCAGAGACGCGGTTTTACGAGCGGGGCTCGTAAAAGTCCCTTGTTATTTGACTTTTTAATGGATGAACTCAGTTTCTGTCTCACCCGCGATGGCGAAAATGCACAACAGTCCAATTTGGTTGGACCACAATACAGCAAAACAAATGGCGGTCCGTAAACTGTACAAGCAAAATCCTTGAAACACAAGAATAACACACTATAATATTCTATCTCTGCCCAGACGTAAACCTCTTACTTGAATCGCATGAGGACACAGGTAGAATGTGTTTTCCTCCGTCCTTTAACTCTGACCCGGTTTCTTGAGGCTCGTGTGATGACGAGAGGCCGTTTCCACGAGCTGTCGGCAGGCGGTACGGCTGTTGATTCTCAGAGGGCGGTACGGCTGTTGATTCTCGACGGGCTGGCGGAGAACTCAGAAATGTCGACTTGATTGAAGATGGAAGAGAAATCTTTAATCTCTTCACTTCTGTAGGCCAACGGATGAAGATGCGAATTGCTCGGCGGTCTCCTTCGGATCTGTTAGAGTGTTCGGTTGAACACAGAGTAATCTCAGCTCATCCAGCGAGATGGAGATTGTATGGCTACAGTTTCAAGTCGGACATTACTTCCTTATGCCACGAGGCTGCACCGGAGAGCAGCAAAAAGCTACGTCCGTATTCGGTGAACTAAGTCGCTGGAAGCAACTCTGGAAGCATTTCAGAATTATTTGAAGTCCTGATGATGTCATGTTTGAGGGACGTTCTGTGGTGTGCCTCATCCAATAGGAGTTGAGAGCTCGATCCTTTAGAGGGCAAGGCTTCATGGATCTGTAGTCTGTTTTGGACTCCCTTTGTTTGATTTTGGCGCGATTTTTATCAGTAAAATTTACGACTTAGAAGGAGGGGGCTTAAGGAATGTTTTTATGACTGTTAGGCCTGCCTTTGTCTTCTATCTGAATACATGAGGCCCAACACTAGTAAATGTTCAGATTTCATTCATCAGTGATTGAGTAGTATAGTGGAGAAGTTATTAGCACAGCGGTTCTTTCACTGCATGTTGAAAATAAAAGTTTGGTTTAGCTCGTTCTGTTTCCAAAGGCGAAATTCACGGATCCATATGTCTTTGAATTTGTCTCTTTTAATACCCTTTCTGTTTTTTTAAAATCAGTAGTTGATAAAAAACAAACAACACTTTTAATTTTAATCACACATGTATGTAATAAAGAAACCACGCACGTTTTCCCTCGTTATATACGCTAACTGGCTGATGCCGCTAATCTTAAAGAGACAGTACCTATTAAGCGCGTGTTCTACATATCAATGTAAATACTTGTAAATATTACAAATTATGCAAGTAAACATAAACAATTTAACAAACATATATATGCAACATAATTTATGCAAATCAAGACATTAACTGATGGAATAGACTGAATTTAAACATTTTTCAAAAGCTAAAATGTGACCAATTTGATGAAAAACTAGTGAGAAAATATTATTTGAAAATTAATATTTTCGAATTGTACCTAGAAGGCTTGCCTATAAGGTTCCTTTATAATTAAGAGCATTAGCTGAGAGATAATTATTTTAATATGTAAGAAAAATGGACATTGTAACAGAAATGTACCCAAATGAATCAATATAGAAATTGAATCGAGATCAGAATTGAATCAAGAGCTTGTGAACCGAATTCCAATCGTGAAATCTGTATCAATACTCAGCACTAATGATGTATACAAATAATTCTGCTTGTACAATTTAAATAATGTACCATCATAGTTTCAATAAATAGTCTTTTTGGACCGGAGAAGAAGTTTTGAGTTCTGAAAATTAGAATATGCTTTCATAGATCATCAAAACCATTTATTTAAAATTATTTGACAAATTTGATTTCTTAAGATGATATGCTGTTAAATGAAGTTAGCAGGTGGCATGTTATGGTAGAATATTAGCCCAGTCAGCAATGGTAATCTAAATAAGGTGACCCCACATTTATATACTCAGTGTATTAAAAATATTAATAAGTGAACTTATAAAGAAACCTTGGTGTCATTCAGCATGCTAAAGCCAGTTCCTCTTGCCTCGTTGGGCTTATGTTTTTGTGGCTTTCGTAAACAGATTTTGGCACATCCAGCTTCTCTGGGGTTGCCATCTTTCTTCCTCTCCTTCTCTCTTGTCTTTCACTTCTTTCTCCAGGGCCTACAGTGTCCTCCTTTTCACAGTCACTTGCATTCTATTATCATTCCAAACATGCTTCATAACCAGGCCTGCAATCGACAGACATTTTTGCATTTTCTTTGCTGATTTTGAACTAGTGGAATGGATTTGGTCCACAATGAAAAAAAATGTTTTAAAGGGGTCATATGATAAGGAATACAATTTTGTTTGATCTTTTAAGATAAAAGGACTTGATGTTATTTCAGAAATCATGACATCCTCCCCTGTCCAAAAATAAAATTTATTTAAGCTAAGTTGCCAAAACAGTTTGTTATGAACTGACTTTACAGAGATAGGGCCTATGATTTTCACAATGCGGAAAACCTGGATGGAATCGCGGAATCCAGTCATAAAAACGAAATTAACTATAAAATGTGGAATGTCATGGAATTTGACAAATTAAGGATAAAATGAATGTATGAATGCACAAATAATCAAATTAAAATGGTATCATGTTTAACGTGAAACTCAAAGCATCAAATAACCCAAAATAATTAAAAAAACAAACAAACAAGGGGCAGTGGATGTGTAGAACTTTGTGAATGATGGGCATGTGAATTTTGCAGAAATCTGTGGAGCTTATTGTGGAGATTCCATGTGGGCCTATCACAAAGATGAATAGAATTACAACCACAATTTCTAACATTATTATTGTTCATGTTTTCAGAAATCCAAATGGTTTGCCTGTAAAGATGGCATTTTTTGAGGAAACAAAATTTGTTTAATAATCAATGCATGGTTCTTTAATAAGTTGTTTATAACCATATGTAATAGAAGCTCCACCTAAAATAGTTTCTGACTTATCCTACCTTAGCAATTGTTGCCGTTTGCAATTTCTCTGACAAGTGTCTGCTTTTTTCCAATGAGAGTCTATGGAAGTAATGTGTGTTTGAGCTGTTCTATGTTAATTTTATAGAAATTTATAGACCCCAAAAAATATAAAAAGCGTTGCTGGGTCACTTGTAATAATGACATGAGGAACCAAGAGAGGATACATGCATGTTTTTTTCTTTCTTTTTAAATAATCTTTAAATATATCTTGAGAAGAGCATGCTATGGATTGAACTGTGTCAGCCATCATTCCCAAATGATGTATAACATCAGCAAGGACACCTACATTTGCTACAAAGAGAATTAAAGCTAATAACTTAATGTTAATTCATTCATGTATTGATTCAGGTCTTAAAAAGGCGATAGTAAATAAAGAGTTCACAGCATTATAGTGAGTGTGTTATGAGACGTAATAAGCAGTTCTGTTCACTTACGCTAATGTTATCAGGTGTGTAACTGCCTTCAAATGACGTTTTCCTCTTTTCAAGTGACTGTGATAATCGTTTACCTCAATTCTGATTCACAGTCTCCACAGTTTTTAATCAAATTATTGTGTAATTTAACAATTTCTTTCACAAAAAACATCAGATAAAATATGCTTTACAATGTCACTCTTCTTTCCAGCCAACGTAAGTATTTTATCAATTCCATTTATTAGAATGTTTAACCAAAATCTCCCATTCATTCCTGTGGGAAGTTCTGCAGAGCTCGTCAGAGCGAGCAGCAGTAACCAAGAGGTGTGGAGCTTAGCAAAGGGTCAATTACTTATGACCTCACTGATATGTGATTGGTTGTCTGCAGGACTACCTGACCAATGATAATGACCAGGCGGTGGTGGAGATCTGCATCACGCGCATCACTACCGCAATCAGAGAGACGGGCTCGATCGAGAGACATGGAGCAGCTCTTGTGTCATTGTGGGAATCGTGTCTCGAGCACAACCTTCAGCCGCAGGGTAAAGATGAGGACACGCCGCATGCCAAGATCGCCTCTGACATCACCAGCTGCATCCTGCAGGTGAGAGCAGATGTCACACATCTGAATCAGTGTACTGATGGCACTTCAGGGTGAATGCAGATAAATTCCTCTGATTTTCTGTACATTTATAAATGGAAGAGAGTTTTTGGGTCAGCTGACAGAACTGTCACTTGTCACTACCTGGGTAGCTCAGCGAGCAAAGACGCTGACTACCACTCCTGGAGTCGCCAGGTCTCCTAAGCAACCAAATTGGCCCGGTTGCTAAGGAGGGTAGAGTCACATGGGGTAACTTCCTCGTGGTTGCTATAATGTGGTTCTCGCTCTTGGTGGGGCGCATGGTGAGTTGTGCATGGATGCCGCAGAGAATAGCATGAAGCCTCCACGCGCGCTACGTCTCTGCGGTAACGCGCTCAACAAGCCATGTGATAAGATGCGTGGATTAACGGTCTCAGATGGCAACTGAGATTCGTCCTCCACCACCCAGATTGAGGCAAGTCACTACGCCACCACGAGGACTTAGAGGCATTGGGAATTGGGCATTCCAGATTGGGAGAAAAAGGGGAGAAAAAAAAACAATGCTATCAACGTGGATATCAGGCACAACAACACCGCTACAACATGGGCCGCCATCTTGATTGTTTTTTGGTTGAATGGATCACATGACTGCGTCATATGACAACAAATACACCTGTACACCTACTTGTTATGCGATTATCTACTCAGCCAATCATGTGGCAGCAGTGCAATGCATAAAGTCATGCAGATACGGGTTAGGAGCTTCAGTTAATGTTCACATCGACCATCAGAATGGGGAAAAAAGTGATTTAGACCATGGCACGATTGTTGGTGCCAGATGGGCTGGTTTGAGTATTTCTGTAACTGCTAATCTCCTGGGATTTTCACGCACAACAGTCTCTAGAGTTTACTCAGAATGGTGCCAAAAACAAAAAACATCCAGTGAGTGGCAGTTCTGCGGATGGAAACACCTTGTTGATGAGAGAGGTCAACAGAGAATGGCCAGACTGGTTCGAGCTGACAGAAAGTCTATGGTAACTCAGATAACCACTCTGTACAATTGTAGTGAGCAAAATAGCATCTCAGAATGCACAACATGTTGAACCTTGAGGCTGATCTACAACAGCAGGTTACAACAGCAGAAGACCACGTCATCGTTTTCAGATATCTCTGTTTTCCCAATCCACACTACAACACTAAGTCAGCATTTTCAATTTATCTACTTGGGAGAGTGATTTCGAAAAGCTCAGTTTTGGCTGTCAAAAACTGTAGGCCAAAACGTACAAAAAAGATGCGTTTTCAAACAAAAAGCATTAGTGTGGACGTGGCCTTGAAAATGTATAAATGTCATTATATTAGATTACATAACATCAAACGATGTGCCATTTATTTTCAAGAAAGATAGCACAGAAGCGCCACAGAGACACAGTGTTTACACCTTTTGGGGAAATCAGCCTAATGGTTTACTTTAGTTGTCTCTGCTTATTAAGATGGGATATGAGAAGGTATTTTAACATCGAAAAAATTACAGAAAGTATTAGAAAGTATTTGGACACTTTCTGGTTGTCAGATGTTAGTGGAACATGTCCATAGTTAATGTGATGAACTACACGTGTGGTTACTTTGCTAGGACACCTGTGAAATTTAGGGGAGCTGACTTCATACATCAACTAAAAATAACCTTTGATATGTTGTTATCTCATGCAATGACATTCATACATTTTTAAATGTATTTGTAATACTCTTTGGGCCCACTGTATACCTGCCACCTCCATGAGAGTAGAATGAAGCTCCCAGTCAGTGGTTCAAGCTGGTTGTGGTCACAACATTTAAGCCAGCTGTGGAAAAAATTAAGCAATAATTACAGACATTCACAGGGAGTCAAGTGTGCAAGACTCAAAGTGGAACTGACACTTCTGACAACAGCTATTAGCTGTAATCACTTCCCTTACTAAATCTTTCTCTTTTAAGAGCTTTTTTCGCAGGCATGTACATAATTAATTTCTCCTTCTCCTCTTGTTTTTCCCCACATACATCCACTTAACGAATTCTCTCTCTCCCTAAACACTTTCGCTCTCTGTCTTTCTCACACACATATTCATTGACTTATATAATGAGCCTCATATGAATCTTAGAGCAGGGCTTAGAGAGGCTGAGCTACAGTGATGCATTCTGGGTAGTGTGGAGATCAGTATTCATTAGAGAACGGCTGTTTGAGCGCTCTTATGCCTGAGTTCTTCAGAACTATTGGTCGAAAGACTCTTTGATCTGAGCAGCAGTCACATATTGCAATGGGTGTCTTTATAATTAGCTTGAGTCCTTTGTCAGTCATTTGCCCTACGTCACGCCTTTTAAAGTTTTAGCTCGGATGTTTGAGGACTTTCCTCCTTCAGGCGAGAGAATGAATGGCTGCTCTTTTTTAGAGAAAAGAAGTCTTTGTTAATTTGCTGCTTAAATTCCAATTCATACACAGAGATGATTGTTTTTCTTGTGGATGTTAAAGTGAGTGTGTCTGTTGTATATAGTAATTAGGTTTTTGTATTGTATAACAAAAGTGCAAAAGGTTGCTTTCCTGTGAACGCTCGTCATCACGATGCTAGGCATTGCTATGTGGTTGCTAAGGTGTTCTGAAAGGTTTAGTAGGTGTTGCTACTTGGTTGCTTACTGGCCCAAGTCATAAGAGCCAGCCCCCAAGCCTTTATGATAGTCTGTCTGGTCTCAAAGAAAGTGAGTAGCTTAGGGTCATCACATGTTTTTGTTGTCATCGGAGGTTCTTTCACGAATTGAACATTTCAAGAGGTCAATAAAAATGGTTTGACATGAAGCTTGAGAGTAAAAAATGTCCAGTTCACTGCAGCAGGAGGAGGTCCACCACCATTAACTTTATTTGGCTCAGTTGAGCGCATTGCCAGCATCATTGGTGAAACTTAACAGGTAAATCTTGGTGGGAACAGTGATATACATCCCTTACAAATGGAAGAATCTTCAGAGAAATTAATAGAATGCCTGGAAAAGGTACTGTACACTGTGATTGAATAAAGATTTCAAAGCTACAACAGTGTGCAAGGCTTTTTCTTTTCCCCCCATTGTATTGTGTACACAACTGCTTACGAAAAATTGACAATCGCCTGCTTTATCATCTGGCAAGCAAAGAATATAAGTCCAAATGCTTAGAAAAGTAATAGCCCCTTTCCTCAATAAGCCACATGATTTGAGGCATTATTCATGCAGCACAACGGGCAAATTGCAGGGCAAATTGTGAAGTTTAATACTGAGGGCTAGGGGTTTGTACAAATCCCTAACCATAGTAATGCCTTGCCAAAAATCAGTGAGATTTACTGTTAACAATGTAAACATTTATTTAGACCTATATAATAAAAAAGCTTCCCATTTCTTATTAATTTCCTATAGATCTTTGGCTATATTTGATAGCTCAATACAATCCACTGACTGTTTTCATCTGCTCCGATTTAACATCTGCACATAATGTACCCTAGGGGGCAGCAGAACATTTAACATCCTTCCTACATGCGTCAGACTTCAGTTAGGTCTTTTAAAATGTTTACTGCTGCTTTCCATGCCTTTTATAGTAATTATTCTTTATTAAATTAATTAAGCAGACACCAAAGCCAGCTCACTCTTACGTGATCACTCTCTGGATGTAATAACTTATAAAAAAGGCCTTTTTTTTTTTTTTTTTAACTAATCTTGGCGTATGACATTTAACATTAGCACATGCTGATCCAATGATTGTGGCTTATTTAAATTAAACTTCCAATTGAACTTTTCAGTTCAGCCTGGAGTGTGGAAATTTCCTCATTTAAAAGTTTTACCGGTTGTATCTAGCAAACAGTAAACAGTTGGCCAGAAGAATCTGTGACCTCTAAAGTTGGGTTGATATTCATATCTGTCTTTTTTACAGAATTACAACAGGCCTCCAGTGATGGCGTTAGCGGTCCCAGTGGCAGTGCGGTTCTTGCAGCAAGGAAACCAAGAGTTAAGTAGGAACATGTCCAGCTACTTGTCCCTGGCTGCCATCGCTAAAGCTGAACTCCTGGCCCAACACACAGAGGCCATCACCTGCAGCGTGCTGGGAGGTAGGAGTTTAAGATGGGGTTAAAGGGAGGGGTCATGGTAGGTCAGAGGCGTTTGCATTAAGACTGCATACGCTTCCCTTAAAATTTAATAAGAAATGCAGCGTATATATATGTATATTCGTATATTCATAAGAGTTTATAAATGTACATATAATCAAAATAATTTACTAATTATATTCTGCAGTTTAATATTTTAGTGAATGACAGGGTAAAATATCACACATCACTATTGTGTTTTTTTGTTAAAGTAACAAAATCTGCATTTTTCAACATGAATATGATAATAGAACAAAGTGGACGCATGGCCCATAGAGCACTATTGAAGACATGCTTCAGTGGGAGCCTATGGCAGATACTGGTACCATTCAAATTATGATGCAAAAGATTGAAGTTGATTGGACAGGTGGCTCTAAACACATAATTGTGATTCCTGTCCATACGCTTTGATATCTATTATAAATCCATGTAAATGTCAGTCTTATGTGAACTGCCTTTTGCTTGGCCAATTACGTGCTGGACTACAGATTAAATCACAGATTTTGAAAGTGCTTCAAAATCCACTTATTTCCTTCTTAGGAAAGAAAACTAAACAATATGTAGGCTTAACAATAATGCTTTATTAACATTTTCCAAACAAAGCCTTCCACATTATAAAGATAGAAATGCACTAAAATATCACTAATTCAAGTAACATTAAACATTTCCCAAAGTCTTAGTGGGAAGAACTAGTCCCCCCATAGGTTGCATATTCATTGCAATGTGCATTAAATCTCTTTAACTCTCTTCCTTCACAATATTAATCTGCCGGTAGACTGTGGCTATCCGCTTTGCTACAGCAATCGTGAAGCTGTGTTCACTATTTGCGTCAGGGCGTCAACGCCTACCCCAATCGCCGCTTTGAACTCCACATGAAAAGCGTTTGCAATCAACATCACTTTCTGTATTTTCTTGATAGTTAAGACTTGATGTGCTTCTGAGGGAGTTAAATTGCACCTTACAGAGGTTTTTTTTATGCTTTTTTTTTTTTTATTGATTCATAAATTAACACAAAAAAAACCAGCAACATATGTATATATATATATATATATATATATATATATATATATATTGAATCATCACTCATGACCCTTCCCAAAAGCAGCAATCACCACTCCCAGAGTATCTGCCACTCTAGGGGGGTGCGTGCTACTCCCACACTGCACGTGGCGCAGCTGTAAATACTTATAAAATTGAAATCTGGGAATCCCAAAATGTTGAATCAAATTTTCAAAAGATCTCAATACTCCACTCTCATATAGGTCACCAAGTGTATTAACCCCCCTCACAATCCAATCTGACCAACAGAAAGGGGACTTATTAATACATAGTTTAGGGTTCAGCCATATGCTCGAGGCTACGTTTAAATAAATATCTGATTTAAACACTCTGGACACCTTTGTCCATATCGAGTGTAAATGTGAGATAACGGGGTGTGACTTAACTTCTCCAAATAGTTTGATAGAAGGGTTTTGCAGTGACGAGATAGGGTCAAGAACTTCCTTTTCAATACAAAACCAGGGAGGGGCTCTCTTGGGTGGAAGTGACCAATGAGCCAAATGTCTGAGACCGAATGCATAATAATAAAACAAAATCTTAGGTAGACCTAGCCCACCTTTGTCAATTGGCCTATGTAACTTGTTGAAATGTAACTTGGGATGCTTTCCATTCCAAATGAAGGACTTCACTATGCTATCAAATTGCTTGAAATAAGAGAGGTGGACATCTACAGGGAGAGATTGTAGTAGGTTGTTGAATTTTGGAATACAATTAATTTTAATAACATCAACCTTCGATGGATAAATGTAATGAAGCCCACCTACCCACATCGCTCAAAATTATTTTTATTAAAGGATCAAAATTAACTCTAACTAAATCACAAAAATTTGCTGGGAATCAAATACCCAAATACTTAATGCCCTGTTTGGGCCATTGAAAGGCGCCCGGTTGAAAAGCCGTTACTGGGCAGTACGCAGTCAGAGCTAAAGCTTCGGATTTAGACCAATTAACTCTGTATCCCGAAAATTTTGAAAAGGAATTGATAATTCTGTGGAGGCTAGGCATAGATCTAGTGGGGTCGGAAACAAATAACAAAATATAATCTGCGTAAAGCAGAAGCTTATGCGCCACACCTCCCGCCATCACCCCTGGAAAATCATCCTCCTATCTTATCTCGGCTGCTAAAGGTTGCAGGGCAAGGCAGAACAATAATGGGGAAAGAGGGCAACCCTGCCGAGTGCCCCTATTCAGAGTAAAATAATCTGAAATTAATCCATTTGTTTGTACTGCCGCTACAGGGTGTCTATAAAGTAACTTAATCCATCCAATAAAAGTATTTCCGAACCCATATATTTCCAAAATCTTAAAAAGATAATCCCATTCTACCATATCAAACGCCTTTTCACGTCAAGTGAGATGGCAGCGACCGGAGTCTGATCATTTGCCACTGAACACATGATATTAATGAAATGCCTAATGTTGTCAGAAGAGCTACAGCCCCTAATAAACCCCACCTGATCTATATGTATAAGAGATGTCATAACTTTACTTAATCGATTAGCCCGAATTTTTGCCAACATTTTTACATCTAGCTGGATCAGGGAAATTGGACGGTAACTTTTAAACTCGCTTGGATCTTTCTCCTTTTTAAGAATCAGACTGATCCGGGCTTGCGTCATGGTTGGCAGAAGCTTTCCATTCTTTAATGATTCCGTATAAACTTCTAATAAAAGTGGAGCCAGTTCTGTAGCATAAGATCTAAAAAATTCAGCGGCAAAGCCATCTGGCCCCGGAGCCTTGCTTGTAGGCAGGAACTTAATTACCTCGTCAAGCTCCTCCAAAGTTATCTCAGAATCAAGAGAGTTTTTTTTTGCTCAGTCATCAATTTAGGGAGTTCTAATGGTTCCACAAAATTTCTAATATCTTCATCAGTAGATATTGGAATAGACGTGGAACTATAAAGATCAAGATAGAATTCTTTAAAAGCATTATTAATATCAATGGCCTGGGTAAATATTTCACCACCAGCAGATTTCACTGAGGGAGTGTTAGAAAAAGAGCTTCAGCTCTGCCTCTGCACTTTTAATATTCCCTTCCAACTCCACAAGTTCTCGTGCTTTGGATGAGGCATAGTGTATGGTCTGACCCCTAAGAACTGCCTTAATTGCCTCCCAAGCCACGCCCACAGAGGATACTGAGGACCAGTTGATCTCCGTATAAACACTGATTTCAGTCTTTAACATTTGTTGGAAATCAGGATTTTGCAAAAGGGATACATTAAGGCACCAACTATATGATTTATTTTTCTCCGTGTGTGGCAACATCTCTAAACTCACCAGGGCATGATCTGAGACCAAGATATTTCCAATTGAGCAATCAACAACAGATGAAATGAGGGACTTAGATATAAAAAAAATCTATTCTAGAATAAATCTTATGGACTGATGAAAAAATGTATAGTCCCTACCAGATGGGTTCAAAAGTCTCCAAATTTCTTGCAAGACCAAGATTTTAACACATCATGTGAAGCGTCAGTGTTGCTCTAGGGGGCTTACACACTTTTGCTTCACTATGATCAAGGACTGAGTCCATCAAAAGATTAAAGTCTCCTCCCAATATTATATCATGAGGGGTGCCAGCGGCTTGCAACATCCCTTCAAGATCTATAAAAAAGCCTTGATCATCAGCGTAGGTGTGTAAATATTAGCCAAAATCAACCTTTGCCCCTGAATTTTTCCTAAAACAATCATGATTCTTCCTAATTTATCTTTAATCTGTTTGAGACATTTGAATTGTAGATGCTTACTTATCAGTGTAATGACTCCCCTGCTCTTACTTGAGCCAGCACTAAAGAAAACATGTCCACCCCATATCTTCCCAAATATTTCTGCTTCCTGCGGGGAAAGATGTGTTTCTTGAAGAAACACTATATCATATTTTTTACGTTTAAGAAAAGAAATAACCTTCCTTCTTTTTATGGGGTGCCCCAACCCATTCACATTCCATGTGGAGAGAGATAATCCACTCATATTAACAACTGACATATTGATATAATAGAAAAAATAAATTGTGTGTCAAAAACAAGATTATAAAGACCACATTCCCCATTAGAGCAACAATAAAACCCTGAACTTCCCCCCGAACAAAACAAACAGAAAAAAAAAAACATGCGCATTAACCCCACGCATGACAGCGCCAACCATCGTCAATCCCTCTAAACTCAAAGAGTCCATGTACGCATGCGAGAACCCCCGCGACAACTTTGCCATCGGATTGCTCAAGTCCGGTGCTTCTGCACAAATTTTGTGAGGCAAAATTACATAACAGAAAATACTTTGTAAAACAGACCCCAGCCAACAGGCAGAATAAACACAAAGAACTGTAGATTCATTCACAAAACTGTCTTGAAGGTGTGTTCCTCCACAAAACAACTTCCAACTGATATAAAGCCGTTGTCCTCGGACAGACAAACAATTGTTCAGTGATCCGGCTGTTATGAGTGCAGCAGATGACGTAATCATTCTAATGTCCCTTAAAAATACTCCACAAAAACAAACTCCAGCCGCTAGGCAGAACCAGCACGAAAAGAAACAAAACAGGCATCCCAGTTCCTCGGATGATCAAGAGCCAAACTCACTCGGAGGCCACATAAAAAAAGTACATCATGACTTACTCAGCCCGTCAACTTTATAAAAGACATCCATTATGTGAGCATGTAGATATTTTGTGGTTATCCATATTCTCAATCTGGCCGGGAACTTCAGTGTAAAAGCGATCTTCCGTCAATGCAAACGTTTCTTGAAGGAGTCATGCCACAAAACAAACTCCAGCCGCTAGACGGAGCCAACGCAAAAATAAATAAAAAATGCCACCCAGCTTCCTCAAACAGTCGAGTCACTGAACAGCAAGTCAGTCCACTAATATAAGAAACATAAAATGGCTTACTCACTCCAATGTATTTATAAAGGAGAGTGCCTGTTTGGGACATGTAAATACTTTGCTGCCATCCCTGGTGTCTATTCTCAGTTTGGCCAGAAACATCAGTGCAAAAGCGATCTTCCGTTGATGTAAGAGATTCTTAGATTCCTTGAACTGATCGTGTTTCTCTCTTGTCGAACTCGCAAAATCCGGGAACAAGAAAATATTGTGACTCTTCCAAGAAAGCTTTCCTTTGCTCCTCGCCTTGCTCAACACGAGATCTTTATCAGATAATCTCCGAAATTTGGCCAGAATTGAACGGGGCCTGTCTCCCTCAGCAGATCTCCAAGCCGGGACTCTGTGAGCTAGCTCAATTTCCAGTTTATGGCCTGTTATGTCGAGCAGACTCGGGAAGAGCTCGTCTAGGAATTTCACCATATCTCTGCCCTCTTCATGCTCAGGAATTCCAACAATTCATATGTTATTCCTTTGGCTCATATTTTTGAAATATTCAGGTTTTTCCAAAATGTGTTCCAAGTCTGTTTTGAATTTTGTTTCCATCGCTGTAATTGAACGACGTATTACATCGAGATCCTCCAAGTCAGCAACATCCTTTGTCAGCATCACTGAGATGTTGGACAGTTGACACTGAATATCTTCTCCCGACGCGCCATCCAAATCGAGTCCCCGGCTCGCAGGGCCATCTGAGTTTTCAGCTTGAAGACGTAAGTGTCTTTTAATGTCTCCAGAGTCTGAGGATTTTTACTTCTTTGCCATGTTTACCTCAAAGAGCAAATATGTAACTTGGTGTATTGAATCTCACCAGATTATAACATGAAAATAATAAAAAAACTAGCAAAGTGCGCAGAGCTAGTCGCTCACACGTCTGCTTCTTGCATGGCGTCACGTGTCCCCCATGAAATGCTTTTTTTTTTTTTTAATAGTTTTATTTTCTTCCCTGAGGTCCACTGATAATGTTATTAATGTTTTTTTTTTTGCACCAAAACAGTCATACTTTAATAATATATGATACTTTTCCACCCTGTCTCTTGCCCTCTGACTGAAACACTCGGTTTTGGCCCTAACCTCCTTAAAACTTCAATGTAAACACCCGCTGTTATGATTGCTAACATCATGCAGCCCCTCAAATACTGCCATATTTGAAACTCAATCGGAAGAGAATAACAAGCTCCACAATATTATAAAACTACATTTCAGGGTTTACACATAACACACATCCAACACATTGCATCTGATTATATTAAACTGCTCATCTCAAGCACAGTTGTTAACATTCAGCACCATAAACTATCAAACAGTCATGACATATGAAATATTCATTACTGAAACGGTTTACTTACTGTTTTGCATCGTCCAAGTGTTTTTCTTTTTCTTCCCCATCCTTAATAACAGTTGCTTTGCAAAACTTGAATCGTATTATGACTGGTTCACAAGCAATCCACTCTGATGAGCCAAAAAAAAAAAAAAAATTACAATCCATGATGAAATATGATGAAGACACTTCCA
Organism: Myxocyprinus asiaticus; assembly: GCF_019703515.2. Taxonomy (NCBI): domain Eukaryota; kingdom Metazoa; phylum Chordata; class Actinopteri; order Cypriniformes; family Catostomidae; genus Myxocyprinus; species Myxocyprinus asiaticus. The sequence goes on along the minus strand of NC_059361.1, from coordinate 39,071,785 downwards.
CATGACACACACACACAAAGTCCAAAGCATGGTGTGAACTAGATGCACACACATAGAGCAAAACATCGCCGGAAACACATCTTAACGGTCAAAGACTTCTATCTAGAGCATGTTTCATAAAGGGCTGCAACTAACGATTATTTTGATAATTGATTAATCTAACAATTATTAGAACGATTATTCGGCTATTCTGCGATTATTGCAACAGCTTGTGCCCCAGCTTAAACGGTTGTATTAAACGTGCTTACTAACAATAAAGAGGACAAAATCATCGTATAAAAATACCTCTAAATGACATTCACTGAATTAAAGGGAAAAAAAAGTTTTATTAAATTTAATTCACTGCAAAGAATCCTATTGTTATCAAGTGTTTTTGTCTTGTTTTCCATTTAAAATTGTATAAAAATCCTTAAAACAAGATACATTTACTTGAGAAGCAACATATAAGATATTTAGACTTGCTTTAAGAGAATGTATCTTAAATATAAGTATATTTTATATATAAGTGTATTTTTTCACTTGGTTATACTTCTGCAAGTGCAGTAAAGACAAAATGTACTTATATTCAAGATCTATTCTCTAAAAGCAAGTGTAAATATCTTATATGCTGCTTTTCAGGTGAATGCATCTTTTTTTAAAAGATTTTTAGATATTTTATATATTTATATATATATATTTTTTTATATTATATTCAACATTCTCAGATAATATTTTTTTCTTCTGCAGTATAGCTGCTAAAGTAAATGTACATTGATTTAAAGGAGTTTTAGATATTTATATTGGAAAATAAGCCAAAACAAAAACAAATCAAAAACTTATTTTGTTGCAGTGTATAATTGGGCAAAGACTACCCTCTCTCACCTTTTTGTTCACTTCAATCCATCTTTAACTCACAATAAAACAAACTCTCTCTTATTAATAAAGTTGTGTATTGCCAATTTTCTTCACAATAAGAAATGCACATGCATTATGATTCATTTACATTTACATTTACATTTCTTCATTTGGCAGACACTTTTATCCAAAGCGACTTACAAAAGAGGAAAACATAAGTGAATCATCTTAAGGAGACAGTGGTATGAAAAGTGCTGCATTACAAAGTTTCACTAGCATCAGAATAGCATTCAGAACAGATTAAAGTGCAACAAGAAATTATTATTATTTTTTTTTTTATTATTGTTTTTTTAGTGACTGGTTAAGTGCTCATGGAAAAGATGTTTTTAACCATTTTTTGAAGACAGAAAGTGAGTCAGCTTCACAGATGGAGTTGAGAAGGTCATTCCACCAACGTGGTACGATGAAGCCAAAAGTCCGGGAAAGTGCTTTGGTGCCTCTTTGTGTTGGTACAACAAGGCACTGCTCATTAGTCGACCGCAGGCTAATGGTGGGAACGTAGCTCTGTATAAATGATTTTAGTTATACTGGAGCAGACCCAGTGACTGTTCTGTATGCCAGCATCAGAGCCTTGAATTTGATACGTGCATCAACCGGCAGCAAGTGAAGAGAGACAAGGAGTGGTGTAACATGCGCTCTCTTTGGTTCATTAAAGACCAGACGTGCTGGATCATTTGCAGGGGTCTAATTGCACATGCTGGGAGGCCTGCAATGAGAGCGTTACAGTAGTCCAGTCTAGTTATGACTAGTGACTGAACAAGAAGTTGTGTGGCATGTTCAGAGAGGAAGGGTCTTATCTTCCTGATATTGTAGAGTGTAAATCTACATGATCTTGCGGTCTGACTGCAAAGAGAAATGCCAGTTTCAAAGTTTGTAGTTATTTACATGACCTGCTTCTGTATTATTTGAACTTTAATAAAGCTATAACTGCATTTAAGATGTAATGCTGGGGTGTTTCCATTAAAGAGCTCCGGCTCCGCTTATTCCACAACGAGAGTGCTTCTGTATTTACTTATTTTGTATTTTTGCATTATAATTCTCTTATACTTTGCAATCTACATCACCTGAAGCTGTTTAGAAAGTTTAGAGTGCATCTGGACTGTGAGCTGTGTAATTCTTCCTCTCCTCAGTCAGGCGTGAACTGTAGTGCTGGTCTCGTGCGTCATCATTAGAGTTTAATGTGATCTCATGTCACGTTAAATGAGCTCAAACGACTATTCGAAAACTAAAATTTTTGTCAAAATGTTTTATTGTCAGCATTGTCGATAACATCGACTAATCGTTTCAGCCCTAGTTTCATACACCAACAATTAAAAATAGCACAGATGGGCGAAAGGACGCATCCTTGATGTTTTTGTGCTCAAAACAACAAGAGGTAGAGCAGCTAAATGAAACCGAATGGAGTCTCCTCTTCAGAGTTATAACTTAACACAGCGTCTTTTAAAAGTGGTGCGAGATATGTATCAATTGGTCAAAGATAACTGTCTAGTGCATGAATACATACAAAAATAATCCAAAATAGTCCAGATGTGTCCCCTTTGGTGTTCAGAATAGTGAGGCCACAGTAGTCCTATGTCCTACTGTCTCTCTCTCTGAGTACGAACTGAGCACCAGTGGGCAGGGCCAAGGGTGCAATGATTTTATGTAGGCGTTGATGTTTTTGAGCTGTAGAGGCGGTCATGAATTAATGTACCCCTAGTGACGTAGGGTAGTCGCGGAAGTAGAGAACGAGGCATTTTTGCAGCTTGGTTTCAATAAATTCTTTTATTGCATTGGGGATTAAGATCTGAAATTTACAGTATGTTTTTATAGTAGAAAGACCTCTTATATGTCAAAATATCAAGGAAAATTTGATTCTTCATGACATGACCCTTTTAATAACGGTAAATGCGTTAATCGATGAATAAGAAAAAATAACACATTAAACTTTTCAAATTAATCGCATGCTTAAACACGTTAACTTTGACAGCTCTAGTTTACATTCATTTCTTACTGTGTAAGCGACAAAATTACTGCAATGTTTTCCAAACTTTTCTTCTGTCTATATGAAAAGTCTGACCAAATCAAGGAGAACACAGTTATGTAACTAGTGTCATGCAGTAGTAGTAATATTATTATTTGCATTGGGCATGGGGGGCCTCTCAATTCTTAATCCGTCCTTGAGTAGTTGTGGGAGTAGAGGGACGGCGATGTCAATTCCAAAGTAAGTTTTATTCTTTTCACACTCAAAGTAAATCTTCACACTCAAACACAATCTTCACAAACATCAGTGATCAAGTCAGCTCTCTCTTCCTGTCTGCTGCTGACGCCGCACCTTTATCCCCGCCACTGCTCACTGCAATGCAAATCAACTGTTAGTCAATTCCCGCACAGGTGTAAATCCTTTCCACTCACCTCTCCTGGCCTCGCTCGCCAGAGATCAGTGCTCGACCACGCCCCCACTCCTACAGTAGTTTAATCAGCTTTTGGGAGCCACTTTTTAGACACCAAAAACAAGTCTTTGCTTCCCCACTTTTAAAAAAGCACTGGCCACTACTGCGGTAGGCCAGGAACAGACAGGAAAACCTGGAAATATCAGAGAATCTGTAAATGTTTTTCAGGCCTGGAAAAGTCATGAAAATAATAAAAATCTCAAAAGTCATTAAAAAGTCATGGAAATTTCTATAGAGAATACTGTATTTTTCTAGATTTTCTCTGTTCCAAAATATATCCTGAGCTAGATATTGCTCTTGTTTAGAGTAAGAGTATTTTATTGATTTTGTGGTTTCCATTTCTGCGGCATTGCGTGGGGTAGCCCCGCCCATCGTGAAATCGAATTTGTCCAAAAACCCACTCCTCATAACTGTACATTGAACATCAAGTATCTTCTGATTGGCTGTGATTGTGCCACGTCATGTGGCAGTTTCACGTTCAGTGTGGATAGAACAACTGCTTGTTACAATTTGTGCAATTCCCATGCTGGTCTAGGCTGGTTTATGCTGGTGATGGTTAGTGCTGGTTTGGTGCTGGTCTAGCTGGTTGACCAGCAGAGCCATGCTTTTCACCAGCTAAACTTTGCTAGCTTGTTGAACAGCATGGTCTTTCTGATGAAGCTGGTTAAGCTAGTTTAAAAGCCTGGTGGGGACACCAGCACACCAGCATCCCATGCTAGGGGACCAGCACCCAAAACACAACATAAGCTGGTGACCACAATGCTGGTCTATTTAGCAGGGAAGAGCACAGTGAACAACACTCTTTCCATAATTCTCCTCAGATTTTAGAGATAGTTAATGGTTAGGGTTGGGTTTAGAGATGTGTTTGTTTGACAGGAGTGTTGTTACAGGACTGACAAAAGTTGTTGATCCAGGAACACGTCCACCTTGGCAAAGTCACGATCACCCTGTGCTGTATTTTATGAGGTCATAGAGTAGAATGGTGAGTCATGGAAGGTATAAAACAATCATATTCCCCATGATTCAGTGCTTTCCAGGCCCTGCACCTCACTGCCTTAATGGTAATGGGAGAAGCAGTCCCTCTGTGCCTTTACAAGAATATTCAAACACACAGACCAGTAACTGCTTTGTTTCCATCCCACTAGTGTGCCACCCACATCATTGACATATAGAGTGTAAAAGTTGTGCAGTCTTCCTGGCCCACTGTGTGTGGTTCTGGTTTCTGGTCCCAAACCACACAGTTAAATGGGTCATTTGATACATCCACGCAATGAAGAAATTGTATTACGTCCATTGTTCTTCTACTTCAATTGAAATGGTTTTTAAATAAAACGTTTGTATTTTTCTAACTGTTGGTCCATTAAATGAGGAGTGGATGGTATATTTGACCTGGTGTGCATGCCAAAATACACTCTCATCTCAGCTGTTTAAACACTCCACTTACACAAATTGTTGCCCTTCACAGATAAAGACCAGATTGCTGTGGGTCTACTTTTTGTGTTGAAACAGTCTCTTCATTAAGGAAATGTCAGTGTGAGAGATTGCTGGCCAGGGTCATCAGAGGCAAAGAACAAATGTGGCTTCATTGGGGAATAGGATGGTGAAATTAACATTGACCTCAACTAATTGTCTTATTATGGTTTGGGTCAGCCAAAGGACAACAATATTGAGAAGACCTAATTGAGCCACAGAATAAAAGGTACTTACACATGAAAAGTTGTATATTTTTTTTATATAATCTAATCATGTTAAAGATGAGGATATACATTGGATACCTCTGTATTTTGCAGCATTTGCATATTTTCCCCCCATTTTTACTGTTACACCGCTACAGTGGACATCCCCCTGAAGAGGTCACCTGAGAAACCTCATTATAGGGCCTAATTTTTGGTCATGTGTGACGCTCATAAGTGTGCTATGCCACACGACATGTAGACCATCTGATCTGGAAGTGTTCCACTAGGGCTGAGGCGATAAATCAAATATTCCTGATATTATAGTAATGAAATTTAATTGTGATTTAACTGCTTGTTGTGAGTGGGTTTTCAGCAGTCTCAGAGCAGTTTACGTGCATTGTGAAAGCAAAGTACTGCAGGTTCTTACATTTATGCAGTTCAAAATTAAGCTAATATACAAATGCAACACAGTGTCAGAAAAGGAGGAGATGACAGTGTTTCACTAGAATTGTAATGAGGAAAGTTATGAACTGTCAATTGCACTTTCAGTTTTCCAGATGAAAGTAAATACAAAAGATTTACATTACTCTTGTGCTAAACAAATATAATACTCAAAATTATAAATATAATTCTGTAGTATAGCAATATTCAACTGGGTTCCAAAAAATAAGTTAGTGTAGTAGTTTTTGCAAACCCTGTTAATTCATAAAAAATGGTTTAGTAAAGATATATATACAGTAGGAAAATAGTGCTTTTTTATTTCTGTATTTGTGCATATAAAATACAAATAATTATTAACATTGTTCCTTTTGCTCATGTAGTGAAAAACTTGAAAAGATGCCTTCATTATTTATAACTACATTTTAGTTTGAATCTACTTTGCTACAATGACTGGTTGAAATGATGTTTCCTCTGATTAAAAAAAAATAACTTTCTTCCTATTTCAGAGCTAACACATAATTATCGAGAGATATATCCAATATTTTCAATAGGCTCAACATTTCAACAAATTAAGTGAATCTGGGCCGGAAAAATTGGCTACGCATGGGCCACATTCACACAGCAACAGAAGTGCTTACTTATATATATATATTTTTATTATTTGTTTGGAAAAGCCAAGTCAAATAGCAACATATAAATAAAAATCTTAAATTTCATCATTGCATTTCCATGAATTTTTTCTCAAACAGACAAAAAAAACAAAGCTTACGAGTTCTTACGTTCACACACAGGTCAGTTATTCATGAGAGTGACAACAGCATTCTATTTTATATATATATATATATATATATATATATATATATATATATATATATATATATATATCATTTTTTTTAATTGTTTTTTTATTTTATTTTATTTTATCCCTTTTTCTCCCGATTTGGAATGCCCAATTCCCACTACTTAGTAGGTCACTAGGTGACACGGTTACTCACCTCAATCCGGGTGGTGGAGGACAAGTCTCAGTTGCCTCCGCTTCTGAGACTGTCAATCCGTGCATCTTATCACGTGGCTTGTTGTGCATGACACCGCGGAGACTTGCAGCACGGGAGGCTCATGCTGTTTTCCGCAATCGACGCATAACTTACCACACACCCCATTGAGAGCGAGAACCCCTAATCATGACCACGAGGAGGTTACCCCATGTGACTCTACCCTCCCTAGCAGCCGGACCAGTTTGGCTGCTTAGGAGACCTGGCTGGAGTCACTCAGCACACCCTGGATTCGAACTCACGACTCCAGGGGTGGTAGTCAGCATCAATACTCACTGAGCTGCCCAGGCCCGACAACAGCATTCTATAACCGAACTGACACCCGCAAATTTTCATGACTCACAACTGCATTTTCGGCAAACCCACGCTGTGTTAAAGGAACCGCACTGGACAACTAGATGTCTGTCATGGCATATAATGTGAGAGCCACGTTGCACTGTACACGCGGGTGTCTAGTGTGTCTCTTGTGTTTCATAAACTCACAGAGATGGAGATATGAGCTGCGTGTCATCTGAAGATCCAGCCACTGTTTTCCCCCGGAGCTTCTCGTGAGCACGAGCCACACAACACAAATGTCGCACTCTGCGCTTGGTTAAAAAGCATTCAAAGCCGCTGTCAGTTAATTATGATCTGATGGATGAACTCGCACATTGATTGGACTCGTTTATTTAATAACACAGCATCAATTGTGACAAGACATGGCGTTGTTATGGACGTCGCCATCTTTGATATTTACTTTAGTCACTTTCACTATGGTTACAGCTGCTAGAATACAGGCTTGACTTCAGTTGTTCATTCATACAGACAGTATTCAAGCCGCTACTGTAAACTGTTGTATTAACAGGACATTTCAAGACACCTGTAAGTAAATGTGGTTGTCAATCCCAGATACTGACTGTGTGAATGTAGCCTAGGTGATCTTGAAACAGGAACCACTAATGTCAGAGGCACTTTAATTTCCCTGTCTGAAATAGACAAATATCATGTGCGAATTGATTGATATGAATATTATTTGTTATAATTTTTGAAAAACAAGCAGGTTGTAAAATCATAAAGACACCGAATTAATGTAAACTAACAAGATACGGAAACAAAGACTGTGATATGATATGTTTTTTTTTTTTGGCAGGTTATTTAGTAGTGTAATGAGTTACACTACCGGTCAAAAGTTTTGAAACACTTACTCATTCTTTATTATATTTTTTTTCTTCACATTTTAGAATAATAGTAAAGTCATCAAAACTATGGAATAACGTAAACGGAACTATGGGAATTATGTTGTGACTAAACAAAATCCAAAATAAATCAAAACGGTGTTATATTTTAGCATCTTCAAAGTAGTCACCCTTTGCCTAGAATTTTCAGAAATGTACTCTTGACATTTTCTCAACCAACTTCTTGAGGTATTTATTGGCTGCTTTTCTTTATTATTTGGCCCAAGTCATCAATTTCAAAAACGTTTTTTTTATTTTTTTTTTTATTAAATTTTAGTTTTATAATGAAATAAATTAATATAGTGGCACAATTATATTTTTGTCTACAAAACTAATTTCAAACATTTAAGCATACGCCTTCAGATCAAAAGATTTTTAAGATCATGAGAAACATTTCAGTCAAGTGTTTCAAAACTTTTGACCGTTAGTGTATGTCATAGTTCTTTTCTCAGTTTAGTTAAAAAGTTCCTCAGCTAAGCACCAGCTCAGGTGTTGTGCCAAAATTTGACTCCCTGCCAGATTCTGACTCCCTGCTACCTGATTGGTCCTTATCCCTAAAGCCCACCCCTGCACCCACCGCTAACCCTAACCATCATTGGTACCTACCTCTAAAGCCCTTCCTTACAACTACTCCTAAACATAAGGATATAGGGAGTCAAAATTCAGCAAGAAGCCAGCACAAAAACAAACAGCATTTTTTTGGTGGAAAAGTGTTAAAATCGCGGATGCAAACTCCTCACCTTTCTGTGAAATTTGCAATTTTGAAACTTTTGAAAATTGGTCACTTTTGGGATTTGTGCAGATCCGAAGAGTTTTTTTTTTTTTTTTTTAGAGGGGGGGTCAGACTCTCAACGCATGGTGATTGATTACAGCTGGGACAAATCTCGTGCTTGGCTTCCGGAGTCCTACCGAGGCAGATTGCTTGATTGATTACAGCTAGATCAATCGCGTGTTAGCTACAGCAGCATGTGCACAGTGATTTAGTAACTGAGCGTGAAGGGTTCTGACAGAGTGGCACTCGTGAAACTTCTCATTCGTTAACAAACTGAATGACCTGGTGCATGTAATGACCGACTGAATGAGAGGTGCATGTTGTTCGTTCACTTTGGCATTGGCATATGAATCTACCTTGTGAAGAGCTATTAATGCATAAATGTGACTGATGTTTATACACATTAAGGGAGTTTCACATGACTTGTGTCAGTGCTGCCAGTACATTGAAGTCTATGGACGGTCGTGTCAGCACAACCCCAGCTCAAACTTTCCACCAAAGAGTTTTTCACACGTTTTTGCTTCACAAATGATGTCTTTGAGAGTACAAATCAACAAGAAATATTTAAAAACTCTCCAAATGTATGAACAGATATTGAATGTCTCACAATTTATTTCAATTATATATATTAGCATTTCCAAGCATCCAGAGGCCCCAGTTATTGAACTAATTAAAATTCACCAAGAAAATGCTAAGACCTTAAAGTAAACAAGTCCTCTTATTACTTTATGCAATCAAAGCATTTGCCAGTTTTTTTTCTCTTCCAAATACATGTTTTCAATGTCTAATGTGCACTTCTCCCGTTTTCTTGCATGGCAAACTTGTAAAATCGCCCCTCCGTGACGCTTTTTGTAACGCTTGTCATGTGGAGGGCAAAGCAACTTGATGCTGGTGTTGTGTGCAGTGTTGACACCCCGACGCAACGCAAGTCATGTGGAAGCCACTTTACAATGACGAAAGGACATTATTGAAACTCATTATTATTATTAGGGTATTGTTGTCATCTTTTCTGCTAAAAGTCATGCTTGGCAGTTTAAATACTGTAGAAAAAATGATATTCTTTGTTTTTCTACTGAAGTATATAGATTTGTTGACATGCAAATTTTAATAAAGGAGAATGTAAGGACATAATTGAAACTCATTATTATAAGAATATTATCGTTGTCTTTTTGGATGAAAGGTTGTGCTCAGCAGTTCACAAACTGAAGGAAAATTATAGGTCTGCTTTATTCTTAAAATTGTCAGAGAGCAAGAGCGAGACAAAGAGACCCAAGAGCACAGGAACAGTTCAAAGGATTTATTAACAATAAATATTCACTTCAACTGTGCTGGTGAAGACTGAAGATCCCGGCACCGGCTGCAGTAGTGGGGAGAAGTTTGTGGATGCGTACGCTCCATGGCCGCCAATGGGCAAATCCGTGAATAGTGTGTTCGTAGGCAAGTGTGTGCGTTGTGGAAGTCAGGAGCAGATTCGTAGGAATCCTCCATTGAATCATAGTGAGGTGTAGAGAACAGCACCCAGCAGACTGGAAGGCAATCACTCTCCCGACACGCGGGCAGAGATGAGGAATCCTCTGTTGAAGACTCTTGAGCACAGAGTACAAGCGTACAGCAAACTAGAAGGTAACCACACTCCCGACAAACAGGCAGAGACAGGCAACCAAACAGATACAGATCAAATAGGCAGAGAAAGTTAGGTAAATACTTAACATCAAACAACAATCTAGCAAAGATACTGAGAACACGAAGGGCTGAAGTAGGGAGTGAATCAGTGGAGAACCAGGTGCTGCTAGTATGCTAATTAGTGGTATGATCAGCGTTCCTCTGGGAACAATCAATATTCCCATGGAAACACTGATCATGCATGCTGGCAGCACTTGCGAGACATGAGGGAGAGAGAATAACAAAACACACAGAGCAAACCGACAAACTCACCGGAGCCGTGACAATAATGCTTAAACAACACTATAAAGTTTCTTGGTAGATTTCCGTCGTAAACGACTCAAAATAATTCAATGACTCACTAATAGCACATAAAATATTCATCTCCAGAAGTTGTCACTGAACTAAGGTTGCTTTTACACTTGGTTCGATTGCTTGGACCGAACCCGAGTTTGTTTCCTCCCCCTCCTGCTACGCCTGCTTGTCTCTTGTTCACATCATATTGTTTGGGTCAGAACCATGGTTTGAATATGTCATCAACGTAACAAGTAACATGGTAACAACTCGAGATGATGTCACTGTAAAGTGAATTATTAAGTAGGGATAGGCATGAGTATTCGAGTACTCGGGTACTCGGACGTGGCAGCAATGATCGATCATGAAAACGATGATCGATGGTGATCATGCATGATGTGAATTTTCACTTAATTCAAAATTCAATGACAATTACCTGACAACTAAACAGCAACGTGTCAAATAGGGAGCTTATTTTTATTTGTGAGATTGATTACGTTGTGATTTTGAGGGGTACATTGATTGTCAGAGACGTCTCATAGCAACCATACTGATATACGATGCTGCAATGCTATCATTATGATAATCAAAAGAGAGTGTAATTAACTGTGTTTTGAACACCTGTCTCTGCAAAACACTTGCATAACATGTTTTATCATTTAATGTAAGAACTTTGACTCATTAATGGATATTATTTAATAAAAGTGAATATTTGTCACTGAATCTAAACCTCCCTGCCCTGGGTGCCAAAATGTTTGCATGACTTAACACATACCTGCATCTCGACAAAATGGGAGTTGAAGATTTCCGCACGAGTTTCCAAGTTAGAAATCCAACATAAAGTGTCATTCCGTTGCACTTTCCCCAGTTGCAAGGTGGAAATTCAGACTCTCCGAGTGGAATGGAACGCTTCATGAATCATCACAGCTACAACAATACGGAGCATCGCGGCTTTCCCCACAAGAGCGAACACTTGGGGAGACACACACACACACACCAGGCCTGTGGCAGTGGACTCAACGTGCTGAAGCAGCGCATATACAGCAGGCGAGTGTTTCAAACAGCTAGACAGAGCATAGCTGAATGGTACAGAACGCAGTGTCTTCAAAACTTAACTTCAATTTAACGTGCATGTTAAAAATGCAATGGTTATGGCGTCTCCTGTAAAAATGTTTTAAAATGGATGGACCAGACAGTCACTAATAAAACTGGTGCGTACTTACTAAGATTACTACGGTACCTGAAGGAAGAACAGACAGACATGTGTTGTGCACATTCTTTCATTGAGTTGGGCAGCGAATCTTCACATAATGACAAAATATGATGCATTATATTTTGATTATGCAATCTTTTGTACATTTTGTAACAGATTATTTTATAACAGCCTATAATAATGAATAGACGATACACTGGAACAACAACATGCAGTTCAGCAGCCGAAGACGTTTGTCAGACATGTTATTATATATACAGTTATGAACATGTCTTTGCCCTTCGAGTATTCGACAAGTACTCGAGTAGACAAAATTATCAAAATGCCCATCCCTAGTATTAAGGTTTTTCTCTTTGGATTTACCACGAAAACTTGCCATGCACAGAACAACACTTGTGTTTGTCTGCTGCGTATGCAGTGAATGTGCAATGATGTGATAAATGTTAGCGTTTGTCTGCCGGGTCCCCGTGGATGCATTGCAAGAGATGTGAAGAATGTGAGCTATTTGGAGACAAACCGGTATGTGAAATGCATTACACTATAATAATTGCAATCGAGAGCCTGCAAAGACACAAATTAAACGTCATCACAAGCGGTTCACTTCCGTGATTTGGTATGATTGGGTTCATACCAGCAGCGAACTGTACTCGAGTTCACATGAACCGCCTTTTCAATTGCTACGCACCGAGTTCGGAAAACAGCGTTCACATTATCCAAACAAACCGAACTTTGATGTCATTCAACCCCGGGTGCGCACCAAAAGTGCTAGTGTGAAAGGACCCTAAATTGAACAAAATTAATTTGTGAAACAGAAGCAAGCCACAACAAAATACCTTTTATTTTTGCAGCTAATTCTGTACAATTGTGCATTTAATTTGCTATACTTGAATGATTAATATTGCTGGAATTGGTGTTTTTAGCGAATTCTTTGAAGAATATCCCCAGAAAACATGTTTGTGGACCAGTGATTGACACCTTTTTCATGCCTCATAAATTTGCATCCCAGTAAGATACTAATCTCAAGTAAATAGCTGCCTTCTCAACCCTTTTCCTCACTTCCTGTTTTTATCTCTTCACCCTACATTATGAAAACAGCCACCACAGTCCTCAGACATTTGTTTGTTCAGCAAATGAACCTTTATCCATCCAGTGGATATTCATCCAGTCATGCCACAGTGGTTTGGAAATGTTTTTTAAACATAAGTGTTTTTGCAGAGTTTTGATGCAGCTCCTCAACAGAGGAAAGTGCCTCTTGGGCTTTGAGTTGTATTATCCAACAGTCGATGGGGATTCGAGATCTAAATAAAGTGTATTGTCTTAAAACTGGGCTTGCTGCTTGATCACCATGTCCGTCCAAGAACTGGTTATGTAACTCTCAATTGTGAAACTGTCATGACAACTTCCACTCAACAGTTGCCCAGATTTTTGAACCGAGGTACAGTCAACAATTGGCTGGCCTCTACAGTGAAAAAGCTTGCATTCATATGTTTACATTTCCATGCCTTGTATATTCTCTCAGACTTCCATTAATTATGTCTTGAATCATCGTACCACTCTTTAGAGGATTGAGTGGGAAGAGAATGTCAATACGTGAGTAAGCAGAACTTCTGGCCTGAATCCAAGCTGCACTAGAGATAGAAAACAGAGGCACGCCATTGTTTCAGACCATAACAGCACTTGTCCAACTCTCCCTCTTTCAAAAACATGCATGACACAAAACAGGAAAAAAAGACAGCACTAGAATCATTAGCTCTGGTGCATTTAGAGGCCTACTGTTAAAAAATTTACCCTAACCCCTAACCTACCTGATATAAGTAATGTAAGCATAAGCATAGTTCTAGCATGAACATCTATCAGGCATCTCATCCAATCACAATACAGCCTCCGTTTTAAAAGCCTGCAAGCTGTCTTTCATTGTTCGCATACTTCTGGGTTTTTTACCCCCATTCCACCCCATCTCCACCAGTTTAGGTCCTGTCCTGGGCAGGGGTAAGCTCCGCTCCCCTGCCGGGATCTGACGGTTCAAGCAGCATCTGAGCTCTGAACCATAAGACGGGGCTTACGCCAAATGATGTAAGTATCTTTTCATTTGTATTAATTCCAACAATCTCGAGTCTTTCTGATAGAAAGACATTTCCTTTCCAAAATTTGACATGACTTAGTGACACATTACGGTACTTCATTTAACTTACAGTAATAGTCAGCGGTGGGTCTTCATTTCCAGTATAAGCATTTTAGATTTTGTGGTTACCGCATATGTCATGCATTATAGCAGAACAACTACAGAGGCCCAGCTAATAAGATTATTAGATCTTAATATTTCAGCCTCGTCCTACCTTTTCCTCAGGCTTTATGTTGGGTCTGTCTTCTAATCAGTCTTCTTTCCCCTCTGTCTTCCCCTACCCTTATTAACACCACACTGGCCCAGCTTCCCTCGGGTCTGCAGAGAACCAATAACGTGTGACCTCTTCATACTCTATGGAGCAGGAACTGGGGTGAGGTAATGGGGTTCCGGTTAGGTCATGTGGGGTACCATTATGGGTGTTGTAAGCTGAAACATTGCAATAAGAAGGGTAGAGAAATTATTCATACAAATGACTAGTTCATTGGTATGACATGCGACTTGTAAATCAAACATTTACAAAGGTAAGTAAGAAAATTGATGGTAGGTACAGAAAATAAAAACAATGACCAACTTGGTCAACTTCTTTTTCTGAATTTCCATGCTGCTTTGGTGCTGGTCTAGCTGGTGGTGAAGCTGGTCGACCAAGGTAATCTTGGTAGTTAAGCAGCCCAGTAAGGACACCAGAATCCCATGCTGATGAGCAGCATCCAAAACACAACATATGCAGATCTTTTCAGCAGGGCAGGCTACTAGTTTGTAAAAGTAGTTGAGTCTCTTCTAAATGTTTTGAGATTCAAATGTCATGTCATAAGCTCACATGTTTCCGAAGTATATACGTGCCTCCAGCTGACTTGACACAGGGGTCTCATGTTAAAGTCATGTCGGAGGAACTATGTGAATGTTTGTAGTGGTCTGGAGTGTGTTAGAGACACAGCCCTCCTGGTACGTACACTCTTAACAGGAGCGGGAAAGGTAGAGGTGGTAAAGAGTGTCTTTGAAACATTAAAGCCCTTAACTGGCTCCCAAAGTCCCTCTAGCTATGCTCATTATAAGTAATATCCTTCAAGAATACAGTCTCCCTACCGCCATCTGGATCCACTAATCAGTCTGAGGCCTGAGCACTTTTGCGAAACCAAAAATTTTTACTTTTTGTACACTGACCCACGTATGAGGTGTGTCATCCAGATCTGGATATGCTGCGTGTTATACATGTAAAATGTCTCGCATAACAGACACTACATAGTGTGGCCCATGTTGTTTTGTCTTGTTCTCAATAAGTTTAGTTCTTAAGTCTGATACATTCATAAAAGTTTTGCAGTCCTTACACCCTGTGTTCACCAGATGCAAGCGGCATGTTGTGTTGCATCAAAAGCAAATTGCTCCAATTTGTGACAGTGACCCTACAATTTCCCCACTGGACACACATTTGACACTGTAGAACTACCCACTCCTCCCACTCAGTATACCAATGAATTTCCCTGGAAAATAAAGTAGGTTACAGGTTGTTCACCAATTTAACCATTGCTCAAGTCTAGCCTCACAGCTGATTGTTTTAGCTGTATGCCATTTAGAATGTTCTCTTCAATGCATTCAGTGTTGACAGCCTCAAGCCATTGTGGCACATTGCTTCACATAATTCGTCATGTCGTGACCACTGATAAATGAAACAGAACTGGATTGCTGATGCAATGGTAAACTGCCAGCAGGAGGTAAAGCCACCTGAAGTGTTCGAGTGGCCATATTTGAATGCCCCAACTGCCATAGGGCCTCAATGACTGACAGGCTATACTGCTGCCATTTCATTGTCTCTGACCTCCGGATACGACAGTCACATGGTGTTGCAGTGGCTTCAATGTCATCAGCAATTCAGTTCTATATTAAAGATCAGAGGTCATGATGCTTCATCGGTCGCATCCGGAGTAGACAAGGTGTGATGTTAAAAGCCAAAAAAACTTTCAATCAAAATGAACCCTATTCAGTGCACATTATCCAAAGAAAAAGTGTGTGTTATCTTTTATCAAAATGTAGTAACTTGCAACATCGGTGCTGGCAGTGGAGTACTCCTCCACAGATCACTGTAAACTCTGGTACAGAATGCCCACTTTTCTTGATGAAGTCAATTCCTGATGGGCAAAATCAAGTACCTCCATGCATTTTTTTTCTTGTTGAATGTTCAGTTTCACTTTGAAATAAATAGGTTATAAATTTCTTTTCATGTTCACTAATAGTGCCTTTTGCCTAATGAACTTTCATTATTAATCTCTTTAAATACTTTATATACTACTTTTTATATAATATATATACAGTACTGTATGTATTATGTTTCATGCATGTGGCTCATTCATAGGTTTGGGAGCTGGATAACTTTTGAAAATGAATTTTATTTGTTGTTTTAGTTTTAAATTTTATTAAGTTTTGTTTCTCATGTCCTTCAGTGAAAAACTGCTATGTACATTATACATTCATCTTAGCCTCTTGAATTTTTTTATACATTATAATACATTTAATCACATCAGCGAAAAACAAAAAGTCATAAATGATCTTGTAAACATTTTCCACAGTCCCATCATCAAAACAACGCCTTTGTTAAAATGAACCAAAGACAAAAAAAGTTATTCATTAGCAGTATTCATGTAGCAAAATATTTTAAAAATAGCACAATTGTTAAAAAAAATGCAGAAGAAAATGCATTGAAGTGCATTGAAAGATTACATTACAAATAGATTACAAATTAGGTCAAATCTGAATGTAAACATCAAACATGATAAATACTTTGACGATACACGTGTTTAGAAAATTCCATCCACTCTGAATTAAATGAAAATGAAAACAGAACATTGTAATTAAAAAGTTAAGAATGAGTGATATGATGTCCCTCAGATGGCAGCATTTTATTTTTAACTTGCTTGATGACAGGCAATCCACCCTAAATCACATTTTCCCTATAAGGGATTATTTTCCACACATCTTAAATGAAGGAGATTAATGTTGAGTGCAGATGTAGCATAGCGGATTCTTAATATGTGCTTGTAGAAGCTTAGTTGATACAGGGCTCAGGTGGTTAAGACATTAGGGAAATTAGTAGATTAACTTGACACTCCCTTTTGGATCAATGTCAGACACACCCCATGCCACCACATTACCACGAATACCACAACCACTCCCATCCACTCGTGCCTGCTGAGATATCTCTTTTGAATCCAATACCCGGTCCCACATGTTCACTCCAGTCATCTTGCCTGTGAAAGCCAGCTCCGCGTCAAATGTGTCTTGTACGCTGAGATGCCTGAAGTAGCGTCCGTACTCTTGCCCCAGTAGTATGCTTCCTTTGCTTTGTAGCTCATGACCCTCAGCCACTCCAGGAGAGTTTGCAGCTTGTTGACCGTTCACCCACAGAGAGGTAAGGCCCTGTTGTGAGCTCCAGACTGCACAAAGGTGCACCCACTGACCCTCTTGCACTGCCCCTGAGGCCTCCACCAAATGGGTTTCACCATCCACTGTAAATAGGACACTGTGGTCATTCAGCACCAGCTGTAGTTCGTATGGGTTGCCAGTCGTGCTGTAAGAGAAGAGGACGGTCTTGTTGATCACCTGAGTAGGTTTCACCCACAGGCAGATGGTAACAGCATTGGTCTGGAAGGGCCTCTTGGGTGAAACTTCAACATGATTTCTAGAAGAACGCATGGGGAAGATCAGCCCAGTGTCACAGCCTGGAGAGGAAGAAGATTTTATTTGGGAAAAGGTTAATTTCCCCAGTTAGAAGGAGCAGAATTAATATGTTGTGATGTCTGTTCCTGTATATGTCAGGGGGGAAACCACTGCACCACTCCACCCAACAATTGCATTTTAGATGGTTTATAATTTTCTATGGATAACCTTCACACTTTCAAAATCTTTCAAGGAGGGTTCACCACTTTGGGATTATTATATTTTATTTAATTTATATAACATTATGAAGCACCAAGATCAAAAAGTGAAAAGAATTCATTTATAAAAAAAATCAAAGGTCTTATGTAATCATTAATGCATCCTTTTTATTGTATGAGTAGTTTTCAGAGTAATGACTTTTGTTGTAAACATTTAGTCATTGTGTATTTCGTCCAGGTTTTGCACCTGCTGAGCCTTCTAAAAGAGCAACAGAGATTGAAGGACATGTTTTTCTGACTATAGGTATTTCTTTATAGCTGAACTTGTTCAGAATGGAACTGGTAGAACCCAACCCCTCTTCCCTGCACAGTTGTGTTTTTGTGAGTTCATGATTGCCTATCCTGCTGAAAAGAAAATTATTGCTGGACACCAGCTAATGTCATGTTTTGGGTGCTCGTCATCCTGCAAGGAATGCTGGTGTGATGGTTACCCTACCAGGCTTTTAAACTAGCTGAACCATCTTAATTCGAAAGACCATGCCGGTCATCCAGCTTAACCAGCTAGATTTTTCTGGTAAAAATCATGGCTATGCTGGTCCACCAGCTAGACCGGCACCAAATCAGCACTAATGAGCATAAACCAGCCTAGACCAGCATGGAAATAGCATGCTGGTTAAGAGGGTCTTTTTTCTCATTTTTTTCTAATCTACGCAACTAACACTGAGTTTTGTATCCAAGTATGTGAGAATAAGAAATAAACTTCAACCAGAAGGAATCGGGATTACAGTGGAAGGCTTGTACCACAGTCGGAGAGAGATTGAAGGGGGTTGGGTTAATGTGATTGCTTAGTTATGACAAGCCACGACTCTCCTTTCCTACCGTGGCTTACAATATTTTCATTACATTTGTCTTAGGTTTACTGCTCCTGGAGGCTAGAGGGAGGCTAACTCATTCTCTAAACAATCTCATCTGGTTCTGTTTTCCCCCCGGACGCTTTGGTGTGGTCACCCTGTGTAGCTGTTAATGATTATACCTCCCTCTGCCTTTCATTTACTCTACCTCTACAAAGCCATTTAACGCAAAATGCATGGGGCAGTTGGTGATTAAATCATTTTTAGCTTAGTTGACTGGAAACTGTATCCGGCTGACTGACAAGGTGAAGGCTCTCTTCATGCAGACAGAGCTTGTTTCTCAGCTCAGTAGTAGCTTTGGGAAAGTCTCTGGGACTTAAACATTATTTATCAGATTTTGGGGGGAATCCGTCTCCTAACTAGGGGTGATGGTGGTCTGTGCGGGGCTCCTGAGAGTTAACGTACTTTGATGTATTTGTGTTAGTCAGCTAAGTTGGCTAATGGTTTGATCATGACATTTGGATTTCATAAATCACAGATTTCCAGCTCAAAATGTACAGCACCAATGCAGAATCGTCACCTTGGCTGTCTTTTTTAGCTCAAAAGATTAACTCGCACAAAACAACACACTTTGAAAGGGTGTTGTAAATGAACTGTCATGTTTGTTGTTTAAAACCTATGACATAATCTACATGTGTATTTTACCCTTCCCATCCAAAACATTGCCTGTTTTTAGAGCCATGGCATAGTAGTTAGTACAAATGAAGCGGTTCGATACATTAAAGCATTTAGCCGACACATGGATGTTTCTGGCTTGTGACAACTCACGATCACATTCCCCCTCTTTTTACCCATCTATTCTAGTCCTTACTCTGCTCCTTTCTCAATAAAATGCCCAAAAAAAATCATGGACTACTTTTACTTGTTACAAGGTGGGTACTCTTACCTGATGGAAGCATGTTTGCAAAGGTTGATCTTGTGTAGAGGGTCAGCTGTTCCTGGATGGCTTGCAGGTCACTCGAAATGGTTGCCAGAGTCTTCTCAAACCTGCCTCTGTTTTCTGTCTCAGTCACTTCCTGCATGAGATGTCGGGCCTGGAAGCTTTTGGCTTCGGAGACCAGACCTCCTCCCCCCCATTTCAGACAGCTGTTCTCCAGTCGCTCCAGCTGTGCAGCCTGGTTTCCACTGGCTGCCAGTAGCTGCTGAAGGGCTGTATCATGCTGTGTGTACTGCTCAGCTGAAGCCTTTTGCAAACTCTCCAGTGCATTCTGTAGTCTCATCTCTGTTTGAGCCCCGGCCCTTCGAGCCATGCTCTCAACTGCAGATGCGCAAAAGCCACCGTACTGTGCCAAGAACTGTAGCATCTCACCTCTTAAAGTCTGCAGCTCTACCTTGATGATGTCATTGGCATACTGCAGCAGCATGTTCTCTTTCATTTGGGAATTTTCCAGCATGGTAAAGAGCTTATCCCAGTTTGTGAAGGCTGGAGCTTTGCATGGTTCTGGGGAAGCTGTGGGGGTCTCTCCTGAGAGATAAGCAGAGAGTAAAAGAAAGGAACACGGAGAGAAAAAGAGTGAGGTTAAATAACATTGTTTGTATATGTATGTAAGGTGACACCATGTGTTGATTTTGAAGGAATGCCAGTGCATACCATATGCATACTTCCCTACTATATTGTAAATCAAAAGCAGTATGGAAATGGAGAGGCGAGAAATACCCAGATGACCTACAACATTCAGTGAGTTTCTAGAGTGCGCATCCACTGGACACTGTACTATCCTATTATGCCACCGGAGCTGCAGAATTGTCTGATTCAAAACACTGCATTTAAAAAAATTGCGGAGAACCGTAAGTCTGGCTTCCAGTTCTTTTTAACTAAAAGTGCTATGTATTCGAAGAAGCTTGTTCATTGTGGTTAAATTGTACTTGTTTAATGAAACCAGAGTAGAATATTTTCGTAGTTGTTGTTACTATGTCATATATTTGGGAAACAGGACCACGTTCCTGAATGAAATATGTTCTGGAATGTATTCATTTTACTCACCTGCATACCAGTAGTCTAGCGCAGTGGTTCCCAAACTTTTTTACACCATGCACCCCTTTATAGTGTGTTTTTTTGTTTCCCGCGGCACCCCAAACACGGAAAAATTAAACACGGAAATGTTTTTTTCCTGTTTGCTTACACTCATGTAATACATTAACGGCTGTCAAGACGGCACCGATTTTTGTCCAGTCTGCTTACACTTTTATATTACATTAATGGCTGTGTTCACATTAATATCACATCAAGAGGGGCAATTTTATCAAGAAGTGCATTTGACTGTTCACATGTGCTCTATACAGCACGTGCAGAAATACAGTATGCATGAAAGTGTTTGAAAGCAGCCGGCTGCGGTCAAACAGAGTATTGCCAATACTTTTAACATTGGTGGCTATTAAAATATTGAACTAAGCAGAGATTCCCAGTCTTGGAACCACTGGTATAGCGCATACACCATATGCACACTTATTTTTCGAAGGATTTTGTGTATGCTCACCTAAAATAAGTAATGTTAGGTATCAAAAGCTGGCTTTTGACCCATAACCTTTCAAACTACATAGTCGATGCTGCAGCACCTTTGAGTGAATTGTGGATTTTTTTATTTCAAAAAGTGACCCACGGATCAATGCCTTTTTTTTTTTTTTTTTTGCAATGTTTCAGTTTTAGTTTTCTTACTTTTGAGCACATTCTTAACTATGAACATTGTAAATGAGTTAAAGTAACGAACAACTCTAGAAGTGAATCAGTCTTTTTTTATTTAAAATGAGTTATGACCATCAATAATACATTCAAATTTGATTACTTTTTTATCTTGCATCAATCTAATAATTGAAAACAAATAGGACAGCTTGTGGCTTTTTTCTCTCTTTCTCTCTCTATCTCTACATTGTCTCTCCATCACTTTCTTGAGAGAGAGAGAGAGAGCTAACACACCTTGTGTGGTTTGTTTGTGTGTGTGCTTAAGAGAGACAACAATAAATAAATCAATACACAATCACAGGATAACCTCTGCCGCTAGCCATACATTCCTCTATTTCAGCTTTCTTGTCATTACAGAGTTGAGTGCACAACTCACACACAACTATAAATATTCCCTCATTCACAAATTCCTACATTGTTAAAAGTAGAAATGTGCAGTTAAGGAGCTACCTTAAGGAGCTATATCTACTTGCTCTAACCCTTAAAAATAACTTCTGTTGGTGTA
This sequence comes from Myxocyprinus asiaticus, assembly GCF_019703515.2. NCBI lineage: Eukaryota > Metazoa > Chordata > Actinopteri > Cypriniformes > Catostomidae > Myxocyprinus > Myxocyprinus asiaticus. The sequence continues at coordinate 39,050,048 of NC_059361.1, read as the reverse complement.
ACCTAATATTGTCATGTTGATTCAGTCATAATAATATTTAATTATTAAATAATATTTTTGACCTGAATAAAACCAGTTAATTTGAATGTTACCACATAAAGCACATTTTAGGTTACCTGACAAAGCATTTTTTACAGTGTAATCTCATGATCCAGGTGGGTCACTCTCTATTTCTGTCTCCATATCTCTGGTTAAAGAGCTCCTTTCTCAAAGACGTGCAAACACACACACACACACACACACACACACACACTGATGGCGGAACTCTTCTAAACGTGTTTTTCTTGTCAGTTACATGTTTCCTTCACTCAGTAATCAAATTAAACAAACACAATCATACTGTTATCATTCTATAATGTCCATGTTACTCACCTTCCATCTGGTCCTCCTCCGTTATCTCATTAAAATAATTGTCTCCAAAGCCCACCTCGATATCATCCTCATAACTCTCAGGTACTGCAGTGGACAATGAACCCACCAGACACATGGCCTGGAGGAATGTCCACATAGATATGCTAGGCATGTTTGAATATGATCAGTCAGTGTGTGTGTAATTGTCTATTTTTCTCTTCTTGTAGGTCCTCCTTGTTAGATGCTGAACAGTCTGTTGGCAGCACTCCTGCTTGTGTGGTGAACTGTAGCTGAAAGGCAGCTGAACTGGATAGAGGAGCTCTATGGTTTATATAAACATTGCGCTTAGAGAGAGAGAGAGAAAATGAGAGTTAGTTCCAGTGAGCAATTCTTCGTTGGAGGTAGTATGGGTGGTGTTGTCAAATAGTTGTACTGCTTCTGCAATAGGCTGAGACATAGGCAGAGAGAGAGAGGGGGTGCCTTGTCTGAGAAGCTTGGGAAAGAGGTAAAAGAGAGAGAAGGAGCTAAGAAATGAAGCAAGGAAAAACTTAAAGGGTTTTCACTCTTCTGTTTGTGACTAGTGGTGCTTGAGATATGGTTAGGTTTAGAACAGAGGTTTATTATTCTTTTCTCTCTTTTTTTATATGTACCATTACATGACCCCTTGCACCCCATTCAGCTGCTGTTTCTGTTTTCTGTTCTGTCTTCCTTTTGCATTTTTCATTACTTCATTAAGGTCTATTATACATCTGAACATCAGGACATATCCCTGAATCAACATTGTTTGCTGTTACCAGAACTTCCCAGAACATTTAATGAAATTCGTACACCAAAGCCTACCACTAACTATAACCCTAACCAAAAGATCTTATGGGCCAAAAGCCCTATTCACACCAAATCTGAGACAAATTTGTGAGACTAAAATTATAATATATTTAGTTAAAAAATCATTGATTCTAATTTTTTTTTAGCAATTCCTTGCCATAATAAGACCACCTTCTCCGCTTTTTGTAGCCATTGTGGTATTTATCAAATTAATTCCTTCTGTGCTCAGATACCAATGAAAACCAACCATCAACCATCTTCAGTGTCGGTTCCTGGTTGTTCTTCTTTAAGTGTTTAATGTTAGTTTGCTAAGTAAATTTTGGTGCCACCAACATGCTGGATTTTGAAGCTGAAGTGGCTTGGGACACATGACTAAAATCACCTCATTGTTCAGTCAGTTTTCTTCCCAGTAAAAAAAATAAATTGGACTGCTTTCCGTAAAAACAACAACAACTTTGGATTGTCAGCTGACGATTCATCGGACCCGGTTTGAATAGCACCAAAGGAATCCACTTTTTATATTTGAAAGCTCGTTCACAATGAACATTTGCACCTAAAATTCTGGTGTGAATCTATGAATCTGTTATCTAGGAAAAAATTCCAAGATAAACTTCTCAAATTAACATTTCCACAGAGGAAAAAATCATTAGAAGATGTCACAACAGTGGTTTTCTTTATTAGATGGTCTATATGTCATATGATTTGCTTTCGTCTCTTACAAGCAAATATCAGACTATCATTCTTTCAATGTGAATTATACCATGTATTAAGTCTCAGTCTCATTTACTTTCGCATGTTGAAATTCCATGGATACATACAGTCATCTTAATGGGAATCTGCACAATTAGGAATTCGCTTGATTGACATCCCATGTCATAGTCAATTTTGTGTGGGGTTCAAGATTGGTGTACTTTGATGTGACAGAGCCTTACAGTTGCAGTCTGTAATAAAGTTACCAACCAAATGGTGAGTACTCAGTAACTCCGGTATTCTGGCATGCTTTGGTTTAACAACCACTGGCCTAAATTAACTATAACATACTAGCAACAAATTAATATGCCTCCCAGTCTAAAAATTTAACCTTGGCTCCCAGTTTTAACCTGTTTTTGTCCTCAACCCCAACCCCAGTCCTGACCCCAACCCCTAATCTCCATCCCTAAAGCCTAACTCCGACCTCCATTTTCAACCCTACTGTAATACTTACTCCAACCCACTGATTTACCATTCCCTCTCCTACTTGAGCAGCCATATCACCCTGCAGCTCTTTCCTGGTTGCTCACTGTAGCTAAGCAGGTTTGAGCCTGAACAGTACCTGGATGGGAGACCTCCTGGGGAAACTAAGGTTGCTGCTGGAAGAGGTATTAGGGAGGCCAACAGGGTGTGCTCACTCTGTGGTCTTTGTGGTCCTAATGCCCCAGTATAGTGACGGGACACTATGCTGTTACAAGGTGCCGTCTTTCAGATGAGATGTTAAACCGAGGTCTTAATTCGCTGTGGTCATTAAAAATCCCAGGAAACTTCTCGTAAAGAATAGGGGTGTAACCCTGGTGTCCCCCCATTGGCCCTTCTCAATTATGGCCTCCTAATAATCCCCATCCATTAATTGGCTCTATAACTCTACTCTCTCCTCTCCACCAATAGCTGGTGTGTGGTGAGTGTACTGGTGCACTATGGCTGCTGTCGCATCATCCAGGTGGATGCTGCACACTGGTGGTGGTTGAGGTGATTACCCCTATACTAGGTTAAGTGCTTTGAGTGCTTAGAAAAGTGCTGTATAAATGTAAGGAATTATTATTACTTTCTTTCCCTACCCTTTTTCTAGTCCAAACTCCCAATCCCCAATCCAGATCCTGATTTTTTATAGAGGGCCACACATGCTGACAGTGCTGGTCCTAATCTGTTGCATGTATATACCAATATATTCCATTTTGTACTGGGTGTTGTGATTGTTTTCAGGGGGATTCTAGGATTTGGGTCATGGAAATTTGCTGTAATTTTGGTGATGATTACAGACGGCAGTTGTCACGGTCAAAAACGTATCCACTCCACACATAACTGCACATAATTTGGTGCCCTCTAACCCTTTTTGTCTAACTGTATGAGGCTGGTGGAGGAGTGATATATATTTATCATTTGCAGGACACAAAATTGTATTTGGAAACTGAGGGTCACAGCCATGACATGTATCCTTTGGGAGGTTGACATTAATATGTCTGCAACATTACAGTAAATACCTTTAACCACAACAGATGGGGTTTTCTGCCTATGTCAGCTAGGTTTGGTCATCATCAGTCCATTAACAGTCAGAATTTAGCTTATCAACACATTCTCTGTTCAGACCCTGGTTAACAATAAATAGCTGCATGAACTTGCACTGGTTAAGCTCATGCCCAACATGTGTACCACTTCCCACATTAATGTGGCTCCTGTATAGTTCTCCTTGCCCGGTGCAAAAAGAACAGAGGCGTTTTTGAATGTGAAATCAGGCAGGGTTACAAGACAGCACAAATGTGGATGACTGGCCTCGTTGTCTCTGAAGGGAAAGCAATGGAAGGTCAGCTGTGGCTAAAGCTGTGAATCTGCCATCTTGGAATGAAAAGTGCTGGTGATATGAAATTCCAGCAGCACCTACATCATAATTGATGGCAAATCTCAGACAATGAGGTCCTCTAATCTGAATTTAAAGTGATGCAGAATATTCACATCACTCGTTTGCTAACACGTGTAGTGTGTTCGTGTTATGGTTACACTTTCTAAACAATGTGATTCACAGTGATGCCAGATTGCCTGCTAATAGGTCTGGGAGATAAAGTAAATCCAAACCCTTCTCATGACAAGTCGTTATAAAAGTATATGGTGAAAAACGTACAAATTTTAATCCCATAGAGAAAAATTAACAAACTAATGAACAATGTTATAATGATTTTTCCTAAGTTTAACCCCAAACCTTAAACCTAACTGAATTTAACAGGAAAATCACTGTTATGTACCACGGAAAAAAGAGAAACATTTTTAGGATTTTTCCTAAGTGTAACCCCTAACCCAAACCCCAAACCTAAACCCCTAAACCCCTGGGCATTCAAATTTCTCCAATTTTTAGTACTCTGTCTTGGGCAAAATCATTTCCGATCTTTCTCAACATCAACTCAGCTAGCTGCTCTTACACGTCTGTACTGTTCTTACACGTAATTTTTGAACACCATGATCACAAGTGGGGTGATAAACAGTGAAGCATCCTAGTGCTGATATGACTGCTTTATTTATATGACTACTTTGCAGCAATGGCTGTTTGATCAAAATGATAGTTTCTGTGATTGAAAAAAAAAAAAAACTTAGCTTAAAGCTGAAGTGTGTAACTTTTGCGTGTTGAAATAGTTTCTCGTACACACTCCTAATTACACACTTCTGCTCTACATTGTATTTTCCTGAAATACTCAAAGGGTCAGAGTTTTCGGATACTGAATTGAGTCGGTACTCTGTATTAACAATACTGTAGAAAGACTGATACAATTGACATTCCTATTCCCAACACTACTAATAAATACTCCACTTCCATTTACACATTATGCACGTGTGTTTTTCTCACTGGGGACGTGAAAGATCTACATCAGTCCTCTGTAATAACATGCTGTCTGAGATGAACTGTACTCTAGAGAAACAGATAGTATTTCTGCACAGCCTCGGATGTTATCACTACAAGAACAATGGTCACATGTGTGGAAAAACTCTATGGAAAAAGCCAATTCTTAGTTACTTGCCTTTTAGTTCTCATCAGAGACTGAAAAAGGCGCTATTGAAACTTTGACAGTTCTTAGTGAATCAGGTGTCCTGAAATATCACACCTGTTGCTGTAAATAGCCCTAGTAAACAGCAAACAAAAAGTTGAGATTCTCTTTTTAGTCAGAAGATTTTTAATCATAAGCTGCTTATTTCCTTTCAATCATTTTGCATGTTCACAGTGCAGCTCATGCATGGGATGTTGTAAGCTGAGAGCATGGTAGTTGCAGATCATTCAATCAAGTTAAAATACCTGCGTTTTTGCAAAATAGTTTTAAATGGCTCGTTGTACGTATCACAGCGGTTTCCTGATGAAATGAACACTAAAGGCACTACAACAAAAATAACTTTTCACACAAATCACAAGTAAAACTGTAAAACACAAGTCAAAAATGCAGATGTTAAATCTCAATACTATCGGCTAGGTTTCGGTGTAAGGTTAGGGTAGGTAGGTAGATTTAGTTGATTTTGTAGTAGGTTTTGTTAAAGAACACGATTGTGTGTAGTTTTGGGTGGAAAGACGCAGCCTGTGTGGCCTCTTGAGTGCAACGTGATGTGAGTGGTGTTGAAAGTTAAACTCATTGCTCTTTTTTTTTTTATTGTATCTGGACAATGCATTCAGATCTCTTTTTTGTTCAGTTTAGTTTTAATAGTTTTAATAAGTCCACTTTTAATACACAATTATTTTTTAGAACCCAGTCAAATCGTTTTGTAATTTGTAAACTAAAAATAATAATAAAAATAATAATAATAATAATTATTATTATTATTATTATTTACTATTATTTATTTACTTGTATAATTTTATCATAGTAATATACATTCAGTCGTGCTTTCTTAATTTTAAAACCCTCTGGCTTTTATTTTGGCGAAACACTCCAGGAAGTTATTTGAGTGTGTGTAAATAGCCTAATAAGATTCTTATTTAAAGTCTGATGAAATACTTCTCTGGTGCCGTTCCCAGTGCATGTTACAGTGTAAGCAAACCAAACTATCGAGCATCTACATCTAAGATGTTGTTTGTGTAATGTGCTTACATATTGTGCGCGACTATGAGATCACGAGCTGTGGCGTGTTTTGAGTGTGTGTCAACAGAGCAGCGCTCATTCACTGAAACGCGCTGCACATGCATACTATATATTTACATATTAAACACAGCCTTTTGTGATTCACAAAGCTATTGTTTGTCTTCAAGAGACTTTGAATAAAATGTCATATGGACTACTTTAAAGGTGCTTTTATTGTTCTTTTATTTCATTTTTGGAGCTTAACGGTTACGACCATGACTAACACACACAGTATCAGATTTGAACCGAGCTTGTCGGACCAATATCCGATCAAGCCATAAGAAAGGTTTATTTAGCCAAAGCAAAGATGTCAGATATGGTCTTTGAAAGTGAATGAAAGATTCCCAGCTGTACAATTACTGTTTCTGTGTAACACTAATCATTCATTAACATAACCCGCTTTGTTTGGAAACAGGTGGGCAGATCTTTCAGCTTGGCTGAATGTCCACACTGAGCCAGGAAAAACATCTTGCGTACAGAATTATGAATGCTAATTGTCAGCTGTGACTTAGATGACTTGCCAGAGCAGAGATTAGATATGTTGTTGATTTTGGGGAGTTGTAGTGTTTCAACCTTATTTAATTTTAGATTTTTTTTTTTTCAGCAGATAAGTAGATGATTGTTCTTGATAATAAATCAAAGTGTTAGTTACAGCAAGGTCAAAGAAATTGTTAGACCATTCCATCAATGTCGGTTCTCTCAAAGGCTCATTATATAACATATGCTGTCAGACAGGTTATTAGGGGTCCATAGTTTGCTTAAAGGGGCCATAATGTTCTCTTATATAGCAAAAGCTCATTACGTGTGACACATTTTTTTCTTTGAAGTTATTTTTTTATGCTAGTCACGGTTTCATGCACATAAACAGTTGTAATTTAGTTTTACGTGAACATTTTCCAAACTTTACAATTAAACAGGCTGTTTGAGCCACTGTACCTTTATGACATCAATTGGTGTTTCTTCAGCCTTGGTCCCAAGGGTTTGAACGAACAGATTAAAGTTTGTTATGTAATATGAAAGTCTCATTAAAACAGAATTGGAAACTTTTTACCGGGCCTTCATCGTTTATTCTTGGTCATTTTCAAATGCCTTTTATGTATAGATTTTTGTTTTGTTTTAGCCTTGTCCCAGACCCAGACTTTCAATATTAAATAATTACAATTCTAATTATTACATGTTCAAAACTACAATAATCTAAACACAAATCATTTAAATATTTCTTGTGCAAAAATTATTTCAACCACACCAAACAATTTTGCTCATATACCTGTATATATATATATATATATATATATATATATATACACACACACACACACACTTGAAGTCAGTTTACATACACCTTAGCCAAATACATTTAAACTTATACAATTCCTGACATTTAATCATAGAAAACATTCCCTGTCTTGGGTCAGTTAGTATCACTACTTTATTTTAAGAATGTGAAATGTCAGAATAGTAGTAGAGAGAATTATTTATTTCAGCTTTTATTTCTTTCATCACATTCCCAGTGTGTCAGAAGTTTACATACACTTTGTTAGTATTTGGTGTCATTGCCTTTAAATGGTTTAACTTGGGTCAAACATTTTGGGTAGCCTTCCACAAGCTTTTCACAATAAGTTGCTGGAATTTTGGCCAGTTCCTCCAGACAGAACTGGTGTAACTGAGTCAGGTTTGTAGGCCTCCTTGCTCGCACATGCTTTTTCAGTTCTGCCCACAAATTTTCTATTGGATTGAGGTCAGGGCTTTGTGATGGCCACTCCAATACCTTGACTTTTTGTCCTTAAGCCATTCTGCCACAACTTTGGAGGTATGCTTGGGGTCATTGTCCATTTGGAAGACCCATTTGCGACCAAGCTTTAACTTCCTGGCTGATGTCTTGAGATGTTGCTTCAATATATCCACATAATTTTCCTTCCTCATGATGCCATCTATTTTGTGAAGTGCACCAGTCCCTCCTGCAGCAAAGCACCCCCACAACATGATGCTGTAAACCCATACTTCATGGTTGGGATGGTGTACTTCGGCTTGCAAGCCTCACCCTTTTTCCTCCAAACATAACAATGGTCATTATGGCCAAACAGTTCCATTTTTGTTTCATCAGACCAGAGGACATTTCTCCAAAAAGTAAGATCTTTGTCTCCATGTGCACTTGCAAACTGTAGTCTGGCTTTTTAATGGCTGTTTTGAAGCAGTGGCTCCTTCCTTGCTGAGCAGCTTTTCAGGTTATGTAGATATAGGACTCATTTTACTGTGGATATAGATACTTGTCTACCTGTTTCCTCCAGCATCTTCACAAGGTCCTTTGCTGTTGTTCTGGGATTGATTTGCACTTTTCACACCTAAATACGTTCATCTCTTGGAGACAGAATGCGTCTCTTTCCTGAGCGGTATGATGGCTGCATGGTCCCATGGTGTTTATACTTGCGTACTATTATTTGTACTGATGAACATGGTACCTTCAGGCATTTTGAAATTGCTCCCAAGGATGAACCAGACTTGTGGAGGTCCACAGTTTTTTTTCTGAGGTCTAGGCTGATTTCTTTTGATTTTCCTATGATGTCAAGCAAAGAAGCACTGAGTTTGAAGGTAGGCCTTGAAATACATCCAGAGGTACACCTCCAATTAGCCAATTAACCTATCAGAAGCTAATTGGCTAATTGCCTAAGGGTTTGACATCATTTTATGGAATTTTCCAAGCTGCTTAAAGGCAAAGTAAACTTAGTGTATGTAAACTTCTGACCCACTGGAATTGTGATATAGTCAATTAAAAGTGAAACAGTCTGTCTGTAAACAACTGTTGGAAAAATTCCTCATCTCATGCACAAAGTAGATGTCCTAAACGACTTGCCAAAAATATTGTTTGCTAATATGAAATCTGTGGAGTGGTTAAAAAAAAGAATTTTAATGACTTCAACCTAATTGTATGTAAACTTCTGTGATGTTTGAAGAAAACAAAAGACATTTGACATCTTTACAATCAAGCTGTAATTTTACCTAATTATGCAAAAAGGGTGGAAATATTAATTATCTCATCAGGTATGTTTTGTACCGGTCATTTTGATCCAGGCGACTTTTTTTTTCTTATGATAAAAAAAATAATAAAAAAAATATATATATATATATATATATATATATATATATATATATATATATATATATAATTTCTATTGGAATAAAACTCCTTGACTTGGTTCACATATGGTATCTAAAAAAAATGGCTTTATTTCACTTTGTTACACTTGTGTTCCTGGTCAAAAATTACCGGCCATTGGAAATTAATGGATTAGACTACAAAAAAACAGAAATATTAAGTGTTCAGGAGGATCCCAGTCCTTTAGATGAGTACATATGTGGATGTGTGTTTGCATACACAAAGTTCTTTGACATGTGAACACACACAACACACACACAACACACTGCACACACTCACACATACACACACAAACAATGTGTGTTGAGCACCCTTTTTTACATCATCTTTCCATAGACACTCTTTGAGGAATATTTCAAGATCTACTTATCATATTATGTTGTGTTTAGCTTGTTTGAATCGGGATAGTCTGCCGTAATTTACGATAAGTGTTTGTCTATGTTATATGTATGTTTCAGGAAGTAATAAGGAAAAACATGACAAAAAATATATATATTTATGTGTGTCTTTGGGAATTTCATATACTAAAAATCACTGCAGTTTGGCCTCTAAGTAAATATTTTTTTGCAAATTTGAGACCTTTCCAACGATATACGTATAACACATGGCTATCTCATCTTTTTTATGGTTTTACCAACTCTGAATATAATTGTTGTGATAACAAATTTGCAAATGATGAGAATGAAAGATACATCATTTTTAATCGGGAACACAAAACGAACACAGCAAAAGGGTTAATTGTCTGTATTAAGGATACATACAATGTTTGCTATGAAATTAACCTGAGCTAGACAAAGGAGTTGGCCATTTAAATTCAAAAACATTAAAATTTCATTTCATACATACATTGTTGGACATTGATATTAGACAAATAAAAAAATGGTGAAAGTGTTAAAAGTGTTGTAACAAGACTTTAATTTCTAGAACAGGGGTCGGGAACCTTTTTTCACTAAGGAGCCAATTTTTGAATTTTTGGTTGATGCATTTTTTTTCGAAAGAGCCATACCACAAATGAATAATTTACTATTTTCAAAAACAACATTTTTCAATAAAATAAAATGTTTTATATTGCCCATAGACTACTCAAAAACAAACAAATATGCAACAATTAATAGGTAACATGTTGCAGTATGGAATTGAGTACACGCGTTTGTGCGGGTCTCCATAAAATTACTTAATTTTACAATTGTTCATGGCAAATTTTACTTCCCTTTTGGGCTGGGCGGTATGTAAAACATATTTGAATGATAATCGCATTTAAAATATCACAATATCCGATTAATATCCCCAAAGGTCGGTGAATATTTTTGCTTTATTGATTTTGCTTTAAAAATTAAATTAATTTATTGAAACACGAAAAACATAAAAAATTTCTACATTCAAATTGCACTTTAAATGAAACAATAAAAACAGTTAAAATAACGAAGTGATTAAAAGATCTTGTATATAACCACCTCACCAAATCCAAACATTTACTGTCTCCAATGGCCCCATTTGCCAAAAATTACTAGCATACAAATTAAGAACTAAAGACAATTATAAATGTAAAGATAATTATAATAATCATCATAATAAATAAGCCTAATAAATTCCCTTGTGTTCCCAAAAAATGCTGCCAAATGTGTGTTCCTATTGGATATGTTTGTATTGCGTTTTGGTAATACAGTTTATGCTGCCAAAAGAAAAGAAAATAGAACTCAGTTTTAGGTTCAAGGTGAACGTGTCTTGTATTCATTTATGATTTAATCACTTTTGTCTTTGTTTCTTTAATACAAAGATACCCGTATATATTACTGAACCTGCAGAGTTGCGTTCACAATGTGTAGAGCAAACTGCTCTGTGGAAATAAAGCGAAACTCACAGTACCTCACGAGATGATCGGAGATCATTTGCTGCATTCTCATAGACTACATTATTCTTCCAAACAGTTTTCAGTTGAATGAAACAGAGAAAAAGGAGTGATAACTCTTTACATGCGGTTGCACACCTCTGAACAAACAGCGAATCAGACATGAGCATTGACGGCTTTTATTTTGTCTATTCTTAAATATATAATCAAGTGTGTTTCTTCAAGCATGTCTTTTTGACTAACAGCATTTCTTGTCATGTGTCACTCCGAGACGTCTTACAGGTCACCCGCATGTTTTGGGTAGATGAGCAAAATTACTCGCGCTTGAAATACCTGCATTTGGACGAGGAGCTCGCGAGCTGGATTGAGTCTCGTCGCATTTTGCGGGTGGCTGGTGCTATATCATACCCTGGGTGCACATAAAAAATAACGAATGTTCATAAAATCACTCGTAGAAAATGCTCTTAACAGCTAAGATCAATAGTTATTGGGAAACGAGGCCCAGAACTCTATGCATGTGCGTGTCTAGAAGAAGCGCTTTCATTGCACTCATGAACAGCAGAGCTCACTGCACACATATCAAATCAGACATGCATTGGCGGCTTTTCTTTCATCTGTTATAATCACGTTTCGTCAAATGCGCGTCTTTGTGTCTAATTTCTTGTAATATATCACCCTGAGAAGTCTTACTGGTCGCCTTCCACAGTGGCTGGTACATCAGCAAAATACTCTGCATGAAAAATCAGCATTTGGCGGGTGTTCATTTCAAACCTTGTTCACCAGGAGTAGGGTGTACGACAAATTTGGAAGGAAATCAAAACAGTGTCATTGACTTCAAGCTTTGCAATCGCACCCACACTTTCTGTTGGAAAATTATCTCTGGAAAGTTTTAAACAATCATGTGATGGTGAATGGTGAGACACCCAGTGAGCCACTTGATTTTTAACAAAGAGCAACTTGTGGCTTGCGAGCCATAGGTTCCCGACCCCTGATCTAGAAGTTCACAGTACTAAAAGAAGTTGATCAAACACCCCTATATGTATGCAAATGGATTTAGTTATGATTAGCTAAATTTTAACACGTTAAGTTCACATCACATGGCATAGTTCACTGTCTTCAGTATGGGCCAAGATACTACATACTGAATATATGTTTATAGTTAAAGCTGCACTATGTCATATTTTTTTGGTTAAAAATGAACAAATTGCCGTTATTGATTATGTACATAAACAATCAGTGTTCAAAACAATGTCCTTACCCCGATTCATTTCGGTAAGTCTATAAAAATAATTTGTATTTTGAGCTGTCGGGTCGGATTTGGCACGAAATTGCCGGCTTATGTCGTTCCTCTTTGCGTCATGAGTTCATGTCCGTAAACACAGGAAAGAAGTGCCGGCTGTCACATGTTCCAGCTGAGGACGATGTTCAGTTCAGTCAGTCACAATCTCACAATTCAGGATTGCATCACAGCAGTCTGGATGGATGTTGATCTGTTATCTGTTGGCGAAATTGTTTATCTGCTATAATGCTTGGAATTGGATACAGTATGATGTCTGTTAGAGGTAGTGCTTTTATGAATGTGTTTACCGATCGTGATCCATTGTCAGGGGAATTACTGTGCAAGTTTACTAATACGTATGACTTCTGAAATTGACTTCTTGTACATATTATTTTCATGTTTAATAAAGAATATTTTATCCCCATTATTGCTCGTTTTATGTTTTTAGTTTACAGTTTTATTAGGCCTACAGTTTCACTTGCTTTATCAACTGCTGTGTTCATTTTTTCATTTTAGTCAGTTTTAGTCTTTTGACAAAAATTTCCTTTAAAAATAGTCAATATTTTGTTATGTTATATTCATTCATTTTAGTCAGTTTTACAAAAATGACATACAATTTTAGTCAACGAAAATATCTTTTACATGATGACGTGCAAAATGAACAAAAAAAGTGTCAAACTGTAACAGACCAGACTTTAATCAAATATTTAGAAAAAACATTTATAAACATTTTGTCATTTAAACATGTATCAAACATACAGTATAAATGTACAAAGTCCTGCTGTTCTCATTGTGAAAAACCTGAGCTCTGATATAATAATGTATATAGACGAAGTATTCGCTACTTTTAAAAGTTAGCCTACTGTACTCTGAAATCTTCATGCTTCAGAGGTGTATTCATTTTCTGTGAAAGGATTATTTTTATTGTCATATTTTCATCAACAGTATGCTTTATTAAAATAATTTAATAATCTTCTTGAAGCGCCTTTTTCATCTTGTCTTCGTTATCGTTGACGATATCAAAAAACTGTTCGTCAACAAACGTTTTCATCATTGATTACGTTGACAAGATTAATAATGTAAAAATAATTAAGTCTTACGTTAAACTCGAATCGGCAGTATCACAAGTGTTTACCTCTTAAATTTATACTACAATACAAACATTAATATTCAATAAAACACTTGAATAATCTTATTAAAATATACTTGTAACTGGTGATTATTCAGGAGATCCTCTGTTCTCTATGTAAAAGCACTTTGAGTGTAGTGTCAGAAAAGTGTACAAAACATTCATTCAAAATATATAAATAAGAGTGTTGTTTATCTTCATCAAAGCAAGAAATATTTCATATTTAAATGTTTAATCGTATAACATAATAAAATCAACATGAAAATAGCACGTTATGACTCCGGCTCTGAACATCTTCCAGTCATGATCACACACAGGCGATGTCCAGGTGACCTCAAATCATGAGATTCATCCGCCAGAGCAGTAGTGTCGAAACACGACTGACGTAAAGTGTTCATCCAAATTGCTTGCAATTTAAATTTCAACCACAGATGTCGCTAGAGAGCACAAAGTTAGAAGTGCAGCTTTAAATGTGGACTGTTGTATGTTAATTCAATCACGATTGTGATGTCACATGCAATAAAATCCCTAAACGAGCTGTTTTCATTTATTCACTGATAAGTAGTGTGGAAAACATGACTTGATTTTGAAAACTAGGTTTTTACTGCATTTTTCTTGCATGTGCATTAAATATTTTGAATGTAATTGGTTACAGTGGTTTGTCTGAAGTGATGATTCTTCTGACTGATAATAAATCTCCCTTTTAAGCCATTTCAGAACAGACCATACAGTAAATAGTGAGATATAGATCAAGCATCATAGAAAAAAAAAATATATATATTTCTTTTAGCTATTTCACCCAACCCTAAAATGTCTACAGAAATCCTGTTTTTCCATAATATAATCCCTGTATATGAATAATATGAAGACACAGAGGAATATACACATGGAAACATCATAATTGTCACACCTGAGAGGTTACTGATTGGAGCTGAAACTCTCTGCTCTCTGTTTTTTTAATGGTCCTGGTCCCATCCATTCGTTCTTCCACAAATGAATTGACATCTGCAGCTAAAGGTCTCCTTCCACTTCCTGTTCTCACGCATGCTTATTATTTCATGGAGCGCCAGTGTAACTTTGTTTTATTTCAGACTACAAACAGAGATCTTTCTTGTGTTTTTCACAGTCACCTTTAGGAAGTTCTTGATTACTTCCAGATGAAGAGTGACTATTAGCTGACATGAGTGACTGTCTACAATGTTTCAGTTTAGTCCTTCATTTCTTCTTTTTTTCTAAATTACTTTAATTTCTTAAATTGTTTTGTGAAGAAATTAATACATAGGCACAATTTATATTTGCCTACAAAAGTAATTGCAAGTATTTAAGCATACACCTTTAGATCACAATTTTTAAGATCATGAGAGAGATATATATATATTTTTTTTTTTATTCTTTATTATGTTAATTGTCTCTCTTCATGTTTTATTTCTATTTTCTCTGTGAGATCATTTTTGCCATATGCGTCTCAGCTGAAAAGCTGCTGCCTGACATTTCCGACAAATAAATGAGCAAACAAAGGACAATAAAATGTAAACAACAACAAAAACAAAACACTGCATTTATTATCCAGGAAAGGGCTGTTGTTTTGTTATGAAGTCTTCATACAATGTGTGTGCCATTTCCTTTCTGTTGTTGCAGGGAAATAGCACAAACATTTTCACCAGAGTCTAAATCATCCGCTGTGCTGGAGGTTCAATTCATCATTTAAGGTGTTTCTTTTTTAAAAGGGTTGATCATAACCTATACTAATCAAAGGACTGCTAATAACAAGTGGAATACCATAACAAAAGTCATGGACACAAGAATAATTCCATTTTTGGAAACTATTATTGGTTTTACAGTGATGATTGTTGTGAGTGCTCATTCATTTCAGCCTTGAAATAAAAAAGACCCTGTTGAATGAAAAGTAAATAAGTTGATAGCAATAAGATAATATGTGTCAGTCAAATCCCTTAAAAATTCACAGTTTTAAATACAGTTTCTGGCAAAATACTATAGTTAGGCCTACAACAGGCCTACAACTGTTGCTACAGTAAAACAATGCCTACAAATAAATAATTATACAAAATAACAATGTTTCAGAAACCTTTTTACACTATTGGAAGGAGATCATGTTAATTTATTATAGTTTACATAATAAATTAGTTATGAATTATTATCATTATTATCATTTATTACTATAATAAATAATAGTTCAGGGTTCCCACGCGTCTTGGGAAACCTGGAATTTTGCAATGCAGTTTTCCAGTCATGGAAAAGTCATGGAAAATGAGAGAAATACCTAAATGTCCCTGAAAATAATTATTTGTCCTGGAAAATATTTTAGTGTAATAAAACTGCTTGACTGTGTCACTAAAAATGTTGTTACATGTACAAAAACATGGTAACGATTGTGATTCGGGATAGGTGTCTAACACACAAATATGTATCATTTTGTCACTGTCAGTGGCTGCGCATTGTGAAACAACATCATTGGTTTACTGTCATAAACAAAGCCCTGTCATGTACACTCTCTGCTCATCTGCTGTCATCTATGCTTTGCTCTGACAAAATAGTTTTAAGTATCGATACAGTGCAAAATATGATTTGTTTTTTTATTTGATGGCTGTAGTGTTAACTACAAAAACATTTGAGTTGTACCTTTTAAATATTGACAATGTTGGAACTAGGGATGCACCAGTCCGATACCTGGATCGGTATCGGCTCTGATACTGAAGCTTTTAGACGTATCGGGTATTGGTCTGACGAGCCCGATCCAAATCTGCTCCAAAAATGACATAAAAGAACCATTAAAACACAATTAAACTAGTTCATATGACTCAGCATTTTATTCCAAGCCACTTGAAGACGTGCGACAGCTCTGTGAATCACAAAAGGCTGTGTTTAATAAGTAAATATATAATATGCATGTGCAGCGCCAGCGCATTATTGAATGATGTTGCTCTGTTGACACAAACTCACACACAGGCTGGTGATGCACTTGCGGCTATTTTTAGCCTTCACAGCGGTGCGCAATATTTGAGCGCTACTCAAGAACAACATCTCAGATGTAAATGCTAAAAAGTTCGATTCACGTATAATATGCATTTTGAACGGCACCGGAGGAGCATTTTATCAGAATTTGAATAAGAAGCGAATTAAACTACTGTGAACTTCCCTACAGACAGACACATACAGGACTTCCTGGAGAGTTCAGAATGTCAAAATAAAAGCATGAGGGTTTAAAAAGTGCACAATTTAAATATATTACTGTTGTATTTAAAAGTCAATAATAATAATATTAATAACAATTTATATTATTATTGTCATCATTAGTATTTGTTTACAATATATAACAATATTTAAGTTGAAAGTTTGGGTTCCAAAAAATAACTGTGTGAATGAAAAGTGGACTGATGTCTTACAACTAAATTGAACAAAAAAGAGATCTGAATCCTTTAAAGTCCAGATGCAAGTTGAAACATTTTTGGCAAAAATAAAACACTGGATTCTTTTCTACTGAAGACTTGAAGACTGGAATTACTGTTAATTTTGCTGCTATATTATCCAGTATACTAGTTAATAATAAAGATTTTCTTAATAAGCTATACATTTATATTGAAATAATGTGTAGTTAGAAGTTTGTGTTTCTTTACATATTAAAGAGTACTCCCAATTAGTTCCGCACAATAATGTAAAAATATTCTAAACTGATTATGCAAAAAAACAACAATGGTATCGGCTTGGGATCGGAATCGGCCGATACTGAGATTTCCGATATCGGAATCGGATCGGAATAGAAAAAGTGGTATCGGTGCATTCCTAGTTGGAACGCAGCTAAATAACCTCATCACAGTCTATGAAAAGAGTCCATTAAACCAAGAAAGGCTACAATTTAATTAAATATATATATATATATATATATATATATATATATATATATATATATATATATATATATATATAATCTGTGTGTGCTACACACTTAAAAATGAATGTGTGAAGCCGGTCGCTCACACACTGAAAACACTGCAACGTGATCATCACGTTGGCTCTATGTGTGTAGTAGATGACAGAGAGCAGAGCGCTCTGAAGCATGTAGCACATACAGACTATATTTATTTAATTAAATCTCAACTTTTGGGGTTTAATAATCACACTGTGCCTTGTAGCGAACTGCTTATCTGGAGGCGAGAAACTACCATCAAAAACAAACAGAAAATCCAAAATAAAAGCTTGATTTAAATGGACCGCAAAATATTTAACTACTGTATAGTAATGTAATGTTTACTGTATTTAAATAATATTAATAATAACAGTGTATTAAAGAAATATCTCACATCTGTGATGTTCTGTTGTGCAGCACTTCATTTGACAAAAATATCTCCAATGCTGTTTACAATCTTGTTGTGAGTATTATGTAAAAGCACTTTATAAAAATAATGCAATGCTATGTTAAAAATACATTTAAATAATTCTGTTTTATTTCAGTAAAGTTTTTATGAATTAATTTGATTACACATGATTTTGATTTTAAAATGTAATTAAGCTGACAAAAACAGAAATTCAGAAAAGATAACCATCCAATAACCACAATACACATCAATGCCTCTTGTGTGTTGTTGCTTAACCCGTTGGGCACATAAAATGTCCTGGAAATGTCCTGGAAAACTGTGCCTTGAAAAGAGTGGGAACACTGTAGTTATTTACTATAATTAATTTCTTTTTTTATCTAAAGGAAATACCAGAGCATCTAAGGCAGTTCAGTACAAGAATAGTGATTGGTTGTTGGTTAGATCATGTACAATAGATTGATTATTGGTTTTGATAGGTAATGCCATGCTGTTGAGAGTGCTGCCATCCGTATATCCACGACAACCAGAGCCCATTCACCAGCACATCCGTGAACTGATGGCGATGATGACACAGCTGGACCAGGCCGGCAGACAGCACCTGCTCAGATTGCTGCAGATGATCTCTGAACTTCATCCACTGGTGAGTGAGAGTAGATGAGTGAGTGAAAGAATGAAGTACAATATGATTCTCTATACTGTTTAAGAGTGCTAAAAATGGTCCTGTTCACTATGGTTGGAAACTGAGAAAAATATAGGTTCTATTTAAAAAACAAAAAAAACAAATACCGGAACCGAATGATTTTCATGACTTTCGGTTCCATTAACGGTTCTCAAACGTGCTTTCTTCCGCCGATGCGGACACAAAAACTGTCCCAAAATACTGTCAGTGTTTCCTGCACTACCATTCAGTGGTACTACACCACCACTAGTGAATCAGCAGTGCAAAACTTTCAGTGCGACCAGTGTAGTCTGACTGCCGAACGATTAATGAACTGGTTCTTTTAAATCTACTGTGCAAAACATGCAGCCCAACCAGTGTATACCGATTCCTGAATAAATGACTAATGAGCCGGTTCTTTTGAGTATAGAGTGTGAAACATACAGCACTACCAGTGGAGTCTGATTCCTCAACGAATTACTCTTTCAGCCAGTCTTTTTATTGAACCAAAAACTTACAGTACTAGTGATTCATTTCGTCATGTCCAACTCTAAATGAACCAAGAATTGTTACTGTGTTACGTGTACTTAAGGCTTGTGAGACTTTAAATAAGAGGAATAACTGGAAGGTTGTTGATATGACAATGTGTAGTTAACAGTGATGGGCAGTAGCTTCCCTATTGTTTAGCTCTACTATCGTACATTTCTCAGTAGCGAGGTAGTTTCTTGGCTAGTGTTTTAAATCAAGTAGCTTTTGAGTAGCGAAGCAATTTTATTGATAGGTTGAGAGGTAGTGTCACTGATCTATATATATAACTGGATTGCTCATAGAATTCTAAACTGCCAGCAGTAGTAAGATGCTCTGGCGGCCATCTTACTATTCCCTACCAACAGAGGGCATCGACCGCCAACGGATGAAACTCTCAAGATGACCCGATGTGCTACGTTTAACTGCGAAACAACATTCACTAAAGGATGTGGCAAAAGTGCCCACAGGTTGTAATTTATACAGACTATGTACATATTAAGCACAAATGAGTCATTATCCCCATGTAGAGTGGGCATAATGATCATAATCTTTAATCAACAGTAAAAATACAACATCAAAGTGTATAAATTACCCCTATTTTAAAGCAAAAGGATACATAGTGACATCTGCAGATTGTTACAGGATGCAACGTTTCTCTGCCTTCGAGTTTAAAAAAAGTTATAATCACTGAGATCAGTGATTGTTAATAAAAACGACTAGCTTTGTGTTGCTATTGTAACTAGACAGTACCTTTTTAGAATAAATCCAGAAGAACCAAATATAAAAATGTAGTATATTATATATACACACAAGTTCATATGCAGTATGTAGTATATACATGAATTTACCTTTTCTTAATGGAATTATCCCATGCATTTGCATTCATTTCTGGAATATGTACATACCAGCTTGTGAGCATTTAATAATTGGCCAATCAATAAATCAGTATTTCAACAATCCCCATATCTGTTCATTCATAATCAGAAAGAGGTTTATTGACATTTATGCACACTCAAGAAAATCATACATATATATTTGTTCAATAACAGAAGCTTCCATGTATACACAAAAATTGACTATTAAACTGAACAATACAATAACAATTTGAAGATTTATGGGGACAGATCTGCTAATGGATTTAACAACAATCCCACAGCAAGGCAATTTAAGTCAGCTTTCAAAAGAATGGTAGCAAGACATGCCATCAGAGCTAGTGGCAACTGTTCTCCACTGGTTAACACAGTGGTACTGGAGGCAACACCTTCTGATATGCTGGCATTTCGGCAAAGTGACGTTCAGCCTGAAACAGAAGACACAGAGAAAAACATCACTGTAAGTCTTCCCAGCTTGTCCATGTTCAAAGAGGCAGTGGTGGGGTACATAGCAGGCTTTGTAGTTAAAACAACTTTGAAGAAGACCTGTTTATCAGCACTCAGTGTCGAGAGCTCTTCCCAAGATGAACTTGGACACACACTGATCGACATGAAGTCCCGAGGTGGACTTATCAGACTGTCAGACAGCGTCCTGAAAGTCTGCAAGACAGCTGAGAGATTTATTCAACAAAGCACACTCACAAGGCCCATCTCTGAATTTGACACCAAATTTAAATCCAGGGTCTCCACAAAGGTTCTGGAACTCCATGGTGGTTCTGCATTCAAGGAACTTGAGGCACACATGTTCAACCTAGAACCATACAACAATCACATCTTCATACTCATAAAGTGCATTGCAGGAAGCTACACTAACATCAGGCTCCACTTCATTGCCAAGAAAACATGTGCTGCATCACACTCCAAACAGCTTAGTAAAACTCTGGGCAAGCTTGTACTGCAAAAAAATCAGTAAGATATAAAGATCAGTTCCTACTGCCAGCAACCCTCTCTGCAAGAGCCAAGCCCATCCCTAGAGATTAAATTTAGAAAATAATCATCTTTTTTTATAACAATATGTAACAAAAATAACAAAAAAGAGATGAGAAGTTTATAATACATACATTAAAAGGATAGTTCATCTAAAATGTAAAGTCTGTCATTATTTACTCAACCTCATGTCCTTCCAGTAAACCTTTATTACTTTTTCTGTGGAACACAAGATGATATTTTAAAGAATGTTTTTGTCCATATAATGTAAGTCAATGGTGACCAAAACAAGCTGTTTTGCACACCATTTACTTTCGTTATATGGAATACAAAATATCTTCTTTTGTGTTCTGCAAAAGAAAGTCACATGGATTTGGAAGGACATAATGTTAAGTAACTGATGACAGAAATTACATTTTGGGTCAACTGTTCTATTAACATTAAAAGTTATAACTATCAGAAACACAGTAATTTTATAAGACTATTGTTATACTGCATGTTGCAAAAGTATCTACATTGCAAATAAAAACAGATAATATAATCTTTTTTACTCTATTATTTTACCTGTTAAAACAGCTCTTCAGTGAAGCCAGGCTGACAATTGTCTCCTCATACAGCGTTTTCCTCCTGTTGCAAACCAATTCCGGTTTTATCTAACATTCAATGGGATGATTATTGAAATCCAAACTGCAAACCTACCTTGTTTAACTTCTACAATGTCCATGTGCTCCTCGTCAATTCCAATTGACTACTTTAGAAATTATGCCCGCCAGTTGGGCCGTATTCAGGCCTGCACTGCAAAAAGTACAAATCAAACACGGAGAATTAATGCAAGCCCACATTATATTCATCAGTTTTATCACTGGTGTTGATCTGCAAGTAGATATCCAACTTGACCAAAAAAGCTAACTTGGTGAGCTACTGTTATTCACTGTGGTTCTTTTCCTAAGCTAACGTTAGCGACATAGCTAATATTAATTTATTCAAAAAAAATAACCACAATGAATGTTTAACGTAAACAAAAGTTACAAAGCATAATTAAGTATTCAGAATAAACACTTTAAAGCCTGCAAAACATAAGTTTGAAAATGTCTACTGATATCTTACCTCAGTTTCTAAAACTTGTTTCTATTGAGGTAAAACATGCACCGCTGAAAGTAATGCTGCTGCAATAAACACGCTTACACTTAGAATAAGCAGGGAGAAAAAAAATGAGAGTCCAAATAAATCCGACACCGCGGAGATCACACCCTGCCCGAAGGGGAGGCAATTGTGTGGAAATACATCACATGGTCTTACTGAGTCTTGTCAGCAGTGTCTCATGTGGAGAAGTCCCCGTGGTAGGTCCTACCCAGAGGGGACATAGCTCTACAAACACGGCGACCGGTGGCAGAGGGGACCCTACCCAAGGAAGACGCGGATTTACCAACGGGGAAACCGTATGGCGGAAGATACATCACACGGGGTTACTCACAGGCAACCAGCGCATGTGGAGCAATTACCCCAGTACAGGGCCTACTAGCACACATACTGGGCCGGCATCGAATTTCTCTGTGAATTTGCCTGCCACAGGGCTAAGGAGGAAGGACATCCAGGGTCCACGGCCTCGTGAACTCAGCTGGGGGGTAAAAAGTGCACGTCTCCCCCTCCAGGAGGGGAAAAGCGCTGTACACAAGCGGTACACCCGGCCAGTTGTCCTGCATACTTACCTGTTCATACCTGACAACACACGGGACGAAACCGGCTCAACCCGGAGATTGTAGAATCTCACAAAGGTATTGGGTGTTGCCCAGCCCACTGCTGTACCGATGTCTGCTAAAGAGGCGCCACTGGTCGGGGCCCAGGTGGCTGCCACATTCCTGGTGGAGTGTGCTCGAAGCCCCAAGGGGGGGTGGCACGTCCTGGGCGTGGTATGCCAAAGTGATGGTGTCAACAACCCAGTGGGCGATCCTCTGTTTGGAGACAGCGCTCCCTTTCTGCTGTCCTCTGAAGCAGAGAAAGAGCTGCTCAGAGCGTCTAAGGCTCTGTGTGCGATCCAAGTAGATGCGCAAAGCACGCACCGGACACAGCAATGACAAGGCTGGGTCTGCCCCCTCCTGGGGCAGCTTTGCTTGCAGGTTCACCACCTGATCCCTAAACGGGGTTGTGGGAACCTTGGACACATAGCCCGGTTGGGGTCTCAGGATCATGTGAGAGTACGCCGGACTGAACTTCAGGCAGGTGTCGCTGACAGAGAATGCCTGCAGGTCCCCAACCCTCTTGATGGACATGAGCGCAGTCAGGAGGGCAGTCTCCAATGGGAGCGCCTTTAGCACAACTGACTCTAGGGGCTCAAATGGGGCCCTCCGCAGGCCCCGCAGGACCACGGAGAGATCCCATGAGAGGATGAGGTGCGGTCTGGGAGGATTCAGCCTCCTCGCGCCTCTAAGGAACCTGATGATCAGGTCATGCTTCCCGAGAGACTTACTGTCAACTGCGTCGTGGTGCGCCGCTATAGCGGCCACGCACACCTTCAAGGTGGAGGGGGACAGCCGCCCCTGTGCCAAGGGGAGACTCGGTCAGGGCATACCAGAGCGGGCAGTGGGAGGATTCCCGGGAAGCGAACAGGTCTACCTGCGCTTGACCGAATCGACTCCAAATCAGCTGGACCACCTGGGGGTGGAGTCTCCACTCTCCCCTGAGCATAACCTGCCGTGACAGTGCATCTGCTATGCTGTTGAGGTCTCCCGGGATGTGAGTGGCTCGCAACAACTTGAGTCGCTGCTGAATCCAGAGGAGGAGACGGTGGGCGAGTTGTGACATGCGACACGAGCGTAAACCGCCTTGGTGGTTGATGTACACTACCATCGCTATGTTGTCCAGCCGAAGCCTCCGCAAGGCGAGGAGTACCGCCAGCAACTTGAGGCAGTTGATATGCCGAGGCAGTTGATATGCCAACGCAGTCGCAGCCCTGTCCAGCAGCCCGCGGCTGTTTTCCCGTTGCACACAGCGTCCCAGCCACGCTTGGAGGCGTCTGTCATAACCACAACACGACTGGACACTTGCACTAAGGGAACCCCTGCCTGCAGAAATGCAAGGTCCATCCAAGGGCTGAACAAGCGGCGGCAGATCGGCGTGATGACCACGCGATGTGTGCTGTGGCGCCATGCCCATCTCGGGACTCGAGTCTCAAGTCAGTGCTGGAGCGGTCTCATATGCATCAACCTGAGCAGCGTGACCGCTGGTGAGGACGCCATATGCCCCAGGAGCCTCTGAAATTGCTTCAGCGGGACCGCCGTTCTCCACCTGAACGACTTCAGGCAGTTCAGCACCGACTGCATGCGCTTCATAGAGACTGAGTCTAATGGCACTTTTCCACTGCACATTACGGTTCGACTCGACTCTGCTCGCTTTACTTTTCTGAGCTTGCTTTTCCACTGCAGTATAGTGCCGCCTCAACGTGGGTGGAATTATAGGCTGATCGTCTTAGTTGCGCCGCCTCTACTGCCGTGACATCATCTTAAATGCAACACAAACATTACTGACCATAAACAATAACACGACCGCTAGCTGTTAGCTACTAGCTCATTGTGCTGCATAAAGCAGTTGTTGCATGGTGATTTTACACAAGTGTAACAGTTAAATTGGCCTGGTTGTTTTAGAAGCAAGCATTCCAGTAGCTGGTCAACTAAATAAAGTGAAGCTTTCAAGCAGAATATAGAGTTAACCTAACAAAACGTACCATCCTCCATCGTGGACTCCAACAACGCAGGGTCTAGGGCACTCTCCCTCCCAATGCTCGCCGGTCTATTGCCATAGATAGCGTCCATTTGGTCGAACAACTTCCACTTTCTTCTGTTTGAACCACTCCAGCTGTTGTGGTCCTTGATGGTTCTGTAGTCACTTTTAAGTTTTTTTAACTTTTCCCTACACTGTTGGCAGGTCCGGTGATAGCCATGTGCGGCCAACAGCTGAGACACTTCCTGAAATACTTTTTCATTTCGCGTCGTTTCGTTCGTCGCTAACAAGAGGAATGTCTGCACCTCGTTTATTGACCACGGTGGGACCATTTCTTTTTACAATTCGAAAGTCACGTGAACAAATTATATTGCTGTCACTGTTGCTGACTTTAAAACTAGCGGGTTGATGTCCTGTGTCGCAAATCTAGTGACGCTGGTAGTGACAATTCTCTCTGACCAATCAGTGATCTTCAGGGTTTTGACGTCACATTTAGTATCGGCTCGGCTCGCTTGGAACCTCAACCGAGGTGGTACTAAAAAAAGTATCAGGTACCAGGTACTATCCACAGTGGAAAACCCCCAAAAAGCGAGCAGAGTCGAGTCGAGTTGAGTTGTACTGTGCAGTGGAAAAGCCCCATAACTCCATCCCGAGAAAAGAGATGCTCTGAACCGGGGAGAGCTTGCTCTTTTCCCAGTTGACCCGAAGCCCCAACCGGCTGGGGTGCCTGAGCTCCAGGTCCCTGTACGCACACAAGTCTCGAGAGTGAGTTAGAATCAGCCATTCGTCAAGATAATTGAGGATGTGGATGCCCACTTCCCTTAACGGGGCAAGGGCTGCTTCTGCAACTTTCGTGAAGACACGAGGCTACAGGGACAGACTGAAGGGGAGGACCTTGTACTGGTATGCCTGGCCCTCGAAGGTGAACCACAGAAAGGGCCTCTGCCGAGGTAAAACCGAGATGTGGAAGCATTCGTCCTTCAGGTCTACCGCCGCGAACCAATCTTGATTCTGGACGCTTGCCAAAATGCATTCCTGCGATCTCTGCATGCAGGGTGCGGCATTCTCACCCTTCACTGAGGCGAAACGGACGCAGCTGAACCCGGGCGGGTGCCTTGCGAACTGAATCGCATAGCTGAGTCGGATGGTCCTGGCCAGCCATTGCGGCAGGTTGGAGAGCACTAGCCACACCTCCAACCTCTGGATGAGGGGCCCAAGGGGACAATCGTGTCTGACGTACCTGCGGGTGGGGCCACATGGTGGTGCGGAGCAGGAGGCACAGGTGCACCACAACCACCTTGCCCACCTGGGGAATCGCCGAGTACCCCCTGGCAGCCCCACCATCGAGGGTAGTGAGAATGGAGGAGCTCAGAGATCGGGTTTGGGCAGTGAAAGGTGCCTGCCACGATTTTGTGAGCTCCTCATGCACCTCCGGGAAGAATGGGACCGGGGCGGGCAGCGGTGCGGCTGTAGCCCAGTAACCAATTGTCAAGCCACGAGGGTTCAGGGCAGGGTGGAGGGTCCCACTCCAGCCCGATGCTCGCAGCCACCCGGGCAAGCATGGCCGCCAGCTCCGCGTCGGCCTCAGACTGGGCAACCGTCCATTAAGACCCATAGGCAGTACAGAATGTTAGGGAATACAAAGATGGCGGCTCAGTAGCTTCACTGTTGTGATGTCTTGAGCAATCCAGTTATACTCTAACCCTGCTTAAGCATGCACTGAATCATTTTGAGCAGTTTCTCACTCACCAACATGCCAGCAGAACACTGAGAACAAAGATAACGTTGGTTGCAGTGGATCTACAATCAATGGAAACCAAACCTGGTCTTTATTAAGTTCAACACGTGCAGCTTGTGAACCACTACTGCAGACTGCAAAACACTTAGTACCCTACATGAAAACACATAAAAAAATACCATTGCATTACCATGTTTTTTGGACATGTACCACTACATGGGAGCACCATGTAAATACAGTGGTATATGAACTTTATAATCATACATTGATACTATACCATACCATACTATACTATCCTATACTGTACTGTACCATGGCTTTTATAAACGTAATGTAAATAAGTCTTTTAGATTCTTTGTGACAGTACAGTATGCTCTGGGCATCTTGTAGCTTAAAGGATTAGTTCACCCAAAAATGAAAATTCAGTCATTGTTTACCCACTCCTGTGTTGTTATAACCCCATATGACTTTCTTTCTTTTTCTTTTTTTTTCTTTAGTTGTTTTTTTGGGGGATTTTCTCCCCAATTTGGAATGCCCAATTCCCAATGTGCTCTAGGTCCTTGTGGTGGTGTAGTGACTTGCCTCAATCCAGGTGGTGGAGGATGAATCTCAGTTGCCTCTGAGTCTGAGACAGTCAATCCGCACATCTTATCACGTGGCTTGTTGAGTGTGTTACCGCGGAGACCTAGAGCGTGTGGAGGCTCACGCTATTCTCCACGGCATCCACGCACAACTCCACATTATGGTGACCACGAGGAGGTTAACCCAACGTGACTCTACCTACCCTAGCAACCGGGCCAATTGGTTGCTAAGGGAGCCTGACTGGAGTCACTCAGCATGCCCTGGATTTGAACTTGTGACTCCAGGTGTGGTAGTCAACGTCTTTACTTGCTGAGCTACCCAGGTCCCCCTTTCTTTCTTTTTCTTATCACAAAGGAGAAATTGTGAATTTTTGCTTAGTGATGTCATACTATGGCAGTTTATGGTGACCACCTCTGCAAGCTTCAAAAGAATGAAAAAGTATAATTCAGAATTTTTCCATGAGACTATTGATTGTTATGAAAGCATATGATACGTTTTGGTGAGAAACAAATCGAAATCTAATGTATTATTTAGTGAAAATCTTGACCGACTGTTGATCTCTTGTGTGAGTTCATGAGTCGGCACGCGAGCTTTAGAGCTCCTTGCATGAGAGCAACAGTAGATGTGCTGCCGCTCGCAAGTTGGGGCGTTCAAACAAAAACTCATTTTGTTTCACTTCAACAGGACCACCAGTGATATTAGCAACAGACCACACAACATAGCTGCATGCAAAAGAGAGAACAGAACTTACTAAACATGTCTGAAGAGTTTGTAGTCCAAGAATTTATGCATTTTTATGCCCAGCCTTAGAATCATTAAAACAGTGAGAGGGAGTATGTGGGAATGTCTGTCACCTCTTCTCCATTCTGAACCTGTGAGTATTTGTGACAGACCTGAAGAGAGTGAGACCACCGGCAAAAATATTTGGTAGGTGTTACATTCTCAGCCAAAATAAAGTCATTTTTAACCGGCTCATGAGATGCTGGCTTTAATAAACTGTTATGAGAAATTTTTTGGACCAGTGCCAGTTCACAGTTCCCCGTGCAATGCCAAAAAATAGAAAACAAGTGATTGATAGAATGTACTGTTGCTTGTCACGGCTGGTTAGGACAAAAACTCTGATTAACATAGAAAATATACCCTTTACCATGTGTCGTTTTCTGTCAGGTTAGGACAATGTGTGACTGTGGCTGCCTGTGTCCTACTCTGTTTCTGTTTGATTTCTGCATAAATGCATAAATTCTTCGACTACAAACTCTTCAGACATGTTAAGTGTCATGTGTATTTTGTTGATTCATGTCTTTTATTTTGAAAAGTTTAGTTCCTGTTCCCTTGTCATGTGATTTCATGTTTTCCCTCCATGTTCATGTGTCATGTTTTCATTGGTTTGTTGTTTAATTATCTTGTTAGAGTTCTGTTTGTTCATTGGTTTATGTTCTCCCATGTCTTGTATTTAAGCCCTAATGTTTTCCATTGTCCTTGGTCAAGTATTGAATGTATGTGGATGTGTTTTGTTCTAGCCAAGTCAAGTTATGTTTGTCAAGTCAAGTTTTAAGTCTAGTTAAGTTCATGTTTCACATTTATAGTTAGGATTTTGGTTTCACTTTTGTAAATAAACTGCGCTTGGGTACTCTCATCTTCACATCATCGTCTTCGTCTTCGTCTTCATCATTGCCAGTGCCAGCATTGTTACATTAAGTTCTGTTCTCTGTTTTGTGTGCAGCTGTGTTGTGTTCTGTTGTCATTATTGCTGTTGCGGACCTGTTTTTTAGATAAAAAACAAACAAGTTTTTGCTTGAACGCCCCAGTGTCGCGAGGGGGCTGCGTGAACTGTTGCTCTCGTATCCTGTGATGAACACGCACAGAAGTTCAAAGGTCAGTGAAGATTTTCACTGAATAATAAATTAGATTTAGGTTTTTTTCTCACCAAACCTTATCATATGCTTTCATAACAATCATGAGTCTCATGAAATAATATATTAGACTTCTGAATTATACTTTTGCGTTCTTTTGAAGCTTGAAGAGGTAGTCGCCATAAACTGCCATTTGTATGATATCACTGAGCACAATTTTTTTTCACAATTTCTCCCTTTGTGTAAAGAAAAAGAAAGTCATATGGGGTTATAACAACACAGGGGTGAGTAAACAATGACTGAATTTTCATTTTTGGGTGAACTATCCCTTTAAATGTAGCAAGCTACTTTTGGCATATAGCTTGTAGTGTAATTTGCTACTTTCTCTAAAGTGTAGCTTTCAGCTTAGCTTAACTTAATTTTTTTAGTAGGGCTGCACAATATGGAGAAGTTGTTGGAAGTTGCGATATGTGATACGATAATCCTATGGTGACACCATCAGAGCACTTGGAACATCAGTACCCCCACCGCCCAAATAAACTGAAGTTTATTGGAATAAAAAAACTATTTTTACCAAACATAGTTGTATATTTTTCAAAATTGAATATAGACTGCATATAATATGTAGCCTACAGTTTTACCATTAAATCAAATCAAATCAAATCAAATCACTTTTATTGTCACACAGCCATATACACAAGTGCAATGGTGTGTGAAATTCTTGGGTGCAGTTCCGATCAACATAGTAGTCATGACAGTGATGAGACATATATATTTACAATAACATCAAATTAACACAACACAATTTAAACATCTAATATACACATAATTACACTCAACAATATACAAATAATAACATACACTGTACAGTATACAATACGCACAATATAGATTATATATAATTTATGATCAATATATCATTATTCAATAAAAAAAAGTATATATAGAATGTACAGTAGGTTGTATTGTACTGTATTGACATTCAGGCTGTCGGTTGATAGTCAGTTGTTAAGAGAGAATATAATATAATAATAATATAATTTATGACAGTCCGGTGTGAGATATAAGAGTAAGAGTAATAAAGTGCAGTGCTGATGTATTTTGATCGTGGGAGATCAAGAGTTCAAAAGACTGATTGCTTGGGGGAAGAAGCTGTCATGGCTGGTGCGGGTCCTGATGCTGCGATACCGTCTGCCTGATGGTAGCAGTGAGAACAGCCCATGGCTCGGGTGGCTGGAGTCTCTGATGATCCTCCGAGCTTTTTTCACACACTGCCTGGTATATATGTCCTGGAGGGAGGGAAGCTCACCTCCGATGATGTGGCTGGCAGTTCGCACCACCCTTTGCAGGGCTTTGCGGTTGTGGGCTGTGCTATTGCCGTACCAGGCGGAGATGCAGCCAGTCAGGATGCTCTCTACAGTGCAGGTGTAGAACCGTGTGAGGATGTGGCAGTTCATTCCAAACTTCCTCAGCCATCTCAGGAAGAAGAGGCACTGATGAGCCTTCTTCACAACGACTTCAGTGTGGATGGACTATGTGAGTTCCTCAGTGATGTGGACACCCAGGAACTTGAAGCTGCTGACTCTCTCCACTGGTGCTCCATTGATGGTGATGGGACTGTGTTCTCTGTCTTTTCTTCTGAAGTCCACCACAAGCTACTTTGTCTTACTGACATTGAGGGAGAGGTTGTGCTCCTGACACCAGCATGTCAGATTGTGCACCTCCTCTCTGTAAGCTGTTTCATCATTGTCAGTGATCAGACCTACCACCGTCGTGTCATCAGCAAACTTAATGATGGCATTGGAGCTATGTGTTGCCACACAGTCATATGTGTACAAGGAATACAAGAGTGGGCTGAGAACACAGCCCTGCGGGGCTCCAGTGTTGAGGGTCAGTGATGAGATGTTGCTGCCTATTCTAACCACCTGGCGTCTTCTTGACAGGAAGTCCAGGATCCAGCTGCACAGCGAGCTGTTTAAGCCCAGAAAACAGAGCTGTTTTACCTCCAAGCTTTCTCATCTAGCTTGGAGGGCACTATGGTGTTGAATGCTGAGCTGTAGTCTACAAACAGCATTCTCACATAAGTGTTCTTTTTTTTCCAGGTGGGAGAGAGCAGTGTGTATTGTAGATGCAATGGCATCATCAGTGGAGTGGTTGTTGCGGTAAGCAAACTGCAGTAGGTCTAGAGAGAGAGGCAGCACAGAGCAGATGTAATCTCTGATTAGTCTCTCAAAGCATTTGCTGATGATGGGGGTCAGAGTAACAGGACACCAGTCATTTAAGCAAGTGATTTTTGATTGCTTTGGAACAGGCACAATGGTTGATGTTTTAAAGCATGTGGGGACTACAGACAAAGAGAGGGAAAGGTTGAAAATGTCCGTAAAAACACCAGCCAGCTGGTTCGCGCACGCTCTGATGACGCGGCCCGAAATGCTGTCTGGGCCCGCAGCTTTGCGGATATTCACCCGTCGGAAGGATCGGGTTACATCCGCTACAGAGACGGAGAGTGAACTAACCTCTGTAGCTTCGGCCGCGAGAGCTCTCTCCGCGAGGGTGGTGTTATTTCCCTCAAAACGAGCATAAAAAGTATTTAGCTCATCCGGGTGAGAGGCAGCGGTGTTCATGGCGGAGTTTTTATTCCCTTTAAAGTCCGTGATGATGTTAATTCCCTGCCACATGCTTCTAGAGTTGGTGGTGTTAAACTGTCCTTCAATCTTGTTCCTGTACTGGCGTTTTGCTGTTCTGATAGTTTTGTGGAGTGGATAACTGGCTTGTTTATGCTCCTCCGTGTTCCCGGAATTGAAAGCGGAGGTCCGCACATTAAGTGCCGCGCGAACATCGTTATTTATCCATGGCTTCTGGTTCGGATAGATCCGTGTTGTTCTGGTCGGAACGACGTCCTCCATGCACTTTTTGATGAAACACATTACGCTATCAGCGTAAACCTCGATGTCATCATCAGAGGCAGACCGGAACATCTCCCAGTCCGTGTGATCAAAACAGTCTTGTAGCATAGAGTCTGATTGGTCCGACCAGCACTGGATCGTTCTGAGAGTGGGTGCTTCCTGTTTCAGTTTCTGCCTGTAAGTGGGCAGAAGCAGAATGGAAGAGTGGTCCGATTTGCCAAATGGTGGGCGGGGGAGGGATTTGTAGCAATGGTCCAAAACCCGGTCCCCTCGTGTGTTGAAACTAATGTGCTGGTGGTATTTTGGTGCGACTGATTTGAAACTGGCTTTATTAAAGTCCCCGGTCACAATGAACGCGGCCTCAGGGTGCGCGGTTTCCTGCTCACTTATAATCCCATACAGTTCCTTGAGTGCCCGGTCTGTGTCGGCTTGTGGTGGGATGTACACAGCAGTGATAATGACCGCTGTGAATTCCCTTGGTAGCCAGAATGGTCGACACAGAAGCATGAGAAATTCCAGATCAGGAGAGCAGAAAGACTTGATAGAATGTACGTTCCTCTGATCACACCAGGATTTGTTGATCATAAAACATACACCACCACCTCTGCTTTTACCTGAGAGGTCTTTCGCTCTGTCCGCTCGGTGCACGGAGAACTCCGCGGGTTCAATGGCTGAGTCTGGAATCTCTGCAGACATCCAAGTTTCTGTTTGGCAGATAATGCAGCAGTCCCTCGTCTCTCGTTGGAAAGAGATCCGCGCTTTCAGCTCGCAGAGCTTGTTATCCAGAGACTGAACTTTTGCCAGTAGAATACTGGGTAGTGGGGGTCGATTTGCGTGGCGTCTTACTCTGATGAGAACGCCGGCTCTGTTTCCCCTTTTCCTCCTGCGTTTCCGCAGCCGTGCAGCCCAGACAAAGGGCTCCGCTTGCGTGTTTGTAAACAGCGGGTCGGCATTGAGGAATTTGAAGTGCGGTTTACGGTGTGACATTGCTGAACCAATGTCCAAAAGTGTTTGTCTGTCATAGACAATAAGGCAGACAACATCCAAGACAAAAAACATAAGAATTGTAAACAAAACAAACAAAACACTGCCATGTTGTGTTGGAGCTCGCAACGCAGCAGCCATACTCAGCGCCATCTTGAGTCACAAAACTTAGCATTAGCTATGTAGCAGATATTAAAATTAATTTATTTGTATTTATTTGTAAAAAGCATATGAAAATAAAGTTAATTTCACCATATTGTAGGATATCCTTAAATTATATGTGTTGTAAAATATATTATTTTTACACTTTCATGTTCGTATTTATTTCAAAATTAGTTAATTCAGTGTGGTACATTTATTTTGAATTTTTTTTATTTTTTTTTTATACTGCCTCATCTCATTATCTACTATATACACACACACACACACAGAATGCAAGCACAGGTTAGCGCCAGTTACAGCTACACATGCACACATTTTGACGCACTCCATAATTTGAGTTAGACGTCGTTTTTTTGGAGAAACACGATTTTAATCTCTGCTTTTAAATGATGTCATAATTAAAACAATAAATGTTGTTTTCATGCTCTTTAATGGTGCTTGTGACAGATTGCGGTAGTTGCCCATTCAAACAGAGGGACACAATGCTCTTGCTCTCCAACTTAAAGCACAAAAAAAGAAACCATGAATGAACATCTGAGTATGTTGAAAGATACAGTGAAATGTGTCTTCTTTCTTGTAAATGCCCAGTCCATTAATGTTGAAATGACAATGGAGAAAATGAATGGGGAATATCTTGAGCCCCGGCGCCTATGTATACTGAATGCACACACACCAAGTGAAAACCGTATGCCCCCTCTATTCTTTGCTATCTGCGTCATCTGCATCAGTTATTGTATTAAAATCATGGCATATCACAATATGTACATTTGCGACATTTTGATAAATTTGTTATATCGAGCAGCCCTAGTTGGTAGCTTTGCAAGATATGTGACGAGGAGGAGGGTGGGGCCGGGCAGTGAGTGCGCACACCCGGCCCCCAATTGGGCTAATCAGCCGAGGAGAGGGATAAAGACGAGCCGGATTGGACAGTCCGGGAGAGAGAGAGCCGTTCCCGTCCGGTTCCCGCCTCCTCCTTGCCCGACCTTTAACTGTTACATTGCCTCCCTGGGCAGACAGCAGTGAGTCCTCTGACCCCTGGTGGATGGAACACCCCTCCGTGTTTTGGCGGCCGGTAGCGGCTCCACCGCCCCTCAGTGGACGGCAGCGGCTGCTCCGTTGGGTGGACGGAGGAGTCACTGCCAGCCGCTTGGACGCAGAGGAACGGCCACCCTCCGCGAGGGAAGGAGGGGCTCGCTGCCGGCCGCCCTCCTCCTCGTCACAGTAAAAAAAAGTTTGTGTGGCTTGCCCAACACTGGTAGTTAAAGAGGTGATATTTTCTAAAAACTAATGAGTGAATAAAATATCTTAAAAAGACAGTGGTCCAAGGAGGGACAAACCACAAATCGGCAACAGGGTGTGGGGCGCCCAAGGAACTGCACCTTGGAGCAGTGGAAGAAGGTTGCCTGGTCCGATGAGTCCAGTTTTCATCAGGTGGACAGCTTTCTATGTGTGCGCCATTTACCTGGGGAAGTGATGGCACCAGGATGCACTGTGGGAAGACGACAAGCCGGTGGAGGGAGTGGCAATGTTCTGCTGGGAAACCCTGGTTCCGGCCATTCACGTGGACGTCAGTTTGACACATGCCACCTACCTAAACATCGTTGCAGACCAGGTACACCCCCTTCATGGCAATGGTATTCCCTTAAGGCAGTAGCCTCCATCAGCAAGATAATGCACCCTGCCACATTGCACACATTGTTAAGGAATAGTATGAGGAACTTGAGGAAGAGTTCAGGGTGTTGCTCTGGCCTCCAAATTCCCCAGATCTCAATCTGATTGAGCATCTGTGGGATGTGCTGGACCAACAAGTCCGATCCACGGCGGCTCCACCTCGCAACTTACAGAACTTGAAGGATCTGCTGCTAATGTCTTGGTGCCAGATACCACAGGACACCTTCAGGGGTCTTGTGGAGTCCATGCCTCAGCGGGTGTGCACTGTTTTGGCGGCACGTGGAGGACCAACAGCATATTTGGCAGGTGGTCATAATGTTTTGGCTCATCCGTGTATATAATATAAAAGCTTCAGACGTAATTTTAAAACACTGACTGCGTGAATGTAGCCAAGGTGAGTTATTCTGGGAAACAGAAAAATAATTTGAAGGTCACCATGGGAGTGGAGTGTTGGATACATAAATGAGCTAGAATGAGTGATTTAGCATTTGTTGTAATAAAAGCAGACATCTGCAGGACAAGGTCAAACATGGTCAGACAATTTGATGATTGACACCTTTGGCAATATCACAGCTGTACATCTGAGGAACGGATGGGGAATTATTACAAAACACATCCTAACCCATTGCAGTGAAGGGAAAGAAAATGGGAAACCACACTTCTAACAGGAACAGAAGCAGTCATCCGGGTTTTAAAATTGTATTTCTTCTGGGATGGTGGGAGGCAGTCTGCCAGACATACAGATGCAGAAGTAAAGAATGCAAACATCATCATAAGGAACTCCTTTGATTGCACTGAGTAACAAGTGCATGCACATCTCTCATTGAAAATACCAGCATTCATTGGTGGTTTTCTAAGATTAAAGGACAGGATATGAGACATGAGCTTATGAGTCATTCTGTTGATGACACAGAAAGGGGAATTCAGAAAGAGGGAAAGTGTGATAGAATTTGTGAGAGCGATAAAGGCTGATAATGAAGTATAGAAGGAAGAAAATAAAGTGTATGTGGGAGAAGTGTTTTAAAGGAATAGTTCACCCAAAAATTAAAATTCTCATAATTTACTTACTCTCATGCCATCCCAGATGTGTATGACTTTCTTTCTTCTGCTGTCAGCATAAGTCAGCATAAAAGAAATCCATAAGACGCCAGTGGTTTAATCAATGTCTTCTGAAGTGATCCAGTGAGAATAGACTAGAATGTAGCTCCTTTTTCACTGTACATATTGCTATTGCAGTCTCTAGACACGACTATGACTTCAAGCTTGATTACGCTTGACACATGCGAAGAGTGCAAGATGGTGCTACAGGAAGTGTAATCAAGCTTGAAATCATGATCCCCAAGAAGATTGCTGTCAAGAAGTACCGTGAAAAAGAAGTTACATTTTGGTCTGTTTTCATCCAAAACCAACTGAACTGCTTCAGAAGACAGATTAAACCACTGGAGTCTGATGGATTATGTTATGTTTATCTTCTTTTTGGAGCTTCGAGGGCCTGATCACCATTTACTTGTATTGTGTGGACCTACAGAACTGAGATATTCTTCTAAAGATTATCGTTTGTGTTTAGAAAAGGATGGTCATACACAGATGGCATGATGAGAGCGTTTTCATTTTTGGGTGAACTGTCCCTTTAAATATGAAAAGCTCAAACCATTATTTTAAATGGAGAAATGTCAATGCATAATGAAAAGCAATGGACAGATAAATTTAAAAAAGCATCTTAGAAAAAAAAAGCATTATTTTATTATATTTTAATTTTAAAACCAATTTCAAATATAGTTTATTATTATTATTAATAACCCATTAAAATGTAATGGTGATGAATGGAGACATACAGATTGGCTATTTCTTTGCAAAAAAAAAAACATTTAAAAATAAAGTTTGGTTTATTTCACTACTTATTTAAGAAAGAATGCATTTGATTATTGCCTCAGCTCGCTTATCTGTAAAGCTACGAGCTGTAGATTTTTTTTTTTTTTTTTTAAATGAGTGATTCAGAATACAGTCACGATACACTGCTATTCATTGTAAAAAAAAAAAAAAAAAGAGCTTGTTACTGGAAAAGCTCCCCAACACTGATGGATGGATGGACAGCCATTTATGTCTAAAGAGAATGTAAACAGCAGGACAAAAATCAGATTGGCTGGATAACTTAAGTAGCTTTGAAAAAGTATTAATGTATTATAACTAGAGCTGTCAGAATTTACATGTTAACGTATGCGATTAATTAAAGTTTAACGTGTTTGTTTTTCTTAATCGTGATTAACGCATTTACCGTTAATACAGCATTAACACAGGTGTGAAGGGCAGAACCTTTGTAATGTGTCAGCCTGGAGTCATAACACTGACACACACACCACAAACACACACAGGGTGTTTTCCAAATGGCATTTTTGCGCCCTAGAAGCACACTTCGGGAGGGGGACGCCACTCGAAGGGTTGTTTCAAACAATAGTAAAAAAGTATTTTTTTTTTTTTTTTCACAAATTGCCCTTTCACAAGACTTTTAGTGAAGGTTACATTCAAACTGTAATACCATGCTCCCTTCACAGTGCCCATATCAAGAGCTCTGTCCTTCGTAGTGAGAAGGGCATAGGGATGATCACGTTCAACTGGAATTCGCCCACACACACAACAGCGCCGGAGCCCTTCTACCAAGAGGAGCCTACAAGCTTAGCATAAAATAGTATAACGCTGCGGTCCCATTGACATTCTGTGGGTGGTACTGTCGTAACTTGCTAGTTGACCGTTATGCTGTCTCCTATGATAGAGCTAGGGAGGTTGTTATCACAGTAAATAAGATAACAGCGCTTCCCTGTCAGTGAAAAATTATGGAGAAAGGAGCTCTTAGTGCTATTTAATGTACAAAATAAGCCCAGATGGGACTTGTGATAGAAATCAAGTGTTTTTCAAGGCGTATTGTAATGACCACAGAAGCACACCAAATCTTCACCAAAACGCAGAATGAGACGTTTTTGTCTGCAAGTGCTTTTCAAGGTGAGTTCAAAGCGGCGCTCGACGCTGGCATTGACACTCTGACATGAATCATGAATGCAGCTTCACGATTGCTGTAACAAAGCGGAGAGCCACAATCTACTGGCAGATTAATATTGTGGAGGATGAGAGTTTAAGGGATTAATACCCATTGCAATGAATATGCAACCAATGGGGAAACTAGTTCTTTCAATTAGTCAAACTCCCAATTAGACTTTGGGAAACGTTTAATTTTACTTGAATTGGTGCTATTTTAGTACATTTCTATCTTTATATTGTGGAAGGCTTTGTCTGGAAAATGTTAATAAAGCATTGTATTACCACATATTGTTTTGCTTTTTTTTTTCTAAGATGGAAATAAATGTGTGTGGATGCATAGATGCATGCACACACTACCAGTCAAAAGTTTTGAAACACTTGACTGAAATGTTTCTCATGATCTTAAAAATCTTTTGATCTGAAGGCGTATTTTTAAATGTTTGAAATTAGTTTTGTAGACAAAAATATAATTGTGCCACCATATTAATTTATTATAAAACTAAAATTTAATAAAAAAATTAAAAAAAATGTTTTTGAAATTGATGACTTGGACCAAATAATAAAGAAAAGCAGCCAATAAGTGCCCAGCATATATGGGAACTCCTTCAATACTGTTTAAAAAGCATCCCAGGGTGACACCTCAAGAAGTTGGTTAAGAAAATGTCAAGAGTACATGTCTGCAAATTCTAGGCAAAGGGTGACTACTCTGAAGATACTAAAATACAACACAGTTTTGATTTATTTTTGATTTTGTTTAGTCACAATATAATTCCCATAGTTCCATTTATGTTATTCCATAGTTTTAATTACTTTATTCTAAAATGTGAAGGAAAAAAAAAAATTATAGAATGAGTAAATGTCTCAAAACTTTTGACCGGTTGTGTGTGTGTGTGTGTGTGTGTGTGTGTGTGTGTGTGTGTGTGTGTGTGTGTAATTATTTATTTATATATATATATATATATATATATATATATTAGTGTCAATATGCGATTAATCGCGATAAACTACAACACATTATGCGATTAATCACGATTAAAAAAATATATTGACTGACAGCACTAATTATAACCATAGAGTGAAGTAATTTTTTGTTAAATTTCATGACTTTTTTCCATTACAGAAAATGTACTTGAATACTTGATACTACTGTTAAAAACCTAAATCACAATTTTCTTAATTTGTATCTGTTCTATTGTTTTTATTTGTTCTTTTCTTGTAATTTGTTTCTTTGTTCTTACTTTATTACTGACTGTTTATTTGTCTTGAATAACTATTTGATAACTTAAAACACTGTAGACTCAAATTAGTTACATTATACAAATTGATATTGAAAATGGTATTGAGAATCAACAAATTGTTTTGATATGTAAGCGAAATGGACATTATAACTGAAATCAGAAATCTAATCAAATTTAATCAAAATCTGAATTGAATTGAATCGAGAGCTTGTGAATTGAATCGAATCTGGAAATCTGTATCGATATCCAGCCCTAATGGATGCATGGATGGATGGATTAAGGGATGGATGGTTTGATCAATTTCACAGACGACTGCTATGTCTTGAGCGCAGTGCGATGTGATACATCTTACCCACAACGTCAGTGGGCATGGCCATGAAGTTTTGGTATTTTCGTGCAAGCATGTGCTAAGTCTTAGGCGTTAAAGGGTTTGCAAAATAGGGCACAAAGCGGTTTGGTCAAGGGCAATTTAATTCTGAGTTTCTTCTCCGGTTATTGCACCATCTGCATCCTAATAAATATTCCATTCCCTGTGGAGCGACATCGATATAAATGAAGACAGCCCATTCATAAGAATTTCGAGTGTAAATGGGCTGTATGCAATGAATTAGAAAAATAGAAATACGGACCATTTGTGTCTTACAGTCTTTTACGCATTAACAATGTACTTGAAGCATTTGAAACATATTTCTATGACAGTGACATGCTCCTTATATACACATGGAAAATGTGGTGCTCGTCAGTACTAATTGGATATATTCCATGTTAAATTAGAAATAATGTAAGTATAATTAATCATATTGATCTACTGGCATACAAATCATGGTTAGTATTAAAAATGATCGATAACTCTTCGATATCATCTGCTGGTGGAATCCCCAAACTGCAAATGCAGGAACTGATTTAAGACTTTGCGCCAAGAATAGACGTGGTTCTCAAACGTCTTAGAGCAATGACCTAATTTTCTGGAAAATAGCAAATTGCGCTTTGTGCCATCCACAGACAGCGCAAACACTTCATTAAAAAATTGTGCTTAGAATTAGCGCTCGTAAAAATTGGATAAAACGCAGTGCACGGTCGTTGCACCTAGCGT
Source organism: Myxocyprinus asiaticus (assembly GCF_019703515.2). Taxonomy (NCBI): domain Eukaryota; kingdom Metazoa; phylum Chordata; class Actinopteri; order Cypriniformes; family Catostomidae; genus Myxocyprinus; species Myxocyprinus asiaticus. The sequence continues at coordinate 39,010,261 of NC_059361.1, read as the reverse complement.
GGTCACGAATATAGAGCCCTCTCTGTCTCTGCTCCAGTGCTGCTGGTTTATACAGTGATTGGGAAGCAAATGGGATTAATTGAGATTAGCTGGTGATTTTCACATCCTCCTGCAAAAGAGAGGCTGGGAATTGTCTACTGCTCTCCCAGTGCACGTCCCATCCCCACTGCCAGTTCAAAGGTTTTCAAAAGAAAAATGATAGGTTTATAGGATCCCCCTAAATGGGTGTTGTTAGATTCATTTTGTGCTGGAGAAAAACACTGAAGTGACTCATTTGTTTCTAGCTGTGCCATTTCATTGAAGTCACTACATTTTGTCAGGCCTGAATGTCAAGCAAGGCACAGATTTCACTGATCTACTTTTTTTTTTTTTTTGGAGTCATTGTTATATGAGGTCTTTTTTAAGGTCGTCACTGTTTTCTTGTAACAGATTTATAAATCTAACTAAACTGATTTTCCTTGTGTTCTCTCTCTCTCCCTTTCTCTGTTACTATCTCCCATAATTTTTCTGTGCAGGCCTTTAAAGGAACGAGAGAGAGAGAGATATTAGTCATTTTTATTAGATCCCCTCTGTGAAGAGTCCATATACCCGGTTACTGTGCTTCTGAGAACAGCAAGGAACAAATCAGTATTGCTTAAAGGGATAGTTAACCCAAAAATGAAAATTGTGATCACTATGTACACCGATTTACAAAAGGATTTGAAGAATATCCTGGACACTATTTTTCATATAATGAAATTGAATGGCATATCATTTTAGTCGACAAAAATGAAATTTTAGTTGATGATAATGTGCAAAATGACAAAAACAAAAGATAATATGCAAGATAAAACAACATGAGTCAGTAATTTGATTAATGAGATTAACACCGCCCTAGTCATATGGACTACATTTAAGATACTTTTAGAGTACTTTGTTTTGTCATTTTTGTCAGCCCAGTCATTGCACTACATTGTCCATTCACTTTCATTGTATGGATAAGAGCAGCCAGGATATTCTTCAAAAATTCACCTTTTTTATCGCACAGAAAAAAAGGTGGATTTGGAAGACATTAAGGTGAATAAATAATGCCAGAATTATCATTTTTGGGTAACTATTCTTTTAAACTTCAATGTGTTCTTCTCTCCTCTTTCTCATGCTTTAGCCCATGCCTTTCATTTTCTGAATAATGTTTTCTCTTTTCTTCAGGTGTTGCCTTCTTTGGTGCCATCCCTGATTGGCTATCTCAGTGACTGTGATTTGAGTGACACTGCACTGGGCGTGCTGGTGAATGTTGCTCAGGCTAGCCCTGCCTCTCTCACTCCCTACCTGTCCATGCTAAGGAATGTGGGTCAGAAGAACCCTGTGTTGCTGGGACACATCGCTAAGATCCATGGGGCAGTAGGTCTGACTAGTGAGGTGGGCATTTAGTAGCATAATTATGTGTATCATATATGTTCAATTACACATGACCCGCAGGACCACATGTAAGAAATTGTCAGGAAGAAATCTGCTTGTCTGCCATGTGCCATGTAGAGTTTCATTACTGAAATTAGAATAATTTAGATATGCGTAAATAAAGAAAACACAGTTTGCCAATAGGGTAAGAAAATAGTCTTAATTCAAGATATATTCTCTGACACAGCTTGTTTTATCTTACACAATTTTGCTTTTGAAGTAATTGTATCTTTTTAAGGATATTCAAATATTTTTGCTGGGGGGGAAAAAAATAATTGTTTTACTGTGTGTGTGTGCATGTTTGGGTCTCTTTGTGTTCATATTGGCAACCTGGACTGTTTTTTCCAGTGTTTTGCATCATCATCAGAGTGATTCCATCATTCTAGTGAAATCAGTAGAGCGTAAAATGAATTTAGCTCTTTTTGGACTTGTTTAGTAGACACTTGTTTTACACTTTATCTGTCTCTGTTTATCTGTTCCTGTCTGTCCGTCTAATGTCTTTTAATTTGCACAAGCCTCATATTCCCTCAGAGCGGCTGGCAACAACCGCTTGCTTTCACATTTGTTTAGAAAATGCCTCATTTATCACTCTTGTTCTCGCTCTCCCTTTCTTATTTCTCATGTTTAATCTTTTCCACTTTCCTTGTTTTCCTTCATTGTCTATTACTTTTTTTTTTAACCTTAATATTCTGCATTTTTTATTGTCAGTGTTGTTTGCCAAGACCAGTATCCCTATTACTTATTCATCATACATAGAGTTAGGTAGAGATTGACTGATATATCGGTTTTACCTGTTAATCGGTGCAGATAGTTGCTTTTTTGATTTATCGGTTAACGGGAAAAATGAACACATAGTTGCTGATAGTTATTTTTTTTATTCCACTGTGTTCCTCTGTGGCCGGCACTGGAGGATTTTGCAGTTCGAACAGCTTGGTTCTACAGTCTTACAGCGGCCTCTAGAGGTGAAATAAAAAACATTTCTGACACTTCATGGGGATTTGCTGTATCTCCAATCATCATTCAGCTGCAAACAGGTTTGCAGGGGCACACAATTTTTTTTCCCATTTTGTTCTGTTTGCAGCTATTGCTTGTAACTCGTCAGTCGTCGACGGTGTCTCGTAATTTATCATCTGCCCGATGTACTTGCCATATGACAGACCTCTTCTGCCAGGTATTCTCTTGCTGTGGCTTTGCGCTAGAGCACGTAGAGCAGGTACTGATGGATGAGTTCGGTTGATGGCTTCCTGATACAGTGACCGACATACCTCAATTGGCGCTGCTGTACGGTGTTTATTAAGGGCTTGATTTTCAATTTGGTGTAGATCTCAGCTTATTCCAAGCATAATTCTGTAGCAGCTGATGGTGTAGCTGTTCAGACTTGCTCCAAGCCATTTGGTGATGATCTAGCATTTGCAGCCATATAGCAGAATTTAGAGACAAGCTGCCTGGAATATGTCACGTTTCAAGTAGATTGAGATGAGATTGAAAAACATCCTTCATTTTCAAGAAGGTGGCCGATGCTTAGTCCTTTTGTACTTGGATTTGCTCGAACGACAACTAATCCTAGATACTTGATGTTGTTGACACAGACGATTTGTTTTCCATCTAGGTCACGATACTCATGCTGGTCTAACAGTTTGTTCAGGCTAACATGTTCATGGTTGGTGTAGGCTTCAGTCTTCTTGATGTTGATTATGAGCTGCCTGGGCTCTTTCAAGAATGCCTTATAAAAGAGCAATGTCATCGGCAAAATCAAGGTCGAAAATGACATGGCTTGATTCCTGGACGATTGTCTGCGCTTTGTGATAAAGCCGGAGCTGCCTTTCATCGTGTGCTGTTCTTCAGCTCTTTTGAGAATGTAGTCCATCACGATGATAAATAGGAAGGGAACAAGTGTGTCACCTTGTTGAACGCAATGTGTTACATCAAATTCCTCTGATTTCTTACCTTCAACTAAGACGGCACTCCTTGAGTTGTTGTTGAGGGTTTGTATTGCTCGTACGATCTTGCTAGGAATTCCATAATGTCTTAGTATGCCAAACAAGAGCAGACCTCTTGATTGTTTCAAATGTTTTCTTGTGAATACTGCGTATAGAGGGAGGTTCGATTAGGCGTCTTAATAAATGGACTTGGTTGATGCAACTGTGTCCTCTTCGGAAACTAGCTTGGTTCGCTCTTAGAACCTTGTTGATAGGTTGCCTAATTCTACTTAAGAGGACTTTTTGTACACTTTGGCTGAGATTGATACCCCGGTAGTTAGTCATTTGGGATAAGTCGCCTTTCTTTGGTAGCGGGACAATCAAGGCTCTTGTGAATTCTCGGGGCCATTTCCACACCGAAAACGAAATTACAAATCTCGGAAAGTCTTTAGATCACTGCTACTCCTCCGTCCTTGAGAGCTTCCGATGTTACTGCGTCGTCACATCCTGGTGATTTCCCATTTTTGAGTCGTTCCACTTGTTTGACTTCATCAATTGTGAAAGGACTGGTGTTGATACCGAGATCCTTTCCAGCGGGTTCAATTGTTTTGTCTAGTTCCTCGGATGGTTCTTCAATACCAATAACTAAAGTGGTGGAAAAGGCAGGTAACCTATTAATCTTAGTATAAAATATACACATATAACATATATGAAGCATAGACATTATTAAATGTTTATTTAAATAAACTTTATTGATTACTGAGTTCATGTAAATTTTGACTGACAGTGTCCTGAGAGAAAAGAAAACATGTCTATTTTTATATACTACCGGAATACTGGACAATTCTAATAAGTGATCACTGATGACAATATGACAATGTTTACTTTATAGTGTTACTATTGTAATACACTGTAGATGATTGTAGAGTGCACTTTTTGTTTCTCTTACGTGTTTGTATGAATTGGAAGAACAGACATTTTAAATAAGTCCCTGATGTATTTTGGGCATTTATAGTTAAAAGTCCTATATTTCTGGTTATTATTGTACATTTTAGTTGCACAGGAAACTGCATGTGTGTGTCCATCACAGCATGGAAAGACTAAGATTTGTTTTTAAAAATATTCAATACATTAATTTTAAAAATTATCGGCGGATTAATCGGTTATCTGCCTTTTTCCACCACCTTAGTTATCTGTATCAGCAAAATCCACTTTGGCTTTGATCGAACCATTTAATTTTGCCATGTAACTTGCACGTTTGTGCTATAGACATTAATAATACATAAGACTATGCATTGGACAAATTTTGCCTAGATTATAGAACAAGCTGAAAAATTCAATAGACTTACCTAGGGTATAATGGAGACTTCGTGGTGGGTTCTTTTGTTTTGGGTGAGTGGGCACTTTTGGACCAGTAAGCAACCACAGAGGAGTGCCCTGGCAAAAATAGGTCAGTTTTTACATATACCCCTTTTATAAGGTTTCAAAGCATGTCCCTACTTTTTGTCTTGGCCTTTTGGTCAATGTCGGCAGATATTTATTAAAACTAGTGCTGACTGTTGATTACAATTTTTATTCACGATTAAAGGCGTAATTGTTCTCTGCTTAATCGTGATTATTCGCAGGTTTTAGAAGTGTTGAAATTTGACACTATATATACTTATTTTCTTGTCAAAATGCATTTATTTCCATCTTAGGAAAGAAAACAAAACAATATGTAACAATATAATGCTTTATTAACATTTTCCAAACAAAGCCGTCCACAAGAAATGCACTAAAACAGCACCAATTCGAGCAACATTAAACTTTCCCAAAGTCTAAGTGGGAGTTTGACTAATTGAAAGAACTAGTTTACCCATAGGTTGCATATTCATTGCAATGGGCATTAAATCTCTTAAACTCTCATCCTCCATAATATTAATCTGCTGGTAGACTGTGACTTTCCGCTTTGTTACAGCTATCATGATTCACGTCAGAGCGTCAACGCCAGCATCAAGCTTTGAACTCCCCATGAAAAGCACTTCAAGACAAAACCTGTCATTCTGCGTTTTGGTGATTGTTAAGACTTGACTTGCCTCTGTGGTAATAAAAATGTGCCATCTGGTCTTGTTTTGTACATCAAATAGCGCTAAGAGCTCCTTTCTCCATAATTTTATCACTGACAGGGAAGTGCTGTCAGAGATTTTATTTATCGAGATAACAACCTCTGCAGCTCTATCATAGGAGAGTATTATGACAGTACTGCCCATAGAATGTCAATGGGACCGCCGCATTATGTTATTTTATGCTAAGCTTGTAGGCTTTTCTTGGTAGAAGGTCTCTGGCGCTGTTGTGTGTCTGTTTGTGAAGTGTGCGTCAGTGTAATGACTCCAGGCGACACATTACAAAGGTTCCACACTTCACACAAGTGTTATGCCGTATTAACGGTAAATGTGTTAATTGAGATTAAGAAAAATTAACGTGTTAAATATTTAATTCATTAATTTGCGTTATTTAACGCATTAATTCTGACAGCTCCAAGTAAAACATAAAAAACAAAAAATAATATTAAAGTCAGGCATTATTATTATTAATATGTTTTAGATAATTTTGTTTGACTGTGTTGACAGTTCAATAGATGAAGCTGACAGTCAGTTAGACCATACTGTATTCTAAATTCATACGTTCATTGAAGTGAATGCTAGATTTGTCAATATTTATAATAATTATTTGACACATTGTTTTTGTTTCTGATGGTGTTGACACATATTGAATGATAGGCAATGATAGGCAGACACATGTTGTGAGAAAATGGAAAAAGCAGTAGGTGAATTTCTCTGAACATGTTTAACTGATGAATCCAAAAAAACTCTGACTTTTTTTCCCCAGTACTTAAAAATGTGTGCACTAATGTTACTTTTCACTTTGTTTCGTATGTCCTCCTCTCCCTCAGTCTTTTCTTTCATGTTAATTAAGTAGCGCAAATGTGTTTACACAGTTCACAACTGTTTGCATTACTAAGCATTGCTCATCTCTGAAATTAAATTCCAAAAAACCAAGTTTGGCTGGGAAGAGGGATGACGAATCATGTTTTAACACTGTTGCAAGTCCAGAGAGAGTCCTCTCCTTTTCTCTGTCTGTTTGGTAAACTGATACCGACTGCATTCTTGGCTGTTTCTCAATGTTTCTTAATGTGTTTGCATTGGAGATGGCCCACACACTGACCAGCTGTGGTCAGGGACATGTGGAAATGAAATGGCACAAGCTGGATGAGGTTTGGTCCAGTTACTTTCTGAATGGACCTACTCAAAGCTCCCACAAGCCTAAGAAACAAAACAGTCAAGAAATTTGGCACAGCCTTAAGAACAAAAGAAGCATCCAGCACCAATAACAAACATATAGTCTCTAGGATCAGTTCTTAGACATGATAAACATGTATATAAGCACTTGAAGTTTTCTAGGTTCAATCTGCTCACTTGATGGCCAACATTTTACTGAAATTACTTCTAGTCCTGCGTTCAGAGATCTTTGCGAGACCATTTTGGCTTGTTAACAGTCATGGAGATGTTTGCCAAATTGCTGAATGCAGAAAATGTTTTGTTTTTTCCTTTCAAAATTTGTGGGCAGGCAATTAGGGGAGATGGAATGAAAACAATAAGCAGAAAAATAAAACAGTTTAAACGGTTTAACAATGCCTCACTGAGACATAAGACGTTGAACATTTCCACCAGTGTTGGGGAGTAAGTAACTAAAAGCAGCAACTTCCACATCCACACTAATACGTTTTATTTTATTTTTTTTACGTTATTTCCGCTACATTTACGCCTCTCATCCACACTAGAATGCCGTTTTCCTTCACTGAAAACAGAGCGTTTTGAAAAAGCTCTCCATTGCTGCATACTTTGGAAAAAGATGACATTAGGAAACTGAAAACAGAGTTCCTTATCTGTCACTCACTGGACGTTGTGTCGATGTAGTGACACTAGGGGTCGCCCTTGGGAGCCCCAAACACCTCTGATCTTTGAAAAAAGGCCAATGGGAATTGGCGAGTGGAATTTGCATGCCACTCCCCCAGACATACGGGTATAAAAGGAGCTGGCTTCGGAGCCGAAAGGTTGTGATCAGCGAGCTGAATCCTCTGCCGTTGCATTCACCTCTAAAAAACTTTTGGATTTATGGCGCATTACAGCGGCTTCTCCCCCTCGCGCACCGGTGGAGTGCAGAGAACGCCCCTGGGTGCTACGACAGTCTAAAAGAGTATATATTCTTGCGATAAAAGAGTGTATTTTCCCTACCAAAAGAGTGGCACTGATGGAGAGCATCTTTTTAAAGATGTCTTTCCGTCTGTGTTTATTTCCTGGTTGCGGTTTTTTACCTCTCCGCTTCCGATGGCCAAGATCGCTGTCTTACGTGCTTGGGCGCTGCCCACGCAGAGACAGTGTTCGTGGACGGGTCATGTTCTCGCAGTGAGAACATGACCATGGCAACGTTGCGGTCGCGGCTTTCCTTTGTTAGAGAGAAAGCCACCCAGCGGCTTCCCGCCTCGGTCCTTCTACCTACGGGTTTGAGGCTGTGTCGGTTAGCACTGGGGACGATTTGGGGACCCCAATGGGAGCCGCTCCGCCGGGTAACTCCCCACGGACCTCCCATTCCCCAGTATGATCGTTTGCCCTGGTCGATTTCTGGGATTAGGCCGCCGGCTCGTCTCAGGGCGAGTTCACAATCTCATTCGGCGCTAGCGAAGTGGATGAGCTCTCGATTGCAGCATTGGAGAGCGGGCAGGTCCATTCTGATGCTGAGGACTCGACTGGGCTCCCACCTTCGGGTGCGGTCGCCCAGTCGCAGGCCGACGCGGAGCTGGCGGCCATGCTTGCCCGGGCGGGGCTGTGAGCGTCGGGCTGGAGTGGAACCCTCCACTCCCCCCTGAACTCCCACTGCTTGACGATTGGTTCCTGGGCTCGGAGCGCCGCTCACGGCCGCGCCCCGCCCCAGTCCCTTTCTTCCCGGAGGTGCATGAGGAGCTCACCTCTCATTGCCCGGACCCGGTCTCTGAGCTTCTCCGCTCTCACTACCCTCGACGTTGGGGCTGCCAGGGGGTACCCGGCGATTCCCTATGTGGATAAGTTGGTTGTGGTGCACCTTTGCCCGCAAAACGCCTCCACCTGGCGGAACCGCCCGGGACTCCCGTCCAGCGCCTTTACGTTTACGTCGTCTCTGGTGACTAAGGCCTGCGGTGTCGCTGGACAGGTCGCCTCCACCCTGCACACCATGGCTCTCCTGCAGGTGCACCAAGCCAAGGCGCTAAGAGAACTGCATGAGGGTAGTTCTGGCCTGGGATTGATGCAGGAGCTGTGCTCGGCGACCGATCTCACCCTCCGGGCGACGAAGGTCACGGCGCGGACTCTCGGGCAGGCGAAGTCCACCCTGGTGGTCCAGGAGTGCCACCTATGGCTCAACTTGGTCAAGATGAGGGAGGCTGACAAGGTACGGTTCCTTGACACCCCCATCTCCCAGGTCGGCCTATTCGGCGACCCCTTCGGGCAGGATGTGTCCGCGGTGTGTCTTCCCCTTGGGAATAGACACCCCACAACACGGACGTTTATGGCCCCCAGCTGAACGATTTCCATTCTTTTTTCGGGGAGAAAAAAAAAGAGAAGAGGCCACGGCTGGGGCGGCCTGTCCCCATTTTGGGCAGTCGACTTGTCCCCGAGGTGCGGGGGACCGTACGGCGCTCATAGGAGCATTGGGGGAGGTTACGTGAAGGCCAGGTGCGCTGGCTACGAGGCACGCAATAGTTTGCCTGTCTCGCACTGTCAGTCCACGTTACACAGTTCAGCTAGTTGTGGCATTTCGTATAGGCACCCCTAGTGTTACTACATCGACACAACGTCGAGTGAGTGACAGATAGGGAACGTCCTGGTTACTTTCGTAACCTCCGTTCCCTGATGGAGAGAACGAGACGTTGTGTCCCTCCTGCCACAACTCTGAACTACCTGCCGAAATGGCCAGGACCCTGTCTCGGCTCCTCAGCACAAAACCTGAATGAGTGGTTGCGAGCCAGCTCCTTTTATACCCGTATGTCTGGGGGAGTGGCATACAAATTCCACTCCCCAGTTCCCATTGGCCTTTTCTCAATGATCAGAGGTGTTTGGGGCTCCCAAGGCGACCCCTAGTGTCACTACATCGACACAACGTCTCGTTCCCTCCATCAGGGAATGGAGGTTACGAAAGTAACCAGGATGTTTTCAAATGAAAATGGGTTAGTGTGAATGTGGCCTAACTCAACTGCAATTTTTCAGTAGTGTGACAGTAGCTCAACTGTTTTCAAAATAGAGTAACTTTTCAAAATAGAGTAACAAGTAGCGCAAAAGTGACATAGCGTTGCTGTCAATGTCACATTGTAATGCACAAACAGCTTTACAGCTGACAGTAAACTGTCCTATATATATATATATATATATATATATATATATATATATATATATATATATATATATATATATATAAAACTGATTAATTTAAGTGAATTGTTCCATTCAAATGGCTCATGTGATTCTTAAAAAAAAAAAATAAAAAAAATAATTCAGTCATTTAAGTCCCTGTGACTCGCGCAGCATTTTAGGTCTTCTTTTTTTTAGCGAAATAATTTGTCAAATGCTGCTGCTTATTAATATGTTTTCAACCATTAAATAGATTTTAAATATAATTTTTTTTAAATAAAGTGTTTCCTATTAATTTTAGATAACCCTAATAACCCCCTTTAAACCCTCATAGTTTTTGTGACAGAAAATTAAATTAAATAACCCCCTTTAAACCCTTGTTGCTTTTGTGCCAGAAAACTCCTTAAAATAAATTAATTCTATGTTTTTATGTAGTAAGCTACTTTTTGTTTGCTTGTAGTGTAGTTTACTACTTTTTTAAAACACTAGCTTGAGTGTAGTTTAACTACTTTAAATTATGAGTAGCTTGTGACTTGGCATGCTACAGTTTCAAAGTAGTTTCCCCAGCATTGATTTCCACACACACACACACACACACACACACACCAACACACATGTACAAACACCACAGAAGATAATCAGAATATTGTTGGATGGTAAATCTCGGAAGATTGGTTTAGACTGGCCAAACTTCTGTTTTTTCCCGTGTTTTGCAACATGCTGTGAAACTGCATTCCTCAGAGTGTTCTGCCCCTTTTTGGAAAAAGCTATAATAGTTAAAGAGAAAATGCACAATTTAATTGATTTATTGTGTGTAAGTGGTTGGATTTTTTTCGACACAAAGATTTGAATGACCAATTCCTTGAAATGACACAGCCAAAAACTCCTGCATCGTTTACAGACAAAAACGAAGATAAAGCGCTTGTGTAAGCGGTAATTTTCTCTCGAAGGATGCATCATAGCATGCCATTATAAACCACAGAGCCATTAATCAATCACACTGACATTTTGAGCCATATTTCATAATTATTTGAGTTTAGACAGAGAACTTTGTAAATATGGTAAACTACTGTTTTTTTTTTTTTTCTTGTTTTATGTCCATTACAAATTACAATGGTATGACTGATGCTGAATCCTGTGCTAGTCTTAAAATTCTCTCACATTCTCCACAAAAAAAATAAATAAAAAATACCATGGAACTACCATGTTTGTTTGTTTTTTGTTCCATGGAAATAAAGTTCTGTACCATGGGAATACCATGATTTTTTTACATGTACCATGGTACACTGTAAACAATGCTTTGTCAGATAACCTAAAATGTGCTTCATATGATATAAAACCTAAAAAAAAAACTTTAAACAAATACAGTACTAATCTTATAAATACTTACCATTGTACTTTACATATTCAAATGTAAAGGAATATATCACTCTTTTTTGCATTACAGTAATGACAATTTGGTGGAGAACACAAACATGTTGGCGTCTTTAACACAAAAGGTGATGTTAAGCAGAATGTCAGCCTCAGTCACCATTCACTTGCTGTTTCACATGCTTCCAATTAGCCTTGAAAAAAGAATCACTTTCTTTTTTTACGAGTGATTAATTTATTCAGATCTGTTCCAGGCCTTGACTCTCATTTCCTCTTGCAGATGTGTGAGGCTTAACTGAATTCAGTTGCATGCAGAGCTGAAACTATTCTATTAAATCCACATGAACAACATACTATCATGTAAGGATTGGTCCTGAGGCTGCATAGGACCACTACTCTACAAAATACTGTATATGTTTTGTTTTTTGATGCAACACATCATAATGAACACCAAAATAAACCTCAGTGACAGGCTTTTCTCCCTTCTGCTTGTTTATTTGCAGATGTCCTATTAAGCAGTGTTGGTAGGGGATTACATTGATTTTAGATCCTTTTTGATTTCAAGAGGAAAACGTGATTGATTCCTCTTTGTTTTCTGGATTGTGATTGGGTTACTTTGGAAAGACTTCATTCATTGCTTTAGAGGGATAGTTTGGCTATCAGTGTAGCAAACCGAACAGTTTAACTTTCAGAGTCAAACACTGATGTTGATTAAAGTTGTAAAGAACTACAGTAGACCTCTACAGTGTTAATATATGCAGAGGAGATCGGAAAACAATCAGAATATATTTAGAGGATTGTACGCGCTGGAGGTTAGGGAGACCGACTGTAATTTCATGAATGGGATGTAAATAAACCGGCAAATTCTGAGGAATGCGTGGGGAAAAACTGGTAACTTTGCTAAAATGCTGAACTTGTCTGTGTGTGTGCATGTTTCGTTCCCTTGGTATACAGTCCAACGTGCAGTCTTGGCTCTTGTTCACTCTCTCTGGCATTTCTTAGAACTGTGTGATGTTTACCCCAGTCTGAATTATGAAATTGGGCAGCTTGTGTGTGTGTGTGTGTGTGTGTGTGTGTGATGAAACAGCAGTAAGGGGCATCAGATGGACAGATCTGAACAGTGCCTGTTTTTACCATGACCAGTAAATGGCTTAATTGTCGACTTGATTTGTTTGTACAAGTATGCCTATCTGTGGTATTTGTAACATATCTCCTAAATGACTTAAGATCAAGTAGATTATTTGTAGTGATCGACCGATATTGTTTTTTTTAATGGCCGATGCCGATATCCAGAGATTAGGGTGGTCGATAGGCAGATACAATGCGATATATCACACAATTTAATATAGTAAATAACATAAACATAAAATTGCTCAAATATATTAGGAAGAAGGAAATTACAGTACACACAGTAGTCCAGCAACCATGGATGGCATGTCCACGTTAGAAATCGCATTTTCTCAAAAAATACCGAATCAAACCAATTGCACATGCAATACATAGTGAATAAGACATTTACTTATAGCACACGTGAAGTGCTTTTACTTTGAAGTTGCACTCATGTGCTCGTGGGGATCCAGTGCGAGCAGCAATCTGACATTTTAAACAGCCTGGATCGCCTGTTTGTATTGCCACGAACTGACCATCATGATTTGTGAATCAGAGGAACTTTTGATCCTGATCCTGAAGTTTTGATTCTGGCTGATGGAATACACGCTTCAGAGGAAGATATTAGATAAGTGCTCGATGGGAAGAAAACGCTGGATTTTTGTGAGGTTCGTGAATTACATCTTTTTAAACAAGATATCTGCATATTTGCAGATGGTATAATAGAAGTTTTATTGATATTTGACTTATTAGAAAAGAAAGTTAAAAGTTGCAAGGAACTGTTGAGGAGAGGCTGATAGAATACATGCTTTAGAGGTAAATAAATGAGCACTCCACTGGATGCTAGATCTGCTCAAGTAGTGTGAGGTTTGTTTATTACATCTGTTTAAATGAGATATGGGCATATTTGCAGATGGTATATAATATTAGTTTTATTGATATTTGCCTTTTTTATCATTAGACAAGACAGTTAAAAGTACAGGGAACTGTTGAGGAGAGAGAGGGAGAATGAAACAGGTGAGTACTTTAACATTATGAGCTCAAACGAATCTGCAGCGGCTCCGATATGCAGACCATTTTAATGATACTGTGTTGCACACCGGTCTATTAATGTAGTAACACGATGGCACGTAACAACAAAATGAACCGTGACTGGTTGTTTACGTGTCTCAGTCGCTTCACATGCAAACAGGTGATTCTCAGCACCCTCAAGAAACAAACTGGCCAAAGGGGAAAATGTATCGGTCGATGCAATAATTAAAATATTCAGAATATCGGCCGATTTATCGGCCTCGGCTATATATCGGTCAACCACTAGTTATAATGATACAGAACATCTTTTAAAGAAATTGTTCACTCAAAAATTACAATTTTCTCAAATGTACTCTCATATTGTTCCAACTTTGTTGTTTCACTGTTGTTTTCCAAATCCATGTTTTTTTACTTTCTTTCTTAGGCAGAATATTAGTCTCCATTAACTTTCATTGTTCGGAAAAAACTTGCAAAAGGTTTGTGCCGACCACAGTTTGATTTGTGCCTGTGCAAAGCATTATATAAAACTTACTCTGGGGGACATTCAGGGGAATGAAAACCCTACTTGTGATAAAGTAGTTTAAGCCTTATTTTCCCTAGATATAATAAAATAAAATAAAAAATCATTAAGGGTCAAGAGTCACCTTCACACAGTTTTGTAGAGTTTTTTTTTCTTCCATAAACATAGTTTCCTTTAGTGACAGCCTACCTTTAGTTCATCCATAGAGTTCACAAATCTAAAACATCAAGAGTTACAGTACACTAAATAAGCTAGAGCGAGACATTAGAAAGAAAGAGAAATTGTGTTTTGTTAGACATGTGAAAAAAAAATCTATAGAAGTTGCGAAAGTGTGGCCAAGAATTAGCCAAACATTTATTTTCTGACAGCACTAGCTGAAAGACTCTAGAAATCTAAACATTTAGAAAATGGCCGAAAAGCACCCAGCTGTGCTAAGTGTTATGGTTACCTGTAATCTCAGCCAGCTTTTCATGAAATATATACCCAACTAAGAATCCAAACTGCAGTTTGCATTTAAACAAGCAAAAGCTGTAATCGCTCTTAAATAGGTTAACTCAAATAAACAACTTAAATGGTTGTACTGCAGTCTCCAAATGTCCGTAAAACATGTCAAATGGCAGTCTGCTTTAAGAGATGCTTAATTTTTGTCCAGAAATTTGCAAGAGGTCAGCAAAGTTTCCTGAAATATTTAATTTAGGAGCTTAATTGCCACCTAGCAACTTCTAGTAACGGTTCAGTTCATTTGCTAATTAATCACAAACCTCGCTTGCCGGCAATGTTTATCAGGAAGTGAGAAGACGTGTTACCTCACATGTGCAGAGCTGCTAATTGGAGTTTTTTTTTTTTTTTTTGTATGTTGGAGGAAAAGATGAATGCTGTTCCTTCTATAGGGATTTCATATAATCCTTCATAAGAGAGTTCAAGGTTAAAAGGACAGGACTGTGTATTTAACGTCTTTAATGAGGGCATGAACTACATTCCCATGAAGCATTGTGAATGACGTAATAAAATTAAAAACGATGTAAAAACATGAAACTATTGAGTAAATTTGTTTCTTGTATGAACAGAAACAATATAATTAGTGTTGTCAGTTGATTAAAATATTTAACTGCGATTAATCACGTAATTATTCGTAGTTAAACAAGATTTAATGCTGATTTTAAAAGTGCTGAAATTTGACTATATATATTTATTTTCCTGTCAAAATGCATGTAGTTCCTTCTTAGAAAAGAAAAGATATGTAACAATGTTTTATTTACATTTTACAAACAATGCCTTCCACAGTATAAAGAAATGATCTAATATAGCATCAGTTCAAATAACATTAAACATTTCCCATAGTCTAAGTGGGAGGTAATAGAATATAAATAATTAGTCCCCATAGTTTATGTTTTTATTGCAGCGGACATTAAATCTCTTAAACCCTCATCCTCCACAGTATTGATAGTGGCTATCCACTTTGCTACAGCAGTCGTGAAGCCACATTAATATGATTTTCCGCTTTAAACTTCACATGAAAAGCGCTTGCAGAGAAGGTAATGATACCTTATCCGAATTGTCTGGAACACGAAGTTGGGGAAATACTGATGCTTTACTCCAGCAGGTCTTGTGATTGCGGCTTATCACAGGTCCCATCTGGGTTTGTTTTGCACAAAAATTACAGTTAATAGGTCCTTTCTCCATCACTTGATCATTGACACAGAATCACCGTTGTGTGTGTCTGAGGTGTGTGCATCATGCAATGACCCCAGACAAAGCACTAAGGTTCTGCCCTATTCCAACCAGTGTTCAGCACTCACACGGAGCTGAATAAAATGTCAGAATCGAATGTAAAAATTGTTAAATGCGTTAATCGCGATTAAGAAAAATGAATGCTTTAAATGTAAATTAATCGCATGCGTTAATGCGTTAATTTCAACAACTATAATTTGAATTTTATTGCAAAATGTTCAGATATTTGCAAATACAGTTGAAGTCAGAAGTTTACATACACCAAAGCCAAATACATTTAAACTCAGTTTTTCACAATTCCTGACATTTAATCATAGAAAACATTCCCCGTCTTGGGTCAGTTAGGATCACTACTTTATTTTAAGAATGTGAAATGTCAGATTAATAGTAGAGAGAATGATTTATTTCAGCTTTTATTTCTTTCATCACATTCCCAGTGGGTCAGAAGTTTACATACACTTTGTTAGTTTTTGGTAGCATTGCCTTTAAATTGTTTAACTTGGGTCAAACCCAAGCCTTCCACAAGCTTCTCACAATAAGTTGCTGGAATGTTGGCCCATTCCTCCAGACAGAACTGGTGTAACTGAGTCAGGTTTGGAGGCCTCCTTGCTCGCAAACACTTTTTCAGTTCTGCCCACAGAATTTCTATTGGATTGAGGTCAGGGCTTTGTGATGGCCACTGCAATGTCTTGACTTTGTTGTCCTTAAGCCATTTTGCCATGACTTTGGAGGTATGCTTGGGGTCATTGTCCATTTGGAAGACCCATTTGCGACTGAGCATTAACTTTCTGGCTGATGTCTTGAGATGTTGCTTCAATATATCCACATAATTTTCCTTCCTCATGATGCCATCTGTTTTGTGAAGTGCACCAGTCCCTCCTGCAGCTGCCACCCCCATGCTTCATAGTTGGGATGATGTTCAGCAGCTTGCAAGCCTCACCATTTTTCCTCCAAACATAACGATGGTCATTATGGCCAAACAGTTCAATTTTTGTTTCATTAGACCAGAGGATATTTCTCGAAAAAGTAAGATCTTTGTCCCCATGTGCACTTGCAAACTGTAGTCTGGCTTTTTGATGGTGGTTTTGGAGCAATGGCTTCTTCCTTGTTGAGCACCCTTTCAGGTTATGTCGATATAGGACTCGTTTTACTGTGGATATAGATACTTGTCTACCTGTTTCCTCCAGCATCTTCACAAGGTCCTTTGCTGTTGTTCTGGGATTGATTTGCACTTTTCGCACCAAACTACGCTCATCTGTAGAAGACAGAATGCATCTCCTTCCTGAGCGGTATGATGTCTGCGTGGTCCCGTGGTGTTTATACTTGCGTACTATTGTTTGTACAGATGAACGTGGTATCTTCAGGCATTTGGAAATTGCTCCCAAGGATGAACCAGACTTGTGGAGGTCCACAATTTTTTTTTTTTCTGAGGTCTTGACTGATTTCTTTTGATTTTCCAAAGATGTCAAGCAAAGAGGCACTGAGTTTGAAGGTAGGCCTTAAAATACATCCACAGGTACACCTCCAATTCAGTACACCTCCTATCAGAAGCTAATTGACTAATTGTCTGAAGGCTTGTCATAATTTTCTGGAATTTTCTAAGCTGCTTAAAGGCACATTTAACTTAGTGTATGTAAACTTCTGACCCACTGGAATTGTGATGGAGTCAATTAAAAGTGAAACAATCTGTCTGTAAACAATTGTTGGGAAAATTACTCGTGTCATGCACAAAGTAGATGTCTAAACGACTTGCCAAAACTATAGTTTGCTAATATTAAATCTGTTGAGTGGTTAAAAAATGAGTTTTAATGACTTAAACTGAATACAAGTAGTTTGAGAGGTAAGGGAGACTGACTCGATTGCATCATTCACAGTGCGTCATGGAAGTGGGTGATCGCTGCAAGGCTTGTTGGTTGCATTGGTCAATGACTTAAAACTCTTTATGAAGGATTTTATGAAAACCCTATTGAAGAAATGAATGGGAAACATACTTCTGGAACCAAAGCAGCTGAAAAAGTGGGAGGGAACTGTTGGACTCTATACTGAATGTAAATATCCAAAATAATGTCACCTTATTTGTCCCAGCTTCCTATTGTAATAACTATTACAACAAAACAAAACTTTGCAAGCTAGTTACGGATTTAAATAAAACATACTTGGAAAAGCACATACATGTACCTATATGCACAAGGTTTCATCACATGTGGTCAGCTGAGACAAATGAGACATGTTGATAAAGCAAAAAAAAAAAAATAAAAAAAAAACGTACACTAAAAGTCTGCATACTTGTTAAGGCTGAAATATGCTTCTGCATTGAACCTACAGTGTAGGCTCCACGTAGTGGCCAATGAGTTGGTTTGCATTTATGGTCCTGCGTTGGTGTCTGTGTCGTTCTGCAAGTACACAGCAATGCTAATTATACATAAATAAACAAAAGCAATGTAATTTGTGGATTCAAAAGTATTTATTAAATTATTGTAACATTTAAAACAAGTTCAAAGAATATGAACATGTTGAAATGTAGGTACATATTATTTATTATACATGTTTCCTGTATTGCAGGGAGCAAATAAATGAGAAAAATACTGTATGCTTGCTCTTGAGTCACTTAAATAATAATAAATACATATTTTGATGTTCCATGCTGAAAAAGATATCAAAGTAATTAATAACTATTTGCTTGGCAAACTCTAAATGGGTGTCATTTTAAAGACTTTTCAGTGCCTATAGGCAATATAACCAATTCTTATCAGGTGCTTTTTAATTTGCTGACAAATTAGAAGTGTTTGATTTCCATAACTTATGAAATATTATTATTTACACAATACTGTCAAAAATACAGACAAATCATCATGCAGATCGGAAAGTTCGCGAGTAGAATACAACACATATTATTTCACTCACATTTCAAATTTATATCAAAGAAAAACCCTGAATTATTTTTTTTTAGAGTTTATAAACTGTAAACAGATATCTTTTGACATGTTTTGCTTGTAACTAAAACAGCAGATGCTCCCAATTTAGACAATTGCTTTAATGGTCCCAAGTCCAAATACAGTGTGATATGATACATAGATATTAAAATAATTTAGGTAAAATATGACGCTACCTCAGATATTGTTGTTATCATCCTGGGGGCCGGTCTCTGGTACAAAGTGCACCAATCACAACTGTTGTGGTCTGTGTCGACGTAACACGCAGTTACATTTTGAAGAGGTGCAAGTCAGGCTACGGCATAGGCTAAGCCATAACCGCCGTAGCTACGCGTAGCCTACGGTGTAGGTTCAATGCAGAAGTATAAATCGGCCTTAACTCCCAAATATACAATAGAAATGTTAATTGTTTTAATTGAACTTCAGAAGTGCATGCTTCACATGATCTACAGTACATTTATTTATTTAGCAGATGCTTTTATCCAAAGCAAATTATCTGTTACTGCATGTAGATGCCCTGTGATTTTTTTTAATCGGATGGTCATTGTCTTAGGAGTTTAAAAAACTTGGTGGTGTGTAAAAAGGGTTTAAGATGCATGATGAAGTGTAAATGTCTGTCTGTCTATCTATCTATCTACAGTTGTGCTCAAAAGTTTGCATACCCTTGGAGAATTGGTAATATATGTACCATTTTTAAAGAAAACATGAGTGAGCAGGCCAAACACATTTCTTTTATTTCTTATGGGATTCATATTCAACTGTAGGTTATAACAGAGTGACACAATCATAAAACAAAACATGGCAACAAAGAAAAAAATGAAATGACCCCTGGTCAAAATTCTGCATACCCTTTGTTCTTAATACTGTGTATTGCCTTACATACCCTTTAGCATCAATGACAGCGTGCAGTCTTTTGTAATAGTTGTCTATGAGGCCCCAAATTCTTGCAGGTGGTATAGCTGCCCATTCGTCTTGGCAAAATGCCTCCAGGTCATGCAAAGTCTTTGGTCATCTTGCATGAACCACACGTTTGAGATCTCCCCAGAGTGGCTCGATGATATTAAGGTCAGGAGACTGTGATGGCCACTCCAGAACCTTCACCTTTTTCTGCTGTAACCACTGGATGGTCAACTTGGCCTTGTGCTTAGGGTCATTGTCGTGCTGGAAAGTCCAAGAGTGTCCCATGCGCAGCATTCATGCAGAAGAATGCAAATTGTCTGTCAGTGTTTTCTGATAACATGCTGCATTCATCTTGCCATCTATTTTCACAAGATTAACCGTGCCTTTAGAGCTCACACACCCCCAAAACATCAGTGAGGCACCACCATGCTTCACAGTGGGGATGGTATTCTCTTCACTATAGGCCTTGTTGACCCCTCTCCAAACATAATGCTTATGGTTGTGACCATAATGCTCTATTTTGGTCTCGTCACTCCAAATTACAGTGTGCCAGAAGCTGTGAGGCGTGTCAAGGTGTTGTCGGGCATATTGTTACCGGGCTTTTTTGTGGCATTGGCACAGTAAAGGCAGCTAATCTTTGAAGAAGTATCGTCATATTGTGCTCTTTTAAACAACCACACCGTCTTTTTCCAGAGCAGCCTGTATTTCTCCTGAGGTTACCTGTGGGTTTTTCTTTGTATCCCGAACAATTCTTCTGCCAGTAGTGGCTGAAATCTTTCTTGGTCTACCTGACCTTGGCTTGGTATCAAGAGATCCCTGAATTTTCCACTTCTTAATAAGTGATTGAACAGTACTGACTGGCATTTTCAAGGCTTTGAATATCTTTTTATATCCTTTTCCATCTTTATAAAGTTCCATTAGCTTGTTACGCAGGTCTTTTGACAGTTCTTTTCTGATCCCCATGGCTCAGTATCTAGCCTGCTCAGTGCATCCACGTGAGAGCTAACAAACTCATTGACTATTTATACACAGACACTAATTGCAATTTAAAAAGCCACAGGTGTAGGAAATTAACCTTTAATCGCCATATAAACCTCTGTGTGTCACCTTGTGTGTCTGTAACAAGGCCAAACATTCAAGGGTATGTAAACTTTTGATCAGGGCCATTTGGGTGATTTTTGTTATCATTATGATTTAAAAAGGAGCCAAACAACTATGTGATAATAAATGGCTACATATTATCACTATATGATCACGTGTCTGAGACCATCAACCTGTGCATCTGAACATGTGGCTTGTTGAGTGCGTTGCCACAGAGACATAGTGCGCCATCCACTGTGGCAACCACGCTCAACTCACCACGCGCCCCACTGAGAATGAAGCATATTATAGTGATCACGAGGAGGTTACCCCATGTGACTCTACCCTCCCTAGCAACAGGGCCAGTTTGGTTGCTTAGGAGACCTGGCTGGAGTCACTCAGCACACCCTGGGATTCGAACTAGCGAGCTAGCGAACTCCAGGGGTGGTAGCAAGCGTATTTTACCACTGAGCTACCCAGGCCCCTAGACATATAGTTCTGAGAATGTAAATTTTTTTTTTGTTCACAGAATTATAGGGAAAGGTTAATTAAAAGTAGTGCAATAATAGAAAATAATAGGCAATAATTAGGCAATAATACATAGGCCTAATTATTTTCATTTAATACATCTTCTGCATGGAGGGTTGTGATATGCCACAGAATGAGTGTAATATCTTATATAATGAGAGCTGAAATGGCTGCTGCATTCGCCGCCAGCCCTCATATATTTGGGAGCATCCACGTTTATAACTGTTCTGGTGAATTGTGAGGACCCACTTTATCTACCAGCTGTGGGTTAAACACTTCCGAAGGTCAAGGGCTATGTTCGAAGAATTGCTTTGTTGTCAAAAAGAGCGGAAACACATGCACACCCTTACAAAAAATCTAGAGTTCTGGCAAACTTGGCACAGAATGGTCACTCATTATTTTCACATGCAAATGAGCTTGTGATTCACTGCAAAAGTTTGCCAGAAGTTTGCAGCTCTTCACCGGTAGTGATGAACCTGCAGCAAACCTTTGGCAACAATGGACATTTGCATGTGAAAATAATCAGTGGCAAATTTGCAGCAAGTTTGCCATGAATTCTCAATTTTTGAAAGGGCAAATGGTCAAAATGCCATTGTTTTGCGAATAAACTTACCATCACCTTAATGTGCATTTTGACTAACTTGAAACTCAAGAAAATCCACCTTGGCCTAGCCCATAAACTTTTATGTTTATGCACACATCAATCATTTCCATTCAGGTTTTCTTAAGGCAAATTTACAATTCACATTCAAATTGTTGTATGTAAACCCAGCAATAGGTAGCAACTCTGTTTGTAATATAAATGGCGCTGCAAGCAAAGTGCATGGGAGACTCCACTTTAAATTGATTTCAGTAGAGTTTGGTGTTAGCATGTTGCTAAGCTAACAATACAGTCCTCAAATAAGCATAATTATACATTATGTATAATTACCTCACAATTATTAGGTAAGATAGTTCATTTTTAATTAGACGTAACTATTTTTAGCAATACTCCTTGGTTTTTAATTAATTATATTTATAAACAACATTTATCTCACTTTGGTATCATCCACCAACTTGAATGGATTTTTTTTTCACTGAGTGTGTTGCGGTGCATTATGGGATTGCATTCTCCATAAAGGACACAAGTTCTAAATGGCGAATACAATGTCATCCTTGTGGAACAGCCTTCATGATGGGATCACACCTGTGATGGCAAAAATCGCTGCCTAAGTTTTGGAACAGAGCCATTTTGTCCATTATCTCTTGAGTTTTTTTCAAATTTCAGTACTGTTAAAACTAAAAAGTGTAAGGGATTGTTGCATGGGATTTGGCTGATATATTTAGTGTAATAATTTTGATGAAAATGATCTCATTAGGCCAAAGTGATAGTGTTTAGATTTGTGGTGGTGGTAAGCAGAGATTATAGTAAGATGAAGTGTATTGGTTTATTGAGCCAGAGCTCAGACTTGCGTCTACGGAATGGAGTTGGCTGGCCAAGGCTTTTCTTGGCACTCTTGACTTGCAGTGCAGTTCTCTGGGCCAAATCTTGTATCTGATTTAAACACAACCAGATGTTTACATATTCACTCAACCTGTAAAATTCACATGTATATGCCAAAACTCGGAATCCCTTGTACTCTCATTCAGTTTGAATAGAATCTACACCTCAGTCTTTGCCTCTTTTTATTTTTATTTCTTTACAACAACAACTGAAATACATTTTAACATATTATTTAACATAATAATTAAAAAAACATATATGTGGTTTCTCCTAGCAATTTACGCAAATGTATAGAATTATAGACTCGTAATAATTAATTGTCTTCACTAACATACATTCTACATTTCCCCAGTAACTTTGAAATAAATCATTTTAAGCCTTGAATTATTTGTCAATTTCTCCATACAGTAAATTTCTTTGACAACTTCTGTCCATTGTCCCTGTAAAGGGGGTTCCAGCTTGTACCAATTTCTGGTAATGGACTTTTTCAAGCAATAAGTAATATCTTAACACATCCTCTTTCAGCACATTATTTGAAATAACCCCAAAGTACAGTATTGAATATTCCCTCGGGATCTTCTATCCCAAAATCCTGTTAATATCTAATTAAATAGTATCCCAGAAAACTTTTATTTTTTGGCAACTCCAAAAAATATGAAAATGGTCAACATCTACATAACACATCCTCCAGAATGGCTGTCACATAGATAATTGCTTACTCTTTATTTTGGGTTTAATTAAAAAGCGATTTATTTTTTAACCCAAACTCTTGCCATCTTCGTGAGGAAGTAGATATGTGCTGCGTTTTGCACACTGCAAACCATACATCCTCTGATATTTCATCTTTCAGCTCCCATTTCTGTTTTATATAAAGTGATGTTTTCTCTACTCTCCATAACTACTTCTATTCTAGAACTAAATACTAAGGGTAGAGTTGACTATCTCTCAATTAGTGGTCGACCGATAGTGGATTTTGCAGATACGATAAATAAAGTGGTGGAAAAGGCTGCTAACCGATTAATCAGTTTTTAAGTCAATTTTATAGAAGTTTTAAAAATCTGTAGTCTTTCCTTACTATTACTGTCACAAAGCCAAGAGTTCAAAATTAATAAAATCCAATATGCAGTTTATTGTTAAACCATAATCCCATTAATAACCAGGAAATAAAAATGAAGATTTGGTGCATAACATGGGACTTTTAACTATAAACAAGCCCAAAACTCACCAGGGACTCTCTCGAATATTTTCAGTAGTATGTAATGTTTTTCTAATATCATCCTGGGTTTGTAGATTTTAAATGAAGCCAGTCTGATCCTTGTCAATTAAGTCAGATCAGAAAGTTTCTAATCTTTACACATAATTAAGGGAAATAACTTCTTATCTACGTACATTAAGAACTGAAACTGGCATATATGAATCACAGCATTCTTTATTTTTACCTTCTTCAGGAATTATTGTTATGATGGCCTCCTTCCTTGATGGAGAGATTTTCCCCTCTTCAAGGATCCACTTAAAAGATCTTAACAATACAGGGTATAATTTTTCTCTGAACTTCTTAAGCCATTCAGCTAAGAAGTCATCACTACATGGGGATTTGTGGCACTCTCCGACTCTTCCATATTGATAGACAGTGGTGGAAGTGGCCGAGATTCACTGGAGGGACCCTAATGGGGTGGAGGGGGTGAAAGGTCACTGAACAACATTCATGAATTATATGTGCATAAAACACCTTTCATTCAACAGAATTTGTGCTTGGAGAGAATTACCTGTGTAATTCCGTCCAAATTAAAGATACAGTGTGCAGGAACCTACACATGGGGGGTGTAGTCACACAAACCTTTTAAATACATGTGCTAAAGGTTAAAGGAGTTTTAAAGAGAACTGCAGGATGTTTTAGACCTCTCAGTTCAGTGCATTGTTATACGCATGTAAAGTTGTAGGGAAGAGGGAGGATGCAGTTGACACTGACTAAAGAAAGAGGAGACGTGCTGTATTGACAGTAGCACAAATCATATGAAAGTGCATTGCAAGGAGCACTAGAGATTGCAAACAACACAAGATGAAAATGATGCAACCATGCATTTTCTTTATGGCTATGGAGAGCATTAGAACAAACACTTGACCCTAAAAAGAAACTGTTGGGAAGAACTGACTGAGGAAACTACCCAATATAAACATAACAATTTAAGTGTGTCAAAATTAATGTCCAGTGGGTAATAATACCAAATAATAAATAATGTAGTCAACAGTCCTAGTCCACTTTCTTCTAGGTAGGCTGTCATCACAGGCTAAAGCAACCAGGCTTTAAACACCAGTTGTCTGAGGAATAGTTTGTATTGTGTATTTTGTATTGTGACTCGTGAGTGAAGTATGTTTGTACATTTTCTGGTTTGTGGATTTGTCAATTGAGCATGTGAGGATTTGTTGCGTGCATTTTTTAAATCTGTAACGTGCTTGTGGATCCCCATGCTAATTATGAACCTGTTGAGTGCATATGTGGGAGGTTATGAGGTCTTGTTTTCACTCAGTATGTGTCTCATCAACTGTAAACGCGAGCTCTTCGGCAAGACACCTGGATCATTTCACGTATGATCACGCAGCTTTATCGACGGAACCACAGACACAATATATCCCACTACTTTTATGTGCTTAACTCACATAGCTTTCGTAGGCTATTCAGTGGATAAAAGAAAGAAAATAAATATCCTCTTCGTTCACTTAAAATGTAATCAGTTTGAACCGGAACGCCGTCCCCTCCTTCGAAATTCACTCCCCGGATGCAGTCCCCCTGCGTCCCCCCCCAAATTTCCAGCCCTGGTGATAGGTGAAGTAAGAATTGTATTCTTTAATGTGCCAATTGAAGGTAGATCTAAGGTGTTTAGAAAAGTTCTCATTGTTTCTTTATCAGCTACTTGGGGTTGTGTATATAGAGATTAATAATATTTAGAGAGAAAAAATAAATTCTGGTTCATATTCTAGTCATTTCGTTTTAGGATGTAGGATCTTATGGCCTGTATTCATAGCCTGTTGGTTATTCAGACGTCTTGCTAACATATTTGTGGCTTTAGGGCCAGATTCATTAAAAATCTGCTGCACATATGTCAACTTTTTCTCCAGTTAACTTTTTAAAATATTGTCTACCTTTCCCCTTATTTCTTTTACTTGTAGTTACTTGTACTTGTATGTTGTTGCACTGAATCGCTTAAATCTTTTTATGAAACTATCATATATTGCCAGTTAAGCTTTTTAAGGAAAGCAGTCTTAGAGATTAACTTCCCACATGTGACTGTCTTAGCAGCATCCCATAAAATTGTGCAGTCCACACCCCTTTTATCATTCTCTTCCATACATGTCTTTAAATCCATTTTAATTGTCTAACAGTTTCTTTATTATTTCATGTTCCTACTTTTAGCCTCCACAGTGTGCTCCTTTTTTGGGTATTTATATCCATTTTCAAATGTACTGCATTATGATCTGAAAGGTCCGCACTATGATTTTACATTCACTCTATATCTATCTCTTACGTTCATTAAAATATAATCAGTTCCTGAGAATACACTGAATAATGAGTGTAATCTTGCTCTAAAGGATGAAGATCCCACTTAACCTAATTCTTCCAATTAGTTCCTAATGAACTTTGATATTTGTCTTTTGCCACGACATCAAAAAAGGTTTTAAAAAAAGTTCTTGCCACTTTCAGGGGAGCATACACATTCACCATAGTAACCCATTTGTTCTCGATTTTACACCTGACAATAATATATCTTCCTTCATTGTCACTTTTTTCATTTACAGCTTTGAAAACAGACCGAGTTTAGGATAAGGATTGAATTTTACCTCATTTTACTAGGTTGCACAGTCCATGTATATTCTCTGAGTCAACCTTCATTTAATTTTAAAACATAAACAAAATAACCTAAGAAAGCTGTATTCCACTACCTTCAATGAACAATTTCCTGAACATGTAAAGAGAAACACTATAACCAAAGACAAAAATAAAACGGCTTTGTCATACCTCACCCTGCGGATCCCGTTGGAAGATCAAATGATTTGCCTCAAAGCAAAGAAGGTGCCCGCACAAGAAATGTGCAGTAGTGTGTTATCAATGTGCTACTCACCACCAGCTCTAGTCAAATGTCCAACGAAAATCAAAACACTTACATGGTTTTCCCTACTAGTCGCAATTACCTTTTGAAGCCTGAATCATTTTAAAGGGAACAGTTATGATCCAGTCTTTGTAATCATAATCGCATGTTGATTTCAGAGATAAGAACAATTATTTGTTAATCTCAGATACTTGGGAGACTTACACTGAAATTTCTGAAGCCTTTCTCTCGCTCGTTGAGTTCTCTCTGAGTCTTTGCTTCCGACGCGTTGCCAGGCCATACACAGTTGTAGGTGGTTTTCCATAGGTCGGCTCCTGAATCCTCTGCATCTCCATCTTCATTGTCCGATGTAGGTCTATTCCTGAGAATCCCACAATCATTCATCTCGCGTTCAGCTTGATGGGGTATTGTATGTCTCTATGCGTATTTTCAAGAATGGTGTCTGAAACCGAATATTCTTTTTTATCCCAAAGTAGGCTTTACATTTTTGGATCATTTCCAATGATTCCATAGTCATGATCAAATGACAGTACGGTGCCTTGTACTTATACTGTATCTGCTTTTGCCAGGCCTGTTTCCAAACCATCTCTTTCACCAAGTTCACAATCACTGATCTTTGTGACGAGTTTGGATTTCGTTTCTAGACTAAGGCTTTGTGTATACATTGAATTTGAAGATCAGTGTCAAGTCCGAGCTCAGTTTTGAGAAGCAACTTGTGACGAACTGCACAACGGAGTTGGTCTTGGTACCCCATAGATACTGATGTTGTTTCTTCTCAGATTTCTACTGATGTTGTATCTTGATAAGATTAAAATCTTTTATTTTTTCCTGAGTCATTTCAACAGAGCAGTGTTCACTAAAGCATCTCAGGTTTCCAGCTGTTCGATGCGTCATTAATAATCTCACCTACAATTGGGAACTAAAATTTATGCCGGCATCTACTACGGGACCTAAACTGAAAGCCTCAGTCTTTTCTCTTTTTTAGTCATAAGATATACGTACATCGTCAGACTGCTCTATCTTGTTATCCTCACTTTTGTATAACCTTTTTTTATTTAAATTCTTTTCAGGAAGATTTTGTCATTTGCACTTCTTTGGTACCCATTCATCTTTGTCAGTTTAGGAAATTGAATGCTGATGTGTGTCATTTTGTGTATCAATTTTTTTTTGTATACAAGCTTAATATGCAGTCAACTTTAAGAATGCCATTTGTAGGTTGATTTCACCTAAAAGTGTAACAGTGAAGCTCTGTGGTGCTATCAAAACATTAGCCTGTTTGTTTGAGCAACCCATACAGCCTGGTACAGTAACCTTGACTCAACCAATGGTTTAAGTTTGGGATGGAACTATCAGTTTGTACAACCAATGGGGACAGGAGGAGTTTTCTTGAATCTGTTTGAAAACCACAATTCTTTTTTGTTGAGCTAGTGACGCAGAAATTACACAGTTAAGTTTTAACTTTATCGAATTCAACATTTGAGCAACATTTGTTGCAAAGTTGCTTTTCTAGTAAGAGTGATCCAAAACGTTCTTGCAAGGTTCTTTTCAGGTAAGTATACTGCCTAAGTAAGTCACTGCCTATTTAGGCAGTAGAAAAGGGCAGTTTACTAGGTTTTGATTTGTCCAGAACTGTCTTGCTCAGGAGCACAATTGTGATCGAAAAATGTATGGATCGACTCGGTTTAAATCTTCAATTCCGCCCACATTTAACTATGGGCCTCCTTTCTCAGGTCTCCCGTGGTCTCTGTTCGCATTGTACAGTATTTATATGGACCTCTTATAAAGATAATTATACTCTAGGGGCTGTTTCTTCAGATCCTAAGTTCTGGCATTATGAGATGGAGAGAGATAAGTCAAAATACTTATATATATATATATATATATTTTATTTTATTTATTTTTTATTTTTTTTTTGTCTGTTTTTGAACTTTCATGTCAAGACTAGATCAGACACATTGGTAGTACATCAGCTTATACAAATCTTATGTTTTCAAAGGGGAATACAGTTGCTCATGCCAATATGATAATTTATTATCTACCCTTTTCAGTGTGATTTAGAGTTTCCTTTGAGTCACCACTCTGATTTGAGCAAAAACATGTTTTGAAACAGATCCACGTGTTGGGTTAAAATAGGAATGAAATATAGTGTTTAGATATGTAATCTATAGCTACAGCCAGACACACACCCATTGTGCAACATGTTACGTAGTCCCTCTTCAGCCCTCTACATTGTGAGTAAATCAATAAACAAAAAGTGCATTAGCTTATGATCTAATATGACAGCTGTTTGGTTAAGAATGTTAACCTAACAGTTACGATGGCTAGGATTGAAAAAGTATTATGTATAAATCTTATGCATTTTTCTAAACATGACGTGCACACAGAAGGGTTTAACCAGTTAAGCAGTTGGCACACCGTTGAAAATAGCCACCTTGATCAGCAAGGTAAAA
The DNA here is from genome assembly GCF_019703515.2 of Myxocyprinus asiaticus. Classification (NCBI taxonomy): domain Eukaryota; kingdom Metazoa; phylum Chordata; class Actinopteri; order Cypriniformes; family Catostomidae; genus Myxocyprinus; species Myxocyprinus asiaticus. Next base: position 38,981,245 of record NC_059361.1, on the reverse strand, counting down.
AATTTTTTGCATACCTAGCCTAAAATATTCATTTTCTAGGCTACTTACTTAAAAGCATACATATTTGATGAATACAATTAACATTTTAACACGGTCTGGTTAAAGACTTGACCTGATTCACCTGAGGCGATTATCTTGTGCTTTAAAAAGCCAGCTCAGCGGGAAAATAACTTGCAAGCATGCAAAGTTTCAAAGACTCAAATGTGAAAACATCCATAGCGACTTGCAAGCCAATGTTTTGAAAATCCGCTTTTTGCACCACCACCAAAGTAATTTCTATAGCTACTTTGTTGGTCTTGCAAGAGGACATTTTTCTGCACTCGCCACAAGTGAGAGAGGGAAGAAACAGGCGTAACCTAAGGTGAAATGAAACTTAGTATACATCTGCTCCAGATATCCTCCTCTTTTATATTATTTGTATTATTAATTGTATTTAAAATGTGTAACATTAACATGACAGTAATTTAAGTGTAGTCTTTGGAATAATTTAAAGCCAGACGTAAATGTGTAAAAATGCAGAACAGTGAAATAATGGGGAAAAATGTTGACCAACTAGTAAAACCATTTAGTCGACTAGTCTCGCACATCCCTAGTTATAATAAGTTTCATAACTTTCAGTAAGTCATTAACATTATTGGTAACATTTTGTAACGATTAAGAGATCATTAGTTTTATGCATTCAAATAGTTATATAAATAAATCTAAATTATACTTGTATGAAACTTAGAGTCAAATATTTTCAAATACTTTCCTATTTGAAAAATACACAAACTATTGATCTGTTAAGCATTAAATAATGTTGACTAATCGAAAAATAAGCCAAGATGCGTTTCAGTGATTTTGCTGCAATTAAGGGAGTTCTCCACTTCATGTCATGCCGTGGAACTATAATGCGTAATAATAACAGTAGTAATGTGATAATAAACACCAATGTTTAGTGAATAGTAAAATGTATTTACTGTATAATAATAATAATAATAATAATCAGAATAAACAATTCTGAGAATTTATCAGCATTTAACAACAGCTTTGAACACCACTTGGAACTATCCATTTTATAATGATTATATTATGACTTTATAATGACACAATAGCTGTGTTTTTGTTGTGTGCAGGTCCAGGCTCGTGGGGCTCTGCAGTACCTGGTGTCTCTGTTAGCGAGTATGGAGCACAGCGTCCATCACACACTACTGCTGGAGATCCGCTGCCTGACCGATCACTACACATCCATCCTGGGCGGAGGAGGAAAAGAAATTTACCGCATGAGTAACAGTTTCACCGCCATCGCTCGGCTGCTGGGACGCAAGCTGAAAGCTGACAGTGCCATGGGCAGGTACACACACATACACTTTCCAAATTATATTACTTTCTTCGATTTTCTGAATAGCCTTGACATGTTCCAAAATTTGCTTTTGAAAACACATTGGTTTTATATCAGTAATTGAAATTTTATTATGATGGAAGTACTTTTATAAAAATCTTAATCTGCAGGCTTTTGTCTGCATTTCAACACTGATCATTGCAAATCAGTGTTTTGCAGTTTCTAGGCAGAACAGAGTTGCGAAAAATAGCTTTACTTCAGACAAATATTTTGTTCTTTTCTCTGTTTCTAAGGCTTAATTTTTGCTCTTTAGAGAAAAACTGTGGTAGGAAGGATGACAGAGAAAGGAAAAACTAGAAAAGGAATTAGATGTGGATTAGAGGATTTTTTTTTTTTTTTTTTTTTTATATAAAGGGATCATATTTTGAGAAATCAAAATCTCCTTGATCTTTTGAGATAAAAAGCTTGATGTGCTATGTAAACATGTTACTTTCAAAACTCAAAATGTCCCACCAAGTCCGAAAAGACTGTTCTGTGACTTTGTGACTTCACATCACAGATGAATACATCAGCACATGACGTCCAATCCTATTGGGTGTTCAGAACTTTGGCCCACCCAGTCACAATTAGATATTACCTTTAAGGAATAGTTCACCCAAAAATGAAAATCCTCTCATGATTTACTCACCTTTAAGCAATCCCAGATGTGTATGACTTTTCTTCTTCAGCAGAACTGAAATGAAGATTTTTATAAGCACATTTCAGCTCTGTTTGTCCGTACAATGAAAGTAAACCGATAGGTTTGTGTAAAAAATAAATTAATAATTGAAACTTTATTAACTTTTAAAAAACGCTTCCTGCTACCAGTCAACCCATCACGGAACTGTCGCGTGACGTAAACGTGATGCCGCGTTCACACGAGAAGACGGAAGCGCACACTTTACAACAGAGGAACAAATGTCAAGTGAGAGTTAGGTCATTTCAAAAAGGAAAACAGCACTGGAAGTAGTAGGAAGTAACAATTAAAAGTTAAAAACTTTTAATAATCGATTTGTTTCTTACACAAACTTATCAGTTTGCTTCAGTAGACATTAACTGATCGATTGGAGTCATGTGGATTACATTTATGCTTCCTAAATATGACTTTTGGACCATCAAACAGCCAGCAGCCTCACTGCACCCATTCACTTTAATTGTATGGACATTCAGAGCTGAAATGTGCTTATAAAAATCTTCATTTCAGTTCTGTTGAAGAAGGAAAGTCATACACATCTGGGAAGGCTTAAAATAAATCATGAGAGAATTTTCATTTTTGGGTGAACTAATCCTATAAGGAGCTAATTCTTCCTGATCTGTATAAATGTATTTATATATTTGTTGGCATAACTTGACAGGATAGAGAACAGTGTTTCACCACTTTTGCTTTTCTTTTCTTCACTTTTCACATACCTGCTCTTCATTAAACATGTGACACATTCTTGCACAGTGCCATATTTAAAAATTACATTATGTGTTCCATAACGAATCAATACGGGATGGGATTTGTCCCGTATCAAAGCCGACAGGATGGAGAAATCTTTCAAGGGGGACTGTTGCAGTTAATTTACTGTAAGTTCAGTTTGTTGGATATTCACCTATGATGTGTAAGGAACTGTCCGAAAAGTCCACACATTGTGCTAAAATGTCGCTGGGGTCCAAGCGTTCATTTAATTGACTTGCATTTCTATCATGCAAATACTGTCATTCAAATATACACCGACCACTTTATTAGGTACACCTGAACATCTACTTATTCATGCGACTATCTAATCAGCCAATCGTGTGGCAGCAGTGCAATGCATAAAATCATGCAGATAGGGATCAGGAGCTTCAGTTAATGCTTCAGAACATTACATCTTAATCACTTCATTACCTTGGGTGAATTCAAATCTTTGATAAAAAAAATTTTTTGACTTAAGAGTGCAATTGCTATGCATAAGCTGGATTCTATAATTGTAGATTCCAGTTTTTGTTGTTTTGATCATATACTTTTGTACCTTGTATGGTGTGCTTTCTTGGCCAGGTCTCCCTCGAAAAAGAGATTTAATCTTAAGGGACTTCTTGGTTAAATAAAGGTTAATAATAATAATAATAATGTTCACATCAACCATCAGAATGGAGAAGAAATGTGATCTCAGTGATTTCGACTGTGGCATGATTGTTGGTGCCAGATGGGCTGGTTTGAGTATTTCTGTAACTGCTGATCTCCTGGGATTTACATGCACAACAGTCTCTAGAATTTACTTAGAATGGGGCCAAAAACAAAAAACATCCAGTGAGCGGCAGTTCTGTGGATGGAAACATCTTGTTGATGAGAGAGTTCATCGGACAATGGCCAGACTGGTTTGAGCTGACATAAAGGCTATGGTAATTCAGATAACCACTCTGTACAATTGTAGTGAGCAGAATAACATCTCGGAATGCATAACATGTCGAACCTTGAGTCGAATGGGCTACAACATCAGAAGACCGCGTTGGGTTCCACTTCTGTTAGCCAAGATCAGAAAGCTGAGGCTGCAGTGGGCCTATGTACCTCAGCAGAAATCCAGATTCATCAGAACAGTTGATGTTTTTCCAGGCTTTAAGTGTCCAGTTTTGGTGAGCCTGTGCCCACTGCAGCCTCCACTTTCTTTTCTTGGCTGACAGAAGTGGAACCCGAGGTGGTCTTCTGCTGTTGTAGCCTATTCGCCTCACGGTTTGACTACTACACATTTTCCCGGAATATCCAATTACATGGATACAGTATTCAATTATTTAAATTCAGTGAATTTTTTAATAAAATAGTTGAATTCTGTATTTGTATAATTAGACATACTGGGGAAAATTGCTCACCTGTAGTAATTCATCCCACTGGGAGCCTAGTACCTTCAGAATGTGAAAATATATACTATATATTTACTTTTTTTATATAAATAACTTCTATATAATAGGCCTATAATCTATTATATGGATTAGATATTTTTCAACTTTGAAGGTGGCAAACATAAGTCAGAGACACAAATTCACTGTGAGCTCTGCTAATCACACTGAGCTCAAGTGTGCCACTGTTTGAACACAACACATATACACTAATTTGGACCTTCGTTAAACAGTAATCATGATTCCATTAACTAAATGATATGGTCGGATATGGTCGTCCTTGTGTAATTTTATTAACACTAGGAAAAGTATACTGACATTTTCCTGATTTCTATTTTTTTTTTACTTGTCAATTGAATAGTATTCTTCATATTTTCTGTATATTAATTTATTTCAATATGTATGGAGTTTTTATTGTTTGTTTGTTTTGAGGGGGAAGACTTAATTGTATTATAAGTTTTGTTTGTATTTAAAATATCAATAATGGAAAACTGTAATCCATTAACTGCCTGTGCTTGTGTATTATGTGTTCATGAGTTGTAAATGTACTGTTGGATATTTGTTCATATTTGTGGATTCGATTTATTTGTGAATATTAATAGGCTACCCCTGTACAAGAGTGTTTATATTGTTTATGGCTATGTTCGGGGTACTGGTACGTACCGGTCAGCCCACTTCAATCGAGCACTAGTGAGAACTAACACTTAAATATTTAGCAATATTTCAATATAGAAAAAAAATAAAACATTGAAATACAAACTAGTTTGTACATCAGTTGTTTGTAGGCTATTTGTTGTAAGAGAAATAAGTTAATATTACATTAATGCATGTCATCAATGGGTATTGTATGTATTCTCTATTCTCAAAGTGTCTGTTTTGCCCAAATGATGCACAGCGCGACTCAGATTATTACCTGCCTTTCATTTGTATTAATTTGCTGTGGCAGTTTCCGCTTCTGAAATGATTTCCGGCATGATAAATAACTTTGCGGGTGCAGTTTAATCAATTTAGAGGCACACCTCTAAATTAAATATGTTTATTTTGGGGAAATACGCAAAAATTGCCAAGATGTGTTATTTGCACATGTGAAAGTTGCAATCCTCAGAAAACGACGTTAGTAGAGCTCCAACCTTTTTAGCGCATCCTATCAAGTTTGCATGTGTTTTTATACGTGCAAACCTTATGTAAATCAGGGCCAAGGTGCATGGGCCACATTTCACCTGCATGCATTAAAAGAAGAATATCAGAACTCAAACACAAGTTTTGTGTTGTTTAAGAGATACATCTAAAGGGTTGAGGCACATTGAAGCTGATTCTACACAGTTTACTACTATACATATTTTTGCAGTATGTATACTGTATGTAGCATTGTAGCCCACTACTGTTGAAGATGTTTTTGTTGTATTGTACATACCCTTTCACATTCTATTTTTTTTTTAAAGTAGTATACAGTATATACATACTGTGCAGGTTGCAGTAAACAGTACACTCGTTTTTTGTTTTTTTTTATCCAAACAACCTATATCTCTGTATGTATGGCAGAGGTGAAGAGAATCTGGTTTTTTTGCGGCCGTGTGAAGCCGAGTCTAGTTCTGCCGTGTTTGCTGAGAGTCAGCATCTGCAGTTAAAGATCCAGGCCTTTGAGCAGAAGATTGGTGAGGAGGGGGCAGAGTCTGAGACACAGGGTGGGTCTCCAGGACCTCAGAGACGCCATAGCCTGAGCCAGGCAGCACGAGACGAGCGCAGAGAGATGAGATTCAACAGGTGGGCTTGATCTGTAGTCTTTCAATTTTACCTACTCAGCAAATGTAATGTCTTTAATATTAAAATATGTCACCATGCAGTAGTGAAAATTTAAATGTATATATAACTAAATGTGATTTAAAGGTTACGTGTAATGGAAAACTGTATTTTTCTTGTGTTTGAAATAAAGAGTTTGATGTACACAACACGAAGCATCCTCCACCATACACGGAGACCATTTATTGAAACGAAGCAGCAAAACAGCTTGTTCAGAAATAGCCATGATTACGGCAGTCATTAGCACATTCAAACTTCTGGGGAGTAGGTGGACAACACCTTCTAATTAATGATTTTGGCTACTCCATTAATTCCAGTGAAGACAAGTCATATTGATACACCATATAATGGCATTCTAGGGCATTGTGTGCTTCCAACTTTGTGGCAACAGTTTGGTCACATTACAGATATGCAGTGGGTTGCGAATAGCTCTTAATTCTAAGGGTTAGATAGAGGGTAGAAAATAGCTATGAAAAATTAAATTATGACCTTGATTGGGATTGTAAGTGGATAAAAAAAAATACAATGGTAAAAAAAATATTCTACGTATTCTAGAAGAATATTGCCCTTTTAAAGTAACTTGAAACAAATTGACTCTTGAGTGCTTTGGTATTTTGACTTTTTTTTTTTGGCCGTTCTTCTCTTACATTCAGGTCAAAGAGTCTGGCTCTTCATGCTGTACTCACACGTTCCATTAACTCTGACAGCAGTCCAGAGGGAGAGGGGGTGGAGCTGAGTCCAGAGCCCGATACCTGTGAGGCCATTCCCAGCCCTGAGACCGGCCCTGTCCCCTCCACCCTGGAGGAAAACCAAACACAAGCCACAGACAGTAAACTTCCCCAGGACACATCTCCAAACAGTGAGGGGCAAAAGGTGGAGGTGGGAGACCCTCGGGAGGGCGATCAACTCTGGACCCACCTGAGAGAAAACATGGAAGAAATCAAAACCTTCTGTGCAGAAATGATGAAACAGATCCCCATACCTGATCAATGTGTCATTGAAGGTAACATTACAAATAAATTTAAATAGCAATGTCTCTTGATATATTCCACCCCCCAACTCACACCATTGGTTGAGTAACTTTGTTGGGAGGGTCTTAACGGGGTACTCAAAACAAACACAGAAAATTGTATGGTGCCACAGAGACACAGTGTTTATAGTTTTTGTGGATTTATAGTTGTCTCAGCATATTGGACCTGAGAACCTGATGGGGTTTCGGAGCGGGTTCGGGTCAGTTTTTCAAATAGGACTTAGGGCTTGGTTCGGGTTTGTAATTAACGTAAAAATAAACAGGTCTAATGAACTTGTTTCGTGCAAGCGCTCTCACTCACAGACACTTGCGAACTGATGAGTTAGGGGCCGTTTACACCGAACGTGTTTTTGTGCGCGTCTGTTCTGTTTTTCCATTGTTTTCCTATGTAAACATGCTGGACGAATGTCTTTGATTGTTGCATCACGTCTCCCTGTTTCTTCAGCGTCACGCACAGGACTGGCACATTTTAAACATTGTGTCAAGATAAAGAGAACTTCAAATTTTCAAAAGCGCATGTCGAGACACCTTTGTTCTGTTTCATTCTTTGCATCTATATTGTTTTTAGCACAAGGTTCGGGCTTAAAATCTGACGGTATCGGTTTTCATTTTAAGGCCCATGCAGACCTTTAATATTAAGCTGGGATAGAAGCAAGTATTTTAACTCTGAAATCATCAGTGTACATTTTTACAAAGAATTTGTTTTTTCTATTTAACCTTTTATCAAAATGTAATAGTTGTGAAAATTGGCTGTTCCATATTAGAACGGAGCCAGACCTGAATGCAAGGTTTTTTTTATTTTATTTTTTATTTGATTGTGGAGGACTACTACTACCCCCCCCCCCCCAAACACCGCTGTAGGAGTCCTCTACAATTAACTGCAAACTCACGATGAGGTCTTGCTTTGTTCTGGTATGGAACGCCCACTTTTCGTGATCCAATCAATTCCCGATAGATAAAATCAACTCGTCCCATCCTACATTTTGTTTTTTTATGGTTGAATATCCTATTTCATTTTCAAAATACATCACATTACAGAAGTAAAATGGGTTGTAAATGCTGTTTCGTGTTGACTTTGTGTTGGAGTCCAGGTCTTATTGAATAAATTTCACCCGCTAAGTGATTTATCATGCCAGAAAGTCATTTCTGAATGGTGACAGCAAATTATTATGAATGAAAGGCAGGTATTAATCTGATTCGGGCTGCGCGTCATGCTGTCATTTCGGTAAAGCTTTAAGAATGAATAATAAAGTTGAAGTCAGAAGTTTACATACACTAAGGTTGAAGTCATTAAAACTCTTTTTTTTACCACTCCACAGATTTAATATTAGCAAGCTATAGTTTTGGCAAGTCGTTTAGGACATCTACTTTGTGCATGACATGAGTAATTTTTCCAACAATTGTTTACAGACAGATTGTTTCACTTTTAATTGACTATATCACAATTCCAGTGGGTCAGAAGTTTACATACACTAAGATAACTGTGCCTTTAAGCAGCTTGGAAAATTCCAGAAAATGATGTCAAGCCTTCAGACAATTAGTCAATTAGCTTCTGATAGGAGGTGTACTGAATTGGAAGTCTACCTGTGGATATATTTTAAGGCCTACCTTCAAACACAGTGCCTCTTTGCTTGACATCATGGGAAAATCAAAAGAAATCAGCCAAGACCTCAGAAAAAAATTTGTGGACCTCCACAAGTCTGGTTTCATCCTTGGGAGCAATTTCCAAACGCCTGAAGGTACCACGTTCATCTGTACAAACAATAGTACGCAAGTATAAACATCATGGGACCACGCAGCCATCATACCACTCAAGAAGGAGACGCATTCTGTCTCCTAGAGATGAACGTAGTTTGGTGCGAAAAGTGCAAATCAATCCCAGAACAACAGCAAAGGACCTTGTGAAGATGCTGGAGGAAACAGGTAGACAAGTATCTATATCCACAGTAAAACGAGTCCTATATAGACATAACCTGCAAGGCTGCTCAGCAAAGAAGAAGCCACTGCTCTAAAACCACCATCAAAATGCCAGACTACAGTTTGCAAGTGCACATGGGGACAAAGATCTTACTTTTTGGAGAAATGTCCTCTGGTCTGATGAAACAAAAATGGAACTATTTGGCCATAATGACCATTGTTATGTTTGGAGGAAAAAGGGTGAGGCTAGCAAGCCGAAGAACACCATCCCAACCATGAAGCATGGGGGTAGAAGCATCATATTGTGGGGGTGCTGTGCTGCAGGAGGGGCTGGTGCACTTCTCAAAATAGATGGCATCATGAGGAAGGAAAATTATGTGGATATATTGAAGCAACATCTCAAGACATCAGCCAGGACGTTAATGCTCAGTCGCAAATGGGTCTTCCAAATGGACAATGACCCCAAGCATACCTCCAAAGCTGTGGCAAAATGGCTTAAGGCCCTTAAGGAGTTGCTATCACAAAGCCCTGACCTCAATCCGATAGAAAATTTGTGGGCAGAACTGAAAAAGCGTGTGTGAGCAAGGAGGCCTACAAACCTGACTCCGTTACACCAGTTCTGTCTGGAGGAATGGGCCAAAATTCCAGCAGATTATTGTGAGAAGTTTGTAGAAGGCTACCCAAAACATTTGACCTAAGTTAAACCATTTAAAGGCAATGCTACCAAATACTAACAAAGTGTATGTAAACTTCTGACCCACTGGGAATGTGATGAAATAAATAATTCTTTCTACTATTATTCTGACATTTCACGTTCTTAAAATAAAGTAGTGATCCTAACTGACCTAAGACAGGGAATGTTTTCTATGATTAAATGTCAGGAATTGTGAAAAACTGAGTTTAAATGTATTTGGCTAAGGTGTATGTAAACTTCTGACTTCAACTGTACATATAATACCCATTGATGACATATGAAAATGAATGTGTTATGAGTATGTTATAACTTCTCTTGACCTTATATAAGCTTTTAAACATTTAGAACTGCCATTAATTATGGGTTTTATTAAGGGAATAATTCTGTCATTGTTTACTCTACTCTAATGTCGCTCCAAACCCGTATGACTTTCTTTCCTCTATGAAACACAAAAGGTATATTAAAAAAAGAATCTTCACATGGTTTATGCCATATAATGACAGGGAACTGAGACTTTGGTATGTCAAACTCGAGACAGGCACACACAAAAAAACACACCATAAAACCACAATAAAAGTAATCAGTATGACTTTTGCAATATATTCCAAGTATTCTGAAGACATATCACTTTGTGTGATGAACAAAAATTAAATTTGTTATTCATATTTTTATTTTTTTTTTATTTTACGCTGTGAAAGTCTTTTTAAAGTTTTCTGTTTCAGTGGTGTACCTAAAATTAAAGGCTTATTACTCGACAAAAAACAAACAAAAAACAAGGAGGGTGAAATGTTTGGTATCATTGTTAAGAAAATGTTTAACAATTTTTAATTATATAGATTATGATACATTATGAGACTCAGCCTAAGAAACTGCTGAAAAATCACAAATTAAATTGAGCCAAAAATGTACTTTTTTCTTATTTTTCTGATTTGATATTATATATGTAATATAAGGTGACTCCGAAAAACGTATTTTGTTTTGTTCCCAATCATGTCAACTGAATCTGAATTATTTATTTTTTTGATACGACAAAGCAATCAAAAGCTTAAAGGGTTAAGCGCTGAAATCAAATATGCCGGCTATGTCGATAACCTAATTGGTTCGTCATGACCAAACGTCATGAAAGAACCTTTTAGGTTTGACAGACTACTTTATTTATTGGATTTCTAAATGAAAGTTCGGGTGGAGCACGTATCTTGTTAATGAAAACACAATGGTATTTTAATTGTTACTTTCATCACTATCTTTACACCCCTTCACCTACAAATAACCTTAAATTCTATTCTTTTCTATTATGTATTCAACATTATATAAACTTGTGATAGTTTACCCAAAAACTATCATGACTCAAAACTCATGATTTTCTAAACCTGTATGGCTGTCATTCTTCAAGATGGTTGCTTCCTGGCCCAAGTCAAAAGAGATATTCTGGTCCCTACAAATGACTCAAGTCCCCCCTTCAATGCAAATTAAGGGGATTTATTCTGTTCTATCACCCTTAAGCCTCAAAAGTCCAATTTACTTTGAATGTAATAGTACACCTCTCCTAAACAAATCACATTTCAGAAACTAGTTACACACTAAAGTTTAATACTTAGGGTCAGGGGATTTAGAACAAACCCTAACCATAGAAAGAGCAATAGTAATAATGATTCCTTAGCAAGCAACGATAATTAACATTTATTAGTATCAGACAAAATGTCTATTAGTCCGTATGTAGTATAAAGAAGCATTTTGAGTTTGGTACACTACAGTTTTAGCTATGTGTGGCAGACTGGGGGTGCCTGTCTCTGGTCTCCAGATGCACAGCTATTTTAACAGCAGCTCTCCTGCACTGGCCCGGCACTTTGCCTCCCCTTCACATTATTCAATAACTTTCCCACAGACAGACAGCAAGCCAATCGATCAGTCTGAATCCTGCTGTGCTGGCTGGATGTGTGAGTGTGTTTGTGTGCGTGTCAGCATGAGTGATTCAGTGCCATCATGCCAGATCGTGTAAATCATCAGCCCAATGTGGTGAAACTGTCAGGATCTGATTTTGTGAAAGATAGGTTGAACAGTGGCAGCCTGTCAGGAACATGACTAAAGAAATCAAAGTCTCAATTCATAATTCACAAGGAAAACAAATGTACTATTATGCACGTTAAGTCATCACACCACTGATGTACATTATACTAAAACGAAATCTGAATTTCAGACCACAATTATTTTGATCATAGAGGCTGAAATGGAGAGAATAAGTGTTCCTTGCTCGTTCTGCATAATGATCGAGCACTGGAGAGAAATGTAACTTAAAATATTTCGCCAGTTTAAAGCAAATTTTAAAACACTGAAATATGACATAATTTGTTAGTAGGCTATTTTTATCTGAGTTGTATGATCATCAGTTATGATTTCGAGTTCTAAAATAAGGGAATCAAATCGTTTTTTTCATGAGAAATAAGTTCATTTTAAATTAATGCATGTTTTCAATGGGTATTCTGTGTATTCTCCATTCTTAAAGTCTTTATTTTGCCATAATGACAGCATGATGCACAGTAGGAATCAAATTGCACAAAAATTGCCAAGACGTGTTTTTTTTTGCTTTTGAAAGACACAATCCTCAGAAGACTACATTAGTAGTTAAGCTCTGACCTTTTTTTGCGCATGCTATCAAGTTTGCACGTGTTTTTATACACTCAAACCTTTAGTAAATCATGGACTACGCATGTCACCAACATGCATTAAAAGGAGAATATTAAAACTAAAACACAAGTTCTGTTTTGTTTAAGAGACACATCTGGGGGGTCAAAGGATCACTGAAGCTGATGCTACTCAGGGGCCACCAGCAGGACCACCACATTTACAAACCCAAATACATAAAAGCAACATTAAACCAACTGTACTCTTCTTTAGCCTTCCTCACACTGTCAGTGAAGACCAAAGAGAATGGATGATGTTTATAGATGTTTATAGAGAAGTAGATGTTGCATGGTTTGTATAATCAGTAGGCAGAAATCACAGACAGTTATGAGTAGTGGTTTACCGAAATAGGCTTTCCAATGGCTGATACAGATTAGGGATGGGTGCAAGTACCCGAGTTTTGGGAAGTGACATCAATGGTCTTTCATGAAAACACAATAATTGTGTTCAAAATAGGGCTGGACGATATATCGTACATTAGCGATATAATCCCATTGATTTTAAGGTGTTTTTTATTTGCCCATTAAGTTTCATAAAGAGCATCAGTAGACTAATTTCCCGATCCTTCAGGGCTGCACAATTAATGAAAAAAAAAAAACAACATAAAAATGGTGAGTTGGTCATATGTGATTATTAAACTACAAAAGGCTGCAATTAAAGACAGATAAACATGAGCTTATGAGCTTGTGTTTTTAGCACTTTTAGAGCAGTTCACATGCATTGTGAAAGAAAATTACTGCAGGTTCATGCATTTGCACTATTCCCAACATTAGTAACGCTAAAAGTTAAACAAATCTACAAGCGTGGCACAGTATAAAAGGAAAGGAGGAGATGACAGTGTTTCAACAGATGCAGAACATTGTAAACTGTCAAATACACACAGCACTTTCAGTGTCAAAATATAATCCCTACGTCACTAGGGTGCCCCTTAATGCATTACCGCCTCTACAGCGAAAAAACTTCAATGCCTACTTTACATCATCGCACCCTTGGCCCCGCCCACTGGTGCTTCAGTTCGTAAACTGAGAAAGAAGGACAAACAAGGCCTAGTGTGGCCTAACTATTCCTGAACACCAAAGTGGATCCATCTAGAGTATTTTGAATTATTTTTGTATATAAACATGCACTAGATGGACGTCTTTGACCACTTTGTTGCGTTTCTGGCGCTGTGTGCTTCAGTGCAGGATGTTACTGTACAGGATGTGCGTACATCTTGTTCGGTATGGTTTGGACTTTGTATGTTCTGGCTTTTTGGCTCATGTCAGCGTGGACTGCTTGTGAACCAGTCAATACAATTCAAGCTTTGCAAAGGAACTATTATTAAAGACGGCGCAGTTAAAAACACTTGGACCAGATCAAAAATTTAATTAAACAGTTTCATTCATGAATATTTCATATGTCATGACTGTTTGATAGTTTATGGTGCTGAACAGTTGTGCTTGAGATGAGCAGTTCAGTATATTCAGATGCAATGTGTTGGATGTGCGTTATATGTAAACCCTAAAAATTTAGTTTTATGATGTTGTGGCGCTTGTTCATTCTCCTCCGATTGAGTTTCAAATGTGACTGTATTTGAAGGGCTAAACGATGTTTGCCAATCATAACAGTGGGCATTTACATTTAAGTTTTAAGGAGTCGCTTAGGCCAAAACTGAGCTTTTCAGACAAAGGGCCAGAGACAGGGTGGAAAAGTATCATATATTACTAAATTATGTTTTGGTACAAAAAAAACTTTTGAGCCATTTCAGAGCTAATACATAATTATCGAGATATATATTGAATATCGTCAATAGGCTGAAAAATATCAAGATATAATTGATGTTGCCTTATCGCTCAGCTCTAGTTCAAAACATTTCACACTGTATGCGCAAATGTACCGAACAAAACTTTAATTTTGTGATTGGTTACGGCATTATTTTTGGTGAGACCTTGTGGTCTGTTTGGAGAGTATTAGAGGGCGTATACAGAGGTTGCAATTTTGCATGACTAAATGAATGGAATTCATTCCTGAGAAGAATTTAATTTTTTTTTTACTTAAAGCATGTCACAAGCAAAGATTTTTAGAAGAATATGTCAGCTCTGTAGGTCCATACAAAGCAAGTAAATAGTGGCCAGAAATCTGAAGGTTAAAAAAACACAAAGGCAGCATAAAAGTAATCCATATGACTCCAGTGGCTTAATTAATATCTTAAGTGATCCAGGTGGTTTTAGGTGAGAACACCTCAAATTTACCATACACAGGGTTGGGGAGTAACGGAATACATGTAACCGGATTATGTATTTAAAATACAAAATATAAGTAACTGTATTCCACTACAGTTACATTCAAAAAGTATTTGATTACTGAAGAGATTACTTTCCATTTTATTGTCATTTGTTTCATTTAATATTTAGTCCTTTCAGATGGAAACATTTATCCATATAAATGATGCAATCCAAAGTGCATTTGAACAGCGGTGAAACACTTTCTTATGATGTGTTACATTCATACGAGCAGACAGAGAAGTAAGTTTGAAGTAAGTTTGGAGCAGAAGAAATAGAAATAAACCTTGTGTAAATTGTCACTTTACGCTAAGCTAAAATGCTATTTCTAGCCATTTTACATGCACGTTACCAGGCACGATCATATTTTTTTATCAAGAAAATTCATGTTGGATCATAATTTCTTTTTTTCTATTAAGACCTTTGATATTAGGGCCAAAATCGTATTCTTGATAATAATTTTTGTATTGTTTTCCTGTATAAATATCTAAAAATCCTTAAAACAAGATCAATTTGATTTATCTTGTTTTAGAAACAACACTGCATAAGATATTTAGGTTTTTCAGAGAATGTATTTTTAACATGTGTATTTTGTCTTACTGTACTGGCAGAGTTTTTATAGTCAACACAAGTGAAAAAATCTACCAGTGCTGAAGAAGTAATCCAAAGTATTTAGAATACGTTACTGACCTTGAGTAATCTAACGGAATACATTACAAATTACATTTTACAGCATGTATTCTGTAATCTGTAGTGGAATACATTTCAAAAGTAACCCTCCCAACCCTGACCATACATCTTGTCATTGCAGTCTCTAGGCACAATCATGATTTCAAGCTCGATTACTTCCTAGCGCTAGATGCATGCGCAGAGCACTAGATGGCGCTATAGGAAGTATAATCGAGCTTGATCACCAAGGAGACTGCTGTCAAGGTGTGCAGTGTATATTACTACTACCATAAGATGAAGCAGTTTAGCTGGGTACTTCTTTAAGGATTTTTTATGTTTAGAAAGGAGATTATGTTTTTGGTTAAGACATTCATAAGCAATTGATGCTCCTGTGTCTATGTTTGTATGTTCCAGATTCACACCATGGCTGTGTAGTCAAGCTGTCCTTCTCTTGTCCACTGAAAGGACATTACTGTCTCTATGGGAAGTCCTTCTTCTCTCTGTGCAGCCGTCAGCCACAACTCTGGATCCAAATCATGCTTCTGGCACTGCAGGTAACACTCAATCATGTTGTATGTGTATGTACATTACGCTTACACACTTAAAAGTGTGTAACTAAAAGTGGCAACAGTTTTACAGTAACTTTGTGTGTGTGTGTGTGTGTGTGTGTGTGTTCACAGAGTAAAATGAGTGAGGCTCTGTGCAGTCAAGATGAGTGTGTACAACAGTTGAGGAAACTCTGGGAGAAAACACAGCTGACAGGAGCACACAGCTTTGAGCTAGCCATGACTCAGACAATTGTTCCTCACAAGAAGGTAAAGTCCTCTCTGTCTCTCTATTGCTCTACCTCTTTCATGCTCTCTCTCCTACTTTCTCTCTCTCTCTCTCTGTCTGTCAAACACACACGCACACACTAAAACTGACATGCATTCACTCAGCAGCTTTCTCCACTTCAGAAATTACATTGCATTTGACCTCACACTTCAGCCCATCTGCGGCCCACTTACTTGATCTTTTACGTTTAAGCCAGTAATGATGATTAAAAGAATAGTTCAGCCGAAAATAAAAGTTCTGTTATCACTTACTCATCCTCATGTCATTTCAAACCCATATGATTTTGACAAAAGGAGAAGGTTCAGTAGAATGCTCTTTTTTTCATACAGTGAATGTAAATAAGGACCGTGTTTAGCTCCAAGAAGGACGAAAGCAACATAAAAGTATCATTAAAGATATATATTCCAAAGGTCTCAAATCGAATTTGCGATTGCATTCAAATATGTCTCTCCAGGTTTTATATCAATGAGGCCGAATGCCATTGGTAAACGCTTTTGCTTTATGGCATTATATACTCGAGCTGGTATGGACTTCTGATGAACCATGTTATCCTAGCATGATTTGAGATCCTTCCAAAGAGCAACTTATGCTACAGTGGAAACAAGGAAATTGACTACAAGTCATTATAGTGACTGTCAAAATGTTCTTATTTTTGTTTGTCTTTGTTTTTGAAACAAATGTTTATTTAACATTTTGAATCCCAAATTTTCAATGAGCTTTCAGACTTTTAGACACCACTGATCTCAACATACACACCCTGTTACAGTTACATCCATAGTGTAAATGGCCACAATATAGGATTTCCAGATAATGCATACAGTTAGCGGTCAAAGGTCATGATAGCCTCTGAGACGGTAATGTTTACCCTTTATGTAATTTCCTCATGATAGTGGCAAGTAAATCCAACTGCTGGTTTGACTAGTATTGTAAATGTCAAGTTAGTGACAATTATAAAATACAGCTGGTGTCTTTGGTGCCTTCTTACTGTCTTCCTTTTTCCCTCTGTTCCTAAATCTGGGGTCATTTATCATTCGAAGAAGAACTTTGTATACACATAGCGCACATGGAATGTGTTTGTGTTGGGCACGCATGCACAAGCAAACTGCGAGGCAGGACATTAGCAGACCATTCTTGAACACACCCGTAAACATCTCCCAACTGATGGCCTAACCCCAGATATGCCCTTTGATTTATTCTCTTCCATACTCTTAAAAAGCGAGTTTTGTCAGCATTAAAAGGGACATATAATGAAAAGCAGTGTTTTTTCTTGCTCTTTTGAGATGAAAGACTTTGTACTATATTGACATACTAAAACATTCACAGCACAAAGCTTTTTCCTCAGAAATGAAGCTACAAAAGCAGTTCATGGTTGAATGAGCAAGTGATGACATTATTTTCATTTTTGAACCTGAAATTTAAGTTAGTTAATTAGGTAGTTAGTAAGATTTCTGAAGTGAGAAATGTATATGCTCATGAGCGCTGTAAAAGAAGCTTGTTCACAATGGCTCACATGTTCACAGGGTGACTTGCATTGTTTAGTGCTAAAAACAACGCTAGCCACTGTGAACAAGCTTCTTATCCTCGTGCAACCCCGCGTGCACATGCGGGAACATTGTATTTTGGCATCGCTATATGCAACCCATAATTTACATTTATTTAAACTGACTGATCTCAGTTCAGAGGACTTTGGGCTGTCAATAAAGCATTACAATTTTGACGTACCAAGTCATGTGACAAAATGACATGGCGCTGATCACAGCGGAGATTGTCTTTGGCAGAAACGGCAACAAAACTACATCTCATTTTTACAGGAGTGATTTATCACAAAACACCACGCTGCTAAACACAATGTACACTAATGTGTACATTAGCACTTTTTTTCCCGTAGTAATCCTATATTCACTGTGCATTATCACATTGAGAATCAATAGGTTCATCCATAAGCTGAGAAATGGTGCTTTCAGAGGCTTTATATGGAGTTAGAATGAAAATAAGTTGCATTTCACACTGTTCTGAGACCAGTGCAGACAGACTGCACATTGGAGGTTAAGTCATTCACTAAATAGGGAGCAAGGGAGCATCCTATAGCTTTCCTATGCAGCTAAGTGCATTCAGTCCTAAAATCCAACAGTTCAGTTTCAGGCTGCAGATGATGTTTGGACCACTCAACATGTTTGGCAGACATGGGACAAAACGACTGGTGCCAAGTCTTCTGAAGCCATATGATAATTTTGTATAAGGAACAGACTAAATTAAATGTTATTCACTAATCATCCCATCCTTAAAGTAGTACTTCTTCCTATGCACAATTTTCTGAAAGCAATTTAGCTCAAGCAGTTTTAATGTACAACAATTCAAACTAAGAAATTCTTAAATTTTACTTTATCTATTTTATCCTTTGTATACTTATTTTAAGATAAGATTAAAATGTGAAAATCTCTCATTACAGCGACAGCATCATCATAATATTTGACCAGTACTGAAGTGGACTGGTCTATTTATTTATTATCCATTATTTTTGCACATTACTATCAATAGCCTGTTTTTCTCTTTCCATAATTCAGATATCCATAATTGGGTTTATAACTTTTCTAACACAATTCTTTTGCTGTTTTTTGTTTTATATTTATTTTGTTTTATTTATTTTTTACATTAGACATTTTTTAAAAAGCATTGAAAATGTTATGCTTCGTGAAAGCACTATTTACACTAAACCATAAACTGCAGAGATTGTAAGATACACAGAAAAATGTAGTAGACAGAAAAATAAAGTTGCAGGAGGTCTAAGTGAAATTTGCACCCTACAACATCTTGAAAGCATTATAGGCATGTCATGGTGCTAATGATAGATCACAGTGAAATAATAGTGAATAATGTGTTTAAATACACTGTCTGGAGAGTACCCCCTTTGTCTCCATATCACCGTATGTTTTACTGATTGGTGTATTTAGATTCTTTTACCAACCCTTGTATGTGCGTGCGTGCGTGCGTGCTTGATACAACAAGGGAGGCTGAAGCACTATAAAAGGACACTGGGAACAGTGTTGCAATAGGATCAGTTACAAACAAAAGGACCCCAACTAGTTTTGTGGTCTCCACAGTAGAGGTGGGAGAAAAACAATAGTTCAAAGTATTGCAATGTTCACTTCACAATATTGTAAATAGATATTTTAGTTTGATTTATCACATTAAAAAAAAAAAAATGTTTAAACTTTTAAAAAATTTCACAATAGAGTAGTTGATATTTTACATCTGTCAAAGTTAAAACTTTAACTGATAACATTTAAGAATATGTTACATTTTTGTTATATTTTTCAGAGCCGTCTCTTTTATCACTATCTTTTCTATCTGTGCCATTCTTATGTTTAATAATGGTGGGTTGTAAAGGTATACAATGTTATGTACTGTGTATTAAAAACTTAAACTGATACAAAATTTATAACAAATTAGTTTTCCTATATGGTGACAACAGGAGGAAATTTCCTCTGTCCACAAACTGCATACCAGGACACTTTTAAAGAGTTTTGTGGCATTTTCAGAGCAAAAATTTCCAGTTACGGGTAGTGGATTGCCAGACTCTTAGTACTAAACATCGCCTTAATTACTGTGATGTAATGAATTGGCTATAGATGCTTAAATGCTATGCTCTACACTACATTAAATCTAAAAAATAACACCCTGCTTGTAAACCTTCTATAGGTGATTCAAAAACACACTCAACCTTTTCTATTAAGTGTTTTAAAGTGTGTCATGCCTTTTTTTAAAGTGAGAGCATTCAATGACTATCGGTTGAATGCCAGATTATTGCAAACTACCCAGATGGGACTCCAACCCACAATCCTCAGCTCTGAAAGGCTGATGCCTTATCTACTGGGCCACTGGGCCCACTTGCAGAGTGTGTGCATATTGGCCTACACATCACCTTAAGTACTGAGATGCAATTAAATGGCTATAGATTCTGAAATGGTGTGCTCTGAACTGATTTAAATTGAGTTATGAGATCCTGCTTGTAAAGTTTTCTGAAGGTGATATAAGATCACTGTAAAACATTGCCAGTCCACTTTTAAAGCATGTTATGTCTTTTTAATAGCAAAAACATCCTATTATTGTCAGGGCATAGTCAGCCTCCTACAAACAAGGGAACTTGTACCCACAATTCTCAGCTCCAAAGGTTGATGCCTTATCCATTAGGCTATTAAGCCTGCTTGCAATGGGAGCTTGTGTCATCCTAAACATCACTTTAAGTACTATTATGCAATGAAATGGCTAATGATTCTTAAATGGTGTGCTCTGCACTGATATGAGACCCTACTTGTAAAGCTTTCTGAAAGTGATTCAGAAACACACACAACAATTTAAAGTCTGTCGTGGCTTTTTTAAAGCAGAAATGTCCAGTGATTGTCGGTTGATAGACAGCTTCTTGCAAATGACCCAGATGGAACTCTGCTTGAGACCCTGATTGTAAAGTTTTCTGAAGGTGATTCAAAAATTCTTACAACATTTTTGATTACACAATTTAAAGTGTATAGTGGCTTTTTTTAAAGCAAGAACGCCCAAAGACTTTCTGTTTGGCTGAAAGCTTTGTGCAAATGACTCAGATGGGACTTGAACCCACAATCCTCATCCATTAGGCCCACTTACAAAACATGCCAGTGTCTTTAACAACATCAGAAGTAGTTCAATGCATTGAAATTGCTGTAGATTCTCAGATGGTGTGCTCTGCACTGATTGAAATTGAGCTTTGAGACCCTGCTTGTAAAGCTTTCTGAAGGTGATCCAGAAATTCTTGCAACATTTTCAATTACACAATTTAAAGTGTATAGTGGTGTTTCTAAAGCAAGAATGCCCAAAGACTTTCCATTTGACTGAAAACTTTGTGCAAATGACCCAGATGGGACTTGAACCCACAATCCTCAGTTCCAAAGGCTGATGCCTTATCCATTAGGCCACTGGGCCTACTTACAAAACATGCCTGTGTCTTTAACAACATCAGAAGTAGTTTGATGCATTGAAATTGCTGTAGATTCTCAGATGGTGTGCTCTGCACTGATTGAAACTGAGCTTTGAGACTGCTTGTAAAGCTTTCTGGGCCTACTTACAGAACATGCCTGTGTCTTTACCAACATCTTAAGTAGTTTAATGCATTGAAATTCCTGTAGATTCTCAGATGGTGTGCTCTGCACTGATTGAAATTTAGCTTTGAGACACTGATTGTAAAGCTTTCTGAAGGTGATTGAAAATTCTCACAACATATTAGATTACACAATTTAAAGTGTATAGTGGCTTTTTCAAAGCAAGAATGTCCAATGACTGTCTGTTTGATAGAAAGATTCTTGTAAACAAAACAGATGGGACTTGAGCCCACAGTCCTTAGCTCTGAAGGCTGATGCCTTATCCATTAGGCCACTGGGCCCAATAACAAAGAGGGCCAGTGTCATCTTTAACAACATCTTAAGTAGTTTGATGCATTGAAATTGCTGTAGATTTTCAGGATTGAAATTGAGCTTTGGGACACTGCTTGTAAAGCTTTCTGAAGGTGATTCAAAAATTCTCACAACATTTTCGATTACAAAAATGTTAAGTTACTTTATAGACACCCGGTAGTGGCGGTACAAACAAATGGATTAATTTCAGATTATTTTACTCTGGATAGGGGCACCTGGCAAGGTTGCCCTCTTTCCCCATTATTGTTCTGTCTTGCCCTGGAACCATTAGCAGCCGCGATAAGAAAGGAAGATGATTTTCCAGGAGTGGTGGTGGGAGGGATGGCATATAAGCTTTTGCTTTACGCTGATGATATTTTGTTATTCGTCTCCGACCCCGTTAGATCTATGCCTTTCCTCCACAGAATTATTAATTCCTTTTCTAACTTTTCAGGATACAGAGACAATTGGTCTAAATCCAAAGCTTTGGCTCTGACAGAGTACTGCCCAGTAACGGCTTTTCAGCCGGGCGTCTTCCAATGGCCCAAACAGGGCATTAAGTATTTGGGCATTTTATTCCCAGCAAGCAAATTTGTCTGATTTAGAGTTAATTTTGATCCCTTAATAAAAAGGTTTGAGCAATGTGAGCAGGTGGGCTTCATGACATTTATCTATGATTGGGAAGGTTGTATTCCAAAATTCAACTATCTGCTACATTCTCTCCCTGTAGATGTCCCCCTCTCTTATTTCAAGCAATTTGATAGCATAGCGAAGTCCTTCATTTGGAATGGTAAATGTCCCAGGTTACATTTCAATAAATTACATAGGCCGATTGACAAAGTTGGGCTAGGCCTACCCAAGATTTTATTGTATTAATATGCATTCGGTCTCAGATATTTGGCTCATTGGTCACTTCCACCTGAGAGAGCCCCTCCCTGGTTTTGTATTGAACAGGGTTTCGCCATTGCAAAGCCTTTCTATCAAACTAATCGGAGAAGTTAGTTTACACCCCTTTATCTCACATTTGCACTTGGTATGGACAAATGTGTCCAGAGTGTTTAATTCAGAAATGTATTTAAATGTTGCCTCGAGCATATGGCAGAACCCAAAATTATGTATTAATAAGTCCCCTTTGTGCTTGTCAGAGTAGATTGTGAGGGGTTACTACACTCGGTGACCTATATGAGAGTGGAGCTTTGAGACACTGATTGTAAAGCTTTCTGAAGGTGATTGAAAATTCTCACAACATTTTCTATTGCACAATTTAAAGTGTACAGTGGCTTATGCAAAGCAAGAATGCCCAATGACTGTCCATTTGATAGAAAGCTCCTCACAAATGACCCAGATGGGACTTGAACCCACAATCCTCAGTGCTGAAGGCTGATGCCTTATCCTTTAGGCCACTGGGCCCACTTACAGAGCATGCCAGTGTTGTGTTTAACAACATCTTAAGTAGTTTGATGCATTGAAATTGGTTGTGCTCTGCACTGATTGAAATTGAGCTTTGAGACACTGCTTGTAAAGCTTTCTGAAGGTGATTCAAAAATTCTCACATTTTCAGTTTAAAGTGTATAGTGGCTTTTCTAAAGCAAGAATGCCCTACAACTGTCCATTTGATGGAAAGCTTTGTGCAAATGACCCAGATGTAACTTGAACCCACAATCCTTAGTTCTGAAGGCTGATGCCTTATCCATTAGGCCACTAGGCTTCCTTACAGTGTGTGCCATTGTCTTGACTCAAACCCACAATCCTCAGTTCTGAAGCCTTATCCATTAAGCCACAGGGCCCACTTACCAGAACATGCCTGTGTCTTTAACAACATCTTAAGTAGTTTAATGCATTGAAATTCCTGTAGATTCTCAGATGGTGTGCTCTGCACTGATTGAAATTGAGCTTTGAGACACTGATTGTAAAGCTTTCTGAAGGTGATTGAAAATTCTCACAACATTTTCTGTTACACAATTTAAAGTGTACAGTGGCTTTTGCAAAGCAAGAATGCCCAGTGACTGTCCATTTGATAGAAAGCTCCTCACAAATGACCCAGATGGGACTTGAACCCACAATCCTCAGCTCCGAAGGCTGATGCCTTATCCTTTAGGCCACTGGGCCCACTTACAGAGCATGCCAGTGTCGTGTTTAACAACATCTTAAGTAGTTTGATGCATTGAAATTGGTTGGTGTGTTCTGCACTGATTGAAATTGAGCTTTGAGACCCCGCTTGTAAAGCTTTCTGAAGGTGATCCAGAAATTCTTGCAACATTTTCAATTACACAATTTAAAGTGTAAAGTGGTGTTTCTAAAGCAAGAATGCCCAAAGACTTTCCATTTGACTGAAAGCTTTGTGCAAATGACCCAGATGGGTCAGTTCCGATGGCTGATGCCTTATCCATTAGGCCACTGGGCCTTCTTACAGTGTATGCCATTGTCTTGACTCAAACCCACAATCCTCAGCTCTGAAGCCTTATCCATTAAGCCACTGGGCCCACTTACAGAACATGCCAGTGTCTTTAACAACATCTTAAGTAGTTTGATGCATTGAAATTGGTTGGTGTGCTCTGCACTGATTGAAATTGAGCTTTGAGACACTGCTTGTAAAGCTTTCTGAAGGTGATTGAAATTTCTCACAACATTTTCTGTTACACAATTTAAAGTGTACAGTGGCTTTTTTAAAGCAAGAATGTCAAATGACTGCAGGTTGAGAGATGGATTCTTGCAAACGACCCAGATGGGACTTGAACCCACAATCCTCAACTCCCAGGAAGTTCTCCGTCGCTACGACGGATTTCCGTCAATAGAGGGTAAGCGCAGTGACTTCTGCCTTCTGTGACGTCATGTGTATACCCTCTATTGCAAGGGTCTTCACCAGGGGGTCCACAGTGGTACCGCAGGGGGTCCGCAAATTATTGTTTGATCCACCTTGGTGGCATTTGTAATAACTACTCGCTCCCACGCGAGTGACAGTGAGAGACAGGAGTATGAATTATCGACATGTTGAAGTCCTTTGCAGCTGCATGCCAAATCAGCGGTAGTCAGCAGAAGCATGCAGCCCAGACAAACCCTTCACGTGCCCACCGCTCATCAAGAGCTGCTCAGTGCACGACAGACATCAGGATCAGCAGCGCTGCAGTGGAGGGTCGCATGAGTAAACGTGTCTGCTTTGCGTTGGTCGTGCTGTGCGGTTGAGCAGATGACAGCCTGCTTTCAGAACAATAGCTTACTTGACTGGCGTAAATAAATAGTTACCGCTGAGATTAAAAAGCTTGCATACAGGGTCCGTGTATACACAAGACGGTAACTCTCAAATCAACATAATTAAAGGTGCACTCATTGTTTTCCTCATTACAAATGTTTACTCAAGGAAATCAACAGTAGTTTTATTAAGTATATGTATAAAATCAATCACTCTCATAAGATGAAGACTCCATTTTAGTAACCTTATAAAAGTTGTTTTATTCTGTCTGTTTTCTGTCTGTCTGTTTGGAGGAGGTTTGACACAGGGATTTACAGGGGAATTTAAAATGTCACTTCATGTCAAAAATGTTGCAGACTCCTGCTGTACATCCCTGCTGAAAAGACCAGCTAAAACCAGCTTAAACTGGTTGGCTGGTTTTAGCTGGTCACCCAGCCTAGACTGGCTGGTCAGTTAGCAGGTTTCAGAGGGGTTTGAACACTTCTTAGCTGGTCAGGTTGGGAGACCAGCTAAGACCATCCTGACCAGCCTGATCAGCATGACAAGCTAAAACCAGCCAACCAGCTTTTAGTTTTTTTTTTTCTGTTAAAGAGCACCTATTATGGTTTTTCAAATATTAACTTTCACGTAGTGTGTTATATAGCTGTTTGTGAATGCAGACTTTTTTTTACAAAGTTTCAAAAATCAAAGTGCACGAAATATGGAGTTATTGACATCCAAAAGAAAGAACCGATTCTGAACACCTGAAACGAGTCGTTAGTAATTCCAGACTTACTTCCTGTACTAACCTACGTAATTTGGTAATAAAAAACCCGCCTCTGGTCTGTTTACATGTACAGACAGTGCAGGCTGTTAGCCTGTCAGGTGTTAGCCTCTGCTAACCGGCTAACTCACGTTATTGTCAAATTACATATAAACTTACCACAGAGAAACGTCCTGTTCTCGTCGTGCTTGCGATGTTGGTTCGGGTTGATCTCCCGATATATCACTATCGGACTCGGGCTCAAATTGGTAAGGTAAAACAGACATTTTTTCAGACGGAGCCGAAACTCGGATATGGTAGTGGGCGTTTCCTTTCCGACACGCGCTGTAAGCGGTAGACCAATCACAACAGACTGGGACATCTGACCAATCAGAGCAGAGTAGGCTCTCTGAAAGGAAGACTTTAGAATGAATCCTTTAGAACGGATCATTGAAGGAGTCGTTTTTGACACTGGGAAAAAAAAAGGTAATGCTGCAATTTAAATTATGAGCAAATTAAAGTGTTTTTTGACCTTGGATGCATGTAAATCTATTGTATGAGACCTTTAAAACTAAATTAGGCATGTTTAAAAATCATAATAGGTGCTCTTTAAGTATTAAGATGTTCACTTAAAACAAAACATTGTTTGGTGTTATAAGATAAATACAAACATATGCACTGAAAAGTTATGTAGATGGTTGATTATTTGTTTGCCTAAAAAGTGTGTCAAGCATTGCAAAAAGTATCAGTTTTATTTCATAGATTGAAAACTGCTTTGAAATTATGCAAACTGGCAATAGAAAAGCTGTAACATCTTCACTTAAAACACTATTGGTCTCGAGTATTTAAATAAAGTGTCATTTAAAGGAATAGGACTTAGCCTGAAAATATATTTTCAGTCAGAAACTTTTTTATTTTTTTATTCATGAGCGCTAAAGGCTGATGCCTTATCCATTAGGCTACTGCGCCCACTTGCAGAGTGTGTCCGTGTCATCTTTAACAATATCGTTAGTTTGGTGCATTGAAATTGCTGTAGATTCTCAGATGGTGTGCTCTGCACTGACTGAAATTGAGCTTTGAGACCCTGCTTGTAAAGTTTTCTGAAGGTGATTCAAAAATTCTCACAACATTTTTGATTAAATAATTTAAAATCTTTTGTGGCTTTTTTAAATCAAGAATTTCCAAAGATTGAAAGACAGATCCTTGCAAATGAACCAGATGGGAATTGAACCTACAATCAACAGCACTGAAGGTTGATGGCCTTTAGACTGGGCCCACTTACAGAGTAGATGCTTAAATGGTGTTTTTTGCTCTGATTGAAATTGAGCTTTGAGACAATGCTTGTAAAGCTTTCTGAAGGTGATTAAATAATTCTCACAACATTTTCGATTAAAGAATTTGAAGTGTGTAAGGGCTTTTTTAAAGCACGCATGTCAAATAAATGGGGGTTGATAGAGAGATTCTTGCAAACAACCCAGACAGGACTCAAACCCACAATCCTCAGCTCCATAGGCTAATGCTTTATCAATTAGGCCACTGGGCCAACTTGCTGAGTGTGCCATTGTTTTCTTTAAAAACACCTTAAGTAGTGTGATGCAGTGCAATTGCTGTGGATTCTCAGATGGTGTGCTCTGCACTGAATGAAATTGTGCTTTGAGACCCTGCTTGTAAAGCTTTCTGAAGGGGATTCAAAAATTCTCACAACATATTAGATTACACAATTTAAAGTGTATAGTGGCTTTTTCAAAGCAAGAATGTCCAATGACTGTCTGTTTGATAGAAAGATTCTTGTAAACAAAACAGATGGGACTTGAGCCCACAGTCCTTAGCTCTGAAGGCTGATGCCTTATCCATTAGGCCACTGGGCCCAATAACAAAGAGGGCCAGTGTCATCTTTAACAACATCTTAAGTAGTTTGATGCATTGAAATTGCTGTAGATTTTCAGATTGAAATTGAGCTTTGGGACACTGCTTGTAAAGCTTTCTGAAGGTGATTCAAAAATTCTCACAACATTTTCGATTACAAAAATGTTAAGTTACTTTATAGACACCCGGTAGTGGCGGTACAAACAAATGGATTAATTTCAGATTATTTTACTCTGGATAGGGGCACCTGGCAAGGTTGCCCTCTTTCCCCATTATTGTTCTGTCTTGCCCTGGAACCATTAGCAGCCGCGATAAGAAAGGAAGATGATTTTCCAGGAGTGGTGGTGGGAGGGATGGCATATAAGCTTTTGCTTTACGCTGATGATATTTTGTTATTCGTCTCCGACCCCGTTAGATCTATGCCTTTCCTCCACAGAATTATTAATTCCTTTTCTAACTTTTCAGGATACAGAGACAATTGGTCTAAATCCAAAGCTTTGGCTCTGACAGAGTACTGCCCAGTAACGGCTTTTCAGCCGGGCGTCTTCCAATGGCCCAAACAGGGCATTAAGTATTTGGGCATTTTATTCCCAGCAAATTTGTCTGATTTAGAGTTAATTTTGATCCCTTAATAAAAAGGTTTGAGCAATGTGAGCAGGTGGGCTTCATGACATTTATCTATGATTGGGAAGGTTGTATTCCAAAATTCAACTATCTGCTACATTCTCTCCCTGTAGATGTCCCCCTCTCTTATTTCAAGCAATTTGATAGCATAGCGAAGTCCTTCATTTGGAATGGTAAATGTCCCAGGTTACATTTCAATAAATTACATAGGCCGATTGACAAAGTTGGGCTAGGCCTACCCAAGATTTTATTGTATTAATATGCATTCGGTCTCAGATATTTGGCTCATTGGTCACTTCCACCTGAGAGAGCCCCTCCCTGGTTTTGTATTGAACAGGGTTTCGCCATTGCAAAGCCTTTCTATCAAACTAATCGGAGAAGTTAGTTTACACCCCTTTATCTCACATTTGCACTTGGTATGGACAAATGTGTCCAGAGTGTTTAATTCAGAAATGTATTTAAATGTTGCCTCGAGCATATGGCAGAACCCAAAATTATGTATTAATAAGTCCCCTTTGTGCTTGTCAGAGTAGATTGTGAGGGGTTACTACACTCGGTGACCTATATGAGAGTGGAATGTTGAGATCTTTTGAAAATTTGGTTCAACATTTTGGGATTCCCAAATCTCAGTTTTAAAGGTATTTACAGCTGCACCACCTGCTCTGTACTATTTTTGGGAGTAGCATTCACCCCCCTGAAGCGGCAAATACTCTTGGAATGGTGATTACTACTTTTGGAAAAGGTCATGAGGAATCAGTGTATTACTCCCTGCTAATTCAGAGTCTGGGGGACGGAGCTTTAACTTCTATCAAGAGATTATGTGAGAAAGATTTAAACCTGGTATTGGAGGAGGTAGTGTGGGCTAGGTTTCTAAAAAAACATTAAGTCTGCATCTAGAGATGCAAGGGTGCGCCTTATGCAATTCAAGATTTTACATCGATTTTATTGGACCCCCTCTAGATTGTATAGGCTTGGTCTTAAAGACACACCCACCTGTTGGCTGTGCCAATCAGAGGATGGAGACACGGCCCATGTTTTTTGGTGGTGTGTTGAGATCCAGGATTTTTGGTTGAAGGTTCATAGTTTTGTGTGTGACGTGTTGGGCACTCGGGTTTCATTTTGCCTCAGACTCTGTGTTCTGTGATGGAGAGAGAGGTGGAGGTATAAATGTGTGAGATATATATATATTTGTTTGTGTGCTTTTTTGTTTTGTTTTGTGTATATACTCATGTGTGACCACAGGGATGTTTGTTGGGGGTCAGGGCGGGGTTGTGGGGTTTAAATGTTGATTCTATGTATATATGTTTTGCTTTTCTTTATTTACTGTAGGAATCAATAAAAATGTTAATTACAAAAACAACACCTTAAGTAGTAGATTCTCGGATGGTGTGCTCTGCACTGATTGAAATTGAGCATTGAGACCCTGCTTGTAAAGCTTTCTGAAGGTTATTCAAAAATACTCAATTTTCGATTAACCGTTTTAAAGTCTGATGTGGTGTTTTTTAAAGCAAAAATGCCCAGTGACAGTCAGTTGATAGCAAGCTTCTCACATGAGAACAGATGCAAATTAAAAGTTTGATGTTAATGGATTTATGAAAGGCAGTTTCTTTCAATGATGGTATATGTAGATGAAACACTTATTTGGTGTGGTGAAAAGGTTAATTTGTGATTTTATGTTTTGTACTTATGAAAATATGCTGAAGTGTATGAAAAAAAATGCATTTTTAATTATCTGTTATGATATTACTGCAAAGAAAAACAATAAAAATTTGAACGAAACTGCTCTGATTTGCCGTGGCTTTTTCAAAGCAAGACTATCAGATGATAGCCAGACTCTTGTTACCGACCCAGATGGGAGTCAGATTTTTTTTATGAGAATACAAAAACCCTTACTTCTGTCATAAAATTAATTTTTGTTACAGTCATTGTGATGTCACCTTTTCAGGATTGAGAAACACAGGCTTAGACTAAATTATTTGGGCCAAATCATCTTCCTCTCAGTTTTCTTAGGCATAACTGTTAGTAAAGAACTTGAACCACTGCACAAATATCCCCAACTGGACTCCACTTTTTCAGATGTGTATGCATCTTTATCACACACATGGCTCTTGTTTAGCTCTACTGTATGTACTTGACTTAGTTGTTAATAATAGATCAGATACAATTTATACCATTTGTTCTTTGCGAGGGAAGCTGTCTGCAGGGTTTCCATGATTATCTGCATCAATCTAAAAGCAAGCATGAAGAAAAATGTAAGCATAAATTATTTGATAGATGGCCTTTCATCCCCTTTAACTTAAAAAAAAAAAAAAAAAAAAGTGTCCAGACTATGACTATGTTCACACAGTCAGTATTTGGGATTGACAACCGGATTTGCTAACAGATGTGACTATGGAATTGTCTTACAGGAGCAGATCAAATAATGTCTGTTTAAAAGAGTAACTTGAGTCAAGCTCGTTTTCTATTCTCGAGATAGCATGAATAACACCTGTATCCATAGTGATAGGGACTAAGGATGGAGACTTCCATAACACTGGAAAGTCTTATCATATTTAACACAACATTAATTAATTAACATGTCCTATTGATGTGTGAGTTTGTAACACTTGCGAACACTGAAGCCAGTGAACATAAGAAATAAGGGAGGTATACCATCCAAGTTTCAATGAGTCATTTGTATAGTTATTAACAAAATCAAACAAACTAGTATCATACAAAAGTAGGCCAATACAATCCACATAAACCCCAAAGTCTTAACCCACAAGTCTTTTGGGATTAGGCCTGTCTCCTAAACCCAAGAGCACTTACTCGGTCTTTTGCAGAAAAATAAATAAATAAACAAAAGAAAAATACTCCAGCAACAATCCAAGCAGTATTTCAAGCAGTATTCCAAGCAGAATTCCAAACTTTGCTTAAAGGTCCATGCGATCTATCGATCCAGGCCATTAGATTAAACACAATGTGTCCAACAGACAAAAACCCTCTGTGCATAAACATAAAAAACAAACAACCAAACAATGCCCATGTGCTAATACTCTAAATCCATGTAACACTCTCTTTAAAGAAAACAAAGAAAATACAGATGTACTTACATTCAGCTTTAGAACAAACATGTTCCTCAAAATAGGGTCAATGAAAGGAAATGCAGATGAGTAGGAAAGTGTCACATGATAACAACAAGAATGAACAGTGAAAGAGGCAATAGATGCATACTGAACAGTGAAACTGTTACACATCCCCATTCAGAGATAGGCTAGTCAGAGCCGAAAAGCTTTTTAGCTTTTCTATATGATAAACATCAACTTGTTCAGGGATATTTAACATTACAACTCCGTAATTCACCCTGTTTAACTGCTTGATTATTTTAGCTGGACCTTGCCATTTAGGGGATAGTTTGGCCATAAATGCATCACCAGCCCAAGACAGAGGATGAGTGAGCACCCACACCAGATCTCCTTTTTGGAACGACTCTGGTCTTCATCGTAGGTTGTAGTACGTCCCTTGTCAGTCTTGTGCTTTGCACACCTTTCAATCAGGGCTTTCTGCTGTTCTGTTGTGCTGTATGCCACTTGGTCTGGGTCTGGATGTTCAAGTGGGCCCTTTAATTTGCATCCAAGGACAATTTCAGCTGGACTGTGTTCAGTGCTCTCTTGCCAAGCTGAGTTTATGGCATATCTCAATTTTGGGATCCACCTGTCCCAATGGTGATGGTTCTCACAGAAAAAGAGGCAATCATGGTTTTCAAAGTTCGATTTATCCTCTCGGTCAAGTTTGTCTAAGGGATGGTAGGCAGCGGTGAGCTTCTGTACAACTCCCCATTGCTTACAGGTGGCATCTGAGACAAGGTATGCTAGTGTTCCCCAACGTGTAAAGATCTCTCTGGTTAGAATGTTAACTATGAGCTGTGTTTTTGCTGACCAAATTGAAAAGAGCTCCACCCACTTACTGCAGTACTCCACTATAACCAGAAGGAACTCCTTCAAGCGGGAGCTCTTTGATAATGAACCCATCATGTCAACACCAAGCATGAACCCTGGCTCTACTACCAGTGTGGATTGCAGATACCCAGATAGTTTAGAGATTCTCTGCTTATATTGCTGACAGGTTTGGCACCATCTACAAAAGTTCCACACATCTTTTTGAATCTCTGGCCAATATACTACATTTAGTAGTCACCGCAATGTCTTCATTCGACCCATATGACTACTCAAAGGGTTGGCATGTGCAAACTGTAGGAACTGCTCTCTGAGATGACATGGTATAACTGCCTGTAGTGTTTGACCTCCCTTGCTGTCTGGGACACATCTAAAAAGGTAGTCATTCTGAACAACATAGCAAATGTGGGTGGGATCTGTGGGTGGTAGCTTAGCAGCATCCCGAAAAAGGTTGAAGAGATTGGTCTTCTTTTGCCCTCTGCTAATTTCCTCACAATAGACAGGCAGGTCTGAAATGGTTTCTTTTGCTTGACATACTGCAATGTGGCCTTGGACTTCTTCCACTGCTACTCCACGTGACAATGAGTCTGGCACAACATTACATTGCACTTTACAGTACCTCAGTGTAAAGTTGAAACTCTGCAGACAGATGGCCCACCTGGTCAAAAGAGATGTTGGTCAAGGATGGTTGAACACCCAGGTAAGGGCAGCATGCTCCATCAGTACCTCAAAGCGTCAACCCTCTAATTACTGTCGACACTTCTCGACTGCCCACACCATGGCCAGGCAATCTTTCTATGCCGTGGAGTATGACTTCTCAGCGCCATGAAGGAGTCTAGAGGCGTAAGCGATAACATGTTCCCCCTTGTCTGAGTCTTAGGTAAAAACAGCCCCTAATCCAACATTACTGGCATCAGTTTGAACTTTAAAAGTTTTGCTGAAATCAGGTGGCATCAGAACTGGTGTCTTTTGAGTCTTCAAAGGCTTTCTGACATTCCCTTGACCACTGCCAGGCATTATCTTTCTTCTTCAGAGCATGTAATGGGGCTGCTCGTTCTGAGAAGTGGGGAATAAGTCTGTGATACCAACCGGCAAGACCCGGAAAGCTTTGCACATCCTTAACTGACTTGGGTACCGGAAAATTCTGTACTGCTTCTACTTTGGCAGCTTCTGTTCGGACTCCTTCCTCAGATATAATGTGGCCCAAGAAAGAGAGGGATCTTTGAAGCAGGTTGCATTTCTTGAGATTGAGGGTCAACCCCACAGCCTCTAACTTGGAGAACAGCTGCTTTAGATGACTATAATGCTCCTGAATGTTCTTGGAGTATCACAATGTCATCAATGTAAACAAAGCAGAACTTGCCAATGAAGTCTTGTAACACTGTGTTCATCAGTTGCTGGAATGTGGCAGTGGCATTTTTCAAACCAAAGGGTAGATGACTGAATTCATATTTTTTGTGACAAAGGCAGTCTTTGGATGCTGTCTTCATCCATGCAGACCTGCCAATAACCACATCTGAGATCTAGTGTGCTGAAAACTGAAGCTTCATATAGTGATACAAGGATATCTTGGATCTGAGGCACTGGAAAACCATCAAAGGGAGTTTTTGCATTCAGAGCCCTGTAATCTATGCAAATCGGGTGCTCCCATCCTTTTTTGGAACAAGGACTTCTGGTGCAGCCCATGGAGAGGTAGATGGTCATATAATGCCCTTGTTTAGCATGCTTGCTACCTCTTCATAAATGAACCGGGTATGCTCTCTTATGTACTGGTATTTTATCTGGTGATGATCCGATGCTGGATGACGGCTCTCTGTCCTAATGCATCTATGCACACAGTTGGCCAATCTAGCAGTAGGCTCTCAAGCTGATGTTTCTGGGTTTGTGATGCATTGTTCAAACTCACCAGATCTTTAATAGTTGCAACAGTAATGGTGGGAACTTAAACCAGAGGCAACGCAAGATTTAAACTAACAGATGCTGGAGGAGAAGAGAAAGGTCAATACAACTGATCTTCTTCAGGCAATGTGTATGTGGATGTTTTGAAGTCTAACTTCATCCCAGTAGTCACCAGGAACTCAAGGCCCAAAATGATTGGAAAGGTCTCATAATGAAAGCTCTCAAAGAGTAGATGTATCCATGCAATGTACATTCCCATGTTATTTTACCTAATGCAGACTGGATGTATCCATTGGCTAGCACAAAAGTCTGCCCTCTGCTGGAATGCCAGGTTTCTCCACAGGTCTTCAACTTGTCCCACAAGGACTCTCAGATTAAAGAGTAAGTACTGCCAATATCCACTATGGCCTCACACTGTTGGTTTTTAATGAGCACAGGTAAAGCCAAGGGTGTCAATGGTTTCTCACTATTTCAGAGAAGACAGCAATGTTGTGGCTTGGAGGATGTCCTCGTCCTGATTTATTTGATCCCAGAGCATGTGAGCAAAGTGGAGCGGAGAGGTGTGACACTCCGCTCAATAACCTGCTCCATGCTCGTGCGCTCCGCTCAGCCGCTCATGGCCCAAGCGGACGCTCCACTCAAGTACCGCTCACGCTCACCGGTAAAAAAGCGTTTGCTCAAATCCCTCTCCAACATGAAATTTCTCTGTAGTATACTTGGTTCCAAACACGCGCACAGTGGCCCAAGCAACTGCCCCTTTGCCCACATGATTAGTAATGTACACATCTGAAATTATGTGATTGTATTGTTGTGTTTCTGTATATAAAATCTCGCTGTTTATTTTGGACTGGTTTACAACTGTTGTTAGATAATCGGGTCAACCAGACCTTCCTTATCATTTGTAATCAGTCAAATATTTCTCTGTTAGCACATATGTAATTGAACATCTTCAAATAATGGCGTAAAACATTTCAGTTCTAAATTACCTTTATTTACTTTAAACAAGTCATCAAACACACCTCTACAAGTGATAAAATATATGTGCGTTGGCACAGAAATGCGCTTTTCAGTTTAAACTGGACCCGAGTGATACAACCGACCCAGAAAACTACAATCTTTTCAACTTTTAAGTTTGTTCGAGTCCTTTATGGCAATAATGAAAACATGAACTGATACCAGGAAAAATATTGCAAGTAAAAGTGAAATTCATAATTGTTCTTCAGTTGTCTCCGTGGAATGATTATACTGTAGATTTGATACATTAATAGGTTTCTGATTTAATGCTATCAGACTTTGGGTCTGTAAATTAGCAATTTCTCATGCTAATTTTGTGTTCAGATGTAAAGGGCGTATTAAGTTATCCAGAAAACAGCAGTGAATGCTTTTCTCTTTTTCAGTGTTGTTGCTTTATTAATATTCCCTACAATTTTATATGTACGAATCATATGCAATCTAAAGGACTGTGGTTATTTATATAATAATTGTTATATTAGTAGATACCATGTGCCCCCTTTGTTTTTCCTTGATATTTTTAAAGCATTATAAAGTGAACCTGGATTTTATATGCATCAAAAATCATGTCTTGTGTCTCTTTATATGTACAGCAAGGTTTAACCATGGATTTAACAAATAAAATATATACATATATTAGATATATATATTAGATGAAATCATGTTTAATGATCCTAAAACAAATACAAATTATTTAATTCACAAATTACACTGCCGTTTAAGATTGTACAATTACTTATAGCTTTGTTTCTCTGCGTATAAATGCAGCAAGCGATGTCAAAGATGTTATCTGCAACCACTAATCTAGAATCTTTTTTTACGTTTCACTTCTCGTTAAGGTGTGGATTTGGCTTTGGGAAACTGACCAGCAGTTATGTGCCACTTTATCCCGAAGCAGAAATCGAAAGCTGGTCGATTAAGTGAGATCATTCTGCAATGAAATTCTCTATGCGAGAGCGGAAATCTTTACCAATCAAATGATCAATTGTACAATAGAGGCATGAAAGCAGAATGCTCCGTCTGCAAATTAGGACACACTGATCTGCAAGATCATTCATGTTTATTGGTTTTGTGTGTGTAAGCCAGGATTCAAGGCAAAATGCTTTGCCAATTTACAGTATTATTAAGCTTACATATTCAATTGAGAGTGCTATAACGTTCGCAACCCTGCAGAACCGGGCCTGCATCTAGCTGGCAGCCGCACTAACATGATGGCAAAACAACAAGATACATTACTTATCTATTAATTTATTATCTAATAGTAGTGTAGCCTACTAGCTTACCTTTTGCTGCACTACATCGCGTAGCACATCCTTGTGCTCTCTGGCAATGTGACATGTAGGACTCCAAAAGGAATATTTGCTAATTCTCACGGTCTCTCCACACTCCCTTTCGATTTCCTCGTTCTTAGCTTTGATTAATACTTTGCATTTATTGAGGTTATAAGGTTTGCGACTTCACTAAAACAACGTTAGAGCTCCATAACCTCAGACCTATTGCTTATTTAGCAGATTCCCAAACCAGCATATCACAAAGCGCATTCTGGGTTGAGCGTGCGAGCAGAGCGGAATCTTCAAAAAGGCGATCTCCGCTCAGGTGAAATTATCAACGTTCCGCTCAATACTCCGTGCTCGCTCTGCTCACATGCTCTGTTTGATCCACTAGGTTTTGGAGCTTGCTCTGCCTACCACTGTCGCCAGAAGGCTCTTTCCTCACTGATGTAATTTTCCACAATTTTAACCCCAACTCATCCACAGTTGTCAATGTCCCTCGTAATATACTTAATATCCGTGGGTTACAATTTCTTAGTGTGGCCTGAAGAATAACTTGTTCTGACATGCATGGTTTCAGTCACAAACAGAATCTCTCATTCTGACATGGGTGGTTTCTGTGTCAAACAGAGCTCTGTACTGTTATGCAAAGGTGCAAATTCTCTCATGTACTCCTTGCTTGCGTTCTCAAATTCTCCTCTCTGCCTCCCCTTCATGATCATCTGGCAGGAAAGACTGTAAAAAGACTGTTTTGAATTGAGTCCAGGTTTTCACACATTTCTTTTCAGTAATCCACCAATCTTTAGCAGTGTGTGTTAATACAGATGGTAGCCAAGGGTCAACCCAAGGGTTGAACAGCAAGATATTCCTCACATTTCTCCAGGTATGTAATATGATCTTCTCCGTCTATGCTACCAAATTTAGGGAATTTCAACTTGATTGGTGCTTTGAAATGTACTGGATAAGAGCAACTATCTGTAGCTGGGGTGTGATCAAACGTAGGAGTAGGTGTGGCACTGGATGAGGACTGGATCAAGGACTTTAATTGATCATCCCTTCGTTTCAAGAAGTCCATTATTGCTTGCACCAAATTCTTGCAGACTCTTCTCTAAAGCTTCTCTCACCTGCTGACATTCTTTTTTAACCTTGGGGAGTAGAGTATCTTCTAATTGTTGTTGGTGTCATTCTTGGCCCTGCTGCTGTTTTAACAGCTCTCACACCTGATTTTCCATAGCAGACATCTTTCTACTCTGTTTCTTTAACACATGCTGCACATGGTCTTCCATGTCTTTAAGACAAACATCACATGTATTCGCTAGTTCATCAACTTTACTTTCGATTTTATTTACTCTTGGCCGTAATCATCAGACTTTCATCTTCTTCCTCTGGAGGTGGAGGAGGTGGTAATAATGACTCATCTAGCAAATCCTCTTGTCCCTCTACTTCCACATCTGATTCCAGTGATAAGTGACTAAGAGACTGAATCAGGTCTTCATGACAAGTCACTAGGGTTTCAAAAAATGTTTAACCTACAGTCTCCTTTTCTGTGAGTCATTAGTATCCCCACATGAAAAAATGCAAAAATAAAATGTGACAAGCAGTGTGTGTGCAGTGTGTATGACAAGACAGACGGCTAGTTGTCCAGTGCGGTTACATTCACACAGCACAGGTTTACCCAACTCCCTCAAAACTTAAAACCAAAAATGAAAATTCTGTCATAATTTACTCAACCTGTATGACTTTCTTATGTGGAATACAAAAGGAGATGTTTTCATGAATATCGCTCGTGTCTGAACAGCTTGTATCATGTAGTTCAACCAGAAAGACTCAGAATAAATGAGAATAATCATGATATGGGGATGGTAAGCCCTGTCCTACAGTTCAGCACTTAGATACTCGCTTGAACTGCAAGATCCTGCTGGAAGACGATGACAGCAGGAGAGAGGAACTTACCCCTACAGCAGGATGGTACCTAAACTGGTGGTGAAGGGGTGAATGGGGGGTGAAATCAATGCACATAATGAAAGACAGCTGCAGAGCTTATAAAGCAGATGCTGGATTTTGATTGGATGAGATGCCTGAATTGAATTGTGTAATGCTACTATGAATCTTCCTGACAGAACTACCACTACACTTCCATTTCTAATGCAAGTTTTGGGGGGCATTAGTGTATTTACAGAAATGACCATTCAGCTGAAATTTGAAATAGATGCCTTAATGCAATTTCATCTCTTTACAGTCAAAGAAAAATTGGGTGTTTTTTATTGTCTGGGAAAGGCAGCTTTACAGTGTTGTCTGCTTTTAATGCTCTGTCAGATGGTAAAAACCATTAGCATTCACTTTTCTGAGCCTAAGTACTGAGAAGGTTGGAAT
This sequence comes from Myxocyprinus asiaticus, assembly GCF_019703515.2. Classification (NCBI taxonomy): domain Eukaryota; kingdom Metazoa; phylum Chordata; class Actinopteri; order Cypriniformes; family Catostomidae; genus Myxocyprinus; species Myxocyprinus asiaticus. The sequence continues at coordinate 38,942,805 of NC_059361.1, read as the reverse complement.
GACTGATGACTTGGCTTTATTTGCTTGAGGTGAAACTACATGTAATGTAGCAAACAGAATCAGGCCTCTTGAGGGTGGGGGCAATGGATGAGCCAGTGATTGTTATTTCTTGGAAAGACACTCAAAAGAATCCATGCTTTTCTCCCAAGTCTTCAGTGTGATGTTTGTGATCATCCTTTTCCAAAACAGCTCAACCGAGAATAATAGTCACTCCATTGGCTTTGATATATATTAAAACAGATCATTTCCAAATATCATGGCTCTTCTTCATCTTGGCAAATTGCACTCACAATAGGCCACACACCTTCACATCCATTTAAAGTTCTAGCCTATTAGCACATTTAAATGTCAACTCTCATTTTTAATTGGTGTCTAGCTGTGTTGCTGACTCTCTAATATGTATAGAATTATTGTCAGTGTGCAGTTGTTTCAGCCTTTACACAAAGTTTGTTTCGGGTTTACACAAATACTTCAGGCAAAGAGTTTAAGTATGGATAGCTGGATGGATCTGAAGATTCTTCAAGAGGCTGTCCTTGTTTAAGATTATAGAGACTCTTTGATTTCCTCCATTTATCTTAAGAACCAGTAGTTTTGAAAAGCTTTTGAACTAATGACAAGCCTCCTACCGATCTCTCAAAACTAGCATGTTGTTTACTGCTCCCCTGGCATCAAGACTTTCAGCTTCACTGTACCTCGATGGTGGAATGACCATCCCAACACAATACAGACTCCCTCTCTAATCTATAATCACAAAATACAAAGCACACATAACTATTAGGTGAAATAGTATTATATACTATAGTAAGAGGATATTTATAATTTATAAAAAAATATCAAGATCAACTGTCTTGAATTATTTTTTTATCATTATTTTTACTGAACATGTTGCAGTGTATTTTGTTATTGCATTCTCTATGAAGGATAAATGCCATGCTGGCTGATTTGGCTAAAACCAGGTATCGTACATGTTATCATACTTTTGCCTACTGTTTGGAACAGCTTTCAGATTGGGAGTATACCTATGATGATTTAAAAGGCAGTCTACTTACGCAGTGTACTAGGGTTTGGAACAGAGCTGTGTGGCAATAGCCAGAACTGGTTGTTAAGAACTCTTTCTTATTTGTGTAATCTCCAGTGTTGTTAAATAGCTTCATCTGTTGGCTTGATTGCTCTCTCTCTCTGTTTGTGCTCACAGGATGTAGACACTTTGCAGGTCCATCTGGAGGAGGTTCGTTTTTTTGATCTGTTCAGCTACAGTGAAGAGGAGGGAAGATGGCTCTGTTTCATGTGCAGTAACCCGGAGAAGGCCACAGGTAAATGAGCATTGCTACTTTATTGCCACATGCACACTGCAAAGTTTTGGGAATGAAAACCGCATTAAAAGTCCCCATAACATCCCCTGAATGAGCGCAGATCTGTCTCCTTTGTTGGCATGTTCTGTGTGCATTCAGAATACAGGAGTCACTCTCGTTGCCATGTATGACAAAGTGATAACCATTGCAAGTTTTGGCATCTCACAGCTGTTAACAAGAAACATGGATGGCAACAGTTTAACCTGTTTGATATTAGTAATTTCTTTTGTACCAAAATAATATTCTGGAGGAGTATTGTTAGAACTTACTTATTGGCTTCAATGGTCTCTACAATCAACTTAAGCTTGCGATGCTTTTGGGAAATGCAGCCCAGTCTGGTTCTGTACACACTACGTGGATGTAAAGTAAATTCGGTTGAATTCTGTAAATTCTGATTGAATGTTTTTTGTTAGAATGTGTTTGGCTCCCCTGTAAATAACTATTTTTTGTACGGAACAGTATAAAATACTCTGAGGATGAGTGACAACTCTATTTTACTGCAGTGTGTACATGGTCATTTCTTGTTCTCTTTTAGGTTTTAACAAGTTGCACAGTCATAGGATGTTCAATTAGTGTGTTACTTTTTGTATTGGTTCATGTATTAGGGAACAATCCTTGTTTGTTTAGGAGACTCAAAATAAATTCATAAAGAGAGAGAGGCCTTTATATTTGATCCTTCACTAAAGCTAATGACTTGAAGTTACATGATTTTGACGAAGCACATCAGGACTCCAGATGTCCTGTACATCTTGAGCCCTCTGAACTCATTACTACAAAACAGTACACCAAATGAATGAAATCTGCTTCTCATAAGGTGGAGAAAGAAACAAGAACTAAAGGAAGAGGTAGTTCCTTTCACTGCTGTAGATAATTTACGTCAGTCCAGAATTAGGATGTTTCTCGCTCAGTCAATGAGCCCCTGGTTTCCTGTTCGATTCAGTTTTCTGATCCCATTCAAGTGCATCTGTAATTGCTGTTATTTGGTTTTGCATCTTCTCCAGGCATACACGTGCTTTTTGGTTGGGTGTTTCCACAAGAAGCAATTAGATACTATTGAGAAGTTTCTTGCCTCTGGCTTGAATATTCAACCAACAACAATGAGGCATATTGTAAATTAGTGCACATGGAACTTGTCTGTTTCATCTGAGATCATTTATAGATCATTGAAACACTTTCAAAATAAAAAAAAAGTCCTTTTAATATTTTTTTCTATGGTACGCTTCAGCATAGATTTTTTAAAACATGCCATAATTTCCATGTGCTTAACAGAGCTTTTTCATTGCTGTAGGGGCAGTTTGCACAGTGGGGTTTAAAAAATGTCTTCTAAGTGGATAATCATTTATGTGTAATGCCAATTGTGTTACTTGAAACCAGTGGAGGTTTACCAAACCATAGACATATGTTAGTAGAAATCAAACCACTCACATTACTGTAAGAGTGCAGATATTCCCTATAAGGATTTGCCATTGCTTATCGGTAACATTTGCTATCAGACTGATATATGACCTTAAAACCATGCATGGAAATATGGAACAGGGATATCAGGGAATTTTGCCGAATAAAAATATTTACTTTCCATTTTAAAACGTCAAAGGAATAAATGGGGATAAAATGGAGATAAAGTGTTGTTGTTGTAAAACAAATATTTTTTATTGGATATATTCTGATAAACAATAAACACAGTAAAACCTGCACCTGTGACTGCATATTCTTCATCAATGCACCAAGCTAATATGTTGGCAACAATTAACAGCCTACAGTTAGGCTAATTAACTATATTACTTGGCGTTAGAATTGTTTATTCTGATTATTGTTAATAAGTATAACTATTTATTGAATATTGGTGTATTTTATAGCGCTGTTACCACCATTTATTATAGAAACAAGACACTTGAGACTGTGTTACTGTGATTTTACCACAGTAAAGTCTCACGCTTCACTGTAACATTGTCTCCTACTGCTTGGCTCTTACTGCCTACTCAGGGACGGCGCTGGCCAAATTGATGCACCACGTAGAGCTCTGTGACCGTCGGACGGGTGGGTTGGGGTTGTGCGAGAAGTGGTGTAAGCGCAAGGTGATCGTTTGTGTTCCGCGACTGGTATCTTGTCCTTGAATAATGTATAACGTGTGAGTATGGCCAGCCGGTGGAGTTTCTGGTGTCTCCCTAGGGTAATATGGTGCCCCACTAGGGAGTTGTTAACCGCAGTTAATAGCAGTGGTACTGTATCTTCTGCTTTGAAACAACTATATATATATATACATACACTACCGGTCAAAATTTTTGAAACACTTGACTGAAATGTTTCTTATGACTTTAAAAATCTTTTGATCTGAAGGCATATGCTTAAATGTTTGAAATTAGTTTTGTAGACAAAAATATAATTGTGCCACCATATTAATTTAGTTCATTATAAAACTAAAATGTAATAAAAAAAAAAAAAAAAGTTTTTGAAATTGATGACAGACCAAATAATAAAGTGTCAAATTTCAGTACTTAAAAAAATCTGATTAATCACAATTAATTACAAAACATTATGCGATTAATAGCGATTACACATTTTTATCGACTGACAGCACTAATATATCCAAAATGTATATACTGTATATGATATAGACAGAACTGTGCTGTGTAACTGTGCAAAGCCTGTAAGGCTTTGGGGCTTTCTTTTACTAGAAACAAAAAGCATAAATATTGAGGAGCTGTTAATCTTCATGTTTTTCTACTTTTAAATCCAGCTCTGCTATTTTTACTCACGCAGAGTTGGATTTAAAAATAGTTCACTGCTTCTTTTGGTGGTGAGCATTGGATTGATATGGTACATTAAATATTGATGGCAACCTTTGAATGAAATCATGTTTAGGCAATGAAGAGACACTTTAATGAGACCAGAAATGTTTGTACATTGTACCAACCAGCAACCGAGGTTAAAATAAAAGAGTCATTGAAACCTTAATAAAGAGTGCTGCTCATTAAACAAGCATTAGTAGCACGTATTCTGCCCCGGTCTCCATTTTTGGTGTGTGGCACAGTTTCCATTAGCAGAGAGTTGTAATGAATTTTAATAGAGCGTGGTGAATGATTTCAGAAATAAAGATTTTTGAAGGGATAATCAAAGCTTGGACAGGTATAACCTGCTTTGGCAGTGTTGTGGTGTGACAGAAGTCTTATGTGAAGTACATATGATACACAGTTTGAGAGTGATCTACCTCGTTGTTTTTGGCTCAGAAATGAATGACAGATTTGAACAAGGGGACACGTAATGGCACGCCTTTACTTCAGTAACGACCAGTATGAAGCAGTCTTCCTTTTAACAGTCATCAAGTTAGCTGACTGCAGTATATGTCAAAGACTGGGTCCACCCAGAATGTGATTTTCTCATAAATTATTATAACTATACATTCAGTGCATTCAGAAAGAATTCAGACCCCTTCATTGTTTTCACATTTTGTTATGTTGTAGCCTTGTGCTAAAATGCTTTAAATTATTTTATTTTTTTCACATCAATCTACACTCCATACCCCATAATGACAAAGCAAAAAAAAAAAAGATTTTTGTTAACTTTGCAATTTTATTTCAAATACAAAAATGAAATATCACATTGACATACGTATTCAGACCCTTAACTCAGTACTTAGTTGAAGCACCTTTGGCAGCGATTATAGCCTCAAGTCTTTTTGGGTATGTTGCAACAAGCTTTGCACACCTGGATTTGGGGATTTTCTGCCTTTCTTCTCTGCTTCAAAAATCTGGTTTATAATAAAATATAATATATAAATAATAATAAAAAAAAAAAAAATAGGGTTCCCTATCTGTCACTCACTCAACGTTGTGTCGATGTAGTGACACTAGGGGTCACTCTTGGGAGCCCGAAACACCTCTGGTCTTTGATAAAAGGCCAATGAAAATTGGCAAGTGGTATTTGCATGCCACTCCCCCGGACATACGTGTATGACATATCAGCTGTGGCACACGTCCGCCCGCAATGTGACAGGCCTCTTCCTCCCCCATCCCAGGCTGTTCCGGGGGTGGTCACAAGGAGCCAGGTAAGTACTTCGATGTCCCTAGACTCAGCACGGCCACGACATGGCGTGGCATCTCGAGCTCCGCCCCACTGCGAGACCCACCTGCTGGTACGTCCGACGACGTTGTCCCTTTGGTCCCCCTTGCGTGGAACTTGGATGCGTGGCTTGCGCTTTCCAATCCATCGCGATGGCTGGTCCGGACCGTCCGACTCGGCTACACGATTCAGTTCGCCAGGCGTCTGCCCAGGTTCAGTGCTATCCACTTCACCTTGGTGAAGGACGAAAACGCTGCTACCTTGCGCGCGGAGATCGCTACCCTCCTACGGAAGGGTGCGATAGAACCTGTCCCTCCGGCCGAGATGAAGAAGGGGTTTTACAGCCCCTACTTCATCGTACCGAAAAAAGGCAGTGGGTTGCGGCCAATCTTGGACCTGCGAGTACTGAACCGGGATTTACACAGACTCCCGTTCAAGATGCTGACGCAAAAATGCATTCCGGCAAGCGTCCGGCATCAAGATTGGTTTGCGGCAGTAGATCTGAAGGACGCGTACTTTCACGTCTAGATTCTACCTCGACACAGACCCTTCCTGTGGTTTGCATTTGAGGGTCAGGCATATCAGTACAAGGTCCTCCCTTTCGGCCTGTCCTTGTCCCCTTGCATCTTCACAAAGGTCGCAGAGGCAGCCCTTGCCCTGTTAAGGGAAGTGGGCATTCACATTCTCAACTATCTCGACGATTGGCTAATCCTAGCTCACTCTCGGGACATGTTGTGTGCACATAGGGACTTGGTGCTCTCGCTCCTCACTGGTTAGGGCTTCGGGTCAGCTGGGAAAAGAGCAAGCTCCTCCCGGTTCAGAGCATCTCTTTCCTCGGTTTGGAGTTGGACTCAGTCTCTTTGACAGCGCGCCTCACGAACGAGCGTGCACAGTCGGTAAACAGCGGTTCCACTGAAACTCTTTCAGAGGCTCCTGGGGCATCTGGCATCCTCAGCGGTGGCCACCCCGCTCGGGTTGATGCATATGAGACTGCTTCAGCACTGGCTTCAGACTCGAGTCCCGAGATGGGCATGGCGCCGCGGGACACATCGCGTGGTCATCACGCCAGTCTGTCGCAGTCTTTTCAGCCCTTGGACCGACCTCTCGTTTCTATGGGCAGGTGCTCCCCTAGAGCAGGTCTCCAGGTGCATCGTGGTCATGACAGACGCCTCCAAAACGGACTGGGGTGCTGTTTGCAAGGGGCATGCAGCCGCCGGTTTATGGACGGGCCCGCAACTGCATTGGCACATCAACTGCCTCGAGTTGTTGGCAACTCGCCCTGCGGAAGTTCCGGCCATTGATCCAGGACAAGCACGTGTTAGTTCGGACAGACAACACGGCAACGGTAACATGTCAACCGCCAAGGCGGTCTGCACTCTCGTTGTATGTCACAACTCGCCCGCCGTCTCCTCTGGAGTCAGCAGCACCTCAAGTCGCTGCGAACCACTCACATCCCGGGCAACCTCAACACTACAGTGGACGCGTTGTCACGGCAGGTTACCCTCAGGGGAGAGTGGAGACTCCACCCTCAGGTGGTCAAGCTGATTTGGAGTCGATTCGGACAGGCACAGGTAGACCTGTTCACTTCCCAAGAATCCTCCCACTTCCCGCTCTGGTACACCCTGACCGAGGCACCCCTCGGCACAGACGCGCTGGCACACAGCTGGCCTCCTGGCCTACGCAAATATGTGTTTCCCCCAGTGAGCCTACTTGCACAGACTCTGTGCAAGTTCAGGGAGGATGGGGAGCAGGTCGTCACGGTAGCACCCTACTGGCCCACCCAGATGTGGTTCTCAGACCTCACGCTCCTCGTGACAGGACCCCCCCCCCCCGGCAAATTCCCCTGAAGAAAGACCTTCTTTCTCAGGGACAGGGCACCATCTGGCACCTGTGACCAGACCTCTGGAATCTCCATGTCTGGCCCCTGGATGGAACGTGGAAGACCTAAGCGGTCTACCACCCGCAGTGGTAGACACAATCACTCAGGCTAGGGCCCCCTCTACGAGGTGCCTGTATGCCTTTAAGTGGCGTCTGTTCGCTAAGTGGTGCTCTTCCCAACAGGAAGACCCCCAGAGATGCGCAGTCAGATCGGTGCTTTCCTTCTTGCAGGAGAGGTTGGAAGGGCAGGTGTCCCCTTCCACCTTATGTGTGCTATAGCAGCACACCACGACACAGTGGACGGTAAGTCCTTAGGGAAGCACGACCTGATCATCAGGTTCCTGAGAGGCGCCAGGAGGCTGAATCCCTCCAGACCGCGCCTCGTTCCCTCATGGGACCTCTCTGTAGTTCTTCAGGGTTTACATAGAGCCCCCTTTGAGCCTTTGCAGTCAGCTGAGCTTAAGGCACTCTCCTTGAAGACTGTCCTCCTGACTGCGCTCACTTCCATCAAGAGGGTAGGAGACCTGCAACCGTTCTCTGTCAGCGAAACGTGCCTGGAGTTCGGTCCGGGCTACTCTCATGTGATCCTGAGACCCCGACCGGGCTATGTGCCCAAGGTTCCCACGACCCCTTTTAGGGACCAGGTGGTGAACCTGCGAGCGCTGCCCCAGGAGGAGGCAGACCCAGCCCTGTCGTTACTGTGTCCGGTGCGTGCTTTACGCATCCATTTGGATCGCACGCAGAGCTTTAGGATCTCTGAGCAGCTCTTTGTCTGCTTTGGTGCACAGCGGAAAGGAAGCGCTGTCTCCAAGCAGAGGATCGCCCACTGGCTCATTGACGCCATAGCTATGGTATATCATGCCCAGGAAGTGCCGCCCCCGGTAGGGCTACGAGCCTATTCTACCAGGGGTGTAGCGGCCTCCTGGGCCCTGGCCAGTGGTGCCTCTCTAACAGACATTTGCAAAGCAGCAGGCTGGGCAAGACCCAACACCTTTGCAAGGTTCTACAACCTCCGGGTGGAACCGGTTTCATCCCAGGTAGTGGCACGCAATAAAAGCAGATAATCCCGGGATAGCCGGCCGGGTGTATCGCTTGCACATAGCGCCTTTCACCACCTCTGAGCTGAAGACGTGCGCCATTAATTCCCAGTAGTGTTCACAAACTATGTTCCCTGGTTGACTTCCTCCGAGCCCTGTGGTAGTCGAGTTTTCGGAGAGACTCACTGCCAGCCCAGTACACGTGCTAAGAGCCCTGTTCTGGGGTAGGTGCTCCGCATGTGGCGGTTCCCTGTAAGGTAACCCCATGCGATGTATATCTTCCGCTAATTCGTTTCCCTGTTGGCAAACTGCGTCTTCCTTGGGCAGAGCCCCCTCTGCCACAGTCTCCATGTTTGTAGCAACTCCTCCCCTGTTGGGTAGGATCTACCATGAGACTCTCCACATGGTCGGCAAGGGAGTGGAAAAAAAGAAGGGGAAAAGAGGCCACGACTGGGTTAGCCTGTCTCTATCTTTTGGGTAGTCGACTTGTCCCCAAAGGGCCGTTCGACACTTATAACTATGTTGGGGGAGGTTACGTGTCGGCCTGGTGTGCTGGCTACGAGGCAAACAGTGGTCTGCCCGTCACACACCGCCAGTTCATGTAACACAGTTCAGCCAGTTGAGGCATTTTGTATAGGGACCCCTAGTTTCACTACATCGACACAACGTCGAGTGAGTGACAGATAGGGAACGTCCTGGTTACTTGCGTTACCTCCATTCCCTGATGGAGGGAACGAGATGTTGTGTCCCTCCTGCCGCAATGCTGAACTACCCGCTGAAATGGCCGGGACCTTGTCTCGGCTCCTTAGCACAAAACCTGAATGAGTGGTTTCATACCAGCTCCTTTTATACCCATATGTCCAGGGGAGTGGCATGCAAATACCACTCGCCAATTTTCATTGGCCTTTTATCAAAGACCAGAGGTGTTTCGGGCTCCCAAGAGTGACCCCTAGTGTCACTACATTGACACAACGTCTCGTTCCCTACATCAGGGAACGGAGGTTACGCAAGTAACCAGGACGTTTTTAAAGTTTTATTCTGGCCCTGTATGTATTAATATATTTATTATTTATTTTACCTGTTATAATATTTAAAAATGTCTAAAAGTAAGATGCAGGCATACACATTTAGATTGTTTCTAATTGTCACTGAATTGTTTGAATGGACCACAGTCATCTTATAGTTTCTTTTTTAAATTGCTGAGCCTACTAAGCTGAGAAGTATTTGCCTATTATTAGTAGAAATTCTCTTTAAATATAAATAACATCTAGTTTTACTCGGCGCTTTATTAATTTTTTTATCATTCTCCGCACCAGGGTACATGCTCTGGCCTTTCACTTTGACATCTGCTGGCTTAACTTTGTGGAGAAAAAAAAAAAAAAAAAAAAAACAATTATGCATTGTGTCATTGTGCACTTGTTGTGTGTCACTTATTGCTTGGAAACTGTGACTTCAGAGACCAGAGACTTTATTAGCTCATGGAAAATATAATAAATAATAAATAAAATTATTTTGATCTCATCTCATTTAAAACCTTTTTAAATATTTAGTTTTGCTAAAGCATATCTAGTGACGTTTCTACTTCTTTAAGCCCCAAATACTCTCCTGAACGAATCCTGCATTCTCCTTTCAACATGGAGTTGGATGTATTCCATCTTTGCTGAAACTTTTGAGACCCTATCCAGTAAAGTCTGTTGAAGAAGTTAATCCAGTAAAGTACATTCTCAGCAGGGGTTGTTGGAAACTATTGAACTGTTGGAGCTTCTTCCTTTAGTTACTCTAAATCAACAGTAAAGCAGAACGCTGGCTAGTGCCCAGAGAATAATCTATAACATGCATTATCTGTCGGAAAAATAAATACTGACCTTCCCCACGGTGACTAGAAATGTGCAGCCCTAGGTTTGATTCCCAGGAAGTGTACGTTCAGATAAAATGTATCGCTTGAATGCACTGTAAGTTCCTTTGTATAAAAGTGTCTGCCAAATGCATAAATGTAAATAATGGAGTTGGTAACATTCTCTGTCAAGTTTATGCTCATTACCTTTTTTTCTATTTGCATGGGAATATTGAATCTTGACACCACAAACCTTTTAGTCATGTACTGGGTGCATTCCCTTGTAAGTTTAAGCATCAAACCAAATTCATTACCTTAAAAAAAATCATTATAACTAAAGTTTTGTTTTCAGATTTAGGGGTTGCTGTAGCTTAACTGGTAGACCAGGGCACTAGCAAAGTCAAGATCATGGGTTTGATTCCCAGAGAACACAAACTGATCAAATGTATTGCATGAATGCACTGTAAGTCACTTTGGTTAAAAGCATCTGCCAAATGTGTAAATGTTAATAGCTTTGGCTTGTTCATCTGAAAAAGTTGAAAACAAAACATCAACTCCTCTTCCATTGTGCAATGGGTTATGTGCTGTATAAGAAATTAACTCTCATATCATTGGGCAATATTTGTCCCTGACAAAATTTTTAGGGGCATTTTTTACCTTTATGGGGGCATTTTTTTCTAACCATTTATAACTAATGGTGTCTCATCCATTTATGTAAAATACTTAAGTTTAATAATTTATTGATACAAATTCTCAAGAATGAGAATTTATTACATCTTACCCTAAAAAATGTACTCCACAAACTCATGTTTAATGCAAAAATGCATACAGTATAACTATGACTGTAATATAAAATTAAGAACTAAATCAGATGTTACAATTAAAAAAGTGTCATTTTTGCCCCGAGCCCCCCTTAATTTCTGACCCTGGTTGTGGGAAACATTTAAAGAATAAGCATGCATGTATACACACAATATAAACAGTTTAACATCCAGGAACCTTTGGCATACTATTTTAGACATATTATGATTTCAGAGGCAATAATTCTAATAACATACTATTTATGATGGATAATATGGAAATTGGTGCAATTTCTAATTTCAGAAAGACTAAAATTCCCAAAGACCAAACTTTATCGGTTTTGGCTCTGCTTTTAGCACTACCTGCAGCTGTATTGTTGCCATAGTCGCCTTCAGCTTGCTCACAGGGGTTCTAAATACAATTATTATTTAATTTTTATACACAATTTAAAATCATATTTAATCAAGCTACGCAATGATCACTCTAAGATATTATAGATATTACAGTTTCATTTTTTTGTTAATGCATGATTTCCTGTAAAGCTGCTTTGAAATTATGTGTGTTGTGAAAAGCGCTATACAAATAAAAATGACTTGACTTAATTCCATGACCACAAACAGCCAAAATAATTATCAAGTACGGTATTGTATGGACAATAATATAAATAGAGTACAGAAATTATTTATAGGGAAAACGTCATGCAGCACAGATGCTTTTAATTATGTGGAATTCAGAGAACATACACTCTCAACACAACATACATCATATTTGTTTTGCCCTTCTCCCCCTTTAACACACACACAATTTATATAAGTTCTTTGGTTTTATCAGACCGAGAAAGGCAGAGAGAATGAAGGAGGTAGAGAACATAAAAATGAAAAAAGAAGAGGTTTGGATTTCATAATAGAGAATTATTATGTTGCTTGTGGGATAAACACACACTAATTCAATTATCTGCCATTGCCAACACTGTTTCTTAGACATGTGCATAAATGTTTGGGTTGAAACAACCAGTATGTTCCATCCCTTCTTTATCTCCTCCAAAGCTCTTTCTTTAATATTTGTTTGTTTGTTTGTTTACTCATTTGATAATTTGACAAAATGTTTGGTTGTCCATAGTTACCAAACTGGTCTGCTTGTGTACAGGTGTTTGATTTTGTAGAATTAAATGATTATACTAACTTCATTTAACCCAATAAACAAATGATGTTGCTCATGCCCTTTCCCTTTTCCAGGAAATCGAGGCCAGGTCAAGACCAGTCATTTTTGCCCCAGTGTTAATCAGTGCTCCATTGTTTTGTAATGGACCCTGGGGCAACATCTGCCAGTTGGAGATCAAGACTTAAGTGGGCTATCAAAGCCTTATAGATTCTCATCTGCTTTTCTTGCTGAAAAAAAGAAAATTCAAACAATAGGCTGCTTTGTACCATCCTGGAAGGGCTATAACCCTGCTTCCTGTTTAACAGAAATAGCCCCATGAGAGAGATCAGTAAAATGCTTTGTGTAGTTCACACAGAGCTAGTAAACACAGGCAGGAGACACAGTATTCAGAACATCTGAACAGACGTAGTGATAAACACTGATCAGTGCTCTTTTGTTTATCTAACGAGAGAACGTAAGTTGTAATTCCGTCTGTCCAGGTAGCTCAGGAAGGTGTTGGTCAGGAAGAGGTGGCCTCTTTGAGTCAAAATCACTCTATTTTTTTTGGGTAGTGTTAAGGGATAGTTCACCCAAAAATAATATTCTGTCATCATTTATTGACCCTCATGTCATTCCAAAGCTGTATGATGTTTCAGGAGTTGTTTCAAAGAATGTTCACACAGCTCTTTTCAATGCATTGAAAGCAAATGGTGACCATGGGCTGTCAAGCTCTGAAGAAGATGAAAAAGCATCATGAAAGTAGTCAATATGACCTTTGTGCTATATTCTAAGGCTTCTGATGCCATATGATATCCATGTTTAAGGCACAGACCAAAATGTAATTTTTTCACTTTAAAATCTTCCCCTCTGCAATTGCTCTCAAACGCCTTTCTCGTGTCACAATAATTTTGAAATCAAACATCAAGATCATTTTGACTTTCACATCTCGTGACCAAATTGTGATGCAGTGCATTTGACGTGGTTGTTTAGAAATGCAAATACAATTGAGATTAGAGAGCTATGGCTAAACTATTTAAGTGGACCGCATGTCTGACCCTAGGGTTCATTTACTCTTTTATTTCTTTGTTTTCAATTAAAAGTAATTCCAAAAGATGTCCATACCCATACATATATTCTTGAATTTGTATATTGTATCATATATCATACTGTGGCATCAAAGTATTTGGACACTTAAGCCACACTTAATGTATGAACATCTGTGCATTCAATGACAAATATCAAACCAAGTGGCATCTGCAAACAAATTCTGAGGTTTTCTCAGAACTAACATCAGTCTTCTTAGACATTTTTAACTTATTAATTACTTTTAACTAGCTAGGGTCAAAGTGATTTTTGAAGTGGATGTATGAAGTGAGTTCCCCTCAAGTTCAGGCAGGTGTCCTAGCAGAGTAACTGCAGGTGGAGTTCAGCGCATTAAATATAAACATGTTCCAAAAACACCCGACAACTAGAAAGTGTCCAAAAACTTTTCATCTTCATTTTGAACAGTATATCTATTGTTTTTTGTTTTTCATTTAAAACCGAATAAACTTCTTGTGAGATGTTTCTTTAAAATAATTGGCACTTGCTTTAATATTCTGTTATTTATTGCAATGACATTTATTCATTTTTAAGTGTGTCTTAAGTGTCAAAATATTCAAGGTTCTGATGTTGCAAGGGAGACTCTAATTTAACTCTTAATAACCATCTCCATTTGACTCTTTCCTCTCAGTTGTTAATCAGGATGGTCAGCCACTCATTGAGGGGAAGCTGAAGGAGAAGCAGGTGCGCTGGAAGTTCATCAAACGGTGGAAAACACGTTACTTCACCCTAGCCGGCAATCAGCTTCTCTTCCGAAGAGGAAAATCAGTAGGTGTCACATTCACAGGATATCAAACATGTATCATTTACTGTATATACAGCTGAACATACTCCTCCAAAAGCATCTCTTAAAAGAAGAGTTCAACCAAAAATGAAAATGTTGTTTTCATTAACTCACTATGTTGTTCCAATGCCATATTGTTTTCTTTTTACTGTGAAACACAAAATGAGGCAGAATGTCCATTTTGCTCTTCTCCATATAACAAAAGTGTACGGTAATCAGGATTGGGGAGTAACGAAATACATGTAATGGGAATACGTATTTAAAATACAAAATATAAGTAACTGTATTCCACTACAGTTACAGTTTAAATCATTGGTAATTAGAATACAGTTACATTCAAAAAGTATTTTGATTACTGAACAGATTACTTTGCATTTTATTGTCATTTGTTTCATTTAATATTTAATCCTTTCAGATGGAAACATTTATACATATAAATGATGTGATCCAAAGTGCATTTGAACAGCGGTGATACACTTTCTTATGATGTGTTACATTCATACGAGCAGACAGAGAAGTAAGTTTGAAGTAAGTTTGGAGCAGAAGAAATAGAAATAAACCTTGTGTAAATTGTCAGCTTTACGCTAAGCTAAAATGCTATTTCTAGCCATTTTACATGCACGTTACCAGGCACGATCATATTTTATTTATTTTTTATCAAAAATCGTATTCTTGATGATAATTTTTGTATTGTTTTCCTGTAAAAATATCTAAAAATCCATAAAACAAGATCAATTTGATTGATCTTGTTTTAGAAACAACACTGCATAAGATATTTAGGTTTTTCAGAGAATGTATTTTTAACATGTGTATTTTGTCTTACTGTACTGGCAGAGTTTTTATAGTCAAAACAAGTGAAAAAATCTACCAGTGCTGAAGAAGTAATCCAAATTATTCAGAATATGTTACTGACCTTGAGTAATCTAATGGAATACATTACAAATTACATTTTACAGCATGTATTCTGTAATCTGTAGTGGAATACATTTCAAAAGTAACCCTCCCAACTCTGACAGTAATTAATACTGGCCTAGCTCCAGATGAGATTTAAGAGCTACGTTAGAGGAGAAGATCATCACTGAACAAAGACATAAACTTTGGTTTGTTTGATTCTGATTGGTTGACGAACATTCTAATGTGTGCAATTATTTTTCAGTATACCAACGGCTATGAAGTAGTTCCAGGTCTTGACCACATAACGGTTCCATATCACTTCACCAAATTATTTAAGTTATTTAAAAGAGCTGTACAGTCTACCACAACAAAATAACAAAATAAAACAAAGACACTGGTTAAGTACATCAGATAAGAATGACAAACAATGTCTATAATATCCTAAATTTATTTCAGTTTCAGTTGAACAGCACCCTCACGCTCTCGTCTCATAGTGACACACACACGCTGACGCACATGACATAACAACTGTGATCATTTAAAAGTATTCATTTTGCAGGCATTTTCACATTCCCACACACATATATACACACATATACAGCTATGCATTTAACAGCTTTTGGCACAAATTACATCTTATAGATTCTTTATAGCCTGTGGTTGCCTAAAACGCCTTCCTGATGGTAATAAATGAAAGTGACAGTGTAGAGGATGGGAAAGGTCCTCTATAATGACCAAAGCTTTTTTTTTTTTTTACTTTTGATGTGTGTGTGTGCATATATATATATATATATATATATATATATATATATATATATATACAGGGTTGGGAGGTTTACTTTTGAAACGTATTCCACTACAGATTACAGTGCATCCGGAAAGTATTCATTGTTCCACATTTTGTTCTACAAATTCTACAAACAATACCCCATAATGACAACGTGAAAGAAGTTTGTTTGAAATCTTTGCAAATTTATAAAAAATAAAAAAAAAACACATACATAAGTATTCACAGCCTTTGCTCAATACTTTGTTGAAGCACCTTTGGCACCAGTTACAGCCTCAAGTCTTTTTGAGTATGATGCTACAAGCTTGGCACACCTTTTTTTGGGCAGTTTCTCCCAGTCTTCTTTGCAGGACCTCTCAAGCTCCATCAGGTTGGATGGGGAGTGTCGGTGCACAGCCATTTTCAGATCTCTCCAGAGATGTTCAATCTGGTTCAAGTCTGAGATCTGGCTGGGCCACTCAAGGACATTCACAGAGTTGTCCCATAGCCACTCCTTTGTTATCTTGGCTGTGTGCTTAGGGTCATTGTCCTGTTGGAAGATGAACCTTCGCCCCAGTCTGAGGTCCAGCGCGCTCTGGAGTAGGTTTTCATCAAGGATGTCTCTGTACATTGCTGCATTCATCTTTCCCTCGATCCTGACTAGTCTCCCAGTTCCTGCCGCTGAAAAACATCCCCACAGCATGATGCTGCCACCACCATGCTTCACTGTAGGGATGGTATTGGCCAGGTGATGAGCGGTGCCTGGTTTCCTCCAGACATGACGCTTGCCATTCAGGCCAAAGAGTTCAATCTTTGTTTCTCATGGTCTGAGAGTCCTTCAGGTGCCTTTTGGCAAACTCCAGGTGGGCTGTCATGTGCCTTTTACTGAGGAGTGGCTTCCGTCTGGCCACTCTACCATACAGGCCTGATTGGTGGAGTGCTGCAGAGACGGTTATTCTTCTAGAAGGTTCTCCTCTCTCCACAGAGAAATGCTGGAGCTCTGTCAGAGTGACCATCGGGTTCTTGGTCACCTCCCTGACTAAGGCCCTTCTCCCCCGATCGCTCAGTTTGGCCGGGCGGCCAGCTCTAGGAAGAGTCCTGGTGGTTCCAAGCTTCTTCCATTTACGGATGATGGAGGCCACTGTGCTCATTGGGACCTTCAATTCTGCAGAAATTTTTCTGTACCCTTCCCCAGATCTGTGCCTCGATACAATCCTGTCTCGGAGGTCTACAGACAATTCCTTGGACTTCATGGCTTGGTTTGTGCTCTGACATGCACTGTTAACTGCAGGACCTTATATAGACAGATGTGTGCCTTTCCAAATCATGTCCAATCAACTGAATTTACCACAGGTGGACTCCAATCAAGTTGTAGAAACATCTCAAGGATGATCAGTGGAAACAGGATGCACCTGAGCTCAATTTTGAGTGTCATGGCAAAGGCTGTGAATACTTATGTACATGTGATTTTTTTTCGTTTTTTATTTTTAATAAATTTGCAAAGATTTCAAACAAACTTCTTTCACGTTGTCATTATGGGGTATTGTTTGTAGAATTTTGAGGAAAATAATGAATTTAATCCATTTTGGAATAAGGCTGTAACATAACAAAATGTGGAAAAAGTGAAGCGCTGTGAATACTTTCCGGATGCACTGTACATGCTGTAAAATGTCATTTGTAATGTATTCCATTAGATTACTCAAGGTCAGTAACGTATTCTAAATACTTTGGATTACTTCTTCAGCACTGGTAGATTTGTTCACTTGTTTTGACTATAAAAACTCTGCCAGTACAGTAAGACAAAATACACATGTTAAAAATACATTCTCTGAAAAACCTAAATATCTTATGCAGTGTTGTTTCTAAAACAAGATAAATCAAATTGATCTTGTTTTAAGGATTTTTAGATATTTTTACAGGAAAACAATAAAAAAATTATTATCAGGAATATGATTTTTGTCCTAATATCAAAGATCTTACTAGAAAAAAAGAAATTATGATCCAACGTGAATTTTCTTGATAAAAAAAATATGATCATGTCTGGTAACGTGCATGTAAAACGGCTAGAAATAGCATTTTAGCTTAGCGTAAAGCTGACAATTTACACAAGATTTATTTCTATTTCTTCTGCTCCAAACTTACTTCAAACGTAATTCTCTGTCTGCTCGTATGAATGCAACACATCATAAGAAAGTGTATCACCGCTGTTCAAATGCAGTTTGGATCACATCATTTATATTTATAAATGTTTTCCATCTGAAAGGGCTAAATATTAAATGAAACAAATGACAATAAAATGGAATGTAATCTCTTCAGTAATCAAAATACTATTTGAATGTAACTGTATTCTAATTACCAATGATTTACATTGTAACTGTAGTGGAATACAGTTACTTATATTTTGTATTTTAAATACGTAATCCTGTTACATGTATTCCTTTACTCCCCAACCCTGTGTGTATGTGTGTGTACACATATTTATATATATGTATATATATCGTTTAGTTGCCTCTGTGCCTCTTTTCCAATTGTTCCAATGCTCCTGATGTAATTGTTAATAAAACAACAGGAAACCGCATGTTGAGGTAAACCAGAGCTTTCCCTTAAAGGAATCACATAAACTGGATAAAATTAAAAGTTACATGTTTTGAAGCCCTCTGTTATGTTTAAACAAAGAAAAGACCATAAAACTATATAACTTGCATCTGTATTCAAGGTTGTGCAAAAGAGAATTCAAAATCAAAACTGTGATATACAAACACTGACTACAAAGCTGAAATCAGTTAGTCACCACAGTATTCTGACAGGAAGCCAGCGAAAGCTCATTTGTAAAAATTAATTAATTAATTAAAGTTTTAAGCACATTAGATCTTGATTCATTGTAATTCTTAAAGCTGCACTATGTAAGATTTTTTGGTTAAAAATGAACAAATTGCCATTATTAAGTACATAAACAATCAATGTTCAAAACAATGTCCTTACCTTACCCCGATTCATTTCGGTAAGTCTATAAAAATAATTTGTATTTTGAGCTGTCGGGTTCGATTTGGTGCAAAATTGTTGGCTTATGATGTTCATATTTGCATCATTACGTCATGTCCGTAAACACAGGAAAAAAGTACCGGCTGTCTCATGTTCCGGCTGTAGAAACTAACTACGCTGTTCAGTTCAGTAACACTCACACAGTTCAGGACAGCATTGTTGCATTCTGGATGGATGTTTATCTGTTATCCGGCTATAATGCTGGGATATGTTTTCTGGTAGGGATGTTGAAGCTTATATTGCTTGTCATGATTGTATGAATTGAACATTACTCATGTGTTAACCGATCGCAATGTATCTACTGAACGTTGTCTGGTGAAGTTACTGTGACATGTTTAATATGGATGACTTCTGAAATGGACTTCTTGTAATTGTTATATTGCATATTGAAGCATATCATTTTTACATTTAAGAAATGATATTTTATCCACATCATTATTGAATCCTCGTTTTATATTTTTAGGTTATGGTGTTATTGTGTGCATTGCTTAGACATTCTTTTGTAGTAACTGAGGCTGGACATAGTATAAAAATATATTATAGTATAAACGTATCAGCCATGTCACGAGTTTAACCTCTTAAATTGAAAATTGTAGTATAATTCAAACATTAATAGTTGATAAAAACACTTGAATAATCATATTAAGATATACTGGTGGTGGCTGAGGAGAGTCCCCTCTTCTCTATTTAAAAGTGCTTTGAGTGTAGTGTCAGAAAAGCAATTAAGTGTAAAATTCATTTAAATATGTAAATAAGAGTGTTGTTTATCTTCCTTAAAGCAAGTAATATTTCAGTTTCAAATGTTTAATCATATAACATAATATCAACATGAAAATAGCACGTTATGACTCCGGTTCCAGTCATGATCACACACAGGCGATGTCAAGGTAAGCTCAAATTGGGAGATTCATCTGCCAGAAGAGCAGTGCCGACACACGACTGACGTAATAATAATTAATTCCTTACATTTATATAGCACTTTTCTAGGCACTCAAAGCACTTTACATAGTATAGGGGGAATCTCCTCAACCACCACCAATGTGCAGCATCCACCTTGATGATTCGACAGCAGCCATAGTGCACCAGAACGTCCACCACACACTAGCTATTGGTGGAGAGGAGAGTAGAGTGATGTAGCCAATTCAGAGATGGAGATTATTAGGAGGCCATGATAGATAGGGGCCAGTGGGGGGAATTTGGCCAGGGCACCAGGGTTATACCACTACTCTTTATGAGAAGTGCCCTGGGATTTTTAATGACCACAGAGAGTCAGGACCTCAGTTTAACATCTCATCCGAAAGACAATGCTTTTTTACAGTATAGTGTCCCTGTCACTATACTGGGGCATTAGGACCCACACAGACCGCAAGGTGAGCACCCCCTGCTGGCCTCCCTAATACCACTTGTATGTACAATGTATTCTTCCGCAAATTGCTTGCAATTTTAAGTTTCAAGCACAGATGTCGCTTGAGAGCACAAATGTTATGTAGTGCAGCTTTAAATAGGAAAAGTGATGCATTACATTCATTTCATTTTAAAAAGTCTTGACAGAGCCTTTATATTATCAAGAATTACACAGACTCTTCTGTATGATTTTGAGAACAGTTTGGCCTCTTGTCACAGTTCCTGGTTTAAATTTTTTTTTTTCTATTTTTCTCATCTCATAAATCAGTGTATTGTGAAAATGAATTTGCACATTGGCACAGGTGTCGATACAGTAAACATAAGGGGTTGCATGACTACTAATTTTTAAAAGTTGACTTGTCGAGGCCATTAGTTGAGTCGAAATCGACTCTTCCTGACGTCATTCCACCCCCGACATTGCTGTATTCATGCATCTTCATTGCAGCTGATAAAAAGTACAGTACCATTATAAAAATGTTTATTATAAAAAGACTAAATGTACATACAAAACATTCACACGTTAAACAAATATAATAAAGCAAGATATATAATGCTTACAATATAAATATTAGTATTTGAGTACAAAATCGCAGAATGTGCATATGAATAAAAATACAAAGTAAAATAGGGATCTTTTTATCTTCTTTTAACAACTGTAGTTTGTGTAAAAATTTGCAGTATTGTTTCCCTTTCATACACATTAGGGTGAAAGATAATTATGTTGGCTCGACAAAGCCAACATACTGATCTACTATGTAGACTTCTTCTGAGACTTAAATTTCGAACTCTAACTCCTCCTAGAGCTTTAGAGCTACAACCACCAATCATATAGAAGACATGGATTAAACCACTTGAGTCAGATGGATTACATTTATGGTGCCTTTATGTCCTTTTTAGAGTTTAAAAGTGTAGGAACCCACTGACTTGCATTGTATGGATATATTCACATCATATCTTCGATTGTGTTCCACAGAAGAAAAAAGTCATACAAGATGGCAAATGCTGAGAGAATTTTTCATTCTATCCTTTAAGAGAGCCTACCCTGAAGACTCTATAACTAAGTTTCCATCCAAGGTTTTTTTTTTTTTTTTTGTGACAAAAGGTGTAGCGCATCAAAAAGTTTACCAATATAGCTGATGGAAACACAAATTATCGCAAAAATTTCACAAGTGTTGACATAATATTTTTCCTTTTAATTCTAGCGCATAAACTCTATGTCGATACTTCAAATGACTCACAAAAACTGGTTTGGAATCACTTTTTGTCGAGAAAAATGGCATTAATGTAAAAATGTAGTGTCACATGACAGAATTTACCCAAATTGTTAGCCTGTGTTAATCATGACGAAAGCCAATTTATTGTACATGAAGCATTACTTGCACTGTAATGGATTGATCTTAACGGCATACCTGCACAGATCCGATGCTACAAACACATTTGCGTCAAGAGTGCCAACACAAATATCTCGTATCATGCACCTGTCATCGACAAGTGCAAGGAGAACAAATGAATGGCCACTGTTTGTGATTAAGTTAATCGCAGTTGCCATCTGTTTATTTATTAAAGTTGCTTTTCCACACCATTCAAAATAATAGATGGCAGTCATGGAATTAGCCAACAATACAAAAAACATATCATTTCTGTGCACAAAGAAATAATTAAAAAATGTTTATAACATTCATAATAAATACACAATACTAAGAGAAAAGCTTCAGTGTGCTTTCTTGGAACACTAACATATAGCCCAATTCTATAAAATTATTGTTTAGCCTACTTTTGAAAAAATGCCGGCAAAATTCCCGGTATTAAATAAATTACCAAACGAATAAACATTAAATAAAATAAATAAATACATTTAAAAAATTTACCGAAGGAAAAAATAACATTATTTGGCCTATATAATTGCTTTTCTTTACACAAACTTAAATTAGCCTTACCCTGTTCTGTAGACGGCTGAATGACATTCTCAGAATGTTCTACATTTTTTTCAAGACTATAAACTATCAGAACTATTTGCCCAATGCGGAGTTCACTTTCAGAAAACGAGCTTTTGAACATTTAAAAACTTTTAAATATTTTAAATCTAACCCTCTTTACCTCGGATCGCATTTGCTGAGCTTCTTCAGAAAATGTAAATTGCATTATGATGCTAAAATTAATTTGAGATGACAATCAAATTCAGTTGGTCGTTAAAAGTTGCTGGACAAATATGTGGGATATAATGTAGTTATTATGGCAATGATTTAGATTAGATGATTGTTCAAAATAGCCTATTGAATACAGGAATGTATCATATATGTAAACCCTGATATTACACAGCATCCAATTTTCTTTAATTGCTGTGCCCACAGCATATACACATCGATGGATGGTCCTTATACTAAGACTGAAAGTTTCCCCCACTACTTGGTGCAGGTTGCCAGCTTGAACAGGGCCATGGCGATTCGCATTCGGGTCGGAACCGGTGGCAACCTGCGATAGGCGCAACATCAGGACCAATATTACAGTCCTATCAGAAGTGCAACTGCTCCATTTTGATTGCAATTCCTCATCTTCTGATTGCATTTATTTGTGAAATTAAAATGACAGTAAGCTGGGTAATTTCAATGAAGTGTCTCAATAATCTCCCCATTTTGCAAAGACTTTGGGAAAAAAAAAAAATTAGGGACATCTGCGAGGCGAAAGGTACACAATTAGTGATATACACACATTTTCTGTTTTGTCAGGCGACAAAGTGTTTTTTTAAGCATCATCATGCACACCATTTTTATCGATAAAAGGCCATTTGAATGGAAACAGGCAGAAGACGGCAAATTTCGCAAACATCGTTTTACGCATTTTCACTCTGACGATAACAAAACAGTGCGAAAAGTGGATGGAAACTAGGTGTATGGTATATACCATAGATATCATCAGGTCCCTCAGTAATCATAAATCTATGGGATTCTCACCTCAACAAGGCCTTCACACTGTTCTGAATTAGTGTGTTATATCTTTTCTAACTGATCGGCCTTCTGGTATTCGCACAGCAGAAAAGTCCCAAAGACTTACATTGACAGAATGTTTAAATAAGCCGAGAACAGGTGGGGTGACGCCATGCGAGAAGCAGACGTGTGAATCACGAGCTCTGTGCACTTTGCTAGTTTTTTAATTATTTTTGTTATAACCGGTGAGATTCAATACACCCAGTTACATATTTGCTCTTTGAGGCAAACATGGCAAAGAAGTCAAAATCCTCATACTCTGGAGATATTAAAAGACACTTACGTGTTCAAGCTGAGGCCTCTGACGGGCCTGCGAGCCGGGGGCTCGATTTGGAAAGCACGTCGGGAGAAGAAATCCAGCGTCAACTGTCCAACATCTCGGTGATGCTGACGAAGGTTGTCGCTGACTTGGAGGATCTTGCTGTAATACGTCGATCGATTACGGCGACTGAAGCAAAGTTCTCTGAGTTGGTCACAAGAGTGACAGATGTTGAGAAAAGGATCAATTATCTGGAGTCATCGGAAAGGGGATTATCCGCTAATCCGCCCACGTCCAAAACAGACTTGGAACACATTTTGGAAAAACTGGAATATCTTGAAAATGTGAGCCAAAGGAACAATATACGGATTGTTGGAATTCCTGAGCATGAAGAGGGCAGAGATATGGTGAAATTCCTGGACGAGCTCTTCCCGAGTCTGCTCGACATAACAGGCCATAAGCTGGAAATCGAGCGAGCTCACAGAGTACTGGCTCGGAGATCTGCTGAGGGAGACAGGCCACGATCAATTCTGGTCAAATTTCTGAGATCATCCGAAAAAGATCTCGTGTTGCGCCAGGCGAGGAGCAAAGGAAAACTTTCTTGGAAGAATCACAATATTTTCTTGTTCCCAGATTTTGCGAATTCGACCATAGAGAAATGCGATCGGTTCAAGGAATGTAAGAAACTCTTACGTCAACGGAAGATCGCTTTTGCTCTGATGTTTCCGGCCAAACTGAGAATAGACACCAAGGACGGCAGCAAAGTATTTTAATGCCCCAAAAAGGCTCTGGCCTTCATACAAACTATGGGTGAGTAAACCATCGGGCGTTTCTTATGTGAGTGGTCTGACTTGCTGTTCAGTGACTCGACTGTCTAAGGAAGCTGGGCACCAAATTTTTTTTTTTTTGCCGTTGGCTCCACCTAGCGGCTGGAGTTTGTTTTGTGGCATGACATTCCAAGAAACTTCTGCATTGACGGAAGATCGTTTTTACACTGAAGTTCCCGGCCAGATTGAGAATGGACACTATGGATGACCGCAAAATATCTACATGCTCACATAAAGGACGTCTTTTATAAAGTTGACAGACTGAGTAAGTCATGGTGTATTTTTTTTATGTGGCCTCCAAGTGAATTTGACTCGCTCAGTACACACTTGATCATCCGAGGAACCGGGATGCCTGTTTTGTTTCTTTTCGTGCTGGTTCCGCCTAGCGGCTGGAGTTTGTTTTGTGGAATAACACTGCTTCGGGACAGTGTTGTGGATGAATCTGTTCGTTCTTTGTGCTTATGCCTCCTGTTGGCTGGAGTTTGTTTTTGTGGAGTATTTTTAAGGGACATTAGAATGATTATGTCATCTGCTGCACTCATAACAGCTGGCTCACTGAACAATTGTTTGTCTATTAATCTAAAACAGTGTCTCAAAGTGATTGGTTTTAATTTCTGCTCTAACGTGACGTCACGTTAGAGCAGGCCTCGCCCACGACTGGTGACGGACTCCACCCTATTATCATAGATCCTCCCCTGAGTGATCTACACACAGTCCGTCATTTTTTCCCGCACTGGAGCAGCTACGGTGAGCAGAATAATGTCTCAGCTTCGTAAGCGTTATAAGTGTTCTGTTGTTGGCTGTAAAAGTGAACATAAGAGTCTTCATGTACTCCCGGCATCAGAGCCACTGAAGACGCAGTGGACAAGTTTTGTTTTTGAAGCAAATGTGCCCCTGAACATACCAAAATTCGTGTATGTTTGTGCAAATCATTTTACACCGGACTGCTTTGTGAATGAGGGTCAATATAAAGCAGGATTTTCAAAAAAATGTATTCTCAAGCATGGATCAGTACCAACTGTTCGTGTTCCAGCTTTATATCCTGAAGATGTAAGTATCGCACTTTATATTTTGTGAATGTTTGCAAATCGCCTTTCCGAATGTGCTTGTTAGCTGATTCCACGGCTAATGCAGCTGAAGTTACCATTGTCTCTGATTGTATTCACAGAGACCAGAGCTATGTCGTTATTTTTACGCTTACTGTCTGTATAATTCATAACTGCACCTTTATTATGCACAATACAGTAAGGCGATTGTCTTTTTGAAAACTATGTATGTTTTCTGTGAACATAAGAGAGTTGTACTAAAAGTGGAATGTTTACATATATGGCTGAACTCCGGTATTTACGGTGTCAGTCATATTGGTTCTGATTTGTTGTTGCTGTAGTATCCGAAGCACGAGCTGTAAAGGCACAGCCCTCTTCTGGAAAGGGGGTGGGGAGCAGCAGCTCATTTGCATTTAAAGAGACACACAAAAACAGCGTGTTTTTGATTCCACCCAAAAAGAGGCATTTACAACATGGTATTATAAATGATCTGTGGGATATTTTGAGCTGAAACTTCACAGACACATTCTGGGGACACCACACTTATATTACATCTTGTAAAAAAGGCAATAATAGGTCTCCTTTAATTGGTCTAAATCCGAAGCTTTAGCTCTGACTGCTTACTGCCCAGTAACGGCTTTTCAAACAGGGCATTAAGTATTTGGGCATTTTATTCCCAGCAAATTAATGTGATTTAGTCAAGAGTTCATTTTGTACCTTTAATAAAAAGGTTTTCAAGTGATGTGGGCAGGTGGGCTTCATTACATTTATGGATGATTGGGAAGGTTAATGTTATTAAAATGAACTGCATTCCAAAATGTAACTACCTGCTGCAGTCTCTTCCTGTAGATGTTCCCCTCTCTTATTTCAAACAATTTGATTGCATAGTGAAGTCCTTCATTTGGAATGGTAAGCATCCCAGGTTACATTTCAATAAGTTACATAGGCCGATTGACAAAGGTGGGCCAGACCTACCCAAGATTTTGTTTTAATATTATGCATTCGGTCTCAGACGTTTGGCCCATTGGTCGCTCCCACCTGAGAGAGCCCCTCCCTGGTTCTATATTGAACAGGAATTTCTTGCCCCTATTTCGCCATTGCAAAGCCTTTCGATCAAACTAATCGGAGAAGTTAAGTCACACCCCGTTATCTCGCATCTGCACCTGGTTTGGACGAAAGTGTCCAGAGTGTTTAATTTGGACATTTATTTAAGTGTTGCCTCAAGCATATGGCTGAACCCTAAATTACACATTAATAAGTCCCCTTTCTGTTGGTCAGAGTGGATTGGGAGGGGGGTTACTACACTCGGTGACCTATAAAAGAGTGAAGTACTGAGATCTTTTGATAATTTGGTTCAACATTTTAAGATTCCTAGATCCCAGTTCTTTAGGTATTTACAGCTGCGCCACTTGCCGTGTACTATTTTTGGGAGTAGTGTAAACCCCCCTAAAGCAGCAGATACTCTGGAAATGGTGATTACTGCTTTTGGGAAAGGTCATGAAGCATCAGTGGATTACTCCATGTTGATTCAGAGTCTGGGGGATGGAGCTTCATCTTCTCTCAAGAGATTATGAGAGAAGGATATAAATCTGGTATTGGAGGAGGAAGTGTGGGCCAGGATCCTAATAAGCATCAAGTCTGCATCTAGAGATGCAAGGGTCCGTCTGATTCAATTTAAGATTTTGCATCGGTTCTACTGGACAGCCTCTAGATTGTATAGGTTGGGTCTTAAAGACACACCCACCTGCTGGCGGTGCCAATCAGAAGACGGGGACACAATACATGTATTTTGGGGATGTGTAAAGATCCAAAAATTTTGGTTGAGGGTTCAGAATTTTATGAGTGAGGTGTTGAACACTGAACTTTCATTTAGCCCCAGACTCTGTATCCTGGGTGATGGGATGACTCTGGACATTGGGGACATTTATTTAAAAAGTTGGGTCCTACTACCACCCCTGGAGTTCGCTAGTTCGAATCCCAGGGCGTGCTGAGTGACTCCAGCCAGGTCTCCTAAGCAACCAAATTGGCCCGGTTGCTAGGGAGGGTAAAGTCAAATGGGGTAACCTCCTCGTGATTGCTATAATGTGGTTCGTTCTCGGTGGGGCACCTGGTAAGTTGAGCATGGTTGCCGCGGTGGATGGCATGAAGTTGCAGAGGCAACTGGGATTCGTCCTCCGCTACCCGGACTGAGGCGAATCACTACGTGACCACGAGGACTTAAAAGCACATTGGGAATTGGGCATTCCAAATTGGGAGAAAAAGGGGAAAAATCCAAAAGAAAAAAAAAAAGTTGTGTCCTAGCCGGAGTCATCATTGGTAAAACAAAATCATCATCGGGATGGAAGTCAGCTGGGGCACCCTCATTTAGGGAATGGTGCGGGGAGATGGGCGAGGTGGTGGCATTTGATGAGATGTGTTTTAGAAGGCTGGGGAAATGGGATTTGTTCGTCAGGAAGTGGGGGGGTTATTTGGATTTTTTGGATGGTTCTCAGAGAATGGATGTGGAGAGGGATTTGTAATTTAGTTGGGTATGTGTTTTATTGATTTTGTTTGAATGTATATCTTGTTTTTTGTTTTTTTTTTAATGTAATTTTTTTAATTTATTTTATTTTGATGATCTAATTGTTGGTGACCACAGTACTGCATGTTTGTGGTGTGTGTGGGGGGGGGGGGGGGTGGTGATAATGTGAATAATTGATTCCATTTTTTATGTTGTGTTTGTATGTTTTATTTTTGGAATAAATAAAAATTGTTAATAACAAAAAAATAAGCAGAGAATATTCCAACTCTAACTGTCAAACATTCAAATGTAAATAAACCCTTACAAGGCCTTTAATCTATCTATCTATCTATCTATCATTTCTGATAAGTGAATATGGTGAGCAGCTGATGCTCACTGGTTTTTACAGTGCATTCGCTGCTTGGGAATTTACAAGCAGCAAACATTGCAGTGCACTGGAAAGATTTTGAGAATGGCACAGCCCTAGAAGTGACTACCTGGGCAGTGCACTAACTAAACTAGGGAGCGGATTGTACAATCCCCCATAAATGTTTGGGCAAACCAGATAATCCCATGTGTGGTGCCTCTAAAAAAAATTAAAAAAAGAGCTATGGTGAGACAGGAAGAAAATAACAGCAAGAAAATTGAAACCATCAAGAGAGGAAACAACCCTGTGGTCCCAAAACCTCATAACCTAAACCCTTTTCTTCAAACCCATGCACATTCCCATGTGTATCCAAACCTGTATGTAATAATGCAGAGCAGATCTTCAGAGATGACTGTCAGTGAGGTGAGGATTTGGGCCTTTCTTCAGAGATGAGCGATTAGGGCCAGACTCAAACCCACTGAACCAGCAGATATGGATGCGGTCCATGCAAAACTCCCTGAATGTTAGCGTATAAAAAACTAACTCTGATTGATGATTCCTCTTCTGTTGGGAACAATATTAGATTCGAGGCTCAAATACTTACGATTTAATTTCCCTCCTCTTTGAAATGACATTGAACAAACCTCTAACCCTTATTATCAGTCGTCTCGCATAGTTTATGCTATGCATTAATGATATTTCAAATTGTGCAGCTTGTTGAGGAGAGATGTGTTGTTATATATTGGCATAAATATCCATTAGACTTATGATTACTGAGGGACCTGACAATATCTATGGTATATACCATAGAGACTTCAGGGTAGGCTCTCTAAAAAGGAATAGTTTACCCTAAAATGAAAAATTCTCTCATCATTTACTCACCCTTTTGCTGTCTCAATCTCGTAGTACTTTCTTTCTTCTGCAGAACACAATCGAAGATATTTTGATTGAGATATGATGTGAATATATCCATACAATGCAAGTCAGTGGGGTCCTATACTTTTAAACTTGAAAAAGAACATAAATGTATCATAAAGGTAATCCATATGACTCAAGTGGTTTAATCCATGTCTTTTGAAGCGATATGATCGGTTTTGGATGAGAACAGACTCCTTTTTAAAAATCTTGTCATCTGCAGTCTCCTAGAAGCGATCATGAATTGCATTGCACTTGACACATGCACAGAGCCGCTGTAAACAGGAAGTGGAATCAATCTGAATTTAAATTATTTAAAAAAAATCCTTATTCAGTAATCACAAACAACTGGAAAGGCCATGGAAAAGTCATGGAAATTAATTGATCAAAAAGTGTGGAAACGCTGCATTAAGCTTCCTTTCCTCTGACCTATTTTCTCCTCTTGTACTCACAGAAGGATGAACTGGACAACAGCACTATTGAACTGAGCAAAGTGCAAAGCGTTAAGGTGGTTCCAAAGAAGAGGCGTGACCGCGGGCTGCCCAGAGCTTTTGAGATCTTCACTGACAGCAAGACCTACGTGCTGAAGGCTCAAGACGAGAAGCATGCTGAAGAATGGCTGCAGTGCATCAATGTAGCTGTAGCCCAGGCCAAAGGACGTGAGAATCGCGAGGCCACCACATACCTGTGACATCATACAGATTGCCATATCAGGCAGCAAGGGTACGTCTTACTGCTAAGTTATCTCATTATGACAATTCATTAAACATCTGAGACAAAGACACTGTCCCAAATGTCAGTTCTTGTGGTCCTTTTCCGAGACCACACTTGTGACGTAACACTCCATGGACTGTAGGGTAGTTGTTCACTGTGAAGTCTGCACCAGTGCGGGCTTGGCAAAAGGGCACACCGTTGACACATAGCAGCCAAAAAGAGGGTGTTTGCGAGCACTGTTCTGATTCATAAAATAAATGGGACATCCTACAGTCTTGTGAACTACATGGACATGTGTGAACCCATATCAAGTGCACCATATGGATCAGGGCCAAAGAGAAGACTGACATACAAAGAACATTTTGTAGGTCATTTTATATGTCAAGGGTTGGGAAAAAATTCTGAATTTAAGAGTTGAAATTTGAATTGAATTGACCCCACTCCTGAATGACAGGAAGCAGAATTCACACAAGTTACACAACAGAGGAATTTCATTAGTCCACAACTTTTGAGACAACAAATAAATTATGACATCATTAATTAGACTAATTATGCCTATTTATTCCATTATATGTAGAATGTATTTTTCCTCAACTGATGAAATATATAAATATACAGTTTAGTCGATTTAACATGTTAATTTAGTGCGATTAATAATATAGAAAATAATGCATTAAAAAAATTCATGCAATTAATCATGCCCCATAACCTGTACATAAATTCTTCAATAAAAGTAGTATTTTCCTACCATAGGAGCAATTCAAGCTTGAAGTACATGAACTGTTTTTACGAGCAGTGTCAGCAGTGGGCAATCAGCGCACCTCAACAAACCTCACAAGCAGCGCAGCCACAGAATGAGAGACGGTCACAAATGACATGTTCTTGACAGCTGGGCAAACTACAACAGAATGCATCTTGAGACTCGATTTTCATTGTACCACTTTTAAAGGTGCACCCAGTAATTTTTTCCTCATTAAAAAAGACTTGCTCTTAAAGAAATTAATAGTTATTTTGAACATACAGTGCATTCAGAAAGTATTCAGTCCCCTTTTTTTTCACATCTTATGTTGCAGCCTTATGCTAAAATGCTTTAAATTATGATTATCAATCTACACTACATACCCCATAATGACAAAGCAAAAACCAGATTTTTGAAATTTATTAAAAAAGTAAAACTGAAAAATCACATTGACATAAGTATTCTGACCCTTTGCTGTGACACTTGAAATTTAGCTCAGGTGCATCCCATTTCTCTGGATCATCTTTGTGATGTTTCTACACTTTGATTGGAGTCCACCTGTGGCAAATTCAACTGATTGGGCATTATTTGTAAAGGCACATACCTATAAGGTCTCACAGCTAGAAATCAGAGCAAAATTAAAGCCATGAGGTCAAAGGAACTGCCTGCAGAGCTCAGAGACAGGATTGTGTCGAGGTACAGATCTGGGGAAGGCAAAAAATTGTTTTTGGCTGCATTGAAGGTTCCCAAGGGCACAGTGGCCTCCATAATTCTTAAATGGAAGAAGTTTGGAACAACCAGGACACTTCCTAGAGCTGTCCGCCTGGCCAAACTGAGCAATCACGGGAGAAGGGCCTTGGTAAGAGAGGTGACCAAGAACCCGATGGTCACTCTGGTTGAGCTCCAGAGATCATGTGTGGAGATGGGAGAATCTTGGCAGAAAGACAACCATCAGTGCAACACTCCATGGATCTGGGCTTTATGGCATAGTGGCTAGATGGAAGCCTCTCCTCAGTGCAAGACACATAAAATGCACCTAAAGGACTTTCAGACTGAACAAGATTCTCTGGTCAGATGAAATAAAGCTTGAACTGTTTGGCCTCAATTCCAAGCATCATGTCTGGAGGAAACCAAGTACCGCTAATCACCTGCACAATACCATCCCAACGGTGAAGCATGGTGGTGGTAGCATCATGCTGTGGGGGTGTTTTTCAGCGACAGGGACTGGGGGACTGGTCAGGGTTGAAGGAAAGCTGAACGCAGCAAAATACAGAGATATCCTTAATGAAAACCTGGAACCCGAGCACTCAGGACCTCAGACTGGGCCGAAGGTTCACCTTCCAACAGGACAATGACCCTAAGCACACAGCCAAGACAATGCAAGAGTGGCTTAGGAACAACTCTGTGAATGTCCTCGAGTGGCCCAGCCAGAGCCCGGACTTGAACCCAATCGAATATCTCTGGAGAGACCTGAAAATGGCTGTCCACCGACAGTCCCATCCAACCTGACAGAGCTTGAGAGGATCTGCAGAGAAGAAAGGTAGAATATCCCCAAATCCAGGTGTGCAAACTTGTCGTATCATACCCAAAAAGACTTGAAGCTATAATCGCTGCCAAAGGTACTTCAACTAAGTACTGAGTTAAGAGTCTGAATACTTATGTCAATGTAATATTTCAGTTTTTTCTTTTTAATAAATTTGCAAAGTTATCAAAAATCTGGTTTTTGGTTTGTCAGTATGGGGTATAGAGTGTAGATTGATGTGAAAAAAAATAATTCAAAGCATTTTAGCATACGGCAGCAACATAACATAATGTGAAAAAAATGAAGGGGTCTGAATACTTTCTGAATGCACTGTATGTATAAAATCATGACCACTCACATGAGATGAGGATTCTAGTCATATCATTAACCTTATAAAAGCTGTTTTATTCTACATGGAGAGCGTCTGCACATGGGGGCTGCCATGTTAGAATCACATGACAAGACAAATTGCTTGCTTGCTTAATATCAGTAACCGCCCTGTTATTGGAGATTTTCTCATGTATTTAATTATGGCTGACAGTGAAAAGTGAATTTCTACAATGGCATCGCTAACTGATTTTAACCGTGGCATGATTGTTGGTGCCAGACGGAATGGTTTGAGTATTTCTGTAACTGCTGATCTCCTAGAATTTGCATGCACAACAGTTTCTTGAGTTTATTCAGAATGGTGCCAGCCATTAGCAGCTTTAGCTTTCTGTTCCTGGCTGACAGAAGTGGAACCCGACGTGGTCTTCTGCTGTTGTAGCCTGTAACAGTCTCCAAAAAAACTTCTAAGGAGGCAAACTACACGGGGGAGGGACCCACTGACCAGATTTGCAATTAACCCTAGTGCTATACCTCAAACATATAAACTTCACAACACATATAAGCCAAAAAATATAGTTTTTAAAGTTTATATGAAGAGACACACAAAAATATTTGCATTGACAAAACCCAAAGTCATACAAATGCACTTCTGTCACTGTTGTTTAGAAATGAGGGAAAGAGGGAAACCCTTATCTGACCATTGTCCTATTGTCCATAGAGTAATCCGAATGTCTTGTAGATTAATATCCGTTGAGCTAGTTGCATAGATGAGGAGAAATTTAAGAAATGTCCGTGGAATGATGCAGTGTGATGAAACAACAATCCAAATGAAATCCAAACAACATGTGCTGAAATTTTAGACCTAGCATCCACTGTCCTCAGTCTGCTCTTTTTTTGGTAGGTTGAAAAGCCTTGTGTCTTTAGAACTCTCAAACTCCAGGCAAATGATTTAAGACAGCAGCATAATATAAAGCCGTTCAATAAAGAAAGGTAGTACATAAAGAGTCCCTTTGACTGAGCTTGAAACCAAAGTTTCTCAATCAGGACTCTGAGCACTTGGGTAAGCACAAGAGAAGACCATGCTTCCCTTTCACCAAACTAACTTCTTCTCTCCTCTTTCCTGGCTATATACAAGAGGAGGAATGCAACAGAGCCCCCTAGTGTATGGTAGTGGCATTACACTTAAAAACCACAGTAACCAAGTTCTGGGCAGTTACAAGCCTATTCGCCTCAAGGTACGACGTGTTGTGCTTTCTGAGATGCTATTCTGCTCACTACAATTGTACAGAGGGGTTATCAGAGGAGTTACCGTAGCCTTTCTGTCAGCTCCAACCAGTCTGGCCACTCTCCGTTGACCTCTCTTATCAACAAGGCGTTTTCATCAACAGAACTGCCGCTCGCTGGTTGTTTTTTTTTTTTTTTTTTGGCACCATTCTAGTAAATTCTAGAGACTGTTTTGCGTGAAAATCCCAAGAGATCAGCAGTTACAGAAATACTCAAACCAGCCCATCTGGCACCAACAATCATGCCACAGTCGAAATCACTGAGATCAAATTTTTTCTCCATTCTGATGGTTGATGTGAACTTAACTGAAGCTCCTGACCCATATATGCATGATTTTATGCATTTCACTGCTGCCACACGATTGGCTGATTAGATAATCACACAAATAAGTAGGTGTTCAGGTGTACCTAATAAAGTGCTCAGTGAGTGTATATGCAATACAAATATATCAATACAAATTCCTATAGTTGGAAAACAAACCATCTTTACCAATGTTTTTGGAATTACCCATAAATTGTGTAAGTTATGTGTATGTTTATGGGTAATTCATCATGACAAATGAAAAGAATTATTAACAACCATGCATAAAGTAATTATATGAATTTCTTTCATTTATTCCGTTTTAATTCTACTTCCTTAAATAAAAGTAAACAACTCAGAAAGAGGTTTTTAAAAGCCTGAATTGTACTGCCAGCATCCTTGCCAGGGCAAGTGTAATCTTGACAGCAATAATAATACTATCATATATTTAGCACTTAGTTGTCAAACCATGTGGACTGTTACAACATACAACAATAACAAAATTAAGATGGATTTGAAAATTATAGGACCACAAACATCAGCAAGTGCCTTTAATAATCAGCACATGAAATCCTTCGCCGCAGTGAATCATGCTTCAGTACAATGGATGGATGAAGGGGCGATACAGATCTTGGTTAACATTGTTCTTTGGCCACAAGAACTTGCATGTCAGTTTAGTTGATCAATGTCTTCTCTAATAACACAGAGAACCTGTAGGTCTGTTTTCTGGCAAAGCTTCTCGCTTGTTTTCTACAATTTTTATGACTTATACTGCAACAATGGCTCAAATACAAGCCTGTTTCTTTTTATTTATAGTAATAACTACTGTGATTTAATACACTGTTCTCACACATCTGGAATCTCTTATGATAAAAAAGCCAGTATCCTATGGATAGTTCAAGCTGTTCTGTTTGTTACCCCTCATTGTTGTCTTCACTCATCAGAACAGTTAACTTCTAATATTACAGACTTCACAGACATTTAACTGTAGATTTAAATTATTCACAGGGGTCCGCTTGAGATAATATCTTTTTAAATAACAATATACAGTAAATCAAACTAAGAAATGCTTTTTGACTTAAAGCAATGATAAGTTGGTCAACAATCATTTAGACCTCTCACACTTGGAATAGTTAAACCTGTGTAATTTTGATCTTGGATTATCTTGTTCCATATTTAACATGGTTAATTTCACATTGTGCACACATACTTGATCCATGGTTAGTAATATTTCCTGGGTTGTCAGATTTTGAGATTTCACACAGTACATTTGTATACCCTTGGTTCTGATATGCTTTTAAAATTGCAATTGTGCAATGTTTTTTAACCCAGGGTTAAAAGTGACCATAATTTGTGGGTTAAGCATAGTGTGAGAAGCTCTACTGTGGTTGACATTTTCAGCATCCCAAAAACAAACAGATGTTAGAACCACAGATGTTTCTTGATGTAGGGTTATTCTGTTTATTTTCTTTAGTTGACATCATAATCTAGTAGGGCTACATATTAGTATCATGTAACATTTATTTAAATCTCACACCCCTAATAAACCACACAAACAGATGAGCTTTTAGGGTATGTGCCTAAATTTTAATTTATTAATTTGTTACTATTTCTATGTTTTACATCATTTGCCATAATTTATCTCCTGGTCGTCATTTCATCCAAATCTAACCATGTCTTCCACGTTTGGGGTCTCGTGGGAAGTCTTTCGGCCAAAATCATATTTGTTTTGAGTATTTTTTCTTCTAGTATTTTTTTTATTTCAAATGCACTTCCAGGCAGCTGTATAAATATCTGTCCAATTACATGCTACGTGAAGGTGTACATATGTGCATGTCACGTTTGTGACCTCAGCATGGCTTATGTTTGTGTATTTTCTCTTGAGGGAAGAATGTTTATTTTCACTGCGGGGTTTGTTCCTCTTTGAAATGTGTTACTCAAGGTTGTGCTCTCTTTTTAAATTAAAATTTACACTGAAGAAACTGCAGAATGTTTGAAAGAGTGCAGATGTCAAATGAAACATTCAACATTCAATAACATTTTATTTTATTTTTTTTTAATGGATTTGATTTAAAGGGATAGTTCACCCAATATGCGATTCTGTCATAATTTATTCGCCCTCACGTTGCTCTAAACCCGTGACTGTGTAACTCTGTGGAACACAAATGAAGATGTTTTGCTGAATATTCATGCTGCTCTTTTCCGTACAACAAAAGCATGTAATGACTAAGGGTTGTGAAGGTCCAAAAAACCAACATAAAAGAAGTCCATATGACACATTGTTTATATTCCAAGTTTTCAGAAGTCATACTTCAGAAGTAAAAGAAAACCTTATGTGAGGAAGAGATTAAAATTTAAGTTGTTATTCATAGATAATCTTCTTTTTTTGGCATAGCTCTCAAATCATATTTGTACTTGCACATATCCATACTTGGCTTTTTAAGTTTGATTACGAGACGTGCAAGAACCAAATGGTGTTTGGTGTCATTGATGGCAAAATTGCCGCATGCACAAACAAAAAATAGCTTACATTTTAGTCTGTCCCTCACAGAAAGCTACCGTATACGGATTTGGACGACATGAGGGTGACTAAATAATAACAGAATTTTATTTGGGGTAAACCATTCCTTTAAATGTTTATGGTATATATATAAATGTATGAAGATGTTTTTGAACATGAAGTGCATATTAGGTAAAATTAAACTACTGTATTTAGTGTTTGTAGTTAGTGTTGATTTTTATTTCTGTTGCACTGTTTGACCGTATTTATTTCAAGTGTCTTATAGCATTTAAATGCTAAAATAAGTAGAATGTTTCAGATTAATTTTAATGTGTATCCAAAGCTAAGTTAGTTTTCTTTTAATATAGAAATAAGCAATAAAAAAAAATCACATTACAATTTTTGTGCACATTGTATGGTGACATGCAAAATTATAATTTGCTTGTCCCCATGAATAATTATCAGATTATTATGGCTGCATTTACTGTACTCATCACCTTACATCACACCTCACTTGTCAAAGGTGTTTGTGGAGGTATTACATTAAATTACTCACATATGTAAATAAAAATGTCTGTGATTTGCCACTGGCTGGTAATTTTTTAGTTTTCACTCACCAGTGTTTGTGTAGTATATTGGCAAAGAAGTTCAGCAACATGATCTTTTCACTGCATGCTGAGAGTAAAAGTTTTAATGGTTCCATGTAATGTGTGTCCAAAGACAAGATCTACACAATCCATTTGTCATTTAATAATGTCTTTTAATACCTTTCTGTTCTTTCCATTCAACCATAACAAACACTTCTGCCATAAAGAGTCAGTACCGTTTTAGCACTTGTTCTGTATCAGTGTAAATACTTGTAATTAGTACAAATAAGGCATGTACTGTAAACAACAAACATGTAAACATGGATAGATAGATAGATAGTATATAGAGTATATATATATATATATATATATATATATATATATATATATATATATATATATATATATATATAATATACATTGAAGAACCCTAGAGTGACCGCTAAAGACTCAAAGGACTCATTGGAACTGGTTAACATCTCTGTTCATGAGTCTACTATATGGAAAACATTAAACAGGCAAGAAGCAAGCTTCTGCTTTCCAACAAAAACAGTGATGAGTGCCTGAAGTTTGCCAAAGACCACCTTGACACTCCACAACACTTCTGGGAAAATGTTTTGTGTACTGATGAAACTAAGGTTGAATTGTTTGGGAAGAACACACAGCACTATGTATGGTGTAAAAAGGGCACAGCATTCTAAAATGAAAACAACCTCCAAACAGTGAAGTATGATAGATGATTTGGGGTTGTTTTGCTGCTTTGGGGCCTGGACCGCTTTCCATCACCTAAGGAAAAATTAATTCTCAAGTTTATCAAAATATCCTACAGGATAATGTCAGGGTGGCTGCGCACCTGCTGAAGCTCAGTAGAAGTTGGGTGATGCAGCAGGACAATGACCCAAAACATCAAAGTAAATCCACTACAGATTGGCTTCAAAATAATAAAATCCACATTTTGGAGTGGCCCAGTCAGAGCCCAGACATTAACCCAATAGAGATGCTGTAGAATGACCACAAGAGACCTGTTCACACCAGACATCCTAAGAATATGGCTGAACTGAAGCAGTTCTGTAAGGAAGAATGATCCAAAATTCCTTCTGAACGTTGTGCAGGTCTAATCAGCAGCTACTGTAAACGCTTGGTTGAGGTTAATGCTGCCAAAGGAGGATCGACCAGTTATTACATAAAGGGTTCACATATTTTTTATTTTCACTGTGTGTATATATATATATATATACATTAAAATATATGAAATTTCAAGACACCATATTTATTGATGTAATACATGAATTTGTATATTTTTAAAAAGCTAAAATGTGACCAAAACGATGAAAAATTAATAATAAATAAAAAAATTATTTCTGTAATAGAATAAGTTATAAGGTCCCCTGTATAATTAATAACAGCATTAGCTGAAATAATTTATTTAATAGTGAATGTAAGCAAAATGGACATAATAGTTGAAATATACCCATGTTGAAATTGAAAGCTTGTAAGACTTCCCAGCTGAGCACCAGCTAAGATGGTTGAAGATTTATTTTTACAGCAATTTGTTGGGAAGATCAATGATCACAGGCTGTCTGGGCCTTGTGGATTTACATGTTGAAGGGTTAAGGTTACAATCTTCTCTCAAAATATCACCTTTAGGCCAAAGAAAGCTTGAGCAAAGGTCATCTTTTAGTATAAATCAATAAACTTCCAAAAAAAAAAAAAAAAAATGACAGCAGAAGGTTGAGAAGGATCTCTTATATACTAAAAGATTAGCATCTCTTTTTGTTGGATGAGGCATTTAGGAAGTCTTTGCTGTCATATGACAGCTCAGCCAATCACAAAGTATCATTACAAACCTTCTGTATGGCCTCTTTTTGCCAGCATGTAGATATCATATTTGAATTGACAATAATTGACAAAGTCACGAGTCCCCAGACCCCATGAATTTTAAATACTGCACAAAAAAAAAAAAAAAAAAATGGTTAAGTGGTGTGTTTAAATTCAGGTTACATTTCTCACTGACCTGCCACTACTAGTTGTCTTTGGCCGGGCTGGTCCACTTGCGCTGTACTTTCCACTTGGCTGCATTTTGTTTTTTGCCTGGAACAGTAAACTAATAAATCTTCTTCTTCAACATGCCAGACACTCCTTGTTATCACTGTTAGTTCAAGTACACTCCCACTGTGAAATGTTGCGACACAAAGCAGCATTAAGCAGGATCAGTATTCTCTGCTGACCTTTTGAATGATTTCTCAATTTTATCTTCCACGCTTCTTAATCATTTATCGGAATATGTTGCTGTAACACATTTTAATGACTGTTAGTCAGTGATTTTTAAGGACTATATTATTTTTATTATATAGAATGATGAATGAAGGCCTGAAACTTCCAAATGTGTCAGAATGTAATTCCTAACTCAACTCAAGTACTTAGATTAGAATAAACTGTCTTTTACAGTTAGTTTTCTCTTTCAGGTCAACTACTGCCATCATGGATGAACAATTTGATGAGAATATTGCTGAGCAAGTTACTGTAGTTAAACTGTCAACATGTTTACAGCTACCTGAATAATACAATTACAGGTTTATAACCAGTGCAAACATTTGAACATTACACCTTTAAGTACTGAGGTACTAAAAAAACAAAAACAAAAACAAAAAAAAACACATTTAGTTAAAAGGAAATCAAAATATAACATATTTACTTACCAAATACACATTCTTGGTCTAACTGTGCATGATTCATCAGTGCATGTTATTGCAAAGAAAACAAATTTGTCTTTGTAATCTTTAAAGCAAAATGGAATAACTTGCTCAGGCTCTAAAATGGCTTTCATTTTCTGCTGACTTTACCAATCCCTCTTATTTTTCAAGCCCTCATTTCAAAACACATGTCATATACAGATACATTTTTTTTTTTAAATAAATGGTAATAATAATAATGGGTTGAGAATGTTGTTTCATGTTGCCTTTCATTATGTACAATGAGACTGTAATGCAGTTGCCAAACATTCACGTCTGTGCAGAGTATGTTTTTGGCATAAGATATAACCTCATGCGAACCCACTACACATGCATGGATGTTGTATTTTGGCTTCGCTATATGCAATGCATAATTTAAATAAAATAAACTGACTGACCTCAGTTCAGGAGAATCTGTGTGGTCAGTAAAGCATTAAACTTTCATTTAGTCATGTGACAAAACAACATGGTGCTGACCACAGCGGAGTTTGTATTTGGGAGAAACACCAACAAAACTACATCTGGTAGGAAACCTAATAAAGTTTTTACATTGAACCCTGTTTGAGTCAAATGAGAAGAGTCTCTAGTTTCATCCAATATACCATTTTTAAAATGTTAGTGATTTATTGCAAAACACCATGCTGCTAAACACATTGTACACTGATGTGTAC
This sequence comes from Myxocyprinus asiaticus, assembly GCF_019703515.2. NCBI lineage: Eukaryota > Metazoa > Chordata > Actinopteri > Cypriniformes > Catostomidae > Myxocyprinus > Myxocyprinus asiaticus. Next base: position 38,902,439 of record NC_059361.1, on the reverse strand, counting down.
TTTAGCAAATTTTTTCCTTAGAAATCCTATATTCACTGTGCATTCTCACATTGAGTATAAATGAGTTTCCTTACGACTCAGTACACTTGATATTGCGTAGTTACGCATATGGGGAGTGCCTTCATACATGACCTATTTGAAACCTCTCTACAATAATGCCAATATTCTAATATTGGCTATGGTGTTTGAGCCCCACCTGTTTTGGCGCGAAACTGACCGTTATAAAAACAGGTGCACAAACACCATTTCCTCAGAATTTCTTCCTTCAAGACAGCAATCATCTCTTGTCTCGAAGCCCTCTACCTTTCGCCGTCGATACACACACGTCGATACACACTGCCCTGCAGTGCTCCGGCAAACATCTCTCCGCCTTGCCGCTTGACGCTTCGCTGGTGAACGGACCTCAGCAGCGCGTCGGCAGGTGTAGAGTATCCTTTTAAAATACAATGTAATTTGTGTGATATAAATATATATATATATATATATATATATATATATATATATATATATTCGCGTCTTTTTCAAGATGTCATTTCGTAAGTGTTCATTGTGCGAGAGACATATCCCGCCATCAGACAAGCATGAGAGCTGCGTTTTCTGTCTGGGCCGCACCCACGCAGTCAGCTCTCATAGAGACAGACCGTCCTCACTGTGAGGACATGAGTCTCAAGTCACTTTGCTCACGAATCGCCCTCGTTCTGAGGAACGATTCAGCCTCTCGTGCACTCCCACCTGCCTCTTCTGTGATACCCGAGGATTCACATGAGGAGGCACGGTGGGGCCGCGAGTTCGAGCAGGATGAATTTGAGGTGGATTTCATGCCGGCACACACCCCACGAGCCCCTCAATCTCCACGAAGCACATGTTTCCCAATACGCTATGTGTGAGACGAGCTCCGGCTCTCTGAAGGAGTGTGCGGCCTCTTCTCGTTTGGTGGCTCTGATGCTGGGGATGATGACAATGTCATGTCTCTCGCTGCATGAGTGGTCAGTGGATGATGCTACCACCCCTCCCCCCAGCGAGGGCGAGGACCGTGTATGCACCACTAACAGGGAGATGCTTCATATCCTTGCAAGGGCGGTCGAAGAACTCAACCTTGAGTAGTCTCCCCCAGAGGAACCTGGGCAGTCTCGCCTTGATGAGCGGTTCTTGCATTCCGGACGGCGTCAAGTGGCCACGTCCCACAGATCTGCCCCGTTTTTCCCCGAAGTGCATAGGGAACTATCTAAGTCCTGGCACACGCCCTTATCAGCAAGCACACGCAGTGACGCCATTCTCACGAACGTGGACCACGGGGAAAAGAACGGCTATGCCCAACTACCCCCTGTGGAGGAGGCGGTAGCGGCACATCTCTGCCCTACGAGTAACAGGGCGTGGAAATCACGCCCCATACATCCTTCTAAGCCGTGTAGATGGACGTCCACACTGGCGGGAAAAGCCTACTCGGCGGCAGGACAAGCTGGATCAACACTCCACACAATGGCAGTGCTCCAGGTATTCCAAGCTAAGCTCCTCAGACAAATAGACGAGCAAGGCTTTGATCCGGAGACTTTCAAAGAGCTACGGGCCACTACAGACTTAGCGCTGAGCGTCACGAAAGTCACGGCGCAGGCCATCGGCAAGTCCATGGGCAACCTGGTCATTCTGGAGCGGCATATATGGCTGACCTCACAGAGATGAGTGACAGAGAGAAAGCATCTCTGTTGAATGCACCAGTGTCTCCAGCCGGCATCTTTGGCGGCACAGTGAGTAAGTTTGCTGAGCATTACATCGCGACTCAGCAGCAGTCACAAGCTATAAAACATTTTATGCCCAAACGGAGCATAGCGCAGACAGCTTGCCCCCGCTCTTGTCTCAAGCCAGCGCCCAGCTAAAAGACCCATGCCCACTAACTCAGTGCCAGGACCTGCCCTTGCCCCTGCTGAGCCACCGGTGAGGCCACGCAAGCCGTGGCCCAGACAGAAGCAGCCGTACCAGCACCCACCTCGCGCTGACAGGAGAAACCCCCTCGCGCAGCGGAAAATGCTCCTGACGGGCGCAATGCTTTGAAGCGGAAAACAGTGCCCGTGGTTCCCTCTGGTGCTCCAAAGAAGGCTCGATTAGAGACACAGAACACTGTTCCCCACCTCCCCACTGCTTTTCGTCGGGAGAGGAATATTGTTGTTCACAATGTTGTTTCTGTGTCCTATACAATAAAGAATGCTATACAAAATACAATAAAGAATACAGCACTTGTTGCAAATGCACGAGATGCTCATACATTCTCAAAAAAGAGCCCTTTTCCTCTTCAGAGCACACACATTATGCGCAACCGCTTCTCTATGGTGAGCGACGCATTATATCATACGGTGAACAAACCAAATTGCCCTCTGTCCCATTACGCGGACGCGTGGCGAGCCCTAACAGGCATTTCAGAATGGGTGCAAAAAACGATTGAACATGGTTATATGATCCAATTTGCATGCCGGCCACCCTGTTTCAATGGCGTTCTATCTTCCACAGTTTCGTCCGAAGACGCACCCGTGTTACGAGACGAAATACACAATCTCATCGTGAAAAACGCTATAGAGATTGTGCCAAATTGTCAAGCGCAAAAAGGGTTTTACAGCTGTTATTTTCTTGACATTTAAATTGCGCACTTATAAAGCGCCCATTCAAAATGATTACTCAGAAACTGATCTTATCGCATGTATGCCCACACGATTGGTTTGTGTCGATAGATCTGAAGGATGCGTACTTTCATATCCAAATTGTACGACATCACAGGATGTTTTTGAGATTCGCGTTCGAGGGAACAGCATATCAATTCAAGGTCCTGCCCTTCGGACTGTCTCTGGCTACATTCACGAAGTGCATCGATGCGGTTCTCACCTCTCTGAGACTGAGCGGCGTACGCATCTTGAACTACCTCGACGATTGGCTATTACTGGCGCAATCAGAGGCTCTGTTATGCCAGCACAGAGACTTACTGCTTCAGCATCTCAAAGCTTGGGCCTCAATGTAAACTGGGCGAAGAGCACGCTCTCCCCCAGCCAAAAATCTCCTTTTTGGGAGTTAGGATGAATATAAGGTGCATTTCAAGCTGTTCTGAGACCAGTGCAGACAGACAGCACACTGGTGGTTAAGTCATTCTCTAAATAGGGAGCAAGGGAGCATCCTATAGCTCTCTATGCAGCTAAGTGCATTCGCTCCTAAAATCTGACCAAAAGTTCAGTTCCAGGCTGCAGATGATGTTTGGACCACTCAACATGTTTGGTAGGCATGGGACAATGGTAATCAATACATAGATTCAGGAATTATAATGTATGAGTTTATTTTAATATGGTTGGCAGTGATTAGATGATGTTGGCCATTACATTGAATCAGAATTGTTTATGCTAATTCCTGATGTAATTTATGTAACATCTCAAAAATATGAAGAACCAACACTGGTAACATAATAAACAATTTCTTCTGTCTTTCTATAGCTTGGTATTATTTAAAATTTCACAACTTAGTCTCGCTGTCCATATATGTGGACATTCATGTTTATTGGGTGCTGCTAGATACGAATCAAAAGGGAAATGGAAAATGGTCACAGCAGTCACGCTCGGGTCTCAGGAGGTTACTGGACCTTGTTCATGCCATATTCATGAAAAGGCTTAATGCATGGGTGAGTTCCAAATCTTTGCTTTAAATGCAGACTGCTCTTGAGCCATCTAAGAAGAATATAACATTGGTCCTATTTTATTTTATTCTAAATTTTGTTTTACTTTTTTAGAGGTTTTGTCTCTTCAGAGCACCAGCAGAATGTATTAATAAGCAAAATGTGCAATTGAATTCCAGATATTTTCTCTCATTTAGAGACACTCTGAGGAGATGCTTTTGGTCATCTGTGGTGCCAAAACACATCCTGGACTCATCAGGCTTTGAAAATCACAATGCACAGGGACCGTTCTCATGCAGAAATCTTCTCTCTAGAGATGATACATCTTTGTTTGTTTAAGTATAGTCACCTCCTAATAGAATTACAAAATCAACTATTGTTTGGAGATTCCCGGAGACGAAGGGGAACAATAAAGAAATGCAACACTTAGGGGAGAGCAGGGATAATTGTAACTAACAAGAAATTTAACATTGGTAATAACTTAATGCCCAAAGCACTCACCATGGCCATATCAGGTATGTGCACGCACAATTCAATCCAATAAACCTCCTAAAATAATGGGTAGCTTCACTTTTTGTTACAAAAAAAAAAAGTAAATGTTTTCCTTATCTAAATTTGGGTTTAAAGTTTATATAAAGAGTTTATTAAATAACTTTGAGTAAATGAGCAAAAACTTAAGTGTTACAAACTATCCTTGCTCTCTCCTATAAAAGTGGTAACACTTTACATTAACGTTCATTTTGTAAAAGGCTTATAAAGAGGTTCATTGATCACTAATAATTAATTTATAAGCACATTATAAATCACTGAAATGCAGTAGTAACATATAAAAGGGTGACTTATATTCCAATACCTGCTGTAAAGTGAGCAATTTTTTAAAAACGCATGCCATATATGCTTAACACACTTAAAATGTACCTTAATGTAAAGAGGACACCCATGAAGCATTTATCAATGAATTACCAACATTAAAAACCTATGCACATAAAGTTTAGTATGGTTTAATGGTCATCAAGCTTTATTAACTAAAGTATGTTCATTTTTGCAAATGATACATGATAATACATGTAATCATGCAAGCACTTATACTCTAAAAAAAGTAATTATTTATTATTAGAAAATAATTAACCTGATAAAAATAAATTACATATATTTCATTTATGAAATTACTGGTCCGCATTGAATGAAAAATATTGGTTACATTCCACTAATAAAATTTAGAGAGAAGTCTACCTCATTGTTTTGATTAAATTTGTGCAATTTTGATGTTTGATGTAGAGACATCAGTTCAACTAATAGAATCAAGAGAGAGGTCTACCTAATTGTTTTGGGGAAAATTTTGCAATTTTGTGGTTTGATTGAGGCACCAATTCATTTCAAACTACAACAGTTGATTTGATGACATGTGCAATACCACTTATTTCCTTTGATCTGATACAATGTATTATCAAGGCCAATATTACCAATACCGATACCTCTATTAAATGATTAAACTGCAATTTTTTTCTGCAAAATCTGCAAATGCAGCATGAACCATTTACCCATGTTTCCATTGATCATGGTATAAATAAAGGGGGGTTGTACTTGCTTGTTTTGATTATTAAGGGAAGTTACCTCCTCCCTGTCCCCCCAGAATTTACACCACTGTTGGTCATTGTGCATGTGTCTTGGTGTCATTTTGGAGTCAGACCTTAGTTTCGGTAGTCACATCAAAGCAATAACTAAATCAGCCTACTATCATCTAAAAAATATAGCCAGAATTAGATGTTTTGTATCCATTCAAGACTTAAAGAAACTTGTTTATGCATTCATCACCAGTAGACACCTGCAGCTCATTCAGAATGCCTCTGCCAGGATTCTAACCCGAACCAAAAAATCTGAGCATATTACTCCAGTCCTCAGGTCTTTTGTTAGTTATTCTTGTTCATCTTTTTGTAAATAAAACTCATGTTATTACAACTGTGTGTTCCTTGTGTTGATGATACTGAAGAGCTCTAAAGGGTTAGGCCAAACTCATGAATCATTCTGATTAATCAGATGACCAGCTCCCTCCAGTTTACATATTTCTGATTCATTGAATGGTCCATTTGGATCATTCTTTTACTGTTAAGGTGAAACTTCCTAGCTGGTCCCCCGAGAATGGAGGGAGGGACCGTCTGATATTAATAATCACACACACATATACCTTAAATGAAGTGTGATCAAAAATCACCACATATTTTGGTGTCTTGTGTGAGGCCCAGTTCATTTCAGTTGGTGCCAGGTTGATTCTCACTACACCTCTGTTTTGTCTGAACTGAGTAGAAGGAAATTTCTAGTCATCAAGTCTTTGATATCACTGAAACACTCTGCTAACTTGGAGAACTGGTCAATTTCTTCAAGTCTCGAGAAAATATAAAGCTCAGTATCATCATCATAACAATGAAAATGTCTTGGTTACATGGAACGTAACCCTGGTTCCCTGAGTGGGAACGAGACGCTGCGTAATCGCTATGGGACACCATCTAAGTGTCACAAGGTCTGAAACCCTTATACAATCACGCCAATTTATTGGCTGATGACGCTTAAGCGATGCTTTCGTGCCATTGAGTCCAATCTTCTGCAGGAAGGCGCAAGCCTATGCAGCTGCTAGAGAGTATGGCCAGCTATGCAGCATCTCGTTCCCACTCAGGGAACCAGGGTTATGTTCCACGTATCCGAGACGTTCCCTTTCATAGGAACTCGAGCTGCGTAATTGCTATGGGAACAATATACATTCACGCCATGCAAACAGTAGCTGCCAACTGTCTAAGCCCATGTGGCAAGCATACAGTAGCACGCAAGTGAGCTAAAACGTCTGAATAAAAAGAAGGAATTACAGCTTTTCTCCTGTTCCAACAGATAGAACTTGGGAAGCAGGAGTCAAACCCTCATCCAGATTATAAAATCTAACAAATATATGCAGAGAGGACCACCATACAAATCTCCTCAAAGGACGCACCTCTAGTCAAAGCCCATGAGGATGCCATGCTTCTCTTAGAATGGGCTCGAATACCCGAAGGTGAAGGTAAACCGTGCGCTTCGTAGGCACTTGAAATTGCATCATTAAGCCAATGAGACAAAGAGTCTTTGCTTGGGCACCGATACACCTCTGTTGCAGCCACCAAAGCACACAAACAACTCTGACTTACAGCATTGGCTAGAACAGTCAACATAAATTCGTAGCGCCCGAACTGGGCAAAGCATATGTAACCTTTCATTCTCCCCGACTCAAATGGGGGAAGATAGAAAGCCTGAAAATGAATGGTCTGTGAGCGAAATGACGTCAAAATGACCTTGGGCAAGTATCCCAAATGAGGTCTTAACATGACCCTTGAACACCCTGGTGCAAAATCCATACATAAGGGATTGATCGACAGGGCATGCAATCACTGACTCTCTTAAATGATGCTAATGCCACTAGCAGCATCGTTTTAAGAGTCAAAAACGTATCAGTGACTGTTGTCAAGGGCTCGAACGGAGCACCCAAGAGCACCTCTAAAACAACAGATAAATCCCATAAAGGAACGTGACGGGACGAAAAGGTCTAAGCCTGCGTACCCCAAACATAAAACGAGAGACAAGAGAATGTCTACCGACAGAGACTCCATCGATAAGCGCATGCTCAGCCACTATAGCGGCAACATAGACTTTAAGCATTGCCGGGGCAACCCCGGCCCTGAAATGCTCCTGCAAAAATTCCAGCACTGTACCGACAGGGCAGTGAACTGTATTTTTATCTCACACTGTACACCAAGAAGCAAAAATACGACACTTGATGGTATAAAGCTTCCTATTTGATGGAGCTTTAGCATTTAGAATGATATCAACCATCATTCAAAAGAGTGCCCCGTTGAGAGGCTATACCCATAACTTCCAGCCGGGGGTGCCAAATGCTGCCCCGAGCCTGAGACAACATGTCTGTTCTGACTGGAATCTCCCAAGGCACTTTATCCAGGAGAGAGACCATATTTGAGATGGCCAAAATGGTGCCACTAACAGAAGCTGAACTCAATCCTCCCAAACTCTCTGCTGAACTGCATGCAGCAGACTGATAGGTGGAAACACATAAAGACGCGCTGTCGGCCACTGATGCACAAACGTATCGATGCCCAGCAGTGCCAGGGGTGAGAGGGAAAACCAGAGTGGACAGTGCGATGTCTCACTCAAAGCTAACAGGTCCACTTCCACTCTGCCGAACCTTCTCCAGATTAGTTCCATAATCTGAGGATGTAATGTCCACTCTCCAGGCATCAATCCCTGTCTGGACAGGAGATTCGCCCCCAAATTCAACCGCCCTGGAACATGTATGGCTCTTAGAGACAGCACATTGTCCCGTGCCCACAGAAGTATGCAATGTGCCAGCCTCAGGATGGCATGAGAGCGCACTCCTCCCTGGCGATTGATGTATGACACCACCATCCAGTTGTCCGACTGGACGAGGACATGGCTGTCCTGAACCTGAATTTGAATGGGGAAAAGCATATGTACATTGGGGGGAATGTTTATTTGAGAAAACTGGTTTGCCACAACGGCCCCAGTATTCTTTATGGGGGGACAATGTGTGTCTTATGTACACTTGTGCTTGATGAACATAAAATGCTGTTATGCATGTCTCGAGACCTTTGGTCATGGTGACAGAGGCTAAATTCGGGATGCGTTTTTTTTAATGTTTACTCCCCAGTGCAAAGTGCAGGGGGAAACTGACCCATATTCTTGCTGTTGGGTGTTTGAGGCGTGTACAACGACAGACTCAACCAAATACTGTCTGAATGGCAAATAGGAATGACATGGATACGTTTGTACGGTCCGGTTTCATTCACTGAATGGGGGCTCGCCCTTCATTTAACTGCAAGTCCATCAGGCTCACTTCTGGTGTCTTGCCGGACGTTTAAAAGGGGCCGGGCCAACATCCAAATACCTACGCGGATGTGCCCATGATGGCGGGAATGAACGAGGATCCCAGTCCTTCTGAAGGGGTGCAAAACTCATGTCCAGCACCTTATGCAAATCTCTGGTGGGAAATTGATACTGAACGTGAACCTATCGGAGCTGCAGCGGGCTTTTCTCTCTCTCTGCGTGGAAGCATCTGCTGGAATGCGGCAGTCTGCTGTTTCACAGCATGGAATTTTTCCACCACCGACTGGACTGCATCGCCGAACAGTCCGGATTGTGACACAGGGGCGTTCATCAGAAAGGCCTTGTCCTTGTAATGAATATCCGTGAGCGTAAGCCACAGATGGCGTTCCGCCACCACGAGGCCCACTATATTCCCGACCAACAGAATGAGCAATGTGTTTGGAGGCTCTAAGTGCCAAATCAGAAGCTCGGTGTAGTTCCATGATGGCCTCAGCATCCAGCCCAGCTCCCTCATCTAAATCCCTCATAAAATGCAAAACCGCCAGTGTGTGCAAAGCCAAAACCGCCTGATCCGAAGCCTGGTAGGCCTTGCTCAAAAAGAATGACGTCACCCTGCAAGGCTTCGAGGGAAGAGTAGGCCTTGATTTCCATGTGGTCGCCGAAGGAGAGAGATGGGCAGCCAGCATCTCTTCCATTGCCAGGACTGAAGTCTATCCATGGTCAGAAGCTTGACACACATTAGAAAATTCCGAGGCCGATTGATTTGTAATCCTGGCCAAGTAAGGTTGATCCCAAGACTACGAAATGTCATGATGGAGGTCTGGGGAAAAAGGGAGCACCTACGAGGTGTAGCTGCACGTTGGCCCACTAAAAAAACAGTCGTCCAAGATTGCTTTACGATCCTCTGACTGCATTTCATCCAGCCAGTCCAGGTGCAATTTCTCCATTGCATGTGTAATAACCTCCAGCAACTCTGTATAAGTTACCGAAGGTCTGGAAATCCGACAGCTAGGAGGCAAGGCTTCAGCCAGACCACCAGCGGAATCTTCATAATCCTCCCCGAAGGAAACCGCTGTGCAGGTCTCAGGGCTAGGACGCAAGTGTCCATGTGTAAATTCCACATGAGAACGTCGACATTCATTAAATCACACTACGGGCAATCCGAACCCTCCAACACGGCCTCCGTGTGATGAAACCCCAGACAGGCAATGCACATGTCATGGGAATCTTCACCGGTGATAAACCACATGCACGGAGGTAAGCACTTCTTAAATTCCATCCTGTGTTGCCACTCAAAAGGGAGAATAATAATGATCCTCGCTTCGACGTGAGTCGCTAGTACAACACGGGCCAGACGAGATCGTGCACTGAAGAACAGTGAAGACTCGATGGTGCGAAAGTGAGAGCCTTTATGGAGCCTATAACGTAGCTCCCTAGGGTCATCGCTTAAGCGCCATCAGCCAATAAATTACCGTGATTGTATAGGGGCTTCAGACCACGTGACACTCAGACGGTGTCCCATAGTGATTATGCAGCTCGAGTTCCTACGAAAGGGAACTAATTTCTTGCGGAACTCCATACTTAACTTGTGCTTGATCTGACAATTTGTAGTTTACACAGTAAAAACAAACACAAAATGGTAGCGGTCGGATAAATAGGACCTAAACCAAGCTAATGCCTGTCCACAAATGCCAACATAATTCTCAAGCCTATTCAAGACAGTGTCATGATCTATGGTGTCGAAGGCAGCACTGAGATCTCAAAGCACTAGAAAAGAGATGCAGCCACGGTCAGATGATAAAAGCAAGTCATTTGTAACTGCAAGTGCAGTCTAAGTGCAGTCTCTGTACTATGCTAAGGCCTAACTCCTGACTGAAATTTTTCAAAGATACCATTTAACCATATAAATTAGTATAGTTGGGAGGACACTAGCTTTTCTAGTATTTTATACATAAATGGGAGATTATAATTAGATGGGAAGTCTATTATTAGCCAACTCTCCAGGATTAAGCTGTGGTTTCTTGATAAGTGGTTTGATAACTGCTAGCTTAAAATTTCTTGGTACATGTCCTTAAAATAGCGAGAGGTTAATAATATTAAGAAGAGGTTCTGTGATTACAAGAAACACCTCTTTCAGTAGCTTAGTGGGTATAGGGTATAGCATGCATGCTGTTGCTTTTGATGCTTTGATAATTTTTGTTAGCTCTTCCTGACCTAAGTTTCTCATAGGGAATACTGTGAGACACTGTCTTATGATGTGCTGTGGCAGAGAGTTGCATAGCTTAAATTTTCTTTCTGGTGGTTTAAATTGTATCAGTAAAGAAATTCAAAAATTATTACTACTATGCTGTGAAGGAATATCTGGTTCAGTCAAACTTTTTCTTCATCTATCTGGCCACTGTGCTGAATAAATACTTTGGATTGTGATCAATAGCTCTTGTGAGATGTCTTCTTTAGGTGTAAATCACACAAATAGAGGTTTGTATCTTCCACTGTAGTTTCTCTCATCAGCCCTGTGGTCTCTGGGCAACCGGTACATTATAGTCCAGTGAGAGCCTGCACGCTGTTTAACAACAGCCACTTAGACGTGCATAAACAAAACACTGTGATTCTGTCTATGGCAATGAACTAGGGGAACTATTTTGAACTTATTCATTTGTAAGATTACTTATTATTAGTAGTAGAATGAACACCCTTTAATTTAAGCTGATCATGTGTCAGACTTAACTAATTTGGGTCAGCATAATTTTATTTCATTTTAAATGAATAAAATCAGTTTTCATCATTTTATTTCATTAAAAAAAAAATATTTTAAAATATTTTGTATAACATTGTTACCATGCTTTTAGTAGATATCATATATAGTACTTTTAACAGTGTAGTCACTCATATGAATGGGCTGCAGGTCTGGAAACATTTCGTAATTGTCCACTTTATATTAATTGTCCACTTTACATTTAGGTACACTTTCATAGTTAAAAATGCTCACAATTTGGCAAGCATTGCATGTTGTTGTAACTGCATATCAGTGATTTACAATGCATTTGTAAATCAATTATTAGTCAGTAATGAATCCCTTTAGAAACACTTAACAAAAGGAACATTAATCTAATCCGTAAAGTGATATTCAAAAAAGTGGGACTGAAATAAAGGAATGAACTTTGAGCCGGCATACCATTTAGCACTAAGAGGCAGAATGTGTTTTCAATTGGGCCTCTGGCTGTGATTTGCTTGAGGCCCTGTGGGGTCATGCATGTGTCTTAATTACAGCAAATTCTGCTTTAATAAGGCTTTCTGTATAGCTCTGCCTCTACCTGATTGGACTGCTGGTTCCAGAGAGAGAGATTTGCGACTCTGACGTTTACATCATCAACACTGGAATGTACAAATTTAAATATACTAAACACAAAGCAGACACATAGTTCTTTAACTCTCTAAAGTGCATTCAGAAATTTAATATATGCCAATAAAGCTCTGACAATGTGAGAACTATCACATTGCTGAAATGATTGTGAAAAGAATTGTGTATTTTATTTAACAGGTAGTTGAAGGGGAGGGGTTAAAAAAATAGTCATTATTACAAGTTACTAGATTTTGATAAAGATTACAATGTCAAATATGTATTCTTAAGAATAACGTTCACAAATAAATTGTTCACAATAAAACCATGGAAGCTCTTTAATAAAGGATACATTTTTTATTTCATGTTGACTTACCCCTAACTTTGCTAGGGGTGCCAAAGACTATTTGGGTTGTGGCACAATGTGAACCTCAACAAATTGTGCTCTGAAAAATGTCCTATAGATTTTCATTAAAAAAAAAAAAAAATTAAAAAAAAACCTTAGCATCATAAACAGCGTCATCACAGCACATTTTTCTTTTGATTTATGAAAGCCACATGTTTTTCTTCTCTAAACATGCATATATACATGTCCGTTCAGTAACCTGAGCCCTCTGTACTTTTGGAATACAATGTTTGAATTATTGTCCAGCCGTTGACTCAGTCCATCTGTTATGCCTCTTAACGGAAAGTGCTGTGTCAGCTGAGTGGTTGAATAACCTGAACTTGAAGTCAAATGTATGAGACTCTTTGAGAACTCTAGCAGATCTTAGTTGCAGAACCTCTTCATACCAACAAGCTGAAGGATTACAGGGATGTTTTATGAACTGTTCTGACATGGATTATTGTATCTCCTAGAAGATTTTCAGTAAATAATGGCTTAAATTTTGGTCTTTTCCAAAAAATATATTGCATGCTTAATATAGTCACAAGTCATATGGACTGCTTTTATGGTACTTTTTTGTCTTATGGAGCTTGACAGATCTTCGATTTCTTTGCATACAAAAAAGCAGCTTGAACATTCTTCAAAATATCTACTTTTCAGATTCAACTGAAGAAACACATGAGGGTGAGTAAATAATGACAGAATTTACATTTTCTGGTGAATTTATTATTTTAAAAAATGAAGTAAAAGAAGGAGTACAGACTATAACACACAAACAAGGACAACATTATGTCACACTGTCTGAGGTCTTCTATCAGTGATGCCCTCTCCTCTTTTTTTAATTTTTATTATTTTATGATTTTTATGCTCAAAACTTTACAATAGAACATAGCCAGGGGTACAACAAAAATAACAACAATAAATAATCATTATCATTAACACACAAGGCCATATAACACAAAAATCTTAGAAGTACTTCACACTTTCTTGTTAGTACTGATCTTAATGGAATCTATATCATTTCAGATGTTTTCAACCACAATGGAGAAAGAGGCTTCTGATTGGAAAATGTACTAATGTGCTTTAACTTTACATCTATGTATATGAAATGTAACAAATATAATGATAAGGTTAATTATGTATGCCTCATTTTCAATACTCTAATCATTATTTAAAAAATAAATAAATTACATTTTCATAACACAAATTAAAGCCACTAATCAGATTGTCAATAATAAATCTAGAAACATTCTGCCACAACCTCATACTATAAAGACACTGCCAGAAAGGCACACAGACAAAAGAACAGTTCACCCTGCTACAGGTGTGACTGCTGGACTACCAATGAGTAAAACAGTACCCTCTAGTGGTTAGTAGTGGGGGGGTTAGACATTGTGGTTGTGCTGTTGCAGTGTTTCCCCTTTGAGGGACATAAAAAACAACCCCAGAGAAGCATATTCCTCAACTCATCTATACCAATGCCTCCAAAACGATTCCTCATGCTCCCTGAACCACTCTTTCACAATTTGAGCCCGATGAATCTTGGCATTGTCATCCTGGAATATGCCCATGCTGTCAGGGAAGAAAAAATGCATTAATGGGATAACCTGGTCATTCAGTACATTCAGGTAGTCAGCTGACTTCATTTTATTGCCACATAACGTTGCTGAGCCTAGACCTGACCAGCTGAAGCAACCTCAGATCATAACACTGCATCCAGAGGCTTGTACAGTGGGCACTATGCATGATGGGTACATCGCTTCATGTGCTTCCCTTCTTACTCTGACATGCCCATTGCTTTGGAATAGGGTTAATCTGGATTCATCAGACCACATGACCTTTTTCCATTGCTCCACAGTCCAATCTTTATGCTCCCTAGCAAATTGAAGTCATTTTTTCCAATTAGCCTCACTAACAAGTGGCTTTCTTGTAGCCACACAGCTGTTTAGTCCCAATCCTTTGTGCATGTGGAAATGCTCTTACTTTCACTATTAAACATAGCCGTTCTACTGTCGATTTTTTACGATCTCCGATCACAATCATTCATGATTTTTTCCGACCACATTTCTTCTGTGAAGCTGATGGTTCACCAATATCCTTCCAGGTTTTCATAATGCGTTGGACAGTTCTTAACCCAATTCCAGTGATTTCAGAAATCTCCTTAGTTGTGTTCTTTGCTTGATGCAGGTCAATAATTTGCCTTCTGAAACACAGTAACATCTTTTTCATGACCATGGGATACATCTTCCAACATGGTTGTTTAAGAAATGAGAAGCTACACACTACATCAGTTAGGGTTAATAGAATTGTACCTTAGAGGTTTATTTATATGGTCACTGACTTACTTCTGAAGTCCACTGAACAGCAGGAAGTCTAGATAAAAAGCTCAACACTGGGGTAAAGTAAAGACGCTGACTACCACACCTAGAGTTGTGAGTTCAAATCCAGGGCATGCTGAGTGACTCCAGCCAGGTCTCCTAACCAACCAAATTGGCCCAGTTGTTAGGGAGGGTAGAGTCACATGGGGTAACCTCCTCATGGTCACCACAATGTGGTTCTCACTCGCAGTAGGGCGCGTGGTGAGTTGTGTGTGGATGCTGTGGAGAATTAGTGTGAAGCTTCCACACCTGCTATGTCTCCGTGGTAACATGCTCAACAAGCCACATGATAAGATGGGTGGATTGATGTCTCAGATGTGGAGGCAACTGAGACTTGTCCTCCACCACCCAGATTTAGGTGAATCACTACACCACCACAAGGACCTAGAGCACGTTGGGAATTCGGGAGAAAAAAACTCAACGTTAACCTCTGAAAACCATAACTCTTCAAATGTATGTAAATGCCCTGTTTATTTTATTTTTATTGCTGCATTTAACAATTGTTATCCGCTCTGTTAATGTATATGTTTAATACATTTCAACTATTATATTTAAAATATATTAAAAACATTTTTTTACGGCTGAACTGTTTAATAAACAAAACGTCGTTCCCCTGTCACTGCCTGTGCTCAAAGCCACAAAGGCTGTTCCCCCGTCACTGCCAGTGCCCATGACCATGGAGGTCGTTCCACTGTCACTGCCTGTGCTCACAGCCACTGAGACTGTTCTCTTGTCACTGCCAGTGCTCACAACCAAGGAGACCGTTCCCCAGTCTTTGCTGGTGTTCACGGCCACGGAGGCCGTTCCCCAGTCTCTGCCAGATCTCATGGCCATGGAGGCCGTTCCCCTGCCATGGCCAGTGCCCGAGCCTTCCACGGCTCTGCCTCCTGAGCCTTCCACAGCTAGGCTCCCTGAGCCGCTCCCTCCTGAACCCTGTCCAGCAGCTTCTATCCAGTTCACTTCCCCCTGTCTAGCGGCTGCCGCCCAGTCCTCTGACCCCTGTCTAGCGGCCGCTGCCCAGTACTCTGACCACTGTCCAGTGGGCGCTCCCCAGTACTCTGTCCCCTCTGCCCTGAGGCCGCCTCCAGGCCACCAGACCCTGCCATTGCCCTGAGGCCTCCTCCCAGGCTGCCAGACCCTGCCTTTGCCCTGAGGCCTCCTCCCAGGCCGCCAGACCCTGCCTTTGCACAGGCCTCCTCCCAGGCTGCCTGTACTTTTTATATTAGTGCTCGTTTTGTATGTATTGTGTATTGTTTGATGTTTCCGTTTTGGGACGACATGTTCCATGTCTTGTCCTGTATTGGTGTGAGTGCATTGCTCTTGTCATCTTGGTAGCATGCACTCGAGTCAATAATCTTTGTTTGTCTCTCCCGACCACGGATGCGCGTTGGGCTTGTTTTGCGCTGTCTTCACATCATGCTTCGGTCACTTCGGTCTGAAGTTGTGGGTTTGTGTATAGCCGAACTCTCGCACAGGTGTCCTGTCTTGTTTTTGTTGCCTGTTGCGTGCATCGCATGGGCTTTGCCTCGCAATGTATGCTCAGGAATCGTTTAATGTGAGAATGCGTGGCATCGTTTTGTTTACGCATTCTCTCATCTTGTTTGTCAGTTGGCATGGGCATATATTGCTTTATTGTCTTGGCGATGTGCACTCATGCCATTCGGGTGTTTTGTTGTCTTGTGAGGGCACATGGCTTTGTTTTGTTTCATCGTGTGAGCTATCACATGCAAAATGATTCATTCAGTTATCAAAATCTGTCAGACATATTTGTATATTCCATAAATATCTATGACATGTAATGTTTGTGATGTCTGCTAAATCTCTAAATCTCAGACCAGCAAGAGCAACAGAATGTCCACCAAGAAGATGGGAACATGTAGTGTTACGTACTGTGAGGCGGTACAATTTATTGTTTTTGTACAGAACTACCACAGGTTTTTTTCATTGTTGCAGGGTTTGTTTTTTTTTTTGTTTTTTTTTACACGGATGCCTTACCGCTTTCTCTCCGGACGGATGCTCGACCACACCCCCGCTGCCACAATGTCATTTTGTGGCAATTTTCTGTTCACTATATATTACTTTACATGTAAGAAATGTGTAAAAATGTAAATGTAAATGTGAATTTTCTGTTTACATGTAACATTGCTACAAAAATAAATTTACTGTATACATACAAATATGCATATCCTTTTTCTGTGTACTACAGTATTGACTTTTCCCAGTAAACTTTTACCAACTGTTGAAATAGGTATCTAAAAAGTTCAGTGTGATACACAATAGCATTCAGCTAGCCAAACTGGCATTCTTGTATAGTACAGTAAGCAGTCAGTGTCAACAAAAATGTAGAACAAAAATGACATTTGTATATTACAAGCATTTCCAGGGTTGACTGCCATGGTGAAAAAACATCTAAACATTTTGACCAGTATGGCTCACACAATGACAAAAAACGTTTCATTTTGGTGTCATTGGCCGATTTACTGACACAATAACTAGGTTTTGAAGCATGAATTAATTGTTTTGGGTGAGTTACTACATTTAGCAGACATACAATAGAGTTGTGATGTCCCATAAAACAGTTGTGACAATTGCACTTATAGTTTAGAATGTTAAGACTGTTTCAAAAAATGAGCCAAAGCGATTGAGAAAAACTGAAATATATTGCAGCAGAATTCATCCTTTTTTTCTTTTTGTGCTTACATTTTTTTTTTCAAAAGTAAATGTAACATTTTAAACAAAGATTCTATGTTTTTAATACACTTTAACCCACCCAGCCCACCGCTGTCCCCTCCCCAGAGACTGCCATTGGAGAAAAACAAAAAACAAACAAAAAAAACTTTTTGCAGTGCACTACTCCAGATTTCATCTGAAAGTTCTGACATTTTTTTTTTTATCTTTCTGTTCCAACAGTGTTTATGGGAATAAATATTAAATATATGCGTGATATAAAACCTTGCAGGTGAGGGTCAACTTTTAAGAGGGCTTCCGCTGGGGACCTTGTAGAAATATTAGGAAATTTTTTGCATAGCGAAACAAATATGTCTAAGTTTATATTTAGAGCGTAAATCAATAAATCTGGAAAATATGCCTTCAGAATGGAGATCAACAAATTGAACAATACATATCTTCTGCCAATGCAAGAAGGTGGAATCTAATTTAGCTGGCAGGAAGGTACATACTGGGCTTTGAAATCTGAGTGTTTCTCGTAGGTGGAAGTGCTGATGTAACTGGGTTCAAATTTTAAGAGTGGAGTAAACAACAGTGTTACATATATACTGTGCAGTTTTAATAGGTAAGCAGGATGTAACTAAGGAAGTAGACTCTACTTCACACCAGTCAATACCTGGCGAATGCATCCAATAAGCTGTCTTTTGTACCTGCGCCATCTAATAATAATACATAAGATTAGGGAGAGCCAGACCTCCATCGACCCCCTGCCTTTGAAGGTACTCTTTTTCGAATCCATCCCATAAAAACCTTTAAAATAAATTTTCTACAGAACGAAAAAAGGACCTTGGAATAAATATAAGAATCCAGGTAGGACATTCATTTTAACACATTTCACCCTGCCAGCTAAGGTCATATATAGAATCCTCCATTTTTTAAATGTTTAAGTTTTAAGAAATCACCTTTAAATTTTATTTAGAGTGGAGCAAAATTATTTTCATAAAGACCCTTAAAATTACGTCTGATGTTAATACCCACATATTTAAACCATGATTCATGAGACGGGGGAGTGTGAAGGACATTAAGAAGTTGGCAGACATTAGAAAATAAGTGCAGCCCTTTAATAAAACCAGTTTGATCAGCTGAAATTATATTGACCAAGGGTCACTCCAAACGAATAGCCAGTAACTTTTCTAAAATTTTACATTGGTATTTAACAGAGAAATTGACCGTTATGAACTACACTTAGTTGCCTCCTTGTTGGGTTTCAATAAAAGTGTAATTAATGCTTCAGTAAGAGATGTCGGCAAAGTTCCTTGAGATAAAGAATGTTCAAACAGAAGAGTCACATGACCAAGGTGGATTTGGAGCATGTCTGGGAGAAGTTGGAGGATTTGGAGAATCGTAACCGGCGGAATAACGTCAGCATTGTTGGAATTCCTGAGGACGAAGAAGGTCGGGATATGGTGAAATTCCTGGACGGGTTCTTTCCGAGTCTGCTCGACATAACTGTTGTTCCCGGCCAAACTGAGAACAGATACTAAGGATGGCCGTAGAGAATTTACATGCCCACAAGAAATGTCCTACATAAAGTCAATGGACTGAGTAAGTTATTTTGTGTTTCTCATGTTGCAGCCAAATGAACCGACTCACTGAATATCCACTTGATCGTCCGAGGACGCTGAGCACCTTTTTTGTTTCTTTTTGTGCTGGTTGTGCCTAGCGGCTGGAGTTTGTTTTGTGTAGCAGCACTCCTTCGGGACAGTGTTATGGATGAATCTGCACGTTCTTTGTGCTTATGCCTCCTATTGGTTGGAGTTTGTTTTGTGGAGTATTTCTTGCAGGGCATTGGAGTGATTGGGTCATTTGTTGCACTCATGTAGCAGTTGAATGGGCTGGCTCACTGAACATTCATTTGACTGTCCAAGGAAACTGCCTTTTAATTAATTAATTAATTAATTTATTTATTTGGTGTGCTGGTTCCGCTAGCGGCTGGAGTTTGTTTTGTGGAGGAACACACCTTCTTGACAGTTATGTGGATGAACCTACACGTTCTGTGTGTTTATTCCTCCTATTGGCTGGAGATTGTTTTATAGATTATCTTCTGTTGTGTAATTCTGTCTCACAAAATCTGTATAGAAACACCAGATTTGAGCAATCCGATGGCAAAATTGTCACTGGGGCTCTCATAGGCATACATGGACTGTTTGAGTTTAGAAGGATGGACGCCGGTTGGCGCTATCGTGCACAGGGTTAATGCGCACATTTTTCTTTTTTCTGTTGTTTGGTTCTGGGGGAAATTTGGGGTTTGATTGTTGCACTAATGTGGAATGTGGTCTTTTATTTTTGACACATGTAGCATGTGTAGCACATAGTATGGGTAGCACGTGTGATGGCACCCAGGGCGGCAAAGAGTTGGGCCAATCAGAAGATAGCTAGGGTATGTGAAGGAGGCAAAAGGTACTCATACACACACAACAACTGACTTTAGTGAAATAATTGATTTGTATTGATTAACTTGAATAACAAACGTCACAGATAAAACAATAAACAATACAACAAATAAATCTTAAATAAAATACAATAAACACAGAGATTTAAATTCACCAACAAATTAGTTCTGTTTCCTTTTCACGAATTTATCTTCCTTTTAGTTATTTCAGTTCAATGTTCTTTCTCTTCAGTTCCGTTAATCTAATCGAATTACGCCTAGTTAGTTTAGTGGAAGCTAATAAAACATTTTATCGATTTTAGTTCCTATCTATTATCAAATTTAACTCTTTGTAACTCTTTTTTTCCAAATAAACCCAATAAAATGTAATTGAAACCAAACAAATAAAATTACAGTTACCTATTAATTACCTATACAATTCAAATAAACAATTATACAACTAAACAAACAATAATCAATCAATTGAATTACCAAATGTACTAAATTTAGAGTTCAAGAATTAACATTTAATAAATGTCCAGATTCACAAATACCTCGACCTTTTCATTGTCGAATGAATTCAAAGAAGAGATGAATTGAAGATTATTAGGAAATCCACGAACAGTAGATATTCACAGTTCAGGTATGACTCTTGGACTTTGGCTCGCCATCAAACTTTCCAGAAGATTCTCGCAGAAACATCCACGACGAAAAGTCCACTATCCTTGTTGAAAAACATGGTCCAACTCAAACAAAAAATATACAATATACAAAAACTGGCCTGCACAGATCAGTAAAACATTCTCAGAAACATTTTCCTAACATTTCAGACAATTATTTTAACATTCTTATCTTACAATACATGCATTAGCTTTAGCTCTAAATGCTATACCTCGTGGTAGCATTTACACATCACAGTTTCTCAACTAAGTTTACTCAATAAACAAGTTTACGTTTCTGATTCTCATTTATATTTAGAATAAAAGATTAAACTTACAGATTTCCTCAATAATTAACTAAACTTGTTCTTTTCTTCCAGGTTTTATCCGGATGAACGGTGAAATAAATGACTTCATCACTCAGCTCTATCTCGGTGAACATCAAGATTCACTCTCAGGTAAGTATTTTTCTCTTTTTTCTAGAGCTGTAGTTTAAGATTAAACCAATCTTTTCTATTTTTCAGACTTTTGCTGCTATAAATTCCTAACAGTGCTGTTGATCAGCATCTCGTTGCTCTTCGCTTCGTCTGTTCTGTGTCTGTCTGCGTTAACTCTATGGTAGAGTCAGCGGCTACAGCAAGATTGGCTGATTGGATAAATCACATCTGCAGTGCTGATCCCGACTCTTGTTGGTCAAGTTTATCTGCAATATGTTTTTTTTTTTTTTTTTACATATATTTGCAAGTATTGATAATAAATATTAAATTTTGCATATTTTTCTGACTCTTTGGATTTCATTCTGTTTCTAGTTACTTGTCTTTAGTTTCTTCACATATTTTAGTTAAATATGCACTTTTTTAGTTAGTTTTAAGCTTATAACTTAGAATACAATTTACTCTGATTTTACATCTGGGTTACACACACAGTCTATTTTTATTTTTTCTAATATGTCAAAATGTCAAATGTTAATATGAGCGGATTGTCTC
This sequence comes from Myxocyprinus asiaticus, assembly GCF_019703515.2. Taxonomy (NCBI): domain Eukaryota; kingdom Metazoa; phylum Chordata; class Actinopteri; order Cypriniformes; family Catostomidae; genus Myxocyprinus; species Myxocyprinus asiaticus. The sequence continues at coordinate 38,881,069 of NC_059361.1, read as the reverse complement.
TCTCCATGTGAACGTGAATGGGTTCCCCATAAAAAGAAGGAAAGTTATTTCTCTTCTTAAATGTAAGAAATATGATATAGTGTTTCTTCAAGAAATGCATCTTTCAGGGGAGTCACGTGACACCATGCGAGGAGCGGACATGTGAACGGCGAGCTCTGCGCACTTAGCTAGTTTTTGTTTTTGTTTTTTGTTATTAAAATTTTTTTATTGATTCCAACAAAACAAAAATAAATTTAACCACAAGATTATGCACAAAAGCACAAAGAAAAAGCTGATTCATCCACAGCTGTCCTGAAGGTATGTTCCTCCACAAAACAAACTCCAGCCGCTAGGCGGAACCAGCACAAAAAGAAACAAAACAGGCATCCTGATTCTCGGATGATCAAGTATATATTTAACGAGTCGAGTTGACTCAGAGGCCACATAAGAAACACACCATGATTTCCTCAATCCGTCAACTCTATAAAAGACATCGCTTGTTGTAGGCATGTAGATATTTTGTGGTCATCCTTATCACTGTCTGGGAACTTCAGTGTAAAAGCGATCTTCCGTCAATGCAAAAGTTTCTTGAAGGAATGTCACTCCACAAAACAAACTCCAGCCGCTAGGCAGAACCAACACAAAAAGAAACAAAAATGGCGCCCAGCTTCCTCAGACAGCCAAGAGTAAGTACAGCGAGTCAATCCACTCATATGAGAAACACCAAATGGCTTACTCACTCCAATGTTTTTATGAAGGACAATGCTTGCTTGAGGCATAAAAATACTTTGCGGCCATCCTTCGTATTTATATTCAGTTTGGCAGGGAACATCAGTGTAAAAGCGATCTTCCGTTGATGTAAAAGTTTCTTGCATTCCTTGAATCTATCACGTTTCTCTCTTGTAGAATTAGCAAAGTCTGGGAACAAGAAAATTTTGTGATTCTTCCAAGAAAGCTTTCCTTTGCTCCTTGCCTCGTGTAACACAAAATCTTTATCGGATGATCTCAGGAATTTGGCCAGAATTGATTGTGGCCTGTCACCCTCAGCCGATCTACGAGCCGGAACCCTGTGAGCTCGCTAGATTTCCAGCTTATGGCCTGTTATGTCGAGCAAACTCAGGAAGAGCTCATCTAGGAATTTCACCATATCTCTGCCCTCCTCATGCTCAGAAATTCCAACAATTCGGATGTTATTCCTGCGGTTCCTATTCTCAAGATCTTCAAGTTTTTCAAGAACGTGTTCCAAATCAACTTTGGTCGCCAGCGGATTATCAGATAATTCCCTCTCCGATGACTCCAGATAATCAATCTGTTTCTCAACATCTGCCACTCTTGTAACCAACTCAGAGAATTTTGTTTCCAATGCCGTAATCGATCGACGTATTACAGCGAGATCTTCTAAGTCAGAAACAACTTTCGTCAGCATCACAAACATGTTGGACAGTTGACGCTGGATTTCTCCCGCTGCACCATTCAATCCGAGTCCCCGGTCCAAAAGCCTGTCAGAGGTTTCAGCTTGAGCACGTAAGTGTCTTTTAATATCTCCAGAGCCTGAGGATTTTGAATTTCTTGACATACTGAATTCAAAGAGCAAATATGTAGCAGGGTGTACCAAATCTCACCGGATTATAACACAAAAATAACTAAAAACTAGCAAAGTGCGCAGAGCTCGTCGCCTACACGTCCGCTCCTCGCATGGTGTCACGTGACTCGCACTTTGCTAGTTTTAATACTATTTGTGTCATAAAGTGGTAAGATTCAATACACTCTGATTCTTAACTGTTCTAGGAAGCCAATATGTCAAAAAATTTGGAGACATTAAAAAAACACTTGCGTCCTCAAGCTGATTCCCCTGAGAAACAGGCCGGAAGCCCCGGACTCAATTCGGACGGTGAACTGAAAGAAATCCGGCATGAATTGATGAATGTGTTGGCAATGCTGACGAAGGTTGTTGCAGACGTGGAGGATCTTGCTGTGATACGTCAATCGATCACTTCCATGGAGACGAAATTCTCTGAGTTGGTTACAATATTGTTGGACGTCAAGAAACGGATCGATTATCTGGAGTCATCGGAGGGGGAATTAGCTGCTAATCCGCTAGTGACCAAGGGAGATTTGCAGTGCATTTGGGAAAAACTGGTGGATTTGGAGAATCGTAATCGATGAAACAACATCCGAATTGTTGGAATTCCTGAGCATGAGGAAGGCCGAGATATGGTGAAATTCCTAGACGAGCTCTTCCCGAGTCTGCTTGACATAACAGGCCATAAGCTGGAAATCCAGCGAGCTCACAGAGTCCCGGCTCGCAGATCCACGGAGGAGACAGGCCCCCGATTAATTCTGGCCAAATTTCTGAGATCATCCGATAAAGATCTCTTGTTACGCGAGGCGAGGAGTAAAGGAAAGTGTGGCAGTGGGGGCGTGGTCAAGCATCTCTCCAGAGAGAGAAAGCGGTAAGGGCGCTTACACCTGAGTTAAATGATGTCTAACACCTGTCTCTAATTTCAGTGAGCACGGGGAGAGCGGCATAAATAGAGCCACACAGCAGTTAGAGGGGAGAGAGAGCCTGGGCACGGACTATGAAGCCAGAAGTTTTGATGATTGTAAATTTGAAAGTTTATTTTGTAAGCTAGTTTGTGGATGTTTTTAGACTGTGTTTGCCAACAACGTAAAGCCCTGAGAGTGTGTTGTGCTGCACTGAGGAAAATAAAAAACGCTTACCTGAACCAGGAAATCTGCTTCTCGCCTCCTCCTTCCACTGAGAAGTGTTACAGAAAGCTTTATTGGAAGAACCACAGCATTTTCTTGTTCCCAGAATTTGCAAACGTGACAAGAGAGAAACGTGATCGATTCAAGGAATGCAAGAAAATCTTACATCAATGGAAGATCGCTTTTGCTCTGATGTTTCTGGCCAAACTGAGAATAGATACTAAGGATGGCCGTAGAGAATTTCCATGCCCACAGCAAGCATTTTCCTACATAAAGACAATCGAGTGAGTAAGCCATTTGGTGATTTCCATGATGCCGCCTAATGAACCGACTCACTGAGCATTCACTTGACTGTCCGAGGAAACAGGGCACTTTTTTCGTTTCATTTTATGTTGGTTCTGCCTATCAGCTGGAGTTTGTTTTGTGTAGAATCATTTCTTAGGGACAGCTTGTGGATGAATCTGCTCATTTGGGGTGCTTATGCCTCCAGTTGGCTGGAGTTGGTTTTGTGGAATATTTCTTGCAGGACAATGGAGTGAGTTTGACTGCCCAAAGAACTGAACGGCCCATTTTTTAAATTTTTCTTTTTTTTTTTTTTTTTTTTTGTGCTGGTTCTTCTAGTGGCTGGAGCTTTCTTTGTGGAGGTACACACCTTCGAGACAGTTAAGTGGATGAATCTACATGTTTTTTTGTGTGTGTGTGTTTATTGCGCTTATTGGCTGGAGTTTGTTTTATTGATTATCTTCAGTTGTGTATTTCTGTCTTACAAATTTTTGTATAGAAACACTGGACGGCAAAGTTGTTGCGGGGGCTCTCGTAGGTGTACGTGGACTGTTTGAGTTTAGAGGGATGGACGGCGGTTGGCGCTGTCGTGCGCGGGGTTAATACGCACGTTTTTCTTTTTTTAGTTTTTTCTGTTCTGGGGAAAGTTCAGGGGTTGATTGTTGCACTAATGTTGGAATGTGGTCTTTATAATTTTAATTTTGACACACAATCAATTTTTTCTAATATGTCAAATGTCAAATGTTAATATGAGCGGATTGTCTCTCTCCACATGGAATGTGAATGGGTTGGGGCACCCCATAAAAAGGTTATTTATTTTTTTAAACGTAAGAAATATGATATAGTGTTTCTTCAAGAAACGTATCTTTCCCCGCAGGAAGCTGAAAAATTTGAAGAAAATAAGTTTTCTTTAGTGCTGGCTCAAGTAAGAGCAGGGAAGAATGTTTCAGATTAAAGATAAATTAGGAAGAGTCATTATTGTTTTAGCAGAAATTCAGGGGCAAAGGTTGATTTTGGCTAATATTTACGCACCTAACGTTGATGATCAGGGCTTTTTTATAGATCTTGAAGAGATGTTGCAAGCCACTGGCACCCCTCATGATATAATATTGGGAGGAGACTTTAATCTTTTGATGGACTCAGTCCTTGATCATAGTGAAGCAAAAGTGTGTGAGCCCCCTAGCGCAAAAGTGACGCTTCACAGAATGTATAAAAATCTTGATCTTACAAATATTTGGAGACTTTTGAACCCATCTGGTAGGGACTATAAATTTTTTTCATCAGTCCATAAGATTTATTCTAGAATAGATTTTTTTTATATATATATCTAAGTCCCTCATTTCAACTTTTGTTGATTGCTCAGTTGGAAATATCTTAGTCTCAGATCATGCCCTGGTGAGTTTAGAGGTGTTGCCACATACTGAGAAAAAGAAATCATATAGTTGGCACTTTAATGTGTCCCTTTTGCAAAATCCTGAATTTCAACAAATGTTAAAGGCTGAAATCAATGTTTATATGGAGACCAACTGGTCCTCAGTATCCTCTGTGGGCGTGGAACCATTAGCAGCCGCGATAAGAAAGGAGGATGATTTTCCAGGGGTAATGGCGGGAGGGGTGGCGTGTAAGCTTTTGCTTTATGCAGATGATATTTTGTTATTTGTCTCCGACCCCACTAGATCTATGCCTTGCCTCCACAGAATTATTAATTCCTTCTCTAAATTCTCAGGATACAGAGTCAATTGGTCTCAGTCCGAAGCTTTGGCTCTGAGAGTGTACTGCCCAGTAACGGCTTTTCAACCCTTCCAGTGGCCCAAACAGGGCATTAAGTATTTGGGCATTTTATTCCCAGCAAATTTGTCTGATTTAGTATAGTTCATTTTGACACTTTAATAAAAAGGTTTTCGAGTGATGTGGGCAGGTGAGCTTCATTACATTTATCAATGATTGGGAAGGTTAATGTTATTAAAATGAATTGTATTACAAAATTCAACTACCTGCTACATTCTCTCCCTGTAGATGTCCCCCTCTCTTATTTCAAGCAATTTGATAGCATAGCGAAGACCTTTATTTGAAGTGGTAAACGTCCCATATTGCATTTCAAAAAATGACATAGGCTGATTGACAAAGGTGGGCTAGGCCTACCCAAGATTTTGTTTTATTATTATGCATTCGGTCTCAGACATTTGGCTCATTGGTCGCTTCCACCAGAGAGAGCCCCTCCCTGGTTTTGATTTGAACAGGAAGTTCTTGCCCCTATTTCGCCATTGCAAAGCCTCTCCATCAAATAAACCGGAGAAGTTAAGTTAACCCCGTTATCTCGCATTTGTACTCAGTATGGACAAAAGTGTCCAGAATGTTTGATTCAGACATTTATTTGTATGCTGCCTCGAGCATATGGCTGAACCCAGAATTATGTATTGATAAGTTTCCCTTCTGCTGGTCAGAGTGGATTGTAAGGGGGGTTTCTACACTCGGTGACCTATATGAGAGTGGAATGTTGAGATCCTTTGATAATTTGGTTCAACATTTTGGGATTCCCAGATCTCTGTTTTTTAGGTATTTACAGTTGTGCCACCTGCTTTGTACTATTTTTGAGAGTAGCATACACCCCCCTAAAATGGCAGACACTCTGGGAGTGGTGATTACTGCTTTCGGAAAAGGTCATGAGGCATCAGTGTATTACTCCCTGCTAGTTCAGAGTCTGGGGGATGGAGCTTTAACTTCTATCAAGAGATTATGGGAGAAAGATTTTAATTTGGTATTGGAGGAGGGAGTGTGGGCTGGGATTCTAAAAAATGTCAAGTCTGTATCTAGAGATGCAAGGGTGCAACTTATGCAATTAAAATTTTTACACAGATTCTATTGGACCCCCTCTAAATTGAAGTGTATAAGCCCCATAGAGCAACACTGTGTACAGTGATTCTCTTTAAACGCGCACAGAGCTATGGGAGCACAACTGATGGCACGGACAAGACAGACAGTCCGACTTTTAAAGACGTGATTGGATATTTGCTAACCAATAATATATTCAGTTTCCGTGAGGGGCGGGACATTTTAAGCATCTAATGCACACGCATCCCTAGAGTAACCAGAATTTGCATTGTAAATGTATTTCCCTGCTAAACGTAAATATATGTATATACATTTAAATGTAACTTATGCAATTAAACTTTGTGAAAATACTGCATGTTATTGCACAAGCGCTCATTTTTGATGCTCTTTTATTTGTTTGTTTGTTTTTGGCTTTTACTGCTGTCTGCGGTGTCTTTTTCTAGTGATATCAAATAATTTCAATTTATATTTCTAAGTAGGAAACCGATTTCACTATAAACAGAAAAGCAAATTAATTAATTTAATTAATTAATTGTTGTGTAGGCTATATATGGTAATAAAAGATTATGTGTTAACGTGAATATTACACTCATAATAGCTATAATGCTTAACAGTTTATTGCGTATTATGTATTTGTTTATTAATTTGAGTAATTATAAAGTATTAACAAATTTTATAGTAGCCTAATAATAGGAACATTAATGACACCTGTTAATTTAAATACATATTTAACATCAAGTTACCATACCATGATTCTTAGTGTTGAACTGTACACCATGCCAGCAAGAAACTTACCCTAATATACATTTTGTTGATGTGGGACAATAATTACAATGATCAATTTCTTACACTTTACTGTATATAAATGTAAATTAATTTTAGAGATCGGGTGCATATGTTTTTTTGTTTTTTTTTTATGGGGAGGTCTTTCATAAATTCACAGTATGCCCACCTCTTCTGACAATACTACACCACTGCTTTTGGAGTAAATTCATGCTAAAATAACAACATATCTAAAGGTGACATTTCTTATTTCTTATAATTGTGTGTAACTGTTGTTAATAAGTAAAAAAAAAAAAAAAATGGTTAAACATGGTTTTACTACAGTAATATTGTTGTAGTAACCATGGTTAATTGTGTGGTAACTATGTTTTAACTTAAACTATAGTTACTGTGGTGAAACCATGGTTCATTTTTGTAAGGGTAAACAAGACTTGAATTATGACTAAAAATTATATTTTAAATTACCCATTTTATCCCAAGAAATCGTAAAAAAAAATCTATTTAATAGGAGGATCGGTATTGGTATCGGTATCAACAATATTGGCTGTGTCTCATTTGGAAGGCTTCATGCTAGGTAGAACGCGTCCTTTGAAGGCTGCAGTATACCGAGTGTCCTCCTTAAAACAAGTCTCATTTAAATGAGACGGCCTTCGTAGGACAAACGGAGATGGAACGTAACGTGGTTGCTATGACAGCACGCCACTCTTTTACAAGCATGAGCGCTTTGAGTGAGAAGGGAACAAATTCCCTTTAGAAGGAAATGTTTGAGGTGAGTTATAATGATGTAGACAGAAAAGAAAATAGATTTTACAGTTGTTTTAGTCTATAATACTTTATTTTAATTATATATTACTATAATTATAGATATTATATACTCTGCACCCATCTACTCTACTTCATCTTGGGAATTAACATTACTTGCGTTTGGACATCATATTTACATCATTGTTTTTTAGTCATTTCCATTGAAGCAAAGTATTGTGGGTTGTGAGTGCCCACGAAGGATACACCTCATGCATCCTCCGAATTCCCTTGAAAGAAGGTCGCATTCGAAGGCTGCATTCGGAGTGTCCTACTCGCTTTTCTGGAACGAGACAGCCTCGATAACATATGCGACCGACAAATGCGAGGACACAGCCTTCGAAAAGAGACACAGTCATTGGATTTGAAATGATTGGTATCGGATCGAAAAGAAAATAAGTGGTATCGCCAATCCCTAATAAATGCCCTCAGAAATGCAATCCGATCTCTCAAACCACTGCAGGAGGTGGTCTGAGATGCATTCCAGACAAAACTGGTCAAGTGTAAATGAATCTGGCAGTTCAAGTCACATATGTAAACTCTACCCCGCCCAAACAGCATTACGTCAGCATAGAAAAAAATGCTAAACATAACAGCTGTCAATGAATATTTGCATTGAGCTTGCATTGCGCAGTAAATAAAAAACAAAGAAAGAGATTAATTCATGTTGTAGGAGAGACAGAACTTTTTTCCTCATTTATTTGATGCAGATCGCTGATGAAACTGAAACTAAACACTGACATAAGTGCAGTTGATGCGCATGACGTGTCATACCTACGGGATGCCCCGAGGGGAAAAACAGACAGCGCGCCTATACATTGACACACAGGAGCTGGGCAAATTCACTTTGAATCAAATAATAAAGCAGACCTTTTAAATTCACTGCCCTGAATTGGCATAATCACAGAAGTGAAATCTGTTTTATTTGCAAATAGTGCAGGAATTGAAGATCAGATTTATATCCATTTGGCGGAGACCTGGGTCGTAGCAATGTAATCTGGGCCCCCTGAATGTTCATTGCTCTGGGCCCATTTCCTATTGAAACATACAGTTTAGAATTTGTTGTTGGGCCCCCTGGACCTTTGGGCCCCTAGAATCATTACCACCTTTCACCCCACTAGCTACGGCCCTGGCGGAGACACATTGATGTGGCCAAATATAAATGGAATGAGCTTTTTCAATCGGATAGCAATCCGATCAATAAAAACACATGAAGTGGCCAAGTGTATAGGTCCAAAGAGATGCCCCCATATGATAATATAACGGCCTTGGGGGTCAGCATTAATGTTAGAAAATGAAAATTGAATTCTTTTGTGTACTAGTATTGCCGTTCTCCTTGATTTTGCATTAAACTTGGAATGAAAAATATGAAGTATCCATGATTTGTTGATTCGGTGATCTGAATTAAGCAAGCGTGTTTCCTGAAGAAAAGCCACAGTATATCTGTTTTAAAACGTTTAAGGTGTGAGAAAATTTTTGTCCATTTTATTGGTCCATTAAAGCCCTTTATATTCCAGGATGTAAATCTGATGACTGATATCCCCGCTCTCTCTTTATTTCCCGTTGCATTACATATTGTAACAAAGACATGTGTAATGCTTATGACTCATCCCAACAGGTAACAGAATGAATTCAACAATATCCTTGTGACCCATCAAGAACCATATCAAAACAATAAAAGATCACACTTTATATTAGGTGGCCTAATGTACTAACATTTAAAACATACAAGATTATGTATTTACTGTGTAACTACATGTTGTTCTGCAAAATTCCCACATTGGCTGCTACTGATGTTGAGGTACGGGTAGGTTTAGGTGTAAGGGTAGGGTTAGGGGTTAGAGTTAGGTTTTGGGGTAAGGGTTGGGTTAGGGGTAAAGTTAACAGTGTAACTACAAATGTAATGAAATGCAAGTACTTTAAATGTAATTACAATTCAAAAACATGTATGTACATAATAAATACATTATATCAAATGGTTAAGTACATAGTAGTTAAGGCCACATAATATAAAGTGGGTCCCAATAAAAATACACCCTAAAGGAAACAAAGACCAAAATCTAATAAAAAAGGAAGTTACCCATCTCAAATACCTTAGAACCTCTTTTCCTGTGTTTGCCTCCCCAACTGAGGCAAGCTGCAGGACTCCAACACTATAACACTTCCAGTAAACCATTACCTTATTAACTCCACTACAGAGCTCCCAACAATATGAAAGTTATACTTTTCAACTAGGCATGTAACGATACACAGATTTCATGATACAATACGATGCGTAGCCTCACGATACGATCACCCACAAATGTTTCGCTCAAACTTATTCAAGGATTCTACATAAATGTCTTTTAAATCATAAATGCCATACAAGTGTTTGATATTGTCAATAAAAAAGCAGAGCTCTAAGTAACTTAGACTTTTTTGTTTGATTGTTGAGAAAAACTAATATGAACTCACAATTTTTGTTTTTCTTGAGAAAATAAGTTTGTCATTTATATTTGTACATCAATTTTCACAATACACATAGTTTCAAAGCAGCTTTATAGAAAATCATGCCTTGTTGTCTGAAAGCCCCCTGTGAACAAGCTGAAGTGACTGTAGCAAGAAAATAACTCCTTTCAATGTTTAGTGGTGAAAAAAAAATAAAAAAATACTTGAGAGGAACCTGACCTCTGGTTTTACAATATATGTACATAATCCAATATTATTTAGCGGCTTGAGCAAAAACAACTGACACACATAATTTTTGTTTGCTCTCTTCCCTGTTTCACTTTGCATGTAGACTTTAACAGCGTTATTACCGGCTTATAACAAGGGTTTTTCTCAAAGCTGTTTACATTTCAAAGTCAAAAGTAAATAATTATAAGTCTCATGTAATCGTGGGTTTCTTACGTTGTTGTTTTTTTGAATAAGCTGTTTATTATAGTTATGACTCATAACTTATGAGCATCTTGCTGTGCATGTCACGTTCAGTGTCGGCTGGGAGAGGCGGCTGTTGAGGAAAGGTTGATACTGGGGCTAAGTATTACAAAGTAATGAACATCACTTACTACGGTGTCCCAGCCAAGAATCGTCGCCGGTTTGAGATCAGCCAGTTCTTTGTCCCAGCTGCAAATTTCATCCAACAGGCCCTCAGTAATCAACAAAGTAAGAACTGAAACACACTTTATTTATCATTTTTCATATATCGAGTGCTGTACACTGACAAACGGTTTGCTGAGTGAGTTTGTGTTGAATATCTTTGTGTTTTATTTCCACAGACAAGCTGCTCATCCACTGCAAAAGGGGCATCGGTCGTATCTGATGATCCACCGGAACATGAAGAGGAAGCAAGCCATTCACCACGTCAGAAAGTGCTGACCTGTCAGACCCTAAAAAGGTGTCATAAAAGCCCTGAAGTTCCTCAACTCAAAACTTCGGAAGCGTCGAAAGGCACACCACCCCAGAGAGCACTGATAAAAAAAAGAATTGTGCAGTGGCAGAAAAATAGAACACTGAACAGTGATAAAAAAATAAAATGTGCACTATACAAATTAAAAATATAACATTTTGCCTAAATTGCCTCCAGTGATTATAACCTTCTTCTTCTTTTTTTTTCTTTTTTTATAATTTCTTTATTGGACATGACAACAAGACTTTGTCACACAGAAAATTGCCTAATTTTACATTTTGTAATTTTACTTTTTTACAACTTTTGATACAAATTTTAGCGAGAAATTAGTAATGTAATTAAATATACACTTGGTTATCGCCAAAACTCTTTTGATTTTTCTTTTTAGATTATTAAACCTTTGTTTTGGTTGGACTGAATAAATGCTGGTATCCTAGTAACGATGTGACGTAGTGCTGCCTTGGAAGCCTGTCCGAAACCAGTTTCTGGAGGTACCTTCATACAAAATAAAGCTGTCTGTTAAGTCATAAACAACAATTCTCTTAAAATTATTATTATATTGTCAGTGCTCAGTGTTCTATTAAGTTGAGGACTTTCAGGGCTTTTATGAAGCCTTTGTTCAGTTTGATGGGCTCGGGCACCGGCAAGGGTGTTGATGAACACTGATACACTGATGACTCAATTACCTCAGACTGCAAGCTGCATGCAACCCATTCACTGACGATGGCAACTGTTGCATTGATCACTATCTTTTTTTTAAAGTTATTTTATTTCAGTTTGCACTTACAGCCAGGGGCGCCGTTAGGATTTTTGTACTCTGTACTCTGGGCCCCCTACCTTATCGCATAAAAATTATCATTATTGATAAGTATAAAACATAAGCATGAGTGCACATTCAACAAGAGACGCTAAAAACAAATTAAAGTTTGAATAGTTTACTAAAATAACTTAAATGCCTTTAATGGAAATAACTATTTACAATAGATATAGAGTATATATGTCATTTTAGTGAGTTGGAACTATGTTTCTCATGGTAATTCTGGCTTTTTATGTTTTAAATGTTGGTTTAAGTAATTTCTTGGAATATCTGAAGGCAAACAAAACCGGATTTTTCCCCTATGAAAGTATCTAATAAGCGACATTAGCAGCAGCATAGGGCCCTGTGACCACCAGGGGGCCCCCTACCACAGATTAAGTATAGCCAAATCATTATTTGCACTAAGTGAACAAGAATAGAAAAAGGTGGTACAGGGTCGTGGGCATTTCATTTCAATGACATTTGGACAATGTTGGGGCTTATCGGAGTTTCATGCAGAAGCAAATTAATGGCCACTTCTGCAGGCAGAGGCTTGGAATATCCAGGCTAGAGAAAAGTGTTAAACAAAAGGTGTTAAACATCTTGCCCTTTTAGGAATCATTTTGATGGTGACCTGTAAGGGGGGAATTTTCTTTTTTTGGTATTTATTAGTGTAAAAAAAGAAAAAAGAAATTGCGCTAATGCCAGTCTACAATGTAAAAATGTTTTGAAAAGTGTGGACACTGATCTATATGTCAGTTAACAAAAAAATCATGGGAGAGGGAAAAAGAAACAAGGGGCAAAAAATGTGGGGATCACAGCAAGAGTGGTTTACCTTCTGTTCATCAGATTTGCAAATCCCCTTTGACAGTGGATTCTTTCCCAGTTTATAAAAGAAAACAAATGGAACTAAAAAAACATACAAAACGAACATGTTCATACAGTATATGTTATTGCTAGTTTCTTTGATCATTTTACATGAACTCCAGTAGCAGCTCTGGTTGTTAGGCTACTTAACAGATGGAATATATTAACTTAAAGAATCAGTACAAAATACAATCAGTACAAAATCTTAATCTTAATTACATGTTGATGCATGCAAGGGATAAGCCAAACAACATATTAATACACTGACTTACTAGCGTAACTAGACACAGGTGGAGAACAAACAGGGGATGAACAGGAAACAGTTGACAAGGGGGAAAACAGCACAGAATTAACATATACCCAGCTAAAAATTTTTGGTTCCCAGAAGGTTCTGGGAACGTTCGTTTTTGGTTCCCAGAACATATTGGCCAGGAAAGTTTTATTTACGAAAATAGAACGTTCTTTTTAGGTTTGCAGAACGTTCCCCTAACGTTCTATTGATGTTCCTGTTAACGTTCTCCTAACGATCTAATAACGTTCTGTTAACGTTCCCCTAACCTCAGTTTCATCATATTTACATTTACATTTACATATTCATACATTCATACATCATTAATCATAAATAAAACAATCAGTCTATATAAATAAATAATCAAAATATCTTTCTAAGAAATTTCAGTAGACAAAAAAACTCCAGACAAAATGAATTATGGAAAATTAGAGGTGATCTAAGAGCTTTTTGATTGCTTTATACAGTGCATGTCATTGAAGAGACAGTAAGTCTATCCCTCACAGCCTTGTTTTCATTCCCGTCAAAAATCAAAGATGGCGCTACTGTGAATAAGATCTATCCATCTTATTTTTCAGTTAAACTAGGGCACCACCATTATAAACCTTGAATGTGGACCACTTTCGGTATAAGCCACTTCCAGCTATTTTAGCTATCAAAAATACTACATTATGCTGCTTTATATTACAGGTTGGCAATAAAGGTCGACATATTATTATCATTAATTACGATTTTCATAAACTCACTGGTTTTGAGTGCATATAGTTTTACCATTTATCGCATTTTGCCATCGTTTAATCGCACACTATTGCACAGGCAGAATGAATTAAATCAGGCACTGACACGGACAGTCCTGGGCACTGTCTTGATATGCCTCCACAAACTTTACACAGCCAGCAGAGAGAAGATGCTGGGGAAATGCTGCTTCAACTTTTCTTTGCACAAAACTTCATCTTGTTTCATCTTGACAAAATAATAAACGCATTTTACTCTCCGTCTTTGTCAGAGAGCATTCTCAATTTCTTAGCGGTGCACAGTAAACAAACACGCAGATCTCACATGCAGCATGGCTTATGAAACATTGCCTTTGGAAATTAATAAAGGCATCATCGGAGGTAATGCAGGTACATATGAACGGAGGTTTACATGGAGACAAGAAAGACTGCATCGTCACGATCTCAGTAAAGAAAGAAGCAGATTTTATTATCGTCTCTTCAATACAACAACACACAACAAGTGAATGATTTACTTACTCTTATACTATAAATGCTGACATTAGAAAATGTATCATTTAAAAGGCAAAAAAACTGCACAGAATCACACAGAATGTGTTCTCTTGCATTCCCGCTGCATAATTTTTAAGTGTTTGTTTATATAGCCAGACAGTTGTCTTTGGCCGCTCTGCCATGTCTCACTTTTTTTCTGTGTCTTGCGCTATAAGCAGTGTTGTAGTACTCGAGATCGGCAAATCTTCTGTAATACAATTTGGCTTCCTAAACCAGTGTTTCCCAACCACTGTGCCCACTAGTGTGCCGTGAAAGATTGTCAGGTGTGCCATGGAAAATTATAAATTTCCTCAAAATAAATAAATACAGTTTTTTCCAGGATTTTAGTGAAGGCATAGAGACTTTGCCAATTCACTATATTTTCCATTACAAAGTATTTTATGCAACCAGTTTAAATATTTTGTCCATCATAACGTTATTGTTCTAACAAACTTGAGTCCACTGTCAAACGCAGCTCCTCACATGCCCACAAAATGATGCTTCATCATCACACTTGTAGTAAAAACATTCAGTCAGTGATCCGAATGAATGAATGGAATACAACAGGTGTATTGTTTTACTATAAAAGCTGTTTATTTGTGCACAGCATAGAGTTACAGATGCTATGAACAGATGTGGCTTACTTGTCGCGTTTCTCTCATGAAACATAAAAAGAATATGAGAAACTGTTACATACGATGACTAAAAGCTAATTCTCCTGTTTTAAAGAAGTCCAAAAACACAGTGATTCGATGTGTAGATTCTGAGGTACTGTAATCTTCACAGAGCGCATTTGACATATGAACTAATGAATGGAGGCCGGATGGCTGCTCTCGGGTCCTTAGTGCCTGCCGGATCCAAACTCTGTCAGTGCGACTTGTGTGTTTTTTCTCTCTATCAACAACGTGATTTTGACCCGGTGCGACTTATAATCAGGTGCGACTTTATTTCTGGAAAATACAGTAAATAAATGAATAATAAAAAAAAAAATCTAAAATGTATTTGTTGTGCCATTGCATGAATTAATTTGCAAGAAAAAATAAAAAATAAAAAAGCACTCTTGGCATCTGTGACCTCATTATACAGCGTACCTATGTTACTTGTGCTTTTTGCATAGCCAAATTTCAAACATTAGGACAGACAGAAAACATGGACACGTTCTTGAAAAGGAAAACTATTGACGATGGTTATGTGGGATAGTGGTGTGCCATGGGATTTTTTAATCGTAAAAAGTGTGCCGTGGCAGAAAAAAGGTTGGGAAACACTGACCTAAACCACAAAGAGTTCATCTGCAAAAAATCATCCAAAAGAAAACACACAGCAGTATGTAAATTCTGCAATGCAATTTTACCGAGATGGCTGGGACCACATCAAACTTTTATCGGCACTTAGAAATTAAGCATAAAGAAAGATAAGCTAAGTGTAAGTGATGCTAGCAAAGCTAGCTAGCTAATGTTAGCAATCTACCTCTTGCTGCATTCCATTCAACTCGGAAAGTTACTATATTGTTTAAGAAAAGAAAGAGAAAAGTGAAGACTTGTGTATTGAATAATTGTTTGATATATTATGTACTTAATGATGGTTTCTAGCAGAAGACTCATCCAGAAAACCTGATGTGATGCTTGCACACACATTTTATTGTTTTAGGTGGATGGTAAAACTTGGAAAAGGAGTGTTGAATTAAGATGGTTAAGTTGATTTCAGCTCCTTAGTGTTTGTTTCTATCTGTTTGCTCATAGAAAACAAAGGAAAATTCACACACATAAAACTCACCTCTGCAATGCATTTTGATTATTTTATCAAGACATTTCTCATGGTACACTGATACACACACACATGCAATAAAAGAGGTGAATGAAGAGGAATCTTCATTTGTTTTCTGCAGGTGTTTTTATGGGAATGTGGATCTTTCAGATCAATTTGAGGAGTGTCTATGCTTTGCATGTTCCACATTTTATCATGTGTCATGCAGTGTGGGACTTGCACTGGTCTGGTCTTGGTCTTGGTCTTGACTCGGTCTCGCCCTGCCTTGGTCTTGGTCTCGACTTGGTCTCAACCCCTCAAAGTCTTGGTCTTGTCTTGGTCTTGACTAGGTCTCGGTTTAGATGGTCTTGACTACAACACCGGCTATAAGTGCCGCATCTTAAGACGCTGTGTCAAGTTAAAAGTTGCTTGCGTTCTGCTCAATTCCAGCTGTGTTTACCTGTTTTGAAAGCAAGAAAGCCTCCTGTGTGAACAACCCCTTATATGTTATGTGCAAGATTTCAGGAACCCAATAAATGTGTTGGGGACTAAAAAAAAGGTTAAGATCTTGTAATAGAGACTTGGAGATGGGCTATTTTAATTTCAGCAGTGAGCTACCACCCAAGCACCCTAGATATGTGCTAAAAAAAACACTCAGAACACCTTGGCAACCACCCGAAACACCCTAGCTTCTATCTAGAGGAGAATATTTAATGTTTGTGGTCTGAACAACCAGATGCATTACACTTGTCCAATTGCATCTCAAACCACCTCCTGAGGTCGGATAGCTATCCGTCTCAATTGTTTCTTGGAGGGCATTTGCACTTGGTCTTTTCATGATCAATACCTATCCGATCAGTAAAAACACATGAACAAGTGTAAATACCCCCTTTTGAGTGTATGTAATGATTTCTGACATGAAGTAAACACTGAACTGAGCCATATGAAGCCATATTACTGTGGTAATAAAAGCAGACACTGTACGTGATTGTGCCACAGCGACCATCAGGCATGCGCAGTGCCAGAACACACACTCTCTCTATCTCTCTCTCTCTCTCTGGTGTCATCATACAATAACAGAGCTCCAAAAACCCATTCTCACCATAGCAACCAGAGAAGAACTTAAACACTTCATGATCAGTGTTAAAGGGGCTTGAAAAACCGGACCTGCTTTGTTGTGGCACACTGAGATCTATTAAAGACACCATACTGAAGAGAAGCACGACTTCATGGAGTAACTGGCACTAAGAGGTAACTTCTACAGTATCTCATGTCTAACGAACAATGGATCTGCAAAGCTCTTTTAAAGTGTATTTGATCTGACTGTTAATTATAATTCACAAGACATTATGTAAATTATATTATGAACTAAAAATTGCTTGGGGAACCATTCAGAATTTGAGTTTGACAGCCAATACTTAGAACTGTGACTTGGTCTGATAACTTCACTGTAAATGGCACAAAATACAATCAACTCATTTGCTAATTTTCCTCAGCACCAGTTTATCTTTGTATGCTTTTAATAAATATTTTGCTATGATAAATGGGAAGGCAGGGATGCAAAGGCAGGAGGCAGTTGTCCACCCACATAATCCCAAACACCCACGACATGACAGTGCTTTCACGCCTCCAGATATCCTGTGGATCACAGCTTGGCTTGGCACAGATACACACACACATTGAGAATAAAAGAAAAACACTTAGCACTTAACTGTGTGAACTTACATCTTACATCTCTTTTTATATCAATCATGTGTGCACTACAATAGCATTTAACAGAACATTTATAATAACTACTTTTTAAAGCAAGCATCACTATTGATCATACTTTGGGTTAGGGATTTTAACAAACCCTTAACTCTTAGTATTATACTTTGGCACGCAACTTATCCTTGACCATTTGTGATAGAAACATGAATGATACCTCAAATCACGCAGATTGTTGAGGAGATGTGTGGTATTACTTTAAGCAATCAAATCTTGTAGACTTAAAGTATTTTGAAGGAGGGACCAGAGCCATATATAGAGACCAAAAACAGCCCAGTCCTTCAAGAGCAAGGATCATTCGAGACTTGTCCATTGTCCAACAGATGCTTCAGCAAACAATCCAGCATTTTGAGAACAATGTTCCCCAAAGACAAATTGGATGTATTTTGCTCATTTCAACATCTACAGTGCACAATATAGTTAAAAGATTTGAGGAATATGGTCAAATCTCGGTGCATAAAGAGCAAGACGAAAACCATTTCTGAATGCGCATGATCTCTGATCCCTCAGACATCACTGTCTTAAAAAACATCATTCATCTGTAATGGATATCATGAACATGGGCTTGGGATTACTTTAGTAAACCTTTGACAATATGGCAACAAAGACCCCGTACAACTGTGCAGCTAAAGACTTACATAATGGATGAATGGAGGAAAATTCCACTTTTTAAACTTAACAAACTTGTGTCTTCGGTGCCCAAATGCTTAATAAGTGTTATTAGATGAAATGGTGATGTTTCACAGTGGTAAACACTCAACTGTTCCAACTTTTTTGGAGCGTGTTGCAATCATCTGATTTGAAATTACTGTACATAAATAATGAATTTCACAAGGTAAGACATCATATAATGTTTAGTTGTAGTGCTTTCAATATAACAAAGGGTGAATATAATTTACAAATCACTCCTTTTTGTTGTTATTAGCATTTTTCATACTGTCTCAACATTTTCAGAATTGGGGTTGTATATATATATATATATATATATATATATATATATATATATATATATATATATATATATATATACATGGTTGGGAGGGTTACTTCTGAAATGTATTCCACTACAGATTACAGAATACATGCTGTAAAATGTCATTTGTAACATATTCTGTTAGATTACTCAAGGTCAGTAACGTATTCTAAATACTTTGGATTACTTCTTCAGCACTGGTAGATTTTTTCACTTGTTTTGACTATAAAAACTCTGCCAGTACAGTAAGACAAAATACACATGTTAAAAATACATTCTCTGAAAAACCTAAATATCTTATGCAGTGTTGTTTCTAAAACAAGATAAATCAAATTGATCTTGTTTTATGGATTTTTAGATATTTTTACAGGAAAACAATACAAAAATTATTATCAAGAATATGATTTTTGCCCTAATATCAAAGATCTTACTAGAAAAAAAGATGATCCAATGTGAATTTTCTTGATAAAAAAATATGATCGTGCCTGATAACATGTGCATGTAAAATGGCTAGAAATAGCATTTTAGCTTAGCATAAAGCTGACAGTTTACACAAGGTTTATTTCTATTTCTTGTGCTCCAAACTTACTTCAAATTTTTCTGTCTGCTCGTATGAATGCAACACATCATAAGAAAGTGTATCACCGCTGTTCAAATTCACTTTGGATCGCATCATTTGTATGTACGTATTCCCGTTACATGTATTTCGTTACTCCCCAACCCTGTGTGTGTGTGTGTGTGTGTGTGTGTGTGTGTGATATATATATATATATATATATATATATATATATATATATATATATATATATATAATACTTATATAGTGTATCTGCATGAACTACTAATCTGTTAAGCATGATATAATGTTTATTAATGACTTTTAATTAAAGTTATAAGTGGATGTTTTTCATGTTTTGTTTTACATCATGAGAAACCACCCATCTATTTGAATCGATTTGATTGTAGAGTCGCTCCCCAGTAAAAACAGACTGTTAGGAAAGTTAATGAAACCCTTTTAAATAGTAATTGCACACATTATTACCATTGTGACCATGTCTCTAGATGGGATTACAGCAGAACTTTTCTCAGATCAGAAAGGCCTTGGATGAATTTCAATGGAGGATCAGTGTTGCATTTTGCAGCCACTGTGGCTGTGACTTAATAGGTTACACAACTGCTCCAATGATTTACACAAACTTGGATATTTATCACACATTTAACTAAATACAGGCCAGAAAGTTTTCCAATTTAATGATGTAGCATAACTGGCAGAGAAATATCTGATTGTTTTAAACTTTTACCACCCCCTAGTGGAATGGGTGTTGTTAACCAATTTGTGCATTAACCACTTGAAAGTTTATCTGTCTGTGTCCCCGCAAGACTACAAACCTCTCCCACTACAAGTTATGCCTACTACCAACCATGTCCACTACTACTTAAATACACTGATAAGCCAAAACATTATGACCACCTGCCTAATATGCTGTTGGTCCTCCGGGTACAGCCAAAAGAGTGGTGACTCGCCGAGGCATGGGCTCTACAAGACCCCTGAAGGTGTCCTGTGGTATCTTGCACCAAGACATTAGTAGCAGATCCTTCAAGTTCTGTAAGTTGCGAGGTGGAGCCGCCGTGGATCGGACTTGTTGGTTCAGCACATCCCACAGATGCTCAATCGGATTGAGATCTAGGGAATTTGGAGGCCAAGGCAACACCTTGAACTCTTCCTCATGTTCCTCAAACCATTCGCGAACAATGTGTGCAGTGTGGCAGGGCGCATTATCCTGCTGAAAGAGGCCACTGCCATCAGGGAATACCATTGCCATGAAGGGGTGTACCTGGTCTGCAACGATATTTAGGTAGGTGGCACATGTCAAATTGACATCCACATGAATAGCCAGTCCCAGGGTTTCCCAGCATAACACTTCCCCACTTACTTGTTCTCTTTCCACAGTGCATCCTGGTGCCATCACTTCCCCAGGTAAAAGGCACAAATGTATACAACCGTCCACGTGATGTAAAAGAGAACGGGACTCATCGGACCAGGCGAACTTCTTCTACTGCTCCAAGGTCCAGTTCCGATGGCCACGTGCCCATTGCAGGCACTTTTGACGGTGGACAGGGGTTATCATGGGCACTCTGACCAGTCTGCTGCTACGCAGCCACATGCGCAGCAGGGTGCGATGCATTGTGTGTTGTAACACATTCCTCCCGTAACCATCATTAAAATTTTCTGTGACTTGTGCCACAGTAGACCTTCTGTCAGTTCAGACCAGACAGGATAGCCTTTGTTGCCCTCACACATTGATGAGCCTTGGGCACCCAACACTCTGTCACAGTTTGTGGTTTGTCTCTCCTCAGATCACTGTCGGTAGGGACTCACCACTGCTGACTGGAAGCACCCCACAAGCCTCGCCCCTTCAGAGATGCTCTGACCCAGTTGTCTGGCCATAACAATTTGGCCCTTGTCAAAGTCACTCAGGTCTTTACTCCTGCCCATTTCTCCTGCATTCAACACGTTGACCACGAGTCATAATATTATGGGTCATCAGTGTATTTGCTTAAAAAAATTATGGCAACTACAAAAAGCACACTTTTAGTGTCCATGCCAGATTTTCTAATATTTTTGCATGGCACAACTCTTTCTGTTTCATCTGTTTTTTGCTCTTTTGTCTTATTGTTGGAGGAGTTTCAATTATTAAACTCTTCAGTACTTTCACAGTTTTGTTAGAAAGTATTAATGAAGACTGTTAAACAATGTTTCTCCAATAATGTTATTTAAAAATGATTTAAATTGTATATCCAAAAATACCTTTGGGGTCAGGTTTAGGTTTGGAAAGTTAGTCTCTGCCTTAGACGGCATGTCCACGGACCCCCTACAGTCAGTGCTCTAACATCTGACTCTGATACACACAACACAATATTGGAAAACGGTTTCTGAAGTTAATCAGGCCTAATCTGATTGACTGGTTTGATAGAAGTTCTGCAAGTAGACGCGCACAGGACTTTTTATCAGTCTGCCTGGAAACAGAATAGTATCCACAACGTTGCATATTGATATAGAGTGCTTATAAGGACAAAATAATCACCATATTAGCCCAAGTTTGCCAAGTTAGTGAGATAAAATCTTTAAAAGATATTCAGAGTTTTGCAGAAAGTAAAGCAAAAATCCAAGAGCATAGCTGCATATTCTTCTTTGTTTACTTCTGATAACCCTGCAAAACAGACTGTGATTGATTTAGGCCATCTAATTATCCAGTTTTCCTGAACAACCACTGGGTGGCGCCATGATGATACTGCCGCTGGACTTTTTTCTGGCTCCAGTCTCCAACTTGTGCAGTTCTTGGCTGTCATAACAACTCAAAGTAGAAATTGATATCAACATAACCAATCTCGGTCAGTAGCTTCATGTCATCCACCCACTCCTTAAACTCTGACGGGTGAGGCACGGTCATCATGACTGTAAATTATCGGCACAATGGAGCCACATGTTTTATGTTATTTGTCCGTTTTTACAAACGGAATACTATAAACATCACATTATCTGCTGACAACATACTCAAATATGAATGAAACAGTGGAGACCGGAAAACCAAAACAGATTTCGATTATGAATTGTGGCACACTTCCACTTTCAGGAAAAAGGTGGATACCCTGCTGAAAAGACCAGCATTGCTGGTCACTAGCTTATGTTGTGTTTTGTGTGCTGGTTCCCCAGCATGGAATGCTGGTGTCTCCACCAGGCTTTTAAACTAACTTAACCAGCTTCATCAGAAAGACCATGCTGGACAAAAAGAGCATGGCTATGCTGGTTTATGCAAACCAACATAAGCCAGCCTAGACCAGCATGGGTATTGCGTGCTGGTTAAGGTGGTCTTTTATTTAACTAATTTAATTTTACTCATTGTGATATTTCATGCTGAGATTTGATGACAGTTAAATTCTGATACGCAATTCAAGAAGATAACGCTTTAACTTTGGCAACTCTATAAAAATATAACCTTTTTGAGCAATGTTCACAGACAAGTGAGTTCTTGGGATGTTTCTCAGGTGGGCTCAGTTGGTATTACTCGTACCTTGTAAAACAAGTCGCAGCATCTCACATGGTTACTTTAAATGGGCGGTCTTTGAAGTAGAATTTCTTTGTTGTGTGTGTTGTTTGTAGTCTTGCTGGATGTTGACAAACCCGTCGTCCACACTCTTCCATTTCAGTGCAATCTTTTAGAATAACTTCAGGTCCTACTAACTGCCAGTGAAATTCAATGAACATTTTTTAGAGCAATATTCAGTCATTTAAATGTAGTTCTTGTATTTTGCACCATGACCCTTTTATCCATAGACTGTCTTCCTGGCATGGCTCGAGCAAGCACAGAGGTGCAATGGAGGTGGATGGAACTCCATGACATTGTGTCCATGGGCTCTGTGGAGAGGAGAGTCCGTACGGCTGCAGGGACCAGACAGTGGAGGATCCATCGCCGGCCCAAACCCAGACACTCGCTCCTGGATGAGCACAGGCTCCATCATGCTGCTTGGGAAGGTTGTCTGGAGCAAGTCAAGGCCATGCTTGAACGTGGGGTTCCTGCTAACTGCCAGTAAGTGACCTAAAACCTTAACCTTTTAAAATGGTTTTAAGGGGCGGTCACATTATACTTCATGCTTCATTCACTCCCATTCAAACACATCAGAATGTGGGAGACCAGAAACACAAACTCATGCAAAGATATTTCACTTTCGGCTGCTGATGAAAGTTCAAGTTTGGTGAACTCTGGCCTGCGAATCCATATGACGAGAGGACACATGACCAATAGAAGATTGAAATGTCACAAACTGACCTCTTGGCTCAATACAAAGAATACTTTAATAATTGCAGGAAAGTGAGTAGACAATATATTTTAACATTTTGAATATGATATTATTTGTTATTTAGGATGTATTATTTTCTTACACCAAAAGCCTTCCCATGTGACATCATATCCTGGTCCGTTGTGTTGTCAGAAAATAAATGTCATGCTCAAAGCCTATTGTAACCACCCCTCAATTCTGCATGCTTGTAGTGAATGAATGAACATTACATTTATATAGAACTTTTCTGACACTACACTCAAAGCACTTTACACAGTGAACAGGGGACTCTCTTCAACCACCACCTGTGTGCAGCATCCACCTGGATGATGCAACAGCAGCCATACTGCACCAGTATGCTCACCACACACCAGCTATTGGTGGAGTGGAGTGATAGAGCCAATTAATGGATGGGGATTATTAGGAAGCCATGATTGATAAGAGCCAATGGGGGAATTTGGCCAGGACACCAGGGTTACACCCCTACTCTTTTCAAGGAGTGTCCTGGGATTTTTAATGACCACAGAGAGTCAGGACCTCAGTTTAACATCTCATCCAAAGGATGGTGCCTTCTTACAGTATAGTGTCCCCATCACTATACTGGGGCATTAGGACCTACACAATTTGGAGGGTGAGCACCCCCTGCTGGACTCCATAATACCTCTTCCAGCAGCAGCCTTCATTTACCCAGGAGGTCTCCTATCCAGATACTGACCAGGCTCAGCCCTGATTAGTTTCAATAGGCAACCAGTCTTGAGCTACAGGGTGATATGGCTGCTAGTTCACCCAAAAATGAGTGCAAGGGACTTGAAAATAATCTGAGAGATACAGATCTGTGGCAAAGATATTTGATGGTAACTCCTTCTCCCCAATGAGTACTGGGTGACTACAGGTAAATAATAATAATTTATCAAAAACTTTAAATGCTCAAACAAACATAAACCCAAATATCTTGGTTACTGATGTAACCTTGGTTCCCTGAAAAGGAGGGAATGAGACTCTGTGTCAGTAGCTTTCCTCCTTAAATGAATCCCTAAACCAGGAGTGTCAAACTCAGTTCATGGAGGGCCGCAGCCCTGCAGAGTTTAGTTCCAGCCCTGCTCCAAAATGCCTCCTTGTAATCTTCAAGCACTTGTAATCTTCAAGCTGCTTCAGGTGTGTTTAATTAGGGTTGCAGCTAAACTCTGCTGGACTGTGGTCCTCCAGGAACCAAGTTTGACACCCCTGCCCTAAACCATCATGGCAATTTGATTGGATAGTGATTATTGGCTGGTATATAAACTGGAGCTCAGCACCACACCATCAAGATTTTCCAACAAAAGTTTTGTTTTCCCTGTTTCCCAACACATTTTACTTATGTAATCTTCCATAAAGTGAATCAGGATATTTAACAATAAAAACAAGTAGGGTGGGACTTGATTTTTGCAATCAGGAATTGATTAAATTGTGAAAAGTGGACGTTATATACCAGAATGGAGCCAGGTACTTGGAGGGGAGGGGTTGAAAAGTAAGATGGATTTGTAACGTCAGCCAAAAAGGTTTTTAGCAGCAAAGCAAGACATTACATTTTGATAGTAGTAAATATAGGGTCAGTTTAGATTTCAATTTGACATTAATCTGAAAATAAATACACAGACATATTTTTTGCTGACTGTGCCATCTTGAACTTCCAGGGACACATATGGTTGGACAGCTGTCCACCATGCTTCTTTCAGGGATCATCGCACACTGGTCAAGTTCCTGTTGCAAACAAGCCAGGTTGAGGTAAACAGCCAGGACTTCTTTAACTGCACCCCTCTGCACCGCTCCTGCAGCGGAGGAAACCCCGAGACCACAGAGATTCTCCTCCAGAAGGGGGCGTCACTTGAGGCACGGTCCTGCTCAGGTCAGACACCCCTGCACCTGGCTGCAGCCAATGGACACCTGGGCACAGCTCGCGTTCTGCTCCAGCACTTGGCTTCAGTGAACCCTCAGGACTTTCATAAGTGGACACCCCTGCACTGGGCAGTGTTTGGAGGCTGGGGAGATGTGGCCGAGCTCCTGCTGGATAATGGGGCAGATGTGGAGGGAGGTAAAGGTATGGGCATGAGCCCACTGCAGCTGGCGGTGTTGTCTGGGAATGAGCCGGGGGTGAGACTACTGCTCCACCGGGGTGCAGATGTCAATATGAGGGGTCCAAATGGGCGGACAGCCCTGCATCTATGTGCCTGCTCTGAAGACAAGAAGGTGCATGTAAAAAGGTTTTATTAATAATTATTTTTTTACCTTGTTTTGCATTAAAAATATACAGTATAAACATCCTTAAAATAAGTAACATTTACTTAAGAAGCAAATTTTCTGATATTATATTTAAAGGCACGGTCACATTTACCGTCACACAGCGAAATTCCGTGGGTGAAATACAGTCATCTCAATCAAAATCTGTGCAATCGGGAATTTCGAGCAATGGATTTCTGATGGCAAAGAATTTTCCCCAAGCGGATTTCATGTGGAGTTCTAGTCTGGAGAACTTTGAATTCGCTGCACTGAACAATAAGAAGATGCTTGGTTTGTCAGTGACCTCTGTGTGCGTGGTGCTTCATACACAGCTACACTGAATATTCACAGTGGACAAAGATATCATTTTAGCAGCAAGTTTCTTTTTAACTTCACTCTCACAAAGTATAAAGTGCAGCATTAAAAAGAGGCTGCTTGCCTTTTAGTTTTTTGCTGGTTTCAAACGTGTTTCATATCCGGGTGTTGTATATGGAGGACGAAACCTACAAAAAAACCTATACAGTAAATAATTAAATAATATATATATATAATAATTAATAAATGTGTGTGAAGATATAGAAATAAGTAAATAAATGCAGAAGCACAAAAATAAAAAATAGAGAAGTACAGAATTATAATTATACATATTCATGCATCTATAAATATATAAATACAATCTTGCATAAATAAATATATGAATAAATAAATTTGATATGAAAATAATTAAATAAATTCAGAAAAATAAGCATAGATAAATAAATAGAGAAGTATAGAATTAAAATTAAACTAAGTTTAGCTTTTCCTCGAACATATTTGTAATTCCACAACCATTATTTATGTTATATTGTTTTACTTTTGTATTAATGGTGGATTTTCTTTTTTTATTTCTGTATTTTAGTCATTTTAAATCTCCTCACTCATTTATTTATTTACAAATGTATTTATGCATGAATAGAATTATTTAATTTTGAATTTATTTAAGAATTTACATATTTTCTCATCCTCCATAGTTATGTACCAGAATGGAGCTTAGTAATAGTTCTAAGCCTAAACTTCACAAAATGTTGATCGATTTATGCTTAATACCAAAAACTTTTGTCAGTCTAACACAGTTTTGCTTCTCAAGTAAATAAGGATGTTTAAAAATACATAATGGAAAAGACAAGATAAGTTTTGTTATCATTACTATTTCCCACATTTTAGAATGCTGTAAAGTCACCAAAATCATTAAAAAACAAACACAAATGGAAGTATGGCAAATGCAGTGACACAAAAAAAAAAAAAAATTACAATTCCTACTGCTTACTAGGTCCTTGTGGTGGCACGATTACTCACCTCAATCCAGGTGGTGGAGGACAAATCTCCATTGCCTCCGCTTCTGAGACAGTCAATCCACGCATCTTATCACGTGGCTCGCTGTGCATGACACTGCGGAGACTCACAGCATGTGGAGACTCATGCTATTCTCTGCAATCCACGCACAATTTACCACGTGCCCCATTGAGAGCGAGAACCAATAATCCCAACCATGAGGAGGGTATCCCATGTGACTCTACCCTCTCTAGCAACCGGGCCAATTTGGTTGCTTAGGAGACTTGGCTGGAGTCACTCAGCACATACTGGATTCGAACTCGCGACTCCAGGGGTGGCAATCAGTGTCAATACTCGCTGAGCTACCAGGCCTCTAAGGGAGTTTTAATTTAAGCTCCACACTTGTTGACTGCCTTTCTTTTACTCTCTGGGTACAACTCATCCATTTCAAAATCTTCTTAAATTAATTTTAGTATTGTAAAGTTCATGCGTAGACACAATTTGTCTACAAAACTAATTTCAAGCATTTGAGCGTAAGGTTTTATGTTTTAAGATCACAAGAAACAAGAAATTCTGTCAAGTGTATCCAAACTTTTGACTGGTAGTGTAAATGGGTCTTCTTTTCATGCTTGAGCTCTTTTAACACTTACATATGAAGCATTTACAATACATTTACATTTATTCAGTTGTCAGACTCTTTTATACAAAGTGACTTACAAATCAGGCATGCAATCAATAATGTGCAGTATTGGGGTTAACACATTAGAAGTAGTCTCAGGTAGCCAGACTTTTGCATTTGCATTTTTGCATAATTTCATCCATGATTACCTTTCACTTAGTGCTACTCATTGTGCATTGCACAAGCAACCGCCAAGACATGAGTTCAGGTCCCACAGGAACCAGAAAGTAATCTCGTTTACACAAACAATGGTGAACGAGATTCGGAGGTTGTGTTTTTTCTCTGAAATAAAATTTCTATGCCACTGACAGTTAGGTTTGAAGTTGGGGTTTGGGTAAGGGTGTAGAGTTAATAAAATATGCATTCCTGTTGACTGGATTACATAATTTACAACTAAAAATAACTCACTTTTGGTGCCACACTGTGGACATTTCACCTGGAAACTGGATCTCACACATGTCCATACATTCAACAACACTTCCAACTTCGGACACTGGGGACAGTAATTTGAATTTCGGTAAACCCAGACCAATTTTCAACCTAGTGTCATAAAATGAAAGTTACTATAAAATATTTATTGCAAACTGACTTTTACGTGCCAAATTGTACGTTTTGTTGCAGTCTCCTGATGAAATTAACACTAGAGGCACTACAACAACAGTGTGTTTTATTCACTTTCACACAAATCAAGACTGCAACGGCTGATTATGACTTTATCAACACTTATTTTTCACACTATTACTCACACACTGTTGTTATAATATCAAAACACTTTCATTATAAAGCATCGTTTTTAAAAAAACAATACATTTTAACATTTGTATTACAGACCCATCTACATTTACACGTTAGTGTTTCCCGTATTTGTATTTTGCAGAGGCTCTGTGCCACTACTGAATTATGAGGGCCGCTGTTGGGATTTCATATGGTTAATTTAATATTCTTGACGTAACATAACGCTTGCCAGCCCCAGTCAGCTGTGCGCTTTCTACACTATGAAAGGGACCCCACCCCACACACACACAAGTACACACATTTACTCACAGTGACAAAACCGCATAACAACACGTGTCAAACTCGCTTAATTTCAAGTGGCCCGCGAGCTAATTTCTGAAACGTAGTATGGCAGGGGATCGCAACAATTCACTAAACAATCAGTTAGCGCTTTCCTTGTGAATATACATGAGCCTTCCCCTGTCATCTGTATGTTTTGGAGCGCATTTTGCTTGCTTCAAAAGCAGAATGAAACAGCACTACACGGGTCAATTATCAACATGGCTTAATCATAACAGAACGAGGGCAGAGCAGGTGCAGTAATTTGCGGACTGGTCTCAACCGCACAGATGCGCTTGTGAAGCAGTAAGATGCACGGCGGGGATTGCAAAACCCATTTGAATGTGGTACAAAATTGTCTGTTGCAAAACTCATGTCTTGGTGATGAAACTAGTTTAAAACAAACAGCCCCCATATTCTAAATGGCACTGACAAAGAAAACAGGAGAAAACATAAATTAGAAGGATTTTCAATTTTCAGATCACAACACTTAAAAACTTTACCATGGATTTACTGCAGTAACACTAACTGTACTGTATTACCTATTGTAGTTTCTAAATGTATTTAGGCTGCTGTTTTTTCATTACAAATATGCCATAGTTCTTTATATAGAAACTAAACTAACCATGGAGGTGAAGAGCCATGCATGGTTTTACCTATGGTTACCATGAACTATTACAAATATAATTGTTAAAATGATGGATATTATGGAAGATCTATGGTGCATTTTCATAATTATGGACCAAGCTATCAGTTTTCCATCTGTATAAAATCTGTACTCTTGCAATGCTCTCTGATTGTAGGAAAATATAAGTTGTTTTGTTTGCCTTCATAAATTCCGAGCCATGACAGTAATTTAATCAGTAGGAGCCTGATGAAATTAATCTGTAAAGAAGACCCAACTTACTCACACTGTCAGAATATTTCAATTTAGCCATATAAAAACTGTGTTACTGTTGTTAATATCATAATTGCCATTTGCATTCCAACCTCAAAATCAGTGTTGTACTGTCAAATGTGCATTTCAATGCACATAACATGTAATATTATTTGCATGAGTGCTACCAAAGCAGGTGCTGGTGCCACATTTTCAACGGGCCCTTTGAGGGCACAAATAAACCGTGATGTGGCCCAGGCTGAAATTGAGTTTGAAACCCGTTTTAATCTGTTCTTCAACCAACACACGTTAATACGGATCCGGCGTTGCAGGCTTGTGCACGCGTGCACAACAGCACCGCTGCTGAAAAAAATCCTAGGGGATACACTGAACTTTGGACCTCATTTCCTTTCTTTGCTTCCTTTCCTCACTTCTTCACTCTTCCCTCTTTGGTAATGAGAAAAGGATGGTTTGGAGAAAAGGACATGGTTGCTTCAGAAAATTAGCTTTTCATTTCTCATTTTCAGGGTCTTCAACAGAGTCTTGAAAGTTGTGAAAATGCTTGATTTTCCCAGTTAGGTTTTCAAGGTTTGAAATATGCTTGAATTTTCAATATGTTCCTTGAAAATGCTTGATTTTTTCTTAAGTTGTTGACAATTATAAAAGATCAAAAATTTTCAGCATTTTGAAAAAAAGATATTATACAGTTATGTTATGTTTGTGGTGTCTCCTAAGTGTGGGAGCATGGGAGCATGGGAGCGCACGCGTGCTGCTCTGCATCTTGTTTTAATATTGCGCACACTGAAGTTCTGCACATCTCCACTGTGGTGATTGGCGCCAAAGAAATTATACTTGCATCTCCTGCTTCCATCAACATGCCGGAGTGCTGTTTCAGTGACAGCTGGATGGAAGAGGAGATATCAAATATCACCATGTGGGGGAGCGATCAACAACGGAAGTGTGCAAAGAAACAAAAAGACATCAATGGATGTTGGCACTAAGCCATTATGAAGGTCTAAGATGAGACAAAGATTTCGTTAAAACTTGAATTTATTTAATTTATTTAACATGAATACTTAAGTAGGGCAGAAAGTCAACATATGCGATGAATTAAATATGTTAAATCTAGGGCTGAATTAATCAAAATAAGATCGAAATCGCAATATGGCCCAGTGCGATTTATTAAACCCCCCAGAAGGCTGCAATTTTATTAAATAAATGTACTTGTAGCCACTGTTTTCAACTGTCTCAGCAGTTCGCAAACAGCAAATGGCCCACACAAACTCCATCCGTCTCAGGAGTGTTCTGACTCTTGAGTTTGGCTTGCTATTAGTGCGCGGTGCATGTTTCTTATAACGTGCGTTAAGAACGCAAAGTGCTAGGACATCACTTTATTTTCATGTAATTTAAAACATTCTTGTAATGATGTGACACTGGGGTGCAGATGTAAAGAAATTACAACAGAAATATTACTGTCTGTGGGTTTAAAGGAATTCTCAGAACTTTCATTTTTATAGATTGGGCAATGTTTGAAATCACAGAGGATGCTTTTTTATCATTGCATTTTTGTCAATTAACATTTAGAATTGGATCATATTTAAAGCTTCGAGGTGCTTGAAAAAGATTATTAAAGTCCTTTGAAAATGCTTGAAAAGTGCTTGATTTCACCCTTAAAAAGCAATATGAACCCTGTTTTTGGACACTATTGGTTAGGTTTAGTTATTGGTTAAGGGTAAGTTAGCAGTTTTGTGGCTACCTCTCATTTCATTTTAGATGACTATTGGTTAGGTTTAGGTTAGGGAGGTATGTTTTACTCATTATAACCTCCGTCTTACATTCACCTTGACTTCATCTGATTATGACACAATATCACTTGCTTTTCACACCCCCGCTGGACATTTCACTGGGAAACTGCAGCCAAACGTGTCATTTCATTTTGCAAAAATGCTATTATGGTCACGTTATGTTCATGAGACTTACTGTCACCAAATTCAGTATGATCAGTCTTGGAAACAAATTCACACCGGCTGTACAGAAAACACCAAAGAAATTAGTGGAAATGTGTATAGACATTGTTATCAGAATTTCTGTCAAAACTTACTCTGTGCTTATCCCACTTATTGCATGGCTACTTACAAAAGAAATTAATAAATGGACATTGAAATTTTAAACAAGTTTAAATTATTTTATTATATGAGAAGGAAGAGACCGCAGGGTGAAGCAAGAGACACGAAACTAGCACTGCGATTTAGCAGATCAACCGAAATAACGGTCAGTTATACAGTCTAGCTGTCATTATACAAAAATATTTGATTTGAATTCACCAATCACAATTACGTATTCCAGAGAGCCATGTAATAAATATATATAAAGTGACCTATCAACACTCAGGCTACATTTGTTCATGCCCATTTGTACAGCCCTGTTCCTGCAGCATAGCTTGCATTGCCAAGGCTGCGGATTCAAGGTCTTGTTGCCCTTTTGGCTGTATACTGTCAGAGTCACGCCAACTAAGTACTGTGAAAACAGATGGCATATGGGAGGGTGAAGGGCAACATACTGTTCCTGTCTCCTTAGCACCGTTTGATCTTTTTTCTTTCTCTGCATGTATCATGGTTGTTGCCTCATAGATCCTCCAGCAGCTGATAGCAGGAGGGGCCAAGGTTGACATCAGGGATGGAGACGTAGCTTCACCACTGCATCTGGCTGCCCGCTGTGGCTCCAGGGCTGTGGTACACCTTTTGATTCTGAATGGAGCCGGACTTGAGGATAGAGACAGTCTCAAAATGACACCACTGCACTACTCAACACTCAGGGACAATGTTGAAGCTGCCAAGCTCTTGCTGCACTATGGGGCAGATGTGAATGCTACAGAGAGGTTGGGGCAGACACCCCTGCACCTGGCATCTGAGAGGGGTCACTGCAAGGTGTGTTGATTGTCTCTAATGTTTATAGTTTTCATAAGTCCATATATTACCTTAAAGGTGCACTCAGTAATGTTTTCTTAACCAGTGTTGATGCAGCATCATGCAAGAACAAAAGTTCCCAATTAGTGATGCCACTGTAGAAATGCACTATGTGCAGTCAGCCATGATTAATTTCTTCTGTGAGTGAAAGCGTCCAATAACAAAACATTATTGAGATAAAGCGAGCAATGTTTGACTGATCCTGTGATCTCAACATGGAGGCACTCTTGAATGTGCACCCAGTATCATATATGGAATAAAGCAGTCCATATGACTTGTACACTTAATTTTTAGCATTTTGAGCGATTAAAAACATGACAGGGTCCCCTTTAAACGTTTTGTAGCTGAAATACAGTATGAGACAAGAGACCAAAATATGGGATGTCCCGGCTAATACAGGAAAGTTAGCAACCTGATAGGTTGTTGTGACACAGTGCTCCACCTACTTTGACGGCAACATTATTTTCTGGTTAATTTCTTCACTCAGTCAAGATCAGTCAACATAAACAGACTGGAGTACAGAGTTGCAACCCTTTTATGCACCCATCTTTACAGTATTATCGATATTGTTCTTTAAAAAGTATAAAAAAAATTTTTTTTTAAAAATCCTCTTTCATTGGATTCTTTAAAAAAAAAAAAAAAATGTGGATGCTTTTCACGAAGTTCATCATAAAATATAGTAACAGAGGGTAAACGGTGCATATTTTGACCACATGTAGCATGTTAGCATTAGCACCATGACTGCAGACTGTGAACATGACAAATTTACATAATCTACTGCATATATTACATGAAATCATAATTGAGTGGTTAAAACAACTTCTTTTACAGGTCTCATGTGGATTATATTCATAGAATGAAGCTGTGGTGATGGGGCGCGGCCGAGCGCTGGTTTGTGAATGGAGAGCGAGTGTATAATTGCTCTAACAGCTGTTCTGAGTTTCAGTGAGCGGCGTTGGGGAGATAAAGGGAGATGAGAAGCACAGAGGAGAGAGAGAACTGAACCTGTGTGTGTGCTATGGCTGAAAAGTCCAAAAAGAGTGTAACTGTTCAGAGTGAATAAAGTTTTCGTTAGAGTGTTTAAGCCAGCTCCCGCTTCCTCCTTTCTACACCTACACCTAGGGCTGTTACAGTGGTGCTGAAACCCGGGAATTGTGAGGAAGATATGCCGTCATGCAGTCCTCACCCTTCGCCGAACTTATCAAGACCCTCGCCAGCATCCACCAAAATCAACATCAGACTCTGCTTGAGCTGCGTCAAGAACAGGAGCAGCACTTCCAGGCCCTCCTGCAAGCTCAAGCGGACAATCGACAGGTGCTATGGAGTTTGATACCCCAGGTGGATTCTACCGCCATAACCCCAACCACCGTCCCTGCCATGTCCCACTTCACGCTAATGAATATGGGATCAGAAGATGACCTGGAGGCGTTTGTAGAGTTGTTTGAGCGGGTGGCGGAAGCATCGGGATGGCCAGAGACCCTGTGGGCAGTCCGGCTGCTGCCGCTGCTGTCGGGAGAAGCCCAGCTGGCCGCACAACAACTCCTAGTCAACAACCTCCTGGGGTATCAGGATTTGAAGCAAGCCATCTTGCAACGGGTCGGCCGGAGTCCGGAACAACACAGGCCGCACTTTCACTCACTGACGTTTAGCGAGCTCGGCCACCCGTTCTCATTCGCCCAGCAGCTCCGTGACGCCTGTTGCTGCTGGCAGAGGAGTGTGACACCGACGAAGTGGTAGATCTTGTGGTGCTGGAACAATTCATCGCCCGGTTGCTGAGAAGAACTGTGGAATGGGTCCAGTGCCACTGTCCAGCGTCACTAGACCAGGCTGTCCAACTGGTGGAGGACCATCTGGCGGCGTATCTGGGGGCCGGTGAGCCCTCTTCTCTCTTGCTCTCTCTCACCCTTCCCCTTCTCCATCCTCCCCTTTTTCCATTCCTGCTCCCTCGAACCGGTGGTCCCTGCCCCTGAAACCTGCTTCCCCAATCCTCCTGTTCCCCCTGTTGCTGTCTCCTCTCCCTCATAGGTTGGTGACTCTGCAGCCACCAGTGCAGGCGTAAAACCTAAGCCGGTCTGCGGGCGCTTTGGGAAGCCCGGGCATTTCCAGGACCAATGCCAGCTGATGGAGGTGGGGGGCATTGGTTTGGATTGCCGACACGCCACAGGCCGCCCCCGATCAAGCTGGGACGTACCGGATGCCGGTGAGTATCCAAGGGGGTATACAGTGCATCCGGAAAATATTCACAGCGCTTCACGTTTTCCACATTTTGTTATGTTACAGCCTTATCCCAAAATGGATTCAATTCATTATTTTCCTCAAAATTCTACAAACAATACCCCATAATGACAACGTGAAAGAGGATTGTTTGAATCTTTGCAAATTTATTAAAAATATAAAACCAAAAAAATCACATGTACATAAGTATTCACAGCCTTTGCCATGACACTCCATTTACATTTATGCATTTGGCAGACGCTTTTATCCAAAGCGACTTACAGTGCCCTTATTACAGGGACAATCCCCCTGGAGCAACATGGAGTTAAGTGCCTTGCTCAAGGACACAATGGTGGTGGTTGTGGGGATTGAACCAACAACCTTTTGCTTACCAGTTCAGTGCTTTAGTCCACTACGCCACCACACTCAAAATTGAGCTCAGGTGCATCCTGTTTCCACTGATCATCCTTGAGATGTTTCTACAACTTGATTGGAGTCCACCTGTGGTAAATTCAGTTGATTGGACATGATTTGGAAAGGCACACAACTGTCTATATAAGGTCCCACAGTTAACAGTGCATGTCAGAGCACAAACCAAGCCATGAAGTCCAAGGAATTGTCTGTAGACCTCTGAGACAGGATTGTACCGAGGCATAGATCTGGGGAAGGGTACAGAAAAAATTTCTGCAGCATTGAAGGTCCCAATGAGCACAGTGGCCTCCATCATCCGTAAATGGAAGAAGTTTGGAACCACCAGGACTCTTCCTAGAGCTGGCCGCCTGGCCAAACTGAGCGATCGGGGGAGAAGGGCCTTAGTCAGGGAGGTGACCAAGAACCCGATGGTCACTCTGACAGAGCTCCAGCATTTCTTTGTGGAGAGAGGAGAACCTCCCAGAAGAACAACCATCTCTGCAGCACTCCACCAATCAGTCCTTTATGGTAGAGTGGCCAGACGGAAGCCACTCCTCAGTAAAAGGCAAATGACAGCCCGCCTGGAGTTTGCCAAAAGGCACCTGAAGGACTCTCAGACCATGAGAAACAAAGATTGAACTCTTTGGCCTGAATGGCAAGCGTCATGTCTGGAGGAAACCAGGCACCGCTCATCACCTGGCCAATAACATCCCTACAGCAAAGCATGGTGGTGGCAGCATCATGCTGTGGGGATGTTTTTCAGCGGCAGGAACTGGGAAACTAGTCAGGATAAAGGGAAAGATGAATGCAGCAAAGTACAGAGACATCCTTGATGAAAACCTGCTCCAGAGCACTCTGGACCTCAGACTGGGGTGAAGGTTCATCTTCCAACAGGACAACAACCCTAAGCACACAGCCAAGATAACAAAGGAGTGGCTCTGGGACAACTCTGTGAATGTCCTTGAGTGGCCCAGCTAGATCCCAGACTTGAACCCGATTGAACATCTCTGGAGAGATCTGAAAATGGCTGTGCACCGACGCTCCGCATCCAACCTGATGGAGCTTGAGAGGTCCTGCAAAGAAGAATGGGAGAAACTGCCCAAAAATAGGTGTGCCAAGCTTGTAGCATCATACTCAAAAAGACTTGAGGCTGTAATTGGTGCCAAAGGTGCTTCAACAAAGTATTGAGCAAAGGCTGTGAATGCTTATGTACATGTGATTTTTTTCATTTTTTATTTTTAATAAATTTGCAAAGATTTCAAACAAACTTCTTTCACATTGTCATTATGGGGTATTGTTTGTAGAATTTTGAGGAAAATAATGAATTTAATCAGTTTTGGAATAAGGCTGTAACATAACAAAATGTGGAAAAAGTGAAGCGCTGTGAATACTTTCTGGATGCACTGTATATCAAGCCTTGGTGGATTCAAGCTGTAATCAAACCTCAATTCATCAATGATTGGTTCAAGGCGAGGTTTTGGATGCAGCACGCCAGGTGAGGGTGAGGTGTGTGCATGGGGATATTCATGATTACCCCTTAGTGCCTGTCATTATTCAATTCAAAGGGCAAAAGCCTGTCCCCGCTTCACCCATCCATTGATTTTGGGTACGAATTGGCCGGCCTTTCAAACATATTTATGGGGAATGTGTGTGGATGTGTCCTGCATTCTGGCTTCCCGGTATGGGATGTGCGCAGCGTTGGCTGGGGAGGCGGTGCCTGAGGTGTCGACATCGGCACCACGTCAGGGGGATGGACCTCCATGGAATTCCCCTTAGAGATTTCCCTCTGGAGCAGTCGTGTGACGACACCCTCAGGCACACCTTCGATCATGTGAAGGCAATTGATGGTCAATGTATTCAGCCTAACGTTGCGCTATCCCACCTCTACTTTATGATTTTAAAGGACAGGTTGTATCGGGTGATGCAGGACACCCAGACAAAAGAGGATACAACCCAGTTGTTAATACTCAAGAGCCATCGGGAAATGCTATTCCAGGCGGCTCATTGTAATCTTATGGTGGGACATTTAGGGCAAGACAAAACACTGAATCATCTCATGGCCCGTTTCTATTGGCCGGGCATTCGCGGGGATGTTTGCCGGTGGTGTGCGACATGCCAGCTGGTGAATCCTCCACCCAACCCAAAAGTGCCATTGCACCCTCTTCCGCTAATCGAGGTCCCCTTTGAAAGAATTGGGATGGACCTAGTCGGGCCATTAGAGCGATCCACACGGGGGCATCGCTTTGTGTTAGTCCTGATGGATTACGCAACATGATACCAGGAAGCTGTGCTGCTTCGCGACATCTCAGCACGTAGTGTTGTGGAGGCACTATTCTGTATTATCTCCCGAGTTGGGATTCCGAAAGAGATCCTAACTGATCAAGGCACTACGTTTATGTCACGTACACTTTGCAAACTGTATGTGTTATTGGGAATTAAATCAATTCGCACCAGTGTCTACCATCCACAGAATGATGGGCTCATCAAGTGATTTAATCAGACCCTTAAGAACATGATTTGTAAGTTCGTTCACAAGGATGCGAGAAATTGGGATAAATGGCTCAAACCCCTATTGTTCGCAGTACGAGAGGTCCCGCAAGCCTCCACGGGGTTTTCCCCTTTTTAATTGCTATATGGCCGCCAACCTCACGGCGTCTTAGATGTTCTGAGGGAAAATTAAATTCAGTATGTTCTTGACCTGAGAGCAGAGCTCCACACACTGGAGCGGTTAACACAGGAGAATTTGCTCCAGGCTCAAGAACGTCAATCCCATCTGTACAATAGGGGTACTCAGATTCACGAGTTGTGAGCTCTAAATTACTCGCAAAGTGGCAAGGACCCTTTGAGGTAATACGGTGGTTGGGCATGTCGACTATGAGGTAATACGAACAGATGGGGCAAAGCACGGCAGATATTCCACCTTAATCTCCTGAAACTTTGGTGAGAGTTGGTCCTTGTGGCATTGGTGATGGTAGTTCCAGAGAGGGAGGAGCTAGGGCCAGAGGTGAATAGTAAAACAACAAATCAAATCACCCTGGTCCCGTGTGGAGACCATTTCTCTCCGTCCCAATTCATGGAGGTTGCCAGA
Organism: Myxocyprinus asiaticus; assembly: GCF_019703515.2. Classification (NCBI taxonomy): domain Eukaryota; kingdom Metazoa; phylum Chordata; class Actinopteri; order Cypriniformes; family Catostomidae; genus Myxocyprinus; species Myxocyprinus asiaticus. Next base: position 38,842,901 of record NC_059361.1, on the reverse strand, counting down.
TTGCAAGCTGAATTTTCCGACATGTTTTCGCCTCTTCCCGGTCGTACAAATCTCATAGAACACCACATTGAGACAACCCCAGGGGTGGTAGTGCGCAGTCGCCCCATAGGTTACCCGAACACAAAAAACAAGTGGTACGGGAAGAATCAAGGCCATGCTCGATATAGGTAATCGAGAAATCCCATAGTGACTGGTCTAGCCAGGTGGTCCTGGTAACCAAAGGCCGATAGATCGGTTCAGTTCAGTGTGGATTTCAGCAAAACCAAAGAGGTGTCTAAATTCGAAGTGTATCCAATGCCCCGCATTGACGAACTGCTCGATCAGTTAGGCCCGGCTCGCTTTTATTCGACACTGGATTTGACAAAGATTTATTGGCAGATTCCCTTACCTCCCATGTCCCGGGAAAAAAAATGCATTTTCCTCTCCGTTTGACTTACACCAATTTGTCACCCTTCCTTTCAGTTTGTTTGGGGCCCCTAGCCACGTTTCAGTGCCTCATGGACAGAATTCTCCACCCACACTCTGTCTATGCCTGTCTTGATGGCATTATTTATAGTGATGATTGGAAGCGGCACATTCAAAACCTGAGAGCTGTCTTGAGGTCGCTGAGACGGGCAAGACTTACGGCGAACCCTAAGAAGTGTGCAATTGGATGGGTGGAAGTACGGTATCTGGGCTTCCACTTGGGTCATGGCCAGGTGCGTCCCCAAATCGATAAGAATGCGGCAATTGCGACCTGCCTGAGACCCAAGACCAAAAAGGAGGTTAGACAGTTTCTGGGGCTGGCTATTATAGAAGGTTTGCTGCTGTACATAAGTCGCAAGTTCTCGGTGAGGGAGACTAAGCACAGCACAGTCGAGAAAGAGTGGGTTGTCCTCACCCTCTGATACTATTTGCTGGGACGGGCCTTCACCCTCTGTTCGGACCACGCCCCGCTCCAGTGGCTCAATCGCATGAAGAATACCAACATGCGGATCGCCCATTGGTATCTAGCTCTCCAGCCTTTTAAGTTCAAGATGTTCCACAGGCCGGGGGCGCAGATGGCTGTTGCGGTCCAAAAGTTGAAAATTCCAAACAGAGTATAATTGTTCAGAGTGAATAAAGTTTTCATTAGAGTGTTTAAGCCGGCTCCTGCTTCCTCCTTTCTACACCTACAAAGAGCTGTGGTACAGAAGCATGTAGTCATTGAAAACACATTGTAATGTCACACTGGTTTTACATGTAGTCTGTTTTCAGGACAGTGTGCATCTCATTTTTAATTGCTCTTCTAAATGTCGGCCCCTGTGGCGTGGGTGGTGTTCAAATGTTTGCAAAGAGTATAGCATTAAACAAAAAAAGAAGAACTTTGCCTTGAGTGTATCAAAGCCTTAACTAATCGTGATGAGCCATATTTTAATGTACACAAGTGTAAATTAGTTTTGAGAGGTACGCTGGAGGGGAAGATTATCAGTGAATAATGACTGCATGGAAAAAAGGCTGCTAAATATAATGATTTGTATTCCATGGTTTGGACAAGAGGGAGAGCAAATGATGACATAATTTTGGGGTGAATTATTCCTTCGAGCTTAAAAAAGATACATTAAATAAATTTGCCACCTTCAGTGACATTGTGCTGTAAATAGCTTTATATTGTTTGCCTGCCTGTGTCTAATTCTAAGAGCACTTGTGATTAAATCCACAGGTACTGAAGGTTCTGCTTGACAAAGGTGCTGATCCCACTGTAAGAAGCAGCTGGAGAGAGACAGCAGAGGACGTTGCAAGAACGCACAATCAGCTCTGTACACTTAAGCTGCTTCAGCAACACCAGAAACTCAGGATGGGAGATCGAGCTCAGGAGAGTGCTGCTGTGCACAGAGAGAAAGAATGACAGTGAATTATACCTCTAATCTAAGTGGAAAACAGCTCTAGAGTGTTTCACTGTTATTGTCTGTTATCTGCCTTTTCCCTTACATAAATTGTCATGGTATCCATAATGTCTGCAAAAAAAGAATACCAGGGTGAATATGGGCAAAGTGGGACACTTTTGGAAATGTTCCTTTTCCTAGAACTTTTAATAATGTTCCAAATGCCATAGAACATGACATTATACCTCATAGAAGGCTTAGAATGTCTACTTTAGTCAAAAGCAAAAATTAAGAAATATTGGAAAGAAGAACCTTTGAAGACCCTCTTTTGACCAAATCCCAGATTTTTTCATCCAATATTGTAAAGTGGGACACTTGTATTGTCAATGTGGGGCACTTCATCTCTCTAATCATTTACTCGCCCTCATACCATCCCAGATGTGTATGACCATTTATCTTCTGCAGAACACAAATGAAGATTTTAATAAGAATATTTCAGCTCTGTAGGTCCTCCCAATGCAAGTGAATGGTGACCAAAACTTTGACGCTCCAAAAAGCACATAAAGGCCAGACTCCAGTGGTTTAATCCATGTCTTCTGAAGTGATCCAATTGTTTTTTGGGTGAAAACCGACCAAAATGTAACTCCTTTTTGACTCTATTGCCATTGCAGTCTCTACACACGAGATCATGATTTCAAGCTTGATTACACTTCCTTGTGCTTGACGCATGCACAGAGCGCTAGATGGTGCTAGAAAGTGTAATCAAGCTTGAAGTCATAATTGCCAAGGAGTCTTCTTATGTCAAGATTTATAATGAAAAATTAGTTATATTTTGGTATGTTCTCACCCAAAACTGATTGGATCGCTTCATAAGACATGGATTAAACCACTGGAGTCTTATGGATTAGTTTTATGCTGCCTTAATGTGCTTTTTGGAGCTTCAAAGATTTGGTCACCATTCACTTGCACTGTATGGTCCTACAGAGCTGAGATATTCTTCTAAAAATCTTCATGTGTGTTCTGCAGAAGAAAGAAATTCATACACATCTGAATGGCATGATGGTGAATGATGAGAGAATTTTCATTTTTGGATGAAATATCCCTTTTATTCTTTACTTCCCATTGATTAGATTAGTAATGATTAATTAACTATACCACTTTACCCTTTGTCCCAATTTACCCATATTTACCCAAGTTATTATTACTATTGTACAACCATAACTTCAAAAAGTTTAAGAACCTTTATTGACAGTGCTGGCTTATACCAAGTTAACAGTTTTATTGTAGTAGCAATACTTGTTGTGCTTCTGCTATTTTGGTGGATAGTACGAATAAACTAGTTTTACAACATTCTGTCAGTGTCTTATAAAGCAGGTATACCTTCAGCACATTGTTTTCTGTGATAACAGTGGTTTACAGCGTCTGCTATCTCGTGTATTTTTGTTCCTCACGTGGATGACCGAATACTGCCAGCGTGACATCAGACACACGACTGTACAACGACCCCGCGGATTGATATGTACGATACACTGGTTTCAGTTCCAGTAATCGACGTCATTGGGACTTCCCGTTCCAGTGACTAGCTTATGTAAAATAGAAACATTCTTAAAATAAACAATATCTTCAAATACACATCGGTTTATTACCATAGCAGAGACAGTTTCCCTAAAGGAACAAAGCATATGACTCCAGTAAAACGAATTGTACCATTTATCGTTCATAAATAATTTGAAGTTAAATTGACTAAATAATACTGATACAATGTTATGTTCAGCCCCGTAAGAATACGTGATACGCTATAATAGTGTATTATGTCATACACTAATAAAATATATTTAATTCTGCTCTATAATCAGAGTAAGCGCCGCGGATGTGTACACAACTGCTGTTATTTGCCAGACCGGGCTAACGTCACACTAGCTTTCAGTCCTTGTAGAAATAGAAACAAGTGGAAGTGCAAGTGTCACTTATTAGATTGAATAAACGTCTTTTGGTCTGTAGAAGGCGCAACACCACGATATATATATATATATATATATATATATATATATATATATATATATATATATATATATATATATATATATATATAATATTTGACACAAATAATGGTGTTTAAATTACTTAGCGACCTTTCTTTTCGAATACAATCCAAGTATGACCATCAGTATTATAACAGTGTACAATTAAATTACCTACGGGCGCAGAAACTTACGATAATGCAATACGATGTATTAACATCTTTCGTGATTGGTCCAAATCTGACAGCGTTGAATAAAGTAACAATTATCCAGCACCGATTGGTTTATTTCTGGTCACATGACACATCCCTGCACCAATCAGCGATCAGTCTCACATACCCTCAATAAGTGCCACTGTCAGCTCTAGGTTTAGAGTTATTTTTTTATGAACCAGGACATCTTCGGCAGGGCAGGCACCGACGACAGCGATCATGGAGGCGTCGATGGCCACCGGTCCCGCAGCAAACGCGCCCGCTAACAGCGAGGGCATATTAATCGGGGATAAAGTTTATTCTGAAGTCTTCCTCACCTTAGATAATTCTCTGATCCCGGAGGAAAAGCTCTCCCCGACCCCGTCTATGCAGGATGGCCTGGACCTCCACACCGAGACAGATCTGCGGATCCTGGGCTGCGAGCTCATCCAGGCCGCCGGGATCCTGCTGCGCATGCCGCAGGTAATTTATACCGACCGATCGGGTTAACGGAGGGAACGTATGATTGATTCAGAGTGATCTAAAGTTGTCAGATGATGTTGATAGTCTGACTAAATCCATGATGTCAGGTAATTATGATGTAACGTAAAGCGAATGAGCTCTTATAGCTTTACAAAACAGACCAAATGCTCAACTGTTCTGATTATATTTTATTCTAAATAATCCGAATGGGATTTAATGTTCATAAAGTGAGTATATTAGTTCTAAATAACAGTGATTTTGTACGTCTTTGACGATCGGCGGCAGATCGGCTAGACAAAAACAAAATGGCGGCAGGTAGTTGTGAAATTTAAAACAGAAGCGTTGATATTTCTGTTTTCTTGAATTACTATTTTGTGTTTCAGGTTGCCATGGCGACCGGACAAGTGCTTTTTCATCGATTCTTCTACTCGAAGTCTTTCGTGAAACACAGTTTTGAGGTAAGAAAATAAGGCAGTGTTTATAAGCAATGCGCTTGGCCGCCATGTTGTTTGAGCTGCTGTAAATTACATTCAGTCGGATTATAAACATAACAGTACTGCACTCTGTTTAATAGTTTCCTGTCATCCATTCTAAAGATAAATATGTTGGAGTTTTAAACACTAGTGCACTTCCTAACTAGACACAATTTTGGGCATTATCTGTATTGTCTGAACATTCGAATCAACGCATTTTTTGAAACATCATATGAGCGTTCAGAGCCTTTAAATGGAACGAACGCGCCTTTTTGATGCCCAATAATGCTGTCAGTTAGACAGCTCACTGGGATTTCAAATACCAGCATCATAATTAATTGTGGTCGACAGATATATTGATGAATACCTCTGTTAATTGCTTAATCAGACGCCAGCTGATCATCTCAGAATGGCGAAATATCGGCCAGGACGATATATCGGTATAATCACAAATTATAATACTCATTAGGGGTGTAAATCGGACGTTTCATCAGGATACGATCTTATATTGATTCTCTTGGCCTGCGAGCTGATATTTGCCAATATTTCAATGTCTGCCGTGATACGATTTCGATTTGATTAGATTCAGGGGCCTGCGATCGACATACCGGTATTATGTGCCTATTTTACACAATCAATTACATTTTTTTTTTTTGCCCTCAGATGCAACCAAAATATAGTTTGAATATTTTATTCAGCTCTATTTTATTCAACAACTGTGGAAGTTGTAATGACAAATTCTGTTACAGTTAACTGGGATAAATGTTAGTAAGGGTGTTGATGTGTAAAGTCTTATAACTGATGCTGGTGCTGAGCAGATGTTTCTCTTTCCCTCATTAGTTCTGTTCAGAATGTCGGCGCTGTCAAGACATTTCAGATGATGGTTGACCTGCTCCATGGTACATTAAAATAGCAAATTCTCATGTAAAATTCGAATGGGTGGCATGCGCAACAGTATCGATGGAAGCCCAAATTAAACGCGCATGTGAGCCGCTCTGCATTTGTCACGAGAGCTCACACTTTAAGCAGCGCCTGGTTGATGAGCCCACACTGATCCTGTCACTGGTCTGGAGCTCGCGTTTCGCGGGAAGCTTGGTTGACATGTGCCCACACTGCATGGATAGCAGAGCACAATTTGGCTTCAAAGATCCCGCGCACTTCCTTGTCCCACATGAAAAGCACATTTAGTGCTCATAAAGTGAAATGAATGTAAAAAGGTTGCTTCATCGCCTGACAGAAATGCGTACGGACGTGGCTGACATGATTATTAAAATAACATTTCTATATCGATATTTATTCTTAAAATAAACTTTAATTATTGGATTGATGAATCGTTACACCCCTAATACTCATGTAGCTAATTGTAAAAATTACGATTATCTGTTAATCTTATCAAGATCATAAGTGTTAAAATTATTGAAATAATATCTAAGAATGAATGACAGACAAATACGGTGATGTGGTTTGGTTGTAATTTGTGTACAGTTGTCGACCAAGATAGTTTTTTCAATTGCCGTTACGTGTATCTGCCATTGTAATGGTAGAAAATGAGAATTACAAATTTGTTAAATTCAGTCAATTCATTTTTTAGGATATTTATCTCAATTTTGAGCACTATTTGAAGACGGCAGTTGTGCATTATCAATTGACATTGGATTGTTTGTTGGTTTTGTAACTCACACAATGGAGCACATTTATGTTAATTATCCAAGTGGGCATAGTTAACGACCAGGGCTGAGTTTCCCAAAAGCATCGCAAGCTTAAGTTGATCGTAGAGACCATTGGCGCCAATGGTTTCTATGATCTATTTAGGCTTACGATGCTTTTGGAAAACACTCCCCAGGCCAGTTAATCACATAACATATTGGTTTATCAGCTAGATTTAAGATTTGGTTGTTTTGTTTTTTTAGGGTTAGTAGTGTTTCTTAAATCTCTTTCTGCCACCTTTGTCTCTTTCCAGATTGTTGCCATGGCCTGTATTAATCTGGCTTCAAAAATTGAAGAAGCCCCTCGAAGAGTACGGGACGTCATCAATGTCTTTCATCATTTAAGGCAGCTCCGAGGCAAAAGGTAAGCATGGCTCAGTCTCAGGATTTCTGTCACACTATTTCCTTTGTTTGTGTGCCAACAACCTCCCACCATAATGGATTAGATTTTTCTTTAAATAACATTAAATGTCATCAAATTGTAAATGATTTGGGTATACTGCTGCCTTCATGTGCTGTCGGAATTATCCTACTTCCCACTTCTGAAGTGGTAATTACGAGTATGTCACATTCAAGTGCTTTGTTGTCAGAAAGCACAGGAAACATGGATGACGCCAGGTTTATTCATACATATTTCTTTAGGATCTTTTATTTTGATACCATAATGCATATTACTAAGTTAGCTTGCTGGCGATAATGTAATTTTGGTCAAATACAAGCTGTTTTCACGATGTACAACTTGCATCAAGTGGTTGTTGATATACATAAATGAATATGACCAAAATGGCAAGCGCTAACAATTAGCTGTATTTAGAAACATGAATAAAACCTGTCATTCACTACAGAAACCGTACACTCCTCCGCCATGTTGAAAGTTTACGACTCCTCCCATCTCGGAAACTCTGGTATCAAAATGACCTCATAATTACGACTTGAAGGCTCGTTTGTGTGCAACTTCCGAGTGGGAAACTCGTAGCATAATTCCGATAGCACGTGAAGGCATTATACTTAAACGTGTTAACTGTGAGTAGTTTGTGCTCTTCTGTTTGTTGTCAATATGATGTCTTAATTTGAGTGCCATTTTGTTTGCTTTATGTATTCTAAACCATTTTAAAGCTTTTCAGTTTCCTCATCAGTCATAATTGGTAGTAACAGCAGGATAGACTTCTGATTACCTGAGCAAGTAAAATATTTTCAAACTGCTCAAAAGTTTAACCTTAATCAAAGGAATATGAAAACAGTTGGGCTGTTACTAGTCTAAGTTTAATTCCAAAATAAATTTGAAAACAAATAAAAGAGGATAAAAAGGAAAAATTGTTCATCTAAAATCAAGACCGCGGTATTAACTTGAGTTCTCTTTTCCCTTGCAACCAACTAACAGCGACCAGCTACATTTACCAATGCCTGGGTGATGTGGAATGGTACGTAGAGATGAAGCAGTCGGCATGGCAACATTGAGGTGTCGCTTCCCCCCCCTCCCCCGGGAGAAGCCAGTGGTCTGAAAGCGGTCACTGGGATATCGGGGATCGACAGGTTGGCCGCTGGTCCGAAACGTCTGGGTGACTCCTGTATCTCAGTTTAAGCTTATTGTCTCTGCCAGCACAGGTGATTCCAAATTTTCATTTTATTATCAAGAAAGACACCTCACCACACCTGTCATGGCTGCCACAGAAATATCACATGCTGCACGTTTCCGTAGGATGTTTACATGAGAGGGAGTTGAACGTTTAGAATATACAGTTTTTTGGGGGGGGCAGCATTCTCTTAGAATTATAGTTAGAATAGCTGTTTCAGGCCCTTAATTTCCTCAATACACAGTTAAATGTAAGATACAGCAGTTTTGAATTAGAGATGTTTTGGGATTGAATCTAGGTTGCCAGAGCTATTTTGTGAAATTCTATTTGACTTTTCAGTTCAGCTTTAGAAATCATTAATCATGTTGTGTAGCGGTGATTTTTCTCAGACATGTTTATTTACGTGGAATTGTTTATGTCATGTTTTACGAAATGTTCCTACATTTTCAATGTCGCAATATAGATTAATACATTTGGATGATGATTATTTACGTTTGGTAGAAAATAAACAGGTTTTTTTTTTTCTCAGTCAAGTCTTTCAGGTAACTTAAAATACAAAGTAGTTAAAGTTTGGTAAACTGAACAGTTGTTTCTGTTTTTCTTGTAACCAGAAAAGTAGTAAAGGGTTAATAAATGATTCCTTTTTACTTAACTGGACAATTATAATTTTTTTTTTAATAGTAGCAGCAACCAAGTAATAAAGTTCATGTAGATGACAGACATTTTTAATGGATCATTATTTTTTGCCGTTCTGGTTTGGATTGCATTTTGGCTGTTCATGTAATATAGGTGGTTAAAATGTTATTTACATTGTTGCATTAGAGTAGACACATCATAATGCACTACTAAAAACTTTTTGATAGTTATTTTAAGATCATAAGTCAATAGATCATGAACTTGTTCTGGCAGTAACATAATGTCAAAGGGTCCTGAGTGATTACTAATGATCTTTGATCTTGTGTCTCTTGTACATCTTCAGAGTTACATCTCTTTTTAGTCAGAATTCTCCCTGTACTGAAGTAGATATTCAGTTGTTGTTCTTTGCATTGCATTTTTCTGTACTTTTACAAGATCTACCTGGTTGGTGCTTTGTGTTGTTGGTTATAGTGTTTATGAAACAAATGAACACACTTGAACACCTGGGTGATCACGGGCAGGTGTGTAGGACAATAGAATAGAAAGTTATGATCGCTGTCATAGCTTGTAAATCCTGTGTGTTCCAATAAAGATTTGAAAGCTAAATGGAAGTGCGGACGTTGGACTTTTTCTGTTTTGTTTTATTTTATTCTATGATGTGTTTGTCTTTTTCTGTTGAAGCTATGATGTGGTGAGAGGTGGATCTTTTCTTCTAATGGTCACTTGTGGCAGGACTAAATGTCTTACACTGAAATTACAGGAGTCTTTAAAAACTGGACCTGTTGCCTTTAGTTGGTTGAAAGGGGAAAGAACGTATTAATTTAAATTGAAAACGAAGCAAACAAAAGACACTCTTTTATTGTATTTAATAGTATTTTGGTTTGGGGGGGAGACAATTTCATTTTCGTTCCTTTATAAATCAGGAGTCCAAGCCCATTGATACTTGATCAGAACTACATAAACACCAAAAACCAGGTGATAAAAGCAGAGCGACGCATACTGAAGGAGCTGGGCTTCTGCGTCCACGTCAAACACCCACACAAGGTATGTCCACCATCTCAATTGCTGTTTTCGTTGTTGTGTTGGTTTTTTGCACCTTCAAGTTCTGGTTGAAAGAAAATGGGCAGCTTAACATGCAGATTCATTTGTTTTCTAGATTATTGTCATGTACCTACAAGTCCTTGAATGTGAGAAGAACCAAACGTTGGTCCAGACAGCCTGGTAAGTAAATAAGCATTCTCCATTTGGGCGTCAAGACACTGCGGTGAAAATAGTTCATGTAAAGAAAATGGGAATTTGTCATCATTTACTCACCCACATGCTTGAAACCTCTATGACTTTCTTCCATGGAACACAAAAGGAGATGTTTGGCAGAATATAAATTATGAGAGAATTTTCATTTTTGGGTCAACTATCCCATTAAGTCGTTATTCACAACTGTGGTCACCATTGACTTTCATTTGTATGGAAAGAGCAGCTTGAATAAGCTGTAACAAATAACAGAAGAAAGAAAGTGAGACAGGTTTTAAAAACATGAGGGTGAGTAAATGATGACAGAACTTCAGTTTTTGGGTGAACTATTCCTTTAATCATCGGTCTCTCTTATGTAACGTTCCTGTCCCCTCATCTTATCACACTTTCTTGGCTCATGTGTGTTTGTACGTGTCTTCTGTTTTAAAACTCTTGATCATGGCTATAATTTCTTAAAGAAAATGGAGAGCTTAGTTTAACTCTGTCCTTTCTCTCTACTCTTTGATTAAAGGGTAGTCCATGATGGTAAGTGTCATAAAGAACCTCTGAACTCTGCTCCTCCAACCACATGACCTCAGGAATCTCCCCCCTTCCCTTATTGGCTGCCCTTCTCGAGACAGCCAATCCAGTGAGAGCTCTCTGCCCGAGAATCACTGAAGGGGGCCTTTTCCAGCTGCCTGCAGCATCTTGTTTTCTTGGTGTTGTCCAAAAGGATTTGTATTGTTTTTGCTTCAAGTTTCCAGATTTATCTCTCTCTCTGTCTATTTTTTTGGTTTCACCTTTCAAAGGTAGTTTAAAAGCCTGAATATTTACACTTCATTGACCCATCTTTAGTTTACCAACTAGGTTTTACTGGGTAAAAGCAGTTTCTTCAATTCTGAGTGCTTCGGTATTTTATGTAGTCAAAGTTACAGGGTTAATTCACCAAAAAATTAAAATTGTTATCATTTACTCACCTCGTGTTGTTCCAAACCCATATGACTTTCTTTCAAAGATTTTTTTAAGAATGTTTATGCTGTTTTTCATACAATGAAAGCATACAATGTATATGGGCTTTCAAGCTCCAAAAAAATAAATAAAAAAATAATAATAATAATAATAAACCGGTCCATATGAATATACCGTAGGACAATATTCCAGGTCTTCTGAAGTCATACAACGTTTTATGGTAGTTTTATGGCACTTTTATGTCAGTTTTAAAGCTTGAACCTGTGGTCACTGTTAGCCCTTTTTCACCGACATGGTTCGGGGGTGGGTTCCAGGGCCGGTGTGAGTTCTTGAACTGTTCCCTGTGTTTGGAAAAGGTAGTTCCTGGGCTTAAAATCTAGTTCTGCACTGGTCCTAAAAGCTTGCTGGTCTCTTCGTCATCAGATAACATTTTTCAAACAACAATAGTTTGGCTAGCTACCGTCTGCAGCAAGGAGTACTTTACTGTATAACAATAAAAAAAAATGTCCGACACCAAAAGCCTTCAGGAAACAAGCACTCTACTTGCGATATGGTCTTCTACGGAAATCCACAATAAACTACAGAGATCGCAAAAGAATGAAAGAGTTCACGACACTAAATGATGCATGCTGGCTTTAATCGGACGATTGCCCAATCATAAACAAATTAAAAGAGTACAGGGACCATAAGAAGCAAAGCGGCAGTGGAGGGAGCAACGATGTCTTGGCATGTGTAACCATCTGCTGCACCAATGTTAATAATGATTCCACTGTTACGGTTTATAGTACTTAGCTAGTTAAGCAACATTAAAAAGTTCATACAAAATAATGTAATTTCGTTATCTGTCGTCTCTGGCAGTCTTGTTGAGCAGTGTAATAACGTTGGATTGCTTTACTCTGTATGTTTAAATATGTCCTCAAAAACAGGAGTAAAAGCTGTAAACAAACACTTAGCCCTTTTTCACCGGCAAGGTTCAGGGGCGGGTTCCTGGGCCGGTGCGAATTCTCAAACTGTTCCGCGCATTTCCACCGCAGAAAAGGCCGTTCCGGGGCAGAAACTCTGGTTCCGCATTGGCCCCAAGAGCTTAGTTGTCTGTATGCAGGAACCGATTATGGGGCAGAGGACGGAAAAATGTTTCGTCACCAGGTACAGTTTTCCAAAACAACAGTAGCTACCTTCTGCAGCAAGGACTTCATTACACTATAACAACAATAAAAAACCCACAAAAATGTCAGACATCAAAAGCAATTGGGAAATGTGTATGAAATTAGCACTCGTGAAATCATCTACGGAGATCCAAGATAAATGGTGAGATCAGCAAAAAAAATAAACATTTACGAGGAGATACAGCAAGAAATGATGCATGCTGGTGTTTTGTGTCCTCTGCAGCTGATCTCAGTAAGTTATTAGATTTGCCAACTTTGTTAGCGTTCCGTACACTCTTCTCATCTTATTTTGTGCATTGTTTTGTTCAATAAGGGGATTTTTGACCAGGTAGTCATTTAGTTAGGAAGATCGTGGCTATCTGTTAAATAAACTGGTGGGATTCTCAATTGAGACGCGAACATAATATTATATGCTATGGCAAGAATCCAAATATAACCATCTGCTACTGGTTACCTATTCAGTTTAAATACAATATAAAGTCTTGCTGTATGTTTTTAAAGTGTCTGGCACCAGATTATATTTCTGAGCTTATTAATTTTCACTGCTCCCAGAGATCTCTTAGATCTAATAACCAGCTGCTCCTTGATATTACCCAGTCACGCTTAAAGGGTAAAGGAGATCGCGCATTCTTGGTCGCTGCCCCAATGTTGTGGAATGGATTACCACTATCTATTAGATCATCTACCTCTGTAAACATGTTTAAAACCCGTCTTAAGACGTTTCTCTTTAGTGAAACCTTTGCTACTTCATAACAATCATTAGGTGTTGAACAGACGCATTTGTGCTGTTTATTGTTGTTATGTATGTATTTTGTAATTAACTTTTCTTTCTTTCTTTTATAAGATATTTTTATTTTCTTGTAATTGTACAGCACTTTGGTAAACTTTGTGTTTTTTTGAAAGTGCTTTATAAATAAATTTGAATTGAATAACCATCTATACTACACCAATTTTAATAACGATTCCTTTGTTACATTTTATAGTACTTAGCAAGTTAAGCCCCATTAAAAAGTTAATACAAAATAAAGTTATTTCGTTACCTGGCGTCTTGAGCGTAGATATCATCACTGGCAATCTTGTTGAGCAATGTAATAACGTTGTGTTCCATTTCTCTATGTTTAAAAATGTCCTCAAAAACAAGTAAAAGCTGTACACAAACACTGTGACATGCCATGTTTTTTGTGGGCAGGTGAGATAGTCATGCAAAACTACCATGTAGCCACATAACCCGTGATGTCACCATTCGGATTTCAAATCAGTGGAAAAGCACAGCAGTTTGTGATAGGCTCCAGATTGCACCGGTCGAGAACCAGCAAAGCCCAGGCTCGGCACAAGAACTATCACAATTTCGGTGGAAAAGGGCTAACTGTGATGCGCCATGTTTGTTTTTGGGCAGTAGCCACATAACCCGTTACATCACTATTCGGTTCTCATGTCAGTGAAAAAGGGCTATGGGTGATTCTAGAGTTGGGAACCGAGAACTGGTTCTTTTTTGGAACTGGTTCCATAAAAAAAAAATTCCGCAACCACGTGATTTTCATGACTTTCGTTTCCATTAACAGTTTTCGAACATTTTTCTGTTGATAAGGATAGAACACTAAAATATGCAGACAGTTACTTCAATACTCTGTAGTGTTTCTTGCTGTGCTATTTAGTGGCAACACTGTCCCGTACTGAATCTGCTGTGTGAAGCATACAGCGCAACCAGTGTAGTGCGATTCCAGAACAAATGACTCCTATGAGATATTTCTTTTGAATCTACAGCGCGACCAGTGCAGTCCGATTCCTATATAAAGATCTCTAATGAGCCGGTTTGTTAAGTAAACAATGCAAAACACATCAGTCTAATTCGGTTCCTGAACAAATGACACTAGTGTGCTGGTTCTTTTTAGTGAATCTGGCTGTCCTCATGTTGAGCTTGAAATGAACCAAGAACTGTTACTGTGTTATGTCATGTTTAAGGCTCCTGACACTTAAATCAGGTTACTGCCTGACTGTTCATTAGACCGTGTGTAGTTCAAGAGGTCTACACATTTTGTTACATTTTTTTTAAATAAAATATATATATAAAAAAGAGGGCTGAAAATTGATTAGATTTAATCAAATTAATGACATGATATGCATATTAATTAATCGCATATATAATTTTTGTTGATTAAAAACCCTCTCACAACAGTAATTCAATATATAATGGTTAAAAATGTAGTTAAAAAGTTATCATCTTTATAATAATTTGAATTTCTGAATTATTATAATACAAAAAGGCAATATATTGTTTACATATTATTGAGAATATGCTTATTGTTGGCCTACAGGTTTGCAATAGAATTTGTCCATCTGTCCAAGTTAGATTTATTATAAGGGCTTTTTTAAGCATGTGTCAATGTACTTGTGTCAGATGGTTGCGTTGTGTCATTAACAGCATTTTTAGGAAGCTGTCAAGTTAAACATAGTTTAAAACTAAGAAAAATGCGTCTTGAGATCCCTGCATTTAGTATTGTGCTCCTTCCAGCAGCGTTTGTATGCAAGAACAGGTTCACATCTTGTGCTGTCACTGGTGTAAAGCAAGCCTGAGCCTGAAGTGTGGTTTGCTGTCTGTACAGCTACGCATTGCCTGAACAACTGGAGTTTAGCTTACTGCCCCCTGCTGAAAATAGATGGAACCTTCCTTATTACAGTCTGGGGACATGACTGTACATTACTTTTTGTATAATTGTAAAATCACACTGAATTATCGCGTTAAATCGACAGCCCTAAAAGAAATATACATTGAAAGAAAAATGTTGGTACTTATAATAATAATAATAATAATATTTTTTTTATATATATATATAGTGAAAGTATAGTGTATAGTGACAGTAGAGCCAATTTTTGGATTTCATTTATGCCCCTAACAAGTCTGTGTCACCATGCATTTTGCAAGAAATATTACATGTATTTTTATTTATATCTGCTTTAAGTCTGAAGTGATCTTATCATTTGGCAACAAACTGCTTAGGACACTTATTTCCAAAAATATTGTCCTGAAAATTCAGAATTGAATCGTTCAATTCCTTACAATTCCCACCCCTTAGTGCCTTAATACTATGGAAAAGAGCTGTTTGAACATTCTGCAAAACATTTTTTGAACAACATTAGGGTGAGTAAATTGGTGAATTTTAATATTTGGGTCAATTATATCTTCAAATATATATTTGTTATCATTAATTTGGTATTAGCAGTTGTGTCTCACAGGAACATGTTTCTCAGTTTACGTCTTGAATTACTTGTTTCCTACCTGAAATCTGTGGTGTTTATATTCAAGCCCAATACACATCTACTAGCCACTATGATGACAAGCAGAACTTTTGAGTTCACATTATGTGCATCTGTCTGTCTGCTATTTTTCAGAGAGCTTTGCATCCCATATCTGGCAGAAGTGAAAGATTTTTGTCTGTCCACAAGTCTACACTCAGCCATCTAGCCTATTGCTACAGAAGATGTGTATTTGTCCATTCTCAAGGCAGCTGCTCTTAAAATGGCCTCTCAGTCCCGCTTTGACTCCTGGTCACCATGCCCAAAGCATGCCATACTATGTTTTGAGTCGCTTGCAGTCATGTGTGCTATGGCCTACTCCTTTCTTTCCATTCTAAACTCATCTGCATTTTATATGGAAAGTGGAGCTATTTTAAGATGGCACTGGTGCCCGAATCTTTTGAAAAAAATGGATGGAATTGGATATTTTAGAAGTCGCATCTTGCATGTTTTGATTTTGACAAACCCCCCCACCCCACCCCAATGAACATGCACGTGTGCTCGTTCACACTGCCTGCATGCCTTAACGCTGGTATAGAGCGACTGAGGAATGTGAGGCAGAGAGAGGAAAAGGACAAGGTTAAACTCAAGTCTCCATTTATTTCTTTTTTTGGTCTTTCTGCATCATGTGAGAAATCTCGAACATTTAAGAGAAGTTAAAAATGCAGAACAACCAACACCACGGGGAGATGGCAATGTTGTGCTTCACCTTTTGTGTTGCAGGAACTACATGAACGACAGCCTTCGCACTGATGTGTTTGTGAGGTTTCAAGCTGAGACCATCGCCTGTGCCTGCATTTACCTCGCTGCTCGAGTGCTACAGGTACTGATTAGTTTTTTACATCACCTCTACATGTCTGTTTTGTGAGCTCTGTTTTTTCTTAACTATTATTCCTTTTGCAGATAGCGTTACCTGCTCGGCCGCACTGGTACCTGCTATTTGGTGCTACGGATGAAGAGATCAAAGATATCTGTACATCCACTCTGAAGCTGTACACCAGAAGAAAGGTTAGAATTTGTTGACCAGTTCTGATTCTATAGGGTAATTTAACTAATTCGGCTCCACTCTTGTATTCAGCTATTAGTCTTGACTTGTTTCTGACTTGTCATCTCGATCCTTCAGCCAAATTATGATTTGCTGGAGAAGGAAGTTGACAAGCGGAAAATGGCTCTGCAAGAAGCCAAACTCAAGGCCAAAGGACTGAATCCCGATGGCACTCCTGCTCTCTCTACGCTGGGTGGATTCTCTCCTGGATCCAAACCATGTAAGTCTCTCAGTTCCATCACTTTCACAATAGTGTTTGTTTATTTTTTGAAAATGAGAAAACACACTGCTCTTGGCTGGATAACTTAAGGAGCTTTAAAAAGTATTGATGTATTATAATCATACAGCGAAGGCCTAAATTTATGTTGCATTTCATTCTGATGTAAAAAAATCTATCAAATCTTAACTTTTAATGCTGTTAAAAAGCAAAAAATTTTTATTTGTATTTATTTCTGTTCATTGCTGTCTTGTTTTTTTTTTTTTTTTTTTGTTACTGACTAAGGCAGTTTTATCTAGGGATGTTAATGATTAATCAATAAATTATCATTAATTATTTGACTGAATAAGCTTAGTGATCATCGATTGATCAATTTCAGAACAAATGTGTTCAGTAATCATGCCAGCAGATGTTGAAAAGTATGTCTATACAGTCATCTGCCACTAGAGGTCACACTGCCACTTGCACGCTGCATGTCACGTCTCATCTGCAAAACAGCAGAACCACACAGATGAAGAAGCGGGCTCAATGTAATCAGTGTTGGAGTGTTTCTGTATAAATGAAGATTGTTTTCTGCATAAACTGTGATAATGTGTTCAAGTACAACAAAACATGTGCTGTTGATCTCGTTTCATCCCAACTTACGATTACGCCAGTGATCGCTGGGAAAGCACAAAGGCACATTCACCTGACATTAATCTCACCACTGTGAGATGAAAAGTGACTTGACTTAATATCAAATAAATTAAGTCCAAAGGTCTGAAAATGTCCCACGGTCAACAATGTGATTTTTAATGAACTTAAATGTGTATCTTGTGTACAAGTTATTAGTAACAGTAATTAAACAATTCACAAATTTGTACTAAACTTGGCCTTAATGTATTAAAATACACTGAACTACTAAGAATATTTTAAGAGTAAAAGGCCAGTACTTGCATTTCTTAAATGTATTAATTAAAATTATATTTAAACAGTAGGCTACATGCAAATAACATTTGATGCTTCCTATCAGGTTCACCTAATGTAATGAAAGTTGATGAGAAATCTCCAAACCATCAAACGCTCAAGGCTTTGAAGAAGGAACCAGAAGATCGACCTCAGGGCTCCAAGAGCCCACACAACGGGTGAGTATTTGACTGATGCCCAACTGCCCCAAGTTACACCACTCTGCCTATTCAGTGTTTAAATTCTACATTGTTTATTATGAATGCTTGTCTTAGTTTAAAGAGCACTTAGTAATTGAGCGTCATCTTTGTTGTTTCCTTAGACTCAGGAAGGATAGTAAGTTAGGTCGGAACAGTAGGAGCGCAAGTCGTTCTCGTTCCCGAACGAGATCTCGGTCCAGATCGCGCTCTCCCAGACGACAGTAAGTACCTTTCATCTGTCACATTGCACTGCTCTATATGGCTGGCCTATATATTGAATAATCTCGATGTACACAAAAAGATTTTACTAGCGATTATAAGTCTAAACACTTTGTGAATATTGCAGTGATTGTTTTTGTTTTCTAGTTCTTACATTTGAAAACACTGACACATTTATTTTTGTATGTACTTTGCACAGTTTTGATTGATATTTGTATCTATACTCAATTGCTGTCTCGTCTTCAGTTACAATAACAGGCGCAGTCACTCAGGCACCTACAGCTCTCGTTCCCGGAGCCGCTCTCACAGCCGTAGCCCGTCTCCACGGCGACACGCCAATCATGGCCCTCCATCTCCCCTCCTGCCACACTTGAAGTCAAAGCAACGCTCGGACGAGCTGCACCCACACAGCAGACACGGCCACAAGAGGAAACGCTCGCGTAGCCGCTCTCGCTCCAACAGCAAGCCCCGCGAGCGGGACAGAGAGCGAGAGAGAGAGCGCGAAAGGGACCGTGGCTCCTCGGACCTGGTCAAGAAGCACAAGCACGAACGTAGTGGTGGTGGTCATCACCGCGAACGGCGGGAACGCTCGCGCTCTTATGAACGCTCTCACAAAAGCAAACACCACAGCAGCAGCCATTCAAGTCACAGTCGCCACAGACGCTGAGTGTGTTTTCTGTTAGGTCACATCTGTGTGGCTGCGGTCAGTTAAATTGAAGTGGTCGACACTGACCTCTACTTGTCTGTTTTACTTATTTTGATTTTGAGTTCTCTTGTTGTTTGTGTTTTAGATTTAAATGTTAAAAGGCTATGAAACTACAAATTTACAGTGTAAAGATGGGGTAAATGTTGATGTAATATGGGAAATGCTTTGATTTATAAAAGCAACCTTTTTCAAAAGGTGGGAAAATCACTAGTTACAAACATGTTTTCAGGAAAGACACCAATATTTTGCACAGATATAGGAACAATTACTGAAGATGCTCTACTGGTGAATTAAAATTGGTTTCTCTAAAAAAAAAAATAGATCATATTTTTTTACAGTTTGATGCAGACTGTTTGTTTTTTTTTTCCTTTGGATCGTGGTGACTTTGTTACATTGGTTTACATCTGATTTTTACTCAATAAAAAGTGACTTATTCCTACTGTCAATTGTTGTTGTTGTTGTACTCTTTTGTGAAGTCTCATCTAATGAGTTACTTCGAAAACAAAAAAACCTGTTAAATTTCCTATTTGAACTATCCTGTTCCATAATTACTGCCGACGTTTTCAACATTGATTACGTTGACAAGATTAATAATGTAAAAATAATTAAGTCTTACGTTAAACTCGAATCGGCAGTATCACAAGTTTTACCTCTTAAATTTATACTACAATACAAACATTAATATTCAATAAAACACTTGAATAATCTTATTAAAATATACTTGTAACTGGTGATTATTCAGGAGATCCTCTGTTCTCTATGTAAAAGCACTTTGAGTGTAGTGTCAGAAAAGTGTACAAAACATTCATTCAAAATATATAAATAAGAGTGTTGTTTATCTTCATCAAAGCAAGAAATATTTCATATTTAAATGTTTAATCGTATAACATAATAAAATCAACATGAAAATAGCACGTTATGACTCCGGCTCTGAACATCTTCCAGTCATGATCACACACAGGCGATGTCCAGGTGACCTCAAATCATGAGATTCATCCGCCAGAGCAGTAGTGTCGAAACACGACTGACGTAAAGTGTTCATCCAAATTGCTTGCAATTTAAATTTCAATCACAGATGTCGCTAGAGAGCACAAAGTTACATATTGCAGTTTTAAGATGATACCAAAACTTAAGTGAACAAACAACATGGATTTTAGTTTTTTTTTTTTTTTTTTTTTTTCACTTTGATGGCATTTTGCTTCCATGTTTGAACTATTTAGTAAGTAAAGAATATCCTTGAGGTGTTTTCCTTCCATAGGAAAATTGTGTTTCTAAAACAATGGCTATAATTATTTAATGACAACTACCCAAATAGCACATGTACTGTACATTGAGATGTCTGTTTTAGATATTTTTATCTGGAAAGCATCACAATTTATTTAACATCTGCATATTAAAAATATCAGATTTACAAACATTCTAAATCATAAATGTCTCAAAGACATCTGCTGAATTTCTTTTTGACATCTGAGACATACTTATTGACATAGATGAGCAAGCAACGTAAAAAAAAAAAAATCTTCCATATGTAAACACACACATCAAATAAGTAAGCTTGCATGATGCTGCATTAAATTTTGTGCACGATAGATAATCGACATTCATAACCGATGGTCATACGCTAATAATAAAATGACAGATTTTATTTTGATTTGAAGAGGACCATACCTGTTATATATATATATATATATATATTAAGGATATGCAATTATACAATGTAGTAGAATATACAATACAATTATAAAATAAATACAAAATTAAAACACAGGATTGGGCTTTTATTTTGAAGGGGTATATATTGTATTGTGCGGAAGTTCCCAGGTTCAGTCAGGGCTGCGGTGTGTGGGATGGAGGCGTGATGTTTATCTCTTCTGCTGGTCTGTGTGCTGTCTGTGTGCTGTCTGTGCATCGTGTCACAGCCGACAACGGCAGCGTTAAAAAGATGAAAATGCAATATACTGGAATGCCACTGCTGAAGTTTCAGATTTGGTAAACAGAAAAATCACACTCAATGCGTTTCGGTTTCCTGTCAGTGCGTGTGCTGCTCAGATTTCTTCTCTCCTCCTGTTAAAGTTATCAATTAATTAATCCACTGAAAGAGGATTCTGCCTGTTTTTATACGTTTAACTTTATCTAAATGAGTGCACTGGCTCTTTGGCCTAAGCCTTGATAGGCATGAAATCAGTAGTGCAGTGTGGTATTTGAAGTTAATGATTACCTTATTCATGTCCAATGGTATTTACATGGTACTCTGAAGAATACCATGGTACCACTAGTAAATGCCCAAAAACATGTCATTGGTACTTTTTTTGTTACTGAAAGTGAATACTTTTGATTTATGCAGATACATATCTGCCATTTACTGAACTAAGACAAGCATCCAGCGCTCTGAAAGGCTGAACCACTTGTACACCATTTGTTTTGTGATGTATAAAATCACATACACTAGCAGCCAAAAGTTAATGTACAGATTTTGCAGTTTCAGAAGGAAATCGGTACTTTAATTCACCAAAGTGGCATTCAACTGATCACAAACTCTAGTCAGGACAGCACCATTGTGCTGAAAAAAACAGCACCATCACTATTTGAAATAAAGTCATTTTTGATCAAATCTAGACAGCAGCCATCACTCCAACACCTTATCCTTGAGTAATCATGCTAAATTGCTAATTTGGTACTAGAAAATCCCTTGCCATTATATCAAACACAGTTGAAAGCTATTTGGTTCATTAAATGAAGTTTAACATTGTCTTTGTGTTTGTTTTTTAGTTGCCACAGTATGCAATATACTGGCATGTCTTAAGGTCAATATTAGGCCAAAACTGACAAAAAAGAAACAGCTTTCTCTAGAAACTCGTCAGTCAATCATTGTTTTCAGGAATGAAGGCTATACAATGCTTGAAATTGCCAAAAAAACTGAAGATTTCATACAAAGGTGTACACTACAGTCTTCAAAGACAAAGGACAACTGTCTCTAACAAGGACAGAAAGAGATGTGGACGACCAGATGTACAACTAAACAAGAGGATAAGTACATCAGAGTGTCTAGTTTGAGAAATAGACGCCTCACATGTCCTCAGCTGACAGCTTCATTGAATTCTACCCGCTCAACACCAGTTTCATGTACAACAGTAAAGAGAAGACTCAGAGGTGCAGGCCTTATGGGAAGAATTGCAAAGAAAAAAAACACTTTTGAAACAGAAAAACAAAAAGAAAAGGTTAGAGTGGGCAAAGAAACACAGACATTGGACAACAGATAATTGGAAAAGAGTGTAATGAATCTTAACCCCATTGAGCTTTTGTGGGATCAGCTAGATTGTAAGGTGCGTGAGAAGTGCCCAACAAGACCGCCACATCTATGGCAAGTGCTACAGGAAGTGTGGGGTGAAATGTCACCTGAGTATCTGGACAAACTGACAGCTAGAATGTCAAGGATCTGCAAAGCTGTCATTGCTGCACATGGAGGATTTTTTAATGAGAACTCTTTGAAGTAGTTTAAGAAGTTCTGAATTTTTTTTTCAAATTGTAATAGTAATTTTTCATGTTATTAATGTCCTGACTATACATTGTGATCAGTTGAATGCCACTTTGGTGAATAAAAGTACCAATTTCTTTCCATAAGAGCAAAATCTGTACATTATTCCAAACTTTTGACCACCAGTGTATATCACAATATAAGAAGTAATGAAGCTGCTTGCATATGCAAAATGCCTGATAGGGATGTCTCGATACCATTTTTTAGAACTAGTAGGAGTGCCGATACATCCTTTTCTGTACTCGCCGATATCGATACCTGTTTTGTTTTTCTGAATTCCATATCAAAATGGTGTCTAAATACATAAATTAAAACTTGAATCAAATGAGTGCACACATGGACTCTCTGCCCCACAGACGCGCTTAATACAGCAAGAACTGCACAGAGTGGTTGTGATTTGTGGGTAGGCACTTTGCACCACCATATAGTCATATCATGTTTACAAGGGTGTGTTCAACTCCGTTGGGATTAAGGAGCATGCTGAAATGTGAATGTGGGTTATTCCATGTCAAATCAACCAAAGATTGAAAACTTCCCCAGGCAATATATCGGAAAAATCCACATAGAAAAGGTCTGTTTTCATTCCAGTTCAAAAATGAGCTATATCGGTCACCATATCGGTAATCGGTTAATTTTCCCCTCTCTAAAATCGGTATCGGTCTCAAAAATCCCATATCAGTCGGGCTCTTCTTCCATTGTAAATGCCTCACTGTAATCTCGATTTTTGCTTTTTTTAAAGGAAAGGAGGGATGAGTCAAAATGTATTTTTGAAACTCAATCTTCTCAAAGCAATGCAACAAAGAAAATAATACACAAGTAAAAAATATCCAACGAAAATAAACACTTATAGGCTCTTCATTATTTAAGTCATCTCTATAGAGCACATTATTAGGAAGACCTGCACACATACTTATTCATGCAATTATCTAATCAGCCAGTCATGTGGCAGCAGTGCACTGCATAAAATCATGCAGATATGGGTCAGTAGCTTCAGTTAATGTTCACATCAACCATCAGTATGGGGAAAAAATTTGATCTCAGTGATTTCGACTGTGGCATGATTGTTGGTGCCAGATGGGCTGGTTTGAGTATTTCTGTAACTGCTGATCTCCTGGGATTTCCACACACAACAGTCTCTGGAATTTACTTAGAATGGTGCCAAAAACAAAAAAACAATCAGAGAGTGGCAGGTCTGTGGATGGAAATGTCTTGTTGATGAGAGAGGTCAACAGAGAATGGCCAGACTGGTTGGAGCTGACAGAAAGTCTACGGTAACTCAGATAACCACTCTGTACAATTGTAGGTAGAAGAATAGCATCTCAGAATGCACAACATGTCAAACCTTGAGACGGTTGAGGTACAACAGCAGAAGACCACGTTGGGCACTTTATTAGGACCATAGTGTAGCTAATAAGGTGCTCAGTGAGTGTATGAATATCTGAAGGCAAACATGGCCAGTTTGTTATCTAATATCAAACATTATTGAACAGAATTTAGTACGGGTGATGATGTGTCATTTAAAAAAACTTTTTTTTTTTGTACATGACACCATGTTGTAGCTATTTTCCACATCAGTGATGTTTAGAATGTCGGGCTTTATAGCCGTTTGTGATGTTTGACTTTCCTCCAAAGTGCTTTAAGGTAAAAAACAAATGGGTTATATAAGTTTTGTGGTCTGTGCCGCGATACCGAGAGAAGCTGGATAAAGTAGCAGGAATGATCCCGCTCTGCGCACTCCTGTCTCTGGAGCACAATTATCGGGAAGCCTGCTGGACTCGCGCACTTGTGTGCTCCAGAGATAGTGCGTGCAACGCTGAAATGAAACACAGATGAGAAGCATATTTAGTGCTTATGAAGTGCAGAACGCAAGACGAATGTCACTGAATACTGAATTTCATTGAAATTTTCAATGTGAAAAACCCTGTCCATGTCTCTTCGATTTCTTTCAGTCTCACGTTAAGCCCTGCCCAATCATATATCTGCACATGCCGTGCACATGGATATTTATTTGCATATTGCGATATACACAATATAGCAAAATTTCTATCGATTGACATTTTATATTGTCACCACGATATATATCGTCATATCGCCCAGCCCTGTTATGGAGGAATCCATTATTGTTTAGAGGGGGGTCAAAATGTCAATTTTGCCTATGATTTGGAGCAAAACTACATGTAAAAAAAAAAAAAAAAAAGAAAACGCAGAAAGGGAGCTGCATAATTTATTTTAACACAGAGATCGGTAGGTCTTTTACTAAAATCAATTGACTTCAGTACCCCTTGTTGCATTATATGCCAGGAGTGTGAGACCAAAAATGGAAAAAACACTTTATGTTGTTTTTCCAAGTTGAATTCTGAACATCCCTAATATGTTTGAACATTTTCTATAACTTCCTCTTCAGGTGTGTTATGTGAGGTCTTGGTGTGTGAGATGGCATTAATGAAGGTTTGCACTGAATGCAGTGACTCTGCAAGTGCAGACTGGATGTCCAAGCCCCCTCTCACTGCTCCATGGATCTCCTTACAACCACAACAGCTCAGCAGTCTTTGTCCTAAAATTATCTGGAGAGATTATGCATTGACAGATTACAACTCATGTTTTTAAATGGAGCATAAAAGTAATAAATTCAGTGTTTTACCTCTTTTGCAGGTGTGTGCAGTAAACATCTGTATTAATTACTGAATTCTGATTTCATTGTATTTACAAATCTGGAAATTCAAACTGAAATTTTTTGAGAACTAAATCTGTCTATAACATTAATGTCTCTGTCTCCCGTCTCTTCCCATGTGGTCATGTGTAGATTTTTCAATTTTTTATTCCACTCTTATGTTTATGCTGACATAAAAGGCATATTTCCAATGTACATTTCAAATGATCAGCCACAACATTAAAACCATCTGCCTAATATTATGTAGGTCCCCCTCATGCCGCCAAAACAGCGCCAACCCGCATCTCAGAATAGCAGTCAGAGATGATATTCTTCTCACCCACAATTGTCCAGAGCGGTTATCTGAGTTACCGTAGACTTTGTCAGTTCGAACCAGTCTGGCCATTCTCTGTTGACCTCTCTCAAGGCAATTCCATCCACAGAACTGCCACTTACTGGATGTTTTTTGTTTTGGCACCATTCTGATTAAACTCTAGAGACTGATGTGTGTGAAAATCCCAGGAGATCAGCAGTTACAGAAATACTCAAACCAGCCCATATGGCAAAAACAAAAAACATCCAGTGAGTCAGCTCAAGGAGAGTTTGTCATAAAAATTTGATCGTGACTTTAGGGAAGTAGGCTACACCTGGACACAGCAGGAGGACTGAAAAGTGTGAAGTGTAGTAGTATAAAAATAAATTTTTAATGGGATCTGATCTGATCTTTTCTGTTTTTATTTTCTGTTTAATTTTGTGGACATTTTTAAATGTTTTAATATTACCATTTATTAAATGTATTAAACACATTAAATGTATTTAATTAATTACATTAAATGTATTTCACCCATTATTTTAAATAAAACTAAATTGAAAGGACAAATTGAAGTAGAAATAAAAACTAAATTAAAATTCTAAATAATAATAACTGTTTTAATGACTAACACAGCTTTCAGTTTCTTTAGTCTATGTTTGAGGGGGAAAAGCAACAGATATTTGAAATGTCAACAGAACGCAATAAGAAGTGTGTTGAAAGACAGTTTTGTCTTCATACACCTAAAGCACATGCTTTCATTCTGAAACCACTTTGAAGTCTGTTCTGCATGATACTAATCATAATATATATATATGAAAGGCAACAGAGGTGTTTTTGTTACATTTCTATTGGCAAACTGTTTTTCTTAGTTGTGAAGCTTAAAATATTGATGTTGAGTTTACGGTTACAATTTGAATTCAGATTCATGAACAGATTCATTTGGACTCGGCCCCTTTTGAACTCTGACTCCACTCAGACTCGACTAAGGTTGACTCAAACCCAACACTAGCAGGTAAAATGAAACAATGTCATCTACAGTCTGGACGATCAAATGCAACAGTACCCACCTACTTTTTCAGCTATCTTGGTTTCAGAAGTATTTTTCCATTCATTTCTTTCATAGGGATTTAATAAAAAAAAGAGTTCTAGTGAACCAAAACAACCATCTCCTAGGTGAACCACATAAATACAAGTTTTGATTTGAAGCAAAAAAAGTGTTTAAAAATCAACAAAAAGAGTAAGGTACAATACTTACTATATTTCATGAGGGCATTAACTACAATCCCATAAAGTGAATGACGTTAACAAATAAAAAATGATGGAAAAATATTAAACTATTGATTTAAAGTTGTTGTTTAAATTATAGAAGCAATAAGTGTAAATTATATTGCATCTAGTGCTGTCAGATCGCATGATTTTTCATAGTTAATCGCAGATTTTGAAAGTGCTTAAATTTGCCTTCATACTATTCCTGTCAGAATGCATGTAGTTCCTTCTTAGAAAAGAAAATGATATGTAACAATAATGTTTTATTAACACATTCCAAACAATGCGCTGCAGAGAATGTTTTGCTTTTAGCACTACCACTGCGCACATAAATGATACTTCATCCAAATTGTCCGGTAAGAAGGAAGCGCAACGCGGTGCCAAAATAATGCTATTGATTCACTCCAATGAGTTGTGTGAACGTAGCTTTTCACAGGTCCCATCTGGGTTTGTTTTGTACAAAAAATTACAGTTAAGAGATCTTTACTCCGTCACTTGATCATTGACACAGAATCACTTTTGTGTGTGTCTTTGTGGTGTTTGTGTCAGTGTAATGATCCCAGACAAAGTGCTAAGGTTCTGCCCTATTCCAACCAGTGTTCAGCTGAATAAAAAGTCAGAATCTAATGGGAAAATTGGTAAATGTGTTAATTACGTTTAAGAAAATTTAGCACGTAAATTATTTGCATGCATTTAAATGTTAATTTTCGACAGCTCTAACTGCAGCATATTCAGATATTTGCTAATATACAGTACAAGAAGTTTGAGAGTGTAATAGGGAGACTGACTCGATAGCCTCATTCACAGTGCATTATGGGAGTGGGTGGTCGCTTCAGAGCTTGTTTTGCATGCTTTGTTGTCTGCAATTCTCTGATTGGTGAATATTTCTCTGCTGGATCATGAATGGTGTAGTTCTTCACCAGGAATTCTGTTAAACGAGATTTTGAAACAATGAAGTTTACATAACATGGACTGACTGCTCCAACAGAGGCATATACCATCGATTAACAGTCTCAGAACTCACAGTAGGCTGTCTATAAAGGTTATCATTAAAAATTAATTTGCCTATGGAGAAAATGAATGAGACTTTTACTTACGGAACCAGACTTGTGCTCTGTACACCGGCACAATTACTCTACTAAAGATTAATATCCACTTCACTGAAAATGCACAGCAAAGAGTTAAAATCGCAGAATTATTATTTATACCCACTGCACAGGACTAATTAATAAGGTGGCCAGACGTCCCCGATAAAACCAACACAGTCACGATTTTTTGAGCCAGCCATGTTCTTCATCCCAAGATTCCCAATGGAGTTACAGTCGGGGAAACCTTTTGTCCTGATAATCAGTGCTCAACGTGGGCCTGCGAAACGCTCAGGGGGGACCCCCCTGCTCAGACAGCGGAAAAAGCCAAAAGTTTAGCTTGTACATGATGATGATGATACTGATCACTGATCATTCAATATATTATCATGGGAAACTAATAGAAACATTTGCTAATCTGTCATAGCACAAAATTTTAAATTATGAAAATGTACCTGGGGCAAGAAGGCTCCCAAGGTAAATTTGGCCCAGCTGTCATCTGATTTTTACAAAATGTATAAAATGCATCTTATATCATTTTTCATAATGTATTTTTGTCATTTAATGTAAAATACTAAATCATGTACTCTATGTAATTGTGTATTTTCACAATTTAGTTTAATAAAGAAATCACTGAATATTGACAGACAAATCAAATAACAGAATCCCTATTAGAAAGATTCATCTATTTCATCTATTATTCTATCTAGATTAAAATTATTCAGGCCCATGATATTTATATACAATATTTCAACCTCCAATATTTTTGTATGTTAAAGAGATGTCATAATAGCAATACTATGAATGCATATTGAAAGATTCCACTTAATTAGCCTAGGTTATAATTAATAGTAAGCATGTTCGAAATGTACATCTAACACATGGAATTATTTAACAATAATCCCATGAATAACAACAGTTCTTAAATTAAATAACAAACAAATCCAGGAACTAGGTCTGACTTTACTTTTTCACTTCAAAATGAAAACAGTATTTTTACTCCACATATCTAAATACATTTCTGTGTCCAAAAATCCCTCATTAACAAATATCGGAGTGTTGATGCACAACATCATCTGTCAGGGGCTCCAATCAGTTGCTGATGGAATATGACTCAATGAGGTGATTTAAAGATGAGGCAATGATGCTGGCTGAAATCCCCGTGAGCATCTCCTCACAGCCGCTAAAGATGTGAACTTATTTCCATTTATCATCCACTGTCTCTGGATTCTTCTAGTCATCAATTGTCATGAGAGCTCATTGATTAGACCATTTCTGAGCAAATGGGGGCCCTAAGCGAATTAAGCAATGTAAGCAGCCACTTAGGGCCCCCCTGGTGGCTTGGGGGCCCCTAAGCAGCTGCTTATACTGCTTATAGCTAGAAACGGCCCTGTAGACAACAACAAGAGACTTTTGGAACGCCAAAGTATTTTTAAAGTCGGCATGAAAGTGACCCAATTTTTTTTTTTTGGCCTATATGTTACTGATCTTAATGTGAATGATTCGTCAATGCTCATTTGTTTTTTTAATAAAAATATTTGACCTCGTAATCTTTAATCAAAATGGCTGTTTCCCTCCCAAAAACCTTGTTCCATTCCCCAAAACTACCTTGGCTGTGGGTCCGCTGGCTTTAATTTTTACATTTTTAAGGAGGAGGAATAACGGTGAATGGATGCAGAGAAAGTGGCGGGAGTTTATTTATATTTTTTAATGCAAGCATTTTTTTAAGCGTTCTTTAATCTTCATATTTATGTATTGTGATTCAAAATGTTGAGATATTGTGACCTTTTACTCGCTTTTTTCTCATTCAATTACATTGGACTTGCACAACAGTTCCAGCCTCGTCATAAGCAAAGACAGCACACATGTGTTGTGTGCGTTTGTGGGCTGGTTTAGTATTAATGTTGTCAGTTAGATCATCATTTGGCTCTCAAGTCAGTGGAAAAGCAGGCCGGTATATAAATCAGTTTTCAATTTTCCAGGTAACCAGCTCTGACATGTGTGTGTGGCTGGAAACTAAAGCCTGTAACACTTTTTTTTTATAGGGATGAGCCATTTGACATGTATTCATCCTAAGGAGGCAATAACATGAGAAGTGCTGATTCTCATGTTATGAGAAGTGAAAATAACGAGAAGAGCTGTTCATTACCCTGGGCTACAAGCAGGGGAAGACCAGGCTGGTCTTAGAGCTACGAGAATTGACAGACCAGTCTGTGAGGGCTGGTCGATCCTAGGTCCATACAGACCATGCTTGAAAGGCAGAGGAGGTTCTAAACCAGGCAGTTTCAAGGCTGAACCATCAAGAGATTGTTGGAAGAACCCAGTCAGGAAGATCAGGCTTTGGATAAAGGACAACTCCCAAACTGTGGTCGGCAGCTTCCAGAAAGCAGAGGAAAGCAATGGTAGTTACAGAAGTATTTTTAAAATTTCTCTCAGTGGTATGGCACAGAGGAGAGTTGTCCCTTCTGTGATGCCCCAAGAGCGAATCAGCAGTACATGTTGGCTGGTTGCAAGACCATTAGGTGCAAGGATGGTAAGGTACAGGTGGCGGCACGATCAGGTAAAAAACTGGATAATGAAGGTCGACCTTGGCCAGCAGCTGAAATTTCCTGCTGAGGTCACCATTACTTTCTTGAGGCCAGATGACGTGTTATGGTCGATATCAGCCAGAAAAATCATGATTATTTTGCTTACAATCCAATGTGAAGAGGGACTGGAGACAGCCTATGTAAAATACGCTGATCTGGCCTGAGTGCAGGGAAAATGGATGGAGGACTCCCACTTACCCTGTTGAGGTTGGGTGTCAAGGATTTTTGGGAACATCAATGTAGCACCTACTGAAAGACGAAGGTATTGCTGGATCTTTTTTAAAGAAGTCTCTGAAGGTAATGGCAGAAGAAGCTAAGAAAGGGAGCTTCCGGATATGGTTAAGAAAGGACAAAAAGTGGGGTGTGCAGAAGGGAGAAAGTAGGGATATGGAACATTGTGATCTTTGAGATACTTTGTGGTACAATTATGTCGGGGGAAGGAATACTAGGGCATTCACTATATAGGGAAAAGTGAATGAGTGAGCAATTTCACATTTGGTCTCGATCAGCTCCTTAGCTCCGATGTTGTGAATCAGTACATCGTGAACATGAATTCGGGTACTGATCCTCTAAACATTAGGATACTTCTGACTCAATCACCTGCAACAGGATTACGATCTTGCACTTTTAAAGTCAGTTGATATTAATCAGCTAAATCAGTGTATACATGACACAACCGTGCATTTTCGTTGTAGATATTCAAACATAATTGTGTTATTATGAAAGATAAATTACATAAATGAAGAAATAAATATACAAAGGAGTGTATTTTTTATCTTTTTATAACAATGCTAATATTTAAAAGATTGTTTCCCTTTCATAAACATTATGGATTAAAGATAATTTTTTGAGGCTTTGACATCATATATTTGCGCTTGCGTTCATCCTCTAACGACTTGAGAGACACCAGAAGACCTCATGACATTTCTGGTAAAGGAACGTAATGAGTAATGATGCTCCCTGGTTTTTATGATGCATTCTGGGAATTTCATGGGAGCGAACATATTCAGTGCAGCCTTAGAAATGGCCGACTCCTTGACCAGTGCCCTGACTACTGAACTAGTGAGCTGATTGAGACGCACCCACTGAGTTCTATTCGTGGTTATCTTGGGAGAAATAGGCCTAACCAAGATGGCTGAAAAGTGGGCGGGCATTATTGTGCTTTATAACAACAGGAGTACAATGGGAACATAAACAATGGCAAAAGGCTAAAGTATGCCGTTAACAGAGTAACTTTGCCCTGTCAGTGTGTGTGATTGTGTGGCCTATATTATCCCCGTGGAGATTGCCGTAGAAAGCGTATGTCCATACTTCAGTTGGACATCTCTTCTCAATGTACATTCTGTAATTCTAAAGAAACTATCATATTTGTTTTTTTAATTTGTAAAGAGTATACATATAATTGAAATTATGTAAAAGAGTTATTGAAACAAGTAATACAATTTTTTTTTGCGATTTTGACCGTATTGTTTTTAAATTGGCATACTGTATTGTATGTGGTAGATGATATGTTCATCTATCACATGTGTTTTCCTTTTGTGGACAATTTCATATATACAAATACAAGGTTACTGCTTCAAACCATAAGTTTATAGGCTTTTTTGCATTGATTTATAATTATTTTATGACTTAGTTCTACTTCAGACAAGAAAGCAATCAAAACATCTCTTTTATTGAAAATAATTATTATTGACTCATTGTATTTATTTGTGTTGTTTTATATTGTAACTATATGTACATTTTTTATTTATTTATGCATTAACGTTTTTTGTTTTTTTATGTTTTATTAGTCTGGCTCTGTGCAGTTAATCCCCTGTACTGCTCCTAAATTCAGAATAAAAGCATAAAAAAGGGTCTGTGTATTCAAGGTGCAATTTTAATATGTGGACACTTAGGCAGGGGTGGGCAATATGACCAAAATCTTATATCACAATATGAGTAATTTTATGATAATGATATATATCATGATATAGTAAAAGTTTTCTGGAAAATCAATACAAATTGGTTTATATATTAAATAACCATATTTTAATGCCTATTTTTGGAACTCCAGTCAGCGAATTAAATTATTTACAAATTCAAACTATTTTCTCTTTATTTGGAAGAAGACAAACAATGTTAAAGTAAATAAATAAACAAAAATCAACTTGTTTTCAAAAATCATCCTTACCAAAATGCTAAATATAACAAAATGCCACATTTCAGTTTAAAATGTTATTGACCAATATTATTATTATTATTTGCTATAAACTTTAATGAATGTCTGAATTAATGCAGAGTTCATCTTTTGGCTTTCATTACATTCTTTTGCGTGCTTTATTTTGAGGTGGTGAAACAGATTGCTTGTATTACCTCTGATTAAGTTCCTCTTCATTTTCTTGATGTTTGGGAGTCGTCCCATTCTGTGGAGATTTTGTTCTCCGTTTGGGGTGTTCCTGGGTAAAAATGATTGAGTAGTACGAGTGATCCTGCTCTGAGCTCTCCTGTCTCTAGAGTACAAATATTGGAAAGCCTGCTGGACTCGAGAGCACTTCGGAGCTCCAGAGATAGCGCGCGCCACAGTCACGTGAAACATTCGCGTGTCAGATGTGAAGAATATTTAGCACTTTTAAAACAGCAAATGCTCCATGAAGGTCATTAAATTTGTTTGGGTGGCCACAGAAAATTTTCAGTACCAGAAAAACCCTGTCCATGTTTCTTAAATTCTCTCAGTCTCACATGAAGCCCTGCCCACTGACAGATAAGCCCACACTGGGCACATGGATATTTACACATCGCGATATGCAAGATATATCAAAATCACTATCGATTGTCTCTTTATATCATACAATATATATACAATATACATCGTCCAGTAAAATGTGTGTACTTTTCCACAACAACAAATAAATGCTTAGCATCTTTCATCTCCTAATTTAAAGGTGCACTCAGTAACTTTTGCATTTGTGTCATCTTGGACTAACACTGACACCTAGTGGCATGGATGCTGCATCATTAAAAATCATTAGCTTTTAGTTACAGATGCCATAGTAGAAATTCACTATACACAGTCAGCCATGATTCATTTTATCCAAGAGTAAAAGTGTCCAATATCAAGGCAGTTAATGAGATTAAACAAGTAATATTCAGCTGGTCATGTGATTCTAACATGGCAGCCCCCATGTAGAATAAAACCGCTTTTATAAGGTTACTGATATGACTGGAGCCTTCATCTCATGTGATTGCTCATGATTTTATACCAATGTTTCAAATTGCTATTGATTTCTTTAGGAGCAAAACTTTTTAATAAGGAAAAAATACTGAGTGCACCTTTAAGGGTGTAGTAGAAGTAGGCGAACCTGGAAGCAGGCAACTAGAGGGCATCTGTTGTTCTTCGAGCTGATTGGCCAGAAGAACATATTGTGATCACATCGGTTGCAGTGAGAAGGGAAGTGAGAAACACGTGCCGTGTGTTGTGAATGGCAGGGCCATAGCTAGTGGGGTGAAAGGTGATAATGATTCTAGGGGCCCACAGGTCCAGGGGGGCCCCACAACAAATTCTAAAATGTATTTTTCAATAGGAAAGGGGCTCTGAGCTATATACAGTCAGGGGAACCAGAATACCTTGTCTCCTGGTGCCATCACTTCCCCAGGTAAACGGTGAATACGTACGCGGCCGTCCACGTGATGTAAAAGAAAATGGGACTCATTGGACCATGCGACATTCTTCCTCGCCGCTGCTGTCCGTTAAAAGAGCAGCCGTGGCCATTTGCCTGGGGGCAGAGGGGTCGCTGCCGGCCGCCGAGAGCCAGAGGAACCTCTGCCGTCCACCGTAGAAGGGGAGGAGCGGTTCCGTCCACCAGGGGCCAGAGGACTCGCTGCCATCTGCCGGGGGAGGAGTGAGCTTTTGTCCACCAGAGGGTGGGGGAGCGGTTGAGGACTGGGCGACAGCGTGTCCGGGAACCGGCGAGCAATTTTTCTCTTTTTCTCCTCTCTCTCTCTCTCTGTTGCTCCGCCTCACTCTTTCCCTCCCCTCTTCTCTCCCAGGGCTCCAGGAAGGCGGGGAAGACCTGCCAGCAGGCACGGCTAGAAGAGCAATAGGGAGTGCGTCATGCCGGGGGTTTCCCCGTGAAGACACGTGGCCGGCCCTGAATCAGGCTAATCAGCTGGGAGGGGGATAAAGACGAGCCGAAGGCACCATTTCGAGAGAGAGAGAGAGACGCACGCGGCCGCGCTGCATGTGTGTCTGTGTTTGTCTTATGTTTTATGTTGTTTCCAGTTCATTTATATCATTAAACCTTTATGTCGACTGTTCAGCCAGTTCCCGCCTCCCCCTTGCCCGTCCTTTAACTGTTACATTTCGCCTTGAGGCTTTTATAATGAAAATGAATGTTATAAGAACACAAAATATTATTTTTGAGTCATGGTGCCATCTTGTGGTGCCTACATGTGACCGTGACATGTGATTGACTGGAACGCATTGAGGTCAGAATTGGGTAAAAATTTTTAACTCAGTTATGGTGCATTCAAAGCATGTCGGAAAGATCGTATTTACGAGTTGAGTTCACATGAATGTCACCACAAAGTCGTAATTATGAGTGGGAAACTCTGGATTGTCTTTGAGCCCCGGTTTTTCCGAGTTGGGTGTGTGTCGATTTAAGATTCATGGTGGAAGCAAATTGTTATTAGTAATAATTCCATTTTGCTTGTGAATTTTGACCGCATGGTTCAGTTTGTATGCAAAAACGGCATAACCACCACACATCCGGGGATTATGTGATATCAGACCGGTCATATGGGTTTTGCGAGTCACCTTTCCTTCTGCTCATATTACTCTGCAATCTGTATAATAAAATCATTTTAACTTGAATCAATGTTTCAAGTCCATTGATTGATTGATTGATTTGGCAAGTTGTCATGTAATAAGCTGGATAATGAGGAGTCAGTTTTTAGAGTCTCCGCAGTTTCTTTCTTTTCACATAACATAATTTCAACACCAATCATCATTTCATGTCTTTATTTATGTAGTCGTGTAATAAGCAAGATTATGTAGAGTCAGCCGGTCATTATCGCAAAATAAACCCCTTCAGGGTGATACAAGACTCCTTAAATTTGCATAATGACTAGCCGACTGTACATTATCCCTTACTTGTGAGCCGTTTCTAAATCATCATTGTAACTGGTTTGTGATTGAAGAAATAAAAACATGTCAGAGATTTGAGTCTATCCCTGATCCTACAGGCACTGATGACTCAGGCAATGCAATTAGAGACCGTCTTAATGCACTGGATCAAGCTTTCTGTTTCCCATGGTCGGCTATGGCGGTCCAGCTCTGTACTGCCCGGACTGGCTTCAGCTACTGTCCAGAGGAACAAACTGCCATTTCCACTGACTGGCCAATGCCTCGAGATGAACGCTTGAAAACAACATTCTATGTGTACAGGGATCTGAGATTGAAAGGCTTCTATCTGACCTCCACAGGGAAGTTTGGAAGAGATTTCCTGGTGTATCCAAGTATGTTTATATTGACCAAAAAAACATTAAGCAAAGGCATAGTTTAAAAAAAAAAATTATGATTTATAAGATTAATTGTGGATTTTAATTCTCTCATCATATACTCGCCCTCATGCCATTTCAAACTCGTATGACTTTCTTCTGTGGAACACAAACTAAGATATTTTGAAGGAGGTGTTTTTGTCCACACAATGCTAGTCAATGGGGTCCAAAACCTTCAAACTCTAAAAAGGACATAAAGGCAGAATAAAGGAAATCCATGAGACTTGAGTGGTTAAATTCATGTCTTCTGAAGCGATATGATTGATTTTGGAAAGATTTTGGTCAGCAGATGTCAAGATTTATAGTGGAAAAATTTGTAACATTTTGGTCTGTTTCTCACCTAAAACCAATCGTAGATTTAGAAGACATGGATTAAACCACATGAGTCATATGGATTACCTTTATTATGCCTTTTTCCTTTTTAAAGCTTATTATTGTTATTGGGTGAACTATTCCTTTAAATATGCACAATTTGTAACAGCAATGGCATAATAAAACATTTACATGACCACTGGACATAGGATATAGTGACAACGCAGCACTGGCCTTATTTTGCAAGTGACAGTTTCATTAAATGACCCTAAACTTTCTCACATTGGCCCTGCCATCCTTATTGTCGAGTCCTGAAGTATTCAGGCCACATGACTCACCAATATAAACTGAAGCAGAAAATGTATTTTCAGTACAGCTGAACAATATTAACACTCTCTTTCCACAGGTGATCCACTGCGTTTTCATGCTCATTTCATTGCGTTGTACCTCTCCATGGATGAACCGTTACCACTGTGTGACATTCTGGCAATAGCTCGTCTGGGCTCTAATGTGAAGAAAACAGTATTGCTTTGCTCTCCACAGAACCCCAGTGAGTCTGGAAAGGATGAGGGGGTTGTGGTGTATTCATCGCTACAGTGGAGCTCTATGGTTTAACTTATCAACTACAACTTGTTTGATCCATTCAGATTGTTGAGAGTTGATGTGGTGCTCTTTTAATGTGTAGTGAGTGCTAGGGTTGTGTGCAGTAGTGTAGTACTAACTTTAACCTAACTTTCTTAAGATTTTGCATATGCCCACCTAAAATAAGTGATGATACGTATGTATTAGTTTATTAATTAGAGTAATTACATATAAAGTATTAACAATTTTCATAGTAGCCTAATAAAAGGAACATTAATGACACCTGTTAATTTAAATACATATTTAACATCAAGTTACCATACCATGATTCTTAGTGGTGAACTGTACACCGTGCCAGCAAGAAACTTACCCTAATATACATTTTCATGTTCATGTGCACTATAATTGCAACAGCTAATATATATATTTTTTAATATAATATATATATATATATATATATATATATATATATATATATATATATATATATATTTCTTATATATTTATTTCCTTCATAAATGTACAGTATGCCCACCTCTTCAGACACTACTAAACCACGGTTGTGTGATAAAAAAAATTAAATGACTGATAGGACTGAATTTCCTTGGGCTCTTAATGTAGATGAGAAAATATGCATGAGGATGTCCCTATATCATCAAATAAAGGGAGTGTGTTGAGTGTCTTTTTATGTGTCCGAGCACCGAAGGTGTTGAAACACCTATTGTTTCTGTTAGTGTTCTTATTATTCAGCTTCTGCTCTTGAAGTCTATAGCAGCCTATAGAACCGTATGTAGAAAAATCCTGAAATATGGCACACTAATGGGGGTGTGTATGACTAGCCACAACACAAAATTCATGGTCTCTAACCCAAACCATCTAGGCACCGACAGTTCAAAGTTTTACTTACATTTCGGCTTATAACTTTTAAACTGTAAATCCTAGAACCAAAATATTTTTTTCCTCTGATTCCTTCGAGTAGCCCACTAGATTTTCCGCCATTTTGAATTTTCAGAAAATCTACTTTTTCAAACTTCTAGACCGTATGTCCGATTTGCTTGAAATTTAGACACTCATGACAAAAAGTTACGTATGATGAGAGACCAAATGCATAAACGAATTCAACGGCGAGCACGGCAAAATTAACATTTGGCTGTATCTTCGCAACGCTTTAGCATATTTATATGAAACATTGTACATGTCATTACAAGCATGACATAGGTGTACCTGCAGTTTTGGTGCAGTAGTGGTCAAGAAATATGAAAAATCTATGTTTTTGCATATAACTTCTGAATAGTTTTAGATTCCTTAATTTTCTTACTTCTTTCTTTTCTTACTTAAAATCTTACTTTTTCAAACTCCTCAAAGGCCATACATCCAATTTGCATGAAATGTGCCATGTATCATAGAAACACTCATGTATTTTTGATAGACCAAACGGTTCTCATGTAACGCATAAACAAATTATATGGCAAGATGCCAACAAGGATCTGAGCTTTTATCTCATGAATGCTTTGGTAGCATTGTGACCAATCCCTGGCAATACCGTATCAATTTGGTGACAGTGCCACCTATTGGTCAAAAGTTATAGGCACTTGTATTACACTATTAGTCATTAAACTAATGTCTTTTTTCACCACTCTGCTTAAAACCAACACAGGAATTCTAAATTAAATCAAAGTGTTTGCCACTGGTGTGTTTGGCCCGGCAATTGCTGCTTGCAGCTATATTTTATATTTGTTTTCATTGTTACCTGACAACTCATCGCTTGTATACAGTAGATGACAAACACTGCCATCTGCTGGTATTACAAGTTGATTACATGAATGAATTAAAAGCCTCTTTTAATGTTGTGCTGCCATATGTTGGTTTTTAGATAACAGAATCCAAATGAAGTTTTATTATTTTGTAATGAAAATAAATAATACTGCGGCAGTGAATAATACAGAAAGGCAGTGCCATTGGCGCGTTATAAAGTCTCGCGAGGACGAGCACGAGATCAAGTCGCGGACGGAGGAAGGCAAGAACAGATCTTGACAAACGAATAAAACCCATTAAAATGTCCGGGCGGTCCGTGCGAGCAGAGACACGCAGCCGAGCTAAAGATGATATCAAAAAAGTAATGGCGGCAATTGAAAGGGTCCGGCGGTGGTAAGTAGCCCGTTTGAAGAAGCCAGGAGACAAGTCTCTTTTCTTCTGCGTTGGCGTGGTGAGTGACGTCATTTAATGACATGACAGACACGCGAGGCAACCAATGAGCTTCACTATATATAGCGCGTGGGCGTGTCTTGGACATGGCAATGGGGATCTTTCAGTGGTAAAACTGTATAAAAGGTTTCGTCGAGCGACATGTTTAGAATGTCTGATTTTTACAGTATGGATGTGTACAAATTTACATTTTATTCTTAATTCCAACTGTCTATCCCCACTGGGGTTGTGCTTAATTTTCCTGAACAAAAAGTCACAATAATGCACAAAATCTTAATGGTCCTAAAATCAATCTTCATTTTCTTTATGAAAAATGTAACTTCTTTTTTTATTATGAGGAGAAATGTGACCACACATGTTTTGGTGAGATTCTCCTGTATGATTTTTGTTCTCCGATAGGGAAAAAAAGTGGGTTACAGTGGGAGACACATCTCTTCGGATATTCAAATGGGTGCCTGTTACAGAGACAAAACAGGTGTGTGAATTAATAAAGACATCACAGATCACAAACAGACGTCCAATACTAACGTGCTTGTTCAGAATGGCTTTCTCTCTTTTTCAGATATATAAACCCAAAGGGTCAGGTACTGCGGTGAGGGAATTAAAGGGCTTTCCTACAGATGTAGTATTGGAAAATGCTCGTTCAGTGCTACTGGATTTTCAGGGTAATACAAGACTTAACAGGTTTATGTTTATGTAAGACACAATAAAGCTTGATATTTCTTCTGTAAACAATTCTGAGCATCCCCTATTTAAAGTAATGCAACTATTGGCTCTTTTGTTATGCTCTAGTTACTTTAATTACAGCCTTTGTTCTTGACAAAAAGTGATTTGGTTATGTTTGAAGTATTGAAACAACATTTTCATAGTTTCTTCATGAGACTGCCCACGAATATATTTTTCTATGTATTTGTTTTCATAAACAGATGACAACAGTAACCAGAGTTTCCTTTCGGATGCCTATCAGTCTAATACAAAAGTGGACAGCAGTGGCAACTCCAGTCCACAGCATGTCAGTGAGGCAGTGAGCCCGTCCCATGTACCTTACTTCCGCACAGAGGATTCTCAGCCACCCACTCTGGGACAGGAGTCTATGGAAGCCGAGAGAGGTGAGACATCTAATAGCTTTTCTGCAACTATTACATCCTCATATAGTTCATTACAGGTCAAAGTTTGGGCAACCATCAATTAAGAGTAGACTTTGTTAATTTTGTATCTGTGTAATATTGACAGGGTAAATATACCAGTATTGATATTCAGAGGAAGTGCAAATGTGTTATCATTCAGGGGATGTTTTATAAGGGGTGAAATCTAACACCCATAATGAGCTCACTCAAAAGCATTAGAGTAGCTTAAACAAAAACAGAATAATCACATTACAGAGACATGCTCTATATCAAAACTCTCATAATGAATCTCATGAAAACATATACAGGCCCATTTCACCCCAAAATCAATTAAATCAAATAAGAAGCTATCTTTTGCATGGAAAAGAGCATATTTTAGGATTGTTAATGCAATTTTGTCATTGCAATGTCATTTTCATGACAATTAAGCACATCCCTCCCTGTATCTGTAATTACGTTCAATGATGATTTTTGTATTTTGTAATACTTTAAAACATAAAATATTAAATCTTTTCTCTGCAGTTTTGGTAATGATAAATGAATATAAAATCAGTATTTAACAGTAGTATTTTGTCCATTATTAACCCTTAAATGCATGGGTGTTTTTAACCAAAAATTATTACATACTCAGGTCTTTAGAGACCTGGCATTTACATCTATCACAAATGGATCTACAAAATGCCCAGATAGTGTCAAATTTTCAAAACATTTTCAAGACAATTAGAAAATAATAGAATAGATGCTGATATTTTTTCTTATATTTTCTAATATATATAATATATATATATATATATATACTGGTGGCCAAAAGTTTGGAATAATGTACAGATTTTGCTCTTATGGAAGGAAATTGGTACTTTAATTCACAAAAATGGCATTCAACTGATCACAAAGTATAGTCAGGACATTACTGGTGTAAAAAACAACACCATCACTATTTGAAAAAAGTAATTTTTGATCAAATCTAGACAGGCCCCATTTCCAGCAGTCATCACTACCTTATCCTTGAATCATCATGCTAAATTGCTAATTTGGTACTAGAAATCACTTGCCATTATATCAAACACAGTTGAAAGCTATTTGGTTCATTAAATGAAGCTTAACGTTGTCTTTGTGTTTGTTTTTGAGTTGCCACATTATGCAATAGACTGGCATGTCTTAAGGTCAATATTAGTTCAAAAATGGCAAAAAAGAAACAGCTTTCTCTAGAAACACATCAGTCAATCATTGTTTTGAGGAATGAAGGCTATACAATGCTTGAAATTGCCAAAAAAAACCCTGAAGATTTCATACAAAGGTGTACACTACAGTCTTCAAAGACAAAGGACAACTGGCTCTAACAAGGACAGAAAGAGATGTGGAGGGCCAGATGTACAACTAAACAAGAGGATAAGTACATCAGAGTCTCTAGTTTGAGAAGTAGATGCCTCACATGTCCTCAGCTGACAACTTCAACAGTAAAGAGAAGACTCAGGGGTGCAGGCCTTATGGGAAGAACTGCAAAGAAAAAAACACTTTTGAAACAGCAAAACAAAAAGAAAATGTTAGAGTGGGCAAAGAAACACAGACATTGAACAACAGATAATTGGAAAAGAGTTTTATGGATCTTAACCCCATTGAGCTTTTGTGGGATCAGCTAGACTGTAAGCTGAGTGGGAAGTGCCCGACAAGCCACATCTATGGCAAGTGCTACAGGAAGCGTGGGGTGAAATGTCACCTGAGTATCTGGACAAACTGACAGCTAGAATGTCAAGGATCTGCAAAGCTGTCATTGCTGCACATGGAGGATTTTTTGATGAGAACTCTTTGAAGTAGTTTAAGAAGTTCTGAAATTTTTTTTTCAAATTGTAATAGTAATTATTCATGTTATTAATGTCCTGACTATACATTGTGATCAGTTGAATGCCACTTTGATGAATAAAAGTAGCAATTTCTTTCCATAAGAGCAAAATCTGTACATTATTAAAAACTTTTGGCCGCCAATGTATATATATATTTCATATCTTTCATAATTTCAGTAGTATACCTAAATGACAATAGTCATATCATACTGTTCATGTGTTTTACTTGCTATAGTTTACTTCCAGGTTGCTTCTTTGTCAAATGTCAATGTCAAATGCAAATCAAGCCAATCACTGAAACAACAGCGCAACCTTTAGTAAGAAATAGCATGTATAATATGTATGTGTACATGCATATGGGATACAGATAATTCACCATTATCACACAAAAAATCTACGCAATATAGTAGTCATTTGTAGGAATATAGTACTAATTTCTCTTGTAACAAACAAATAAATATATATCCTGTGATAGTAAACTTATATAGATATGAAATAATCATAAAAATATGATTTAAGCAAGGGCAAAAAACCCTGACACTGTTACATATCTTGGGTCTTTAATGACCCTATACACTTTTGGTAATTAAGCAGTTATACATTATTATTTTTATTTTTTATTAGTATTTTTTTTTTGTGGCAATTTTGCCTTTTTTTTTTTTTTTTTACTCTATTCGGAAGAGAAAGTTTAAGGAATACTTAAGGTGTAGGGGCAAAAACTCAAAAAATCGATGAGGCATAGGTGGTGTAATGAGGTCCTGGTTCACTAAAGACCTGAGGTATGCATTAAAGGGTTCATTTGACATGTATACTTGTATTCTTTGCTTCTCATGATGAAACCCCCTATTTAGAGCCGTCATCGTCCAGCAGTGAGGTCACAGATGAGCCCCCAACTCTAATTAAAGAAGATATGTTATCTCTGTCTGCTCAGGTATCATTCCAGCTATCTTCATACAAATACTCATCTGCTGCTTTGGATGAATTCAAATAGATATTAGATTGGTATTATGCAAAACTGGTTTGTGTTTTGCAAAGCACCAATGATTTAACTCATGCCATGTATGACATTATTGTTTTTTATAGGAGGATGAGGAGGTGGTTGGAGCCCCACCGCTTAAAAGAGTCTGCACTGAACAAAACTGAGTTAGCACCACAATATTAACAACGCAGGTCAAATGTTTCATGAAATTTTCAGCCGAGACTAAACACATTAAGAGACGTTTGTACAACCGGCCAAACTCATGAAAGATGCCTTTATATGATCAACAAATAAGCTTGCAATGTTTGTCCATAACAAGATTTTACTTGCTATTTTTCAGGTATTTTCTTATGAAGGTAAAGCAATTTGTAAATTGTAAAATGCATCTTTCTCAATCTATGAGAAAGATCTTTATCATTATAACACGTGTTATGCATGGAGTAAAACTTGGTAGACAGTAGTTTGCTGTTCATTAGTTCAAGATTTATTTTCATTTTAATGACTTTTTTTAAGTGTCTCTTAAGAGTATACTAATATTTGTATCTCTTTTTTAGAGATATCTCTTTATCGTAAAAAAAAAAAAAAAGAAAAAACACTTCAATGCATGCAGTTGTTCTTTTGTTTTCTTTATTTGTCTGTTGCTTTTCATTGTGCTGCATCCAATCACTGAACTTTATATTATAAAAGGAATCTTTTATATATTGTAAAGTCACTCACAGATTGTATTTTAACTATAAAGGTTTCCACTTTCAATTGTATTTGAAGTATTTTTTAAATACTAAAAAAATATTTTTGTATGATCCATATAGTGTTGCATGGCTAAAATGAACCTGGGCTTCTTTAAAGAACTGGCAGAAATAAAATCACTTTGGATTTATATGGCTTTTCTCACATTTCTCATATTTTGGTGTATGTTGGTAGGTAATAAGTCCATTTACTTGTATATCAATACCCTGATAACTCCCAAAATCAACTTATAAAAAAAAAAGCCTGACAAAGAAAACACGTTTACATGATATTTGAAATGATTGAGTTATTCTCTGCTTTTGACATCAAACCGTGAAGAGGCATGCGACACAACACTTGCGTACATTGGATAAGCCGGTAAAGCCCAAAGTATACTTCGGTTTTGACGCAAGTGCTTAAGGCTCGGATATACTTAGTTTTTGTATGTTCCGGATTGGATTGCACCTGGTCAACCACGTTGCCTTTCAAAGTATACTGTTCTGACCACAAGCGAATTCGAAAGTATTTGACACATGCCCACTACAACTGCTTTGTGACGTGCTGACTATGCGCACAGATGAGAACTGTCCACGTGTCGAGAAAGTCTGGGCCGCACACAGACCAGTAGTCCAGTAGTT
This sequence comes from Myxocyprinus asiaticus, assembly GCF_019703515.2. NCBI lineage: Eukaryota > Metazoa > Chordata > Actinopteri > Cypriniformes > Catostomidae > Myxocyprinus > Myxocyprinus asiaticus. The sequence goes on along the minus strand of NC_059361.1, from coordinate 38,798,600 downwards.
TGCGCGGACTGTGCTGACATGAAATTTGCATCATGCATAATATGCGCAGAGCTATCAGCAACACAGACAACCAAAGTATACTTTGGCCTTTAGCGTCTGCGTACAGTTGGAACGCAAGCCTTTCAAAGTATACTTTATTTGACTCTGCGCAAATACATAGCTAGACGGTTGGCGCATGCGCGCTATGACTGGTATGAGAGACTGGACTATTTATCTTCAAGAGTTTAGACCCATAAAAGTGTCTTTATATTCCTTAAGACTCGAGTTATACAAATTCAGGCATCTCCTGACCTCTTCACACCTGTGCTCTTGACGTGCACATCCACTGTTATTGTTTCCACCTTTTTCTCCTTATGTTTAGTGGCGACAACATCTTCTAGTGCTTCTTCGTGACAGCAACGGCTCAACTGTGAGTGTTGCCACCTTGTGGACCCACTAATTACTGCAAATAATTGGTGCATGAACATTCTGCGCTTTCAGAAAAATTGGGCCACACGTTTAGTGCTTGAGCACTCTGTTGATGACTAAATTTGCGTCACGTGTCCTGTACGCAGACGCCTAGCATTCACGTCTGACCGAAGAATACTTTGGGCTTACGAACGCCGGTAAAGGTGTTTCCATGCAACACGAAATCAGGGTAATGGGCAAAAAGCTACCCGTGTCGATTGGTTTATTCTTAAGCAGTATATGACTTTACACCAATAAAGGAAAGCCGTTTATGGAGTTTACATGAACACATGTTGTCGGCTTATGTACTCGGTCTAAGAACGTGCAGATAAACACACTGAGTATTCTACAAATTAAAAAATGGATATTCTACATATGAAAGTTATGGGTATTTTTAATTAGGTTTCAACTGAATCTTTTTAGTTTAAGTTAAATGCTTCGAACAATGATATATCATTACATGTGTGCCCTAAACAAAGAATGGGGAATTTCAGCTTCTTTTAACTGAGAATCTGTGTACATTGGCTCTTCAATGAACCACGTGTGAACAGTTTGTTCAAGACTGTCTCTTTAATTGGAACAAAAGTGTCCTGTGCACTCTCTATTGTCTCTGCCCCTTTCAGGTGAACGCAGATCATTTGGCCATATATATTCTGACCTTTATGAAACTAAAAATGTACTTTATTAATACTGAAGAACATCAATCAGACGGCACACTGTCATTTGGAAGTTCCCTACGAATTTACCACAAAACTGACCTCAAATCATGCTTCCAAACACTCCTTATATTTTTGAGGAAGGGATATTGCTTTGACAAAAGGTGGAGTATGTTTGACTGACAGTTCAATCGACCAATAAAATACCCCATTCTGTGTCGTAGTTTTTTAATAACCAATATCTGCTATCAGTGGGCGGGGCTTGTCCTTGAGACGCTGCCTGCTACTGGGGTAACAGAGTTTTGAGGTTGTACGAAATGTTGCCGGTGTAGCAGGAACTCCCGCCATTTTTCAATCAGCTATAAACACTCTTGTTTATGTAATCAACACGCACCGCAAAACAGTATCTACGCGGTTTACAGTCGCGGCGGACAAGGGAGTGGGACGTCGTTCTGGCCTGGATATTCGACCGCAACACGGACCAGAGCGGTTTTATGAAAGCCCGCCATACCCGCTCTGACGGACCGCCTCCGCCGCGTTTCGCGCTTTCGTCTCCGGCACTCAGGAGCTTCCGTTCACTCCTTACAAAACACTCCTACAGCCAGATCACCATGACCCCACCGGCTCTCCGGAACCAGCGGATCTTACCGAGGAGATGTAACTGACCTAAAAAGCCGTTGTTTTTATTTGCGTTTTGTTTTCACGCGCTTCATAAAGAAGTCAAGCCCCGACGCTACGCCGTCAACACGCGCAGATTTCGCGGGATATTCAGTCCAAGCTGAGACAGAGACGGGTTCTTTCGGTACTTTACTGACACATCCGTGACCGCAGCAGCAGTTGCCCAAAATGGCACCGTTGCTGGGTCGGAAGCCGTACCCGTTGGCTAAGCCGCTGTCGGAGCCGCCGGGCCCTGGAGAGGAGGTGTTCATCATCGAGCACACTAAAGAGGCCTTCAGGAACAAAGAGTATCCTTTATCACTACCTTCACCATCGCGTTACACTCATCAAACACAAACATTTGCACGAGTCTCGGTCTGTTATTTCCACACGGGTCGTGTTGTGGGAACGCTGTGCATTTACGCGTTTATTTTCATCTTACTGTAACGCTAACCGGCTAAAGGTGACCATGACGCTCATATTACGCGAGGTCAAACTCTAAAACAGACATGAATGTTGTTTTTTGCTTGTATTTTGAGTGATGAAGCATGCTGAAAGGTATGTTGTTGAAGGGTTGTATGCGAATACTCTTTCTCTATGTTTTTTAAAGCGCGCTAATGTTAGCAGGCTAGCATCAGGACGCACAGTCTTTTTGGATGACGTCTGGCTAAACAGTTTCCAATCCAAACTGCCATGACTCAAGCTTGTGTAACGCTCACTTACAGCTCGAGTACATAAGGACGTGTGTGATGCTCCTGTACAGTGTCAGCTGTAGCATTAGGGTCTGTAATTGTTGCTTTATAGCATGCTTGGAGTGTGTGGCTTTGGTTGTGAATAGTTTTAGCTCAAGCTGCAGGTGGATTGAGGAGAAACCAGAAGGATTTTTCTGCGCGAGGTCATTTGCGCGCGAGATGTTCTCTGCGCACCACGTGAGTCTGGTCATGATTGACAGAACGAGTAAAGCCTAACTTTAGGGCATCAGCACCCACGTGCACTGTCATGACTGTGATTTCTGCCTTCAATGCATCATTCGCAAAGGTTTTGACCTGGAACACGCTTCTCTTGTATGTAGATATAGTCCAGACACATTTCTAGATGTTCATATCCTGTAGGTGTCTGTCTGTAACAAGCAAAAAAAAAAAAAAAAAGTGTCAGAGGTGCAGCCCGACCTTTTTAGCCAATGAGAAACTTTCTTACCTGTCAATCATTTTGTACGTTCCGGTTCGCTGACATCGCATTGGCTAACATGGCTTTTGGAGGGTGGGGTTTGAACTTTGCTGGCGACGGTTACTTACAAAATGTGAAGTCTGCTGTCATTTACTCTACCTGATTTGCCTTTCTTTTTTCCGTGCACACACTTGTTTTGAGCATAGCGCTAGCAACGTCATGGTCAGGGGTTCGACTCCCAAGTACAGCGTGTACTGATCAAATTAATTGCTTGAATGCTATTTAAGTCGCTATGGAAAAAAGCATTATGTTAGGGCAGATTTACTTTTTAATTTAATGAACTGTGCAAAATCAGCCCAGATACATGTAAAAGAATATTTAACCTAAAATGAAAATTCTCTCATCATTTACTCACTCTCTTGCCATCCCAGATGTGTATGAATTTCTTTCTTCTGCAGAACACAAATGAAGATTTTAAGAAGAACATCTCTGCTCTGTAGGTCCATACAATGCAAGAGAATGGTGGCCAGAACTTTAAAGCTTCAAAAAGCACAAAGGCAGCATAAAAGTATTCCATACGACTCCAGTGGTTTAATTCATGTCTACTGAAGCGATCCAGTCGGTTTTGGGTGCCAAATACAGTTCTGTATCGGCTGATACAAAAAACAAAACAGACTGATACTGATATTTTGGCACTTACCTTATTTTGTCATCAGATCACTGTTTTATTTCAGAGTTATGCTTTAAAAATGTACAAAGAGGGGGGCCTGGATAGCTCAGGGAGTATTGACGCTGACTACCACCCCTGGAGCCGCGAGTTCAAATCCAGGGTGTGCTGAGTGACTCCAGCCAGGTCTCCTAAGCAACCAAATTGGCCCGGTTGCTAGGGAGGGTAGAGTCACATGGGGTAACCTCCTCGTGGTTGTGATTAGTGGTTCTCGCTCTCAATGGGGGGGCGTGGTAAGTTGTGTGTGGATCGTGGAGAGTAGCATGAGTCTCCACATGCTGTGAGTCTCCGCAGTGTCATGCACAGTGGGCCATGTGATAAAATGTGCGGATTGACTGTCTCCGAAGCGGAGGCAACTGAGACATGTCCTCCGCCACCCGGATTGAGGTGAGTAACCGTGCCACCACGAGGACCTACTAAATAGTGGGAATTGGGCATTCCAAAATTGGGAGAAAAGGGGATAAAATAATAATAATTAAAAAAAAATTTACAAAGAGGTACAAAAGCTTTTTTACATTTCTAAAATCATTTTCATTAACCATAAATGGGATCTGTTGAACACAGGCCAACATTTTTGAGAGCCTCATTGAAAGAATTCACGTTTTACATTTGTTACTGTATATGATAAAACATTACATATTCGTACTATGCATATGTTGGGCAGTTCCACATCGGTGTGTCCCTGCTGTACAGTCTCCTTGCCGATCATGATTTCAGGCTTGATTACCCTTCCTAGCGCTCTGCGCGTGTATCGAGTATAAGGAAGTGTAATCGAGCATGAAATCACGATTGTGCCTAGAGACTGCAATGGCAAGATGTACAGTAAAAATTTGTACAATTTTTTGTCTGTTCTCACCTAACACCACCTGGATCACATCAGAAGGTATTGTTTTAACCACTGGAGTCTTATGGAATTCTTTTTTTATGCTGCATTAATGTGGTTTATTTTTAGAGCTTGAAAGTTCTGGCCACCATTCACTTGCATTGTATGGCCCTACAGAGCTGAAAAATTCTTCTTAAAATCTTCATTTGTGTTCTGCTGAAGAAAGAAAGTTATACACATCTGGGATGGCATGAGGGTGAGTAAATGATGAGAGAATTTTCATTATTGGGTCAACTATCCCTTTAATAATTAGATTTAAATTGAAAAACATGAATTTATTAAATCTCTCAATTGGTTTTACTCTATCCTGTGTCTGTATTATACAAGATCTACAGTGAAATTCATATTTGACCCTGTTTTCCCTGAAACTGCTCTTAATTACATATTTAAATATGAAAATATGTGGAGACCGCTGCAGCAGCGGGCCCTTTAATTATTGGGCTGCTGTGCTACACGCACGCATTCATTATAAATTAGGCTCTCTCTCATAGAAGACGGACAACGGCTCTCTTCAGATCAGCTATTCCTTAGAAGTGTGCTTGATACTTTAGTGCGTCTTGTTGGACATTTTTTAGTGCAAAATATTGTAACTTTTCTATTGAAGTGGGTTTGTCCTTAACTGTCCTGCTCAGAGAGTATGAAGCTCGATTACTACGGTATGGAGAGAGGATATGGACGTGCAAAAGCACAGGCAGCAGCCAGCTCACACACAAGGAGGCCTGGGAAGAGGAGCAGGAGGTCACCGAGTTGTAAGTAACAAAAACAAGAGAATGAATGTATGAATGACCAAACAATCTCAGAGCAATGACAGTATCCTTTAGCCTTTATTTATAAGGCCCCAGTCTAAGTGTTTAGTGACCTGAATGTTTGTTCTGTGTCACAAAATGTAGTGGGCGTAGTACATGTACTGAATGAGTCTTACAAGAATCTAATGTAGAGAAAATTTTCTTCTAAATTGTAAAAACAAAAGGATTAAACCTGTGACCTGCTCAACTGATGCACCAGCAGATTGTATGTGTGTGAGAGAGAGAATAAGAGAAAGGGATAATTCAGGCCATCTCTTAAGCTGCTTATGTAACCAGACGCATGCACACTCGGACAACAGTGGGCAGTGCAGACCATAAAGAGTGTTATGTTTGTGTGTCTCAGGCACTGTAAGGGTCAGTGTTGATGCTATTTTTTACTGTTCATAATTGGAGCATGTGTTCATCGTCTCCCTCTGCTGGCGTTGAAGAGAGCTGCCAAAATTCTGAGAGCGTGAGATGTTTTATTTCATTTCTGGACACCAGTTGTGTAGCCACAAACGTCTGGGTGTGCCATGGTAAAACAGGGTTTGCAAGAAATAACTGAAGCACAACAAAATTACTTGTACTGTTAATCATTGCATTAATGTATTTTTCAGCCCTGTGTTACGTAATGAGTTAACATAGGCCTGTTTAGAAATTATTACTACTATTGTCAATGGAGAAGATAGGCCTGTTAATGTTTCAAAAAATTAGGCTTATATTTAGTAGCCTATATTCAGTTAATACTACAGGTCCTGTTTTTTAAAATAAATTTTTTTTTATAAATGTTGCACTAACATCTACAATAGTGGCGAAGATGCAGCATCACCGCAGTTATGAAACTCAGTATAGAATAAACAAGCTTGCTTGCTGCTTCAGTCCTGCGCTCTGCATTTGTTGTGAAACCGCGCATAATCTAAGACGGCCTTTTAAATTCCATAATCGGTGTCGAATTTTCATCACATGGAAGCATTTTTACACTCCTACTATTATTAAACATAAAAAAAAACTCATTTTATTTGGGTGTGCAGTTTTAAGGATGATTAAAACTATATAGAATGGAGGCATTCTAATGAAAACTTAAGCCTGTTTTAGTTTTAACTTTGAACATTATGTAATTAAAAGTAAAATGTCATAAAATGAAATTTAAGATTGGACTTTATAAAGCCTTCTATATGCTAGTGTACTACATAAAAGTTGATGCCAAAAACTGCTGAAAGTTTAAATTATGATGAATCTTGTTCACAGGGCATATACAAGTTTTTGTCCAATGAAATGCTCTTTAGAATTAGAATGTCCCTCTTCCAATGAGACACAACTACCAATAGCAAGTAGCAAATCCTGATTTTGCCAGGCTGTAATGTAAACTAAAGGCTATTGGCCCTTTAAATAAAAGAATGGGCCCTTCATTGTGTCCCGCCCTAACTAAATTTCCAAATTCAAAGTAAGTGTATATTATGCTTGTTTACAATGGCCTTACATACTTGGCATAATGGATTTATTTTTTTTTATTATTATTTTTTCTGTAGACTGCAGGAGGAGTATCCAGCTTGGTTCGAGAAGCCAGTTCTGGAGATTGTGCATCATAACACAGTATCTCTTGATAAGTTAGTGGACCTGGTCTGGGTGGAGATTCTCACCAAATATGCTGTAGATGAGGAGTGCGACTTTCTGGTATGAACCTGGACTGAGTTTTCTCCAAAAAAAAGAAAAAAGTGTAAATTGTTTCTCTCTTTTGTTCTGAAATGGCTGATTTTCATTTTTCTTTTCTTCTCTGTAAGGTTGGCCAGGATAAGACTTTGCATGTGAAAATAGTAAAGATTCATCCGCTTGAGACCCTGCCTGAGGAACATGCAGAGAAAAAGATGAAAGGAGCTTGTGATTCTCCATCCAGTGATAAAGAAAATGCCAGTCAGGAGAACCTGAAGAAGGAACTGCAGTCCAAAGAGGAGGAGAGCAGGAGAGAGAGTCTCTGTGAGTTTCGGCTGGTCTTCATTTTCAGCAGAGTAAATGTTGTGACTTGTCGCTAGATGATATATGCTGTTTTTTCTTTAGTAGGTTCTTAAGTAAATCAATTAAAAAAGGGTCAGGTTATAATTTTTACATTGCAGTTTAAAACCATGATTCATAAATTGAAATCAAAGAGTTTGTTTAGCTGGTTTTGGAGACAAAAATTGGCACTGTCTTTTCCTGATATCATAATCCTTTAAATATCTGACTTTGAGGTTTTTACTTGGATACCTTTTGTTAAAGTTTATTTTTGACTGTATGTTTTGACTGTAGCTGATCGGGCTCGCCGCTCACCCAGAAAACTCCCCACCAGTACGAAAGAAGAGAAGAAGAAATGGGTGATGCCCAAATTTTTGCCCCACAAGTACGACGTCAGACTTCTCAATGAAGACAAAGTCATCAGTGACGTCCCAGCAGACAGCCTGTTCCGAACCGAGCGGCCACCCAACAAAGAAATCATGCGCTACTTCATCAGACACTACGCAGTGAGGTTGGGCACAGGAGAGAGTGCCCCCTGGGTGGTGGAGGATGAACTGGTGAAAAAGTTTAACCTGCCAAGCAAATTTAGTGACTTTTTACTGGACCCACACAAGGTAGAGTTCAAACATTTGATGCTTTGGAAAGATATATACATATAACACCAATAAGAAGTGATTTGTTAAAAGAAAAAGCTTAATTTCTTGGTCTGTTTAGTTTTTGGCAGAGCATCCTTCATCTAAGAGGAAAAGCATGAGCTCACCAGAAGGTAAACCCAATAAGAAGCAAAAGACTGTGGAGTCGGGAACAGACAGAGAGGGAGTCAATATAAAAGTGGAAAAGAAGAAAAAGAAAAAAGACTCTCAGAACATACCACTCAGCCCAACCCTCTGGGGACATATGCAGGTATGTGACAACATAAAAATTGAATGGCTGATTTGAAATCTCATGTTCTTTAATGGGACCTGTTGCCCATTTTGAACATATTGATTACCTGGGAACACATCCATTTTTTCTGTTTTGGATGTTTTTTTTGTTTTTGTTTTTTTTATTCAGGCAAAGAAAGTTAATGGATCCCCTTTAAAAATTAAAAACTCTGGTACATCCAAGAAATCTGAGGACAACAACATCCTCGGCACACCAAAATCTAGCAAAAAGCAGGGAGACAAGAAACCCACCGATGCCAAAAGGAGTCGCAAGAGTGGAGTTGCCAAGACTCTTAATAGCCAGAAGGCCTACAAAAAAGAGGAGAAAGGCTCTGGAAGCTCCAAGAAACCTAAAATGAAGCAGATGACCCTTTTGGATCTTGCCAAAAGCCCGTCTGCTTCAGAGAGCCCAAAAAAGCGAGCACAGAGTTCAAGCGCTGGAACCCCCAAGCTGGGCAAAGCTCTGCCGCCTATGGCTTTGCATCTCCTTCGCTTTTACAAGGAAAATAAAGGCAAGGAGGACAAGAAGACCACTCTGTCCTCACTGGTATCAAAGGCAGCAAAAACACTCTCTGCAGAAGATCGCAACCGACTACCAGAGGAGCTCAAAGAGATTGTGCAGAAGCGCTGGGAGTTTCTGGAGCAGAAACAGCGCTGGGCCCTCATGAGTGAAGATGAGAGGCGGCAAGAAATTAAACAGAAACATCGCGAGAAAGCAAAAGAGCGAAGGGAGAAGGAGATGCAGATGAAACGGGAGATGTCGCGCCGTTATGAAGACCAGGAGATTGAAGGCAAGAGTCTGCCAGCATTCCGTTTGTGCGACTTGCCTGAAGGGATGCCCAATGCCCTCTTTGGCGACATTGCCATGGTGACAGACTTCCTTCATTGTTTTGCTGGCCTGTTGATGCCAGATGACCAGTATCCAATCACCTCCGTTGCTCTAACGGAAGCAATAGCAGGAGAGAAAGCAGGCTTCCTCTACTTGAACCGTGTTCTGGTGGTGCTGCTTCAAACGCTGCTGCAAGATGAGTTAGCAGAAGGATACAGTGAATTAGACGTGCCATTATCTGAGATCCCGTTAACAATGCACTCCGTATCCGAGTTGGTGCGCCTGTGCTTGCGACCGTCAGATGCGCATGAAGGTGAAGAAAGCGCCTGCAGCTCAGATGACTGGCCACCCGGTGGCGGCTACGATGACGTGGTGAGCAGCGAGTTCTTGGAGAAGCTTGAGACATCAGAGGTGTTTGAGCTTACCCCTCAGGAGAAGGTCAGCCTGCTGGTGGCGCTTTGTCATCGTATCCTCATGACCTATTCGGTGGAGGACCATGTCGATGCCATGCAGCAGCGATCAGCCGAGCTGTGGAAGGAACGACTTGCCTTACTCAAAGAGGCCAATGACCGTAGAAAGGCGGAGAAGCAGAAACGCAAAGAGCAGACAGAGGCGAAGGCAGATGGAAGTGGAGATGGACCAGTGAAGGCGGACAAGAAGAAAGAGACAAACGTGAATAAAGAAACACAGAAAGAAACACCAAAGGTAAAAGTGGAACCTGAGACTGAGGACATGATCAGCACAGTGAAAAGCAGACGCTTAATGTCCATTCAAGCCAAGAAAGAAAAAGAAGAGCAAGAAAGACTAAACAAAGGTAAGATTCAATTTTACAAAAGTGACAAAATCTGTGAGTTGATTCCCCTGAAAGCAGGAATTAAAAGCCGTTTAAGGAACGAAAACTGAAAACAAACTATTGTTTTGCAGAAGGTAATCAAAAATGAACAAAGTCCCTTTCAATTGTTCCAGAGTTAAAATGGAATTTTATAAATGCTAATAATCGGTTAATTTCATTGTCATGAAACCAAAGGGTTTATTACAGTAAATTTATAGGAATTATATCACTTCCTGTTGCCTGAAAAAAATGTATCTTTCTAGTTGAACATGGATACGCATGTGCTTTGATTTTAAAGGAAACCGCTGCATCACACATTTCTAATTGCACGTTGTGGATGTAGCCTTCCTAGACATGCTGAAGACCTTTTAAGGTTTCTGTATGTAATTACTATATATAACTGCATAAATACAGATTTGATGCTGCAGGGTTTGATTGAGGAACAGATCTGTAATTACAATTAAATTATCCATACTTTTTATTTAGGCCTTTTATGATCATGTTTGGTTTCATATGGCTTATTACAGCTAAAGAGACGAGCAATGAGGATGTGCTCCCTTCTGTTTTACCACAATGTTGTTTATTAAATCAGTATGTGATTTTAGTGTTTTTGTGTCTTAGTGTGACTAAACAGCACTACTCAGCAGAAGCGCGCAGCCCGAACAAACCCTTCACGTGCGCTCCACTCAGCATAAGCTGCTCAGTGCGTGACAGACATCAGGTTCAGCAGCGCTGCAGTGGAGGGTCGCATGAGTAAACGTGTCTGCTTTGCGTTGGTCGTGCTGTGCGGTTGAGCAGATGACAGCCTGCTTTCAGAACAATAGCTTACTTGACTGGCGTAAATAAATAGTTACCACTGAGATTATCAAGATGGCATACAGGGTCCATGTATACACAAGACGGTAACTCTCAAATCAGCATAATTAAAGGTGCACTCAGTCATTGTTTTCCTCATTACAAATGTTTACTCAATGAAATCAACAGTAATTTTAAAATATATGTATAAAATTGATCACTCTCATAAGATGAAGACTCCATTTTAGTAACCTTATAAAAGTTGTTTTATTCTGCATGGACAGGGTCTGTCTGTTTTCTGTCTGTCTAGCTGGTTGCCCAGGCCGGTCAGTTAGCAGGTTTCAGAGGGGTTTGAACACTTTTTAGCTGGTCAGGCTGGGAGACCAGCTAAAACCAGCCAACCAGCTTATGCTGTATTTAGCTGGTCTTTTCAGCAGGGCAGCATTTAATTATTATTTCAATGGCTTTGCAATGGAAACATCATGAAGTATATGTACATACAATAATATGGTAATCTACCATCCATGTTTTTATTGGCATAAAACGCAACACTCAATTTTATACAATATGTAATGGGGACCTGGCTCCCTCTACCCACCAAAGAGTCCTTTGCCTGAAAATGGTAGAAGACCCCTGATTTAGGTTATTGATTTTAGATGGCCAGAATATATATTTGAAATATGCAATTGGTTAATCACCCTTAACACGAGTACTGTAATTTTAAAAAGAACCTTATTACCTGTTCTTTTATTTTGGTCTAACCAGTTACCATTCTGAAAGAAATACAGAAAACAAATACAGTTTCTGCTCTGAATGAAACAAAATTAAAATAATTTTGTTTTCAGTCCCTGCTGAAAAGTGTAAATACTGTGGAACCATCAAATCTCTATTTGTTTTAGCATCCTGACAACAGTGTGTTCAAAAGAACAACATTTTCACTGACAGAAAAATTTTAGCCATTGTGATTCTTTTAGTAATAAAATACTTGTGGTTTAGAGCATAACAAAACATAACATGACAAAACGCTCTAGAAGAACTATTCTCATGTCTGGGAGCGACAGTGCGTCACACAGTTCTGGGAGCCCTCTGTGTGTGTGTTCGTTTGCCATGCAGATCTATAATATATATATATTTTTTTTTCACCCAATTTGGAATGTCCAATTCCCAGTGCGCTTTTAAGTCCTCGTGATCTCGTAGTGAGGATGAAGCCCAGTTGCCTCTGCGTCTGAGACCATCAACCCGCGCATCTTATCACGTGGCTTGTTGAGCGCGTTGCCACGGAGACATAGCAAGTGTGGAGGCTTCACGCCCAAATACGTGATACAATGCGTAGATATTGAATTCTTCATGGAGAGACTTCACATGCTAACTGGCGGAAGAGTAGTCGGATGCAACTTTTTTTTTTTTTTTTTTTTTTTTTTTTTTAAGATCATGGATGGCTCTTCATTATTGTGGTTAGGTCAATGTAGCTAGTCTTTTAAATTTTTTTTAATAATAATAGTATAGTAAATAGTATTTTTGTAATGAGAAAATATTAGCCTTGAAACATTTAGAAATGTGAACTATCACATTTTTGAAAATACCAGTTACTGTTACTATTATAAAATTGACTCATTTGAATTTAATTTGAAAACCTTTATTTTGGCGCATGCACAAAAACAAAAAATCACAAATTAAAATGGGTCAGTGTTGTGGTCTGTGGCGTGATATCTAGGGAAGCTCGGTTGACGTGAATGCTCCAGAGATCGGTTGGAGCAGAGCAGATCATTGGTTCAAGTGGTTCTGTGGTGGCTCATGCGAAAACCAGGCTTAAATCGCATTGCATTTTCAGATGTGAAGCATATTTAGCTTATAAATGCGATATGAATATCATTAGATTTGCCTCGGCTGCTTGAAATTTCGCTTGGGCTGCAGAAAAATTTTAATGGAGGAAGAACCCTGCTGTGTTCTTCCCTGCTGTCCGTGACCCAATCCGAGCATGAACCACCAGTTGAGAAACACTGCATTGGCCTGCACTAATTGCATTTTCTTAATATAGTTAGTTGAAATCGCCCTCGCATGTGAAATCTGTGATGCCTCTACTGCAGATCTTTGGCATTTTCCACACTTCGGTTGAGTGCAGGGTATGAAACTAAATTTTTTGACAACTAGCCACAGTGGCTTGTGAATATAAATTTTACTTGCCAGTAGGGCTGCATGATTGACAAAGCATAATTTTCAATGATTGCCCTTGATTCCTTTCTTGATTTTATTAATGTTGATTTAAAATATTAAATTACCATGACATCACAAAGTAGGCAACTGCCTGGTTCTTCAGAGTAGCAGATTTAATGGTGGTTATGAGGTACGTTCCAGTTTTCTTTAAGCATTAAATATTGTAATGTTTGTTAATGGTAAGCCTAATAAAAGTTATTTTAAAGGGCTATCTATAGTTTTGAACACATGTAGGTTTTTTCTGAACTATTGACACAACCAGTTTTTACCTGTATCAATATGCCTGTGTGACCTGTAACGGGTTGATACTGTACACATCCTCACACGTTTAACACACCTTTAAAGCCTGAGAAAGGTGGCACAAAATACATGCAATATGTGTCCTCTTAAATTAATAATGACGTTCAATATTTAATCTTTAACAGCCGATTTAAACTGGCACTGCGTTCAGTAAGCAATGTGGTGACGAGACTGCCCATTAATTCCCTTAGATCTATAATAAGGATCTTCATGCTGTAAGATCATCGTTAGATCATATTTGGCCTCACCGGTTGCCTTTTGGAAATTAAAAACAGCCATTTGCGATCTGAGTTTGTGCGATTTGTGAAAAATGTAAATCTACAAATAGCAGCTGCGGGGCAAAAAAGTCTTGACACTGACGCTCCAAACAAAGTTCTGTACACTCGTGAATGCTCTCATTAACAATGAAGCTTATTTATGCCTTGATTAGAATGAGAGTGATTTAGTTTTGTTGCGTTGCTCATTTGCAGTGTATTCACCATCTACGTTGCAAGCGAGCGGCGAAACATGCAATGAATCAGAAAGGATTCTAAACATTTTCGCTTTTGTTCGACAGCTTTTTTTCAAGGGTCAGGTGATGTTTCTTCAGGATTGATTTTTGCATGCCACCATAACAAAGGTGAACCGCAAGCATCTGGGCATCAGTGTGTTTAAAACTTGCGCATTAGGATTAGTTGTCATGTTAAATGCGAGCCACTGTATTTAAAGTAATTTGCAGCGCACACAAAGATAAAAACTGTTTGTAAAGCACTGACACAGAGGAGAGAAAACCCTTCACATGCATGTTCTGTGAGAAGCGCTTGTGCTGAGTTAATGAATGGCAGAACAGCATTGAACATCTCAAACCGCAAATTAGATAGGTGCACCATTTGCTATTAGTTAGTCTGTTTCTAAAAAAACAAAGCATAAAATGTGAACCTTTTAAGTGTGCGTTTTTATTTTTTATTTTTTTTCTTCTAACCAACGACATGTCAATTGTCACTCCTTATATCGAGACGGACCCTGGTGCATCGATACCATCGACAAGGAGAACATGACGATGTATCAATGTATCGATATTTTGAACACAGCCCTACATAGAATATTACTTGAAATCTCTGGTATATTGGTAATCAAGTCATTTATTTCAAAGTTTTGAAGCCAATGATAATAGGGTTATGTCAGTCTTCCTTGAGTGACATGTGGTGTCTCCTGCAGAGCGTATGGAGAAGGAGGCAGAGGAGGAGAGAATCAGGAGGCAGAATGTGGCGGCAGAAAGAGCCTTTCACGAAGGCATCTCTAAAGCAAAGCTGGTCATGAGAAGAGTGCCATTGGGTACAGACCGCAATCACAACCGGTAACTGCACATTTCAAACCCGCTAACATCAATTCATGTTTTAAGTTGGATATACAGTGATCTCTGTATTATATAACAATTTTGAAGACTACTGTTTTCTGTAGGTACTGGCTGTTCTCTGATGTGGTTCCTGGACTGTATATTGAGAAGGGCTGGGTACATGAGAGTATAGACTACACTTTCACTCTTCCTCCTGAGGAGCAACCTGTGCAGACAGAGGAGGAGGGCAAGAAACGGGAAGAGATGAAGAAAGAGGAAACCGAAGGTAGTCTATCCATGGATGTTTTCTAAATGTCATAATTTCATCGTCATTTATGTAAATATGGGGCCATATGAAATCAATGGCAATGTGATCCAAAATTTTCATGCTCCAGAAAGGGCATTAAGGCAGCATAAAGGTAATCCATACCAACTCGAGTGGTTTAATCCTTGTGTTCTAAAGCGATACAACCGGATTACACTTCGTTGTGCTTCCGTCAGCACTCTGCACATGTGTCAAGCAGGTGGAAGTGTAATCGAGCTTTAAAGCTGCCTTTTCACTGCATCCGACAGACGTTAGACCAGTAGTCATTAATTTCCAATGGAAAGACGAATGGCTACTGAGTGAGGGGTCTCCGACCATCTCCGGATGCAACGTTTTCGGATCCGATTTGAGCTTCGGATGCGTTGAAATATTTAAACTTGTTCACTAGACTGTATGTGTCTGCATGACCAGATGTGATATATTCATTTAAAACTATGAGTGAGAAATATCAATTGAAAATGTGTGACTAAATGTTTACATGTTTCATTTATTTCTGTACACGCAAATATTTTTGCACATGCACCAAATATTTCAAAACACATCTATGAATTTCTATTTCCTATTTGCTGAATTATGGTTAATTATCATAATAACTATAAAAACAGTATTAATATTAAATAATGATAATATATATACTGAGTGAATATTTATTATGAATTTCATAGGGCTGTCAATATCGATTTATTCTGACAATTAATCAGTTGATCTGAAAAATTATTTAATAACTGATTGCATAATGTTGTCTGTGAAGACCCATTTGGCTATAGTGAAAAGGGAGTTTTGGTCTGTATGTCACCTAAAATCGATCATTTAGCTTCAGAAGATATGGTTTAACCACTCGAGTCACATGGATTACCTTTATGCTGCCTTTGTCCTTTCTGGAGCTTGAAAGTTTTGGACCACATTGACTTGCAAAATATGGATATAAACGCATCAAATCTCCATTAAAATATCTTCATTTTTGTTCTGCAGAACAAAATCATACGGGTCTGAGATGGCATAAAGGTGAGTAAATGAGAGAATTTTTGGGGTGAAATACTTCTTTAACATGCTTTGATAATTGAGCACACAGTTTAAATACTAGCCACTTTCACATGTAAAACCTGAAAAATTGACAGACTAACTGTTCTGGTAAAAATACCATATCTGTTATTCACACAAGCCAATGGTTTTCTGCATTCTATATTTAAGTATGCGCTTTTTATTTATGTATTGCTAACATTTACACGGCACTATCAAAATACAGTTCAAATGTCACTTGCTAGAAATTAGACTATTACTAGTTTGAGAAAAATTGCCAGGTCTAAATATATTTCAAGATGAATGCACAGGTTCTACAGTGTTGTTTATGTCTGGTGCATTTATTCAGGATAATAGATTTTCGACTCCCACATCACAGGCTAGAAGTCAATGGCATGGAAGAATTAAGTCATCTTTTAAAAACATTTAGCAATTGACTGAAACTCTTCTTGTGTCAGAGCATGACTGATCTTTTACATTTGAACTGTTAATGTTATGACGGTTCACACATGGAATCAATACAAGGATTTTTAAAATTCCCTGTAGAGACAGCGGGTCCTGTTCATACATGACCTCGAAATATCAAAATACTATTAAATGTACAAGAAATGCTGCGTGTGTAAAAAAATAAAAATAAACAAAGTGTCCTTTCTTTGTCTTCTCAGATGGAGAGAAAGAGGATGAGGGCAGCATAGCTAGCACTTCTAATGAAAATGGCCAGCAGGTGGTGCCAGTGCCTGAGAATTGCATTGAGGCCACTGTGCCCAAACAAGGCCAAAACCTCTGGTAAGCTTTCATGCAGATTCCCATTAATATCATCAGGTGTGTTCAATCAGTCGGTTAGACTTGCTAGTTGAGGTCGGGGAATGAGTTGAAAAGAGACCTTCAAGCCAGAAACTTTGCACTTCCCATTGTGTGCTGAACCTACATCAGTCACAGTAGTTCACGCAATGTTTGCCTTCTTTATTGCATACAAAGTGGGTGTGATAAAAGTTCAGATAGACACACGCTTGAATTTTACATATAATATCAGAAACACTATTCATTTGAATAAGCTATGTGCTTTAATACAGTGCTAGCGGTGTGAACAAGAAAGTTTGATATAACCCTATAACATTTTAATACCAATAAAGGAGTCCAGTTTTTTGAATTGTTTTTTTTAGAATAAAAGTGATATTTAAGATTACATAAATGGTATTGTTTTAAAAACACTGATTAGTGAGAGTCAAGCAAAACTGAAGGTTTCAGTTTAAACCCTTTAGTAATGACATACTACTATAATATTACTATATCTGCATTAGACTGATATGACCGAAGTAGTATGGGTAGTATTCCATCCTAACTTGGCCCATGAAACACACATCGCCGTTGTCACGTGAGTCTGGCCAATTATGAATAAGCTGTTGTCATCAGAGCTTGTGCTGCCACTTTGGTACAACTGCACTGGCTGAGACAGGTGGCTGGTCTTGACTCGCTTTCACGGTACTATGATAGTATACGCCACAGAGGTCTGCATGGGCCTTGAAATGAAACCCGACCCGTACCCAAGACGTGTGGCCCGACCCTGCCCGGCCCAAACGATACCGTCAGATTTTAAACCCGAAATCGCTTACTATGTGATTTCTTCTCCTAACAAGTACTGTTGCAGTAGGCTGTATTTTATGTAAGCATATAGGCAACATTCGTAACAGTACTGAAACTGTAAACATACACAGTTTTAACAAGGCACAGCAGCCCCTTAGTACACTAGAGCAGAAGGGGAAAAAAGCATTGCCTTACCGTTTATTTGCTGAAACTTCACTTGGTGCAGAACAATCTGGAATAAAATGAAACAATGCAACAGTACCCTCTATGCAGCCTGAACTTGTTTGAATTTTGAATCTTTGTGACAACTGCACTGAAAACAATCTAGATTCAGCGCAAAGAATGAAACAGCACAGGTGTCTCACCATGTGTTTTTAAAAATTTGAAGTTCTTTTTAACTTGACATGGTGTTTAAAATGTGCTGGTCCTGCGCGAGACGCTAAAGAAAAAGCCAAACGTGGTGCAAATGTCAAAGACATTCGTCCAGCATGTTTACATAGGAAAACAGAACAGATGCACGCAAAGACACATTTGGTGTGAATGGCCCTTAACTCCTCCGTTCGCGCATGTCTGTGATTGAGAGCGAGTGCGCTAAGTTCAGTAAGCCGTTTTATTTTTTCATTAATTACAAACCCGAAGTCCTACTTGAAAAACGAACCCAGCCCGAAATCCGTTGGGTTCTCGGGTCCCGTTGGGCCCGGGTTGGGTTGCCGACCTCTACAGTGGTGCCGGCGAAAGTAGGACAACATTTCTAACCAGCATTCACTGCTTCAATTGCACTGCATTAAGTCAAACACACCTACAGTTGAAGTCAGAAGTTTACAGACACTTGGGTTGAAGTCATTAACCGAACTGAAAAAGCATGTGCGAACAAGGAGGCCTACAAACCTGACTCAGTTACACCTGTCTGGAGGAATGGTCCAAAATTCCAACAACTTATTGTGAGAAGCATGTGGAAGGCTTGGGTTTGACCCAAGTTAAACAATTTAAAGGCAATGCTACCAAATACTAACTAAGTGTATGTAAACTTCTGATCCACTGGGAATGTGATGAAAGAAATAAAAGCTGAAATAAATCATTCTCTCTACTATTACTCTGACATTTCACATTCTTAAAATAAAGTAGTGATCCTAACTGACCTAAGACAGGGAATGTTTTCTACGATTAAATGTCAGGAATTGTGAAAAACTGAGTTTAAATGTATTTGGCTAAGGTGTATGTAAATTTCTGACTTCAACTGTATGTGTCTGAGGTGAGCCTGCAAGTCATGTGGTGTTAAAAAAAACAACAAAAAAAAAACATTTGTTTGATACATCTTGTTTGGGGGAAAAAGATAATTTCCAAGAGAAGAAAATGTTCAAATTTACTGTACATTGTCTGAATGTTGTTTTATTGAGTTAAAATAGTTGTTCTTAAATTGTTTTCCCAGGTTTGTGTGTGACACACCAAAAGAATTAGATGAACTCTTAGAAAGTCTGCACTCTCAGGGAGTAAGAGAGAGTTACCTTAAACTCATTCTGAAGGTCAAGTGAGTACACACAGACATTTTAATGGCTTGGTGTCGTTGATCCCAGAAACATGGTTTCCATGGTCATGGAATAGCCTGGAAATATCGGGGAATTAAAAATAAATCTAGATGTTTCTGTTAATGCTTGTCTTTTTGAAGATGTTTGTACACTAACAAATTCAGTGGTTTAAATCTATTAATTCCAAAGATTGGTAGCTCAAATACAACTCAAATACAGCAGTAATCATGAACTACTGGAATGGTCATGGAAAAGTCATGGAAATTAATTGGGAAAGAAAATGGGAACCCTGCAGGATTTATTTATTTATTTATTTTACATTTTGATTTTAGATACCAGGACATTTTACACTCCATCCATCTGACGAAGAAAGGTAACCCTGGCCTGAAGACCTGTGACGGACACCAGGAGCTGCTGAATTTCTTGCGCAGCGACCTCATCGAGGTGACCTCTCGTTTGCAGAAAGGAGGCCTGGGCTACATGGAAGACGTGTCTGAATTTGAGGAGAGGGTAAGGGAGCTTACCTCACATTTAAGGCCAAAGTATACTTCGGTTTATCATGTGCCATTAAGTCTCTAGTACGCAGTGCGCGTGACTCAAATTTCGTCATCAACACAGTATGCATGGGTTGTCCGTATGCAGCCCAGTTTTTCTAGACATGGGGACAGTCCTCGTCTGTGTGGGTCAGCAGCACATACACGGAGAGTCCTCGTTGACTCTGTAGTACGTGCGCGGAGAATGTGTCCGCATTGACTTGCGATTGAAAGAGTTTACCCGAAAGGCTAAGAGCTTAACTGTGCGTGAGATGGAACAACAGGCAGAAAAATGAAGTATACCCTAGCCTTTACACTACATGCTTATCTCCACCACTGTGAACACACCTGACCTCTAACATCGCACTGTCGTTTGCAGGTGAGTCAGTTGGAGAAACTGCAAGACTTCGGTGAGTGTTTGATCACCCTGCAGGAGAGTGTGATCCAGAAGTTTCTGCAGGGCTTTATGGCACCTAAACAGAAAAAGAAGAAAAAGACTGGAGAGGAAAGCACGACCACAGAGGAGGTGGATGATCAGAAGAGACTGGCTGAGGAGGCCAGGGTGAGTTGTGTTTTTTTTTTTTTTTTAACATTGCACTTTATGCTTCCGAAGTGCAGTGAATTGGTTTCATCAATGCAAGTACCACTTCTGCGACTTGGACCGGATTGCTTTTACGTCCCTGTGATTTTTATGCATTGATATGTTCTTGCATTTAAAAATGGCTAGTTGTTGCCCAAGTGAATGGAACAGAATGATGCATTTGTCTTGATGCTTTTTGATAAGTTTAACTGTTTTTACCTTGAGACAGCATCTTAAAAATGCTGCGCTTGTGGTTGGACACTAATTAAAACAGTGCAAGAAGTATTGCAACAGCCAAAGGCATCTGTTTGAATGTGTATCGCAGCAGTGCTGTAAAAGGGGATGAATTTAAAGACGGGTTTACTAAACTGCAAACTGTCTAAGAGCTAAAGCACGGCACGCATATTTAAGAACCGTTGCTAAAAATATTCAAACCAAAAATGCAAATCTAGATCAAAGTAATCTCACTTATGAACTAGTCGGTAGTTGGCTCTTGTTCTTCGTGGTCCATCCCTAGTCCACATGAACCTGTTCCCCAGACCCTTATTTTCAAGTGGGATTATGACTTGGTGCACTTCTGAGTTTGGAAAACACCTTTCACATCAACGTAACAAACCATAATCTGACATCAAATAGACTTGGGTCTGCACCTGAAGCTTTGCCCTAAACTGATGCAGAATATAGTTTCAGAAATTTAGTCCAGTTAATGTGGAAATCGTGCAGTATGGTTCTTCACAATTCTTTTGCGTGATGTATTTGTAGGTAGCGACAGCGGTGGGGAAGTGGAAAGCTGCAGTCCGTGAAGCTCAGACTTTCTCTCGCATGCACGTGTTGCTCGGCATGCTGGATGCCTGCATCAAGTGGGACATGTCTGCGGAGAACGCCCGCTGCAAAGTGTGCCGCAAGAAAGGTGAGATGCCAAAACACAGTGGCTTCGTATTTTAAGCTGCATACAAGGCCTGCAATTCATTTCTGGGGGAATAAAACTGGTAACAAAGCATCTGAAATTTTACAACAATGTCACCTAAATCTCACGGGGGGGACTACTTTTCTCAGTTCTTGCCTCTAGTTTTATTCAGATGGAATGATGAAGTATATGTTACAGCCTACAGTATGGTCTTGTTTCCCAGCAAGACGTGAAGCATTCATGAGCTAATGAGATTTTTATTGTTGTTCTTGGCAAATATCTTTAACAAACACTTAAACAGGTAGTTAAAAGGATAGTTCTCCCAAAAAATGAAATGTTCACCCTTAAAGCTGTATGAATTTCTCTTTCATGGAACACACAAGATGTTAGGCGGAATGTTGGTCTCAGTGACCAATGCATCTTTTTGCGTAATGGTCAGCTAACATGTTACGACCGCCCATAGAAAGTTATATGGGACTGCTGTGTTCTAATTTATGCTAGTCTTGTAGATTCGCCTTGGTAGAAGGGCTCTGGTGTGCGTTGTGAAGTTTGTCAGTGTAATGACTCCGGGCGGACACATTACAAAGGTTCCGTCCTTCAAAACAGTGTTTATGTTGGCTTATTAACAGTAAATGTGTTAATCGCGATTAAGAAAAATTAAGCGTTAAACTTTAATCACATGCATTAACGAATTAATTCTGACAGCTAGTATTTATATTGTATTGCTATTACTGTATGTATGCAATTACATATTAAAGTTGACTGAATCACAAGGCAGAAAAAATACCTGTATAGGTCAGATGGAAGTGGAACTCAAGAGAGATGTAACAGGTGTTTAAGCGCCTCTTCACCATGCAGCTGTTACATTACACAAAACATTTATATGTTTTTGCCTTTATTGTCAAATGTGCTTCATTATGACTAATCATGGAGCGCCATGATATGAAAGGTGGCAAAATCGATTGCTCCAAGGTCACATGCTTGCAATGCTGACAGCTTTGTTGATTAGCCTATAAAAAGAAATGATAGTTTTATGTGGTATAACATCATTTGCAAGTAGAATTAACAGGTTGTTTAAAACGGTTTATACATCTGTAGCATCTTAAGTTCAGTAACTATGCAACAAAGTGCTTCCTCACTGCACACGCTCACATTAAACTAAGCGCTAAACGTGCTGCTGGCAGCTGCACGTAAGAGAGAGGGAGGGACACGGTAGAGCTACTCATGCAACTTCTGCAATTACAGTTTGATACAAAAACAAGATTAGTGATTTTGATTTGTTCATCTGTATGGATTGGTTTACTAATTCACAGCTATGTTTAAAAGAGAAAGTGTGCTGGAATTTACCGCGTTATGAACGTGGAACTTGCGGGAATTATTCCAATTGTGCGCAAAACCTGCAATCCCGCGGTTAAGTTTCAGGCACTGGTATAGATTTAATACAGTTGAATATTATATTCTTAAGGCTAGTAGCAGCTTAAAAAGTCTAATCATGTTTAATAGCGGCATTTTTGGTGGTAAAACTACACCAACCATGACCCTGAAGGAAAACGACCCAACAATCAGAATCGTGGCAAAGTGTGCCAACAGAGCTCTGCAGTGACCGCCCACTTCCATGATGCACTATGAATGATGCAATCGAGTCGGTCCCACTACACTCTCACACTACTTTACATTTTATAGCAAAATAAATATATGCATATACATACACAAATACAAATGTGTTTCCATACTTAACAACTTAAAATATTTTTAATTGGATTACATTCGCAGTGCCTCATGGAATTATAGCTTATTTCCAAATGAAAGACAATAAGTACATAGACTGTGTACCTCTGTCTTTATGACCCATTTTCAAATATGTTTTTGCTTCAAATCCATGTTTGTTGTGATTGTGTTATGCAGTTATGTTGTGGTTATGTGATTCAGCTCTGAGCTGGAACCAAGACTGTAGAAAAATTGTGCGGGCACTGTTGTGTGTGATGTATATTTATACAAAATTGTTTCTTGTTTCTTTTGATTTTAGGATGAGATATACCCTGTACATAGATTGATGGAAATGAACCGTTTACCCGTAAAGTAATAGACTGACTGACCATTTAAGTCAAAGAATATCTGATAGTATTTAAACTACACTTGTCACTGTAAGCAGAAACACATAAGGACATTAATGGGAAAATGTGTATGAAATTCATCTGGATGATCCCCCTCTCTCGATTTCTTTCTTTTTTTTTTTTTTTTTTTTAGGAGATGCTGATAAGTTGATTCTATGTGATGAGTGTAATCAAGCCTTCCACCTGTTATGTCTGCGGCCAGCTCTTTATCAAATACCCGTGGGTGAGTGGCGCTGCCCAGCCTGCCAGCCATCCACCGAACGACGCAGCGCTAGGTTAAGGTAAGACTACACACTTTAAAAAGGAAGCATCATAAATATTGTATAAAATATATGCAATTTCTGTGCTAGTGTTGCTTTTCAGTTTTTTTTTTTTTATTGTTATTTATTTTTAATTATTTATATATACAAATAACTCGCAGTTTGTTGTAAAGAAAAACACTCCTACATGTTTCAGTGTTCTCCCCCGCCCCAGTGTTAATTAATTAAAAAATCCACAAAAGATAGTTGACACTTGTGTTTTGTCATCTTGTCTCTGAATTGCTTTAACTCAGTCTTGTTTTAGTTTTTCAATTGGTTGGGGGAAAAATTAGGATTTTTTTTTGCTTTTGAAGTTTTTATTTTTTTATTTATACTTACAGTATATGTATATAGATATATCTCAGTACTGTGCAAAAGTTTTAGGCACTTGTGAAAAATGTTGCATAGTGAGGATGTCTTCAAAAATAATGACATAAATTTATCATTTATCACTTAATGTCATACAAAGTCCAGTAAACAAAAAAAGCTAAATCAGTATTTGGTGTGAACACCTTTGCCTTTAAAACAGCACCAATTCTCCAAGGTACACCTGGACACAGTTTTTCTTGGTTGTTGGCAGATAGGATGTTCCAAGCTTCTTGGAGAATTCGCCACAGTTCTTCTATCTATTTAGTGTCAATTGCTTCTGTCTCTTTGTGTAATCTCAGACTGACACGGTGTTCAGTGGAGGCATTTGTGGGGGCAATGCCATCTCTTGCAGAGCGCTCTGTTCTTCTATTCTATTCTGTTTGCAAAAGTAATGTTTGGGAGTCTAAAATGTATTTTTCATATTGATACACTAAAGCTGAAGGTAACCATCTTAAGGCAAAAGCTTTTGTGAAACATCTTACGTGCCTAAGACTTTTGCACAGTATTTTGTGTGTGTGTGTGTGTGTCTATATATATATATATATATATATATATATATATATATATATATATATATAATATATATGCGCCCCACAGGAGGTTATTTTTTTTCTTGGTCATAAAAATTCCCACCACAGTGTAATTTTCAGCATCTCTGTATTGTATTTAATAGAAGTATGTGGTGGAAATGCCATTTTTATTGTTTTTGAAATATGACAGACACCTTTGACTTGCTAAGGCAAATTCTGGTACAAGGCTAAAACATTAAGAAATTATTGATCAGTTCTTTTGATCTTGTCAAATTATCAGTAAGTCAAATTTATGTGACAATCTCTTTAATATAAATAAACCCCTGAGAAACTAAATTTGCCAGAAGGTAAAGAAACCTTTCTTAAAAAGCTTTTATGTATAAAGTATAACATGGAAATTTGTTTCCCTAAGGGTACGTTTACACGACAACAATATACTAAAAACGGAAAAGTTTTTCCTTTTGCGTTTTTAAAAAGTTTCGTGTACAGATGACAACGTTGACAAAACGATCACCGTTCACACGGATCCACGAAAACGACTTAAAACGCTGTATTATGCATGTCAGGCCAGTAGTTGGTGATGTCACTTTGTAAAGAAACACTATGCGCCTGCGCACATAAGCATTCTTCCACAGAGCGGTGAATACAAACAATGAAGATGGTGAAAGCGTCGAGCAATTTTGTCTGGACGGATGATGTTGCTTTATTACTACAATTACTTTGCTGGAGAAGTGTCAAACTCAAAATCTTGAGCAGCACAAACACAGTCCTGTAGTCTGCCATTTGTAGTTTTGAATGTCTCGCGCGTTGTTTTGAAGTACTCGCGCGCATGCCTATAGACTGAACACATAATACGCGTGCGCATGACGTCATCATTTTCAAAAACTTGCACTTTGAAACCCATTTTCAAAAGTTTGTGTTTTCAGGCACCAAAACGCCGTTGTCGTGTAAACAAACAGCCAAAACGCATAAAAAGGTTTCCATTTTTAGCTGAAAACATTGTCGTGTAAACAGCCCCTAAAAAAGCTAATTTTTCAGAGGTAAAGAATTTGCGTTGACTCAACTTGGTAGTTATCTTTCTGCTTTGACTCAAGTTACATTTGATGTATAAATATGAAAAAAATGAACTTAAGACAACAGGTTAAACAATTGACAAAACTGTTTGAATTAAGTAATGTGCTGGGATGCAAACTACTCACCTTTAGGCTAAAGTCACCTTTTATTTTAAGCTAATTTGCCCAAATTGTTCAGTAAAATTGTCTAAATTTCTCTTATTAAAATTACTTGAAAGGGTTACTTTAAGCTTAAACATTTTAAAAGCTTTAAATGTTACGAAAAAAGCTTTAAATACAACAAACAAATCAACTAAGAATATATCTAGAACACCTGCTATGACTTTCTCACCTTTTTCACATCTCATGAGTTTGCATCCCTGAATGTGGTCTTGACCTGTTTAGTTCAAATAACATATAACATAATATAATTCATTAAACTTGTTTTTAGTACTGTTGTACTTTGAAGTATGCAGTACAACCTTTGCAAGATGCTCGTGCATTAGGTGGCAAAGCAAACGCAGCACGTGATATCTATTCAGGGAGGCACAGACCTCAACACTTGACACACAAACCTCAGTTATGGTGACAATCAACAAACATCATTAGGTAAAAAGATTAGCTCTGAACATTACCATTAACTAGCAGTAACGATGAAAACAACAACAGCAAAAATTAAGTCTGCAAACAGTAGAGCCCGACCGATACCGATTTTGGAGAGGGGAAATTCACCGATTACTGGTATGGTGACCAATATAGTTGACCAATATAGTTAATGTTTGAGCTGGAATGAAAACAGATTATTTCTATGAGGATTTTTCACAGATTTTGCGCCGATATGACTATGCAAAGGTACTCGGAAGGCTGCTTTCTTAAACAAATATTTTTATCAAAGAATATTTGACATTATTATTATACATTGTCAACAAATTCTAGAAATGAGCACTGAGAAAATAAATGATAAATAAAATAAATAGCTTAACCTCAGTACTGTTTAGTATCAGTCAATTGCTGACCATTTGAATAAAAATACAATAAATAGCTAAATAAACATCAGG
Source organism: Myxocyprinus asiaticus (assembly GCF_019703515.2). Taxonomy (NCBI): domain Eukaryota; kingdom Metazoa; phylum Chordata; class Actinopteri; order Cypriniformes; family Catostomidae; genus Myxocyprinus; species Myxocyprinus asiaticus. Next base: position 38,772,184 of record NC_059361.1, on the reverse strand, counting down.
GGCCAGTTGCACTAGCTATACGTACGTTACAACTTAGTCTAGTTGTGGCATAAATGGGCACTGTCACAATTTACGCTCTACTAAATATTTGAGCATTGCACCATTACATTTATTTAGGATGTAACCCTACGTATAAACTAAATATTTACGGAAGCCTCCGACCAGAAGTAACCGATGGAATAAAAAAGCAGACTGATATTTAATGACATCAATGAGCTCATGTTTCACGTGACAGGCTTCAATCATTTTGACACACAGTACGATGTTGACATTTACACTCGTTTACATTTACGAGAGAGGAAAAAAAAAAGCAGCTCTTCAGCATGAAACCGTTCTAATGGTGCAGTTTTTAGGGTGCGTCGCCCGGTGTCAAGTTTCAACACATTCAAATATATATATATATTAGGATATTAAAATGAATAAATGTCTGTTTTTCCAGCCTGTTGTATTAGTATTTATCACCCCTCATTTATTTTAGATACAGTTCCTATATATTATTATTTACACAGGGCAAATTTATTAAAACTATTTATTAAATCTACTTTTATTACGTATCATATTTTAATGTTTGGAAAACCAGACTTTTAAATATTACATTTTATAAATGCAACGACTAGAATTGTTCGGTTGAAGGGGTTACCAAACTGTGAATCCTGAACAAAACGGTTTGGTGAATACATGTTTACTCATTAGCTTCCACAACAATGAAAGTAGCTACATGATTAGCTAGTTAGCTATAAGTTCGTCATCAATATTAAATAGTTTATGCATAACTATAAGCTAGTTTGGGCAACATTTATTGTGATATTGTTCGTCTAGCATGTTTATATTCAAAGCAATTTACATTTCTTAGTATTCAAAATCTTGCGATTCAGATGTGAAGTTATCTGGCACCGACTGTAGTTGATTCAACATATGTTTTTGAGTTGAGGTGGCAAATTGGCTTGTTAATTCAACTTAAGTATAAAAATTGATACAATGACAACTTCAAGTCAACTTAACATGTTTTAACTCAAAAAGAACTTTCATATAATATAAAAAATGTTGTTCATGTCATTGCCATTGGCAGCTACTTGGGACCCACTTTATATTAAGTGGCCTTAACCACTATGTACTTAACTATGTGATACAGCGTACTTATTATGTACATGTTGTTGCATTGTAATTACATTTTAAAGTACTTGCATTTCATTACATTTGTAGTTACACTGTTAACTTTACCCCTAACCCAACCCTTACCCCAAAACCAAACTCTAACCCCGAAACCTACCCATACCTCAACCTCCATAGCAGCCAATGTGGGAATTTTGCAGAACAACATGTAGTTACACAGTAAATACATAATCTTGTATGTTTTTAATGTTGGTACAAAGTAGTTAAGGCCACCTAATATAAAGTGTGACCACTACTTTAACTCAAACAATTCCAGTAGAATTAGAGAAATCATGAAAATTAAATACCTAACTTAAAACGCAATAATGGAGGTAATGTTTATTGTACTATATTTATTTGGGATAAAACAACATAACAGGGATAACAGTGTAGCGCAAGTAAATCAGTTATGAATTTATTCATAGAAATGAATCAAACTTACCAACTTTGCACCTCTGATTTGAACTTTAGTAGCAAGTATGGCAAGTAAAACATCTCAGTGTTTCACAGTGTTGCTTTTTATTTTATATTCTCAAAAAAATCATTATAATGTTTAGTGAATATTCAGTGTATTGCCCAGCCCCAGGCATGACCATCTTGCTAACTGTATGTATAGATTGACAAACAAGTTCCTCTTAAAAAGCATCTTTGTCATTCCCTCTTTGTGTGTGTGTGTACAGAAACTACAAGGAGGACAGTGAGGAAAATGATGACTCTGAGGAGGAAGAAGAGTCTGAAGAAGAAGAATCAGATGAGGACAGGGACACGGGCCACTGCTGTGAGTATCATACTGAGAGTTGCTTCTTATTTTCAATGTTTTTTTTTTTTTTTGCCCTATAAGTGTTGCCATGAACTCTTAATTTTGATTCCTGTGTTTGATTACTACAGTGAGGCCAAGGAAAAAGTCAAAGTCATCTTCGAAATCCAAAGTACAGAGTAAGCCACCACAAAGTAGACCACCTCAGACTAGATCCGCACCACGGTCTAGATCTCCACCACTGACCAAACCACCACCACCACAGAGTAAACCACCTCTGAAGCAATCCCCACCTAGCGCCAAACCAGCTTCTAAATCGCAACCAGTAGCGAGCAACTCTGCCGACATCGATGAGCTGGTGAGTGGAATAAGAAATGAAAATCCTCCCTCAAAAATGAACTTGTGTTTCAAACAAAACGATTAGCTAAAATGAACAAAGCTGATTCAATTATGTGGTTTAAAAATAAAAAATTCAATCCCAGTATTTTATTTTCATTTTGTTGTGAAATGGCCAAAGGTGCTGTAAGAGAATGTATTTATTTATTTTTCATGGAAAGGTATGCAGAATTTTTTCCTATCCCTGAAAAACGTTAATATAATAACTGTCCAAAACCCTTTGGAATTACCTGCATTTATGTATACATTTGTCTTAAAATCTGATTTGATCTTCATCTAAGTTACAATAATGAACAGACACAATCTGTTTGAACTAATAACACAAATTATTGTATTGTTCTTTGTACATATTGAATACTTGATTCAAACATTCACAGTGTAGGTTGGAAAAAGTATGTGAACTCCTAGGCTAATGACGTTAACAAAAGCTAATTAGAGTCAGGAGTTGGCAAACCTAGCATCCAATTAATGAAACAAGATTAAAGGTGTGGGTTAGAGCTACTTTGACTTATAAAAAGCACTCAAACATTTTGAGTTTGCTATTCACAAGCATTTGCTGATGTGGGCCATACTTCGCAAAAAAGGGATGACAGAAGACCTACAATCAAGTATTGTTGCTTTGCATAAAGCTGGAAAGGGTTACAAAGTTATCTTGAAGAGTTTAGATATTCATCTGTCCACAGTAAGACAAATTGTTTATAAATGGTGATTATTTAGTACTGTGGCTACTCTCCCTAGAAGTGGCCGTCCAGCCATGATGACTCAAAGAGCACACCGCAGAATGCTCAATGAGGTAAAAAAGAACCATAGAGTGACAGCTAAAGACTTGAAGGAATCATTGAAACTGGTTAACATCTCTGTTCTTGAGTCTACTATACTGAAAACATTAATCAGGCATGGTGTCCATGGCAGGACACAGCGAAGGAAGCCGCTGCTTTGCGCGCCTGAAGTTTGCCAAAGACCACGTTGACACACCACAGCGCTTTTTGAAATTTTTTACTAATGTTGAAAGGTTTGGAAGAACATGCAGCACTATGTATGGCATAAAAAGGGCACCGTATACCAACATAAAAACATCCCAGTGGTGAAGTACAGTGGAGGGAGCATCATGATTTGGTGCTACTTTGGAGCCTGGACCGCTTGCCACCATCGAGGGGAAAAATGAAGTTTATCAAGATATCCTACAGGATAATGTTAGGGTGGCTGTGCTCTAGCTGAAGCTCAGTAGAAGTTGGGTGATGCTGCTGGACAATGACACTAAACATCAAAGTAAATCTACTGGAAATGCTTGGTTGAGGTTAATGCTGCCAAAGGAGGATCGACCAATTATTATATTCTAGGGTTCACTTACTTCCACAGCATGTGAATGTTTAAGGGGATGTGTTCAATAAAGACATGAAAGATAAGTGTTTGTGTGTTGTTAGCTTAAGCACATTGTGTTTGTCTGTACTTGTGACTTTGAAGATGAGATCACATTTTATGCCCAATTCATAAAACCAAAATTCCAAAGGATTCACATACTTTTTTTCTTGCCACTGTAGTAGTTGTAGCGGATCTTTTTGAGGCCTAATGCCATTTTCAGATTCATAACGGTTGTCAGTTGAGGGCGATATTTTGCTACTGTTGTGTTTGACAACCTCTTCTGCTCGGTGTCAATCTCAAACAAGCTCCAAGGTATATTTTGAGTGCAGGATTTTTGGTGTGGCTAATCCAACGGATCTGCACGTGGAAATTCTAGAATGGCTAAAATCGCTTATACCACCTTCAAACAACATTGCACTATTACGGTTTCTTATATAGTTTGTGAAGTGTTGTGTTGATTGTGTGCAGGTTCGACAGAGCTCCAAGTCAGGAAGTAAGAAACAAACGGTTCAGCTGGAGAAATGTGAGGAGATCCTTCAGAAGCTTCTGAAATTCCGTTACAGTTGGCCCTTCAGGTACACATTCTTGCACATACAGCGGCTAGATTCAAATAACTTATCATGGATTGGTCTTATTACTACTATGTTGTTTCCCTAAACAATTTTTAGTAGACTTAATATTGTTTGTTGCGCTGGCCCATATGGCAGTCGTCATGGACAAGTTTTCGGTCACCAATGCCATTGTGGAAATGCGTTATTAGCAGTCAGCCATGATTATTCTGTGAGCAAAAGAGTCTAGTAATAAGGGGTTTACCATGATAAAATGAGTAGTACGAAGACTTTTTTTCTCTGTTGCTTTGCTTTATTTCCAAATGTCCCACAGTTGCTGTGTTTTTCCTCCACGTCCAACGCGGTCCGCCTTGACATTGTGCTGCAATAGTGGGGTTACCTTGTGTCACGCTTTGAGATTCCCTTGGCGCACTTGAGTGCATATGCAGATGCCCCGGGCGATTAGTCATTATTTTAAAGTGGTGTGTTCTAGTTACCAAACTCTCTTTAGACACTTCAAATTTCAAACTAAATTTCGATCACATTTGTAACCGGTGGAATTAAATGGGTTAAGCTCAATCAACAGCATTTGTGGCTTAATGTTGATTACCTCAACATTCAAATAATTTAGACTGGTCCTTAGTTTATAAAAAAATCATTCTTACAGTAAAGCACTTGCAATCAAAGTGAATGGGGCCAGTCAATAAATTCTAAAATACTCAGTTTCAAAAGTAAAGCCACAAGATGTGAACATTTTGTCATCTGGATGTAAAGGAATAGTTCACCCAAAAATAAAAATTCTCTTAACATTTACTCATCCTCATGCCATCCCAGATGTGTTTTTCTTCAGCAGAACACAAACGTAGATTTTTGGTAGAATATTTCAGCTTTGTATGACCATAAATTGCAAGAGAATGGGTGCCAAATTTTTAAAGCTCCAAAAGGCACATATAGTCATGAAAGTAATCCATACGACTTGGATTAATGTCTTCTGAAGCAAAATTCTGTAAGGAATAGATCAATATTTAAAACTTTTTATACTCAAAATTCACAAGGTTTGAGGTCCTGCAGCCTTTCGCCTGATGTAAGCGTGTTTGCAAGTTCACACAAGAACTGATGTATGAAATACGAAAAAATACAAAAGTGCAGTATTGTTTACAATAGATGATCATAGATATTCATACATAGATGCCTCATTTGGCTGGTTTGATACGTTAACTGCGGCACCATCTTGGAACGTTCAACAAGGAGAGCTGTTTGAATGCAAGTTAATCGGGGTTCCCAAGCATCCTGGAAAACCTGGAATTTTGCAATGCAGTTTTCCAGTCATGGAAGAGTAATGGAAAATGTGAAATAACTGTCCTGGAAAATAATTTAGTGTAGTAAAACTGTGTCTGTGTCGCTAACAAAGTTGATACATGTACAAAAATGTGGTAACGATCGGGATTTGAGATAGGTGCCAAATACACAAATTTGTATTTTTATTTTTTTATTTATTTTTTTTTTTTTTGTGTATTTGCAGCAGGCTGTGCATCGTGAAACAACATCAATGGTTGAAAACAAAGTGGAATTTCATATTTTGGATGAAAATGAAATTTTGATTGCAAAATGAATCAAATTAAAATTGCGATGTGTCCTAGTGTGACCGCAAATTAGGGTGTTTTCAGACCTGTAGACCGTTTGCTTTGTTCCGAAACGGGGACTAAATTGTTACAGTGTTGCATTTTCTTCTTGGTTCAGTTCGCTTTCACAAGACAACATTTCAAAACGGACCAAAACTATGTCAAAAGTCACGTGAGCAAGCTGTCCCCTTATTGGTCACTGTGTTTGTTCGCTGATCCAGGATTAAGCTCATCCATTGATATACCGGTTAAAATGATATGCCTGTAAAAAAAAAAGAAAAAAAAAGTCAACCATTACAAATTTTACAGAATTTAAGCGTCGCCAGTTTAAAATTATCTGCCACTCGGATGGATATGAGTTGTAAAGTTTCCGTCATTAGTTGTTTTGCATTATTTCTCCATTGAAACATGCCTGTTCTCACAGATCTCTCTCTCTCTCCCTCTTTTGCACGTACACGCACACACACACAAACAGCAGAGTAAAGCGTAAAAATCTAATATAGTTGCCAAAAGGCTATATCCACGTTTTGATGATTAATTGTGATGATGAAAAGAACTGATCTACAAATGTCTTCTCCAAAGGTCCCTCAGTTATGTTCATGGTTTTTATAGGGATATTGTTTGGTTCATTGGTCTGTTGGGTCGGTTTGCATTCTCACCACAAGCAAACGACTCCAGAGTTTGTTTGCAATCGGTCCGAGACCACATAGTTCAGGCGGTCTCAGACCGATTGTTTTGGTGCGGATCTGAGTGCGATTGCCATGCTTATATATACCAAAATGAACCGAACCAAGGGAGAAAAAGCGCCCTGACTAAAATGTTTCCAATTGAGCAATCAATAACAGATGAAATGAGGGACTTAGATTAAAAAATAAATAAATAAATAAAAAAATCTATTCTAGAATTAATCTTATGGACTGATGAAAACAATGTATAGTCCCTACCAGATGGGTTCAGAAGTCTCCAAATATCTGTAAGACCAAGATTTTTACACATCCTGTGAAGCGGCAGTGTTGCTCTAGGGGGCTTACACATTTTTGCTTCACTATGATCAAGGACTGAGTCCATCAAAAGATTAGTCTCCTCCCAATATTATATCATGAGGGGTGCCAACAGCTTGCAACATCCTTTCAAGATTGATAAAAAAGCCCTGATTATCAGTGTTAGGTGTGTGGATATTCGCCAAAATCATCCTAGCATTTCTGCTAAAACAATAATGACACACTCCTAATTTCTTTAATCTGTTTGTGACATTTGAATTGTAAACTCAGCAAAAAAGAAACGTCCCTTTTTTAAGACACTGTATTTTAAAGAGTTTTGTAAAAATCCAAGTAACTTTACAGATCTTAATTTTTAAAGGGTTTAAATGTTTTCCATGCTTGTTCAATGAACCATAAACAATTAATGAACATGCACCTGTGAAACGGTTGTTAAGACACTACCAGCTTACAGACAGTAGGCAATTCAGGTCACAGTTATAAAAACTTAGGACACTAAAGAGACCTCTTTACTGACTCTTTTAAAAAAAAAAAAAAAAAAAAAAAACACCAAAAGAAAGATGCCCAGGGTCTCTGCTCATTTGCGTGAACAGGCATGCTGCATGAGGACTGCAGATGTGGCTAGGGCAATAAATTGCAATGTCCGTACTGTGAGACGCCTAAGACAGCACTACAGGGAGACAGGAAGGACAGCTAATCGTCCTCGCAGTGGCAGACCATGTGTAACAACACCTGCACAGGATCGGTACATCCGAATAATCACACCTGTGGGACAGGTACAGGATGGCAACAACAACTGCCCGAGTTACACCAAATCAAATCAAATCACTTTATTGTCACACAGCCATATACAGGTGCATCTCAATAAATTAGAATGTCGTGGAAAAGTTCATTTATTTCAGTAATTCAACTCAAATTGTGAAACTCGTGTATTAAATAAATTCAATGCACACAGACTGAAGTAGTTTAAGTCTTTGGTTCTTTTAATTGTGATGATTTTGGCTCACATTTAACAAAAACCCACCAATTCACTATCTCAAAAAATTAGAATATGGTGACATGCCAATCAGCTAATCAACTCAAAACACCTGCAAAGGTTTCCTGAGCCTTCAAAATGGTCTCTCAGTTTGGTTCACTAGGCTACACAATCATGGGGAAGACTGCTGATCTGACAGTTGTCCAGAAGACAATCATTGACACCCTTCACAAGGAGGGTAAGCCACAAACATTCATTGCCAAAGAAGCTGGCTGTTCACAGAGTGCTGTATCCAAGCATGTTAACAGAAAGTTGAGTGGAAGGAAAAAGTGTGGAAGAAAAAGATGCAAAACCAACCGAGAGAACCGCAGCCTTATGAGGATTGTCAAGCAAAATCGATTCAAGAATTTGGGTGAACTTCACAAGGAATGGACTGAGGCTGGGGTCAAGGCATCAAGAGCCACCACACACAGACGTGTCAAGGAATTTGGCTACAGTTGTCGTATTCCTCTTGTTATGCCACTCCTGGCGTCTTACCTGGGCTAAGGAGAAGAAGAACTGGACTGTTGCCCAGTGGTCCAAAGTCCTCTTTTCAGATGAGAGCAAGTTTTGTATTTCATTTGGAAACCAAGGTCCTAGAGTCTGGAGGAAGGGTGGAGAAGCTCATAGCCCAAGTTGCTTGAAGTCCAGTGTTAAGTTTCCACAGTCTGTGATGATTTGGGGTGCAGTGTCATCTGCTGGTGTTGGTCCATTGTGTTTTTTGAAAACCAAAGTCACTGCACCCGTTTACCAATAAATTTTGGAGCACTTCATGCTTCCTTCTGCTGACCAGCTTTTTAAAGATGCTGATTTCATTTTCCAGCAGGATTTGGCACCTGCCCACACTGCCAAAAGCACCAAAAGTTGGTTAAATGACCATGGTGTTGGTGTGCTTGACTGGCCAGCAAACTCACCAGACCTGAACCCCATAGAGAATCTATGGGGTATTGTCAAGAGGAAAATGAGAACAAGAGACCAAAAAATGCAGATGAGCTGAAGGCCACTGTCAAAGAAACCTGGGCTTCCATACCACCTCAGCAGTGCCACAAACTGATCACCTCCATGCCACGCCAAATTGAGGCAGTAATTAAAGCAAAAGGAGCCCCTACCAAGTATTGAGTACATATACAGTAAATGAACATACTTTCCAGAAGGCCAACAATTCACTAAAAATGTTTTTTTTATTGGTCTTATGATGTATTCTAATTTTTTGAGATAGTGAATTGGTGGGTTTTTGTTAAATGTGAGCCAAAATCATCACAATTAAAAGAACCAAAGACTTAAACTACTTCAGTCTGTGTGCATTGAATTTATTTAATACATGAGTTTCACAATTTGAGTTGAATTACTGAAATAAATGAACTTTTCCACGACATTCTAATTTATTGAGATGCACCTGTACACAAGTGCAATGGTGTGTGAAATTCTTGGGTGCAGTTCCGATCAACATAGCAGTCGTGACAGTGATGAGACATATACCAATTTACAATAACATCAAATTAACACAGCACAATTTAAACATCTGATATACACATAATTACACTCAACAATATACAAATAATAACATACACTATGCAGTATACAATACACACTATATAGATACACATTATACAATAAAAATAAAAAATAAAAAAATATAAAAAAGTATATATAGAATGTACAGTATTGTACTGTATTGACATTCAGGCTGTCAGTTGTTAGGAGAGAATATAATATAATAATAATATAATTTATGACAGTCCGGTGTGAGATATAAGAGTAAGGGTAATAAAGTGCAGTGATGATGTATTTTGATTGTGGGAGATCAAGAGTTCAGAAGTCTGATTGCTTGGGGGAAGAAGCTGTCATGGAGACGGCTGGTGCGGGTCCTGATGCTGCGATACCGCCTACCTGATGGTAGCAGTGAGAACAGCCCATGGCTCGGGTGGCTGGAGTCTCTGATGATGCTCCGAGCTTTTTTCACACACCGCCTTGTATATATTTCCTGGAGTGAGGGAAGCTCACCTCCGATGATGTGTCCGGCAGTTCGCACCACCCTTTGCAGTGCTTTGCGGTTGTAGGCGGTGCTATTGCCGTACCAGGCGGAGATGCAGCCAGTCAGGATGCTCTCTACAGTGCAGGTGTAGAACCGTGTGAGGATGTGGCGGTTCATTCCAAACTTCCTCAGCCGTCTCAGGAAGAAGAGGCGCTGATGAGCCGCCTTCACAACGACTTCAGTGTGGATGGACCATGTGAGTTCCTCAGTGATGTGGACACTCAGGATCTTGAAGCTGCTGACTCTCTCCACTGGTGCTCCATTGATGGTGATGGGACTGTGTTCTCTGTCTTTTCTTCTGAAGTCCACCAAAAGCTCCTTTGTCTTATTGACATTGAGGGAGAGGTTGTGCTCCTGACACCAGTGTGTCAGAGTGTGCACCTCCTCTCTTTAGGCTGTTTCATCATTGTCAGTGATCAGACCTACCACCGTCGTGTCATCAGCAAACTTAATGATGGCATTGGAGCTATGTGTTGCCACACAGTCGTGTGCAAGGAATACAGTAGTGGGCTGAGAACACAGCCCTGTGGGGCTCCAGTGTTGAGGGTCAGTGATGAGATGTTGCTGCCTATTCTAACCACCTGGCGTCTGCTTGACAGGAAGTCCAGGATCCAGCTGCACAGCGAGCTGTTTAAGCCCAGAGCCCGGAGTTTCTCATCTAGCTTTGAGGGCACTATGAATGCTGAGCTGTAGTCTACAAACAGCATTCTCACATAAGTGTTCTTTTTTTTCCAGGTGGGAGAGAGCAGTGTGTATTGTGGATGCAATGGCATCATCAGTGGAGTGGATGTTGCGGTAAGTAAACTGCAACGGGTCAAGAGAGAGAGGCAGCACAGACCAGATGTAATCTCTGATTAGTCTCTCAAAGCATTTGCTGATGATGGGGGTCAGAGCAACAGGATGCCAGTCATTTAAGCAAGTGATTTTTGATTGCTTTGGAACAGGCACAATGGTGGATGTTTTAAAGCATGTGGGGACTACAGACAAAGAGAGGGAAAGGTTGAAAATATCCGTAAAAACACCAGCCAGCTGGTTCGCGCATGCTCTGACGCGGCCCGGAATGCCGTCTGGACCCGCGGCTTTGCGGATATTTACCCGTCAGAAGGATCGGGTTACATCCGCTACAGAGACGAAGAGTGAACTAACCTTAGTAGATTCAGCCGCGAGAGCTCTCTCCGCGAAGGCGGTGTTATTTCCCTCAAAACGAGCATAAATAGTATTTAGCTCATCCGGGAGAGAGGCAGCGGTGTTCATGGCAGAGTTTTTATTCCCTTTAAAGTCTGTGATGTTAATTCCCTGCCACATGCTTCTAGAGTTGGTGGTGTTAAACTGTCCTTCAATCTTGCTCCTGCACTGGCGTTTTGCTCCTCCGCATTCCCGGAATTAAAAGCGGAGGTCCGCACATTAAGTGCCACGCGAACATGGTTATTTATCCATGGATTCTGATTCGAATAGATCCGTATTGTTCTGGTCGGAACCACATCCTCTGCACTTTTTGATGAAACACATTACGCTATCAGCGTAAAGCTCGATGTCGTCATCGGAGGCGGACCAAAATGTCTCCTAGTCCGTGTGATCAAAACAGTCTTGTAGCATGGAATCTGATTGGTTCGACTAGCACTGGATCGTTCTGAGGGTGGGTGCTTCCTGTTTCAGTTTCTGCCTGTAAGCGGGCAGAAGCAGAATGGAAGAGTGGTCCGATTTGCCAAATGGTGGGCAGGGGAGGGATTTGTAGCCATCCCGGAAGGGAGAGTAGCAATGGTCCAAAACCCGGTCCCCTCGTGTGTTGAAACTAATGTGCTGGTGGTATTTTGGTGCGACTGATTTTAAACTGGCTTTATTAAAGTCCCCAGTCACAATGAACGTGGCCTCAGGGTGCGCGGTTTCCTGCTCACTTATCCCATACAGTTCCTTGAGTGCCCGGTCTGTGTCGGCTTGTGGGGGAATGTACACAGCTGTGATAATGACCGCTGTGAATTCCCTCGGTAGCCAGAATGGTTGACACAGAAGCATAAGAAATTCCAGATCAGGAGAGCAGAAAGACTTGATAGAACGTATGTTCCTCTGATCACACCAGGATTTGTTGATCATAAAACATACACCACCTCCTCTGCTTTTACCTGAGAGGTCTTTCGCTCTGTCCGCTCGGTGCACAGAGAACCCCGCGGGTTCAATGGCTGAGTCTGGAATCTCCGCAGACATCCAAGTTTCCGTAAGGCAGATAATGCAGCAGTCTCTTGTATCTCGTTGGAAAGAGATCCACGCTTTCAGCTCGCAGAGCTTGTCATCCAGAGACTGAACATTTGCCAGTAGAATAGTGGGTAGCGGGGGTCGATTTGCATGGCGTCATACTCTGATGCGAACGCCAGCTCTGTTTCCCTTTTCCTTTTGCATTTCTGCGGCCGTGCTGCCGAGACAAAGGGCTCCGCTTGCGTGTTTGTAAACAGCGGGTCGGCATTGAGAAATTTGAAGTCCGGTTTATGGTGTGAAATTGCTGAACCAATGTCCAAAAGTGTTTGTCTGTCGTAGACAATAAGGCAGACAACATCCAAGACAAAAAAAAACATAAGAATTGTGAACAAAACAAACAAAACACTACTATGTTGTGTCGGAGCTCTCAACGCAGCAGCCATACTCGGTGCCATCTTGAGTCCAAATGACCAGGAATGTACAATCCATCCATCAGTGCTCAGACTGTCCGCAATAGGCTGAGAGGCTGGACTGAGGGCTTGTAAGCCTGTTCTAAGGCAGGTCCTTACCAGACATCACCGGCAACAACGTTGCCTATGGGCACAAACCCACCTTCACTGGACCAGACAGGACTGGTAAAAAGTGCTCTTCACTGACGAGTTGCAGTTTTGTCTCACCAGGGATGATGGTCGGACTCGTGTTTATCGTCAAAACAATGAGCGTTACACCGAGGCCTGTACTCTGGAGCAGGATCGATTTGGAGGTGGATGGTCCGTCATGGTCTGGGGCAGTGTCACAGCATCATCGGACTGAGCTTGTTGTCATTGCAGGCAATCTCAATGCTGTGCGTTACAGGGAAGACATCCTCTTCCCTCTTGTGTTATCCTTCCTGCAGGCTCATTCTGACATGACCCTCCAGCATGACAATGCCACCAGCCATACTGCTCGTTACGTGTGTCATTTCCTGCAAGACAGGAATGTCAGTGTTCTGCCATGACCAGCGAGGAGCCCAGATCTCAGGTCTGGGACCTGTTGGATCGGAGGGTGAGGGCTAGGGCCATTCCCCCCAGAAATGTCCGGGAACTTGCAAGTGCCTTGGTGGAAGAGTGGGGTAACATCTCACAGCAAGAACTGGCAAATCTGGTGCAGTCCATGAGGAGGAGATGCACTGCAGTACTTAATGCAGCTGGTGATACTGATACTGACTGTTACTTTTGATTTGGACACCCCACCTTTGTTCAGGGACACATTCAATTTCTGTTAGTCACATGTCTGTGAAACTTGTTCAGTTTATGTCTTAGTTGTTGAATCTTTTTATGTTCATACAAATATTTACACATGTTAAGTTTGTTGAAAATAAAAGCAGTTGAAAGTGAGAGGACATTTCTTTTTTTGCTGAGTTTAGATGTTTACTTATCACTGTAATGACTCCCCTGCTCTTACTTGAGCCAGCACTAAAGAAAACATGTCCACCCCATATCTTTCCAAATTTTTCAGCCCAACCCATTCACATTCCACGTGGAGAGACAATCCACCCATTAACATTTGACATTTTGACATTAGAAAAAATTGATTGTGTGTCAAAAACTAAATTATAAAGACCACATTCCAACATTAGTGCAATAATCAAACCCCAAACTTCCTCCAGAACTAAACGGAAAAAAGAAAAACATGTGCATTAACCCCACACACGACAGCGCCAACTGACGTCCATCCCTCTAAACTAAAACAGTCCATGTATGCCTACAAGAGCCCCCGCGACAAATTTGCCGTTGGATTGCTCAAGTCCGGTGTTTGTATACAGATTTTGTGAGACAGAATTACATAAAATCTATGAAACAAACTCCAGCCAATAGGAGGCATAAGCACGAAGAATGTTCAGATTCATCCACAAACTGTCCTGAAGGAGTGTTACTACACAAAACAAACTCCAGCCGCTAGGCGGAACCAGCATAAAAAGAACCAAAAAAAGCACCCAGTTTCCTCGAACAGTCAAGTGAATGTTCAGTGAGTCAGGTCCACTCTGCTGCAAAGCGAGCACCACACAATGACTTACTCATTCCATTGACTTTATGAATGACAATGCTCGTTGGGGTCAAGTAAATACTGTGCGGCCTTCCTTAGCATCTATTCTCAACCTGGCTGGGAACATCATTGCAAAAGTGACCCTCCGTCGATGCAAGAGTTTCTTGAAGGAGTGTTACTACACAAAAACTCCAGCCGCTAGGCGGAACCAGCACAAAAAGAAACAAAGGCGCCCAGCATCCTCGGACGGTCAAGTGAATGTTCAGTGAGTAAGGCCCACTCGACTGCAACATTAGAATCACACCATGACTTACTCATTCCATTGACTTTATGAAGGACATCGTTTGCTGTGGGCATGTAAATATTTTGCGGCCATCCATAGTTTCTATTCTCAATTTGGCCGGGAACATCAGTGCAAATGCGACCTTCCGTTGATTGTAAGAGTTTATTGCATTCCTTGAATCGATCTCTCGTCGAATTCGCAAAGTCTGGGAACAAGAAAATGTTGTGGTTCTTCTAAGAAAGCCATCCTTTGCTCTTTGCCTCACATTACACAAGATCTTTATCGGAAGATCTCAGAAATTTGGCCAGAATTGATCGGGGCCTGCCTCCCTCAGCGGATCTCCGAGCCTGAGCACTGTAAGATCACTCAATTTCCAGCTTATGGCCTGTTATGTCGAGCAGACTCTGAAAGAGCTCGTCCAGAAATTCCACCATATTCTGACCCTCTGCTCACTCAGCAATTCCAACAATTCGGATGTTGTTTCGCCGGCTACGATTCTCCTAAGTCTTCCAACTTTTCCCAAACACGTTCCAGGTCCACCTTGGTCGCTAGCGGATTAGCAGCTAATTCCCTCTCTGATGACTCCAGATAATCTATCTGTTTCTCAACATCCAACACTCTTGTAACCAACTCAGTGAATTTCGTCTCCATGGCAGTGATCGCTTGATGTATTACAGCAAGATCCTCCAAATCAGCAACGACCTTCGTCAGCATTGCCATCATGCTCAACAGTTGACGCTGAATCTTTTCCACCGCACCATCCAAATTGAGTTCCGGGCTCGAGGCCTCCGAAGGGGCTTCTGCTTGAGCACGTAAGTGTCTTTTAATGTCTCCAGAGCCTGAGTATTTTGATTTCTTTGACATATTGTCTTCCTAGAATCAGGGTGTATTGAATCTCACCGGTTTAAGACATAAAAAGTATTAAAACTAGAAAAGTGCGCAGAGCTCACCGCTCACATGTCCGAACCTTGCATGGCGTCACGTGACTCTCACATCATAATCGCTTGTGTATTTTTGCTTAGTCAAAAATGGGTGTAAATATAACACCCAGTGTGCACATAAAATGTCCTGGAAAATTGTGCCTTGAAAATATTGGGAACCCTGTTAATGGAGGAGATGCCTCAGACCGAGCTCTTTACTCAGACCGCTGCATGAACTGCTTTTGTGTGGAAACGGTATCGCATACATTTTATGGACCTACTGAGCTGAGATGCTCTTCTAAAAATCTTTTGTGTTCTGCTGAAGAAAGACCGTCATACACAATTTGGGGTGGCATAAAAGTGAGTAAATAAGAGAATTTTCATTTTTGGGTGAACTATCCATTTAAGTGTGATTTTAAAATGTCTTACTAACCTTGTCTGTGCGAAGTTATACCCAATGTTACATCTACTGTCATGACAGTGAAACCCTGTAATCACTGTATTGGATTTAAGTTTACACAGATAACATTAGTAACCTGTACAGGTCTCAATGATAAGGATTTTTCTTGCTTGTTTGGTAGGGCCAGTAGTTCAGTTTTTACTGGCCCTGCCAATATTTTCACTGGCCCCAATGCTAATTGAAAAAAATGTGGCAGGAATATTATCAATATTTTTCATAAATCTTTTTTTTTTTTTTTTTATAAATATCGAACTTTGCTGAAATACTGACATACAATGCAAACATTCTTGCCATTCTCACTAGAGCAGGGGTCAGCATCCTGTGGCATGCGTGCCAGCATTGGCACATGGAGGGGTAATCCATGGCACGTCAGCAATGGTGAGAGAGTAGACTATTTTATGTATATAAATTCCGCACCTGCATTCCAATCTTCATCTTGATGTAATCCTTTCTCCTGATCATGCAGTGTGTTTTCATGAGCTGAATGGGAGTCTAAATAAAATGTTAAAATGTGATGAGACTGCAGTATACCAAACAGACTCGTGCAGCACGTGCAAGACATTCCCTCATCACGAGCCGGCAGCCCTTCACTTTCAGTCAATCGTGCGAGTAAACGTGCCCGCTTTACTTCAGTCAGGCTGCGCGGATGACAGCCTACATTCTGTGTTTCATTAGTTTCTTTTTGCTTTCAGAACAACACGTGATGTAATAAGGAAAACTCCACTATTACTCATTGAGATTTCCAACCCAGCATACAGGTACAACCTCCTGAAACCATAGTCTCACTCAAATTACATTAAACGATTAAAAGAGAAAACTTAAACCCACATCGTGTGGTTGAAAAATCTATTCAGAGTCTATTCAAAATATAAATTAAACCTGGAAATAAAGTTTTAGGATTTTGCAGGTGTGATTCACCGAAAAGGGCTAAATAGTCGATCGGCTTGTGATGCGTGAATGGCTCGCACACGCAGCGCGAGTCTCGTCACACTTTAATAGTGTTTAGTCTCCCATTCAGCTGATGAAAACATGCTGCGTGATCACGAGGATTACATCAAGATGTAGATTGGAATGCAGGTGTGAAAAACGTCATAAAAATAAAATGGCCTGCTCTCACTGTTGCTTGTGTGCTAGTTGATTACCCCTCTGCGTGATTTAGTAAAATGTAGTATGACATAATATAAAAAATATTTAAGATTCCACACCATTTCGTGTTCAGTAATCAAATAAGCAAATTTGTGACATTAACTGTTAACTCTTTGTACAAAAGGACAGGGTTTCCTTCATTAAAGAACTTTCATAAGATGCTCTGTGAAAATTCACACGCAGGATCATGATTATATCATAATCATCGGGTTTTGCACAAATTTTTCACTCAAACTGTTATGCTGATAATATCATTAGTAATGAAAAATACATTTAATTTAGAGAAAATAAAAAATGGCACTCCATGTCAAAAAGGTTGCCGACCCCTGCACTAGTGGCTAGATAATGTTACCTTTTTACAGCAGAATTTGTAACAATGTTTAATGCATCACACAATTCCAAATTTTAAGTTTGGAGGGCATAAAACACATTTACAAGGTCAAGAATTGTAACATTTAGCGACAACGAAGCACTGGGCCAGCGGCCATCCTTATTGTTGAGCTCTGCTGTATGAAACACATTTCTAATTCCCATACTCTCCTCACTTTCACCAGGGAACCTGTGTCTGCTGAAGAAGCCGAGGATTATCAAGAAGTCATCAGCAACCCGATGGACTTCACCACAATGCAGAACAAGTTCACGTCCCAACAGTATCGCAATGTCCAAGACTTCCTAGAGGACATAAAGCTCATCTTCTCCAATGCGGAGGAGTACAACCAGCCCAGAAGCAATGTCCTCAGCTGTATGGAGCGCACTGAGCAGGCTTTCATCGAGCTTCTGCAGAAGAACATTCCTGGGGTCAGCTACATGCGCCGGCGAACGCGCAAACGGCCTGTGTTTTCCTCTGAGGAGGACGACGAGGAGGAAGAAGGGGAGAAGATACAAAACGGGAAGCAAACAAAGGCCAGACAGAAGGAAGGTGCAGGACAACGGAGAACCAAGCAAAGCTCTGGACGGCAAAATCGAGCCGAGAGTGAAAGCGAGGAAGACGACAAGGAATCTGTAGAGAGGAAGAGCAAGCGGACGAAAAGGAAGCTTTATCAGGAACAGGAAAGTGATGGTGAGAAGGACAGCAGAAGAACAGGATTGAGAAGAATGTCACGTGGTGTGACTGATGACAAGGAAGCCAGCAGTGACGAGGACTCGCCCGCCCAGCAACATTCCAAGAGGCTAAAACACACATGAAGACCAGGGGGCTTTTTTTCATTATCCTTTTAATCACAAGAAAGCACGGGCCGCCCCATACCTGCTGCATATTGGGCAGAGCCCTCCCTCACCCCTGATGTAGATGTTTGTTTATTTGACTATTTGGGGGTTTATGTTCATATTTTGGAGAAAGATGATTTTATATTTGTAAGTTGATTAATTACAGTGACACTTGTTTTTCAACCTGGAGATTTGCATTTGAGAATTAGATGTTATCTCTGAGCTCTTAAGACATTTCGTTTGATATTTGACCTAAAAAAAAAAAAAAAAAATCAAAGGCAAAATTATAAATGCATTTAAACTACTTGTATTCCCAGATAGATTGTAACTGGGTTGCAACAGCACCTAGCCATGTCACATTTTGATGGTGTTGATGTCTCAAAGATTCGTTTTGACATGTAAATGTTTTAGAGCAATCTAGAATAAGACAGAAATTATCTACCAGAATGAAACTTGGAGGACTGGTTGTGCAGACCTTTAAACTGAAGTAACCAGTGACTGTTTGTAAAACAGATCTTATGTGCTCTGCATTTCCTGTGAACTGTTTAATTGGCACTAAGCCCTCATGGTGGTATAATGTTAAACTAGGAAGTCGTCTTTCCTTTTTGATTGTGCCACCTTTTAGTCTTTTTTTTTTTTTTTTTTTTTTTTTTTTTTTGGTCATTTTACAATAAAAATGATTGTCTTTAAGTTTTGTTTAATAATTAAGGCAGACAAGGCATCCTAGCCTTGTTTTTGAATAAAAAAAGCTGTTTCTCTAAGGGAATAAGAGCAGCATGAGTTTTTAAAGTCAGTAGGTGGTACCCTACTACAATTTTTTACAAATGTATTGTTTTCAAGATAAAGTTCAGTATATCAGTATAGAGAGAAAATAAATTATAACCCTTGACACAAACATTAAAATTCCACTGTCTGATTGGATGGCACGGAATGGTTTCCCAGTTCCAAGTATTCCTGCCAATTCTGGATTAAAACAAATTTTTAACTGAGATTTCTGCTTAAATTCCCCTCTCATCTAAATTAGGCTCCAACTTAATTTGGGGGAAAAAAACCAAGGTCATTTTATCATAACTTGTGTTTTTGTTTTTGTTGTTTGTTTTTTTTTTTCATGCTGTGCTTGGTGTAACTGATCAAATTTACATTTATGTCTATTTTCTTAAACGCTTTACGGCATATTTTTCATCTTCAGTTTTCATCAATTATCATAATGGCTGAAAATGGGCAGAAATTGTGGAATGTACCACCAAGATGTTGTGGGTTCTGTCTTCTGGGTTTAAGAGAGTCACCTCACAGGTGTAAATGCTTTCTTTCGGTTTGGAGGTATTAGTGGTGATCAAGTTTTCATATGTATTTATAGCTCTGCAACTTAAGGATGTCCTAACCTCTTTTGCAGCCACAGATTCTTTGAGATTTAAACGTTTGTTTCTGAAAGTGTTTTCCTTTTTTAAGGATCACTTTAGTGTCACTGCCAGTTGTAAAATCTTGTTATATAAAAGTGAGAGGTAGGGAGGAAGGGACTGGTAGCTTTTTTTTTTTCTTTGTGTAATTCTTTACTTTTTAATAAAACCTTGTACAATGTCCAAGATTTGTCATGGTCGTTCCTCTCATGGTCTTCAACCCCCTCCTCTACCTCTCATCTGAGCCATAAAAAATATTGATCGATCTTAGTTTAAAAACAGTCAAATCCAGAGGCGTAGTTGGACACTTTCAAAACCAAGTGAGCTGCCTATGTAGGCAGTTTTTCAAGGCATTATAAATTCATTCCAGATGCAAAGGCTTTTCCAAAATGTAGGTAGCATGATGCTGCTGTTTTCTAGGATGTCTCATTTTTGCCAGATTCTATGGCAGCATCGCATACATCCTTTGTGAAGAAGGCAGCTCCATAATTGTGTGGAGCTCATCTGTTATAAAACGGTAAACTGCCTGCATAGGGTACCTTTTAAGGCAGCAGTGTAACTGGCATGGAACTTCATAAGTAACTGATTTGGAACACTCTATGTAGGCAGTGACTCCGCTCCTCACTAAAATGTAGGTCAGGCTTGACTCACTATTTATTAGTTTGCCTTAGCATGTGGCTAAGATAACGATGCAAAACAATAATCAGTGGTACATAGTCTATTTTAATTTGTTTGCATAGTTTGATATTTTTTTGGCATGTAATTAACTACAACATTTTCTCTCACTTCGTCTGCTATCTTGAATTATTTATCGCAGTGCATTGTGTGATATCCTTCTCTGTACATCTGTATGTTCACGCTAATTGGTTTTATTTTTAAGCCTTTTTCAGTTTCCTAACGTCTTCTAAAATATGCGGTTATGGAAAGCATTTGAAAATCTGTTTTCTGGGGTGGAAAATGCTGTTCCAGTGTGACTTAGAGGCGTAGGCGTAGCAAAAGCAATGTATTTTCAAACAAAAACAGATAAGTGTGGACTTGGCCTTCGAATTTGGCCAAAATTAGGTAAGAAGCATTATCATGCAGCCTAACAGAAGTCTTTAGCAAGTCAGTCCACTGGAGGCCATCTTTGGAGCTCTCCTAGGAAGCTATTTCCAGTCATGAAACTACAGCTTCATCTATCTATTTGAATGATGAAAAACTGAAATTTCCAAAATGGTCGGTCAAGATTACGATCAAAGAACATATTTCAAATCTGCAGTAAAATCTGACAATACTGGTATCATAAAATGTGCTTCTTTAACTCCCGATTAAGTAAATTAAAAAAAAAAAAACTTTCTGGATTGTATAGCTAATGCGCATGTACGTTCTCGAGTTGATTGACAGACTATGTTTGTATCTAAAAGGTGATTGGCTCTTTTACCTGTAAGGCGAGACTTTCTTTTCTGAGCAGAAACGGTGGAAAAATCCTTTCCAAGATGGTTGACGAAACGGAAATGTTGATTCTGAATTTAGTAATTAAATACCAAAAATTAAAAACAGTTCAAATTAATAACATATTTTACTAATATTTGTGTGTGCTGTGTATTTATATGCTTATTAGAGTATCGAGTGATTAGTTTAGCAACATGCCAACTGTAGGAGGCTGTTTAGTCAATTCATTATATAGTATTTGTAGAAGTTACATATTTACACATTTATTATAATTTTTTTATAAATCTTTTTTGATTGCACAATTTTTTCTTATAAGTTTTACATTGAGTTTGCATTAAATTGTATAACAACTAAAATGGTTCTGTCCCTTTAGAATAGCAGCACAAAGGTGTTTGGGTTGAGTGTATTGACGAGAGTTGAGTCGCAGACACTTTATTAACGAGAAACTATTAAATCAAATGTGAGTTGTCTCCTGTGTTCTATTTGTTTGACCCACTGCTTATATTCCTGCCTATGTGGAGCATTCCAAATCAGTCACTTATGAGGTCCCATGATGATTAGGATGCTACCTTGTAAGGCAGCTGCATGTGCAGGGAGTAGAAAACAAGGTAGTTCACTCTGCTTTGGTCCAGAGCCTTAGTTTTACGATCTAGTGACAGTGGACATGTTCAAAAATCAAAAGTGTTTTTTTGAATTTATCCCATGAAAGTTGTTTGTATTAACCGTTCCCCCACTGGCCCTCACTGCTCCTTTTGTCCATGCTGTCCATTCTGTGTCACATCACCGCTCAGCCAGCCTGGCTCCAGACTTTCCACTGAGCAGAGAAAAGAGACAGGGCTTAAACCTGAGATAGAAATGAAAAGTTTGAATTGTTTTGCAGGAGAAGAAAGCATGAAGACAGATGCAGCCCTGTTGATGAAGTGAATGAGTAAATTACAGTAATACACGGGAGAGATTGCGAAGTTTGAGATGGAAAGTGGAGGGTCAGTTGAGGTTAGGCAGTGCAAATTGGGAACATTCTAAAAAAGAAAATAGCTTACGCAGTGTGCATTGATGCCTGTGTCAAACACCCGTCTCTGTTCCTAATTGAATTATATAGCACTTTCCACGAATAGGGTGCAAAATTGAGCCTGAAACTCGTAAAAAAAAAAAAAAATCGTAAAAAAAAAAGTCAGGAGGTGCTTAAAGGAATAGTTCACTCAAAAATGAAAATTCTGTCATAATTTACTCACCGCTATGTCGTTCCAAACCTGCATGACTTTATTTCTCATGTGAAACACAAAAGGAGATGTTTTAATGAACATAGCTCTCATAGTGAAAAGTGCTTCACTTTAAAGCTTATAAAGGACCCAAAAGTAAAAAAATAAAAATAAAAATAAATTTTGGGGGCCAAAAGCAAGTAAAATGGTGTCGTAACCAGACAAGGTTTTTAAGGTGAATATTAGATGGAGTAATATGTAACTCCCTGACCCAAAACTTTAACCTTAACCTAACCAATAGTGTTCTAAATGCAAATGAGAGGTAAACAAAACAGACATCCTTACTCTAAACCTAACCAATAATGTAGAAAAAGCAAATGTGATATGAAAAGCACATTTTCTGAAGAAACCACATCATTTTGTGTGGCTTCTGTGACACTGTCGTCTCAAATGTCATCATGTGTGTTAGGCTGGGCTTCAACCGAATCTAAAGACCAACACTCTATCAAGTGAGCTACCACAGAAGCTAACTACATTGGAATAAGTGTGTAAATGTAGGTGGGTCTGTAATACAAGCATTAAAAATGATAGTTTTTTAAATTACTGTATGTGTTATAGTAAAAGTGTTTCAATGTCATAACATATATATATATATATATATATATAACATATAAACATAGTAATAGAGCGAAAAATAAGTGTTTATTAAGTTATCAGCCGTTGTACTCGTGATTTGTGTGAAAGTGAATAAAACGCACAGTTGTGCCTCTAGTTTATTTCACCAGGAAACTGCGACAAAAGGTGGAATGCGGCACGTAAAAGTCAGTTTTAGTAACATTCGTTATGAGACTAGGTTGTATGAATTAAACAGATAAAAATTAAGACAATTGAGCGTGTTTACATGCATATTCTTATACCAATTATGCTTAAGTTAAGACAACAAAGTCATTTAAACGCCCTAAATGCCGGTTCTTTAACCAGGTGAGGTCATAAACGGTAGCGGTAGGCATAAACCGATCAGCCCATTACCCTGATTTTGCATTGCACATTAAAAACTTTATTGCCGTTTTTATAATTCATTACATTTATATAGTGCTTTTGTGGACACTCAAAGCACTTTACATAGTATAGGGGGAATCTCATCAACCACCACCAGTTTTTACCAGCTTATCCAATGTGTGCAAGTGTTTTGCGTGAATGACTGTTTACATTTTAATGTCAAAAGCAGAGAAAAAAATTATGATTTCAAGTCTAAAGTAAACACGGTTTTCTTGCGTTGTCAAATTTTTTTAATAAGTAGATTTTTGGTAGTTATCAGCATATTGCTGTGTATGTAAACACATTTGTTGTATGATTTTAGTTGCTGAATACAGTCAAGGAAGGTCAAGGCCTCTGACATTGGAGGGGACATTCATTTTATGTTCTCACTACAAAAAAAATAAATAAATACATGGGACACCACAGTGTTTGTGGAAGGAGCCATATGCCATGATGGCATTGCTAGGCCAGTTCTTTACACAAAGCAAAGAACCTTTTGTAAAAACGGCTTTTGTAAACTTTTAATCCATCAGTTTCTCAGCATGTCTCTTGTAGTATCTTGTTTGACAGGTCTCTGATTCGGTTTGGCAGGACTTTCAGCAGTTGAAGGCTAAATGCCACCAGTAATGACTATGATGGAGCTGCTTTATCAGGAAATTGTTTCATGTGTTTTATGCTCCAAAAGGTAACTCTAAAATGTCACATCTTTGAAATCGAGAAATTATCGCTCTCTTGTCTCTCATGTCTTGGTTGTTCTCCTTTGAAGATCAAAAATGTTTTGGTAGTCATCTTCAAAGTTGTGAAAGAAATAGGCTTGAGCAAATCTGGTTTGGCGAGCCTCTACACTAGAGGTTTCGTGTATAAACATTGTCGACGCACAAAATAGGTGTTGAAAAGTATGTATGTCATTACCCATGCAAACATTCATATTTATCAGAAGTATTACTGGGATTTCTTGCTTTTCTGTTGCATTCTCAATTGTGATTGGTCTTATGCCTTTTTACCATCTACAGCTGCTTTTATGCTGCAAAGATCAGAATCAGAATGTGCTTTATTGCCAAGTATGCTTACACAAGGAATTTGTCATGGTGACAGAAGCTTCCAGTGCAAGAGAATGCAACATATATACATACTTAGGTTGAAGTCATTAAAACTAATTTTTTAACCACTCCACAGATTTAATATTAGCAAACTCTAGTTTTGGCAAGTCGTTTAGGACATCTACTTTGTGCATGACATGAGTAATTTTTCCAACATTTGTTTACAGACAGATTGTTTCACTTTTAATTGACTATATCACAATTCCAGTGGGTCAGAAATTTACATACACTAAGTTAACTGTTCCTTTAAGCAGCTTGGAAAATTCCAGAAAATGATGTCAAGGCAATTAGCCAATTAGCTTCTGATAGGAGGTGTACTGAATTGGAGGTGTTCCTGTGGATATATTTTAAGGCCTACCTTCAAACTCAGTGCCTCTATGCTTGACATCAAAAGAAATCAGCCAAGAACTCAGAAAACAAATTGTGGACCTCCACAAGTCTGGTACATCCTTAGGAGCAATTTCCAAACACCTGAAGGTACCACGTTCATTTGTACAAACAAAAGTACACAAGTATAAACACCATGGGACCATGCAGCCATCATACCGCTCAGGAAAGTGACGCATTCTGTCTCCTAAAGATGAATGTAGTTTGGTGCGAAATGTGCAAATCAATCCCGGAACAACAGCAAAGGACCTTGTGAAGATGCAGGTAGACAAGTATCTATATCCACAGTAAAACTAGTCATATTTCGACATAACCTGAAAGGCTGCTCAGCAAGGAAAAGCCAATGCTGCAAAATCACCCTAAAAAAGCCAGACTACAGTTTGAAAGTGCACATGGGGATAAGGATCTTACTTTTTGGAGAAATATCCTCTGGTCTAATGAAACAAAAATTGAACTGTTTGGCCATAATGACCATCGTTATGTTTGTAGGAAAAAGGGTAAGGCTTAAAAGCTGAAGAACACCATCCCAACCGTGAAGTATGGGTTCACAGCATCATGTTGTGGGGGTGCTTTGCTGCAGGAGGGACTGGTGCACTTCACAAAATAGATGGCATCATGAGGAAGGAAAATTGTGTGGATATATTGAAACAACATCTCAAGACATGAGCCATGAAGTTAAAGCTCGGTCGCAAATGGGTCTTCCAAATGGACAATGACCCAAGCATACCTCCAAAGTTGTGGCAAAATGGCTTAAGGACAACAAAGTCAAGATATTGCAGTGGCCATCACAAAGCCCTGACCTCAATCTGATATAAAATTTGTGGGCAGAACTGAAGAAGTGTGTGCGCGAGCAAGGAGGCCTACAAACCTGACTCAGTTACACCAGTTCTGTCTGGAGGAATGGGCCAAATTTCCAGCAACTTATTGTGAGAAGTTTGTAGAAGGCTATCCAAAACATTTGACCCAAGTTAAACTATTTAAAGGCAATGCTACCAAATACTAACAAAGTGTATGTAAACTTCTGACTCACTGGGAATCTGATGAAAGAAATAAAAGCTGAAATAAATAATTCTCTCTACTATTATTCTAACATTTCACATTCTTAAAATAAAGTAGTGATCCTAACTGACCTAAGACAGGGAATGTTATCTATGATTAAATGCCAGGAATTGTGAAAAACTGAGTTTAAATGTATTTGGCTAAGGTATGTAAACTTCTGACTTCAACTGTACATACAAACATATACATTTAAACATATATACATATATTGACATTAAAAAAAAGATATAACAGTTAAAAAAAGAGAAATATACAATAGCGCAATAATGTTGTTAGAATATTTTATATACAGACATACAGTTATGTGCAGGTGATGTATTGAAGAAGAGGTAGGATATGTTAAAGAATATAAATTAAATATGGATATAAGTAGGAATAGATGGATTGAATATTGCACATGGTTGTATTGACCAAAGGAAAGTATTTGGGGGCAGTTTTAACTGTTCATGAGATGGATAGCCTGAGGGGAAAAAAAACGTTCCTGTGCCTGGCTGTTCTGGTGCTCAGTGCTCTGTAGCACCAGCCAGAGGGCAACAGTTTGAAGAGGAAGTGTGCTGTGTGAATGGGGTCATGAGTGATTTTACCAGCCCTTTTCGTCACTCTGGATGTGTACAGTTCTAGCAGGGTGGGTAGGGGAGTGCCAATAATCCTCTCAGCAGTCTGAACTATCCTTTGTAGTCTTCTGATGTCTGACTTGGTAGCTGAACCAAACCAGACAGTTATAGAAGTGCAGAGGACAGACTCAATGACTGCTGAGTAGAACTGTATCAGCAGCACCTGTGGCAGGTTGAACTTCCTCAACTGGCGAAGTACAACCTCTGCTGGGCCTTTTTCAAAATTGAGTCTATGTGGGTCTCCCACTTCAGTTCCTGTGAGATGGTAGTGCCCAGGAACCTGAATGACTGTTCAGAATGGTGAGCAGGGTTAATGTTGGGGTGTTCCTCCTAAAGTCCATTATCATCTCCACTGTTTTAAGCATGGTCAGCTCCAGGTTGTTTTGACTGCACCAGACGGCCAGCTGTTCAACCTCCCTTCTGTATGCAGACTCATCATCATCTTGGATGAGGCCAATGACAGTAGTGTCGTCTGCAAACAGGAGCTTGACCGAAGGGCCCTTGGCGGTGTAGTCACTGGTATACAGGGAGAAGAGTAGTGGGGAGAGCACACATCCCTGGGGGGCACCAGTGCTGATTGTACATGTGCTGGCGGTGAATTTCTCCATTCTCACTAGCTGCTGCCTGTCTGTCAGAAAGCTGGTGATGCACTGACAGATAGAGCTGAGAACAGAGAGCTAGGCTAATTTAGTCCATAGGAGAGTGGGGCTGATGGTGTTAAAATCCAAACTGAAGTCAACAAATAGTATCGTTGCATAAGTTCCTGGTCTGTCTAGATGTTGAAGTATGTAATGCAGTCCTATATTGACTGCATCATCCACAGACCTGTTTGCTCTATAAGCAAATTGAAGGGGATTCAGAAAGGGTTCAGTGATGTCCTTTGGGTGGGCCAACACCAGTCTCTCAAATGACTTCATGACCACAGACGTCAGAGCGATGGGTCTGTAGTCATTAAGTCTTTTGATCTTGGGTTTCTTTAGGATAAGGATGATTGTGCTCCAGTGATCTGTTGAAGATCTGTGTGAAGATGGGGGCCAGCTTGTCAGCACAGAATTTTAGACAAGTGGGTGAAACACCATCTGGACCCTGTGCTTTTTTTTCTGTTTCTGGAAGACCCGGCCCACCTCCTCTTCACAGATCTTAAGTGCATGTTGAGTAGCAGGAGAGGGGAGGAGGATGGTGGTAGGAGGTGTATATGTTTGTGTGCTGTGAAGGTCAGAGAGGGTGTGGGTTGTGTGACTGGGCTTTTCAAATCTACAGTAAAATATATTCAGGTCATTAGCCAATTATTGATTCCCTGCAGTGTTGGGGGATGGTGTCTTGTAGTTGGTAAAGTCTTTCAGGCCTCTCCACACAGATGCAGAGTCGTTAGCTGAAAACAGTTTTTTTCAGCTTTTCAGAATAGCTTCTTTTAGCCACTCTAATCTCCTTTGTCAGTTTGTATTTGGCCTGATTGTACAATATTTTTCCCCCACTTCTGTAAGCATCCTCTTTGGCCTGATGAAGCTGCCTGAGTTTTGCTGTAAACAATGGTTTGTCGTTGTTGTATGTTAAATAAGTCCTAGTGCACATGTCCTCACAGAAACTGATATATGATGTTACAGTATCTGTGAGCTCATCCAGGTCTGTGGCTGCAGCTTCAAAAACACTCCAATCAGTGCAGTCAAAGCAGGCTTGTAGTTCCAGCTCTGCTTCATTGGTCCATCTTCATTTACAGTCTTTACTACAGGTGTAGCTGATTTTAGTTTCTGCCTGTAGGTCGGAAGAAGTTGAACCAGACATTGATCAGAGAGTCCTAAAGTTGCACGTTTAACATTTTTATTTATTAAACACAGGAAAACAAAACATAATTATAAATACACAAAATCAACTTTAACACCCACTACCACCCCTCCTCCTCCCCAACACCAACCCCACCCCAAACCTCAACAAACATCTCTGTGGTCTTAGATGAACACATATAGAAGAATACAAAAACAAAAACCAAACAACTAAAAGAGGAAAAAAGATAATAATAATAATAATAAAAATACATATATATACAAATATAAATTACCCCTCTCTCTCCACTAGAGAGGTTGAACCAGACATTGATCAGAGAGTCCTAAAGTTGCACGATTAACATTTTTATTTATTAAACACAGGAAAACAAAACATAATTATAAATACACAAAATCAACTTTAACACCCACTACCACCCCTCCTCCTCCCCAACACCAACCCCACCCCAAACCTCAACAAACATCTCTGTGGTCTTAGATGAACACATATAGAAGAATACAAAAACAAAAACCAAACAACTAAAAGAGGAAAAAAGATAATAATAATAATAATAAAAATACATATATATATATACAAATATAAATTACCCCTCTCTCTCCACTATTCCACCCGAGAACCCTCCAAGAATGCTAAATATCCACCCCATTTTCCCACAAACAGATCCGGATTTCCCAGTCTTCTATAAGACCTCTCCTCTAAGGCCGCCACTCTCCCCATCTCCGAGCACCATTCCTGAAACGGGGGTGCTCCAACCGACTTCCAACCCCTCAAAATCACCCGCCTGGCGACCATAACACAGGTCAGGACCCAATCCTCCACATGTTTATTCTCCACATTAATTTCTGCCCCATCTCCCAAAATACAGAGTCTGGGGCAAAATGAAACCTGAGTGCCCAAGACCTCACATACAAAATTCTGATGTTGGGCCTCATGTGTTCAGATAGAAGACAAAGGCAGGCCTAACAGTCATAAAAACATAACTCAAGCCCCCACCTTCTAAGTCGTAAATTTTACTGATAAAAATCGCGCCAAAATCAAACAAAGGGAGTCCAAAACAGACTACAGATCCATGAAGCCTTGCTCACTAAAGGATCAAGCGCTCAACTCCTATTGGATGAGGCACACCACAGAACGTCCCTCAAACATGACATCATCAGGACTTCAAATAATTCTGAAATGCTTCCAGAGATGCTTCCAGCGACTTAGTTCACCGAATACGGACGTAGCTTTTTGCTGCTCTCTGGTGCAGCCTCGTGGCATAAGGAAGTAATGTCCGACTTGAAACTGTAGCCATACAATCTCCATCTCGCTGGATGAGTTGAGATTACTCTGGGTTCCACCAAACACTCTAACGGATCCGAAGGAGACCGCCGAGCAATTCGCATCTTCATCCATTGGCCTACAGAAGTGAAGAGATTAAAGATTTCTCTTCCATCTTCAATCAAGTCGACATTTCTGAGTTCTCCGCCAGCCCGCCGAGAATCAACAGCCGTACCGCCCGCCGACAGTACGAGGAAACGGCCTCCCGTCATCACCCGAGCCTCAAGGAACCGGGTCAAAGTTAAAGGACGGAGGAAAACACATTCTACCTGTGTCCTCATGCGATTCAAGTAAGAGGTTTACGTCTGGGCAGAGATAGAATATTATAGCGTGTTATTCTTGTGTTTCAAGGTTTTTGCTTGTACAGTTTACGGACCGCCATGTCCGCTAATTATTAATACTCAGGGTATTAATTATCATGAATTTGTTTTGCTGTATTGTGGTCCAACCAAATTGGACTGTTGTGCATTTTGGCCATCGCGGGTAAGACAGCAACTGAGCTCATCCATTAGAGTCAAATAACGCAGGACTTTTATGAGCCCCGCTCGTAAAACCGCGTCTCTGAGTGATGAACACGGCTGCTTTATCTCCAGCTATCGTGAAATCAGCTTTCGGGCTGTCACTGAATAATCTCTCTCTCTCTCTCTCACTAACCACACTGACACACACACACACTGTCACACACACACCTTATGTGTTATAGGATTATTTTTATTTCCATATCTAATCATATCACTGTTTAGTTTGTAGTTGGAAGTTGGAAGTTTATTGACTGCATTGTATTAATTATTAATTGATATTACTGCATAAATAAACTTTGTTTATATTACAAAGAGAAGTGTTTTGGTTTGATTTGCATACGCCTGTGTCATGCTGACGGGATGTCAGTGCTCGGATTCAAACCTTCATTCATTGTTTTTTTCGCCGAAAATCCATATTCTTCGGATGCCGATTTTCCTAAGAAAACAATCTAATATTGAGACTGTTATACTATCTGGTTATTAGTCCCTGATTCCAGGGTGGTGCCCCGTCAATGTTAATCCTTATTAATATTCTATTGATTTTTGATAATTGATAATTATCTTTGATTGAATTTGAATGATCAATAAGCTAGTGTTAATTTTAATGTTTCATCGATGTTAACAATTAACGATTATCTTTGATAAGTGTTGATTTTAAAGGATTAAAAAAAGCTAACATTGATTCTCATCAATGTTCTATTGATTTTAATAATTAATAATTATCTTTGATAATTATTAATTATTGCTAATAACCAAACTTGCTCCTAAACGTAGCACACTACATTTACTGGAGTCCCATATGAGGTTTTAATGAGTTAGATCCAATTAATTAATTTAAATATTGATTAATAACTACAGAAATAATTATTAATTATTTCTGATAGTAACACTGATCTAAACAACCAGTAAAGCCCTACATAATAATTGGTGCCCCTTGTGAGGAATCCTACATGCCAGTTCTGTCACAGTGTGTATGCATAAGAATCCAAAGTAATAACTTGAAATCCTTACTTCAAAGTTTGGTTCTGTTTGACAATTTACTTCTCAAAACTTGCCAAACATAAGCCAGTGTGGTGTGAAAGTGCTCTTAAGAGTGAATTAGGGGTTGGTAAATTTACTATAGTCTGCTTAAAATCTGCTGTTGTTATTATTTAACTCCTAACGCTTTCATCTAAATGTTACAGAGAGGTGCCAAGACACTTCACTGACGTCCACCAAAGAGAGAGCACAGTGAAATTTGCACATTACATAACAGTAGACCGTAAGCCACAGGTCGAAGCCTCTCAACTGTGCTTTCGTGTTAGCATTATATCAACTGTAAAACAACAAGCTGTCAGAGCCACTATCACAAGAATTTTTACGGCCCCAGTAAAATGCGTCACCAATCGCCCTGTGTGACTGGAGCTGAAGCTCCACAGAGGTTAGTCAACCCAGCACTGCAAGATGTAGTTGCTGCTGTCCTTCGTCTCTCCATAGAGGAGAGAGATAACCTTAACGGCTACAATATTAGTCGTTGTGATGAAGCATTGCAGGAACTAGTTGATTATGTCAACAACCCGGTCGGGAAGCCAATGCGTACAATCCTGGTCCTAGTGGGCCAAATGTTCCTTCTTCATCACCGCAAAACCCAACTGCAAACCGCCGAGCACCAGGCCCGGCTCGCACAGCTGCAGAGCAGCTATCAAGCGGTGCAGAATGAAAATCTCAGCCTGCACCAAGAAATTAGGTGCACTCAAGCCGAGAAAGTCCAGGCACAGGAAGATAATGCCTGGATGCAGGAGGAAAACGAAGCCATGCGCAGGCAGCTTCAAGCTGCCCAGCTAAAAGTAGAGTCAGATCAGGTAAGTGCAGCTGAAACGCACCGCACGACATCTGACATAGAAGAGGGCTCCCTTTTTAGTGCTACGCGTACAAATGTGCCCCTGAGAAACCCAGGAACACACGCTAGGAGCCGAGCTGCCCCTAGTGGTACAGTCTCTGACTTCGTCCTCCAAGACACCTTTCAAAATCCTCCAGTGGCCCGCTGGTTGGATGCAGGTGCCCCTCCTTATAGTTGCCCCCCCAGTCAGTTTTCAGTCACGCCACCATGCGTTTTAAACCGACTGATTCCACACCACGGAGGGGGGACAATTATTTTCAAGCCCAGAGTGGTGTAAGCGGCTCAAAGATCCCATTAGCCAGGGGGCGGTACGCAACCCGGGGTCCACCCCCACGCGTCGACTGGACTCCTTACCCACAACGAAGGGGAGGAAGTTCGTCCTCATCACTATAGCGATCCGAGTGACTATGATGTTTCGGATGACTCGGACTACCCGTGGTCATACCGACACAAACGCTTGCGCATCCGACAACTCAAGTCCCTTGCAGGGGACACAGAACGCTTTGACCCAAATAATCGAGATTCAAACATCGACAATTATCTTAGGGAAATTGAGCACTGCCTGATTGACTTGCCTTACGCTTCATCGCGTGAAAAACTCAAGCTCATATGGAAGACCACGGTAAGGAGTGTCCATGCGTTCATGGAAACGCTACCGACTGGTACACGAAACCACTACTCAGCTCTGTGTAAAGCCCTACGCGAGGAGTATTCGCTGTATATCGACGAAGCTTCCGCTACCATTGCTGCTTTCGCCATCACCCAGAAGAGGCACGAGCCTCCGCATGAGTATTATAGACGCCTGAGAACCACGTACTTCCAAGGAAGTAACGCACCAGGTCTGGAGGAGGAACGAGCTTTCAAGTCTCTTTTCCTTCACAACCTCCATGAGTGCGTGCGATATGACGTCACGATGCACTGCAGAATGGGCAACCCCACCATGCAGGAAATCAGAAAGTACGCGCAGCTGGCATGGGAGACACGCGTGCACCCTGCCCGAGGGCACGAAGGCGACGCCAGAGGTTACGTCTGGGCAGTTATCAATTATTAATTGATATTACTGCATAAATAAACTTTTGTTTATATTACAAAGAGAAGTGTTTTGGTTTGTTTTGCATATGCCTGTGTCATGCTGACGGGATGTCAGTGCTCGGATTCAAACCTTCATTCATTGTTTCTTTTCCTCGAAAATCGATATTCTTCGGATGCCGATTTTCCTAAGAAAACAATCAATATTGAGACTGTTTTAATATTCGGTTATTAGTCCCTGATTTAAGGGTGGTGCCCGTCAATGTTAATCCTTATTAATATTCTATTGATTTTTGATAATTGATAATTATCTTTGATTGAATTTGAATGATCAATAAGCTAGTGTTAATTTTAATGTTTCATCGATGTTAACAATTAACGATTATCTTTGATAAATGTTGATTTTAAAGGATTAAAAAAAGCTAACATTGATTCTCATCAATGTTCTATTGATTTTAATAATTAATAATTATCTTTGATAATTATTAATTATTGCTAATAACCAAACTTGCTCCTAAACGTAGCACACTACATTTACTGGAGTCCCATATGAGGTTTTAATGAGTTAGATCCAATTAATTAATTTAAATATTGATTAATAACTACAGAAATAATTATTAATTATTTCTGATAGTAACACTGATCTAAACAACCAGTAAAGCCCTACACTGAACTCTCAACCAAAACCCCTGGATCTCAACGCACCTCCAAAAAACATGGGTTATATCTCCATTCTCCGATTGGCATCGCCAGCAGGTAGGTGTGTCTTTAAGACCAAGCCTATACAGTCTAGAGGGGGTCCAATAGAATCTATGTAAAATCTTGAACTGAATAAGGTGAACTCTTGCATCTCTAGATACAGACTTGACATTTTTCAGAATCTTAGTCCACACTCCATCCTCCAATACCAAATCCAAATCTTTCTCCCATAATCTCTTAATAGAAGTTAAGGCTCCATCCCCCATACTCT
This sequence comes from Myxocyprinus asiaticus, assembly GCF_019703515.2. Classification (NCBI taxonomy): domain Eukaryota; kingdom Metazoa; phylum Chordata; class Actinopteri; order Cypriniformes; family Catostomidae; genus Myxocyprinus; species Myxocyprinus asiaticus. Next base: position 38,738,343 of record NC_059361.1, on the reverse strand, counting down.
GAATTAACAGGGAGTAGTACACTGATGCCTCATGACCTTTTCCAAAAGCCGCAATCACCTCACGCAAAGCATCTGCCTCCATAGGGGGATGTGTGCTACTCCCAAAAATAGTACAGAGTAGATGGCACAATTGTAAATATCTATAAAACTGAGGTCTGTGGATCCAAAAATGTTGGACCAAGTTTTCAAATGATCTCAACACTCCACTTTCATATAGGTCACCGAGTGTAGCAACCCCCCCTCACAATCCACTCTGGCCAGCAGAAAGGGGACTTGCCAATACGTAATCTTGGGTTCTGCCATATACTCGAGGTAACATTTAAATAAGTGTCCAATTTAAACAATCTGGACACTTTAGTCCATACTGAGTGTAAATGCGAAATAACAGGGTGTAACTTAACTTTTCCAATTAGTTTGATAGAGATGCTTTGTAATGGCGAAATAGGGGCAAGAACTGCCTGTTCAATAACAAACCAGGGAGGGGCTCTCTCAGGTGGAAGTGACCAATGAGCCAAATGTCTGAGACTGAACGCATAGTAATAAAACAAAATCTTGGGTAGGCCTAGCCCTCCTTTGTCTATCGGCCTGTAACTTATTAAAATGCAATCTGGGACGTTTACCATTCCAAATGAAGGACTTCGCTATGCTATCAAATTCCTTGAAATAAGAGAGGGGGACATCTACAGGGAGAGATTGTAGCAGGTAGATACATTTTGGAATACAATTCATTTTAATAACATTAACCTTCCCAATCATCGATAAATGTAATGAAGCCCACCTGCTGACATCGCTCGAAAAACTTTTTATTAAAGGGTCAAAATTAACACTAACTAAATCAGACAAATTTGCTGGGAATAAAATCCCCAAATACTTAATGCCCTGTTTGGGCCACTGGAAGGTGCCTGGCTGAAAAGCCGTTACTGGGCAGTACGCTGTCAAAGCCAAAGCTTCGGATTTAGCCCAATTGACTTTGTATCCTGAGAACTTGGAAAAGGAATTAATACTTCTGTGGAGGCAAGGCAAAGATCTAGTAGGTTCAGAGACAAATAATAAAATATCATCTGCGTAAAGCAGAAGCTTATGCGGCACACCTCTTGCCACCACCCCTGGAAAATCATCCTCCTTTCTTATCGTGGCTGCTAATGGTTCCAGGGCAAGACAGAACAATAATGGGGAAAGAGGGCAACCCTGCCGAGTGCCCCTATTCAAAGTAAAATAATCTGAGATTAATCCATTTGTTTGTACCGCTGCTACAGGGTGTCTATAAAGTAATTTAATCCAACCAATAAATGTACTCCCGAACCCGTACATTTCCAAAATCTTAAAAAGATTTTACCATATCAAACGCCTTTTCGGCATCAAGTGAGATGGCAGTGATTGGAGATTGATCATTCGCTACTGACCACATGATATTGATGAGACGCCTGATGTTATCAGAAGAGCTGCGGCCCTGAATAAACCCCACCTGATCTATATGTATAAGAGATGTCATAACTGTACATAATCGATTAGCCAAAATTTTTGACAATATTTTTACATCTAGTTGGATCAGGGAAATTGGACGGTAACTTTTACACTCGCTTGGATCTTTGTCTTTTTTAAGAATCAGACTGATCCGGGCTTGTGTCATGGTTGGAGGAAGCTTTCCATTCTTTAATGATTCAGTATAAACTCCTAACAAAAGTGGAGCCAGTTCTGTAGCATAGGATCTAAAAAATTCTGCGGCAAAACCATCTGGCCCAGGAGCCTTGCTAGTAGGTAGGGACTTAATTACCTCATCAAGCTCCTCCAAGGTTATCTCAGAATCAAGAGAGTGTTTTTGCTCAATCGTCTGTTTAGGAAGTTCTAATGGTTCTACAAAGTTTCTAATATCTTCATCAGTAGACGAAGACGTGGAACTATAAAGATCAATATAGAATTCTTTAAAGGCATTATTAATATCAATGGCTGAGGTAAAAATTTCACCACCAGCAGATTTCACTGAGGGAATGATAGAAAGAGACTCTCTCTGCTTTATATATCTAGCCAAAAGCTTCCCTGCTTTGTCACCCAACTCAAAGTATGACTGTCTTGCCCTGAATAACCAAAACTCCACTTTCCGTGACAAAATAGTATTATATCTATATTTCAATCGGGGCCATCAGCTGACATATGGTGCTTCAGCTCTGCCTCTACACTTTTAATATTCTCTTCCAACTCCACAAGTTCTCGTGCTTTGGATTTTTTGATGAATGAGGCATACTGTATGATCCGGCCCCTAAGAACTGCTTTAAGTGCCTCCCAAGCCACGCCCACAGAGGATACTGAGGACCAGTTGGTCTCCATATAAACATTGATTTCAGTCTTTAACATTTGTTGGAAATCAGGATTTTGCAGAAGGGATACATTAAGGCGCCAACTATATGATTTCTTTTTCTCTATATGTGGCATCACCTCTAATCTCACCAGGGCATGATCTGAGACTAAAATGTTTCCAATTGAGCAATCAACAACAAATGAAATTAGGGATTTGGATATCAAAAAAAAAATCTATTCTAGAATAAATCTTATGGACTGATGAAAAAAAATGTATAGTCCCTACCAGATGGGTTCAAAAGTCTCCAAATATCCGAAAGACCAAGATTTTTACACATCCTGTGAAGCGTCAGTGTTGCTTTAGGGGGCTTACACACTTTTGCTTCACTATGATCAAGGACCGAATCCATCAAAAGATTGAAGTCTCCTCCCAATATTATATCATGAAGGGTGCCAGCGGTTTGCAACATCCCTTCAAGATCTATAAAAAAGCCCTGATCATCAGCGTTAGTGCGTAAATATTAGCCAAAATCAACCTTTGCCCTTGAATTTCAGCTAAAACAATAATTACTCTTCCTAATTTATTTTTAATCTGTTTGAGACATTTGAATTGTAAATGTTTATTAATCAAAATAATGACTCCCTTGCTCTTACTTGTGCCAGCACTAAAGAAAGCATGTCCACTCCATATCGTACCCAATTTTTCAGCTTCCTGCGGGGAGAGATGTGTTTCTTGAAGAAACACTATATCATATTTCTTACGTTTAAGAAAAGAAATAACCTTCCTTCTTTTTATGGGGTGCCCCAACCCATTCACATTCCATGTGGAGAGAGATAGTACACTCATATTAACAACTGACATATTGATATAATAGAAAAAATAAATTGTGTGCCAAAAACAAAATTATGAAGACCACATTCCCCATTAGTGAAACAATCAACCCCCGAACATCTTAAAACTCAAAAGGTCCATGAACACCCACGAGTCCCCACGACAACTTTGCCATCGGATTGCTCAATTTAATTACATAACAGAAAATACTTGAAAATACTGAAATAAACCCAGTCAGTAGGAATAATGAACACAAAGAACATGTAGATTCATTCACAGAACTGTCTCAAAGGTGTGATCTTCCACAAAACAAATTCCAGCTGATATAAAACCATTCAGAATCCTCGGACAGACAAACGAATGTTCAGTGAGCCAGCTGTTATGAGTTCAGTGGATGACGTAATCATTTCAATGTCTCGTAAAAAACAAAAACAAACAAAAAAAACTCAACAAAACAAACCACAGCCAGCAGGAGGAATAAGCACGAAGAACGAACAGATGAATCAACAGCTGTTCCAAAGGAATGTTATTCAACAGAACAAGCTCCAGCCGCTAGGCGAAGCCAATACAAAAAGAAACAAAACCAGCATCCCGGTTCCCCCGGATGATCGAGTCAATTCACTCAGAGGCTGCATAAAAGTATATACCATGACTTACACAATCCGTCAGCTTTATAAAAGACATCCTTTGTGTGAGCATGTAGATATTTTGCGGTCATCCGTAGTGTCCACTCTCAATCTGTCCGGGAACTTCAATGCAAAATTTTCTTTAAGGAAAGTGTTATTCACAAAACAAGCTCCAGCCGCATGGCGGAGCCAAAGCAAAAAACCTAAAATGTCGCCCAGCTTCCTCAAGAGTAATTACAGCGAGTCAGGCCCACTCACATGAGAAACATCAAATGGTTTACTCAGCCATTGATTCTATAAAAGACATTGCCAGATTTGGACATGTAAATACTTTGCGACCGACCTTCGTTTCTATTCTCAGTTTGGCCGGAAACATTAGAGCAAACGAGATCTTTTTCTGATGTAAGAGTTTCTTACATTCCTTGAACCGATCGCGTTTCTCTCTTGTCGAACTCGCAAAGTCCGGGAACAAGAAAATATTATGGTTCTTCCAAGAAAGCTTCCCTTTGCTCCTCGCCTGGCGCAACACAAGATCTTTATCGGATGATCTCAGAAATTTGTCTAGGATTGATCGGGGCCTATCTCCCTCAGCAGATCTCCGAGCTGGCACTCTGTGAGCTCGCTCGATTTCCAGTTTATGGCCTGTTATGTCGAGCAGACTCGGGAAAAACTCATCTAGGAATTTCACCATATCTCTGCCCTCCTCATGCTCAGGAATTCCAACAATTCGAACGTTATTCCTGCGGCTTCTATTCTCAAGATCTTCAAGCTTTTCAAGGAGATGTTCCAGATCAACTTTGGTCACGGGCGGATTAGCGGTTAATTCCCTCTCCGAAGATTCCAGAAAATCGATTCGTTTTTCAACATCAGTCACTCTTGTAGCTAACTCAGAGAATTTTGTTTCCATTGCCGTAATCGATCGACGTATTACAGTGAGATCCTCCAAGTCAGCAAGAATCTTCGTCAACATCACCGACATGTTGGACAACTGACGCTGGATTCCTTCTCCCGCCGCGCCATCCAAATTGAGTCCCCGGTCTGTAGGCCTGTCGGGGCTTTCATCCTGAACACGTAAATGTCTTTTAATGTCTCCAGAGCCCGAGGATTTTGACTTCTTTGCCATGTTTTGCAACAAAGGGCAAATGTGTAACTGGGTGTATCAAATTTCACCAGATTATAACATGAGAATAATCGAAAATTCAGCAAAGTGGGCAGAGCTCGTCGCTCACACGTCCGCTCCTTGCATGGCGTCACGTGAGCGGTATGCATCCTTTAATGTTGTATAGCAATGATCTAGTGTATTTCTGTCTCTGGTTGGGCATGTAATGTACTGTCTGTAATATGAGGAATATAAACACTTACAAGAATACGCAAGGAAAACTCCCATGGCAAGTACAAATGCTTACGGTTTATGAAGAGTGCCTCTAAATTAGGACAGCACATCTTCTTCAGTGTTGTTACATCTGTACACCAACATTAGTTGATGTAAAAACATGTTCCACCGCCTCTCGTTTTCCCAGCTGGAAGCCCGGCAGATGTAATGCGCTGTCCGGAATGCTTCACTCAGCCAGGTTTCTGTGAAGCACAATGCAGCAGAATTTGCAGTCCATATTTTTGCGGGTGAGGAGAAGTAATTTGTCCATTTGTTAGGAAGAGAGCGGAGATTCGCTAGATGGATGCTTGGCAGTGCGGTTCGAAAGCCACGCTGTCGGAGCTTGACCAACGCGCCGGCTCGATTCCCACGTTTGCATCTTTTAGCGAGCTTGTACAGCACCGCAGCTCCTCCGACTAAAATGTCCAACAGAACATCCAAATAATCAAAAACCGCTAAAAGTTTGTCTGGTGTGTGCTGCCGAATATTCAGCTGCTCGTCTCTGGAAAAACTGATCGGAAATACATTACTAAACACAGGACAAACAAACAAAAACAGCAAAAGAACTGGACAGCTCCATACCGAGGCAGCCATCCGCGGCGCCATCTTAGATGGTGGCTTTGTTCAGAATATCATACTGCCATACTATTCTGACTGTTTCTGCAGCATGCACTAGTGTGCACAGTTTGCAGATTTTCTGTATGCTTAAAAAATATCAGGATTACCTGCTACTTCTGCCACAATGTGCAGCATGCAACCAGAGAATAGAGAACCACATTTGGTACTGAATTCCACAATGCAATGCAGTCAACTTCCATTTCCATTGTGACGAATAAACCAGAAGTAATATCACTAACTGGGTTTCCATCCACATATTTTAATTTAAACTAGCTTTCCAGGTGCATAATCACGATTGTTTTAGGCTGAAGATGGCAACCACAATGGGATATTGTATAAAAATGCTGAATAGAAATGCCAAGATGTGAATAAAATCTCCAAAATGTGCATAAAAAAATGTATACGCTTGCTTGAGGTAGACATGCATACACTCTTAATTATTTTAATATTTACACGTTTCAATTTTATAACAAAGTTACATCAGATTTTTTTTTTTTTTGGGGGGGGGGGGGTTTCCCCTTTTCTCCCAATTTGGAATGCCCAATTCCCAATGTGCTCTAAGTCCTTGTGGTTGCATAGTGATTTGCCTCAGTCTGGGTGGTGGAGGACGAATCCCAGTTGCCTCCGCGTCTGAGACAGTCAACCCGCGCATTTTCACGTGGATCTTATTGTTGAGCACGTTGCCACGGAGAGATAGCACGTGTGGAGGCTTCACGCCATCCACCGTGGCAACCACGCTCAATTCACCACGCGCCCCACCGAGAACAAACCACATTGTAGCGACCACGAGGAGGTTACCCCATGTGACTCTACGCTCCCTAGCAACCGGGCCAATTTGATTGCTTACGAGACCTGGCTGGAGTCACTCAGCACGCCCCGGGATTCAAACTAGCGAACTAGCGAACTCCAGGGGTGGTAGCCAGCGTATTTTACCACTGAGCTACCCAGGCCCCCAGTTACATCAGATTTAATAAATCTTTAATAAAATAAAGTTTAAAAAAAAATTATGTTTTATTAATTTAATTTTGTTATACACTACACAATTCAATTTGATATAATTTTATTATGAAATTAAAATGTGCATATCTTAAAAATAGGCTAAAATATATATATATATATTTAATGTATAAACTACCATGGAAACACATTTACTTATTATAGGAATATATTCCTATAGAATTTGTGAATTGATTAAACATTTTAAACGAATTAATCATACAGTTGTCTGTGATTAATTGCGATTGATCATGGTACATTAAAACAAATATTAAACTATAATTCTAATATATTTACTTTATACTTTGTCTCAAAGAATTTACAAGAAACTGGTTAGTCATCAATTATTTTTAAAATGTTATTTAAATATAAACAGGTTTTTTTTGCGGATAGATTTACACATTTTTACAGGTATAAATCTTTGAAACAAGTATATATATGAGAGAGTGAGAGAGAGAGAGAGAGAGAGAGTTATAACATGCTCTTATTAAAAGTTGGGCAAAATCTGCCGTTTTCCGGTGGAATTTGTTTAATAATAAGAACAAATGGGCAGATTCAATTCAAATCAAGTTTTATTGGCAAGATAAACTTAAATGTACATTGCCAGTGCATTATTAGACACTATTCATACAGATATAAAACAAATTGAATGCTGAAGATTAATTAGCTGAAGTTTAAAATCTCAAAACTATCATTTTCTCTAGCCATCATTCAGTTTCTATCGTACACACAATGGGTTTTTCTCGTGCAGTTTCGCTTTTTAAACTTCAGAAATTTAGATATGCCAAATTTAAGCCACAGGAAGTGTGGAAAAACTTTAGTCAAGTTCAGGATGTGACAATTGCAGAAATTAATGCGTAAAATTTCCCATTTGTAATAATTTGTTTGTCATCATTATTATAATTATATTTTAGGTTTTAAAAAATATAAAAAATGTGTACAAATTAAAAGTATTTTACTTTGAGTTTACATTTATTTGAATAACAAGCGCTAAAATGATCTCTTTAAGAATTGTGGCAGTTCAGCAAGCATCTGACAGTATTTCTGTTCAGCACACATTAACTAGAGTCATCACACGGCTTCTTTACCACATTCATGCTATGTGTGATTAGAATTAATGTTTCTTTTTACTTTTTGATCAACAACTGCCTGTGAACAGAAAGGAAATTAAAAGGCACGTGGATCTCATCTTTGAAGTACACACATTGCACGGAAAATGTTTTGTTTTAATTTCAAGCATTTGTTAACATAACAAGGTGATTTTTCAGGTATTCCATTACATATATCTGTAAAAGCTAAATTCAAGAACTTGAAGCACTTCAAACGAACTTCTTGCGAACGCTGTAAATAGGGTAGAAACAAAAACAACAAAGTGTTTTGATGTTTGACGGGTCATTTTATTTATGATCACATGGACAGAAAACAATGTTGCAAATTTTGAAATATCATATCGAACTTTGCCTAGACACGGTTCATCAATCATTCTGGTTTGCAATATTTCAAAATTCTATATTTTATCCCATCCCTGCTCGAAAGACTGGGTGCTCTTACATTGTAATTCACGTACCATCCTCACACAATCTCCTCTCTCTTGACTGATTCTAGATAGAAAAAAAAGTTACTTTTTAAATACTTAAGTACAATTTAAATGTGCACACTTTTCCTCATTAAAAAAGCTGTACTCCTTAATTTTGAAACATGTAGGAAATCATGGCCACTCACATTGAAATGAAAACTCCAGTCATATCAGTAACCTTATAAAAGCTGTTTTATTCTACATGGAGAGGGTCCGCACATGGGGGCTGCCATGTTATGATCACATGACCAGCCGAATACTACTCGCTTAATCTCAGTAACCGTCCTGTTATTTGACACTTTCACTCACTGATTAAAGTAATCATTTCTACAATGACATCTGAAACTGAAAACTATTGATTTTAAATGATGCAGCATCCAAGCCACTAGGTGTCAGTGTAAGTCTAAGACAACATGAACAAGAACTTACTGAGTGCACCTTTAATGTTAATACTTTTTTACTTTCACTCATGTATTTCAGCTAGATACTTGGACTTTTAATAGAGTAATTTTTTCACTCAGTAACTATGCTTTTACTTAAAGGGTTAGTTCACCCCAATACGAAAATTCTCTCATGATTGACTTACCTTTAAGCCATGTGTATGTCTTTCCTTCTTCAGCAGAGACGAAGTAAAGATTTTTATAAACACATTTCAGCTCACATTCTCAGTCTGCTGGCTGTTTGATGGTCCAAAAGTCATATTTAGGCAGCATAAAAGTAATCCACTTGACTCCAATCGATCAATTAATGTCTACTGAAGCAAACTCATAATTTAAAAGTTTTTAACTTAATATCATTGTTTCTGGCCAGTGCTGGATTTCTGTTTAAAAATGACCTAACTCTCACGTGACATTCGTTCCACTGTTGTATACAAAGCGAGTGCTTCTGACTTCTCGCGTGAGCGTGCCATAGCGTTGATGCATTGACTGCTGGCAGGAAGTGATTTTTTGAAGTTAATAAAGTTTTTAATATTTAATTATCAATTTATTTTTTACACAAACCTATCAATTTGCTTCAGAAGACATTAATTAATCAACTGGAGTTGTGTGGATTACTTTTATGCTGCCTAAATATGACTTTTGGACCATCAAACAGCCAGCAGCATCATGGCACCTGTTCACTTTAATTGTACGGACAAACAGAGCTGAAATGTGCTTATAAAAATCTTCATTTCAGTTCTGTTGAAGAAGGAAAGTCATACACATCTGGAATTGCTTAAAGGTAAGTAAATCATGAGAGAATTTTCATTTTTGGGTGAACTAACCCTTTAAGTATAATTTCTGAGTACTTTTTACACCCCTGAAGGCATCTGATGCTGAATGCTAGCAAACATGAAGTTTATCAGAATGTTTTGTCTGTGCACTCTAAGCTGCATGTAATTCATTACATTTAATAAAAGAACCACAGTAGCTTCAGCTTCCATTATTTTTTGTTAATTTCCCCAGAAGTGACGATGTCGTTCTCCTAAGTACATGATGGAAATGCTGCTTTATTCACTTTTTTTGCTGATATTCTGATTTTGTGCATAAATTAGATTCGCAGCTTGGATGGAAATGTGATGAGTCATATTCTTGACACATTTGTCTACAAAGGTGGAAATGTTTATAAAAAATTGGATTAAAAATGAAAATTTATCATGAATATAACTGGATGCCACATGGCAAATTAAACATATACAAAATGAGGTCATGTGACAACAGTGTAGCAAACTGTTTGAAATGTTTATCACTGAATAATGCATAGTATTTTACGTGCTTTATTTTTTTAAATATAAACTCAGTAAATAAAGAAACGTCCCTTTTTCAGGACACTGTATTTTAACATTAATTTAGTAAAAATCCAAATAACTTTACAGATCTTTATTGTAAAGGGTTTAAACAATGTGTTCCATGCTTGTTCAATGAACCATAAACAATTAATGAACATGCACATGTGGAACGGTCGTTAAGACACTAACAGCTTACAGACAGTAGGCAATTAAGGTCACAGTTATAAAAACTTAGGACACTAAAGAGACCTTTATACTGACTCTGAAAAACACCAAAAGAAAGATGCCCAAGGTCCCTGCTCATCTGCGTGAACGTGCCTTAGGCATGCTGCATGGAAGCATGAGGACTGCAGATGTGGCCAGGGCAATAAATTGCAATGTCCGAACTGTGAGATGCCTAAAACAGCACTACAGGGATACAGGAAGGACAGCTGATCATCCTCGCAGTGGCAGACCACGTGTAACAACACCTGCACAGGATCAGTACATCCGAATATCACACCTGCAGGACAGGTACAGGATGGCAACAATAAATGCCTGAGTTACACCAGGACTGCACAATCCCTCCATCAGTGTTCAGACTGTCTGCAATAGGCTGAGAGATGCTGGACTGAGGGCTTGTAGGCCTGTTGTAAGGCAGGTCCTTACCAGACATCACCGGGAACAACGTCACCTTTGGGCACAAACCCACCTTCGCTGGGCACAAACCCACCTTCGCTGGACCAAACAGGACTGGCAAAGAGTGCTCTTCACTGACGAGTCGCGGTTTTGTCTCACCGGGGTGATGTTTGGACTCGCGTTTATCGTCGAAGGAATGAGCGTTACACTGAGGCCTGTACTCTGGAGTGGGATCGATTTGGAGGTGGAGGGTCCGTCATGGTCTGGGGCGGTGTGTCTCAGTATCATCGCACTGAGCTTGTTGTCACTGCAGGCAATCTCAATGCTGTGCGTTACAAGGAAGACATCCTCCTCCCTCATGTGGTACCCTTCTTGCAGGCTCATCCTGACATGACCCTCCAGCATGACAATGCCACCAGCCATACTGCTCGTTCTGTGTGTTATTTCCTGCAAGACAGGAATGTCAGTATTCTGTCATGGTCAGCGAAGAGCCCGCATCTCAATCCCATTGAGCACGTCTGGGACCTTTTGGATCGGAGGGTGAGGGCTAGGGCCATTCCCCCCAGAAATGTCCGGGAACTTGCAAGTGCCTTGGTGGAAGAGTGGGGTAACATCTCACAGCAAGAACTGGCAAATCTGGTGTAGTCCATGAGGCAAAGATGCACTGCAGTACTTAATGCAGCTGGTGGCCACACCAGATACTGACTGTTACTTTTGATTTTGACATTATTCCATTTCTGTTAGTCACATGTCTGTGAAACTTGTTCAGTTTATGTCTTAGTTGTTGAATCTTTTTATGTTCATACAAATATTTACACGTTAAGTTTGCTGAAAATAAAAGCAGTTGAAAGTGAGAGGGCGTTTCTTTTTTTTTTTTGCTGAGTTTAGTAGGCAGTAAGCAGTATTGTGCAGTATGCAAGTATTTCACTTTGAACAGGGCTATTGTAATATATAGCTAGCTATATACTGTTTATATAATGGCAGTTATTTAACAAAGAATTTTGTTTTATATATTCTCTGGTAATATTGTTCTTGCGCCTCATGTGTTAATGAGATATAACCATTGTGTGTATGCGGCACAGCTGAGAGAGAATTAAAGATGAAGTCATCAAACTGTGTGACAGTAGAAAGGAATCCCTACACACACACACACACACACACACACACACACACACACACACAAAGTGGTTCAAATTAGCCATTAAAGAAATGGGCAGAAGCAGCTGTCTAGTAGAGCTGCAGGAAAAGGGAGGATTTTTTGTGTGTGCATAATTGTGTAACCGAGACCTTTAAATTAATGTGTGGGTGTGTGTGTGTGTGGGTGAGTCTGTGACTTTTGTGTTCTTGTAAAAAATTTTGTTTACATAGGCTAATTTTTTTCAGTGAATAGTGTAAGTCTTTGTGCTTTTAGACTTTGAGTGTGAATAGGTGTGTGTGTGTGTGTGTGTATGTGTGTGTGTGTGTGTGTGTGTTAATATGGACTAGTAAGGGACCGGACGTATAAAGGAGTCTTTGAATGGCAGAGAGAGCTGTAATCCATTACAGATGTGAAGGTAATTATACCCAAACAGGTTTGGTGGGTGCAGCAGGCCAGTGACACTTTATATTTTTTACATCAGTCACTTTATATGGACCATAAAAGCTCAGTTCTAGAGTTGAGGTTGTTACATCTATAGCACAAAATTTGAATGTAGTATTAATTTTCCATACTGTATAGTGCTGTATATAGACCAATCCTTTGGCATGTCACCACCTATGTCACAGTCGGAAGTAGCTTTGCAAAAAAAAAAAACGGTGTCACACAGGCGCATATAGTAAACCAAACTTGTAGTTAGCTGACCAACAAGTTAGCTGTTACCTTTAAATTGTCTGGTTAAGCAAAATATAATGTCGTGCTGTGATGTAGTCTGTAAAAAAATTACAAAAACCAAGGACTTCACTTTTATCGGATTCCATCAACAGAGCTGACTGGACTAAGGAGATCATTTCCAGCTCAACGTTTGCAGCAAACATTTTATTATTGGTATATTATTAACTCGTATAATAATAATAGTAGCCTATAGCTAAAAATATTTCTGTATTTATGATGGCTTTGTGTAGTACTTTCGTATTACCGATGATTATAACTAGCTATGTTACTAACAACAGTGTACCCAAACCTAGATAGCTTTGAACCTGATGGCTAATTTTATTCTATATATCTTTAAGCAATATTTAGAAGAGCTAGCTAGTGCTAGCTGTTTAATCTATCAAATATAACACAACAGTTTGCCGGCTGCCACCACTTACTGCGCATGTACTGCAAGGTTTGTAAACAGTGGGATTGGTCTATACAAGTAACAAATTATGATTTATCATGTATTCAATAAATTGGACATGCATGATTTTGTTTTTTCCCCAGATCATTGTTTTAGATCAATGTTAGCATCTTTATATCTGTCATTTTATATAGACTATAAAAGCTCAGTCCTAGAGCTGTTATATCTATAGCACAGAATTTGACTGTACTATTTAATATCCATATTGTAAAGTGCTGTAAATAATATGTATTGCAGAATATACAGTATATATTACATTTTTTTCATATCCTAGAAGCCTTTAAATAAATTGTTATAAAATATTTGTTGTAAAACATTACAATTAAATGCTGGATTCATAATTTTCATATAAAAGGCTGTTCTGTTCATTACTCTCATAATATACACAGATGAGCGAAAACATTATCACCACTCACAGGTGAAGCGAATAATGTTGATCATCTCCTAACAAGGCCACATGTAAAGGTCTGGGTAGATTAGATGGTAAGTGAACAATCAGTTCTTGTAGTCAATGTGTTGAATGTAGGCGAAATGGGCAGGAGTAAAGACCTGAGCGACTTTGACAAGGGCCAAATTGTTATGGCCAGACGACTGGTTCAGAGCATCTCTGAAACGGCTTGTGGGGTGCTCCCGGTCTGCAGTGGTGAGTCCCTACCAACAGTGGTCTGAGGAGGGACAAACCACAAACTGGCAACAGGGTGTTGGGCGCCCAAGGCTCATTTATGCGCAAGAGCAACGAAGGCTATCCCATCTGGTCCGAACCGACAGAAGGTCTACTGTGGCACAAGTCACAGAAAATTTGAAAGATGGTTACTGGAGGAATGTGTCACAACACAGTGCATCAGACCCTGCTGCATATGGGGTTGCATTGCCACAGACCAGTCAGAGCGCCCATGATGACCCCTGTCCACCATCTAAAGCACCTAAAATGGGCACACGAGTGTCGGAACTGGACCTTGGAGCAGTGGAAGAAGGTCGCCTGGTCTGATGAGTCCCTTTTCTTTTACAGCACATGGACGGCCGTGTACGTGTGCGCTGTGTACCTGCGGAATGATGGCACCAGGATGCACTGTCAGAAGACAACAAGCCAGTGGAGGGAGTGTGATGCTCTGGGCAATGTTCTGCTGGGAAACCCTGAGTCCGGCCATTCATGTGGACGTCAATTTGACACGTGCCACCTACCTAAACATCGTTGCAGACCAGGTACACCCTTTCATGGCAATGGTATTCCCTGATGGCATTGGCCTCTTTCAGCAGGATAATGCGCCCTGCCACACTGCACACATTGTTCGGGAATGGTTTGAGGAACATGATGAAAAGTTCAAGGTGTTACCCTGGTCTCCAAATTCCCCAGATCTCAATCCGACTGAGCATCTGTGGGATATGCTGGACCAACAAGTCTAATCCACTGCAGCTCCACCTTGCAACTTACAGGACATCCTGTAAATGTCTTGGTGCCAGATACCACAGGACACCTTCAGAGGTCCTGTAGAGTCCATGCCTCGGCAGGTCGGCACTGTTTTGGCGGCATATGGAGGACCAACAGCATATTAGGCAGGTAGTCATCATTAGTGATCGACTGATATGGGTTTTTTAATGGCCGATACCGATGCTGATATCCAGAGAGCAGGGGTGCTGATAGGCTGATACATTGTCGATATATCACACAATTTAATATAGTAAAAAACATTAACATAAAATGTATAAAAAATTAATAAACTCTTATTTACTCAATTTCACACTAAATTTTAACTTTGTAAAAAAGAATCTAAAAAAATTATATTGTATTTTCAATGGTAGATTGCAGTTTCTTCTGATTTCTGTTTTATATGTTAGGAAGAAGGAAATTACAGTACACACAGTAGTCCAGCAACCATGGATGGCATGTTCACGTTAGCAATCGCATTTTCTAAAAAAAATACAGAATCAAACCAATTGCACATACAGTGCTCAGTGAATTTACTCATAGCACACGTGAAGCGCCTTTACTTTGAAGTTGCACTCACGCTTTTGTGTGGATCTAGCGCGAGCAGCAATCTCTTGACAGTTTAAATGGCCTGGATTTCCTGCTTGGATTATCACGGACTGACCGTCATTATTTGTGAATCAGAGGAACTTTTGATCCTGATGTTTTTGATTCTGGCTGATAGAATACGCACTTCAGAGGAAGACATTAGATGAGCGCTCAATGGGAAGAAAATGCTGGATTTTCATGAGGTTCGTGAATTACATCTTTTTAAACAAGATATCTGCAATTTGCAGATGGTATAATAGAAGTTTTATTGATATTTTCCTTTTATCATTAGAAAAGTTACAGGGAACTGTTGAGGAGAGGCTGATAGAATACGTGCTTTAGAGGTAAATAAATGAGTACTCCACAGGATACTGGATCTGCTCAAGTTGTGTGAGGTTTGTTTATTACATCTGATTAAACGAGATAATGTGCATATTTGCAGACGGCATAAGATATTATATTTATTGATATTTGCCTTTTTATCATTAGACAAGACAGTTAAAAGTTACAGGGAACTGTTGAGGAGAGAGAGGGAGAATGAAACAGGTGAGTACTTTAACATTATGAGCTCAAACGAATCTGCAGCGGCTCCGATATGCAGACCGTTTTAATGATACTGTGTTGCACACCGGTCTATTATTGTAGTAACACTATGGCACGTAACAAAACGAATCGTCGTTTACATGTCTCAGTTGCTTCACATGCAAGCAGGTGATTCTCAGCGCCCTCAAGAAACAAATCGGCCAAAGGGGAAAATTTATCGGCCTCTGCGATATATCGGTTGACCACTAGTCATAATATTTTGGCAGTGTATACATCAAAATGAAGTCAAAAGGTTTGTTTATTGTTACAAAAATGGCCCATAAAATTAAAGTTATTTCTTAGAAAAGCATAATTTGTTTGCTGATGTCACTTGGTTTGATGTTTTGTTTTCTAATTAAATGACGTTCAGACATTTTTAAATGTTGAAAAAGTTTAAATACTTTTTGGGGCCTCTGTATTTCTATACCATGGTGTTACTATCAGTAACCATGGTATTTCTAAATGCATACCTCCTGAGTTTTTCTCACCCAAAGAAAACAGGAACTATATCTTGTCCACAGTCAACAACTATGAATCCACTCAGAACACTTAAAATGCCTGCGGCTGTATTAAACTGACTCTATTAGTTCTCTCTTTCTGGACACACACTGACTGAGTATCTTTGCCTGAAAGAGTCGATTGAAGACCTTTGCAGGCCCCATGCTGCCTGTCTGCGCACACCAAATTTTACTGTTCCAACCACATTGGTACCCACCACTTAGTCATACAGAGACCCACTCAAAAGGCAGCATGGGAAAGAGTCAGTTTCATCCCCAAGAGCACTAAATAGCGAGAGGAGTGGTGATGGATGGCCTTCCAAATTGGATCTGTAACATTTACACAGCCTCTGGAACTGTACAGCGTCTATGCGGTTCATCTTCTATATCATATACTCACCATTATGTAATATTAATGGAGTGTGTGTGTGCAATGAATCACATTAATATATAATGCAGAAAATGATTAATAACACATTATCTCTTTGCTGGGTTAAGCTGGTCTCCCAGAATGTCCAGCTGAAAAGTGCCCAAAATTCCTTTAAAACCAGCCAACAGACCAACATTCAAAAATAGTGCATTGGTATTTTTAATTTGACTCTGGTTTAAAAAAACCCTCTGTGTTCATGGTGCAAGCAAGGTGCTGAAAAATCAGTCAGACATGTTGCAGCGGTCAATGAAGTCCATCTAACCCAGGGGTTCTCAACGGGGATGGTACCACCCCCCAGGAGGTGCTGAGAGCAAATTAGTAGAGAGGGGGGCGTTAGGTTACAAATGGGGGGTGTTTATCAGTCATAATAATCCAATCTATTGTCAAGTTCCTCTTTACATTAAAACGTTTATCTAGGCTTGGAGTATATCAGTTGGTTCTCAATTATACAGGTTGGTACACATTTGTACTGCGGTTCATCTGATTTTGAAGTCTAGCGACGCATGAAGTATCTGGTTTAGCAGCGTCAAATACACAGGCGGAGGTACAACCTCGGCTAATGCACCTGTATGGCTCTGTTGATGGATACAGCTCAATGGACAGAGCAGCATGAGCGCAAAGCTCTTAAAGCTCGAGGTCTCAAATTCGCAGCTTTGCGAGAATCAGTGAGAAGCAAGGCACGAGAAGTGGAAACCATTTAAATTCGGCACAGAATTCTAGATCACCACTCTTGAATTTACTATAGTAACCCTAACTGTACTTCAGGCAGAAATGGATTGATAATAAATCATATCAATACTTCAGCTCTATTAAATTTGTCATAGGCTACATTAGGGGAGTGAGGGAATATAATATTTTTGTTACAACTTATAAATCTTTATATTTTGTATTTATTGTTTTTACATGTGTTTATAGTAGGTCTACTGTTTATAATTACAAAAATGCCATAGTTTGTTTTGCAGAAATCATGTTACATCCAACCATTTTAGTGAAGAAGATCCATGCTTCCATGTGCTCACAATGATCTTGTTACAAATACCTCTTTTAAAACTATCAAAAGAAATAATTAATTAATAAATTAAAATTTTCAAAAAGACAAATGTAAAATATATTAACAATATCACTTTTATTATTAGTTTCTGTCTTCGCATTTTCATTTAATAGGCCCCAGATATGGCCATCTGCTTGAATTCAAGAGGTTTGATCTCACATTCATGACATGTAAGCCTGATGAATTTATTAATAAAACGTTAATATTATGCAATGCATCGAAGTTGCATTGAGCAAATTAAGCAAATAACAAAAATATTGAGTTTTGTTTTTTTATGTTTTTTCTCTCTCTCTTTTTTTTTGTGTAAAACAAGGTGGGGGGGGGGGGGTTGTGGCTGGGGTAAGGGAATGAAGTAGGGGGGTGTTCATCAAAAAAAGGTTGAGAACCACTGATCTATTGCATGTTTGCATTAAAAAACATTTCAAAAATAGCATAGACGGACGCATGAATATATCCTGTGTGAACGGCCCCTTAGTCCTTAGATACTGTATCTCTGTAGATGTATTTGTGGACAGACATGGAGAAAAGGGAGGAGGATTTGAGACAAAAGGGTTTCTGTGTGAAACCATGAAGGTGCTCCGCTCGGCTGGGGAACAAAAAACAAATAGAAACGAGAAGGAGAAAAAAGAGGAAATAAGTAATTTTCGCACCCTCAGCGCCTCCAGTGTGGCCTTGTGAAGCCTTTACCTCCCTTTCTGTTTCACACTCGCATGGACAGATGCTCTTCCAAAAACCTCATCTGACACTCATCCTGAAAGCAAACACAGACAGGCCCTTGCTGCAGGGCATCACTTACACTTTTAATGAAAAACTAACACCCCAAATAAATTGGGGGCTGGAACCTTTAACCTCGGTCTTCATTACACAACACTCCCACATGAAATACACACACACCTATTCACTGATAAAAACACACACAGACATTCATGCTCTTAGCTGGTGTCTCCAGCAAGGCAAAGATGGCTACATGTTAATGTTAGAATATTTAACGAGGAAAGGTGTTTTATTACTTTTCTAAGCAAATCACTTTTGACCTTTGGAAATTAAAGGGGTGGAAAAAATCCCACAGACATATGTTGAAAGAGGGACATAAATAATATAGTGAGCAGAATCTCAGTTTCTTTTCACTTTAGTCAATAACTTGCAACCATCTAGCAATGTGCTAAAAAACAATCAGTACACCTTATTAACCGCATAGCATTGCAATAAAACCACTTAGAACACCCTAGCAACCACATAGCAACACCCTTAAAACCACTCTGAACACCTTATCAATCAGATAGCAATGCACTCAGAACATACTAGCTTTGGGTAAAAGAGGACAATTTCAAAATTGTCTCAAATGTATTGGATTTGCCTTTATATTGATGTGCTCTGTACAGTTGGGCCAATCATACATTCTGTATACATTATTTGACATTACATTATTTGATACAGCTCATTAGTTTTTTAACAGTTTTTATTTTGTCCTTACGTGATTTTTATGGCTGAGAGCGGCAAAGCGCACGCTCTCTTTGTCCCTCTATCACTCGCTCTCTGTGCATGCTGTATGTGTGTACCTGTGTTCGTATGTGTTTTGCCACTCTCTAAATTAAATTTTTGAATGTACATTTCCCAACAATATAAATTAAATAGAACTTAACTGTTTCATCAGACTCGCACTTGCCACCCATTGCCATTTTTGCAGATATTTGTAGCACGATCTCTGTGTGACCTGTAATGCTGGTACTTGTGTGTCAATGGCAAAAAGTCAGAAAATACAATGAACAAGAACACAGTTCAGGCCATGTGAGGGGAGAAATGTCAGCCAAAGGAGAGTTTGTAATAAAAATGTAATCTTCAGGGAAGAACACTTGGGCACTGCTGGATGACTAAAAAGTGTAAAGCGTAGTAGTGTAACAGTGTTTTTTTTAAGGCATCTGATCTTTAATGTTGTTATTTTAATGTTATTTTATATTCATTTATAGGCATTTTTTAAATACAGTTACTATTTATTAAATGTAGTAAAGGTAAAGTTTTAAAGGCTATCAAGGTGTGCCCCAAATTTTGCAGTAAGTAGTGTAAGTAGAAAGTAGTGCGAGTCCCTTACAATAATCTAAAGTTCTGGCGAACTTGCTGCAAATTTGTCACTCATTATTTTCACATGCATTTGCCACAGAGGTTTGCCAGAACTCTGGATTTTTGAAAGGGGTAGTATGTTCACACTGAAAATGCAACAAAAAGAAGTGTACTAAGAGTATACGGATGATCTACTTCTTCAGCTAAAATAACGGAGCGTGGAATGTTGGACACTTCATGCACTCAGGGGGTTACCCTATGTAGCGGAAGGGGCGAAGTCACCTGGCCACAATGCTGCCCTGACAAAACAATTGTAATTCATGTTAAATGTGGCAACTAGAGAAACTTCTGTGAAGACAGCACCTTACAAATGTAATTTGAATGCTTTACCATCAACCCACAATGTGTGAAGATGTACATTGTTTGATAAGTGTTGAACTGAGGTTGTCTATCTCGCTAAAGTTAGCGGTAACAAATTGTGTGCTTTTGAAATGTCACTTCCATCAGCTGTTAAACGGCGGATGCTTCTGTGGAGTAAAACAACATTAGTGTTCCATTTGAGACTAGATAGCAGAGTGCATAGTATATATAGTGTAAGTGCACAGTGTATAGTGCATCATAGTGGACACAACTTTATAAATCTATCCCTCACAACCCCGTCAAAAATAAAAAATGTTGCTACTGAGAATAAGGTCTGTAGCTACATCCAAAAAAAAAAACAAAAACAAAAAAAACAGTCAGAACACTCTAACAGCCACTCAAAACACCCTAGCTGCTATAGCAATATGCAAACAACCACTCAGAACACACTAGCCATCACATAGCAACATGATTAAACCCACTTAACAACCAAAGGGCAGCTATCAACCACTCGAAACACCCCAGCAATCACATTACAACATGCTAAAAACTACTCTGAACACCTAGCAACATGGTAAAAACCATTCTGAACACCCTGGCATTGAGTTGGGGTCTTTTGACTTGGGCCAGTGTGCAGATGACCCTTGGGGCTCCAGACATATCTCAGCACCAGAATATCATAGACCACATTTACATGCACTTAAGAAAACGGTTTATTCCAGGGTTTGTAAATGACTGAAAAAGTCATGTAAATGGTGTTCAAGGGACTAAGAGAAAGCGGTTTAACACACCTGTGTTTCTCCTGGAGAACGTGGCTTAATGTGGTCGTGTAAACACATAAGCGGCTTTCTAACAGGTTTTTGAGGAGTGCGCATGTGCATGAACAGATCAGAGAACAAACGTTATAGGATGGAGCCCAACAACAAGTCAACACAGTGGAAACAATTCAAAATTTCTGGGAGTATGGTGGGAAAAGCACAAACACTATAAACAATACCAATTTAAATACACCAATGTAAAATATTGACGGTCCCTCATGTTCACTTATATGCGCTCAAACTTTGAGGGAATCCTAGAGTTTTACTTAAGAGGAAAACTCCACTATTGAAGAGCAATTCTGCTGCAGGTCGCGATAGAAAGTGAAGGAAAAAACATAATAACAACTCTGGAATATCTGGAAATAAAGCGAAGCAATGGGGAATAAAATAGTGAAGTCTTCCTCGGATACCATGTTTGTTATTTACACAAGCGTTGCGGGGAAATTACGTTGCTGTGGAGAAAGCTGCTTACTGACCAAACCGCATGTATACGGGAGTAAAGAGTACACCGCTTATACAGTGCATGTAAACTGGAATGCTGCTTTCTCTCAATATGCCGCTTTCATGTGTCCATGTAAACGTAGTCATTGTGGCAGTGAGTTTTTCACGGAAAACAACGTAAAAACGTAAAAATCTAGTTTAATTGTGTCTCCATTTGTCTCTCTTCGATATTCTTTTTCTGTGTGTGTAAACTGCCTAACATTCCACTCTGCAAACATAAATACACACTCTCTTTCTTCCTCTGTTCCCCTGCTGCTGCCTTTATTTTAGTAGCAGATCTCTCGCCATGATTTTGATTGTGTTACAGGGAGACTGTTTGCGTTTGTTTTCTGTGTGTGGAGTGGCCCTGAGACTCTAATACCAGCTGTTAATCCCTTGACCCTATCATACACCCACACACACTCAAACACTCTTGGCCCAACACCGCCTTTATGACACTTGAGACTCCAGCAGAATTCATCTCATGCTTTGCGGTGGGTTTACTCCAAGTGCTCACTCAGCATACCACCCCTTGTTCCCCTTTGTGTCTAAACATACACTTTTACAGGATCACACATGGGTGCATGCACTCACACACACACACACACTCGACCGCCCTCGTGTCCCTCTGGCCATTCACTGCTCACGAAATGCAATTCAGGGGGCATGATAAAGGGTCTGTTCCAAAACCTAGCGAGTTCCGGCCTACATAGGTAGCTGCCTTTTTTGGCAGCATCCTAACTGACATAAGTGTCTGATTTGGGGCACTCTGCATAGGCAACAACTCTTACAAAACAATGCTCTGCATACAAGCGTTGAATCAGAAGTGATTTTAACACAGGTGTCGCATCCAGAACAACTTAAGCATGCTTAAGCCTAGTGTACACTACACGACTCAAGCTCGTCTTCTTTGATGTTTTAAGTCAGCGGTTGGCCAACAATGAGCTACATCCAGGGAATTGGGCAGCAGGAGACCAAAAATAATTAAAAAGTAAAATAAAAAATCATCCACATCTTCCTACCCACTGTCCTTGTTATTTTCAGCTTTTTTTCTTCTTTTTTCCTTTGCAAATAAGTGCAAAAAGGGGCACAAGCTATTCTTTCATGTTTATTGACATGTTATTATGAATAAACTGCGCGAGTTTGTGAATTCATTTGGTTTTCGTTATTTTAAGATGCGTTTTGGGCAATCCTTTTGAAACGGGACAACGCTAAAGACAGCTATAATGGGGCTCAAACTGTTGTGAGATTTGTCCATTTCAAACACATTCAGACATTAGGCTCATAGTGCCACAGTAGCGGAGGGCTGCCTAAGAGAGGTTACATGTGGATTTAAAGGGAAATAACTGTACGATCAGAATTTTTTTGAGAACTTTCTTCACATCAACTTCCAGGGACACAGATATGAGAAACATGCACATTAGAAGCTCGGCTACAGGTACTGCACTAAAATAACTTTTAAACGTCATGTTTAAGTATAATTAGTTGAGACTGTGTGCCGGTTTTAGAGTTTTCTTTTTCTTTTTTTTTTTTTTGCGATTTAAGTGGTTAAAAGAGATGACCAGGTATAACGGTGATGTGTCTCACTTGTACACGTGATCAGATCACCCAAAGCACATCTTGATACCAGATTTACACAGGGCCTGAGCTGGGGACGAATGGTCATGTAGTTGATACACCCAGTCTACGATCAGTCGTGTAGTGTGCGCAACAGCATGATGGAAAACAAAACTGGGAGTTGCAGGGTGCCGACTGCAAGTAGTGTAATGTGCACTTGGCTTCAGAGAATCATGTTGTTAGCTAGTAATTAGTCTCGTGTAGTCAGACCTTTGACTAAAACGGCAAAGGTCTGCGATCTATAGCAGCTTACACTGACCAAGAACCAAAATAGACAGGAAAAGCCCTCTAACTGGGGTGGAGTTATCAGAAATATATCCTTCCATAATAAAAGACTGTCATGGGGAAAGATATAATTTATATAATGCCGCACGCAGGGTTGGGGAGTAACGGAATACATATTTGAAATACAAAATATAAGTAACTGTATTCCACTACATTTACAATTTCAGTCATTGGTAATTAGAATACAGTTACATTCAAAAATGTATTTGGGATTACTGAAGAGATTACTTTGCATTTTATTGACATTTGTTTCATTTAATATTTAGTCCTTTCAGATGGAAAACATTTATACATATAAATGATGCGATCCAAAGTGCATTTGAACAGCGGTGAAACACTTTCTTATGATGTGTTACATTCATACGAGCAGACAGAGAAGTACGTTTGAAGTAAGTTTGGAGCACAAGAAATAGAAATAAACCTTGTGTAAATTGTCAGCTTTACGCTAAGCTAAAATGCTATTTCTAGCCATTTTACATGCACGTTACCAGGCACGATCATATTTTATTTATTTTTTATCAAAAATCGTATTCTTGATGATAATTTTTGTATTGTTTTCCTGTATAAATATCTAAAAATCCTTAAAACAAGATCAATTTGATTGATCTTGTTTTAGAAACAACACTGCATAAGATATTTAGGTTTTTCAGAGAATGTATTTTTATGAAGTGAAAAAATCTACCAGTGCTGAAGAAGTAATCCAAAGTATTTAGAATACATTACTGACCTTGAGTAATCTAATGGAATACATTACAAATTACATTTTACAGCATGTATTCTGTAATCTGTAGTGGAATACATTTCAAAATGAACCCTCCCAACCCTGGCCGCGCGAGTTTCCACGAGTGATTGCACAGAAAACACACAGGAAAATAGCGTAAAATGTATACAGAGTCTAAGTAAAGAATAGAAAATCTAACCACAGAATATTTCACAGACAAAGCTAAGTAAACAAAGCAGATATTTGTTATATATCTGCTCATGGATATCTGCTTTACTTTCTGTTACATGCCTCAAACGAAACTCTGAATATCTTTAAATGATTTGATGTCACTTACCTGGCAAACTTGGACAAATCCTGTGATTATTCCGTCCTCAAAAGAGCTCATTGTATTAACGCAGAACCTTGTGAACACGATTCTGTTTCTAGGTGGACTGATGAAAAGTCCTGTGTGCTTCTATTTGCGGACGTTTCACCAAACCAGCCATTCAGATTTGTGCTGAGTGGTTTGAGAAAGTGTTTTCCAATTTTGTGTTCTATGTGCATCAGATGGTTAGTGCATGGACTGTGGGCGGTCCGTGGGCGTGCCTTCTGAGGCTGAGACTAGCTAGTATGCTAACACTAACTTTATTGAAATCAAAGTTGGTATTTGCATTATAAACAGTAGCTACTTATGTAGAGTGTTCAAAATTAGTCACTTATAAGTTTCAATTGGCAGTACACAGTGAGGCAACTCACAATAACTGCTCTGACCCTTTAGTTGGGGCAAGCAAAACCCTGAGGCCTGGCACAACAGCACTATTGGTGCCGCCCGTGTTAATGCCTCATTGATGTTCAACGTCTCATATCTGTAGTGATATCTAGTTGGTGAGATCGCTACTGACTTAGCCATGCCCCTAAGCCAAGATATGTTACTTGCAATTGAAAAATAAAGTTCAATTACTTACCTGCAGCTGTGTGTGTGTGTCCACTTCTGTGTCTCCGCTCATCCACAACACAACATAGTGTCAGAAGCGGCTCGAACATTCTCCAACAAAGATTAAAGCGTCCAAAACATTAATGAGAACACCAGATGCCAAACACAAACTGAGGCCTTACTGGCTGGAAAGAAACATGATTTCCGTGATGGACTGCTTCTACATGGCACAAGGTTGATTATCCCAGCTTCACTCCAAAGTTCTATCCTGCAGCACATTCATCAGGCACACCAAGGAATCGAGAAATGTCACCAAAGAGCAAGACATTCTGTGTGGTGGCCAGGTCTAAGCACACAGTTGTGAGCTGTGGTGCAACAATGTGATGAATGCAGAAAGGCCTCCATAAATGGCTCTGAACCATTACAGCCTACAAACTTCCCTTCATATCCTTGGCAGAGAGCTGCTACAGACCTTTTTGATCTAAAAGGACAAAAGTACCTTCTCACATTTGACTACTATTCAAGAGATTTTGATGTTGTTAAGTTATCATCAACATCCTCTGCAGTCATAACAGAACATCTCAAAGCTGTGTTTTCAAGGAATGGTGTGCCCGAGGTACTGATCTCGGACAACGGGCCGCAGTACAGCAGCGCAGACTTTCGTGAGTTTGCCAAAGAATATGACTTCAAGCACTTGACAAGCAGCCCATGGTATCCACAAGGAAACGGAGAAGCTGAAAGAGCCATACAAACAGTCAAAAAGCTCTTAGGAAAAGCAACAGATCCATTTAAAGCTTTGCTTGTCTATCACTCCACACCACTGGCAAATGGCTACAGTCCAGCCGAAATGTCAATGGGCAGAAGACTGAGAACAATCCTACCAATGTTGCCAACACTTCTTATACCAAAACTCCCAGACACCAAATAAGTGAGGCAGTTTGAATCCACTCAACGTTCTTGTGTGAAACACACACATGACAAGAGACACAGAGCCAGATCTCTTTCACCACTCAAACCTGGGGACTCAGTTTGGATTAGGGACCAAGCTGTTACCGGGAAGGTGACCCAACAGCATGCTCCAAGGTCATTTGTCATTAAGACCTCACATGGAAAAATCAGATGCAACAGACAAGCTCTAGTTCGTCTCCACAATCCTGCGAAATAAACTGGGCAAGCAGTAGAGTGGCCAGACTTTTTAGAAGAGGATCACATACCTGACACAGAGACACCCACAGTCCACCATCCAGTTCCAAATCCAGTCTGAGATACCTACTCGACATGGAACCTATACAAGGTCGGGATGTCAGTCTGTCCCACCAAGACGAATGGACCTTTAGTTAATGGCCAGTGACCACAGAGGCAGAATAATCCTCTCACTGTGCCAGGAGTACTCAGGTAGTCTATCCTGACCTCCCTAGAGAGAGAAAAATAAGATTATGTTAAGAAGAAGAGAAAAAAAATAGAGGAAAAAGAGAAATGTGAATGCCTATGATAAAATGAGAATGACTTGAAGTGTATAATGGTTCCAGAACTATTTCATAGCAAAGTAGTAATGCTCATTAATGTTAGAATAATATTTCAATGAAGGACTGAGAAATGGTAAGAATGTTTACGGTATGTTTATTATGCCATAACACAAACATACATATGTTCAGTAAGTTCATTGTTTTGGGGAAGGGGAGATGTAGTGATATCTAGTTGGTGAGATTGCTACTGACTTAGCCACACCCCTAAGCCAGGATATGTTACTGGCAATTGAAAAATAAAGTTCAGTTACTTACCTGCAGCTGTGTGTGTGTGTCCAGTTCTGTGTCTCCACTCATCCACAACACAACAATATCAACAAATATACCACACAACTGCTCTGTTCCAAAATCAAGTGAGCTGCCTACTTAGACAGCATTGTAAGGCATCATAGCTTTAAGGCTGTTCCAAAAGGTATATTACTTAAAAGATAGCTTGTTTTTGTCAAATTCTAAGGCAGCATCCTTCATAGAGAATGCATAGTGACAAGACTCTTCCATTTCCATTAGCATTCCCATTCATTTAGCCAATCTTTTACAATGGCATCTGCTTGGGTTGTGCAAGGTTCCTTGGAAGTACACAATCTGGAGGCTGACATCTTTGCTCATGGGTGCTAAATTCTGGGATTGAGTGTCATTTGAATGATCACTTGTCAATGGTAGCAGATGAAAATATCCCAAAATACCCATTTGCCGCTTTTAAACGCTCTTTAAAAACAATCTGTCACCGGAATAATATGTTCTATAATGTAATTAAATTATTGCATATTCAAAGTTTCTTTGAATATGCAAACATTCACTTGTCAGAAAACACTCATGTTTCTTTGCTACTTTTGCCATTAAGTGGTGTAGTTCCAGCATCTAACAGCAGGGGCTAACATGGGCCTGCTAACCAGCTAATTCCAGACCCCTCAAACCAAAGGGGTAGGGGGTTGAATGGTTAGTTTTGGTTAGCCCCTTCTGATAGATGCAATAACCACATCATTGCAGGCAGGCAAAAAGCATCTTTCTTCATTGAAGCCAATTCAAAAGTAGCTGCGTATTCTGAAAATAATTTATTTTGCAAGCAACCTTTAAATTGCAAATATTTCATGATATTAGATGTTTTGCCAGTGACCATTTTTTGATGGTTCGTAGAAGCGTGAAATACTGATATTTTTCCCTGTTTGCTGTCTTTAACATCACAGCTCATGCACTAGCCTGAACTAAGGAGTTCTAATATTCCACTAGTTAAGGGTTTTGGACTGTGCGTGTTCTTGACTTGTAGTACCATCAACTAATCAGCATTGTGAGGATATAATTTTCCTGTGGCTCCAGATTGGTAAATCGCATGGCATTTACTGCTCAGGTGACGAGCTCTTTGGAACTTAGTGCCCATGAAGCAAAGATGGCAACATCCACGTTGCATTCTTTTCTCTCTCTCTTTGTGCCTCCTTGGGGCAAACTCTATTGGAATCAATTATAAATCACGTTTCCTCTGTAAATTACAAGAAGAGCGCTATTTGTGTTGAGTAATTGCTAATGTATCAGTCACTTAAAAGGTTTCATGTTGGTTAAGCCAAATGCACACTTTAAGACTCAAGCTTGTCAGATTTGATGTGTAAATGATTCTGTGATTAGAAGTCTCAATTTGCAGTGTATGCATGTCGCTGACAATCTTTTTGTGCAGGGGTCGGCAACTTTTTTGACATGAAGTGGCATTTTACATTTTCCTTAAACTCTGCTGGACCCACCGACGGGTATACATAAGTCAGGCATATGAGGTATCATTTGAAATCTTAGAATCTGAACTTTTCAGATTTCTGCATTTATGTTACCTAAAATAACAAATTAAGGCCTCAAAACATTCGCATTTGAAAATTAGCACCCCCTAGAGGTAATGGGGTAGAAATATTTATATGAAAATAAAAGTCCTTCGCTTAGCACCTACATGACAAGTCATATATCAAATGAAAGCTCTCATTCTCAGGAATGTGACAGTTTATTTTGTTTCCCATTCAAAAGAATGTCAAAAGAATCACAAAGTGAAATATGATTTCTGTAAGTCATCAAATACAAACGTCTCTTTTATGCATCGATCACAGCTGCTGTAAGCCCAAAATAGCTAAAAACTTTATATCTACTTTTACCAGTTTTCTAAAAAATTAGCCATTTATTACTTGTCAGTGAGCTTGCTTGGCTGAATAATTTAATGTTATATCTTAGATGCCAAAATATGCCATCCAGCAGGAAAAGCATGCAAAACAAATCATCAGAAAAATATGTTTTCGACTATTGATAATATGTTACATATCATCACAATCTCAGCTTTCTAATGACATTTAGATTAAGCTCCTAGTCCATTCATAGGCCAAGATATTCGATGAAATATTGAGGGTGGTGCATGAACTGAAAATTAGATTGAATGTCTATGGACAAGCACATCTGTGAGGGCTAAAATGCGTTAGAGCGCCATTTACATTTCAGATCTGTATATTGTAATGGAATGTGATAGAGAATTCTTTTTTTTAGTGTTTGCTGCTAATTAGTGGAATTTAATAAGAATATGCAAAGTGAGGTAGAGTGAACAGAACCAGAATTACGTGTTTACAAAGTTGGGACAACAATAACAACAACAAAAAGTTTAAGTTTATCATAAGATTATAAACACATACAATCTTATTTATGAATAATTGGAGACTTTTTTTATTTGGGGGGATTTCTGAAAAAATAAGACAAAATTTTTGCAA
The DNA here is from genome assembly GCF_019703515.2 of Myxocyprinus asiaticus. Classification (NCBI taxonomy): domain Eukaryota; kingdom Metazoa; phylum Chordata; class Actinopteri; order Cypriniformes; family Catostomidae; genus Myxocyprinus; species Myxocyprinus asiaticus. The sequence continues at coordinate 38,709,243 of NC_059361.1, read as the reverse complement.
TTAGTCCACTGTACTGTATGTGTGAATGTTGAGCTTTTAAATTTGAGTGTGAAAAATTGCGGACGGCAGCCCAAAAATAAACCAGAGTTTTTAATCACTGTGCCGAACACATGTATGCATGTATGTAGTCTATATGTATGTATAACATAACGTTTGTTTAAAAGTCTAAGTCCACTTGTGAAAATGCTTCTATTTTGCATTTTTCTACAGTTCTTTTTCATTACAAATTATATATATAATTCTGGAATGTCCACCTTCAGCTTTAATGACATCATACACTATGTCATGTGTGCTTGGCTTTAGGAGGCTACCTTGGAAAGGAGTGGCCTAGGTAGGCAGTAGACAACAAGACAGCTCACTAGGTTTTGGAACACAGCTGACAATATCACATTCTCAGTTTATATAGAAGGAGGGGCTCTGTGTTTTTTGTCTTTAAACATATTTGTGGTTAATGTCAAGTTTGGGAACTGGGAATCACTAATGGGCACTAATGCTGACATGGTCCCCTATAGAGTAGCTGGACTTTATAAGCAACTGTGCTTCACCGTAAACAGAGCCAGATGCGTGGCACAAAGCAAACACAGCTCATAAAGTAAAGCAGGAAAGGTGTAATTAGTTCAGAATGGCAAGTCATGTCCGGCTGAACGGTGTAAAACACGACAGGAGAGAACGCTTCTCTCACGCAGTCTCGCCCTGGGAACCATAGATTCCACGGAAAAATATCAAAGGTCACCAGTATTTAGTTTCAGATAAAATAACAGGAAAAAATACAATTAATGCTGGCTTTCTAAACAGCTTCATTATTATTTGCATAGGATCTTGTGTTGTACAGAATGTTGTAAAAGTACAGGACCAACACTTCCAGATGTTTTTATTCTGTGCTTTAATGGCAAACTGTTGGGCATTTATGGTTAAACTCATGAACTTACATCAACAATGTGCCTTTGAACAATTTGTGAACATTGCCAAAATATCTAGGCAGCAGTGTTGACAGGCTTTCACTCCCTGGCACTGTACAAAATAAAAACAGTGTATGAGTATGTATGTGCACTATGTGTACTCAAATTGTGCCAACAACCCCGGTCCAAAAAAGGCTTAATTAATGGAGAAAATTCAGACTGATCTTCTCTCTTAAAGGGTTAGTTCACCCAAAAATGAAAATTCAGTCATCATATACAAAAAATATCCTGGTCAGTCTATTCAATATAATGAACGTGAATGAGGACTTGGGTTGTCAAACTCCAAAATGAGCCCCCAAAAGCACCCTATAAGTACCATAAATGTGGTCCATATGACTTTTACACTATTTTCCAAGTCTGCTGAAGCCATACTATAGCTTTAAAATGTATGTTAAATGTATAAATATGTGACATCATGCATTTTTGTGGAAACCCTGGTTCAAAAACAGTGAAGTGGTGCAATGTTATGACCATTATTTGTTATTATTGCAATGACCATCAACCCCATAATATGCTGATTGTATGTAATGATTAATTGGTAACACTTTACAATAAGGTTTCATTTGTTAAGATTAGTGCACTATGAACTATCGTGAACTAAAAATGAACAACTGTAATTTTATCAGGGACTAAAAACGGTTCAAGGAACGAAAACAAACTATATTTTTAGCAGAACATAGCCGAAAACCAGAACAAAGTGATTTTCAGATTAACAATTTTTATTGATTCACATAATTGAACATAGAAAAACAAAACATATATACATTGTGTCTTTAAGACCAAGCCTATACAATCTAGAGGGGGTCTAATAGAACCGATGTAAAATCTTGAATTGCATAAGGTGCACATTTTTTACATTTACATTTTTTAGAATCCTAGCCCACTCTCCCTCCTCCAAATCCAAGTTTAAATCTTTCTCCCATAATCTCTTGAGAGAGGTTGAAGTTCCGTTCCCCAGACTCTGAATTAACAGTGAGTAATACACTGATGCCTCATGACCTTTTCCAAAAGCAGTAATCGAACAAAGTGATTTTCTATTGTTCAGGAGTGAAAACGTACTTTTTAAATGCTGGTAACCAGTTATAACCGGTTAATTTTGTTCCGATAATTTTTTTCATGAAACCAAAGGGCAAAGGGTTTATTACAGTACATTTCTGGAACTACACCACTTCATGTTGCCCAAAAAATGAAACATGTGCTTTGATCCTAAGGGAAACTGCTGCAACACATATTTCTTTGCCTAATTGCCCATTGTGGACATCATATTCTCTGAATGAAGACCTTCTTAACAACTATGTATAAATACATAGAAAAGAGTAAAACAGCGAGAGACTTACTGGATCCATGCATTAAAAGCTCTGTCACATCCTGGACTTAATGAGGAGTGGTGGTGGTGTAGTGGACTAAAGCACTGAACTGATAAGCAGAAGGGTTGTTGGTTCAATCCCCACAGCCACCACCATTGTGTCCTTGAGCAAGGCACTTAACTCTGGGTTGCTCCAGGGGGATTGTCCCTGTAATCAGGGCACTGTAAGTCGCTTTGTATAAAAGTGTCTGCCAAATGCATAAATGTTAATGAGGACATAGATTTATCTCCTTTCTTATGACTATGAGAACATTAATCTTGCCCGTTTCCACTTCGAAAATCATGGATGGAGATAGTGTCATGCTAAATCTGATGTCTGTTTTCCTTGATCATTCTGTAGATATAAATGGTATAGTATGGTAATGTAAAATAGTATGTACTGTGTACATATATTAATTTATTTAATATATTGATGTTGGTGTCATACAACTTTAGGCCTCTAGTGGCCAGTATGCGTAGAGCACTATGGGAAGACTATTAAGTCACTTCCTGTGTTTTTCATTTTGTGACACCCTGATGGAGGCCTGTTTGGGCCGATACGCGTTGGTGCTTTTATAATATGTAGCCCTCACAATAAAGGCTTTTTAACTTAAACCCCCACAAGAGTGCCTTGATGTGGATTTTTGTTTCCACCATTTGTTTTTCAACTATGTATAAATACAGTTGAAGTCAGAAGTTTACATATACTTAAGTTGAAGTCATTAAAACTCATTTTTAACCACTTCATAGATTTAAAATTAGCAAACTATAGTTTTGCAAGTCGTTTAGGACGACTTGCATTTTCTACTTTGTGCATGACGAGTAATTTTTCCAACAATTGTTTACAGACAGATTGTTTCACTTTTAATTGACTATATCACAATTCCAGTGGGTCAGAAATGTACATACACTAAGATAACTGTGCCTTTAAGCAGCTTGGAAAATTCCAGAAAATGATGTCAAGCCTTTAGGCAATAAGCCAATTAGCTTCTGATAGGAGGTGCACTGAATTGGAGGTGTACCTGTGGATGTATTTTAAGGCCTACCTTCAAACTCAGTGCCTCTTTGCTTGATATCATGGGAAAATCAAAAGAAATCAGCCAAGACCTCAAAAAACTTTTTTGGACCTCCACAAGTCTGGTTCATCTTTGGGAGCAATTTCCAAACACCTGAAGGTACCACGTTCATCTGTACAAACAATAGTATGCAAGTACCATGCAGCCATCATACCACTCAGGAAGGAGACGCATTCTGTCTTCTAGAGATGAACATAGTTTTGTGCGAAAAGTGCAAATCAATCCCAGAACAACAGCAAAGAACCCTGTGAAGATGCTAGAGGAAACAGGTAGACAAGTATCTATATCCACAGTAAAATGAGTCCTATATCAACATAACCTGAAAGGCTGCTCAGCAAGGAAGAATCCAATGCAACAAAACCACCATAAAAAAGCCAGACTAATGGGTCTTCCAAATGGAAAATTACCCCAAGCATACCTCCAAAGTTGTGGCAAAATGGCTTAAGGACAATAAAGTCAAGGTATTGCAGTGGCCATCACAAAGCTCTGACCTCAATCCGATAGAAAATTTGTGGGCAGAACTGAAAAAGTGTGTGCCAGCAAGGAGGCCTACAAACCTGACTCAGTTACACCAGTTCTGTCTGGAGGAATGGGCCAAAATTCCAGCAACATATTGTAAGAAGCTTGTGGAAGGCTACCCAAAACATTTGACCCAAGTTAAACAATTTAAAGGCAATGCTACCAAATACTAACCAATTGCATGTAAACTTCTGACCCACTGGGAATGTGATGAAATTAATAAAAGCTGACTATTATTCTGACATTTCACATTCTTAAAATAAAGTAGTGATCCTAACTGACCTAAGGCAGGGCATTTTTTCTACAATTAAATGTCAGGAATTGGGAAAAACTGAGGTGTATGTAAACTTTTGACTTCAACTGTACTACATACAGTATACATGCATGGCTAATCCAGGTACAAGGAAAACAAAATTTCTCAGTTGTTTCTAAGACTTCACTGAATTATTGTTAGATATGATGCATTAATACAGATTTGATGCTGCTGGGTTTTGACTGAGAAATAGATCTGTAATTAAAATTATACTTAACTGTTTATTAACTGCTTGTTATGATTTCTATGCTGATAAATTCACCACACAGGAAAAAAACTAATTGCTTATTTTCGCTTATTTTGGTGAGTCAAGTGGCTTATTTTGGGCTTGTTTTTCAGCTGCTTATATATAAAAATAATAAATTGTTTGCTCAATTATTAACAATGTAGGCACAACTATTTATAAATAATAAATTAACTATAAACTTATACTTTACAAAAAATAATTGGCAAGGATGTAACTTAATATTTAAAGTTTGAGGCATTAGTTTATGTATCAGCATATTTGGTGACACATGATTACACGGGAATTCGACATAAGTATCGTCAAATCCAGTCAAATCATTTTATTTGTATAGCGCTTTTCACTACACATAATTTCAAAGCAGCTTTACAGACAATTATGCTTTAACAGAAAAAGAAGCTGTAATATCTGTAATGTCTTAGAGTCATCCTTGAGGGAAACCAGGCTCACTGTGGGGGCCAGTTTCCTTCTGGTTAAAGAGCATGAATATAATGCCAATATTAGTTATTTATGTGTAGTACAAGTCATGGTGTAAAATTAGTACACTAAGTAAGTGTAGGGGGACAATGTACGATCAGCCAGTTGTCATCGCACAATAATCCCTGACAGGATGATTAGGACCCTGACGCAAAGCAGAGGGGTCCTGTATCACCCTGAAGGAATTTATTTTGCGATAACAACCAGCTGACTGTATATTATCCTGCTTATTTCATGGCTACTAACCAAATAAATAAATATTTGTACATAAAATATTGATTTGTGTTGAAATTATGTAATTTGAGAAGAAATCGCTGAACAGCTGAAATCAACCTCCGGTTTGTGTCTGTGTCCTGGTGGTGGTTTCTTTTTGTGAAAATGACTGTCTGACTCTCATTATTCAGCCTATTAAAAGACTATTTGCCAAATAAACAAATAAATGGACATTATAAATTGATTTGCTTTGAAATTGTATTATTATATGAGAAGAAATAAATAGCTGAACAGCTGAAATCAACCTCCGGTTTGCATCTGAATTTTCTGTTGGTGTTTATTTTGTGAAAATTACTGTCTGACTACTCATTATCCAGGCTATTACAAGACTACTTGCCAAACAAATAAATGGACATGAAACATTGATTTAAGTTGAAATTATTTTATTAGCTAACTTGTAGAGATCACAGAATGATCCGGGAAGCAGGAGAGATGGCTCGCATGGACCCGGATGAGCGCTCTGATTCGTCGATGTGCAGTGGTTACAGAGCAATATCGGACCGCTAGATGGCACCATTGACTAATCAGAATCGAGTATTCCAGACAGCTGTGAAATAAACAAAAATATTTTGTATGAACTGTAAGATTAATGACTAAAGTCTTTGAAGTCCATCCTGAATTAACTGCGGAAGTGCACACAGATGCATTGTCCTTTGTTATTTGGCTGATTAAGGCTTTAGTTGGTCATTCATTTATTATCTACACTATATTGCCAAAAGTATTCGCTCATCTGCCTTTAGATGCATATGAACTTAAGTGACATCCCATTCTTAATCTATAGGGTTTAATATGACGTCGGCCCACCCTTTGCAGCTATAACAGCTTCAACTCTTCTGGGAAGGCTTTCCACAAGGTTTAGGAGTGTGTTTATGGGAATTTTTGACCATTCTTCCAGAAGCGCATTTGTGAGGTCAGACACTGATGTTGGACGAGAAGGCCTGGCTCGCAGTCTTCGCTCTAATTCATCCCAAAGGTGCTCTATCGGGTTGAGGTCAGGACTCTGTGCAGGTCAGTCAAGTTCTTCCACACCAAACTCGCTCATCCATGTCTTTATGGACCTTGCTTTGTGCACTGGTGTGCAGTCATGTTGGAACAGGAAGGGGCCATCCCCAAACTGTTCCCACAAAGTTGGGAGCATGGAATTGTCCAAAATCTCTTGGTATGCTGAAGCATTCAGAGTTCCTTTCACTGGAACTAAGGGGCCAAGCCCAGCTCCTGAAAAACAACCCCACACAATAATCCCCCCTCCACCAAACTTCACAGTTGGCACAATGCAGTCAGACAAGTACCGTTCTCCTGGCAACTGCCAAACCCAGACTCGTCCATCAGATTGCCAGATGGAGAAGCATGATTCATCACTCCAGAGAACGCGTCTCCACTGCTCTAGAGTCCAGTGGTGGCGTGCTTTACACCACTGCATCCGACACTTTGCATTGCACTTGGTGATGTATGGCTTGGATGCAGCTGCTCGGCCATGGAAACCCATTCCATGAAGCTCTCTATGCACTGTTCTTGAGCTAATCTGAAGGCCACATGAACTTTGGAGGTCTGTAACGATTGACTCTGCAGAAAGCTGGCGACCTCTGCGCACTATGCGCCTCAGCATCCGCTGACCCCGCTCTGTCATTTTACGTGGCCTGCCACTTCGTGGCTGAGTTGCTGTCATTCCCAATCGCTTCCACTTTGTTATAATACCACTGACAGTTGACTGTGGAATATTTAGTAGCGAGGAAATTTCACGACTGGACTTGTTGCACAGGTGGCATCCTATCACAGTACCACGCTGGAATTCACTGAGCTCCTGAGAGCGGCCCATTCTTTCACAAATGTTTGTAGAAGCAGTCTGCATGCCTAGGTGCTTCATTTTATACACCTGTGGCCATGGAAGTGATTGGAACACCTGAATTCAATTATTTGGATGGGTGAGCGAATACTTTTGGCAATATAGTGTATGTATCTATGTATTACCTGTGTATTCCATTTTAAGAGTGTAATCCATCCTTTGACCAAGGTGATACAGGCAGAGTTCAGTGCAGTACATCGCAGTTCGACTGGCATCTTGCGGTAGTTAATTTCAGTGAAGTCCATCTTAAGTCCAAGTTACAGGCAGTGTCCTGTGAAGTATCTCATGTCTTACAGTTTGAGTTGGCATCAGTTCATACATTGTGCAGTCCATCGTAGTAGACTAAAATGATATCTGACTGGCACTGGCTGCAGTTAGTTGTCCTCACTCTGCAACATGTAGTAGTGGGAGTCGGACATCAGGCAGGACCGGAGTCGGACATCAGGCAGAACCAGAGCTGGATCTGGCAGGCTCTGGTAACATCAGGATATGTATCCCGAGGTTAAGACAGGGAAACAAATAGAAATATAGCTGCAAGCAGCGATGACGGGCCCAAGCACAACAGGTCCATTTCCACCTTTCAGAAAACAATGCAAGGTGGACACATGCATTTGGCATTTGACAATATTCTAAACAATTTTGAAGCAATTTGGGTAAATATAAGAAGAATATTTTAAAGTCTGTTTTAAGAGCCACACTGGTGGTGCTATGACCATGACCCAAAAATAGTCAAATCCACGTGATTAGCCCCCAAGACTAAACTAAACATCTCAATTCTATTTTTTTGTTTTTTGTGGATTTTCTCCCCTTTTCTCCCAATTTGGAATGCCCAATTCCCAATGTGCTCTAAGTCCTCATGGTGGCGTAGTGACTCACCTCAATCCTAGTGGCAGAGGATGAATCTCAGCTGCCTCCATGTCTGAGATCCTCAACCCACGCATCTTATCACGTGGTATAAGATGTATGTTGAGTGCGTTACCGCGGAGATATAGCACGTGTGGAGGCTTCACGCCATCCATCGCGGCATCCACGCACAACTCACCACGTGCCCAATCGAGAGCGAAACGAGGAGGTTACCCCGTGTGACTCTACCCTCCCTAGCAACCGGGCCAATTTGGTTGCTTAGGAGACCTGGCTGGAGTCACTCAGCACACCCTGGGATTCGAACTCATGAACTCCAGGGGTGGTAGTCTTTACCACTGAGCTATCCAGGCCCCCCAACATACATCTCAATTTTGATCTAAATCACACATTGCACACAGAAGATATGAGACACTTCCTGTTTCCCATTTATTGCCATTAATTTAATGCCTCGCCATGGCAACACCATTTGATATATCAAAATATGTTTGCAATTTAGCATCTTCAATGTCTTGGCATAATGTTGTCTAAATGGGGTGACAGTCTCATGAATCACCTAGGAGGAGTATTTAAAAGTTCAGAGACTGCAATATTAAAAAAAAATACAAAATGGCTGACTTCCTTTTGGGCGGACCTAATGATTATAATTATGAAAGTTGTCCGGCTTGATGAGAAATATATATTTACCAATTTTGGTGACTGTAGGTGAAAATGGGGGTGCTACAGAAGCTGTCTTACACACCCATTTTAAAGGGGGTGTTACAGAACCCCTCCTACATGTCCATGCGTGAACTTTTGCCCAGCCCTAATGGCCAACGACTCTGATGTGTGTGCAAAATTTCATGAAATTGTAAGCATGACAAGTGCCTCAAAAACACCCAAATATAGGAATAATAACTAATTAATGTGTTGCCATGGCAACACTATTTAAGATATAAAATAACCCTATACAATTTTACATCAGCAGTGTCTTGACATTATTCTAAAGAATTTTTAAGCAATTCATGTAAACACAAGAGGGCTATTTCAAAGTCTGTTAAAATTGCCTTACTTCCTTCTGCCAGTTAGTGGCGCTATGAACCTGACCCACAATACCTGCATAAACCCATTTCAAAACATACAGCTAAATTTTCATCAAAATCATACAATGCACACAGAAGTTAAAAGGAACTTCCTGTTTAAAATGTTTGCCCTTAATTTATTGCCTCACCATGGCAACACTGTTCAAAATATCAAAAATCCATTCACAATTTAGCATCTTCAATATCTTGGCATAATATGCCTAAGTTACCTAAGTTTGGTGCCAGTCACATGAATCCCCTAGGAGGAGTATTCAAAAGTTCAGGGCCTGCAATTTAAAAAAATGCACATTCAATCCAAAATGGCCGACTTCCTCTTGGGTGGAGCTAATGACTGTAATTTTTAAAGTTGTCTGGCTTGACAAGAGCAATATATGTAGTAAGTTTGGTGACTGTAGAAGTAACTGACCCTACCACTTTTGTCAAAAGGTGGTGTTACAGAGCTCCCAGGCCACACCCATGTGTTAACTTTTGCCCAGGCCTAATGGCCGACAACTCTGATATGTGTGCAAAATAAAATTAAAATTCAAGCATGCCAAGTACCTCAAAAACATGTGAATGTAAATAAAAAGGAATAATGACATTTAATGCATTGCCATGGCAACACTATTTAAGATATCAAGAATCCCTTCAGAACTTTTAAATCTGCACTGTCTTGACACTATTCTAAAAAAATTTGAAGCAATTCAGGTAAACATAAGAGGGATAATTCAAAGTCTGTTAAAAGTGCTACATTTCCTTCCGCCAGTTGGTGGTGCTATGACCGTGACCCATAATAACCACATCAATGTGATCAGCCTGAAGGCCAAACATACGGCTCAATTTTTATGTAAATTACACAATGCACGCAGAAGATATGAGACTCTCCTGTTTCCCATTTTTTTCCGTTACTTGACACAAGTAATTTTTCCAACTATTGTTTATAGACAGATTGTTTCACTTTTAATTGACTATATCACAATTCCAGTGTGTCATAAGTTTACATACACTAAGTTAACTGTGCCTTTAAGCAGCTTGGAAATTTCCAGAAAATGATGTCAAGCCTTTAGTCAGTTAACCAATTTGCTTCTGATAGGAGGTGTACTGAATTGGAGGTGTACCTGTGGATGTATTTTAAGGTCTACCTTCAAACTCAGTGCCTCTTTGCTTGACATCATGGGAAAATAAAAATCAAAAATCAAAAAGACCTCAGAAAAAAACTGTGGACCTCCACAAGACTGGTTCATCCTTGGGAGCAATTTCCAAATGCCCGAAGGTACCATGTTCATCTGTTCAAACAATAATACGCAAGTATAAACACCATGGGACCACGCAGCCATCATACCACTCAGGAAGGAGATGCATTCTGTCTCCTAGAAATGAACATCGTTTGGTGTGAAAAGTGCAAATCAATCTCAGAACAGCAGCAAAGGACCTTGTGAAGATGCTGGAGGAAACAAGTAGACAAGAATCAATATCCACAGTAAAACGAGTCCTATATCGACATAACCTGAAAGGCTGCTCAGCAAGGAAGAAGCCAATGCTCCAAAACTGCCATAAAAAAGCCAGACTACAGTTTGCAAGTGCACATGGGGACAAAGATATTACTTTTTGGAGAAATGTCCTCTGGTCTGATGAAACAAAAATAGAACTTTTTGTCCATAATGACCATCGTTATGTTTGGAGGAAAAGGGTGAGACTTGCAAGCCGAAGAACAACATCCCAACCGTGAGGCATGGGGGTGGCAGCATCATGTTGTGGGGGTGCTTTGCTGCAGGAGGGACTGGTGCACTTCACAAAATAGATGGCATCATGAGGAAGGAAAATTATGTGGATATATTGAAGCAACATCTCAAGACATCAGCCAGGAAGTTAAAGCTTGGTCGCAAATGGGTCTTCCATATGGACAATAACCCCAAGCATACCTCCAAAGTTGTTGCAAAATGACTCAAAGACAACAAATTCAAGGTATTGTAGTGGCCATCACAAAACCCTGACTTCAGTCTGATAGAAAATTTGTGGGCAGAACTGAAAAAGCGAGTGTGAGCAAGGAGACCTACAAACCTGACTCAGTTACATCAGTTCTGTCTGGAGGAATGGGCCAAAATTCCAGCAACTTATTGTGAGAAGCTTGTGGAGGAAGGCTACCCAAAATGTTTGACCCAAGTTAAACAATTTAAAGGCAATGCTACCAAATACTAACAAATTGTATGTAAACTTCTGACCCACTGGGAATGTGATGAAAGAAATAAAAGCTGAAATAAATCATTCTCTCTGCTATTATTGTGATATTTCACATTCTTAAAATAAAGCAGTGATCCTAACTGACCTAAGACAGGGAATGTTTTCTACGATTAAATGTCAGGAATTGTGAAAAACTGAGTTTAAATGTTTTTGGCTAAGGTGTATGCAAACGTCTGACTTCAACTGAATATATGTACCAATTTTTGTAACTTTAGGTGAAAATGGGGGCGCTACAGAGCCAAATTAGGTGCATGTCTGGCTGAAAAGATGAGTCTTTAGTCTAGACTTAAACTGAGAGAGTGTGTCAAAGAGTCCCAAACAATGCTAGAAAGGCTATTCCATAGTTTAGGAGCCAAACAATAAAAGGATCTACCTCCTTTTTTAGATTTTGATATTCTAGGTGTTATTAACAGGCCAGAATTTTGTGATCGTAGTGAAGTTGATGGAATATAGCGTGATTCAAGGTTGCTTAAGTACTGTGGAGCTAGACCATTACAAGCTTTGTAAGTAGTTAACAGATTTTTCAAATTAATACAAAGTTTAACAGGTAGCCAATGTAATGACGCTAAGATTGGGCTGATCTGATCATATTTCTTGGTTCTAGTCAGCACTAACAGTTGAACTAACTGAAGTTTATTTATGGAACCTGCTGGACATCCTCCCAGTAATGCATTACAATAATCTAGTCTTGAGGTCATGAACGCATTAATTAGTTTTTCAGCATTAGAAACAGAGAGCATGTGTTGTAACTTAGTCATATTTATGAGATGGAAGAATGCTTTTCTACAAACATTGGAAATGTGATTTTCAAAACACAGATTACTATCAAATCTAACACTTAAGTTCTTCGCTGTAGAAGATGACGTAACTGTACATCCATCAAGAGTCAAATTATATTTTAGCTTATGGCTTATTTTTTGTGGTTTTTGGTCCAATAATTAGTACCTCTGTTTTGTCTGAATTGAGTACAAGGAAATTTCTAGCCATCCAATCTTTGATATCATTAATACACTAGGCCTGATGTGGGAAATCTGATTTCATTCCACGAAAATTAAGCTGTAACTTTAAAAGAAAGAAATTAAAAATTCTTAAAATGTTCAGTGACAAAATTCACATTTAAATCATAAGGGCCAACTTAAAACACAAATCGCTTTGGACATAGCTATGGATAGAAAAGCAGAAGTTGGGTCAAACAAGGAAAGTAATTGTGGGAAAGACTGAATAAGCAGCTGTTTATAGTTTTCTGTTGTTCTGAATGGTGGGATTATATGGACATACATACTCAAACTTTTGTTTGGAACACCATGAAGAGGAATGAAGAGAAAAGGATGATGTTGAAGAGTAGAATTTGAACGTTACAGATGAATAGGACCATATTTCTTTCTACTATCAATAGAAACAGGATTTTCCCTGGAAATAAGGGGCGTGAAGACATCAACGTCATAACCATAGGACCGCATTCAACAGCACGCAGCACATTTTACAGGTCACTGTGCATGAGCTGTGCTTTAAGTGAGACCCTCCTTTTCTACCCCCTTCACATCCCAAATTGAACTGCAGGGAAGCAGCATTGGCCCCCTCCCATCAGGGGTGATAAACACAGAATGCATAACACATACTGTTCGGTCGTGAATAACAAATACGGGTATCAGCTACTGGCACTTTGGCCTGATGGACTTTTAAAAAAATTAAATAAAACCCACTTTTTACACTTTGACTATTTTATTTTTTTTATGTATTTAATAAACATACATATACAATTATTATAAGCATATTCATTTCACAAGTGATATATGTATTTACTTTTTTATTCGTTTTCTTCACACATCACATGTCTCATCATGTTTCATGGCATGCTCTTTACTAACACTGCTGTCTCCTTGCTAAACAAGTTTGAAAAACATGTTAGCTCAAAATGGTTTGTGTTTTTGTTTTTTCATTTTCTGTTAAGATCATCACAGTTTTAAAAATGTAATAATTCAGATTTTTATGATGGATTTTCATAGTTTAAGATTGAAATTTTAGGTCTGGGACAAAGGTATAACAATAAATACTGCATTGTTAAAAGGCATTTGAAAAGTACCAAAAAAATAAAAATAAAAAAAATAAAAAACATTTCTAAGTCAGTTTTAATGTGACCTTCATATAACTAAAATGTTCAGACATGTTCCGTAATACTGCATAATAATATATGTATTTAATACTGTATAATATATAATATTTTATGTCCTCACATACTGTAATTGAGAAACAAACTACATGGAAAATTTAATTTTAAACATGAATCTGTCACACTGCAGAGCCATTTAAAAGTTTATTTAAAATGGTTTAAAAAAAGGCAACAGTTAAAGAACCTAAGATATACACTTTCCCTTATACATTTATATCCATTTGCTTCAACAACTATATACTGTTCATAGTGAATAAGTTGTGTACTTTGTAATTTTTTACATTGTGTTTTACTGTCACTCCATGACTGCAATATTGGTGGATCACATACCCAAGAATTTCGCCCAAGTAGTGAAATTACAGAAATTTTATATAATTTATTTACTCATAATAACAATCAACTGCAGACTCCAAAGGGGGTTCTTAAACTGTTGAAAAATGCCTGAAAGGTCTGAAGCTGGTTCCAAACCCCTTAAATTAAATGAAAAGCCTTAGTGATAATACCCTTACAATTATAACCAAGGGTTTTCTTAACTTAAAGGGTTTGTTCCAACTGGGCACTGAAGCTTGAATATTGTCCCCCAGTGTTCCGACCAAGGTTTTGCTTAATTACAAAGCCCCATACACACCCCTTCTCACCACACAAACACACACACACACTGACCTCTGACCCCCGCTCTTCTCTTTAGGTGTTTTTAAGGGAATAAAGGGTGATGGTTAGAAAGAAGAGGAAAAGAGAGGGTTAACTTCATTATAAAGTTCTCTTAAAGCATTATTTACACCCCTACACGGTTTACCGCAAAAAGAGACTGAAAGAAAGAGCTGAGAGAATGAAAGGGGACAGGGACATGAAAGTCTAACTCGCTGTGGCACTGACACAAAGGCATGCTGCATATTTCAGCAACACATTTCATCAAATTCTCTGATACTTTTATCATCCACTTGGAAATATATAAAATCATGTTCTAAAATATTCATACCTAGAGTATTGCTCAGAAGTTGCTCTTTCATGGCTCACAATGGAGTTCAAAGATGTTTCATTGAAGACAATGAACTTTATCTCTGATGCTTCTCCTAAAATTCCTTAAGAGAAATAAAAATAGACACAACTGAGACAATTGTTGACATACAAATGTGGATTGCATAGTTCAGATAATTTGGTCTTGAGATAATTGATCTGAATTTTGATGAGTTGAAATATCTGATTTTTGATTGCAGACTTTGGTATCTTAGCAAATCTGAGCACAGTTTGAGAAATTGTTGTGATCTCAGCAACACAACACTAATGTTACCTTTGTTTAGGGTTCTTAAAGGGATTTATTAATGACTAATATTCATTTACAAATGCATTATAAATCATAGATATGCAGTTATAACAACATGCATAAAAAGGGTGACTTCCATGCAAGTGTAACACATTACAAATTGTAATCAGATTACAGTTACTAACTTTAAGTTAAGTTAATTACTTTTAAGTACATTACTCAAGTTACAAGAAAAAAATTATTTAGAAATTGTTGAGCGGAAAAACAAAAACATTTTTGTGAAGAGTGTTTTAGAAAGTAACTTAAAAGTAACATCATTAGTAATGTGATTACTTTTGCGATGATTACTATTTTAGACAAGTAATTAGTCATTTGTGGTGGATAAAAACACTTACCAATGATTACTGAGGTGAAAATCAAATCTGGCGCTCTTCACACTCAAATTACATATGCACATCACTTAATGTGTGATTGAGTAACTCAAATCATTCTAGAAGGTCTCGGCAGGGACATACCTAAAAGACTACACACTCGAGATACAAATACATCAATTTGATTGGCTGCGAGCTGACATTTGATGTATATTGCACAGTATTCAGTAAATAGTAAGAGTAAGCTTGTATTCCATTCCGAACATAGGCCATTTTGGGAGTAACATCTGTTGAGAAATAGATATCTCAATTAAACATAATTGAGATTCGATTAAATCTCTTGTGCTATGAAATAGCAATTTATGGGATGTATGCTGTTTTTGAGTGACTGAAACAATTCAACAGTAGCAGCTATAAATTCAGATGTACATTGTTTAGTTGCTCATAATGCCACTTTATTTTCCATCTGCAAACCCTCTTATATCTGTATGGAATAAGTACAGAGACACAATGGTGCAATTGTGTTTGTTTGAAGTCAATCAAGATCTTCCACCTTTTGAGTACAGTTTTTTACTGATCTCTGCTTCATGGTTTTAAAATAGTCTGCTTTGAACTAATTTTTCATAAAACAGAAAAAAAGATGAAAGTATCATAATCAAGCACATTGTGCTCGCTCTCGCTTTGCTTCACTTTTCCCTCAAGTATATATACAGCATACTTTAGTGATCTCTAGAGACAGTGGAAGTATATAATTTTTTTTTTTATACTTCCTCCTATCCCAGCTTAATATGCAGAGACAACTAAGTAAATTAATCATAGATTGATTTCCTCGAAAAGTGCAAACACTCAGGGCTGCATTAAGGCACTGCGGGGCCCCCGGCTTCCCTGCCAGTCATCCAACTGGGGGTTGGGTGTGTAGATAGCGGACCGTTATGCTATGAACATGCACTGGATGGCTTTCGCTGTTGCGCAATGCTTCAGTGGTTACATCAGCATCTCCCGCGGAGCTTATTTACATGCACAACTCCCGCAACTGTTGATGGGAGAATAGGGTGGCGGATGCCACAGGTTTAAGATTAAGCTTAAGCCAGGGTAAGCCTGTGCATTAATCCAGCCCTGTACACACTGTGACTCTTTGGTGTTATTAAAGTATTTATTTGTTTGTTCGAGAAACCTGTCTAGTCCAACAGGCCCTTTGATTTCGGAAAATATGGATGGAATCACGGAATCCAGTCATGGAATTTGACATATTTGGGATAAAATGAATGTATAAAAGTACAATTAATCAAATTAAAATTGTGATATGTCCTTGAGTGATGATTAAACAACAAAAGGGTGAGATTTAATTAAACAAATATATGGTCTGCTTGAGATGTGCACTTCTGAGAGTGAATGTGAAAAGCCGCTGCATTAACTGAATCATTAACATCACGTGCGCTCTGTATGTATTTTTTTTATTATTAAAATGTTTTTATTGATTCCATTCAACAAATTAAATAAACATAACAGAAAATGTGGAATCAAATTATATAAAATTAAACCCTCCCCCCCGAACATCCCCCACCGACACAAACACTCACCCCTGTGGTCATAAATATTTAGAAACATAAAAAAACACAAAGCACACACACACACACACACACACACAACAAAAACAAAAACAAACAAACAAACAAACAAACAAACAAACAAAAAAAACCCCATAAAAAGTATACTTTCAAAAACAATCAAATTGCACACACACATTTAGAGATCCCTCTCCACTACCCCTCCCTGAAAACCTTCCAAAAAGGCCAAATATCTGCCCCATTTCCTATCAAATAACCCCAGACTGCCCAGCCTTCTATACAACCCTTCTTCAAAGGCCGCCACCCTCCCCATCTCCGAGCACCACTCATGAAATGAGGGCACTCCGGCTGACCTCCAACCCCTTAAAATAACCTGTCTGCCGATCATGACGCTAGTTAGGACCCAACTCTTTATGTGCCTATTCTCAACGTCGATGACTGCCCCATCGCCCAAAATACAGAGTCTGGGGCAAAGTGAAAGCCGAGTGCCCAATACATCACATACAAGACTCTGAACTTTCAACCAGAACTCCTGGATCTTAACACCCCCCCTAGGTGGACTAGGATTTTTAGAATCCTAGTCCACTCTCCCTCCTCCAATAACAAGTTTAAATCTTTCTCCCATAATCTCTTGAGGGAAATTGAAGCTCCGTTCTCCAGACTCTGAATTAGCAGGGAGTAATACACTGATGCCTCATGAACTTTTCCAAAAGCAGTAATCACCACTTCCAGAGTATCTGCCGCTTTAGGGGGGTGTATGCTACTCCCAAAAATAGTTCAGAGCAGGTGTCGCAGCTGTGGTCTGCGGGTCTGTCAGAGGTTTCAGGTTGAACACGTAAGTGTCTTTTAATATCTCCAGAGCCTGATGATTTTGAATTCTTTGCCATGTTGTTTTCAAAGAACAGATAGGTAGCAGGGTGTATTGAATCTCACCGGTTTATGACATAAAAATAATTAAAATTAGCAAAGTGCGCAGAGCTCGCTATTTACACGTCCGATTCTCGCATGGCGTCATGTGACTCCTCCTCTCTTTATGTATTAATGACAAAGAGCAGAGCACTTTATTCACTGTGAAGCACACAGCACATGCAGACTATATATGAATATAATTAAATCATAGCCTTTTACAGTTTAATAAGCACATTAGCCCATTTAGCGAGCTGCTTTTCTGAAAATGAAAATTTAAGTCGTCAAAAACATCCAAAGCACCAAAATAAAAGCTCAATTTGAGTGATAAAAATAATGCAATGTTATGTTAAAAAGTAATTGTTCTGTTTAAAATTGTTGATTAAAATTCTATGAATTAATTTGATTAGACAGTTTTTTAATGATGCAATGTAATTAAACTTTAAAACCTAAAATTCAGAGAAAATAAAATGGAAAACATGGAATTTGGGAAAAAAATACAAAGAAATTTGTAAAAAAATTTAATGGATTTCACTGGGCCCTATAATTATACACCTAATAGCACACATACATAACCCAGACATCTACAATATTTGATATGTGTGTTTATATCTGGAAGATGCATTTTAGGTTGTTTGCTCATCTGCATTTGCCCTCAGATGTCAAAAAAGCATTCATCAGATGATTTAGAATATATCTGTATGTAAATCTGCTCTTTTTAAGATGTTTATCAGATGTTAATAAGAATGTGACTCTACCTTCATCTGTAGTCAACTTAATTTTGTTTGTTACTTTGTCATACCTTTGCATGATTATACTTGTCCTTCCAATAAGCACGATGGCACTTAAAACAATTGTGCATTGAGTTTTCTAACACTGATTATAACTAATAATTAAATCAGTGCTATAATTAGGATAGATAGATAATATCTACACAATGAACATCAAAAAGTTCACTTATTGCCTTGAGGTACAGTAAAAAAATCTTAATGAGTGCCTAATGGTAACAGTGGAGCCTTTAATGCAAGCAACTGTGAAAAAGAAGCAGTGCAAGAAATTAAGTGAAACATTAAAGCGCTGAACAGTAGAATGAGTGAAATATACGGTATATTAAAATTGGCTGGTATCAGCTGTCTGATGGCTGATGATGCATTTTTCTTGAGCAGCGAGAAACATTCGCTGTTCTGACTCCACCCAAATAGTTCCACTTTGTAAGGAAAGTAGTACCTTTGGAGCAGGTACTAAAATGTTCCTTGGTTTTAGTTCCATGTGGAACTAGTCCTTGTGCCTTTATTTAGTGTGTGCCTTTGAGAGTGAAGGAGAGAGAAAGAGTCAGAGTTTGATTATGAGTCAAGATAAGGAGTTTTGTGTGTTAGAAAGAAGTCAGATGAAAGAGGGGGAAAGTCCAAGGATGCATTCTGGGTACAGGTTGATTCACTGAGGCTATGTTTGGAATGGAACACTAGCTTACTACTTACTGAATACTGCACAGTACAGTACACTGCCTAAAGATTAAAAATATAGTATTTGATGCTGAGTGACTCCAGCCAGGTCTCCTAAGCAACCAAATTGGCCCGGTTGCTAGGGAGGGTAGAGTCACATGGGGTAACCTCCTCGTGGTCGCCATAGTGTGGTTCGTTCTCGGTAGGGCACGTAGAGAGTTGAGCATGGATGCCGCAGTGGATGGCGTGAAGCCTCTGTTGTGCTATATCTCCATGGCAACGTGCTCAACAAGCCACGTGATAAGATGCGCGGGTTGACGGTCTCAGACGCGGAGGCAACTGGGATTCGTCCTCCGCCACCCAGACTGAGGCGAATCACTACGCGACCACGAGGACTTAAAAGCACATTGGGAATTGGGCTTTCCAAATTGGGTGAAAAAGGCGAACCCCCCACCCCCCACCCCCCAAACTAAAATAAATAAATAAATATATATATATATATAGCATTTGAAATAAAATGCATTATGTAATGAAAAACATTTCAAATAGCAGTATGATATATTGTTGTTACAGGACCTCATCACATAGCATATTTAATTCAGCGAGTGGAATCCAGAAATAATTTTGGACATATATATATATACACTGTATATATATATATGTAACACTGTACATTCATATTCTAGTTGTTAGGGTTTATAAAGGGGTTTATAAATTACTAATATTTTATTTACAAATGCATTACAGATATATAAAGTATTTATAAAAATGTATGGGAAAATTAATGTAAAGTGTTAACTAAATATTCAATTGTTATTTTGCAGTTATAAAAACTGGTCAAATCATGAAAGAGTTTCAAGAAAGGGATTCAAATTCAAAGAAGATTTTACTTCTGTTCATTTATCACACTGGGAATGGGAAGTCAAGTTTTCCCATTTATTTTTTCCATTGGGATTTCATAAAATTCAAAGCCTTGAACTACGGTGGCCCAGAGGTGCACAACACAACGAAATTTACAAAGCAAACAAAAGTTCATAACACAAAGAAATCAAGCAACAACACAAATAAAGCCACAAAAATTTACAAAGCAAACAAAAGTTCACAATACAAATGAATTAAGCCACAACACAACAAAGTTAAGCCATAACACAAAGAAAGTAAACCACAACACAACAAAATTAACTCTTTAAGCTTGGATGGGCCCACCGGCCCATTAAAATTGGTAAAAATATTAATAACTACAGTCTTGACCAGCACAAGGGCAGCACGTTAGCTCAGTGGTTAGAACTGACCTCACAGCAAGAAGGTCCTGGTTCGAGTCCTGGCTCAACTGGGCCTTTCTGTGTGGAGTTTGCATGTTTGCGTGGGTTTCCTCCTGGTGCTCCGGTTTCCCCCACATGTCCAAAAACATGCAAGTTAAGTGAATTGGAGACTCTCAGTTACCCTGTAGGAGTGAGTGAGAAACCCCCAGCCACTGGGAGTTGCATCAGGAAGGGCATCCAGTATAAAACCTGTGCCAAGTCAAATATGTGGATCACAGATGGTCCACTGTGGCAACCCCTAACGGGAGCAGCCGGAAGAAGAAGTCTTGACCAACACAAAATAGGTATCATTTGAAAGCTTAGAAGCTTTGCTTTACCTTATGTAGGCATTATAACCAAAACTGAACAAGTGCTTTGAAATTTGAAAGTTTGTTCCGTTTTGAAGATTTTTTTTAATCATTTTGCACTGCATGTATTATTGTAATCAGTAAAACTGATCAAATAGCCATGTGTCATATGTCATTGAAAAGCTCTCAAAGAGTAGAATACAACCAGGCTATGTATTTTACACATAGACAAAAATATAGCAAGTAATAGCTAAGCATATGTCTTTGACATTTATGCCACGTTTTCGCTTATAGCTTCACAAAAAATAAACCAAACATAAAATATCATATACCATTACTTAGGTAAGCCCACACACAAGGTAAACGGATGGATAGATCATTAGATAATTCACATGAAGCACAATGTTACATATGGCCACCAGGAGATGGAAACAAGTAAATGACACAGACTCAATGATGCAGACTTACTGAGTCAAAATGTACTCTGTGATATCTCATTACTAAAATCATGTCTGCATGCTATGCAAACCTTTAGTCATTGTTGTGTTTGCATGTGTAATAAGTTATTATGTACAATTATTGTATTTTATTTGTTTGGAGATGCTTTTGGACACTTGGAGATGTTTTTGTACACTAGGTTAAATTATATTTGTAATGCTATAACTTTTTATTGCTTTGTCATATCAACAAAAATGTTTTTCACTTACAGTTGATATGATTGGGAACAAAACAAAAGCAGTTTTTCAGAGCCACCTTATTTACACCCAGATATACAGTGCCTTGCATAAATATTCAGACCCCTGACCAATTCTCTCATATTAATGAATTGCAAATGGTGCAATGAAATTTCACTCTGTTTGATATTTTATTTTGAAACACTGGAACTCAAAATCAATTATTTTCAGGTGACATTGGTTTTGTGCTGGGAAATCGCCCTAACAAAGACACAATTACTTTACCATTGGCATCCACCTGTGAATCATTAAAGTTGCAATTACATTTTCTGGATAAAAAACCCATTGTTGAAGGATAATTGGTCAGGCTGTGAATCTGAAGGAAAATGAAGACCAAAGAGCATTCCACAGAAGTTAGAGATAAAGTAATAAAAATTTATAGATTAGGGAAAGGGTACAAAATAATATCCAAATGTTTGGATAACCCAGTGAGCATAGTTGGATCAATAATCAGGAAGTGGAAGCTGCTACACACCACCCAGGCACTGCCAAGAAAAGGCCGTCCCTCAAAATTCAGCGCTCTAACAAAAAGGAGTCTTGTGAGAGAAGCCACAGAGTGGCCAACAATCACTTTAAGGAGCTACAGAGTTCAGTGGCTGGGAGTGGAGTAATGGTGCACCAGTCAACCACATCTAGAGCACTGCATAATGCTGGCCTGTATGGGAGGGTGGCAAGAAAGAAGCCGTTACTCAAAAAGTACCATCTGAAAGCACGTCTGGAGTTTGCCAGAAAGCATGTGAGTGACCCAGCTGCGATGTGGGAGAAGGTTTTGTGGTCAGATGAGACCAAGATAGATCTTTTTGGCCAAAACTCAAAGCGCTATGTGTGGCGCAAACCTAACACTTCCAATGCCTCAAGACATACCATCCCTACAGTGAAGTATGGTGGTGGCAGCATCATGCTGTGGGGATGCTTCTCATCAGCAGGGACTGGGCATCTTGTTAGAATTGAAGGAAGAATGGATGGAGCAAAATATTGGGAAATACTACAAGAGAACCTGCTTCAGTCCGCAAAAAACTGAAGCTTGGGAGGAAATTCACCTAAATGTCCTACAGTGGCCCACTCAAAGTCCTGATCTCAATCCTATTGAGAATCTGTGGCACTATTTGAAAATTGCAGTCCACCAGCGTCACCCAACCAACCTGAACAACCTGGAGCAAATCTGCCGAGAAGAATGGGCCAAAATCACTTCATCACTATGTGCAAAGCTGGTACATATGTACCCCAAAAGACTTAAAGCAGTTATTGCAGCAAAAGGTGGCTCGACCAAATAATATGTGGGGGTTGAATACTTATGCATGCAAGATATTTCATTTAAAGTTTTTTATTTTTCATAAAAATATTTCCCAACAAAACAACAATGTCACCATACAATAATTGATTTTGAGTTTCAGTGTTTTAAAATAAAATATCATTCAGAATGAAATTTCAGTGTACCATTTGTAATTCGGTAATATGATAGAATTGGTCAGGGGTCTGAATACTTTTTCAAGGCACTGTATATAATGTCAAATCAGAAAAATAAGAAAAAAAGTAAATTTTTATGCAGTTTCTTTTATATTTTTTTTATAAAAATGTTTTATTGATTCCATCCACAAAACAGATAAACACAACATAAAATACGGAATTAAACCCCTCCCCTTGTTGTGGCTTAATTTATTTGTGTTGTGGCTAAATTTAGTTGAGATGTGGCTTAATTTATTTGTGTTGTGGCTTTATTTGTGTTGTGGTTTAATTTCGTTGAGTTGTGGCTTAAATTATTTGTGTTGTGGCTTAATTTATTTGTGTTGTGGCTTTATTTAGTTGAGTTGTGGCTTAATTTATTTGTGTTGTGGCTTAATTTCGTTGAGTTGTGGACTATTTATTTGTGTTGTGGCTTAATTTATATGTGTTGTGGCTATATTTCATTGAGTTGTGGCTTAATTTCATTGTGTTGTGGCTTAATTTATTTTAGTTGTGGCTTAGTTTCGCTGAGTTGTGGATTTATTTGTGTTGTGGCTAAATTTTGTTGTGCTGTGGCTTTATTTCATTGAGTTGTGGCTTAATTTATTTGTGTTGTGGCTTAATTTATTTGTGTTGTGGCTTAATTTTGTTGAGTTGTGGCTATATTTCATTGAGTTGTGGTTTAATTTTGTTGTGTTGTGGACTAATTTATTTGTGTTGTGGCTTAATTTTGTTGTGTTGTGGCTTAATTTTGTTGAGTTGTGGGCTAATTTATTTGTGTTGTGGCTTAATTTATTTGTGTTGTGGCTTAATTTAGTTGAGTTGTGGCTTTATTTAGTTGAGATGTGGCTTAATTTTTTTGTGTTGTGGCTTAATTTTGTTGTGCTGTGGACTATTTATTTGTGTTGTGGCTTAATTTATTTGTGTTGTGGCTTAATTTATTTGTGTTGTGGCTTAATTTTGTTGTGTTGTGGCTATATTTCGTTGAGTTGTGGCTTAATTTCATTGTGTTGTGGACTAATTTATTTGTGTTGTGGCTTAATTTATTTTAGTTGTGGCTTAGTTTCGCTGAGTTGTGGATTTATTTGTGTTGTGGCTAAATTTTGTTGTGCTGTGGCTATATTTTGTTGAGTTGTGGCTTAATTTCATTGTGTTGTGGCTTAATTTCTTTTAGTTGTGGCTTAGTTTCGTTGAGTTGTGGCTTTATTTGTAATGTGGCTTAATTTATTTGTGTTGTGGCTAAATTTTGTTGTGTTGTGGCTTTATTTCATTGAGTTGAGGCTTAAATAATTTGTGTTGTGGCTTAATTTCGTTGAGTTGTGGTTTAATTTCGTTGTGTCGTGGACTAATTTATTTGTGTTGTGGCTTAATTTAGTTGAGTTGTGGCTTAATTTTGTTGTGTTGTGGCTTAATTTTGTTGTGTTGTGGCTATATTTTGTTGAGTTGTGGCTATATTTTGTTGAGTTGTGGCTTAATTTCATTGTGTTGTGGCTTAATTTCTTTTAGTTGTGGCTTAGTTTCGTTGAGTTGTGGCTTTATTTGTAATGTGGCTTAATTTATTTGTGTTGTGGCTAAATTTTGTTGAGTTGTGGCTATATTTTGTTGAGTTGTGGCTTAATTTCATTGTGTTGTGGCTTAATTTCTTTTAGTTGTGGCTTAGTTTCGTTGAGTTGTGGCTTTATTTGTGTTGTGGCTTAATTTATTTGTGTTGTGGCTTAATTTCGTTGAGTTGTGGGCTAATTTATTTGTGTTGTGGCTTAATTTATTTGTGTTGTGGTTTAATTTTGTTGTGTTGTGGCTTAATTTCATTAGTTGTGGCTTAATTTAGTTGAGTTGTGGCTTAATTTGTTTGTGTTGTGGCTTAATTTGTTTGTGTTGTGGTTTAGTTTTGTTATGTTGTGGCTTAATTTCATTGTTGTGGCTTAATTTCGTTGTGTTGCAGCTTAATTTCATTGTGTTGTGGCTTAGTTTCGTTGTGTTGTGGCTTAATTTATTTGTATTGTGGCTTAATTTATTTGTGTTGTGGCTTAGTTTTGTTGTGTTGTGGCTTAATTTATTTGTGTTGTGGCATAATTTAGTTGTGTTGCAGCTTAATTTCGTTGTGTTGTGGCTTAGTTTTGTTGTATTGTAGCTGAATTTCGTTGTGTTGTGGCTGAATTTCGTTGTGTTGTGGCTTAATTTCTTTGTGTTGAGGCTGAATTTCATTGTGTTGTGGCTTAATTTCTTTTAGTTGTGGCTTAGTTTCATTGAGTTGTGGCTTTATTTGTGTTGTGGCTTAATTTTATTGTGTTGTGGCTTATTTTCGTTGTGTTGTGGCTTAATTTATTTGTGTTGTTGTTTAATTTTGTTGTGTTGTGGCTTTATTTAGTTGAGTTGTGGCTTAATTTCTTTGTGTTGTGGCTTAATTTTGTTGAGTTGTGGACTATTTATTTGTGTTGTGGCTTAATTTATTTGTGTTGTGGCTTAATTTATTTGTGTTGTGGCTTAATTTCGTTGTGTCGTGGACTAATTTATTTGTGTTGTGGCTTAATTTAGTTGAGTTGTGGCTTAATTTTGTTGTGTTGTGGCTTAATTTTGTTGTGTTGTGGCTATATTTTGTTGAGTTGTGGCTATATTTTGTTGAGTTGTGGCTTAATTTCATTGTGTTGTGGCTTAATTTCTTTTAGTTGTGGCTTAGTTTCGTTGAGTTGTGGCTTTATTTGTAATGTGGCTTAATTTATTTGTGTTGTGGCTAAATTTTGTTGTGTTGTGGCTTAATTTCGTTGAGTTGTGGGCTAATTTATTTGTGTTGTGGCTTAGTTTCGTTGAGTTGTGGCTTTATTTGTAATGTGGCTTAATTTATTTGTGTTGTGGTTTAATTTTGTTGTGTTGTGGCTTAATTTCATTAGTTGTGGCTTAATTTGTTTGTGTTGTGGCTTAATTTGTTTGTGTTGTGGTTTAGTTTTGTTATGTTGTGGCTTAATTTCATTGTTGTGGCTTAATTTCATTGTGTTGTGGCTTAGTTTCGTTGTGTTGTGGCTTAATTTATTTGTATTGTGGCTTAATTTATTTGTGTTGTGGCTTAGTTTTGTTGTGTTGTGGCTTAATTTATTTGTGTTGTGGCATAATTTAGTTGTGTTGCAGCTTAATTTCGTTGTGTTGTGGCTTAGTTTTGTTGTATTGTGGCTGAATTTCGTTGTGTTGTGGCTTAATTTCTTTGTGTTGTGGCTTAATTTCTTTTAGTTGTGGCTTAGTTTCATTGAGTTGTGGCTTTATTTGTGTTGTGGCTTAATTTTATTGTGTTGTGGCTTATTTTCGTTGTGTTGTGGCTTAATTTATTTGTGTTGTTGTTTAATTTTGTTGTGTTGTGGCTTAATTTAGTTGAGTTGTGGCTTTATTTAGTTGAGTTGTGGCTTAATTTCTTTGTGTTGTGGCTTAATTTTGTTGAGTTGTGGACTATTTATTTGTGTTGTGGCTTAATTTATTTGTGTTGTGGCTTAATTTTGTTGTGTTGTGGCTATATTTCGTTGAGTTGTGGCTTAATTTTATTGTGTTGTGGCTAAATTTATTTTAGTTGTGGCTTAGTTTCGCTGAGTTGTGGATTTATTTGTGTTGTGGCTTAATTTATTTGTGTTGTGGCTTAATTTCGTTGAGTTGTGGGCTAATTTATTTGTGTTGTGGCTTAATTTATTTGTGTTGTGGTTTAATTTTGTTGTGTTGTGGCTTAATTTCATTAGTTGTGGCTTAATTTAGTTGAGTTGTGGCTTAATTTGTTTGTGTTGTGGCTTAATTTATTTGTGTTGTGGCATAATTTAGTTGTGTTGCAGCTTAATTTCGTTGTGTTGTGGCTTAGTTTTGTTGTATTGTGGCTGAATTTCATTGTGTTGTGGCTGAATTTCGTTGTGTTGTGGCTTAATTTCTTTGTGTTGTGGCTTAATTTCTTTTAGTTGTGGCTTAGTTTCATTGAGTTGTGGCTTTATTTGTGTTGTGGCTTAATTTTATTGTGTTGTGGCTTATTTTCGTTGTGTTGTGGCTTAATTTATTTGTGTTGTTGTTTAATTTTGTTGTGTTGTGGCTTAATTTAGTTGAGTTGTGGCTTTATTTAGTTGAGTTGTGGCTTAATTTCTTTGTGTTGTGGCTTAATTTTGTTGAGTTGTGGACTATTTATTTGTGTTGTGGCTTAATTTATTTGTGTTGTGGCTTAATTTATTTGTGTTGTGGCTTAATTTTGTTGTGTTGTGGCTATATTTCGTTGAGTTGTGGCTTAATTTCATTGTGTTGTGGCTTAATTTATTTTAGTTGTGGCTTAGTTTCGCTGAGTTGTGGATTTATTTGTGTTGTGGCTAAATTTTGTTGTGCTGTGGCTTTATTTCATTGAGTTGTGGCTTAATTTATTTGTGTTGTGGCTTAATTTTGTTGAGTTGTGGCTATATTTTGTTGAGTTGTGGCTTAATTTCATTGTGTTGTGGCTCAATTTTTTTTAGTTTTGGCTTAGTTTCGTTGAGTTGTGGCTTTATTTGTAATGTGGCTTAATTTATTTGTGTTGTGGCTATATTTCGTTGAGTTGTGGCTTAATTTATTTTAGTTGTGGCTTAGTTTCGCTGAGTTGTGGATTTATTTGTGTTGTGGCTAAATGTTGTTGTGCTGTGGCTTTATTTCATTGAGTTGTGGCTTAATTTATTTGTGTTGTGGCTTAATTTGGTTGAGTTGTGGCTATATTTTGTTGAGTTGTGGTTTAATTTTGTTATGTTGTGGACTAATTTATTTGTGTTGTGGCTTAATTTATTTGTGTTGTGTCTTAGTTTTGTTGTGTTGTGGCTTAATTTATTTGTGTTGTGGCTTAGTTTTGTTGTGACTTAATTTATTTGTGTTGTGGCTTAGTTTCGTTGTGTTGCGGCTTAATTTTGTTGTATTGTGGCTTAATTTTGTTGTGTTGTGGCTTAATTTATTTGTGTTGTGGCTTAATTTCGTTTTGTTGCAGCTTAATTTCGTTGTGTTGTGGCTTAATTTAGTTGTGTTGTGGCTTAGATTTGTTATGTTGTGGCTTAATTTTGTTGTATTGTGGCTTAATTGATTTGTGTTGTGGCTTAATTTCGTTGTGTTGCAGCTTAATTTCATTGTGTTGTGGCTTAGTTTCGTTGTGTTGTGGCTTAATTTGTTTGTATTATGGCTTAATTTCGTTGTGTCGCAGCTTAATTTCATTGTGTTGTGGCTTAGTTTTGTTGTGTTGTGGCTTAGTTTTGTTGTGGCTTAATTTTGTTGTGTTGTGGCTTAATTTTGTTGTATTGTGGCTTAATTTCATTGAGTTGTGGCTTAAATTATTTGTGTTGTAGCTTAATGTATTTGTCTTGTGGCTTTATTTCGTTGTGTTGTGGCTTAATTTCTTTGTGTTGTAGCTGAATTTATTTATGATGTCGCTAAATTTCTTTGGGTTGAGGTTTAATTTTGTTGTGTCTTAATTTAGTTGATTTGTGTCTTAATTTTGTTGAGTTTTGGCTTAATTTATTTGTGTTGTGGCTTAATTTTGTTGTGTTGCAGCTGAATTTCGTTGTGTTGTGGCTTAGTTTTGTTGTGATGTGGTTTAATTTATTTGTGTTGTGGCTTAGTTTTGTTGTGGTTTAATTGTGTTGTGTTGTGGCTTAATTCCATTGTGTTGCAGCTTAATTTCATTGTGTTGTGGCTTAGTTTCATTGTGTTGCATCTTAATTTCGCTGTGTTGTGGCTTAATTTTGTTGTGTTATGGCTTGATTTTGTTGTGTTGTGGCTTAATTTCTTTGTGTTGTGGCTTAATTTTGTTGTGTTATGGCTTGATTTTGTTGTGTTGTTGCTTAATTTTGTTGTGTTGTGGCTTAGTTTCGTTGTGTTGTGGCTTAATTTTGTTGTGTTGCAGCTTTATTTCATTGAGTTGTGGTTTAGTTTCGTTGTGTTGCAGCTTAATTTCGTTGTGTTGTGGCTTAATTTTGTTGTGTTGCAGCTTTATTTCATTGTGTTGTGGTTTAGTTTCGTTGTGTTGCGGCTTAATTTAGTTGTGTTGTGGCTTAGTTTTGTTGCATTGTGGCTTAATTTATTTGTGTTTTGGCCTAGTTTTGTTGTGGCTTAATTTTGTTGTGTTGTGGATTCATTTCGTTGTGTTGCCACTTAATTTCGTTGTGTTGTGTCTTAGGTTTGTTGAACTGTGGCTTAATTTATTTGTGTTGTGGCTTAATTTTGTTGTATTGTGGCTTAATGTATTTGTGTTGTGGCTTAATGTGTTTGTTTTGTGGCTTAATTTCTTTTAGTTGTGGCTTAATTTATTTGTGTTGTGGCTTAAATTTTTTGTGTTGCAGCTTAATTTCGTTGTGTTGTGGCTTAGTTTTGTTGTGTTGTGGCTTAATTTTATTGTATTGTGGCTTAATTTCGTTGAGTTGTGGCTTAATGTATTTGTGTTGTGGCTTAATGTATTTGTCTTGTGGCTTAATTTCTTTTAGTTTTGTCTTAATTTATTTGTGTTGTGGCTTAAGTTTGTTGTGTTGCAGCTTAATTTCGCTGTGTTGTGGCTTAGTTTTGTTGTGTTGTGGCTTAATTTATTTGTGTTGTGGCTTAGTTTAGTTGTGTTACAGCTTAATTTTGTTGCGTTGTGGCTTAGTTTTGTTTTGTTGCGGCTTAATTTCATTGTGTTGTGGCTTAGTTTTGTTGTATTGTGGCTTAAATTATTTGTGTTGTGGCTTAGTTTTGTTGTGTTGTGGCTTAATTTTGTTGTATTGTGGCTTAATTTCGTTGAGTTGTGGCTTAATGTATTTGTGTTGTAGCTTAATGTATTTGTCTTGTGGCTTAATTTCATTGTGTTGTGGCTTAAGTTTGTTGTGTTGCAGCTTAATTTCGTTGTGTTGTGGTTTAGTTTCGTTGTGTTGCGGCTTAATTTCATTGTGTTGTGGCTTAGTTTCGTTGTGTTGTGGCTTAGTTTTGTTGTGGCTTAATTTTGTTGTGTTGTGGCTTAATTTTGTTGTATTGTGGCTTAATTTCATTGAGTTGTGGCTTAAATTATTTGTGTTGTAGCTTAATGTATTTGTCTTGTGGCTTTATTTCGTTATGTTGTTGCTTCATTTCTTTGTGTTGTAGCTGAATTTATTTGTGATGTCGCTAAATTTCTTTGTGTTGAGGTTTAATTTTGTTGTGTCTTAATTTAGTTGATTTGTGTCTTAATTTTGTTGAGTTTTGGCTTAATTTATTTGTGTTGTGGCTTAATTTTGTTGTGTTGCAGCTGAATTTCATTGTGTTGTGGCTTAGTTTTGTTGTGATGTGGTTTAATTTATTTGTGTTGTGGCTTAGTTTTGTAGTGGCTTAATTGTGTTGTGTTGTGGCTTAATTTATTTGTGTTGTGGCTTAGTTTCATTGTGTTGAGTCTTAATTTCGTTGTGTTGTGGCTTAATTTTGTTGTGTTATGGCTTAATTTTGTTGTATTGTGGCTTAATTTCTTGTGTTGTGGCTTAATTTCATTGTGTTGTGGTTTAATTTTGTTGTGTTGTGGCTTAATTTTGTTGTATTGTGGCTTAATTTATTCGTGTTGTGGCTGAATTTCATTGTGTTGTGGCTTAATTTCTTTTAGTTGTGGCTTAGTTTTGTTGAGTTGTGGCTTTATTTTTGTTGTGGCTTAATATATTTTAGTTGTGGCTTAATTTCATTGTGTTGTGGCTTAATTTATTTGTGTTGTGGCTTAATTTATTTGTGTTGTGGCTGAATTTATTTGTGATGTCGCTAAATTTATTTGTGTTGTAGCTTGATTTCTTTTGCTTTTTAAAATTTGTTGTGCCACCTCTGGGCCACCGTATTGAACCAAACCAACCAGTTGAAATAGTAAAATAAATGTGAACTGATGGTTTCAACAGAAGCATATACCATTGATTAACAACTTCTGAGCTCATGGCCAGGGCCGGATTAAGACTCCTGAGTGCCTCTGGGCATGAATTTATATATCTTGTGACAGCACAATCTACGCTCTGTTTTGGTAGCGGTCCGGATAATAATTTACACCTGATTAATAATACTAAAAACCTTTAATAATCATTCAATTAAAAATGGACCTCAGACATTTTTACAAATGCCATCATGTGGTGCCTCCCTGGACGTGGTGCCCCTTGGCATGCGCCCAATTGCCCATATGGTTAATCCGGCCCTGCTCATAGCAGTGCTGTCTTTAAAGTTTTATAAGTTATTTTAAAAACCATTTCCTCTATGGACAAAATGAATTAGATTTTTGCTTCTGAAACCAGACTGTTGCGCTATATTTTATGCATAAAGAAAAGTACTTTTCATAGTATACATACCATATACTGCATAAATAGTAAGAGTAGTATGACAGGATGCTATTCCGAACATAGCTTCAGTCTTTTCTTTTGACATCCACACCCTTGACCTCCCCTGCTGCCCAATCTCGGCCTATGTTTCTAAAACCAGACGATGACACTGCATCGTTTAAAGCTCTTTGTTGTTGTTTTTTCCCTTCACTCTTTCTCTCTTTTGTTGATCCCCCTCTCTCTCCGGAGAGACTTTGGTACTGGAGATTAGACATTGGTGCTGCCTAGCAACTGGAATCAAAATGGCAGAGCACTCCATGTCTAAAACGCCTGACCTAGATAACACAGTGCCTGTGATCAGGCTTCACGACAAGCTACGATGAAAGACCTAGACGAGCGCCCGTCACTTTGTCACTCCGGCAAATGCCTGCCGTCACTATGTGCTCATGTCACTTTGAAGAGCGGCGGAGGGAAAAAAAGCTCCCTCGGATCAATCGAACACAGTCACTACTGACACTGTATTCCTGGGGGCAACATGTAAAATGCAGAAGAGTCGACAAACAATATCTCATGCTGATATTAAAATGTGTTAAATACTAAAATAGAACAAGTGTTTTTTCAGGGCCCAAGAGAGGGAAAGATGTAAAGATGGGTGCTTGGGTATGCTGCAAATCTCTTGACAACCCCTGGCATCTCTTCTGCTATTTATTGCAGCCTTTGAAATACATGATGAAACAGACTGGAAATTTGTGCTAAGCTTTACGTTCTGTTTAATAAAATGTTTCACAGCGACTGAGATGGGGAAAGGCTGATTTTTTGAGACCTAAATTTCTGATTTAGTTGGTTTCGCATGTCTGAAAATCATGCAAATCATGACCCATTAACTTGTTTTCTTTTTATCACATTATTGTTTCATTCCATCTGCTGAATGACACAAACCATTTAAATCAAGGTCAGAAACATACCGTGCTCGAGTCCAGTTAAAGACACAACGCTAAAGTGTGTAACTTTTTTGGTATTAAAATACGTTCTCCTATCCCAGCTTAATATGCAGAGACAACTAAGTAAGCCATTCGTAAATATGTTTTTTCTAAAAATCTGTAAACAGTGTGTCTCTGTGGCACTATAAAAATTACTCTGTTTGTTTTGAACGACTTGTCTCATGAGACACAACAACACTGATTCAACCAATTACGTGAGTTGGGGGCAAGACTATCTGTTTGTTCAATCCAAAGCATTCAAAGCAAGCTATTCAGAAAGATGTTTGAAAACAATGTTTATTTTTGCAATTTCATTTGGTGGTGCTAGTGGTGCAGACATTACACAATTCAGCTAACGTGCGTTCTTGCGCAACTGTTGTGTTACTCAAGGGGGCGATAGAGTTACATTCAAGGTGTCAGAGTTTGGCTGGTTAGTTTCATCAAATACCCCTGTTGGGAGATGCCATAACTGTGCCACAATTTGGGCAAAAAGCATATTACTCCATTGATGGAAATTCAAAAGTAGCAATGCATTCTGACAAAATAATTATTTATTAAAACAACATATAAATGGCAAATTTTTCATTATATTATAGCTGATGCGTAGCCAGTGAAATTTGTTTTCTTTTTTTTTTCGGAAGGCTCTTAAAAGGATACTTATGGACTAATATTTTTCTCTGTTTGCAGCCTTTGACATCACAGCTCAGGACTGTTGCTACTAAAGAGTTTGGGAATGTGTGCGTTCTTGTTGCGCTATTAGCCAATCAGGATTGTAAGAACGCCATTTCCCTTCAGCTTCAAAGTGATCAGTTACAAGGCATTTATGGCTTCAACCTTGTCTCATAGAATCACTTTACTATGCCTACATTTTTCAAAATTATTTTTACGTGGCTCATTGTACATATTGCGACACTTTTCGCGTGAAATGAACACTAGAGGCACTACAACAACAATTACTTTTATTCATTTCCACACAAATGGCAGATTATGAGTTTATAAACACATACCGAACTTTTGTCCAGTTCCTCACACAATGCTATTTTATGACATTTAAACACTTTTACTATAGTGCATGATTTGTAAGGCAATACATTTTAACCCTATAAAGCTGTGTGTATCACATATGATACAAGTTTGTTGGCTCCTGTTTCAATCTCTGTTTAAGCTGACGAGCCAAACAACCTAAGGTATGTAAGTTTCACATGTTTATGGCACCATCTAGTGGTTAAAAAAAGAGGGGAAAAAAATAGAAAAAAGTGGTTTCAATGTTTATATCGATCTATTTAAAATAGTGGTGGACTTGCATGAAAAGTGACTCTTATTTTGGGATAAATGACAGCTTATTTTAATCAAGTAAAAGTGACAGTAATGATTATATTGTTACTGGTATTTCAAAGTGAGTATTTGCTGAATATAAGTAACTTGTGCTTGGTTAAAATGTTGAATATAATTTTATTGAAAACCCCCCTTTGAAATCCATGTATCAAATATGACATAATACCCCAAGACTGTAGCATGTACGGGCTAAGAAACAGTTCAATAACAAATGTCCTACACAAAAATGAATTGCTGGGCCTCAGGAGGATAATGACCTTTAAAGCCTAATGTATCAAATATGATACATATAAAACATTTGCAATTTTTTTATTTTTTATTTATTTATTTTGTTTTTTACTATTTATTTTTATTGTTTGTCTAATGGTACTAAAAACAGTTTAATGTATGTATATATATATATATATATATATATAATTTTATGACAATTCTTTCATTTGTCAGGATTTACAAGGTTAATATTTGCATTACATAACCAGCTACATTTGCAGGCTTATTTGCATGGTATCTAGACTTATAGAGCGTTGCACTTGTGATGCAAAGGATCGGGGTATAATTCCCGAAGAGAATGTGAGTTGACAAGTGCAGGGCAGTTTCTGAGCAAATGGGGGCCCTAGGCGAATTCCTACTTGGAGCCCCCCTCCCCTGCCAGATCCAGGCCCACTAAAGAATGACACCATAATACAGTCTTCAACAAATTTGAATATATTGACTTAAAATTTGAATATATTAATTACACAAAACACAATTTTTTTTTTTTTTACAATAAATAAAAAAATTACCAGTAAATGTACCAATTTACCAATAAATGACTATAAATAGCAATAAATAACTATATAATTATTATAATGATTTTTTAAACCACCTTGCTTTGAGGGGCCCCCTGGTTGCTCGGGGGCCCTAAGCGTCCGCTTATACTGCTTATAGCTAGAAATGGCCTTCGACACGTGACCCGTAAAGCCCGAGGTATACTTTGGTTTTGATGCGAACGCTCAGAGTCCGCACACAAAGCAATGGGAGCCTTCGTTTTACTGTGTATGCATAAGGCAGTTGGTGCATGCACGCTACGACTGCTGTGAGATACTGGACTATTTCTCTTCAGGAGTTTAGACACATAAAAATGTATTTATATTTTTCAGACTTGAGTTTTACAAATGCAGGTATCTCCTAACCTTCTCACTGTTGTAGTTGTTTCCACATTCATCTCCTGATGTTTAGCAGCGATTAAATTTTCTTCTAGTGTTTCTTCATTACAGCAATGGCTAAAATGTGAGTGTTGCCACCTTGTGGACCCACTAATTAATGCAAATAATTCCAGGTGGCATTATGTGCATTCAAAGACGTGCGGTTACATAAATCGAGCTGTGTGCGTTCAGCGCTTGAGCACTATGCTGATGACTAAATTTGCGCCATGTGTCCTGTGCGCCTGCGTCTGACCAAAGCATACTTTAGGCTTAAAGTAATAGTTCACCCAAAAATTTAAATTCTCTCATAATTTACTCACCCTTATGCCATCCCAGATGTGTATGACTTTCTTTCTTCTGCAGAACACAAATTATGATTTTTAGAAGAATATTTCAGCTCTTTAGGTCCATAAAATGCAAGTGAATGGGTGCCAAAATTTTGATGCTCCAAAAACACCCAAACCTATCAAATCGCTTCTGAAGACACTAATTTAACCGCTGGAGTCATATGGATTACTTTTATACTGACTTATGTGATTTTTGGGCTTAAAAATTTTTGGCACCCATTCACTTGCATTGTATAGACCAACAGAGTTGAGATATTCTTCTAAAAATTTGTGTTCTGCTGAAGAAAGAAAGTAACATACCACCACAAAATGACAAGATTTCCTTCAAATTGTTGCTCCACAATGACAGAAGATGACCTGAAAGAGAAAACTGACAGTAGAAATGACAGTTTAAACAAATGCCAGCTATAGTTTTATTATAGCATTGTGCACTGTGCTGTCTCCTATAACGTTGCTTTGAGTGAAATCAAGAAATTAAGCACTTGGCTTAATAAAGACACATCAGTGTTACTCTGAGGACAGAAGACATTCAGATCCAGACGAGTTCAGAACTTTTTATTTGACTACACAATATGAGAGTTACACTTGAATAAGCACAAAGAGAGAGAACAATATGGTTATAATCAATGAGGTAGACGTGTTATGGTCTGTAATATCCAGTATCTGCTCCTGAAGTTACTTTACTGTGGTTCTTTTTTAATTTTTGGTGGTCTTTCATTATATAAACTCTGACAAGTCTGCACTGTTTCAATATTTTGGAATCTGGGTAGATTTCATGTTATTCTGAGAATTTCAATGTTTGTTTAAAAAATATTTTTCGGCTATTTCATGCATATTTTCCTGTCGTAAGGAGACCACCGTTTTTTTAGCTGAACTTTGGCTGTTCCACCTTTGGCAGCTAGAGACATGAACTCAATAAGAAGGTTATGTTTTGCAAATAGTGGTATATGACATGTGTATGTGTATGTGATCAAGACAAACAGCACTGGCTATTAAACATAAAATATGAATGTAACACACTCAGCAGGGTTCAGTTGCTTAGTGTGTGTTTTTATCCTGCTGTCCATTCCATTTGTAAGTGCAAATGGTGAGTAAGTGCATTTCTTCCCTGGTGGAAATGACATTTATAAAGATATTTATTATAAAATGACTTGTTTGTCTTGCCAAGCATAATTTCATTGCTAGCGTTTTATGCATCCCACATATATACTATTAAATCCTATTGTCATACTTTTTGCATTATTTGAAAAATTAATGACAAAATGTGTCTCTGTTTACAAGTGATATTTACATTGTTTTTTCCTCAGATCTCACATCTCATATTTCATATCATGCTCTTCACTGACACTGTGATCTCCTTGGAAATCTAATGTTGTTACTTTTGTAAAACTTATAGAGGATACATATTTATTGTGAATGGTGAACATAGTTTAAATGTCACGAGTTAGTTAATAAAAAAATGAAAATTCTCTCATTATTTACCAACCTTTATGTCGTTCCAAACCCTTATAACTTTCATTCCTCCATGGAACACAAAAGGAAATTTTAGGTAGAATGTTAGCCTCAGTCACCATTCACTTTCATTGCATTTTTTCGCATATAATGAAAGTGAATGGTGACTGAGGCAGCCATTTTGCCTTACACATAATTTGTTTTAATTTTTGAGTAAACTATTCCTTCGTCACCTTAATATAAAAAGGAACAAGTTGAAATCTCTTCAACCCCTGGAACATAAAGGTGCCCTTAGTTGAAGAAACAGCCATCTGTGCATGTACTTGTGTGTTTGTATATATCTGTATTAGTAAAATAGGAGTATCAATGCTGATTGAGGCAGAGTGGATCTATGTGTGAACCCCACTGTGAAGCGACTGGCGCATTTTCATGGAAAGCTTCTCTTTTAGGCCTGCAGGTTTTCAATGTGCTCATTTACACATCAAAACAGTGCAGAAAAGGGATAGTTCTCTGGAGGGCAGGGGAGGATGGAGGGGGTGGATGAGTGTAATGAGGGCTTCTTTTATTTGCTTTCTCTCTCCCTCACTCTCTTTCTTCTTTCCTGTCGGGTGGGTGGATGGTTGTGTACTGATAAGCATGGCTGGGGTTCGGGTGGAGGTGGGGTAAACAGCTCATTAAAATCCTCTTTTAATCAAACACATGACCGGACAGGGTCCCTCACACTCCACTACGCCGGACAGGCGAGAACACTGCTAACCAACCTGAACCAGACAAATACAATGGGCCCAAAAAATATTAGAGACCCTTGAGCCAAACTGAGAACAAATATCAAACCAAGTGGCATTTGTTTTAAAGAAATATAGCACATGCAAATCATTTCACAAAAAGAAGCTTGGTTTTAAATGATTAAACAATAGATATACTTTTTGAAATTAAGTTTTTAGACACTTTCTGGTTGTCAAATGTTAGTGGAACGTGACCATAGTTAATGCGAGGAACAATAACGCCTAGAACACCTGTATGAACTTGAGGGGACTTCAGACCTCCACTAAAAGTCACCTTGAGAAAAGTTGGCTAAAAGTAATCTCAAAAATGGCTCTAAAAAACTGAAATTAGTTCTGAGAAAGTGTCTAGCATCATTTGTTTGCAGATGCCACTTTCTTTGATGTTAAGTTATCGAATGAGTGACATTCATACATCTTAAGTGCTTTTCAGGTTTCCAGATACTTTTTGTTTCTTGTTGTCTTTTGGTCTTTTAGTCTTTTGATTCAAGTAAAAGATATAGTAGCTCATGAGAAAAATACTTAAGTAAAAGTATTAATGTATCTTTTATTAAAGTGTCCAAAAAGTGATTTAAGTTAATTGTTAACTCTTTCAGGTTGAATGGGTTTTGCAAAAGTTATTGTTAGACATTTTCATGAGCGCATTGGGTCATTATTGATGATTTTTAGCAAAGTCTGTCCACTTGGCAGCCATAAACAAGCAGCATAAAAGTCCAGCTCCTATCAACTTGAATGTGGAAAGACCAAAATCTCCAAAACGGTTGGTCAAGATTACAATCAAAGAACATATTTCAAATCAGCCTTAAAATCTGTCAAAACTGGTATCATAAATTGTGCTTCTTTACCTCAGATTACGATAAAAAAAAAAAAACACACAATTTTCCCGGCTTGTGTAGCTATGCGCGTGCATGATGGGCTCTTTTACCTGTAAGGTGGGACTTTCTTTCTACATCTGATGACTGTTAACTGCGTAATTTTGGGGATCTAAGCCTGTTTTCTGAACTTGTGCCCTCTGACTGCACATTTTTGAACTCACCCCATACCATGGATCAAGGCGGCGGGCTGGCATCTATTTTAAAAAGCAATTTCTGATGCCGGGTTTTAACAACTGATGCCTATTATAGTTTTGAACTCCAACTATTATTACTGGAAGTGAGCAACCTTTGGTGATTGCAGTGGTATATCGATCACCGAAACTCCATAAAGACTTCATCAATGAGTTTTCGGGTTTTTAGGGGGAATCATCCCTAATTTTGATAGGTTTTTAATTCTTGGGGATTTTAATGTCCATGTCTGCTGTCCATCAAACTCATTGACAAAATAATTTATTATTCTGACACTTTTGAAATAGTTCAGCTGTTGAAATGTCCCACTCATATACAAGGACACACACTTAATCTTGTATAAGCTCATGGATTGACTGTTTATGACATTTGAAATTTGTGATATTGGTTTCTCTGATCATAAACCAATCATGTTCACTGTTCCCCTTTTATTTGTAACTGTCAAACCTAAAATGCCTGTTTGCTGGTGTCCTACGATTACATCAGCTTCTAGTGTTGAATTTTCTGCAGTGTTTTATGAGATTTCTCAGACTTTTGACTACTCTCACCATGACTTGGGTGCGGAAATCTATCTGTACTAATATCTTGGACTCTGTTGCTCCACTGAGGGCTAAACACCCTAAACTAAAGTCTGAGCCATGGTTTAATGATACCACCAGAGTTCTCAGGCAGTCCTGTAGAAGAGCTGAAAGAAAATGGCAAAACGATAAGCTTCAGGTTTCCAATGAAATTTTAAGGGACACTATCTCAATTTCAGAGAGCTGTGAGTGCAGCCAAGTCCAAGTATTTCTCTGATATTATTGAAAAGAACTGTAGTAGACCAAGAACACTTTTCACTACTATACACTGTACCACATTATTTCAAACATGCTACTATACAACCCCTTCTTAAAAGGCCTAACCTAGACGCTGAAGTTACGTCTAATTTTAGACCAATTTCTAACTTCCCTTTTATTTCTAATATTTTATAGAAAATAGACCTTAACCAAACATCTCTTGCTCGGCTCCAAATGGTTCAGAATGCTGCTACCAGGCTCTTGACTGATGTACGAAAAGAGGAACACATTACACCTATTTTAATTTCTCTACATTGGTTGCCGATTCATTATAGAATTGAATTTAAGTTATTACTCTTTGTTTTTAAATCCCTAAATGGATCAGCACAATTTTACCTCTCTGATCTATTGTCTGAACACCATCCAGTGAGATCTCTCAGGTCTTCCAACCAGAGACATTTTTACTGTCCCAAACTCTAGACTGAAACTAAGAGGTGACTGTGCTTTTGCTGTAGCAGCACCCAAGCTCTGGAATAGTCTACCTATTTCTATTAGAACTACCTTAACAGTACACCACTTTAAATCAAAGTTACAAACTTGTCATTTTACTTTAGCTTATAATTAACCCTGATATACTGTGATGTTTTAATGTATTTTGTATTTTAATTTGTTTTTGTATATCTATTTTTATATAGTATACCTTTTATATTTTTCTACTCGAATTGTTGTACAGCACATTGGTCAACTGTTGTTGTTTTTAATTGTGCTCTATAATTAAACAGACATTGACACTGACATTGTTGGGCATTCCAATTTCTTCAATTCATTTTAATAGAAGTGGCCTGTCTCTGCTAAATAGTCTCTGGTTAAATGTAAATTGTAATTCGCAATACGAGTCAGTTTTTTTAACCTATTCAAGAGAATCACTATCACCAAGTTGCATGAAGTTTGCATTTGCAGCTGTGTTATTTTTGCGGTGTTCATTCGTGAAAGTAACAAAAGGGTTAGGAGAAATGTATTGGAGTAAAAGTTTTTTTTTTTTCCCCGAAATGTAGTGAAAGTCAACAGAAATATTTACCCGAGTAAAATAGAAATATTTGAGTAAAGTGGAAATATTTAAAAACTGTCCTTAAGAACAGTTACAAGGTATTTGTACTGTTACTATACACGTCTCAAAGTACCATAAAATTAATACATATGATTTGTGTGTTTTCTGAAGCTGTGAGATGCCAGGTACAGACCGCAATTTATGTCGTTATTTACAGATGAACTTCCAAGCTCTGAAATCCTAAAGGATTAGTTCATCCAAAAATGAAAATTCTTTCATCATTTACTCACCTTCATGCCATCCCAGATGTTTATGACTTTATTTATTCTGCAGAACATAAACAAAGATTTTTAAAAGAATATCTCAGCTCTGTAGGTCCATACAATGCAAATGAATGGGTACCAAACTTTTGAAACCCCGAAAAGCACACAAAGACAGCATAAAAGTAATCCATATGACTCCAGTGGTTAAATCCATTTCTTCAGAAGCGATATGATAGGTGTGGGTGAGAAACAGATCAATATTTACGTCTTTTTTTTGTACTATAAATTCTTCTCCTTGCCCAGTAGGTGGCGATATTCAAGAAGAATGTGAATCGCCAAAAACACAAGAAGAATGAAAGTTAAAATGGGGATCAATCATAAAAAAAATTACTGAAATATTGATCTGTTATTGATCTGTTAAATTGGTTCCTGTGTGTGGATGGGTTCAGAAGAATTGGAATACAGCATGTGGACTAATTTTATGATACTCAATGGTGTTTTTTTTGACAAACATGGTCACTATGAACTGTTGTTATATTGAGCTGTTTAACAATCATTTAAAAAGTTTCCTTTTGGGTTCCACAGAAAAAATAACAGCATAGCGGTTTGGAACGAAATGAGAATGAGTAAATAATGACAGAATTTTCATTTTGAGGTGAATTATTCCTATAAGAAGTGACAACTCTTTGTTTGCTGTGTAAGTTTTCCCGCCATCTAACTCTCATTTGAGATATGTGTTTACTTTAAGTTTGTTAAAGAGGAAGTGAGTGAATGAGAATGCATGTGCTGCTCCAGCGGTGACCTCACGTCTGTGGTTGGGCAGATGCCTTTCATTTTAATTGCTGCACTAGACTCACACACTTTCATTTTGAATATCTTGGCAATTTTGGGCACTTTCTGTGGCATTTTTGTGTCTAGCTCTGGTTGATTTCTGCCCCTGGTTTGTAAGTTAACCTGGATAATGATTTGGATGATTAGTTTTGGATAGTTTATGAACAGTCCTCATGTATTGTTCATGTTGAGGCACTTTGATTACATTGTTGTTAAAGGGAATGCATGACCATTTAAATGGACCATGACATTATTTTAAGTGTGCGATTGGGAAATCTTGGTTGAAAGCAAACTGAGGCCTCACAAGGGTCAGGGAAAGCCAAAGTTGGTGAGTGTAACTGGGACTGGGCTGCTGTATTTCTGTAGAACTGAAACTTAATCCCCAATGCAATAAAAGCATTTATTGAAACCAAGCTGCAAAAACGCTCTACTTCTGGGACTTCCCTACGTCACTAGGGGGCCCATTAATTCATGACCGCCTCTACAGCAAAAAAACATGAACGCTTACTTTACATCATCCCACCCTTGTCCCCGCCCTGGAGAGAGAGCAGGACAAAAACCTAGTGTGGTCTAACTATTCCTGAACATCAAAGGGGATCCATCAGAAATTTTGAATTATTTTTGTATTTAAACATGCAC
Source organism: Myxocyprinus asiaticus (assembly GCF_019703515.2). NCBI lineage: Eukaryota > Metazoa > Chordata > Actinopteri > Cypriniformes > Catostomidae > Myxocyprinus > Myxocyprinus asiaticus. The sequence goes on along the minus strand of NC_059361.1, from coordinate 38,667,571 downwards.
TACACAGACGTCTTTGACCGCTGTCATGTATCTCGCACCGCTTTTAAAATGCGGTATCAAGTTACAACTCTAAAAAGTAGACACCATCATAATCAGCTGCTCTGGGTCTTGCTGTTTTGAGCACAGTCGCGTCCTGGACACTTTCTTGCACCCATATGTGCTATTTTTAATTGTTGGTGTCTGTAAACAGGCACTTGATGGACGTCTTTGATGCGTTTCCGGCAATGTGCGTCTCAGTGCACAATGATACTGTACAGTATGTGTGTCTTGTTTCAGCGTGCTTTGGACTATGTATGTTTATATTTGTATATTTTTGTATATTTTTTAGGCTTAAATCAGCATGGATTGGTTGTGAACCAGTCAATATGATTCAAGCTTTGCAAAGGAACTGTTATTGAAGCATGGGGCAGTTAAAATAATTTCGACCCGATCACAAAACCGTAAGCAGGGTTGGGGAGTAACGAAATACATGTAACGGGAATACATATTTAAAATACAAAATATAAGTAACTGTATTCCACTACAGTTACAATTTAAATCATTGGTAATTAGAATACAGTTACATCCAAAAAGTATTTTGATTACTGAAGAGATTACTTTGCATTTTATTGTCATTTGTTTCATTTAATATTTAGTCCTTTCAGATGGAAAACATTTATACAAATAAATGATGCGATCCAAAGTGCATTTGAACAGCAGTGAAACACTTTCTTATGATGTGTTACATTCATATAAGCAGACAGAGAAGTAAGTTTGAAGTGAGTTTGGAGCAGAAGAAATAGAAATAAACCTTATCTAATCTGTCAACTTTACGCTAAGCTAAAATGCTATTTCTAGCCATTTTACATGCACGTTACCAGACACGATCATATTTCTTTATCAAGAAAATTCATGTTGGATCATAATTTCTTTTTTTCTAGTAAGACCTTTGATATTAGGGGAAAAAATCGTATTCTTGATCTAAAAATCCTTAAAACAAGATCAATTTGATTTATCTTGTTTTAGAAACAACACTGCATAAGATATTTAGGTTTTTCAGAGAATGTATTTTTAACGTGTATTTTGTCTTACTGTACTGGCAGAGTTTTTATAGTCAAAACAAGTGAAAAAATCTACCAGTGCTGAAGAAGTAATCCAAAGTATTTAGAATACGTTAATGACCTTGAGGAATCTCACGAAATACGTTACAAATTACATTTTACAACATGTATTCTGTAATCTGTAGTAGAATACATTTCAAAAGTAACCCTCCCAACCCTGACCATAAGTAAACAGTTTCATTCATCAATATTTCATATGTCATGACTGTGTGATAGTTTATGGTGCTGACACCTGTTTACACCAGGCGTGTCAGTTGACGTGACTCAGCGGCTTGAGGCTGTCTACACCATGTGCGTCGATACAAATTTTCTAAACCGTTTATTTGTGTTGTTGACAGTAATAGTTACTATTGTGAGTGAACAGTTTAATATATTCGGAATCAATGTGTTGGGTGTGTGTTATGTGTAAACCCTGAAATTTAGTTTTAAAATGTTGTGGACCTTGTTCATTTTGAGTTTCAAATATGGCTTTATTTCAGTGGCTGCAAGATGTTAGCCAATCAGAACATTGGATGTTTATATTGAAGTTTTAAGAAGGCACTTAGGCCAAAACCGAGCATTTCAGATAGAGGGCCAGAGACAGGGTGGAAAATGATCATATATTACTAAATTATGACTGTTATGGTGCAAAAAAAAACTTTACTAACATTATCAGTGGACCTCAGGAAAGATAATACAATTACAAAAAAAAGAGTATGTCATGACCCATTTAAAATAGACATTGTTTCAAAAATAGACACAAGATGTAAAAATTATAAATGTTATCATGATTTTGGCATTATAAAATCGCTTATTAACCTTACTTACTTAGTTTTATCCAATACCAGGGGTGAGACAAAATCACTTTTTGTGGTAATAATCATTATGCCACATATGCTGTTAATTAAGCTTAACTTGTATTGAACCCGAAATATTACTTTAAACTACAGTTAGGATAAAGCAACCATCTGTGACCATTCATAATGTACTAACAGTACTTCTCGCCATTAGGTCTTTGCAAATGTTCCATTATTTCATGCTGGACACAGTGCTGGAAATACATATCCTAATGGGCACATATCTTATATTGTTATACTTACTGTAGAGAGGCCTGAAAATAAGACAGTTCCTCTATGGTGACTGGCAGACCAAATGCCCCATCCATTTGAGGACTACCCACACCATAGACTTATTATTGATATTTACCAATATAACGCACAACTTATTGGTTTGTCATTTGTAGATATTCATTAATAATGTCTATTGTAGGTCATTTAATGCATGTAAACCAAGATGCAATAAATAAGAAAATGAGCATAGGCAAAAAATAAATAAATAAATGCAATGGCATACGAATTAATCACCAAAACCTAGATCTGCAAGTTACCCGGCTGGGGTGGGGTGAAAAAACAACAACATTTCAAGCAGCTTGCTCATGCTCCGGATCAAGCGTTGGAGAAAAGTGCCTTTATTTGCATGAGTGGCTAACATCAAAGGAGCGGAGGGGGAAGAGAGGAGCGACGCACAACAAAAGGAGAATCTGGATGTGTGTGTGCTCGCACGTGGTGCACCTTGTTAATGAAATATAATTCCAGTACAACCTTTGCGTTTAAAGGTGATGATGTGAACGTTCACACAGAAAAATCCAGGCTACTGTCTGTCGCTCTGCTCAACGATTCCCTTTGAGGATGAAGAAGAGAAAATCACCAGGGATTTCTGTTCTGGCAAACGCACTCAAAGGAGAGAGCGGCCAAAGCTGCTGCGTCTCTCATATGGGGATGAAGAAAAGAGGGAAAATAGAGCAAATGCCCAAAAGAGAAGGCTAGGGAATGTGGAGTACAAGATGATGCATAATAAAAAACATGTTAATATCTGAAAGAATGCAGTTTAAGCCTAAGCTACAAGCTTAATCTCCATGATTCAAGATTAATCACAACTTTGACCGAAAGTCACTAAAAAACTGACAACAGATTTATTCATGTCAGGGGCGTACAAAGCCACATAACCTTGTGTTTTTCAGGGGTTGCCCACTCTATTGAGGGCTTCTGAAAGGGTCCCTCAAGGATTGATTTGCATTTGAACCAGAGCAACCTTTCAGATGCTAACGTTGCTTTCTTCATCAAAATATTTGCATTGCTTTGACGCATTTTCTTGTTACAATCTATGTGAAAAGTCTCATCAAGGTGCCTCTTTTTAACTTCCACCTCTAAATAAATGTAAACACAGCCGTCCAGCATAAGTACTTTAATTAAATAGAAATAATAGCATTACGTAGTGCAGCAACAACAAAATAAGCATTTTTGTTGTTGTGTGTTTGTACAAGTGTTGTAAGAGTAAATAGCTCTTAAAGGAATATTCCGGGTTCAAGCACAATCAACAGCAGTTGTGGCATAATGTTGATTACCACAAAAATGAATTTAGACTTGTCCCTTCTTTAAAAAAATAAAAACAAAAAAAGCAAAAATGAGGAACATGTCCAGTGAGGAACTTAAAATGGAACTTTCAATGGAAGTGAATGGGACCAATTCATAAACATTAAAAAATACTACAAAGTGTTTCATAAGTATAGGCACAAGACGTAAACAATGTGTATTAACATGATTTTAGTGTGATAAAATCGCTAACTAACCATTTCTGTGTAAAGTTATCTAATTTAACAACCTTTTAAACCAACATTACAGCTCAAATGATACACAAGGTTTAACAGAAGCATTAATCTAAGTACTTTTATAAAATTATAAGCTTCACATTTCTGCCTTTAAACGCTCCAAAATTGGCCCCATTCACGTCCATTGTAAGTGCCTCACTGGAACCTCGATTTTTGCTTTTTTTATTTTTGGAGATATGAGTTGAAGTAATTTTTTGTGGTAATCAACATCATGTCACAAATTCTGTCGATTGAGCTTAACTTGTATTAAACCTTTAAGTTCCTTTTATTAAGTAATTAACCCTTGAATTCCTACTCCAAATGAACTTAAGACAACTGTTGAAAATATATAACATATTTTATTATCTTCTCCAAAAAGGCACTTTTTGTACAAAACAATAGACTCATTAATGCCATCTTGTGAGAAACCAAACAAAATTTTATATATATATATATATATATATATATATATATATATATATATATATATATATATATATATATACACTGTATATATACAATAAATAGAAGTCCTGAAACATTTAACATATATAAATAGAAGTCCTGAAACATTTAACATGTACTTCCACACAAAACATGTATGATTCAGAAGGGAGATGCTGCATTTTTCCATGCAAGAGTGATTGGTTTTGCAAATCATTTATAACCAATTACCACATGCATATCTGTGGACACTTCTCAATTTTTGCTTTTCGACAGCAAGCAATGATAAAAAATTCCCTTTAAGTACTGATAATCAATCCATAGTTTACTGAGAAGCTGCTATGTTGGTTTTTAAAGGAATATTCCCAGGCTCAATACAAGTTAAGCTCAATCAACAGCAATTTTGTCATAATGTTGATTACCACAAAAAATAAGTTCGACCCACCCCTCATTTATTTAAAAAAAAGCAGTTACACTAAGACACTTACAATAGAAGTGAATGGGGCCAGTCCATAAACGCTAACATACACAATGTTTCAAAAGTATAGCCACAAGATGTAAACATTATACATGTTAACATGATTGCTTACTATACTTTTCTATGTAAAGTTATATCCAATACCAGGATTACAGGGTTTCAACACAGTTGTAATACTGGATTACAACTTTGCACAGAAAAGGTTAGTAAGCGATTTTATCATACTAAAATCATGTGAACACATATAATGTCTATGTGTTGTGGCTATACTTTTGAAAGTGGTGTATTTTAGCATTTATGGACTGGCCCCATTCACTTCTATTGTAAGTGCCTCACTGTAACCCATATATATATGGGTTATATAGTTATATATATATATATATAGAGAGAGAGAGAGAGAGAGAGAGAGCGAGAGAGGGATGAGTAGATTTTGTTGTTGTTGTGGAAAACAATATTATGCCATAATTGAGCTTAACTTGTATTAAACACTGAGTATTACTTTAAGTTTGTTTTACTTTCCATGGCTTCAAAGCATGCAAACTGCCTTTCATAAAGTCCAATTCGCAGAGCGAGGCCTGGATTCTGCCTCTATACAGTACATCACAGATGAAGCCACAGTCTCATGTGCGCAGACCTGCGCTCATACATGCGTGGGGCTGTCTGAGTAGGGATCCGTCTTTGACATGTGGAGTATGACGGCAGGTGCTTTGTAGTGGCAGTGACTGGTGCTGCAACTCCCAGTGCAGTGTTTTCTGCAAGTCCTATCTGTCAACTTCCTGCTACACAGACCCTGCCAAGTCTGCAATGTCTTGGAGCTCCAGACCCACACCCCACTGGTGATGCCCACCACCAGCGACATAAAGATCTTCAACATGAACACGGCCACCGTGGGCACCGAAGACTCCAGGGAGCAGTCCTCATTCCTACGGCCGGGAAACGTGGTGCACTTGCTCTGCAGCCCTCGGAATTTCCAGTAGTCCATGTTGAGCCGCTCGTAGAAGTAGCATACGATGACGCAAGTGGCAGGGACCGTGTAGAGAATGGAGTAGATGCCGATTTTCACCATCAGCTTCTCCAGTTTTTCTGTGTTGGTGCCTTCGGTCTTCATCACCTTTCTGATGTGGAAGAGAGCCACGAAGCCGGTCAGGATGAACGACGTTCCGATGACAAGGTAACAGGACAACGGCACAAGGACGAAGCCTGTTAGTGCCCCCGCATCCATACTGCCCACATAGCACAGTCCGGTGAGCTCATCGCCTGCAACTTTCCGCATGGTGAGGATGACTATGGTCTTCAGTGCAGGTATGCCCCAGGCAGCCATGTGGAAGTAACTGCTATGTGACTCGATAGCTTCGTGACCCCACTTCTTACCTGCCGCCAAGAACCATGTGAGGGTGACAATGACCCACCAGATGGAACTGGCCATGCCAAAGTAGTAGAGGATGAGGAAGACTATGGTACAACCTGTACTCTCCAGGCCCTCTTGAATGATGTACAACTCCCCATTTTCACGGTCACACGCAATATTCTCCGCCCCAGCGACGGACCGAATGATGAAGGCTACTGAGTAAACATTGTAGCACATGGAAAGGAAGATGATAGGCCGCTCTGGATACTGGAAGCGATGCGGGTCAAGGAGGAAGGTGAGGACAGTGAAAGCTGTGGACACAAAACACAAAGTCGACCAAACCGCCATCCAAATGAATGCAAAGTCCTTATCCTGTCTGGACCAAAACACATCCACAGCGGACGAGCAGCGTGGAGCACACGTCTCACTCTTTCCCACATACTGGAACTTTTCCGGGTTGTCACAAACACCCATGCTGCCCCCCGAGCGTCCGTTTCCAGCGCCAGGCTGCCTGGGTCGGGGTGGCACAGGCAGCATGCCCTCTCCTTTCTTAGTCTCAGTTTTGGTATCATTTTCCGGGGCTTCCATGCACAGTGCGTTGGGGTCATTCCTGGTGGGCAGTTTAGAGCAGTCCAAAGAATCAGGCCAGGCGTAGTTAAACTTCTCCATTATGGGCGAGCACTTCTGGCGTGCCTGTTCGCACATTGGACGACAAGCGGGGATTGATGTGGACACTTGATCTGTGCACATAGGGGCATAGAGCGAGCACAGGAAAAATCGCAAATGCACATCACAACCATATTCCACAAGAGGGGCGAATTCATTGAGTTTTATAGCAGCCTCCCTCTGATTGTCGTGGTCCATAAAGTTGGGCATCCGGGTGAGGTTATACCCAATGTCCTGGCACATGGGGATGATGATAGGCTCACATTTAGCAGGTCGCCCTCTCTCTAGGTCATATGAGCCAGTCTCTAGACTGTATGCAGCAATGACCATTTGGCACCAAAGAAAAATCAAAATTTTCAGAGGTGAACCCCCCATGCTGGATTTTCAGTCACCTGTTTTGAATGAGGCAAGTCTAGTAAAACTTTCCTGTTTTATACTGCCTCAAGAGAGGATAAATTTGGACTGTTAGTGAGTTATGGGTGATTATGTAGTTCCATAGACACTGCTTAGACTAAGAGGGCATCAATGATGCTTCATTTGTCATCCAATAAAAAGCGCTGAGTATTCCTCTGGATGAAACTTCTCTGAAAGAATATTCCCTTTAACAAGAAGTCTTAAAGTTCGTAGTGTCCAAAGTTCGTCATATATTTATATGAAAAGCGCGCGTGCTCAATCACTAAAATAAACAAATATTCCACGTCAGTCAGTACCGCGTTATTACAAATACAGGCATCAGGAGGAGCTCAATAAGAGAAAAAACAAATATGTCCTTGTCTTCGGTTATCTCTTAACTTCTGAGAAGCGTGTATTCCGCTAGATGCATGCGGGTTATTTTCTCTCGTGTCCTCGTAACATCTCTCCTGGCGCACACTGAACTTTCGCTCTCCTCCTCTCTCAATGCCCTCTAATGCGGGGGCGGGACAGTCATGACGCTCTTGGACGACCCCGCCCATCTTGACTGAAAAGTCTATGACGTAAATATTCGGCTCCGCCTACTTACACATGAAAATGTATGCGTAAATTATGGCTCCGCCCATCTACAACCAAATAGGCGCTCGATTCATTCCTGTATTCATAAAAGGAAAGACAATGTGGCCGGGTGAAATTAGGCTGGGTTATAATAAACACAAAGTGGCACTTTAGAATTTGTTTTAATCTGGTGGTCTGCCTTTACAAACATTTACTATGGTAACCACATTTTCTGTTACTACAGTTATCGTTACTACTGTAAAAATATAAATAAATAAATGTCATTATTAAATAAAAATAATAATAATGAAATTATACATTAAAATTATTTTTGTTGTTTTGTTAGTATTATTATTATTTTGATGTGGGTAATACCACAGGTTTACTTTAGTAACAATAACTGTAGTAATTATTTTGGTGGAAACTATGTTTACTATGGTATATATTTGTAATGATAGCTTTACAAGCAAGTCCAAAAGCCTTTAAAACCATGCAAAAGTAATAAGGTAAAAAGTCTAATGCAAACTATGGAATGGCTTTAGTGGACATTAAACTCATTTTGCGTTTGCATTCCTTATTTATATAAATAATTAAAATCTTTGCATAAGCGATTTCAACAACAGATTTAGTTGTAAAATCATCAACCGCTGAATATGAAAAAAGCTGATATGAAATCACTGGTATGAAGGCCTATAAAACAGTGGCAAATGTGGAAAATTAGGGTCTAAAGGAATTGATTAAAATAGCAGCTATGATACTCAACACCTCGGGATACACTCAAGAGGAGTTCATTCCAGTTTTAATGAAATAAAAACAAAGCCCAGACAAGATGGTTAAATTCTGAAAAGAATTATTCTGCAACAGGTTTCATTTAACTGTCTTTCATTAAACTTTATTTATTATTCATTTATACTGAAAAATCCCACATTCCATCAATGGGAGATACCTATGAATGAAAAAGACAATTGTTACCATCTAGTGGCTATACAATGTACAACACTTCCAAGATAAGCAACAGATGAGATCTCATGCAGTGCCCTTTGAAAAGCGTTTGGACACATAATTCACACTTAAAAATTTATGAATGCCATTGCATTAGATAACAAAATATTACATCAAGTGGCATTTGCAAACAAATGATGCTAGAAATGTCCTCAGTAGTTCAGATGTAACTTCAATTTGAAGTTACATTGGCCATTTTCCAATTATTTTGGTCTTGAAATGATTTTTAGTGGATGTATGAAGTCAGTTCTTCTCAGATTCACATTGTTGCACTTACGTTTGAAACCAGAAAGTGTCCAAATACTTCAAATAATTAAATAATCAAATAATTTAAAATCTAACAAACTTCTTTTTGTGAAAAGCTTTGATTGAAAAAAGTGCTGGTGCTATCTTTCTTTTCAAAACAAATGGCACTTGATTTGATATTTTGCATTTATCTATGCAATGTCATTCAGACATTTTTAGGTGTGACCGAAATGTTCAAATATATGTTTTGGTGCCACTGTGCATCAGAATTCAAAATTTGGCAGTGTGTCACTTATGTAACTTAAACAAATATGTTTAAGTCTTAGTTCTATATGTCCCTTTCATTGCAGGACACATTCATAATAGACTAAACTCAGTTCTCAAGCCAAAATGTTTGATCAAAATAAAACAGGGCAGATTAGAAATCCCTTCTCTTTGATGTGGTTACAGTGAGCATTTAAACCTTTTAACTTGCAGTGTTAGATTGTGAGTAGTTATCAGATTTGGATTTGGCAGAGTTAGCCTCACTTAGTCTGAAAGAGCCCAGAGTTTGATACCCCTCCAACCAGGGAAGGTAATACATACCAGACAGAATGATTTTTATCACCATGGGTGTTTGCATGTCAGACCCCAGTCAAATCCAATTTTGGAGGAATGGGCATTCATTTTACCGTTGTTCCTCACACAAAACTATTGCATGACTTCAGAAGACTCGTAATATAGTGCACAAGTTGTATGGACTGCTTTTATGGTGCTTTTATTTTTTTCATTTTAGGGCTTGACAACCCCAGTCCTCATTCCCTTGTATTGTATGGAAAATCGTGTCCAGAAGGTCGAAAGTTTTGCTGCGGAAATTGGTCTGTGCTTACCGAAATTTTGAATCACCGCCCCAGTGGCCGAAGCTGGAAGCTGTTGAACGTATGGTCATGTGTGACCCTTCCCAAGTAGGTATAGCTGCAGGCCAGAAACCTCCAAATGGGGGCGGAATCTCGAAAAGAGGGTGGGGTTACTCTTGAATTGGGTGCGGTTACTCCAAAAGCAGGTTGCCCTAACTCCAAAAGGGGGCGTCATTTTCACTCATGGTTAAGTTTGGGTAAAGGGTTAGGTTAGGGGCTCTCTTTGCTGGCTGTTTGGAGCTCCCACCCTTTTTTGGAGTGCTGCCTGCAGTCACAGTATATCCTTCTCACTCTTCCAGGTGAAATGTCCACAGAGGGGTGTTAAAAGTGAGTTGTACTTTTAGTTGTAAATGATTTAATACAGTCAACAGGAATGCATATTTTATTAACTGAACAAAACCTGAACTGTCAGTGGATAAAAATGAAATCTGAGAGCAAAAATGCAACCTTCAAATCACATTCACCATTGTTCATGTGAACACTTTCTTCCTGGTTTCCACCAGACCAGAACACGTGTCTCAGAGTTTTTTGCGCAAAGAGGGAAATGTATCTACACTTGAAATTATGCAAAAATGTCTGATGGGGCATGGCGCTTGTCAGTATTTCTGTTAAATGTGGTTGATTTCAGGATACATGACCTTTCGAAAGCAACATGCCACTTTCTTGTGTGATCATGTTGCGCCTGGATATTCTTCAGAAATTCTCCTTTTGTGTTCTAGAGAAGCTCGAAAGTCATTGGTTTCTGATGAACTGAGGTGAGTTACTAATAACAGATAAAACATTTTTGGGTAAACTACTATTTTGATTGAACAATATTTGCAGTTTTATAACTTAAAAGAGAACTGAGACACATTTTTAGCATTTAGGGTCTTCTAAGATGCTGTACTCTCTCCATCTGTGTGTATTGAGCCACCTAAGGCCTGATATGAGATGTTTATCAGGTAACAGCACTCTCTGTGTTTGCATGCTACCTATCAGAAACATTTCCACCCTTTTAATCTTATCTGACCACTCAGACATACCTCAGCATTGCTGACACAAAATGCTATATAAACAACCGCAGCAAACTCACAATCTGGGCGTCACCGTTTCGAGAAAGCAGAACTGGTACAGTTGAGAAGCATATAGTGACTTGCTTAAAGACTTACTTTACAAATTACAGGTGACAGATGGAGGCCTTAATTAGAGCTGAACTCAACGATTAATTAAAGTGTTGTGAGATCATGTTATGACACCATATCCTGCTTGGGTAGCCGTGCCATTGTGGTATCTCTCTCACTCAAACTAATGGGACTCAGAGCACTTTAGCTGTCACTATTTATCAAAATTCTGCGACTACACTGCACTGGACAGCAAACTCTGTGAGGAAGTCAACGTATATGCGTCATCAGCGTTCACTCTTCTGGTTCGCATTGTGTGTGAATACAGAACGATTATTATGGACACTCTCTCAGAACGCTGACATAATGGAAGTGTAATTCCCCATGTGAAGTGGGCACTTCTTAAAATATAATCTGCAGGGACAGTGTGACCGATGAGGGTTGTGTAGATGTGTGTAGAGTGTGTGTCAGGCTGTTTGACACGTGGCAGAGTAAGATACCCATGTCTGAAAGGAGCAGAGCCTGACCCAGGATAACAGAGGTATGGGGACAATGCCATCAGCTGGAGTTTGGGGAGGGGAGGTGGATGGGGGACACAGGGGAGGTACTCAGTCTGCTTTCCATTGGGTTAATCTACTAAACGCTTGAGGAGAGATCTACATACATACCCTACAATATACATATATAGTGGCCCCAAAATGTATTTGGACAGTTAAGCCACACTTTACAATGCTTGAATGCATTACATAACAAAATATTAGGTAATTTATTTGAAAGAAAGATAGTAAAATTACAATGTTCAAGCAAAAAGAGGTTTGAAGGGTTTTAAATGGTAAAACAATAGATATAATGTTTAAAATGAAAACAAAATGTATTTGGACACATACTCTGCTAGAACACCTGAGTGAACTTGAGGAGAATGTCTCGGTTACTGTCGTAACCTCCGTTCCCTGACGGAGGGAGCGAGACGTTGTGTCGATGTAATGTCACTAGGGGTCAATCTTGAGAGCCCGAGACACCTTGAGACCTTTGAGAAAAGGCCAATGAGAATTGGCGAGTAGAATTTGTATGCCACTCCCCCCGACATACGGGTATAAAGGGAGGGTGGAATGTGGATTCATTCAGGTTTTTGCACTGAGGAGCTGAGACAAGGTCCTGGCCATTACAGCGGTGTAGTTCAGCCTGTGGCAAGAGGGACACAACGTCTCGTTCCCTCCATCAGGGAACGGAGGTTACGACAGTAACCGAGATTTTCCACTTCTGTTACTCACTCGACGTTGTGTCGATGTAGTGACACTAGGGGTCCCTATACGATACGCCACAATGGCTGAACTGTGTTACGTGAACTGCCAATGCAGGTGTAGGCAAGCTACTCTGAGCACAGGAACAGATGCACTCGGACTGCACGTAGCCTCCCCAGATGCCCCAAAATGTCATGTAATTCCCAACAACCCTGAGGGGGTAAGGAGACGTATCTAGTATGGGAGCAGGCCGCGCCAGCTACGGCCTTTTCTCTCTAAGTTTTTCTCTCCACAGAAAATTAGATTCGGCTGGGGCCTTTAAATTATCATAAAATGTGCTGGGGAAGGCGTTCTTTTCCGTTCCTATTCTTTCAGGGGGAAAAGACCCCGTGGAGGCCACACCCTGCCCTGAAGGGGAGGGTAAAAAAGTGGCGAATACATCATATGGGCCTAAGGCCGCACATGGAAGAGGCACGGCGGTAGGTCCTGCCCTTCGTAGGGGAGGAGCTCTACAAATGCAGCGACCGGAGCAGAGAGGGCTCTGCCAAGGGAGACGCGGGTCTACCAAAAAAGGGAGACCATACCACGGAAGATACAGTACATCACAGGAGGTTACTGGGGTAACCGAGACCTGTGGAGCACTTACCCTATTACAGGGCACGTTAGCACGTAGGAAGGACATCCAGGGTTCACAGGTCGTGAACATGCATGGGAGAGAAGAGCACACGGCTTCACCTCATGGAGGGGAAAGGCACTATACACAAGCAGTCAGCTGCCCCGTGTAACGAAACGTACCTGTTCGTACCTGAAAGAACATGGGATGACACCAGCTCAACCCGGAGATTGTAAAATCTCCCGAAGGTATTGGGTGTTGCCCAGCCCGCTGCTCTACAGATGTCTGCTTGAGAGGTGCCATTGGCCATTGCCCACGAGGATGCCACACTCCTTGTGGAGTGTGCTCAAACCCGCAAGGGGGCGGGCATGGACTGGGTCTGGTAGGCCAAAGTGATGGCGTCCACGATCCAGTGGGCAAGTCTCTGTTTGGAGACAGCGTTCCCTTTCCGCTGTCCATCGAAGCAGACAAAGAGTGCGTGCTCTTCGTGCGATCCAAGTAGATGCACAAAGCACACACCGGACACAGCAACGATAAGGCTGGGTCTGCCTCCTCCGTGGGCAGCGCTTGCAGGCTCACCACCTGATCCCAAAAGGGGTCGTGGGAACCTTGGGCACATAGCCCGGTCGGGGTCTCAGGATCACATGAGAGTCTTCCGGACTCTAGGCACTCAACGCTTGCAGGTCCCCGACCCTCTTGATGGAAGTGAGCGAGATCAGGAGTGCGGTCTTCAATGAGATGGCCTTTAACTCGATTGACTCTAGGAGCTCGAACGGGGCTCTCCGTAGGCCTAAAAGGACCATGGAGAGGTCCCATGAGGGAAAGAGGCACGGCCTAGGAGGGTTCAACCTCCTGGCACCTCTCAGGAACCTGATGATCAGGTCATGCTTACTGAGAGACTTACCTTCAACAGTGTTGTGGTGTGCTGGGGGACAGCCGCCCGTCCAACTTCTCTTGCAGGAAGGAAAGCACTGACCCGACTGCGCACCTCTGGGGGTCTTCGCTATGGGAAGAACACCACTTAGTGAAGATATGCCACTTCAGGGAATACAGCTGCCTTGTTGAAGGAGCTCTGGCCTGAGTGATCGTGTTAACCACTGCGGGCGGTAGACCAGTTAGGTCTTCCGCGTCACGTCCAGGGACCAGACATGGAGATTCCAGAGGTCTAGGCCTGGGTGCCAGAGGGTGCCTTCCTCAGGGGAATTTGCCAGGGAGGTGCTGTCGTGAGGGGCGTGAGGTCCGAGAACCAGGTCTGGGTGGGCCAATATGGACCTGCTCCTCATCCTCCCTGACCTTGCACAGAACCTGTGCAAGTAGGCACACTGGGGGGAACAAATATTTGCGCAGCCCCCAGGGCCAGCTGTGTGCCAGCTGTGTGCCAGCGTGTCTTTACCGAGGGGAGCTCCCATACCAGAGCGGGCAGTGGGAGAATTCCTGGGAGGCAAACAGGTCTACCTGTGCCTTGCTGAATCGACTCCAAATCAGCTGGACCACCTGGGGGTGTAGTCTCCACTCTCCCCTGAGCGTCACCTGCCATAACAGAGCATCTGCTGTGGCGTTGAGTTTGCCAGGGATATGAGTGGCCCACAGCGACCTGAGTAGGTGACGGGCGAGTTGCGACATGCTACGAGAGCGTAAACCACCTTGGCAGTTTATATAAGCCACTATCGTCTTGTTGTCCGTCCGGACCAACACATGCTTGCCCTTGATCAATGGCAATAGCCTCCGCAGTGCGAGCTGTACTGCCAGCAACTCGAGGCAGTTGATGTGCCAAAGCAGGCGAGGTCCTGTCCAGGAGCCAGCGGCTGCGTGCCCATTGCACACGGTGCCCCAGCCTGTCTTGGAGGCGTCCGTCGTAACCACAACGCGCCTGGACACTTGGTGTATGGGGACTCCAGCCCACAGGAATGCATGGTCTGTCCAAGGGCTGAAAAGGTGGAGGCAGGTGGGTGTGAGAGCCATGTGATGTGTGCCGTGGCACCATGCGTACCTCGGGAGTCGGGTCTGGAGCCAGTGCTGTAGCGGTCAGCCAGCGTGATGGGTTGGAAAGCGATAGCCACGCGTCCAAACTCTGGGCAAGGGGCACTAATTGAAGGATCACATCCAACGTTCCTGGGAGTGGGGCCTTGCGGCGGGGGGAGCAGGGAGTGCCGCATGCTGACTCGAGGAAGCTGCACTGAGGGGACCTTCGAAGCACTTACCTTGCTCCGCGCGCCCGGCATAAGGTGGGCCGGTGACTGAGGAGGGCCTCTCTGGCCGTCCTCGAGACTCGTCACCACCGGCCGGCCGGGGGTGTGGTTTATGTGACGCAGCTGGGCACGCAAAGGTGGGGGGCCGCGTTCGTGAGGCCCAGGCTGCAGACGCTCGGTGTCCGGTAGCCGTGGGGATGGCAACCATGAGCACTGGTGGTGTGACCTGAGGAGAGAGGAAACTGCTCTTTTTTTGACAACGTCGAGGGTAGTGAGAGCGGACAAACTGAAGGATCGGGTTCGGGCAGCGAAAGGTGCCCTCCATGATCACATCAGCTCGTCGTACACTTCCAGGAAAAAGGGGACTGGAGGGGGTCGTGGCTGCGAGCGACATGCCGAAGCCAGAAACCAGTCGTCAAGCCGGGCAAGCATGGCGGTAAGCTGCGCGTTGGCCTCAGACTGGGCTGCCACACCCGAAGGCGGCAGCCCGGTCGAGTCCTCGGCGTCCGACATCACCAAGGCGCTCTCCGATGCAGCGATTGACATCTCATCTGGCTCACGAGCTCCGAAATTGACATTAGGCTGGCACTGAGGTGAGCTGCCTGTCTCATCCCAAAACTGGATGGGCGCAAACGAGCGTACCGGGGAGTGGGCGGTCCGTGGGGATTTACCCGGCAGAACTGTACTCATTGAAGCCCTGAATCGCCTTCAGCGTCAACCAGGGTGGCCTCGTACCCGTAGGTAGAAGGACCAGCAGGGGGGACAGCTGAAGTGGCTTTCCCTCGAAAGAAGGAAAGCCACGACCGCAACATTGCCATGGTCATGTGCTCGTGATGAGAACATGAACATCCACAAATGCTTCCTCAACGTAATTTTGGCCAAGGCACGTGAGGCAGTGGTCGTGACCGTCACAGGCGGAGAGGTAACGACCGCATCCAGGAACTGCACAGAGACAGAAGGGCATCTTTAAAAAGACGCATCTTTAAAAAGACGTTCAACATCAGTGTGCCTGCTCTAATAGAGGAAATATACTCTTTAGAGGAAATAAATTCTTTTAAAGCGCTGTTGAAGCGCCCAGGTGCGTAGTCTGCAGTGGAGTGCAGAATGGAGAGAAATCCGCTAGAATGCACTGTATATCTAACAGCACACGCACACTGAAGAGGTGAATGGATCAGTAGGAGTATTCAGCTCGCTGAAATACAACCGCTCGGCTCCAAAGAAAAATCTGAATGAATCCACATTCCAGCCTCCCTTTTATACCCGTATGTCGGTGGGAGGGGGGGGGGGGTGGCATGCAAATTCTACTCGCCAATTCTCATTGGCCTTTTCACAAAGTTCTGAAGGTGTCTCGGGCTCTCAAGATCGACCCCTACCCCTACACAACGTCGAGTCAGTGCCAAAAGGGGAACTACATACACTACTGGTCAAAAGTTTTGAAACACTTGATCAAAATGTTTCCCATGATCTTAAAAATCTTTTGATCTGAAGGCGTATGCTTAAATGTTTGAAATTATGTTTGTAGACAAAAATATAATTGTGCCACCATATTAATTTATTTCATTATAAATCTAAAATGTAAAAAAAAAAATTGATGACTTAGACCAAATAATAAAGAAAAGCAGCCAATAAGTGCCCAGCATATAGATGGGAACTCCTTCAATACTGTTTAAAAAGTATCCCAGGGTGATACCTCAAGAAGTTGGTTGAGAAAATGTCAAGAGTACATTTCTGATAATTCTAGGCAAAGGGTGACTACTTTGAAGATGCTAAAATATAACAGTTTTGATTTATTTTTGATTTTATTTAGTCACAACATAATTCCCATAGTTCCATTTATGCTATTCCATAGTTTTAATGACTTTACTATTATTCTACAATGTGAAAAAAAATTATAATAAAGAATGAGTAAGTGTTTCAAAACTTTTGACATCAAAACTAATCAGTGTACATCAACTAAAAATCACATTGAAACCAATTGGTTAAATGTTGGGGAAAAAAAAAAAATATATATATTTTTTTAAGTGTATACTAATACTGTACTTTTTAGGGGATTTTGGGTAGGCTATATGCAGACATCACAAAAAGATGGAAACTAAGTAAAAACCAAAGAGTAGTTCATAATAGTCCCATTTTATAAATCCTAAGTGTCTTGGTGAAAAAAAAAAAGCTGAATATTAGCACTGAGCCCTTCAAATGAATGACGGGATTACTGTGGTTATTGCGCACCATTAGCCGAACTCAGTTGTGTAGAGTATGATGGAATATTTAAAAAGGAAAGAGAAACAAAAGGGACTGATTATCTCTCAAAGCTCCTTAAAACAGAAAGGAATGGATCTGAAAAGAGTTCATAGCAAAATTTTTAAAAAGACACATGGGCCTCGCTGTGGAAAGAGAACAGTGGGCAACTCATTACAGAAACAAGAGGGGGAAATAGCATGGTTTAACTAGTATTTAGAGGTACATATGAGTACAATGGTAATATTGATTAAAAAAATAAATAAATAAATCAGCATTTAAGGCAGAACAACAAATACTACCATAATGTATAAACATTTTACACCAAAAAAAAGTGTAAAATGTTTTTGTTTTTTTTACATAATTTTCTGATTAAGTCCATATTCTGGTTAAGCCTTTATTCAGAAAAAGACATTTGCTTCAGAGCTATTCCTGTATGCATGTAATCAGCATTTTCCGAATAAACAGACATTTTCCTCCTATTCTCTTCTGGAAATACAGGAGATGCTCTTCCTATTTATTTAACTGCATTTTAGTTATCTTGGATTGTAATTTAATTTTGGACAGAAATGAATGAGTAATTTCAATTCAATTCTCATTCATGTGCTTTTAACACACAAGTGCGCAATGAGACTCTTATCAATGTAGGACATGATGTTTCTTTTTTTTACTGTTTATAAAAGTCACCTCCTTCCCGCAAAAATGTATTTTTTTCAATAGCTTGACATTTCACACCTGCCTGTATCTAATATTATTTAGAATAATACAGCACATATGTTGGTGTTTACATGACCCAAAATTCTGATTAATACAGGCATAGGCCTGCTGTCTAATTCAGATTTCTAGAAAACAGAATATTGGCTTAATCTGGTTATAACAAGCAGGTTAATGCGTTTACATGCCTCTTACATATTCCATTTTTAATCAGAATTTTGGGTCTTGTAAACACTCAGAATATCCACTGCAACTGAACATTCATTTATACATGCGGATGTTCAAACAGCGGTAATTCTGGATGATTTTAGATACAGTTATGAAGAATCAAGTTTTTGAAGAAATACGTTTTTGGAGCAAGGAGGAGATTAATTTGTTTTTACTAACAATTCACAAATATTAAAAGAAATGTTATGGTCTATAAGAGTCTTATAACCTACATTCTACAATTCATCGCACTCTTGTGTGACATGAATGAGTTTATTAATTTTTTTATTTTATTTAATAAATGTTTATGTCTTATCACCTACCCTTATCTTTTGATTGGCAAACCATTTTTTTTTTTTTTATGTCTGGCTTGTCAGGACCAAGTTGGGCCAATTTGTCTTGAATTTGCGATAGAAACAACACGCTGTTACACACACGTTTATCAATAGTGCTCATCATGTTCACAATCTGTTATAGTGCTTGCACTAATACTCAAGTTACCTTTGGTTTGGCACTACGTTTATGGGCAGATAATGAGGCCCCAATGGGTCTCAATGAGGGCTCGTTGCAGGACCATATTTGACCACAGATTTCCATTGGACAAACTGAGGGGTTCCGTGGAGTTCAGGAGACTCTCTGCCCCACAAGCTTGTATATCTGTATCAAACACTGTGTAACGGAGCTTTCAGCTACTTTACGACTTAAAAATAGGATAAAAACGTATACTAGGCCTGCTTTTAAATATATATGTCAGCATTTGGAACACATCTACAGGCAAACAAATTACAATATTGGCAGTTTATAGTATGGATCTACGTTTTTAAGTGGACAAATATTTAGGTGAGGCTCTGCCCTACCTGCCCATATGGACGAGCCGTGCCTGAGCATAATATGTGGCAAAAGTGAGCATCTCCAGTGTATCCAGAAGAGCACAGCAGGAAAAGAACATATACACAAGAATATTCCAATAGCTGTATAAACATGTAAACTTCTTTTTCAGAATAAAGGCTATAAAGGAATATTCTGGGTTCAATACAAGTTAATTGATATCATTTGTGGCACAATACTGACTACCACAAACATTAATTTTGACTTGTCCCTTTTCTTTAAATAAAGCAAACATCTGGGTTACACTGATGCACTTACAATGGGGCCAATCTATAAACGTTAAAATACTCTGTTTTAAAAGTATTGACATAAGACATAAAAACATAAACATGACATGTTCTTGACCAGTTTCGAGAGATTCACCCATATATGTGTATTTACACTATGCAATGTCATAATAGAAGCATTATGTGCCAACTCATGTGCCAACAAATTTGACTTTCTCACTGCCTCATAAACAAGCTCTGCTTTAAATCCCATCAATAAAAGACAGTATTAATATTAAACTCTGCTATGATTTCACTCTGTCATCATAAAAGTAGGGATTTAATTTCACAGCTGTTCATGTCTCACGTACACATGCAAAGACAAAAGAGGTGTCTTTGTAGTTGAATCCTGTCCTATATGATTATATGTCTCTCTCTCTCTTACACAGTGAACATCGCGTGGAGGAGAGTGGCAGCACCTGATGGATTGCCGTGATTAAAACTGAGTGTAACAGGAGAGCGGTTCTCTCACATCTGGAGTCAACACACACACAGACTCACAAAGCACAATGCTAACACTGTTTCTGCTTATGTAATTGCTTGTGCTCCAGTCACCCTGTCTTGCAGTGTAAATTGTGTAGTCTGGTTACTGTGACATGTTTCCAGGTGAACGTCAAGGAAGTTTTGTTCCAACGCTGGTGGCAGAGAGAGAGAGCTAGAGGAATGGATTGAGGAATTTATTTTAAAACTAGCTGGGTATTAATGATGCAGCAACAACATAATTTTGTTCTTATTTACACAGTAAATTTACTTGTGACTTGCGCATGTGTTTTCAAACACAAAAATTTGTTTATCCTTCTACAATTTTTTTTTTTAATGTGTTTCAGCCATTTAAAAAATTTTGTTTTGTAGTGCAATGTGAAATCCAGGTCTTGGCCTGCCTCACCTTAACACATTCCTTAAATATGTTCTTTGGTTGTACATTTCATCTTAAAGGAACAGTTCACCCAAAAATTTAAATTGTCATTATTTACCCGTTCCAAACCGATATTGCTTCTTATACAGAACACAAAAGGATATATTTTAAAGAAGGCAGAGGCTATTTGCACTAAGTGTAAATAGCAACAAAAAGCATCTTCTTTGCACTAAGTGCCAATAGTGTTAGATGCTATTTACACCCCATTGCAAATAGTGGAAGATACTATTTGCACTTCTAATTAAATACCAACATACATTATCATTACAGCTGCTGCATCCGAAACCACGTACTGTCACAGTATGTACTGTATTTGATGAAGGACGCTCTTATCTGCCGGCAAAACAGTACGTTCTTTTACATTTGCATGCGAGTAGTATGAATAGATTTCTAACATAATTCGGGGACATTGGCATTGTCTCATGTTATATAACAACAGCCGTGAAAACTATCTGCTTTGGTTTTGTTAAACAAGCACCATTTAAGCACAAGGAACAATTATCTTGGTAAATATAGAACCATTCCTTTAAATCCAGTGTTTTGAATGCGAGTTGTCTCAGCTCCTGAGGGACTATGGGATCATTAAGTGTTCAGTCGATATGCACTTCAGGATCTCGCCAGAAATAGTAGGTCATCCGGGTATTTCTCGCTTACTACTTCATGAATACTGTGGATACGGACATACTACTCCACTGGCATACTATTTTTGGCATACTACATTGTAGGGAATGGATATTTGGACACAGCGAGTGTGTTTATTTAGAGTCCCGCAGACACCCTACACCAATCCCTAACCCTAAACCTGACCCTAACCTTCCCTTACAAAAAATAACCATGGTTTTACTGCAGGAAATGTAGTATCACCATGGTATTTTTAGAGTAAAATCACAGTAACCACAAAATTAAACATGATTACTATATTAACACCATATTACTGTAGTAACACAATGGTTAACTGAATCAAAACGATGGCTTCCGCCAAAAACATGGTTACTACAATATTACTATAGTAAAACCATGGTTAATTATAACTGGATCAAACCTTTTCTCTCAACTACCCACAAGGCAATCAACCTTTATATTATTTTTTATTTATTACTATAAGTAGCATTAAAGGAAATATTAATAGTGGAAACAGGATTGGAAAGAGAGACAAAAGGTGGATTAGAACCCGAGTTGTCGGCAAGAAAAAAAAGCACACTGTCTTTAACCACTACACCATTTGAGTACCACTAGGAATCATAGTTTGTCTTCCATTTCTGTGTTTTAATCAGACAGTCTGAGTGCAAATAGCCATGTTGTGTGGCAGGTGCTATTTACACCTAGTGCAAATAGTCACTTCGTTCAAGGACCATCGCGATTACTGATTTCCATACAATAGCAGTTAATAGTGACTAATTTTACAGATTAAAAAAAGCATCCACAATGTTCATAAAAAAAACAATGGTTTTCACAGCTTCTGTGGAAGGTAAATGGGGGAAAATACCACTATTGAAGTGTTTCCTCAAAACTGCCATTGAAAAGCACTTTTGTAAGACTTAAAGCTCTGGAGGGGGAAACTACATACAGTTTGGCTTTGGGAAAATATGTTCAGAATGTGTGATGCCAAGGAAAGCTAATATTTTGGAGGGATTTTTACAAATAAATGGAGAACAGGAGTTTTAGTCAGTAGGGATACATTTATACAGTACCCAAATATCTGTGTTCACACACACACACAAGCATACACATGATCAGGGAACATGGCAAAATATACTGTATATAAGTATCAAATGCTGCTAAGTGATGTGCTACAGGTTTTAGAGGATAATTCCTTCAAATAGACTTTTCATACTGAACTGAGACTCCCTGAGCCCAGCGAGAGGGATTTCAGGAGAAAAAGCCAAAGGCAATGAACTGAACAAATGAGAGAGAGTGTGAGTGTTTGCAGCAGTTAGCCTTCACCTCATTGTTTTAGAAAGCTGAACTTTCTGGGCAAACACACAACTGCTTTTAAACTCCCAGTGGGAACAATGTAATGGAAATCTACACTACCGTAGCTGGACACGTGTATACTGTGTGTGTGTGTGTGTGTGTGTGAGTGTGTGTCTGTCCACATATACAGTGGCCCAAAAAAGTATTTGGACACTTCAGCCACACATATACACTATGTGGCCAAAAATTTGTGGACACCATATGTGCTTGATGAATGCCTGGTTACTTTCGTAACCTCCGTTCCCTGATGGAGGGAACGAGACTTTGTGTCGATGTAGTGACACTAGGGGTCACTCTTGGGAGCCCTAAACACCTCTGATCTTTGAAAAAAGGCCAATGGGAATTGGCGAGTGGAATTTGCATACCACTCCCCCGGACATACAGGTATAAAAGGAACTGGTATGCAACCACTCATTCATGTTTTGTGCTGAGGAGCCAAAACAAAGTCCTGGCCATTTCATTGGGTAGTTCAGCGTTGTGGCAAGAGGAACACAACATCTTGTTCCCTCCATCAGGGAACGGAGGTTACGAAAGTAACCAGGATGTTCCATATCTGTCACTCACTCAATGTTGTGTTGATGTAGTGACACTAGGGGTCCCTATACAAAATGCCACGACTACTGAACTGTGTTACGTGGACTAGCGGTGCGAGACGGGCAGACCTCTGTGTGCCTCATAGCCAGCGCACCAGGCCGTCACGTAATCTCCCCCAATGCCCTTATGAGCGTCGAACGGTCCTTCGGGAACAAGTCGACTGCCCAACAAATAGGGACAGGCTAGCCCAGCCGTGGTCTCTTTTTCTCTTTTTCTTTCCCCAAAAAGAGTGGAATTTGTTAACCGACTGGGGGCAATAAATGTCTACATCAGGGGGGTGTCACTCCCAAGGGGAAGACACCGCAGAGACCACACTCCGCCCAGAGAAGGGGGGGTGGGGGTGTATTTTGAGTAGAAATACATCACATGGTCTTACCGAGTCTTGTCGGAAGTATGTCATGTGGATAAGTCGCATGGTAGGTCCTACCCGAGTGAGGAGGAGTTTCTACAAGCATGGTGACTGGGGGCAGAGGGGACTCTGCCCAAGGAAGACACAGTTTACCGACAGGGAAATGATTTAGCGAAAGATATATCACATGGGGTCACCTATGGGGAACCAACACATGTGGAGCACCTACCCCAGTACAGGGCTTAGTTTCTCCACAAACTTGTCTGCCACAGGGCTAAGAAGAAAAATCATCCAGGGATCACAACTTGTGAACACGACTGGGAGTCAAAGGCACACATCTTCACCTCATGGGAGGGGAAAGGCGCTGTACGCAAGCGGTACACCTGGCCAGCTGTCCTGGAACTTACCTGTTCAGACCTGACAACACACGGGACAAAACCGGCTCAACCCAAAGATTATAGAACCTTGCAAAGGTGTTGGGTGTCGCCCAGCCCACTGCTCTGCAGATGTCTGCCAAAGAGGCGCCACTGGTCAGGGCCCAGGAGGCCGCTACACTCCTAGTAGAGTGGGCTCATAGCACCACAGGGGGCGGCACGTCCTGAGCGTGATATGCCATCACGATGGCGTCAATGACCCAGTGGGTGATCCTCTGTTTGGAGACAACACTTCCTTTCCGCTGTCCCCCAAAGCAGACAAAGAGCTGCTCGGAGCTTCTAAAACTCTGCGTGCGATCCAAATAGATGCATAAAGCACGCACCAGACACAGTAACACACGCGAGGAGCATGAGGTCTGAGAACCATGTCTGGGTGGGCCAGTAGGGTGCTATTTGGACGATCTGCTCCTCGTCCTCCCTGACCTTGCACAGGGTCTGTGCAAGTAGGCTCACTGGGGGAAACGCATATTTGCGTAGTCCAGGGGGCCAGCTGTGTGCCAACACATCTATACTGAGGGGTGCCTCGGTCAGGGTGTACCAAAGCGGGCAGTGGGAGGATTCCCGGGAAGCAAACAGGTCTACCTGTGCTCGACCGAATCGACTCCAGATCAGCTGGACCGCCTGGGGGTGGAGTCTCCACTCTCCCCTGAGTGTAACCTGTTGTGACAGCACGTCCACTGCGGTGTTGAGGTCGCCCGGGATGTAAGTGGCTCGTAGCGACTTGAGGCGCTGCTGACTCCAGAGGAGGAGACGGCGGGCGAGTTTTTGACATGCAATGGGAGCGTAGACCGCCTTAACGGTTGATGTACGCTACTGTCGCCATGTTGTCCATCCGGACCAACACGTGCTGCCCTGGATCAATGGCCGGAACCTCCGCAGGGCGAGCAGTACTGCCAACAACTCGAGGCAATTGATGTGCCAACGCAGCCGTGGGCCTGTCTAGGAGCCGGTGGCTGTGTGCACGATGCATATGGCACCCCAGCCCGCCTTGGAGGCATCTGTCGTAACCACAATGCACATGGAAACCTGCTCTAGGGGAACCCCTGTCCGTAGAAATGCTAGGTCGTTCCAAGGGCTGAAGAGGTGGCGACAGATCGGCATGACGACCATGCGCATGCCCATCTTGGGATTCGAGTCTGAAGCCAGTGCTGAAGCGGTCTCATATGCATCAACCCGAGCGGTGTGGCAACTGCAGAGGATGCCATATGGCCCAGGAGCCTCTGAAAAAGTTTCAGTGGTCGTGATGACGGCCGTGCACACCTGACATGTGACCCAGAGAACTCTTTTGTTGAAGTTTTGGGTACCGCAGCCTCTTGGGCATGTGGCGAAAAATGAAACAAAAGATTCTCTTCCCGGCTCTCCACCGGGGGATGGAGTGGCCTGTCTACCAGCTCCGTAGAAGCGGATCTCCTCATTCCTGGGTCGCCCATCTCAGGGGTGCTTCGAAGCCTTCCTAGGGTTCTTGTTGGCCGGCCGTAAGATGGGTGGCGTCTGCTTCCTGCGGTGGGCTCCACGCTGGGGCCGGGCCGTGGGGGCGAGCTACTTCTGAGCCGGATCTGTTGCTGCAGGAGGATGCCCTTGGCAACGAGCAGACGGGGTGTGGGGTCTTGAGCCACGCCGGGGCAGGATGTGTTGAATGGCCTCCATCTGCTGCTTCACCGCTGAGAACTGCTGGGAAAAGTCCTCAACGGTGTCGCCGAATAGGCCAACCTGGGAGATGGGGGCGTCAAGGAACCGTGCCTTGTCAGCCTCTCTCATCTCAACCAGGTTGAGCCAAAGGTGGCGCTCCTGGACCACCAGGGTGGACATTGCCTGCCCGAGAGACTGCGCCTTTACCTTTGTCACCCGGAGAGCGAGGTCAGTCGCCGAGCGCAGTTCCTGCATCAATCCCGGGTCAGAACTACCCTCGTGCAGCTATTTTAGTGCCTTGGGGTGAACTTGCAGGAGAGCCATGACGTGCAGGGCGGAGGCGGCTTGTCCAGCGACACCGTAGGCCTTAGCCGTCAGGGACGACATAAACCTACAGACCCTGGACGGGAGCTTTGGGCGCCCCCAAATCGCCCCTTAACCACCTGGGGGATCACCAAAAACCCATTAGCCACCCCACCATCGAGGGTAGTGAGAGCGGGGGAGCTGAAAGATCGGGATCGGCAGTAAAAGGTGCCCCCCATGATCTTGTCAGCTCCTCATGCACTTCCGGGTTGAAAGGGACCGGGGCGGAGCATGGCCGTGAGCGGCGCTCTGGGCCCAGGAACCAATCATCGAGCCGCAAGGGTTCAGGGGAGAGTGGAGGTTTCCACTGTAGCCCGATGCTCGCGGCTGCCCGGGAAAGCGTGTCAGTCATCTCCGCGTCGGCCTGAGACTGGGCGACCACACCCGAAGGAGGGAGCCCAGCTGAGGCGTCCACGTCAGAGTGGACGAGCCCGCTCTCCGATGCTGTGCTTGATAACTCATCATCTTCCCGGGCTCCAAATAAGAGGTCGAACTCGCCATGAGACGAGCTGGCGGTCTAATCCGAGAGCCCGACCGGGGAAAGCGAGCATGCTGGGGAATGGGAGGTCCGTGGGGGTTTACCCGGCGGAGGTGCTCCCATTGAGGCCCCCAAATCGCCCCCAGTGCTAACTGGCATGGCCTCATACCTGTAGGTAGAAGGACCGAGGTGGGGAGCTGCTGGGGTGGCTTGCTTTCTTACGAATGCAAGCCGCGACCGCAATGTTGCCATGGTCATGTTCTCGCAGTGAGGACAAGACCCATCCACGAACGATGTCTCCGCGTGGGCAGCGCCCAGACATGTAAGACAGCGATCGTGGCCGTCAGAAGCGGAGAGATAATGACCGCAACCAGGAATAACGGAAAGGCAATTTTAAAACGACATTCCGTGTGTGCTGCTCTTTTAGAATGAAAATATACTCTTTTTAGAATATACTCTTTTTGTTATTCTGCCGAAGCGCCCAGGGACATTCTCTGCACTCCACGGGTGCAGAGGGGGAGAAGCCGCTGAAATGCGCTGTAAAATCCAGCAGATGAGGTGAATGAACTCGCGGATGAAGTCAGCTTCAATGAATAGAACCGCACGGCTCTGAAGAGAAAATCTGAATGAGTGGTTGCATACCAGCTCCTTTTATACCCATATGTCCGGGGAAGTGGCATGCAAATTCCACTCGCCAATTCCCATTGGCCTTTTTTCAAAAATCAGAGGTGTTTAGGGCTCCCAAGAGTGACACCTAGTGTCAGTACATCGACACAGCATCGAGTGACAGATAGGGAACCTTCAATTTCAAAACCATAGGCATCAATTTCTCCCTTTGGTGCAATAACAACTTCCACTCTTCTGGGATGGCTTTCCACTATACTGTATGTAGTGACATGGTGCATCACTGAGGTCCGGTACTGATGTTGGACGATGGGGTTTGGCTTTCAGTTGGCATTCCAATTCACCCCAAAGGTTTTCAGTGGGGTTCAGGTCTGGGCTTTGTGCAGGCCAATCAATTTCTTCCACATCAGACACAGAAAATCATTTCTTTATGGACTTTGCTTTGTGCACAGGGGCATTTTCATGCTGAAATAGAAAAGGGCTCTCCCCAAACTGTTGCCATAAAGTTGGAAGCACCGAATGTCCTGAATGCCATTGTTTGGAGCATAATTATGATTTATCTTCACTGGTATTAACAGAGTAACCAAACTCTTTAATTAGAAGGGGGTGTCCACATATTTTTGGCCATATAGTGTATGTTATTATATTAAATAAGAAATGTGATATTGCTTAATTTGAGCAAGGCTGGAATGCTGTATTTACCAATCAGCATCCAGAACAGGAATTGTAAATTTTATAACATGAGATTTGACACTTTAATAATCAGATTAAAGGATTAAAGTAATGTGATGCAACAGAAATGTTGATATTCAGATTATTAAATGCCAACTACAGTGGAAGTCCTCTCTCTCTTGCTCTTCCACTTCGTCTCATCTTTCCATAAGCTCCTTTGATCAGTATTTCATATTAGAGGGGGGCTGATCTCAGCTTTAAGACTACAGCATAAATCATCAATTCGGCTATCGGGAATCACATGAATAACAGGCCTATCAGCTCAGTTAACACATGCTGCTCATCCATGCCTGCCCAACAGCCATCAGCACCTGTGCAAGAGAACACACGCACGCACACATTAGAGACACAAACAGTCTGTGCTGTCTGTAAAAATGTCACACACACACACACACACACACATGCTGGTGCAGCTATCATTATGAGGACTCTCCATAGACAAAATAATTTTTATACTGTACAAACTATAGATTCTATCCCCTAACCCTAACCCTACTCCTAAACCTAACCTTCACAAAACATTTCTGCATTTTTACATTTTCAATAAAACACCGTTTAGTATGTTTTTTAAGCAATTTAAATTATGGGGATACTAGAAATGTCCTCATAAACCACATTTATAGCATAATACCCTTGTAATTACCAGTTTGTAACCTAAAAAAAGTCCTCGTAAACCACTTAAACCTGCAACCCCCCCCCCCCTTTTTTTTGCATTCAAGTAAACATTCTGTTGTGAATAATTATGGATGACAGTTCAGTATAGCAGAACTTTATTAGTGGTGCTGGCTAAGCCAAAACTCTATCTAAAACTTAGTTAAACTTCATAATTAACTGTTAAAATGCCTTTAAAATGGATGAAAGAAAGCAACTACCTTGGAACGCCCTAGCAGTTACCCAGAACTCCCAAGTAACCACATAGCAACACGCTAAACACACTCAAAACACCTTAAGTCAAGTGCACACTACATGACTTCCAGTTGGCAGCCTGCGACTCAAAGTTTTGTTTTCTGGGGCGTTGGTGCGCACATAACACGACTGATCACAGAGTAGGTGTATCAACTACACGACCATTCGTCCCCGACAGAGGCCCTGTGTACACCTGGTATTAAGAAGCATTTTGGGTAGTGCTGTCAATCGATTAAATTTTTTAAGTGTGATTAACTGCATAATTTTTTGTAGTTAATCATGATTAATCATAGATTTTTAAAGTTCTGAAATTTGACACTATATATACATTTCTTTTCCTGTCAAAATGCATTTATTTCCTTCTTGGGAAAGAAAGCAAAACAATATGAAACAATATAATGCTTTATTAACATTTTCTAAATAAAGCCTTCCACAGTACAAAGATAGAAATGCACTAAAATGGCACCAATTTAAGAAACATGAAATGTTTCCCAAAGTCTAAGTGGGAGTTTGACTAATTGAAAGAACTAGTTTCCACATAGGTTGCATATTCATTGCAATGGGCATTAAATCCCTTAAACTCTCATCTCCTCCACAATATTAATCTGCCAGTAGACTGTGGCAATCCGCTTTGTTACAGAAATCTTGAAGATTTGCATGATTCGCGTCAGAGCATAAACCCCAGCATCAGCGTTGCTTTTAACTCCACGCAAAAATCTTTCTTCTGCTTAGCTATCACATAGCACAAGCTAAAAACACTCAGAACACCTTAGATATTACTTAGCTCAGCGGGTCTGGAGTTTCGTGCCGTAGAAAAAATCATGGCGGACGAGACTATATCAAGTGTGGATGTAATACTGATTTCAATAGTAAAAAAAAAAAAAAAAATCAGTAACACTTTACAATGATGTTCCATTCATTAACATTAGTTAATGCATTAAGTATCATGAACTAACATAAACTTATGCTGCCTTCATGTGCTATGGGAATTATCCTACTTTCCACTTCTAAAGTGGTAATTACCAGTACATCGCGCTCACATGCTTTGTTGTCGGAAAGAACAGGAAACATGGTGGATGGCAGGTTAATTCATACATATTTATTAAGGAACATTTATTTTGATACCATAATACATAGTATTACTCAGTTAGCCTGCTGAAGATAATGTAATTTTGGTCAAATACCGGAAGTCTTAACAATTAGCTGTATTTAGAAACATGAATAAAACCTGTCATTCACTAAGAAACCGTACTCTCCTCCACCATGTTGAAAGTTTATGACTCCTCCCATCTCGGAAACTCAGGTATCAAAATTATCTCAGAGTTTTCCAGTCGTAATTTCGTCTGGAAAGGTCATTTATGTGCAGTTTCCAAGTGGGAAACTCGTATTTACAATAATAATTCAGATAGCACGTGAAGGCAGCATTAGTCTTAGCCTCAGACGGCACGCCCACAGACTGCCCACAGTCTGTGCACTAACTGTTTGACGCACACAGCACACAAAATTGGAGAACACTTTCTCAAACCACTAAGTGCAAATCTGATTGACTGGTTCGACTGAACTTTCACGAGTAGAATCACACAGGACTTTTAATCAACCCGACTGGAAACAGAATCATGTTCACAAGGTTCTACGTTAAGACAATATGCTGCATTGTTTACTTAGTTATGTTTGTGAAATACTCTGCAAAGAGTTTTTCTATGTTTTACTTAGACTGTACATATTTCCCGCTATTTTCCCATATGTTTTCTGTGCAATTGCTCGTTGAGACTCATTATAAAAAATTTTATCATATATATATGTTTTTTATTATGGAATGATATATCTCTGATAACCCCGCCCCTAAATGGCAGGTGATGACTAATCCAACTTTGATTGATCGCTTTACATGCCAGTTAAAGTGCTTTTTCTGGGCAGTTCTTGGCCAGTTGAAGCTGCTACCTTTGCCGTTTTAGTCAAAGTTCTGGTTATGTGAGATTACTAAAGTCTGGACTTGGAGGAGGACTGCAAGGTCCTAGTGTGCCATTTGGGACGAGGCCTGAAAGGTATTCAGAGTAAAATTCTTTCATTGCTTAGAGGATCCTCTTTCATTGCACAGTAGGTTTCATGAGTCTTAGTTATCTTTTGTACCAACTTTGTCTAAGATGCTTCTCCAAAATTCCTTAATAAAAATAAAAATAGACACAAATATGTAAATTCTTGACATACAGTAAAGCCCTGTTAACACCACGGGCAGTATGTCGCTAGACTTTGCGATCTGTGTCGCTTGTGGGCATTCCGATTGCTGCCGCTGCTCTAACGTTATTGGTGGAATGCATAACTGGCCATAGTAGCGTTTGAAATGCTGTTCACAGATGATACTACTGATAAAACTAAGATATCATTCTAATTTGACAAGGAATCAGTTCTTTTGCCTCTAAAAATGCACATTCTGCAGGGGAGAGGGTTTTATATAACCTGCAGCAGTGCTTAATGCATCATATCATTAAACAATATATGAATCAAACTCACTCAGAATGCCGACACGGTTTTCCACGCATCATTTTATTAGGCCATAAATATGTATGTGGTTAAAGACAAATGCTATAGAACAGTGAAATTGCTCACAGAAACTTTCAACTTCTCCGTCTTGCCTGCACTCGAGTCGACTCCAGTATCTCACATTCACCCTGCCTGGAGACAGATGACATAAGCTCCTCTGTCTTCACTCTCATTGGTAGTCGCTTGTGAATCTCACTCGTCATTTGCATAAAGTTGAAATTTTCTCAACTTGTCCTGTCGCTCCCCACAGCGATCTCTGTCGCCAATGGTCACGACAGCTCGTGTCACCGGAAGTCACTGTGCTCTCATTGAAAATGAATGGGATGGTGTAGCTGTCTCGCGCGGTGTTGCTGTCTCGCGTGATGTCGCTGATGGTGTGAACGAGGCTTCAGAGAGCTATAAAATGAATGTGGATACCATAGAGATCTTATTTGTGATTTTTCTTTCTTGTAGATAAATATGTAGTCTCTAGACAGTGCAATGTTAAAATAGTGTGTAGTTTGTCTAGCCAGTTGCCTTGGGACAATTAAAGGACATACATAGTGCGACTGTGTGTTTTGAAAGGGTCATATATTTGAATCTTTCTGTAAAGATAGACATTTACACACACCTTAACATGCACAACTGTCTCTACCCATATTGTACCCCAACACTCCATGTTAGACATGTAAAACTACATAGATGAGACTACTATCACACACACACACACACACACAAACACACACGCACGCACGCACACACACACACACACACACACACACACACACACACACACACACACACACACACACCCACCCCCTTGTGAATTGTTAGCAGCGCTGTCGAGCCATGCAAGTCCTATTAATAATGTGTGGATGGATGGGAGAGTCAGGTGGCCCTGGGGTGAGACATCACAACATTGGGCCTGGCGAAGAGGCCTGCAGCTCAGTTACTGAATAACAAACGGCCTCTTAGACAGATTCAGAGAGCTACCGCTAACCTGCATCACAGGCCAGGAGAGGTGTCAGTGTTAAGGGCTCTTTATGCTGTCATTACAGGATCCAGTTCAGTAGGATATAACTATATTAAACACTGAGACAGACAGTATATACCATGCAATGATAATGTATGTTGCTGCTGAAATGTTCTTTCATTAAAAGATTGCTGTTTAGATGATTCTCACCACATGATGTTAGGTACTGCACCCTTTTATTGGTGTTTGTTAAGGCAAGTATCACATCTAATTGCTCATTTGTAGGGTTATGGATTTTTTGCAGTATACAGTATCTTGATTTCAATAGTGAATGTGTGAAGGCCCCGGCACACTTCATGCGAAATCGAAGAACGAATGGTGTGACGTCATTTAGAACAAAATCTGGCCTAAACTAAGGTGTTTTTGAGTTCATTTCAGTAGTTCTTAATAGATCGCCAGCGCAAACTTTCTGGAAAACTTTGTACTGGCTGCTAATCACCTTCTTACTGCCACTGGTCCACATCATCCTTAGGTGTGACCTGGAGCTCCACCTACCTTGAGACTGACAGCTGTTTCTGTTGACCTTCTTCAGTCAGTCAAGATCAGTCAACATGAACACATCGGCATGCAGAGTTATTAGCGAGCTGGTGCAAAATTACCTACATCTGTAAGATCGTCCACATAGAGACATTTTCAAGACCATGATGTAAGATTTTTTAAATTTTTTTTATTAATCTACAAATGGAATCAAATCTACTCAAATACTCTTAAGTGCCCATTCATTCTTTTGTTTTATATGCTTCTTCACTCATGTGCCATCTGCAGTGAAAGCCATTCCCACATCTGCCCAAAGTAAGATATGCCTCTCTTGTCATCATTCTTTTGTCTGTATTCTTCCCATTAACAATCTTTTATACACCAATCTTTGCAATAGTTTCAGTGTCATCATATATAAAGGCCAAAGTATACTTCGCACGTCCATGTTGCTGATCGCTCCGCGCACAGTATGTGTGACACAAATTGTGGCTTGATCGTGCGCCTCCTAGTTTTTCTTGACTCGCACACATGATCCTCGTCTGCACGCGCCGTCTGTGCATTTGCTGGTCATTGACCGTACTAAAACAGTATCACAAAGCAGCTGTAGTGTGCATGTCAAACAATAGCGTTTGTGTTTGCTCACGGTCAGAAAAGTATACTCACAAAAGGCAACGTGGTCGACCGGGCACGATCCGAACCGGAACGCGCAAAAACTAATTATACCCGGGCCTTTACAATAACAGAGTGAAATTGCCACATATTATGGGTGCGTATAGCATGTTAACGCATTAGCGCCATGAATACAGAATATAGAAATTACAATTTACACATTATCTACTGCATATATTAAATGAAATCATCATCAAGTGTTTAAAAATAAGCATCTTTTACTGAACTCATGTGAATTCTATGAGGCATGAAGTCATTGATAACACATTTTCATGTCACATTAGTAAATGCTTTACATGTAGTCTTGTGCGTACTCATATTTATGTACATGCTCCGCTAAATACCTCCCCCAGCGGTGTGGCTGGTGTCTGAATGTTCGCAAACAGTATGTCATTGCTCAGCTGTTTAGAACTTCTTTTTGGCTCTGAGCGAAGAATGAAGATGAACTTCTCTGTGAGTGTGCCAGGTCCTTTAGGCTTCTGTTTTCACCACATGGCACATATGTTAGCCGCAAGGGCTCCAGAGCATAAGATTTCACACACACTGATGATGCCATCAATCAAACAGCAAATGAGACCAAAGTGAGCAGACTGACTGGCCTAATGCTCATCTATTCCTACAGTGATCATACAAACAGCACGTTCAGCAAGAAAGTAAATTCACATCTTCATATATGGTCAGTTATAACACTCTTCTCCATTGTTTGATGAATTTCTAATGCCATTATCAACAGAAAATCACATTTACCGCTTGCTTTTCGTAGGCAGAATTTGCCACCTGGTCAGACTGGATTGCGGGTGGTTAGTGAATAAGATGCATGTTTTTACTTTGAAATACTGCACGCAAAAGTGGCGCAACTGTTTAGCGAATTTACCCACATTCTTTCTGACCCTTCTTCTTTACTGGCCAGAATAAACATGTTAAAGCTTGTTTTGAATAAAGCTTGTGGAAATATCACTATGTTCCTTTCTTGTTCATTCTCTTTCCCCAATTTCTGAGGAACAAGGTTGCCTTTAGAACGGCCGATAATTTATCCAGTGTTTCCTTTCACAGAGCACAGAGAAGCCAAAGCCTGGAAACACAAGGGAGTGTGGGTCAGAGAGGTTCTTAAAACCTAAAATCCACAAAATCTTCCTGGTCTTCAGTTGGAGACCCATGGGAGAACAACCTCATAACTTTGTCTCCTTGCTAAATATGAATATATGAATCAATCAATGCAACCATTAGGAGCTGGAACGCACAAGTATCTCGTTTGTCATTCTTAGGACTTTAACACAGCGTTCGCCAAACCAGACGAGTTGTTAGCCTTGGAGTTGAATTGTGTTATTTTATGCTGTTGAAGGCATTGATGAAAACCACAAAACTAAAGCATTTACTTCCTCCTTAGGTTACATAAAATAGAGAAAACTCTATTTTAAAATCTAGAACTGGAATTCTTGGCTGCACGGTGATAGTTGTCACCATGGTCACAAGAAATATAGTAGATTTGTATATTATGACAGTTCTGTCTATGTTTATTATTATATATCACCACTGATCCAAAAAAAGAGTTCTAAACGAAAGTTTGGCAAGAGTATATTCATCCTGTCAATCCCAATGCAAGTGCATTTAAGCGGCTTCATACATCATTACTGTGACAATTCTTCCCTCCATCACGCCAACTACACCTTTATGTCTAATCATTTCTATTAAGTATTAAATATTTTATAAACTTCAATAATGAATGCTTTCTGGGGATAATTTAGGGCCTAAGTCCCTCCATAACGGACAGCAATGTCTTCCTTAATCTTACTCAAGAATTACAGCATATAAAAATTTAAATTAGTGAAATGAATTTTAATTTTGAAAAGCCAAAATACTTAGATGACATTTATTGAAGAGTGATGCGTTCCAATGCAAAACTAGCTAACACACTGCTAGAGTATTGTGGGTGGTTGCCTGGGTGCTGTGACGAAGGTGTTCTGATTGGTTGCTAGGTGGTTGCTAGGGTGTTATGGGTGGTCACTAGGGCATTGCTAAGTGGTTGATACTAGAGTGTTTTTGGGTAGTTGGGCATTGGTATGTGGTGCCTATAGGGTGTTGTGGGTGGTTGCTAAGGCATTGGTAGTTGGTTACTAAGGTGTTCTGGGTGGTTACTAGGGTGTTGGAATGTGGTTGTTAGGGTGTTCTTGGTGGTTGCTAGGGCATTGCTAGGTGGTTACTAGAGTGTTCTGGGTGGTTACTAGGGCGTTTCTATGTGGTTGTTAGGGTGTTCTGGGTGGTTCCAAGGGCATTGCTAGGTGGTTACTAGAGTGTTCTGGGTGGTTACTAGGGCGTTTCTATTTGGTTGTTAGAGTGTTCTTGGTGGTTGCTATAGGGCATTGCTAGGTGGTTACTAGAGTGTTCTGGGTGGATACTAGGGTGTTGCTAAGTGGTTGCTAGGGCATTGCTAAATGGTTCTAGGGCATTGCTTGGTGGTTGCTAGGTGTTCTGGGTGGTTACTAGGACGCTGCTATATGGTTTTTGGGTGTTCTCTATGATTACTAGGGCGTGTCTAGGTGGTTACTAGGGTGTTCTGGATGGTTACTAGGACATTGCTATGTGGTTGTTAGGGTGTACTTGGTGATTGCTAGGGCATTGCTATGTAGTTACTAGGGTGTTATGGATGGTTACTATGGCGTTGCTAAGTGGTTTCTAGGATGTTCTGGATGGTTGCTAGGGCATTGCTAGGTGGTTACTAGGGTGTACTGGGGTGTTGCTTGGTGGTTGCTAGGGTGTTTTGAGTGTTTTTTTGAGTTTTTGGGTGGTTGGGCATTGCTATGTTGTTCCTTTAGGGTGTTCTAGGTGGTTGATAGGGCATTGCTTGGTGGTTGCTAGGGTGTTTTGGGTGTTTTTTGGGTGGTTGGACAATTATATGTGGGTCCAGTAGGGTGTTCTTGGTGGTTGCTAGGGTGTTATTAGGGGGTTACTAGGGTGTTATGTGTGGTTACTAGGGAGTTTCTATGTGGTTGTTAGGGTGTTCTAGGTGGTTTCTAGGGTGTTGCTAAGTGGTTGCTAGGGTGTTGCTTGGTGGTTGCTAAGGTGTTTTATGTGGTTTTTGGGTGGATGAGCATTGCTATGTGGTTCCTATAGGGTGTTCTGGGGGGTTGTAGGGCATTGCTTACTGGCAAAATAAAAAACAATTATGGGATTTTTTCACCTGTTTTAGCATCTGCCATGTAAAAAATCGTGAGCCTGATTGCTTAGAAAAGGAAATCACACCTCTCAAAAAGCCACATGATTTGAGGTATCATTCATGCCTGTTGCACAAATGGTAGAGGACTAGTTACACACCAAAGTTTAATATAGAAGGTTAGGTGTACAACAGTAATAGTGATGTTTGCTAAGGCAAACACCAGTAATATATATATATATATATATATATATATATATATATATATATATATATATATATATATATATATATATAAACATAAAACTATTGAATTGGTCATTTGGAAAAGGGCATGATCTGGACTTGCATGAATTTCAGTGTTCTGCATGCAACTTACAAGAAACGTATATGCAAACCCTCAGATTACCCACACTCACAGACATCCTCAACACCACACTACTACCAACATACATATATACTTCTGAAAATATATAGTCTCAAATCATAAACAACACAAGCTTCCCTGGAATTCAAATATGCATGTACAAACATGCAGAGCAGTGTGCCACGAGAATCCAGTGCAAAGAGAACACTTTCAGACGGCTCCCTTTTCTCTCTCTCTCTCTGTATGTTTTTTCTAAGAGCAGGAAACTCATAAAAAGCACAGGTTTCAAAATTACTGTCACTCAAAGGGCTCCTTTCTCTCGGCCCTCAACCAATCTTTCCTTTCCTCTATACCTTACAGTGCTCAAACTTTCCCTCCATTTGCTCAAACCAGGAGTCTCTCTCTCTCTCTCTCTTTCTGGCCCTTGAGCTAGAAGAGTAAACAGTGGAACCCCGGCTTGAATAAAGACTTGATTCTTCGCTCGTGTGTTAAATATGGATACAAAGGCAAACCTGTATGATAATTTTTGGCATATGGTGGCAGGGGCCAGCAAGACACTGTTGTTCCTTGTTCTCCTGACTCTAAGTATGATAGATTTCTTAGAGAAAAAGAGTGGGAAATGTATGTTCTACTAGGCACTTTCCACGAACAAGGTACAATATTGGGTCTGAAACTCAAAAAAAAAAAAAAAAAACCCAGATCGTTTTTTTTTTTTTTTTTTTTAAAGAAATGGTCAGTGAAATAAAGTGCTTTACCTCCAGAAAATGCTGATAGTCAACCTCAAGAGGTCAAACGAAATATTATATAAATGTTTTTATTTTACATTGATTGAAAATGAGTACAAATACAGTTTAAATTCTTGGATTTGTGTGATTTACAGCAATAAACATTAAATAAAAAATAAAAAAAATTCTAATTCAAACTACAATTTATAAAATTACATTAAAAAATAAATAAACCCCTGATTTAAGTACTTTTCTTACTTTCTAACAATCAACATTAAATAAAAACCTAAATGAAATAAAACTTATCAAATTATATATATGTAAAAATAAAACCCTGATTTGTGTAATTTGATTTTCTAGCATTAAACATTAAATAAAATCAAAATCAAAATACAATTTATAAAATGACATTAAATAAATAAATAAACCCTTTATTTGTGTGATTTTGTTATTTTCTAACAATAAACATTAAATAAAATCAAAAAGAAATAAAATGTAACAAATTATATATATAAAAATAAAACCCTGGTTTGTGTAATTTTATTTTCTAGCATTAAACATTAAATAAAATCAAAATCAAAATACAATTTATAAAATGACATTAAATAAGTAAATAAACCCCTGATTTGTGCGATTTTGTTATTTTCTAACAATAAACATAAAATAAATAAATAAATAAAAATTGTAACAATTTTTTATTGATTCACATATAAAACAGAGAAAAACAAAATATATATATACACAGAATCAACAATTAACCCCCACTATTACCCCTCCCCCTCCCAACCCCAACTCCACCCCCACCCTGGCCTCCAACAACATCCCAATGGTCATAAATGATTATAGACACACAAAAGAAAAAAATAAAATAAAATAATAAAATAAAATAATAATCACACATATTGTCAGCTACACCTCTCTCTCCACTGCCCCTCCCCGAGAGTAATAAATAAATATGCCAGGATAGGCAACAGTGTTGCAGAATCCCAGCTTTTTGGGGCATAGCTTGTGTGAGACTTAATGTTGGTTTATAATGACTGATAAATGTAAACTTCCCATAAATTAAAGATTTATTTTTGTTATTTTACAATAACTTTGGGTGGAAAAGTTGAGCTGTAGGAAAGGTCCAAATTATGTTTAATTTGAGTTTATCCAACATATCTAATAATTCTAACTACAAATAACATCTCGATCCTCTGCCTCTAATTCTTACAAACAAATAATGGGACACCAAAGTATATACTATTCCTGAAAGGTGTCAGTAGTTCTGTGGATGTGGCACCTTTTTAGGACTGTATGGTGTGTCTCTACATGCCTGTGAGGTGTGTTTGGAAAGAAGGGCAGCTTTCACGAATTATATTCACTGCTGGGTGCCAGCTAGAGATGTTTATGTAAGATTTCCTGGTGCCAGGCTGACAGCAGCTCCTCTTAAAGCAGGTACGATCTGTAAACTTGACAAGTTACGAGCCAGAGACTTGATGGTAGACTGATAGCATGTCATAGCACTGAGGTGACAGGGTGTTATCTAGTGCCTGATGTCCTGGTTTTAATCCGTTAGTGTTCTGCAGCTCTGACTACAGGAAACAATGCAGATTCACTGATATACGACCACCATAGAGAATCTTTAAAGGTGCGGTGTAATTTTGTTTGAAATTGAAAAACATTCTCCTATTTATTTAATGCTTTAAGTACTTTAAACTTTAAGTAAGAAACTTTAATAAGCTATTTGTTAGTTAATAGCTGAAAGTACTATAGCACTTTCAAAACATTGCTGTTTGGCCACGTTAACATCTGGTATTAAGATGACATCCCATTTCCACCTAACTTATTTTATGCAAGAAATTCAAATCAAATCAAATCTCTTTACTGTCACTCAACCATATACACAAGTGCAACAGTGGGTGAAAGTCTTGGGTGCAGTTCCAAGCAACATAGCAGTATGACATTTACAATAAACATCTGATTTACACATAACACAGTTTACACATCTGTTACACAACACAATATACACTTAATGATATACAATAATTATGTTGATTAAGCTTAACTTGCATTGAACACAGAACATTCCTTTAACAGAAATTTAATATAAGACCCGCTCATCTG
The DNA here is from genome assembly GCF_019703515.2 of Myxocyprinus asiaticus. Lineage (NCBI taxonomy): Eukaryota > Metazoa > Chordata > Actinopteri > Cypriniformes > Catostomidae > Myxocyprinus > Myxocyprinus asiaticus. The sequence goes on along the minus strand of NC_059361.1, from coordinate 38,628,296 downwards.
GAGATATTGTCCATCATCTGTCCATCCATGAATAATATCAGACAAGTTCTTATTCAATATGAATAAAAAGCCTAAGATAAGAATGTAACTAAGAGAAAGTAAGAGAAAGACATTGAGAACAATGTGAAAATCAATGTACGAACATACCCACAAAACACTGGCTTGTTCAGTTTTAGTTTTCAACAATCATACAGTAATTCTGGTAATTCTGACAAACGTCTTCTCACAGCATATAAATCCCTTCACTTTGAATGAGAGTAAGATCTATCAACAGACACTAGCAAAGGCAGAGCAGCCCTGGAGTCAGCAGTGTTTGACAAGAACCACCAGCACACTGGATGATAGCGTTAATCTGGAGAGATAACTGGATTAGATTACAGAGACAGGATGAGAGGAAACAAAGCAGAGGACTGATAGCATGCTGATACAGTGAAAATAAAGGAGCTAATGCATGGTTATCAGAATGAGGCCTGTTGAACATTTATGTCATTCCAAACGCCCCCTAACAAAACATTATCATAGTAACAGTAGTTTACAATACTAAAAAAGACATTATTACAGTTAGTATCTATTATTACAACAGTAGCACATGTACAGCTTTTAGTTTATGGATATTTTTATATAATTGTTTAATATTTTTTAAAGTTGGAGAGCCTATAATTCAAGAATTATTAAAGATATCTTAATATCCTTTTAGATTCTTGTTCAGAATAAACTTTCCTTTTTTTATCTGCATTTTTAAAGCCCTAGTTAAATCTCTAAGATATATGACTCTCAATGTGGCTCCATCCGATTATTGTTAAATTTTATTCATTTTCAATGGTTGAAAACCAAATGTGTCACATGGTATGAAGCTAGTTTTTCTTGTCCAACAAAAAAAAGGTCTGAAGTACAATAGTGTTAAAACAAATGTACCATTATTTGTTCACATAAAAACAAAAATGTCCAAATCCTAATTTTTGAGGGTTCAAAAATACACTATTATTAAGAATAAGCGATACATGGTCATGTGGATTTCCATTTCCGCAAGAACATTTTTCTCCCACTTTTTTTTAACAACCTATTTTTTTCAAAATGGTCATAGCCATTTTTGGATTTGCACGAAATTAAATATGTATAATTTAGAGATGCTTATGACAAAAAAATTATAAATAAATAAATATATAGGTTCTGCGATCAAGCATCAAGAGGGTTATTTAATCATCATTTCTTTCATTATCTTGTACAAACTGCATCCCTACACTTAAAATTCATTCCACAGGAAGACTGAGATTAAATAGTTTCTATCGTAGGTAACAGGGTTCTGCTACCAAATTTTGAGTCTGGACAGAACAATAACATGTCAATTCCTCGACCAAATATGAAATGTGACACAACCCAGCTCCCCGAGGACAGAGCAACTAGCCCTGTCAACAGCCCAATCACAGCGCAATTTATGACTTTACATCACAAATCACGGCAATGAAATGCTGTGTCAAAAATAATTGTGTCCTACAAAATAAATAAATTAAATAAAGGATAAATGAAAGGTTGGCTCAAAGCATTAATTGACAACTTGTGTGTTATATCGTGAGCGTGGACACCTCAGACCGGGGCCATAATACTCCAGTTCATTACGTGAGGTGTGGGAACACAATGCAGGCATTCACGGCAGGCCAGCAGACACACACCCACACGAGTTCGGGGGGGATATGAAACACAGAAGCTGTCGGCTGCTTCTCTTGTAATTGTCCCAAAGGCTGCTGCTAGTTTTCACCCCGTCATAGACCCCCTCTCTGTCCCTCTGCACTGCCCTGCCAAACCATTGGAAAAAGAAACCCATATGCCGCTGTGGGCAGGAGTGCAGGGCATTCTGTGCTGAGATCAAATGCAGCCTTTTGTGCATTGTTTTAGCTGACAATGAAGGGTATATTTATCAAAATTATAATCTGGGTGGAAAAGACACTGTTTTTCAATGAAAAATCCTTCAAGCTGAAAGTGAATACTTTGTTTTGACAAGTTTAGCCACTGATGGTGCTACTACAGAATTAAAGCACTACTGAATGCCCAAATTTCTTTAAAATATATAAAAATAAACTATTAATAACAATAAACCAAGGATATGAATTACAAATCATACTAGATGAACTGAATATAAAAACACTGAAGGCTACATTTAGCAAAATATTTTTGCAGAGCCATGAATTTGGTAGAAATCTTGTTTGAATAAGTGGGATATGTTACAAAAGACAATAGCTTGGTGTCATTTTGGACCGGTTTCGTACATTTTCAAGCTCTGTTCCTAAACCTTGTGAGCTGCCACACTTTCTACTGTCTACGGCAGCAGCCTTCGCAATGCAAATTTTTAGTATATACGAAAGACCTTCCCACACAAAGGTCTCTGCCAAACTAAGAAACTTGCTGTTGGGCAAATACAAATTTGCACGTCAAAGTTCACCAAAGTTGAACCCCGTTTGAAATTTCTTTGCCATTGGAAGTCCATCAGGCGAAATTCCTGATCACACGGATTGCCATTGAGATTTCATCAGTGGAAATGTGACCGAGCCTTGAGGCAGCTTCTAACCATCATTGAACCTTCTAAGTGAATGATTTGGAACACTCTTCATAGGGAGCAAATTTACATAACATTTTCAGGGCATAACAATTAGGATGGCCCGCTGGCCAGTGTGAGAGAGTTTCAGTCCAGTTGATTGAACCGTCACTTGCCCTATTGGGCTAGTGTTGCATTGTCGATTAATGATATGCAATCAGCTGGGAGAGGGATAAAGAGGAGCCGGAGATGCCAGTTTGGGAGAGAGAGGGAGGTGCACACAGCCGCTAAACGTGTGCATTCCGCATGTTGGACTGAAAAGTAATCAGAATGAGAGCACACGGAGCTGCGTGTTATTATTGTTTTGTTATGCTGAAAAGCAGTTTTATGTTGTGTTGAATTAAATGTCTTTTGGTTGTAAACCTGGTTCCTGCTTCCTCCTTTACGATGAGCAAGAGACTTGTCTGCCACAAGAGCACACACAAATATTGGGTAAAAATGTAATTTTTTTCTTTTTAATAGAACAATTTTTTATTAATACTGTAGTATTGGATAAAACATAATTGTAACTATAATTTACATTTCTGTCAAAATAGAATTCAGAATTAGACCAAAACGAGGTATCTTAGAAGGCAGCATAACATCGCGAATTAATCGCGTTCATTATGGGCACCTGCAGGATTTAATTTGTGGGTAAAGACAGAAATCTGACTAAGAAGTATACTCTTATTCTGTAAGGAGGTCTGGGGGCATACTCTCCCTGGAATTTTTTTTTTTTGTTGTTGTTGCAAAAACAACACTGTGACAGGGTTTAAAATGGGAAAGGAGCAGGCGGGAACCGGCTGAACAGTCAAAGTAATATTTAATTTAAACGTAAACAAAAAGAAACACGGGGCAGCTGTGTGTGGCTCTCTCTTTCTCAAACTGCCGCATCCGGCTGCATTTATCCCTCTCATCGGCTGATTAGCCCGATTGGGGCCGGGTGTGCATAGTTTATCCAGCACTGTTTGTTCTCTGTATTCTTAAGTATCCTGATGCAGTTTTACTGAGTGAGAAACCACTCCAAATGATAGATAGATTCAGACCGTATTGCAAGCCCATTTAGCCAATTCACTAAATAGAACAAGAATGATGCATTTGCGAATCGGGCATCACTAATTCTGATTTTTGAACAGCCAACATAAATATGGGACTCAGGTCATTCAGAGTGCTCATGGTATGCACAGTGTGTAAATCCATACAGCTGCAGGCACCACTAGCATTCATATAAACAATGGTTAGTTTCAATGGGAGGTTGCATTTTTGTGCTAAAATTAAGCATTGTGGTTTGGGTAAGGGTGTATGATTAATAAAATATGCATTCCTGTTGACTGTATTACATCAAATACAACTCTCTTTTGGCGCCAATCTGTGGACATTTCACTCATACACTGGAGCTCAGACATTCAGCACTTCCTGCTTTGGCCACTGGAAGCAGTGATTCGAATTTCGGTGAACCCAGACCCATTTCAGAAGCAGAACCTTCGACCTACTGTTGCGGTATTCACAGTGTGATCTGCCTGATTCCAGGACCTACCAGACAGGGATCATAGGCAAGCTCCCAAAAGAAGGCTGTTCCAGACAGTAGGCATGCCGTGTTCGGACCATGCCTATATGATGGCTTAAAATGATGTTTAGTTAGGCAGCTTACTAGTTTTTGGATCAGAGCTTTTAATACTTAAACACAACCAAAGTAGGATCCAAAGTCAAAGTTTGAAATACACAATTATATAGAACAGCCCTGAGTCAACAGGTCCCACATCTACTCAATCTGACCTTATTAAAATTACATACTACTCTATGTATAAATGCTATCATGCATAAATCCCTTACATTTCCCTTGGCACTAGAACAGCATTCCATCATATGACAGATCTCAGTTTGAGATAGAGAAACATCCCATATCCCTTTGAGAGTTCCCCTCGTCCTAAGCCTCAATCCATCAAAAGAAACTTGTATTCAAAAGTGTCTTTTATTTAGCTCAGAACTCAAGCTTGACCTCCACTGTGAATATCTGCAGCACTATGTAGTCAAATCTGTTAATAATTATGTCACAGCTCAGAAAAGAACAGGTCGTTTGTAAGCTGCCCGTGAAAAAAAGAGTTCAAGCGTTCAAAACAAGACCATTTCAGACCTGCCTTCATCTCCTCTCTTCATTCATAAGCACACTCAACTGAATGCAAACAGAGCAAGGGATAGAAGGCCCTCATCCGCTGTTCAGGAAATAGATTGAAGAGATAAAAGGATTGATAAGGTGTGTCTGCTAGCGAGAGTTTATTTTGCAGGAACCAGTGCAGACTTCCTAGAGTAAGGATAAAGAAGGACAAAGAAGAAGACAATGCAGTGACTTACTGTAAAAAGAGAGAGAGTGAGAGAAAGAAAGAAATTAAAATTTTTGTTTGGAGGATTTTGGGGAGGAAGGGTCGGAAGTTTTATAGTACTCGACAGAAACAAACACAAAAACACATCCTGTTAGCAAAAAGCCCTTGGATGTTTTCAGACTTCCGATTGGCTACCAAAGGTGCAGTAGCAAGGTCAACATCATGACCTCAATCATATTTAAAATACAAATATTCCATAGATTGTGACTCTATCAGGGTTGAACAGAAATCATAATTTAAGAATTGCCTCCCTTTAAATTCATGAGTTGGAACTTGAATTGAATTGGCCTCACCCCACATGATGTTGATGGGAGGAAGAATTTATTGAATAGCAATTCAACACAGAATTACATTTACATTTGAATATATTTCATAATTTATACTAAATCATACAATGTATTTCTTAAAATTACACTTAGAGCAGTTTAATGAATATCTTTGAATTTAATTCCGACTTAAATCTACTTCTTTAAATTTGAACGACAATTGTGCATTCCGTTTGCTACCCTAATCAAATTCAAGTAGATGTATGCATATGTTTCCATTAAATATACTGTCTAGTGGCCTGTGGGTGCAGACTGATGTCAGAATGAAATCGGAAACAGTAGGTTGACTGTTCTGTAGCTACAATATAATCGGTCTGTCCTTACCAAAATTCGAAACACTGCCCCCAGTGGCCAAAGCGGTAAGTGTTGTTGGGCGTATGGGCACGTGTGAGCTGAATTTTTCAAGTCAGCTTCTTGGTTTCAATGTGGGATGCGAACCCAGGTCTCCCACGCTGCTGTAACAACCCACTTCCGGTTGTAAAAACGCTTGAGCTGATGCAAAAATGTCTGATGGGAGATGCCGCTTGTCAGTGACTCGGCATAATGTGTCCGATCCTAGGGTACTGGAACTCTCAGAAACAACATGCCAACTTCACGTGTAATCATGTTGGTGGGTGAACAATTAACGATTAACAATTAACAATTAATCTAAAAAAAATTAATAAATTGTAAGAAGTAAGAAATAAGAAGTAAAATATTCTTAACTTTTTTCTCAAGTTAGAAAATGAGAAGAAATAAAGAATTGTATTCTTAAGAATGTTTCGCGAATCCGGCCCCTGGTTGGAGATGGTGTGTGGATATGCTTGGAGTTTTTAAAAACCAGGATAGACATCTTAGCATGATAGCATCATCTATGTGATGCTTCTAACCATATGCATTTGTGCTTTTCTTCAGAAATGGTCTAATCATACTTCTTCCCTGCTGATTATAAACCTGCTACCTGAATTCAACATGGACATGTCTAAACAGCTTCTTTCAGGAGAACACAAATAACCCTGTTCAATTGCTTTTGTACATGTATGTGAAGCTGTATTAAATGACACTTCTGTTAAAGTATTGTCAAACTTAAGCTATATTTACAGCATGTGTGACATGCTGTCAATTACCACGAAAAATGAACAAAAATCACTTTTACAGGAAACACATTTACAGTGGGGAAGTCTGTGGGGCAAGGAATTCTGGACGGTTTAAAGGTAGAAATGTGAAGTTTGAATTTGTGTTAAAGCATGTATATTAATTCTACACAAAATATGTTATACGAGCTGAATTGTCCTTTAGCAGTAGGAAATTATTTTTTGGGCAAATTAACTGTTATTCGTTACTTACTTTGGTTGGAACTTCTGGTTATGCGTTTTGCGTTAACATGGAGTTTGCTCCATTTAAACAGTAGCTACTTTGCGGATAATTACACCACGTCCTGTTCTGGTGTACTTGAAGGTATCAGGCCAAGTTCCCATGTTTACTGGCGTTACACGGTCATAACAGGAGTTTAAAAATCATACAGAACTTTGTACAGACAGGGTTAGTAAGCAATTTTTCTAATGTAAATACGTAAAATGTTTATGTTTTGTGGCTATACCTTCAAAACAGTTTGTATATGAATGTTTATTCAGGTGCAATGCCTTGTTCCTTAGACTTCCATTGCAAGAACATTACTTTATATAGGCATTGTCGACACATATACAGATATGCAGGTTTTCCCCTTTGTTTTTTAAATCCTGTCCACACCATCCAAAAGTGTCTTAGGAATTCATACGACAATGCAAAAACAATTTAAAACACTCTAAAATGCTCACATAATCATGCCACGGCAGGAGTTGGCGATGATATTGTGCCATAAAGCTTTTTTGTCAAAAACTACAGAAGGATATAATGCACATCTGTATTGAAGTTCCTTTTTTCCTGACGTCTAACAACAACAGGATGGTGAAGCAAAACAGAGGTGCAGACTTTATTTGGACAGATGAACATTATCTGGAAGATAAACATGACAACAAAACAAACCAGCTTCCACCAGCGTTGTCAAATTCCTGCCTATCAAACTCCAGCAAATGCCAAACATTTAGAAACAACCGTTGCCATATGAAAATTGTGTTCACGGTGTCATCGTATTTCAAAATCTCTGTTTCACCTGCCCACATGCATAATGGAAAAAACTGTTTTGAAAAGTCTTCACTATGGAAGGTGTTTTCAAAAACCTCGATTTTCAGTGACTTAAGACACTCGCCCTTACAAAAAACGAGAGTCCATGGCAAATTTGCCGCAAACATTTTCACATGCAAATGAGCTTTGTGACAAACTTGCGGAAAATTGTCCATTGTTGCCAAAGGTTTGCTGCAGGTTCACCACTACCGGTGAGGAGCTGAAAACTTCTGGCAAATATTTGCGATGAATCACAAGCTCATTTGCATGTGAAAATAATGAGTCGAAATTTAGAAAAAGTTTGTGGCTAGTTTGCCAGAACTCTAGATTTTTTGTAAGGGTGTTTACATGTGGATGGGAGGCCAAAACACAGAGAAAACTCGAAGATTTCAGAAATATCGTATTCGTGTGGAAGGGGCCACAGAGATGAGTAAAAATGATTGTCTGTGGTTATCAAGAGCATGTCACAGATGCTGTCCATAGAGCTTTACTTGTATTGAACCAGGAACATCCCTTTAATACATCAAATCTTTATGTCATAGCAAACAAACACAAGTCTGCATGTTTTTCAAGGGTAATTTTGTGTCATATGGCCTTGACTTGTAAAAGCAATGTGGTAGATTCAATGACAAACTGATAACCACAAAATTATAGATTGCTGAACCCAATGTCTAATTACCACATTACCAAAGTACTATTTTGGATTTGCGTAACTTCGTGTGCGTTTAGATCAGCATATGATGCATGCAAACCACAACACTGTCGCGCTGTCAGACTGTATGTGTCTGTTAGCTGAATGCCATGAAATAGAAGCGAAAAAATGAACAAAAACAAACTTAAAGACACACAGGTGCTCTGGTTAGCACTGGTGTAACAGCAAAAATAACCCACAGAATTTTTAAATAATAGTCTATCTGCAAGTTTTATTTCTTTGGCTGACAGTTATACATGCTCTACTGTAAATCTCAACTTTTCAAACTGGCTTTCTCTCTAAATGCTGAAGTGGGATGAGTTAGCTGTGTAGCTGCTGCCATGTGTAAACAGGAGACTTGGTTTAAATGAGTGTTGAGTTATGAACCTGTTTCTTCATCCAGAGTTTTACTACATGCTATATACAGTCTCATCCACTTCCTGAACCCCCGGGATTCCTTGGCTATTTTCTGAATAGCATACTACTTGGACTATTTTGTGCAGTATATTGTATGCATACTGTGCACATTATGTACATTTTCTGTATGAACAAACTTAATAAAAAAATAAAATAAAAAGCATCTGAGATGATAACTAGTATAACTAATTAAACATGGTGATGTCACATGACTATGTAGCATAGTAACACTATAAACGTTTATTGTTTCATAATGAGTAGTTTCACATTCTGTTATTGTATACTACAACATACTACATACTATATTTGTATACTAAATGTGATTACAAAAACATGACTTGAAGGCAGCATAGGTTCAGAATACCATACTACCATGCTACTCGTTCTATTTCTGCAGTATAAAGTATGTATACTGTGCACAGTATGCTTAGAATACCTGAATGACTTACTAAATTTCCCAAAATGTGCAGAATACAACAGAGCACACTGCATGGTTAGTGTATCCCATGATACAATGTTCTCGACTTGATCTTCCATGTTAAGTGTGAATAAATCAGATACAAAATCAACTTATTGCATACTGTTTCAAATACTATTTTAAAAATAGGATGCAGTGTATAGTAGGTTCAGTTCAGGAAAGTTGTGCCACTACTGTGTAGTATGCAGTAAGCAGTATACAGCAAGAAGGCTGTGGAAGACAGTCATGATGGTCACATCAATTACACTACTTTTACTGGCTGCTCGCAAAATAATTCCTCAAAAGAGAAGGTCATTTTTAATGAATGAGGAGCAAGGAGATGCTACTGCAAGGATAAAAGTTTATAATAACTTTCATTAAAAAATCAGTAATAAACATAAATATTATATAATGCTAAACAGATAATTAGTTAATGTATATTAAAATAGCTAAAAATATGAGATAATGCACTTGGTAAGGTTTGCTAATTATTTTTAACTGACATTAACTAATGATCTGTTAAGCATAATGCAATTTAAATTCAAAACTTACAAATGTCATTAACAGGGGCGTAGGAACCATTATAATTGCAAGGGACATGTCTCCCTCACTTTTAGAAATAACTAAATTCATCCACCCCACTTTTTGAGAAATAATAATTCGATTTTAATACGTTTATTTTGCTTAATTGTAGTGCAAGGGAAAAAAATGTTTGCCTAAAACAAAGCTTTTAAGACCCAGCAGATGCCTCTGCCAGCTGGTTGCTTCGGCAGTGGGCGGAACTAACTCAGAAGCACTAATCTTACTGGCTAGCACTTACATGTCACAGTCCACATTATGATTCAGCAAATCAGTTCATGTGAACACAGACAATGTGATTACTATTAATGAGCCCAACATACAGCATGCCAGGCAATCTACCTGAGAGTAGTAATTGTTCAGGTAAGATCATATTTGACCTGGACATTAAAGGTGCAGTATGTAAGATTCAGAAACCCTTGTTCCCTATCTGTCACTCACTCGACGTTGTGTCGATGTAGTGACACTAGGAGTCACTCTTGATAGCCCGAAACACCTCTGCTTTTTTGAAAAAAGGCCAATGAGAATTGGCGAGTGGAATTTGCATGCCACTCCCCCGGACATACGGGTATAAAAGGAGCTGGTATGCAACCACTCATTCAGATTTTCTCTTCGGAGACGAGCGGTTCTATTCATTGAGCTGAATTCATCCGCCGAGTTCATTCACCTCTCTCTGCTGGATCTTACGGCACATTTCAGCAGCTTCTCCCCCTCTGCATCTGTGGTTTGCAGAGAATGCCCCTGGGCGCTTCGGCAGAATATTTAAAAGAGTATATTCTAAAAGAATATATTTTCTTTCTGAAAGAGCAGCACACACGGAACGTCTTTTTAAAGATGCGTCTTTTTAAAGATGCCTTACCGTTTGTGTATTATTCCTGGTTGCGGTCATTGTCTCTCCGCTTCCGATGGCCACGATTGCTATCTTACGTGTCTGGGCACTGCCCATGCGGAGACATCGTTCGTGGATGAGTCATGTCCTCATTGCGAGAACATGACCATGGCAACGTTGTGGCCACCCCAGCGGCTTCCCGCACCGGTCCTTCTACCTACGGGTTTGTAGCACTGTGGGCGATTTGGGGACATCAATGGGACCACCTCCGCCGGGTATCCCCCAACGGACCTCCCATTCCCCAGCACGCTCGCTTGCCCCGATCGGGCTCTCGCATCAGACCGGCGGCTCGTCTCAGCGCGAGTTCGACTTTTCGTTTGGAGCTTCGGAAGTGTTAATGAGTGCAGCATCGGAGAGCGGGCTTGTCCAGTCTGACGCAGAGGCTTCGGCTCAGCTTCCTCCTTCGGGAATGGTCGCCCAGCCCCACGCCAACGCAGAAATGATGGATGTGCTTTCCCGGGCGGGCACTAGCGTCGGGCTAGAGTGGAACCCTCCACTCTCCCCTGAACCCTCGCGGCTCGACGATTGGTTCCTGAGCATGGGGCGCCGCTCACGGCCACGCCCTGCCCCGTTCCTTTCTTCCTGAAAGTGCATGAGGAGCTGACAAGATCGTGGGAGGCACCTTTTACTGCCCGGTCCCGGTCTTTCAGCTCCCCCGCTCTTGCTACCCTCGATGGCAGAGCATCCAGGGGGTATTCGGTGATCCCCCAGGTGGACAAGGCGCTCGTAGTGCACTTGTGTCCGCAGAGCGCTACCACCTGGTGTGGGCGCCTAAGACTCCTGTCCGGGGCCTGTAGGTTTACATCGTCCCTGACGGCTGGAGACTACGGTGCCACTGGACAAGTCGCCTCCGACCTGCACGCCATGGCTCTCCTGCAAGTACACAAAGCCAAGGTGCTAAAAGAACTGCATGAGGGTAGTTCTGACACCCGGGATTGATGCAGGAACTGCACCCGGCGATCGAAAGTCACGGCACGGTCTCTCGGGTAGGCGATGTCCACCCTGGTGTTCCAGGAGCGCCACCTTTGGCTCAGCTTGGTCGAGATGGGAGAAGCGGTCAAGGCACAGTTCCTTGATGCCCCCATTTCCCAGGTTGGCCTGTTTAGCGATGCCTTCGAGGACTTCGCCCAGCAGTTCTCGGCGGTGAAGAAGCAGACGGAGGTTTTACAACATATCCTGCCCCGGCGCGGTTTAAGGCCCCGCATCCTGTCTGCTCGTCACCAAGGGCGTCCTCCTGCAGCAACAACACCGGCTCCGCCGCAGCCAACCCCCGTGGCCCGGCTCCAGCGTGGAGCCCTCCGCAGGAAGCAGACACCACCCGTCTTGCGGTCGGCCGCTAAGAACCTGAGGAAGGCTTCAAAGCACCCCGAGATAGGCAACCCAGGGGCGAGGAGATCCACTTCTCTGGGGCTGGTCGACAGACCACTCCACCCACCCCGGTGGAGGGCCGGGAGGAGAATCTTTTGTCGCAGCATGCCCAGGAGTCTGTGGCACCCAAAAGCCTGACAAAAAATGGTTCTCTTGTCTCCTGGGTCACATATCCGGTGCGCACGGCCGTCGTCACGACCACCGTCCACCGTCCCATTTTGGCAAGTATTTCGCTCCAGCGGCGGACCCCCCGCCCCTGTGCGCCCTGCTGTGGCACAAACACGCCCACATGGGATTGGTTCCAGTGGACTACAGGGACGAGATTCCTCCTCCCCCCTCCTCGACCAATCTTATGGTGGGCGGCAGGAGCCAGGTAAGTGCTTCGATATCCCTGGACTCAGCACGGCCACTGGGCTCAAGTCCCCTCGATGTGGCACCTCGAGCTCCGCCCCGCCACGAGGCTCCACCCGCTGGTACGTCCGATGTGATCGTTCCCTTGGTCCCCCTCGCCCGGAGTTTGGATGTGTGGCTCGTGCTTTCCAACCCGTCGTGATGGCTGACCCGGACCGTCCGACTCGGCTACGCGATTCAGTTCGCCAGGTGCCCGCCCAGATTTAGCGGTGTCCGCTTCACCTCGGTGAAGGGCGAGAATGCCGCAACCTTGCATGCGGAGATCGCTACCCTTCTGTGCAAGGGTGTGATAGAGCCTGTCCCTCCAGCTGAGATGAAGAAAGGGTTCTACAGCCCTTACTTCATCGTACTGAAGAAAGGCGGTTGGTTGCGACCAATCCTGGACCTGCGAGTGCTGAACCAGGCTTTGCACAGACTCCCGTTCAAGATGCTGACGCAAAAACGCATTCTAGCGAGCGTCCGACATCTAGATTGGTTCACGGCGGTAGACCTGAAGGACGTGTACTTCCAGGTCTCGGTCCTACCTCGACACAGACCCTTCCTACGGTTTGCCTTCAAGGGCCAGGAGTACCAGTACAAGGTCCTCCATTTCGGCCTGTCCTTGTCCCCTTGCATCTTCATGAAGGTCGCGGAGACAGCCCTTGCCCCGCTAAGGGAAGTGGGCGTCCACATCCTCAACTATCTCGATGACTGGCTAATCCTAACTCACTCTCGAGAGTTGCTGTGCGCACACAGGGACCTCGTGCTCCGGCACCTCAGTCAACTGAGAAAAGAGCAAGCTCTCCCCGATTCAGAGCATCTCTTTTCTCGGTCTGGAGTTGGACTCAGTCTCGATGACAGCACACCTCACAAACGAGCACGCACAGTCGGTGCTGAACTGTCTGAAGGCATTCAGACGGAGAACAGCGGTTCCACTGAAACTTTTTCAGAGGCTCCTGGGGCATATGGCATCCTCAGTGGTGGCCACACCGCTCAGGTTGATGCATATGAGACCGCTACAGCACTGGCTTCAGACTCGAGTCCCGAGATGGGCACGGCACCACGGGACACATCGCGTGGCCATCATGCCGATCTGTCGCCGCCTCTTCAGCCCGTGGACCGACGGTATGGGCAGGGGTTCCCCTAGAGCAGGTCTCCAAGCATGTCGTGGTTACAACAGCCGCCTCCAAGACGGGCTGGGGCGCCGTATGCAACAGCCGCCGGCTCTTGAACTGGCACTAGAGTTGTTGGCAGTACTGCTCACCTTGCGGAGGTTTCGGCTGTTGATCCAAGACAAGCACTTGTTGGTCTGGACAGAAAAACAGCGACGGTAGCTTACATCAACCGCCAAGGCGGTCTATGCCCCCATCGCATGTCACAACTCGCCCGTCGTCTCCTCCTCTGGAGTCAGCAGCGCCTCAAGTCGCTACGAGCTACTCACATCTTGGGCGACCTCAACACCGCAGCGGACATGCTGTCACGTCAGGTTACCCTCAGGGGAGAGTGGAGCACAGGTAGACCTGTTTGCTTCCTGGGAATCCTCCCACTGCCCGCTCTGATACGCCCTGACCGAGTAACCCCTCGGTATAGATGTGCTGGCACACAGCTGGCCCCCTGGACTATGCAAATACGTGTTTCCCCCAGTGAGCCTACTCGCACAGACCCTGTGCAAGGTCAGGGAGGACGGGGAGCAGGTCATCCTAGCAGCAACCTACTGGCCCACCCAGACATGGTTCTCGGATCTCACGCTCCTCGCAACAACCCCCCCCCGGCGAATTCCCCTGAGGAAGGACCTCCTTTCTCAGGGACGGGGCACCATCTAGCACCCACGACCAGACCTCTGGAATCTCCATGTCTGGCCCTTGGATGGGACACAGAGGACTTAAGTGGCCTACCGCCCACGGTGATAGACACGATCACTCAGGCTAGGGCTCCCTACGAGGCGCCTCTATGCCCTGAAGTGGCATCTGTTCACTAAGTGGTGTTCTTCCCGATGGGAAGACCCCCAGAGATGCGCAGACGGATCGGTGCTTTCCTTCCTGCAGGAGAGGTTGGAGGGGCGGCTGTCCCCCTCCACCTTGAAGGTGTATGTAGCCGCTATTTCAGCTCATCACAATGCAGTAGATGGTAAGTACTTGGGGAAGCATGACTTGTTAATCAGGTTCCTGAGAGGCACTAGGAGGTTGGACCCCTCTAGACCGCGCCTTGTTCCCCCGTGGGACCTCTCTGTAGTCCTTCAGGGTCTACGGGGAGCTCCCTTTGAGCCCTTGGAGTCAGCTGAGCTTAAGGCACTCTCTTTCAAGACTGTCCTCCTGACTGCACTCACTTCCATCAAGAGGGTAGGGGACCTGCAAGAGTTCTCTGTCAGCGAATCGTGCCTGGAGTTCGGTCCGGGTTACTCTCACGTGATCCTGAGACCCCGACCGGGCTATGTGCCCAAGGTTCCCACGATCCCTTTCAGGGATCAGGTGGTGAACCTGCAAGCGCTGCCCCAGCAGACCCCCCAGGAGGAGGCAGACCCAGTTGAGTATCCGGGTTGAGTCAACTTCATCCCGTGTAGTGGCAGGCACAAGCAGGTAAGTTCCGGGACAGCTGGCCGGGTGTACCACTTGCGCATAGCGTCTTTCCCCTCCCTTGAGGGGAAGACGTGCGCTCTTGACTCCCAGTAGTGTTCACAGACTGTGATCCCTGGATGACTTCCTCCTTAGCCCTGTTGCGGAGAAACTCGCTGCCGGCTCAGTAAGTGCGCTGGTAAGGCCCTGTACTGAGGTAGGTGCTCCGCATGCGGTGGTTCCCCATAGGTAACCCCATGTGTTTTATCTTCCGTAAAATCGTTTCCCTCTTGGTAAACTACGTCTTCCTTAAGCAGAGGGCCCTCTGCTCTGGTCGCCATGCTTGTAGAAACTCTTCCCCCCTTAGGTAGGACCTACCATGTGACTCTCCACATGACATACTTCCGACAAGACTCGGTAAGACCATGTGATGTATTTCCACTTGAAGTACCCCCGTCCCCCTTTTTTTGGGCGGGGTGTGGTCTCCGCGGTGTCTTCCCCTTGGGAGTGACACCCCCCCGATGTAGACACTTAGGGCTCCCAGTCAGTTAACAAATTCCACTCTTTTTGGGGAGAAAAGAGATGGAAAAGAGGCCTTGGCTGGGCCAGCCTGTCCCTATTTGTTGAGCAGTCGACTTCCTCCTGAAGGACAGCGTTGGGGGAGGTTACGTGATGGCCTGGTGTGCTGGCTACGAGGCACACAGCAGTCTGCCCATCACACACCGCCACTTCACATAACATAGTTCAGCTAGTTGTGGTGTTTTGTATAGGGACCTCTAGTGTCACTACATCGACACAACGTCGAGTGAGTGACAGATAGGGAATGTCATGGTTACTTGTGTAACGTCCGTTCCCTGATGGACGGAATGAGACGTTGTGTCCCTCTTGCCACAACGCTGAAATACCTGCTGAAATGGCCGAGACCTTGTCTCGGCTCCTCAGCACAAAACCTGAATGAATGGTTGCATACCAGCTCCTTTTATACCAGTATGTCCGGGGGAGTGGCATGCAAATTCCACTCGCCAATTCTCATTGGCCTTTTTTCAAAAAAGCAGAGGTGTTTCGGGCTCCCAAGAGTGACCCCTAGTGTCACTACATCGACACAATGTCTCGTTCCCTTCATCAGGGAACGGAGGTTACGAAAGTAACCATGACATAATTAATGACACCTGTGGCCGTTAAGTGAACTGCAGCCTGTAGCTCGTGATCGCGTGCACACTCCATAGGTAACAAAATAAAGAGACTGAACATGATTCACCGGCTTCATGGTGACAGATGAGGTAGCATAATTAAAATTACACAGTTATGATTGTTTTATTACAAACTTTGAGACTGCATATTATATTTGACTCTTCATTGCTGGAACAGGGCTAAAACAAAGTGTGCATATAGGTCTGACTATGCGAGACTCTAGTTTGAAGTACTCACTTTTCTTTGCATGATACATTGACTGCATTTATACGATAGCCTATGTCGGCGTTAGCTAGCTAACCAGCTTTATCAATAGCTGTTAGCTAAATTTGGTGGATGATGACAGTAGCTGTTTATAAAATAGACTGTACATTATAAATATATTGACACAATTCAGTATTGATACGATTCCATCACAACTGTCATTTTGATATATCGATGCGCTGTTGTTTTATAACAATAGAATGTATCCATTTTCTGTACAACCAAGTTACATTACACTAATGAATGGAGCTTTTTGCATTATCTTGAACATTGTCTAGCATTCATTTCATGTATTATTGTAGTTTACTTTGCTGAATAATAACAGATTAACATTGACATTAACCTGACTTTTAGTATAAAGAGAAGATCGTTAAAATTATTTGAAAGAAATGCCCTGCTGATGTTTACTGTAGTTTTCACTCGACCACGATCACGTTTCCGCCTAGCCAGACGGGAATGTTTTTTTTTTTTTTGGCTACCTCTGAGTTTGTGTAGGAGTCGGTGTTGTGCTGGGAGCCGGACGTTTGCTGGATTCCATCTCTAAGATAACGTTACCTAGTGTTGCAGTTTGTTGTCGCTGTGGAATAGCGGAAGCACTGAGGCACGGCTCTCGGGAGCGCACATAAACGTCACATCCTTTGGATTATCCTGGCAAAAGTGAGCCTGCTCCCTTCACATGAAAATTAGTCTACAGGCTTTAATAGGCAACCTAGGAAGTCCGGGAAGGGCTCATTTTTTAAGTTACAAGCCGTTCACACATTGGCAAAACAAAAGGTGAATATTACATGAAAAATGTTACATATTGCACCTTTAAGTTTTCAGAACGTTTCTACGCCCCTGGTCATTAAACTTTTATTCCTATATGGCATGCGCTTTTTAACATCTACAAACAATTTACAATTTGTAATTGCTTACAAATGTCATTACACTTTTACATAAATGATACATGAAGAGCTCATGCACTTTTTTACATTTACAAATGTTTTTAGAATTTTTTTCACCACATCACACACTATTCATATTTACAAATTATTCATATATGTCCAGCTAAATAGTAAACAAGGTTTGTAAAGGCCACACATTTGCTGTTTGTTTGTTGTGGTTTGTAAGTATGTTTTTACTATCTCACATCTTTACAAATCATGTATTAATTATTTGTCCATATTTTTGCAGTACCCAATCTGAAGTTGAAACTATTCATCCATTGTAAATGTTTTTAAAGGTTTACAAATAATTATTTAGCACCTTTATGTGCATTGGACTTTGAGCTACTGTAACAACGTTTGTATAAAGTGTGGTTTGTTAAATTGAGTGGTATGCTTGATACAAATATTAATGCTTGATACAGACATTAAAAACACATAACAACAGTATTAACAAGTCTTAATTTGGGAGCAAAACTTTGTGTTTCTTGCCTCAATAACACATTGGTAACACTTTACAATATGGTTCTATTTGTTAACATTAGTTAACTAAAGTAGTTAACATGAACTAACAATGAACAGTACTTTTACAGCACTTATTCATTTTGGTTAATTTTAATTTCTACATATACTAATACATTTTAATATTAAAATTTGTTCATATGCAATATGAACTGACATGAACAATCAATTAACAATTGTATATGTATAAATGACAATTAACCAAGATATATAAATGTGGTAAAATAATTTCTCATTGTTTTTTATTTTTTTATTATTATTTTCTCCCCAATTTGGAATGCCCAATTCCCAGTGCGCTCTATGTCTTCATGGTGGCATAGTGATTCGACCTCAATCGGGGTGGCGGAGGATGAATCCCAGTTGCCTCCGCGTCTGAGACCGTCAATCCACGCATCTTATCACTTGGCTTGTTATGCGCGTTACCGCAGAGACATAGCACGTGTGGAGGCTTCAGGCTATTCTCCGCGGCATCCATGCACAATTTACCAGCGCCCCACCGAGAGTGAGAACCACACATTATAGCGACCACGAGGAGGTTACCCCATGTGACTCTACCCTCCCTAGCAACCGGACCAATTTGGTTGCTTAGGAGACCTGGCTGGAGTCATTCAGCACGCCCTGGATTCGAACTCGCGACTCCAGGGGTGGTAGTCAGTGTCTTTACTTGCTGAGCTACCCAGGCCCCCATAATTTCTCATTGTAAGTTAATGAGATTTTACCAGTGTTTACAAATAGAACCTTATTGTAAAGTTTTAATCTGTAATTTTTATATCTGCAGTTTCCATGACCTCATATTTATTGAGACACTGGTTTATTTGTACTTCTAGAAAATAGTTGAAAGGTGATTTAAATGGTGAAAATCTTGAAATAGTGAAGAAATCCTGATCTAAAATAAACACTTTCCCTTATACATTCATGTACATTTTAACCTATCATCTTCATGTTGAAAAAAAAAGTTCTGGACACATTAGTTGTCATCAACTGAGCTGTAGAGTACTCATTTTTGGAGCTTACTATTTAAAAAAATAAATTCTACTCATCCTGTTTGCAATGATTCAAATCAATCAAATCAAATCAAATCACTTTATTGTCACACAGCCATATTCACAAGTGCAATGGTGTGTGAAATTCTTGGGTGCAGTTCCGATCAACATAGCAGTCATGACAGTGATGAGACAGTTCCAATTTGCAATAACATCAAATTAACACAGCACAATTTAAACATCTGATTTACACTCAACAATATACAAATAATAACATACACTGTACAGTATACAATACGCACTATATAGATACACTATAAATTCAATAAAAATAAAAAATAAAAATATATTAAAAAGTATATATAGTAGTATATATAGAATGTACAGTATTGTACTGTATTGACATTCAGGCTGTCGGTTGACAGTCAGTTGTTAAGAGAGAATATAATATAATAATAATATAATTTACGACAGTCCGGTGTGAGATATAAGAGTAAGGGTAATAAAGTGCAGTGCTGATGTATTTTGATCGTGGGAGATCAAGAGTTCAGAAGTCTGATTGCTTGGGGGAAGAAGCTGTCATGGAGTCAGCTGGTGCGGGTCCTGATGCTGCGATACCGCCTACCTGATGGCAGCAGTGAGAACAGCCCTTGGCTTGGGTGGCTGGAGTCTCTGATGATCCTCCGAGCTTTTTTCACACACCGCCTTGTATATATTTCCTGGAGTGAGGGAAGCTCACCTCCGATGATGTGTCTGGCAGTTCGCACCACCCTTTGCAGTGCTTTGCGGTTGTGGGCGGTGCTATTGCCGTACCAGGCGGAGATGCAGCCAGTCAGGATGCTCTCTACAGTGCAGGTGTAGAACCGTGTGAGGATGTGGCGGTTCATTCCAAACTTCCTCAGCCGTCTCAGGAAGAAGAGGCGCTGATGAGCCTTCTTCACAACGACTTCAGTGTGGATGGACCATGTGAGTTCCTCAGTGATGTGGACACCCAGGAACTTGAAGCTGCTGACTCTCTCCACTGGTGCTCCATTGATGGTGATGGGACTGTGTTCTCTGTCTTTTCTTCTGAAGTCCACCACAAGCTCCTTTGTCTTACTGACGTTGAGGGAGAGGTTGTGCTCCTGACACCAGTGTGTCAGAGTGTGCACCTCCTCTCTGTAGGCTGTTTCATCATTGTCAGTGATCAGACCTACCACCGTCGTGTCACCAGCAAACTTGATGGCATTGGAGCTGTGTGTTGCCATATAGTCATGTGTGTACAAGGAATACAGTAGTGGGCTGAGAACACAGTGTTGAGGGTCAGTGATGAGGAGATGTTGCTGCCTATTCTAACCACCTGGTGTCTGCTTGACAGGAAGTCCAGGATCCAGCTGCACAGCGAGCTGTTTAAGCCCAGAGCCTGGAGTTTCTCATCTAGCTTGGAGGGCACTATGGTGTTGAATGTTGAGCTGTAGTCTACAAACAGCATTCTCACATAAGTGTTCTTTTTTTCCAGGTGGAAGAGAGCAGTGTGTATTGTAGATGCAATGGCATCATCAGTGGAGCAGTTGTTACGGTAAGCAAACTGCAATGGGTCAAGAGAGAGAGGCAGCACAGAGCAGATGTAATCTCTGATTAGTCTCTCAAAGCATTTGCTGATGATGGGGGTCAGAGCAACAGGACACCAGTCATTTAAGCAAGTTATTTTTGATTGCTTTGGAACAGGCACAATGGTGGATGTTTTAACGCATGTGGGGACTACAGACAAAGAGAGGGAAAGGTTGAAAATGTCTGTAAAAACACCAGCCAGCTGGTTCACGCACGCTCTGATGACGCAGCCCGGAATGCCGTCTGGGCCCGCGGCTTTGCGGATATTCACCCATCGGAGGGATCGGGTTACATCCGCTACAGAGACGGAGAGTGAACTAACCTCTGTAGCTTCAGCCGTGAGAGCTCTCTCCGCGGGGGCGGTGTTATTTCCTTCAAAACGAGCATAAAAATTATTTAGCTCATCCGGGAGAGAGGCAGCAGTGTTCATGGCGGAGTTTTTATTCCCTTTAAAGTCCGTGATGATGTTAATTCCCTGCCACATGCTTCTAGAGTTGGTGGTGTTAAACTGTCCTTCAGTCTTGCTCCTGTACTGGCGTTTTGCGGTTCTGATGCGGTTTGCGGTTTTTCGGAGGGCATAACTGGCTTGTTTATGCTCCTCCGTGTTCCCGGAATTAAAAGCGGAGGATCCGTATTGTTCTGAACCACATCCTCCAAGCACTTTTTGATGAAACACATTACGCTATCAGCGTAAAGCTCGATGTCGTCATCAGAGGCGGACCGGAACATCTCCCAGTCCGTGTGATCAAAACAGTCTTGTAGCATAGAATCTGATTGGTCCGACATCACTGGATCGTTCTGAGGGTGGGTGCTTCCTGTTTCAGTTTCTGCCTGTAAGCGGGCAGAAGCAGAATGGAAGAGTGGTCCGATTTGCCAAATGGTGGGCGGGGAAGGGATTTGTAGCCATCCCGGAAGGGAGAGTAGCAATGGTCCAAAACCCGGTCCCCTCGTGTGTTGAAACTAATGTGCTGGTGGTATTTTGGTGCGACTGATTTTAAACTGGCTTTATTAAAGTCCCCGGTCACAATGAACGTGGCCTCAGGGTGCGCGGTTTCCTGCTCACTTATACTCCCATACAGTTCCTTGAGTGCCCGGTCTGTGTCGGCTTGTGGCGGGATGTACACAGCAGTGATAACGACCGCTGTGAATTCCCTCGGTAGCCAGAATGGTCGACACAGAAGCATGAGAAATTCCAGATCAGGAGAGCAGAAAGACTTGATAGAATGTACGTTCCTCTGATCACACCAGGATTTGTTGATCATAAAACATACACCACCACCTCTGCTTTTACCTGAGAGGTCTTTCGCTCTGTCCGCTCTGTCCGCTCGGTGCACAGAGAACCCCGCGGGTTCAATGGCTGAGTCTGGAATCTCCGCAGACATCCAAGTTTCCGTAAGGCAGATAATGCAGCGGTCCCTTGTATCTCATTGGAAAGAGATCCGCGCTTTCAGTTCGCAGAGCTTGTTATCCAGAGACTGAACATTTGCCAGTAGAATAGTGGGTAGTGGGGGTCGATTTGCGCGGCGTCTTACTCTGATGAGAACGCCGGCTCTGTTTCCCCTTTTCCTTTTGCGTTTCCGCAGCCGTGCAGCCCAGACAAAGGGCTCCGCTTGCGTGTTTGTAAACAGCGGGTCGGCATTGAGAAATTTGAAGTCCGGTTTACGGTGTGAGATTGCTGAACTAATGTCCAAAAGTGTTTGTCTGTCATAGACAATAAGGCAGACAACATCCAAGACAAAAAACATAAGAATTGTGAACAAAACATACAAAACACTACCATGTTGTGTCGGAGCTCGCAACGCAGCAGCCATACTCGGCGCCATCTTGAGTCCAATATATAGATTCTATGGATGTTTTAAAATTATGACAATTTTCACACTGATGGGGCCCAATTTCACGATTTCGCCTAGGGCCTCACATGGGCCGGTCCTAATTGTATGGACAAGAGCAGCGTGAACGTTCTTCAAAATATCTCTTTTTGTGTCCCTATTTCACTTGATCTCTTGAGAGCAGAACTACTGTTTTTCTTTAAAAGCTAATATTCACCTGAACTTGTTTCATAGTGTGCCAGGCAGTCTCACAGGTCTCAGAGCTGTGGGCTGATGTCGGAAGATTAAAGGTAAAATTATACAGAAGGTCTGTGGTTTGAAATTTATCCTCTTAGAGATAAAGATCTTTGTATGAGTTTTTGGTAGCTCAAACTAAATATTGCAGCAAGCTGACCTGAAATAGCACGGCTCGCATGTGAATTTAATATTCTCTCTGTGCGTGTTGCACTAAAGTGAGATAGGGTCACTCTCAAATGTCAAACAAAGATTAAAATTATTGTACCATATTGGATAACTTGGGTTTGAGAAAGATAAACTTTGAGATGTTTGTCCAGTCAAGATTTCCTACTTTTACTATGCCATCGGACTAAATCATCGGTGATTTAGGGAGGATGTTTTTTTTTTTTTTTTTTTTATTTAACACCAGCTGCCAAACTTTCAGAAAACATCCAAAACAATAGACAACAGAATTTCCAAAAATATTTTTAGGGACTGTATCACAATACAAGATATGTATTTTATAAAGGCATACAAGATATGTATTTTATAAAGGCAAAGTTTAAATTTTATTTAAGCAAATTACAAATTTACAATATTTACCTGTACATTTTATTTGAGATACTTTGTATATTAAGCCCTCAGGATCTCATCACACTTTCAGGACCACTTATTGCATGCTGAGAGATGTGTAACCACATTTGATCTAAGTTGGCATTTGGTCTTTAAGTAATTTATAGGATGCTCAATTTTTTATACATTCAGTTATCATCTTCAAAACACTGACATTCAGGAGGAGTAATAGAGTCATTGATGACATTGCAATGAGAAGAACCAGTCTACAGCTAATGTCAACAGTCATCTTGTATTCTCTAGATACATTTGGTATCCTCTGACAGAGTCTGTTTACACGTAGAGAATTAAACAAAAAACTGATAAAGAGCACTGTTACACACAGACACAACCACAGTTCTCTGATTCTTTGAATGAATGAGGGATGGGATAAAAGGGTTGGTACACTTGAAAAAGGTGATGGAGACTAGACTAACCTAAAGGCAAATGAGAAAACAGATAAAAAGTTATAAAACTGAGAATGACAGTGAAAAAAGAAACAGAGACATACGGATGGAGAAAGAAAGAAATAAAGCCACACGAAAGAAAAAAGTGAATATTGTTGAGACAGGGTGCTAATTGTCTGACAGGATGCAGTGAGAGGTAGCAAGGAAAAGAAGTTGAAACTTTAGGCTTCATTATTCTTGGACTGAGTGAGGTTGAAGGGGCAAGACCCCCAAGCCTCATGTAACCAAACATCTGACTAAACAGAAAAAGGTCTGGACCATATTGCATCTTAATCTGGCCTATAACCACCCACTAAAACAGGAAG
Source organism: Myxocyprinus asiaticus (assembly GCF_019703515.2). NCBI lineage: Eukaryota > Metazoa > Chordata > Actinopteri > Cypriniformes > Catostomidae > Myxocyprinus > Myxocyprinus asiaticus. The sequence goes on along the minus strand of NC_059361.1, from coordinate 38,604,633 downwards.
AGCCATTTGACTGACATGTAAAGCGATCAATCACAGTTTGTATTGTTTCTTTATTGTTTTAGTGCAGGTGTTATCTGAGATACAATAAAAGTCTGTCAGAGAAATAGTGGGAAATGTGTAGAGAGACTAAGTACAGTACGGTACAGATAACTGCAGACTATTTCACAAGCATAACTTATAAAACAAAGCAGAATATACAGTTCTGTAAATGGGCATCTAGTTTACTTATTATTTAATGTCACTAACCTGGCAAACCCTGTGGTTATTTCATGTAAAATGGATATATATGAAGCATTTATTGTTGCCAACATTAGAAACCTGTACATAAAGTTAAGTATGGTTTAAAGTTCATCAGGCTATATTATATGAAATATGCTGTAAATGAGCATAAAGATCTGAAAGGTGTTTTTGAAGAGGACTTTAGGTAACTAGGATTAGGCAAGTTGGGACAGCACTCAGAGTAGCACCATTTTTTTTACCATCAACATGACAAGGAAAGTAGCAACACAAGTGAGTCAAGACATTACAGTAATGAATATAAACACAAAGCAGACTGTAGGAAAATGACAAAATCCCTCCTTTTAATCTCACTATAATAATAAGTTGTTGCTGCATTGTGACTTAAATCATGAATTTGGTCATTCTATATTTTTTTTGTTAATTTAAGTATTAATACGTGCATTTATTAAGCATTTAAAACATGTTAGTTAAACATGCTAGTCAAGGGTAATTCACACTTTTTATTCATGTTGTAATAATTGCATATCAAAGATTTATAATGAGTTTTATAATGATTTATAAACCCTTAACAAACAGAACATTAATGTAAAGTGTTACCGATTAATCACATTGTGCTTGGTTCGGACATGGTATCTGAGCATTCAGTGGACAAAAAGACCCAAAAGTTGTACCAGCACACAAACTTTTGGAGGGAGGAGAGGTGAGTATGGAGGTGTGTAAATGAACATAGGTGTTTGTGTGTGTATTAGAGATCTTCTCGGGTCCTAAGATCTGTACCTGATCTGAATCGATCCGAATCACTTCTTACCTGAACCCGACATGCATTAATTAATTTAAAAAAAAAGAAAAACCCGACCTGAGACAGACCCGATAAAATTAGACCCAAGTCCGAACTGGCCTGACTGGACCCGAATGTAAAAGGCAGTGACATCTGCACAGCTTGCATGCACCAGTATCCAAGAGGGTTTGGTAATTTATACATAGATGTGCGGATTGACAGAGAACAGAGAAGAAGGGGGATAATAACGTTTGTGATGTTGTATTAAAATGACTGACTGGTAAACCCTACTGAAGTGCAGTCGCTTTGTTTTTACAATCACACAGTGGTGCAAGAGTTCTTGGCATAGGCAGGGGGTTTGGTAAATTGCACATAGGAGCACGGATTGTCAGAGAACATAGAAAAAGTGAGATAATAACATTGTCATAGAATTTAATATGCATTTGTTTTAAATAATAAAATATTGTTAAACGCCTGAAACGAATAATGGGAAGTTGGCTTATTTTAAAAGAATTCGGGTCTTCTTGGGTCCATTCAGTAAAAGCACATTTATTTAAAATTACCCGAGACCCGAAGCTATTAATATAAGTTTTGGACCCGAACCCGCTCGGGTCGGACCTCGGGTTTAGGATTCAAGTGGACACTTGAAGACCTCCAGTGTGTATGCCTGTGTATTTATGTGACTTGAACAGATTAGTTACTCTTCAACTGTGTATTAACTCTCCCTAAATATGGGGATTCAAGGCAATGCTCTAATAGTACAGGACAAAATAATCACAACAAACCAGAACCTTTAAAACAGAAAATAACTAGAAACCATGGAACATTGACCTTGCAGTGAAAATATGTGCTCCAGAATGTTTGAGCTGTGGTGCTCATGTGGACAACACAGGTTTGAGTCCAGCCAGTAACCTGTCCCATTCCCATTTACCCTTTGTCTCACCCTATTAATTTAGTAACAGTATCTATACAGTGCATTCAGAAAGTATTCAGACCCTTCATTTTTTCATATTGTTCTGTTGTAGCCTTATGCTAAAATGCTTTAAATATTTTTTTTTCCACAACAATCTAAACTCCATACCCCATAATAACAAAGAAAAAAACAGATTTTTGATTACTTTGAAAATATATTGAAAAGAAAAAACTGAAATATCACATTGACATACATATTCAGACCCTTAACTCAGTGTTTAGTTGAAGCACATTTGGCAGTGATTATAGCCTCAAAAATTTTTGGGTATGATGCGACGAGTTTTGAACACCTGGATTTGGAGATTATTTGCCATTCTCCTCTGCAGATCCTCTCACGCTCTGTCAGGTTGGATGGGACTGTCGGTGGACAGCCATTTTCAGGTCTCTCCAGAGATGTTTGATTGGGTTCAAGTTCAGGCTCTGGCTGGGCCACTCAAGGACATTCACAGAGTTGTCCCTAAGCCACACTTGCATTGTCTTGGCTGTGTGCTTAGGGTCATTGTCCTGTTGGAAGGTGAACCTTTGGCCCAGTCTGAGGTCCTGAGTGCTCTGGACCAGGTTTTCATTAAGTATATCTCTATATTTTGCTGTGTTCAGCTTTCCCTCAACCCTGACCAGTCCCCAGTCCCTAATACTGACCCAGACAGCATGATGCTACCACCACCATGCTTCACCATTGGTTGGAATTGAGGCCAAACAGTTCAATCTTCATTTCATCAGACCAGAGAATCTTGTTCCTCACAGTCTGGAAGTACTTTAGATGCTTTTTTCTGTGTCTTGCACAGAAGAGAGGCTTCTGTCTGGCCTCTCTGCCATAAAGCCCAGATTGGTGGAGTGTTGCAATGATGGTTGTCCTTCTGCAAGTTTCTCCCAACTCCACACATGATCTCTGGAGCTCAACCAGAGTGACCATCAGGTTCTTGGTCACCTCTCTTACCAAGGCCCTTCTCCCCTGATTGCTCAGTTTGGCCCGGGCGGCCAGCTCTAGTAAGAGTCCTGGTTGTCCCAAACTTCTTCCATTTAAGAATTATGGAGGCCACTGTGCTCTTAGGAACCTTCAATGCAGCCGAACCATTTTTTGTATCCTTCCCCAGATCTGTGCCTCGACGCAATCCTGTCTCTGAGCTCTGCAGGCAGTTCCTTTGACCTCATGGCTTGGTTTTTGCTCTGATATGCATTTTCAGCTGTGAGACCTTATATAGACAGGTGTGTATCTTTCCAAATAATGTCCAATCAATTGAATTTGCCACAGGTGGACTCAAGACAAAGGGTAGAAACATCTCAAAGATGATCCAGAGAAATGGGATGCAGCTGAGCTAAATTTCAAGTGTCATAGCAAAGGGTCTGAATACTTATGTCAATGTGATATTTCAGTTTTTTCTTTTTAATAAATGTATTATTTAATTTAATAAAAGTTCTCAAAAATCTGTTTTTTGCATTGTCATTATGGGGTATGGAGTGTAGATTGATGTGAAAATAATAATAATAATTTAAAGCATTTTAGCATAAGCCTACAACAACAAAATGTGAAAAAAAATTAAGAGGTCTGAATACTTTCTGAATGCACTGTATGTCTATATGAAATAGTCCCCACCGTGTGCTTCTGGTTTTGCGATCTTTGTGGGGACCAAATGTTTCTTACATTGGTAGTTCCCTACGTCCCCTACAAAGGACTGATATCTAAAATAAATTAGTGTAATGTGAAAAAAAAAAATCTAAAAAGGAAAAGTTTCTGTAGGATTATGTTAAGGGGCAGGGTTAGGGTATAGAAAATCTAATTAGCTGAATATGAAAACAATAGAAGTCAATGAAAAGTCACCATCATGTGTGTTTAGGTCTGGAAAAATGGCACAGTGGAAAAGAGGACACAGTGGATTTGTGTTCAGCAGAATAGAGAATGTCAACTGTCCATGAGCATATAAATACACTACTGTCAGACAGACCCAGGGCAACATCTGGGTACAGCGTGTGTATATGTGTGTGTTTGTGTATGTCTGGGCTCTTCAGAGTGCACAAATGCTCTGGAATGCAAATACAGTTTTTACACTTTTAACAAGTCTCCATGTTCCCTTTATTTTTGTTATTTTGTTCCAGTTTAGGAAAACATTATCATTAATGTCATTCTCATCTGATATATTCGCAACATGTTTGATACAACTAATTTTTAATAGCTCTAATATGCTTTGAATACCAAAGGTCATACAGGGGCCAAAGCAGCAGACAGATGGCCAGCATAATGAAAGTGAAAAGCTGATGATGACCACATGGCAGAGAAACCTAAAATATGACTAACATATTAACTTACTGCAGCTCTAAACATAGGGCTCATCAGCAAGGCATTTTCAATAGGCACATGGGAGTCTGGTTATCCAAAAGGCAATACAGACTTACATTGGAGCTGCAAACCATGCATTACTCTCACACAGGCCAAGAATATTCATGGATCCCAAAATGTATTATGATTATGTCAAATGTGGATCTATTGTTCAATAATTCATTTTCATTTAATAATATTTAATTTAATAATTAAACTCAGTTATTTTATATAGGGGTGGTGTAGGCTATAGGATAAAGATCTAGGCTTGATTAACTGTTTGATGATGACTGCACATGAAATGGCAAAGGTTGGCTGAAACTGGCAGCTAAAATTGTTCCAATCTGATTGGTTGGCTGTTATGCAACTTCTAAAACTTAAGGAGCCTAGGTTTTCATAAGTCTACCGGGAAACAAATTCTTGTTAATAAAGGTACTGGGCTGCTACAATGAGTTTTAATTAAGAACTAGTCAATGGATTTGCTAAAGTTTCCCAGGTTTTTGGTGTCAAATCATGAAAAGTATTTAGAATTCAGAAAGGTATTTAGAAAAGGTATTCAGCTGAGAAAAGCAGACGGTAAACTGAATTTTAATTAAAAGAGATCTATGTGTAAATTTTCTATCGAAAATGGCAGCAGTAATTCATCATATAATGATGAAATGATGAAAAAGAGAGTTATGACATTGCATATACTGTTAAAAAGCTGATTCGGTGATTGTGCCATTTACTGATCTGCATAACTCCCTTAGTACGATGTTGCCTTAGAATTCGGCCTAAACAAAGTATCTCAATGTACTGTATATGCAAGGAGGCAGGATGCTAAATTGACAGCCTTTGTGTCAGGAATGCAGATATATTTCATCTCTTGCAGTGTGCTAAATCTAATAATGACACAATATATCACACTAAATTTAACTCAGACAGAGAGGCAGGTGACAGCAGAAGTGCTAATGGCTTTGGGACATTCCAGTCATCTTCACTGTGCCAACTCACCAAATAACATCACTGAGAAGGAATGCAATAAGTGCTTCATGGTTAGCTTAAAATTTGATACCTTGTTTTTCACACCTGAAGAACTATCTTGCCTGCCATAGTTTATTTATCACATTTCTTGTTAATTTGATCTCTTGATGCATGATTTGATTGTTTTTTTTTGTCTTCATTAGTTGAGTTGCCAAGCATTACTATTACCTTTGCTTTAACTTAGGGTTAAGGGTTAGAGTTTTTTCAAGAATTATGCCTCAAATCACGTGGCCTGTTGAGGAGAGGTGATAGAAACTTGGGGGTGGGCTCTTAAGCAGCCACCTAGCAACCACCAAAAACACTAACAATCACCCAGAACACCTTAGCAACTGCATAGCAATGCCCTGGTAACGACACACAACACCCTAGAATCGTGGTGGCCAGTTTTGATTGGGCAAGAACAAAAATCTTGTTTAATAATGATCCACCTTTCCTTTCCAAATCACTCTCTCTTTTCACTCCCTTGCCTCCTAACACACACACAGACATGCTTGAGCTAAACCTCTGGACCATATAAGTGGGAATTTGCAGTTTGTTTTAAGTGAATTTGCACATGTAATGATATCTCTGTTAGGTCTGACCGCGTGTAATTATTGTGTGTGGTTTCCTCATAATATCCGATTCATCTTTCAGTGTGCTATGCTGGATGACTTGATTTATTGCAATATTTGCAGTGTAAGGCTTACAGAATGCTCATCATTTGTTTTTCACTTGTAAAACAAGCATTCCAGGCAGCCTACTGGTAAAACACAACTAATGTTAGAGTATAATCTTGACCATGGTGGGTTGGTTTTGGATAGATGTTACCAGGATGGTGTGCCCATTAAAACACAAAAATCCCGTTCTCAAACCCAATGTTCATATTGTTTTTCCAGCATCATAATAAACATTCCATGAAAAAGTTGTTGGTATCTACCATAATCAATGGAAAATAATATAGACACAATAAATACAATCAATGTCATGCAGCAGAAATAATATACTGAATTCATAATATTCATAAATAGAAAACATAATAAAATAAACTTTCTAAAGAAATACTTTTAATATAAACAATTAAATTCAAATACAAACTACTCATCATTGTAAAGTCCAATGAAGCTACAATATTAATAAAGAGAATGACATCATACTGCAATCCAAACTCTACAAACGGCACCCCTTGAGACAATGCATGAATGAAAACTCACACCTAGCACTTCAGAATTCCTTATGAACTGATTACCAGTGTAGAAAACAATGGCAAAAATAAACTGCATGGATTGACATAAGCATAAATAAGAAAACTAGGAAAGAAATAAACTTTGAGCATGCACCAACTCTATACAAAAACACCTCGGCAAGAAAGAGAGGAGAATCGCCATCAGCAAATATGCAGCAAGCACACAGAGAACTATAAACGTTGCTGAGGTTAAATTACTGATTGGCTACAGGTGGCAGGCCAAGAGGGATGGCGAAACACATTATGTTATTGGCAAAGGTGGGAATTTTCAACAGCCGCCCCCCAAATAGATGAACATATTTACACCAGAGAATTCTATACATTATGGTCATCTGAGAAGGTAGGCAGAACTACAAGATGCAAATTAAATGTTTCGCATCAAGAAGAATCTCAGCAACTCTAATACTTCCACAAGAACTAGGCAAGATCTTGGTAAAAATCCCTATAGGCCAAAACCCAAGGGGGAGTTGGGGATCAACAAACACACCCACGTAAGCAGGTGAAATTTGATTCCCATCCTGTTTCCACTTCTGACGACTCTAAAGACTCGGAAGACAGTCCTTGATGAAGCTTGTCCAGAATCTACCTGCAAGAACCTGGTTATGCCTCCACTTTTTGAGTGTAAGATATTCTAAATCAGCATGCATCACCTGAGGAAGAGAGGCATCTTGCCGCCCCATCAAAAGGATATTTGGGGTGTTCGGATCAACATCAGAAATATCTGATGATACATAGCCAAGAGGTTTAGAGTTCAAGATCTCCTCAGCTTCAACAAGCACAGTGTGTAGGACTTCCTCCATGGCGACTTGTGTGCCCAATGACACCTGTATAACAGTTTTAACAGATCTCACTTCTCTCTCCCAGGCACCTCTGAAATGAGGCGAGTGTGGTTGATTAAATGTAAATGTAATCTGCAGTTGGGGAAGTATCTCCTGAAGAGCAGGACTACGGTGATCGTAGACTTCTCGAATCTCTCATTCTCCTCCACGAAAATTAGTCCCCTAATCAGATATGAGTTCTACGAGCTACAAATCATCGGAGGGCCGAAGGAAACTATCAGTGTCCAGACCAGAGAGGAGCTCTAAGTGGACACGCCGTGTTGTTTGACATTTAAAGCGAAGGCCCCACCTCTTCTCATGCCTGCCGCCTACACTGATGCTGAAAGGGCAAAAGCAATCCATTCCTGTCATAGAGTTCCTGCAGTGTTGAAACAAGAAGATCAGCCATTCTTGAAACTGTGAGAGCACTTTTCCACTTATGGCACTCAAGGCATGATAGCTGGACTTTCTTCACTGCCTGCCATCCTTGCAAAACCCAGTACTTCTGCTGGAGCTGGAAAAACACTCTTTGTGGTCCAGAGTGAAACAACACTGAATCCAAGTCTGCAATCAGAAGCTTGGTAATTGGGTTGATAGTGTCAAAGACAATTGGGTGGGTAGCCTCTGGCTCCAGATTCTTACTAGAAAGGAGACAATGACACCCTAATTGAATAAGACCTGTAACACGGTCATACTCAGGTGCCAATTCAGCTAAGTAACTCTGTTAAGAAACCTCCTGACCACCTCTAAGGAGCCTGTACTCCTCAGGAAAGGCTTCCTCTTGTTCTTGATGAAAAATATGTATCTCCACTTGGGTTTGGCCTGGCTTATTCTATAATGTTGAGTCAGAGGATATTTTCTCAACATTTGCTTTTAACTAGTTGCGACCAGGTGCTGAATTCAGAGGAGTTAAATGTTGGCGAGCTCACAGAAACTTATGCACGTCCACAGAACAAAGACTTTCTTAATTTCACTGCCACCTCATTGGAAGGTGAAGCTGAGAATTATGGCCATTGTTTAGGTCAAGATTAGTAAAGGAAAGGGGGCCCTGGAACCAGCGACTAGTAGTAAATAATTCTGCCAGTCTTTTTCCTCTAGTAATGTTGCCTCCTGGGTTATTTCTAGTGTCAACATACAGTATCTCCAATGCTCAGGCCTAGTATACACCAGGATCTCTGTGATGTGATTAGCCACAAACACACTGTACCAGCAAGAATCAGAATGGATCCAGGTCAGCACCATCGTGTAATCTGACCAAAGTTTAACTTTGTGAATATGTAAGGAAAATTCTTTCTGCAAGAGATTAGCTAACTGGAATCCGGACATAGCAGCACACTATTCCAAACGTGGAATGTCGATAGTCATCTTTGGAGCTACTCTGGCACCGGCCATAACAAGGGAGATGAGAACCTCACCATCTCTGTTTGTTAGATGAAGATAAGCAACTTATCCATATGCCTTTTCAGATGCATCACAGAATATGTGAAACTCTCTGGTGACTGCCTCCTCAACTGTTCCCACCAGACCTTATATTCCACTGGATGATATTTATAGCCCAGGGTTTCCTTCACATAGCACCAACTAATCCCAAGAGTGCCTTCACATAGATCAATGCAGTCATGAATCAACCACAGGTCAGTATAAGCTGAACGTGCTTCTGCTGGTAGATGCTTAATTACTGATTGCTGGTCCACTGCCGAATCTCAAAGCCTCCTTCAATCAGGGTTGAACGCAATTTTTGTTATCATCTCCTTGGCCTGACAAATGGAAGGTAAACTCTGCAATCAGTTGTCCACATATAAGTTTGGACATCAGGATATTCAGCAGATAGGTTCTGAACATGTCTCTGGAGTGCATAAGTGCCACAGAAATAACTGGACAGCAGGATCTGCTATTCATAAATATCAGCTGGGGCATTTATTTTCATATTCCGCCACAGGAAGCACAATAAAGGCCTATCGGGGGCAACAAGTGAACTTGATGAAAGGAGCCGTGGAAGGCTTGGACGAAGGAGCCGTTAGTGACTGGGAACTGACTTCCATGGTCGAGAGCACAGGCAGAGACTGGGGAATGACCTCCGTGGTCTTGAGCACTGGCAGCGACTGGGGAACAACCTCCGTGGTCATGAGCACTGGCAGCGACTGGGGAGTAGGAGCCCTTCTTCTCCTCCTCTTCTTCTGGACAGCTGGGAGCATTGTTACGGGAATGGTCGAGGCTACAGGCATGGGTGCTGGCTCATTAACCGTGGCAGGCATGGGCATTGATAATCCATGAGGATTGGTCTTCATGGCCAAATGTATCGACATCAGTGGGGGATCATTCACTTTAAAAGATAGTGCAGAAAACAACAAGGTAAGCTCTGTGGTCTTCGGAGCAGGCGGCGGTGGTGGCACAGGGTTCCTGCCATAACCCACAGTGTAAGGGGAGAATGCTGGGAGAGGAGTTACCTTGGGGGTGATGGGAGTGACCTCCTCTGTCCCATGTGTCGATAATGGCAAGGGGTAATGGATGGCCAGTGTGGCTCAGACATAATCCGCAAAGGAAAGACTCTCCACCTCCGGAAGGGCTGTGTGTCGATGAAGGTTCAGTCCCATTCCGTAAATGGATCTGAGGTAGGAGTCCGATATTGTGGTTGGGGTGACAAGTTGACAGAACTTAGTTGTGTATTCTAGGAGAGGAAGATCTTGTTTAATTAGCTCCATCAACGTACCAGTCAGCTCCATGCTCTCAGTGATTGTGCTCATCGATGTTGGTGGAATACCCGCTGAGTCCAGACAAATGACTGAGTGTGAGAGCGGGGTTTTTATGCAGTCCTTGATTAGTCACTGATGATGCGCAGGTGTGTGTGATCAACTCAGGGGAGAGTGAGCGCTGTTTGGAGTGAGGGAGAGGGAGCAGAGTGTGGCGTGAGAGAGGGAGTCTGGTGGATCCGTGACAAAAGGTACCTTTGATCTGATATTTCTTCTGCTTATAGAACACTGGTGATATTGAAAATGAGACATTGTCACCCTCAATTTATTCTTAACATTGCCAAATAGTCTGTAGTACTAATGACTCCCTGTTAAGGCCTAGACTATCTGCAGCAGAGGACAGGAGCATAGTTCTTTCAGTATCTAGAACTAAATATTGCATAAGTCTCCAAAGGTTTTCCTTGGTAACTCAAAATAACCTTCACCTTTAGGAGAACATAATTAAGGGCAATTGGTCTACTCATGTCAAATATACCACAGTTTGGTTTATGTAAGATTCCTAAATGATGGTCCTCGCCAGATGAAAAGCCTTACAGTAGATGAGTGATGGGTTTGTCCATATCTCCAACAGTGGCCATTGTCTGAGATCCATTTTCTCTTGGCTTCTGCATAAAAGTGCTGAAATTCAGAAGACTGACTGAGATAATGAGCTATACTGCTATAGAAAGCACAGAATGGTCTGGATTCTTCAAATTGTTTACTATATGCCATTTTTCAATTTCCTTGTTAATCACTGTGCCAAAAAGACAGACAGACAGACAGACAGAAAGACAGACAGACCCCCTCCATGCAGAATAAGGGTACGTTTACACAACAACGATGTACTAAAAATGGAAAGTTTTTCCTTTGTGTTTTTTAAAAGTTTCGTGGACAGACGACAACGTTGTCAAAACGATCCCCGTTCACACAGATCCGTGAAAACGACTAAAAACGCTGTATTATGCATGCCAGGCCAAGTTGGTGGTGATGTCATTTTGTAAAGAAACACTACGCGCCAGCGAACATAAGCATTCTTCCACAGAGCGGTGAATACAAACAATGAAAATGGCGAAAGCATCGAGCAATTTTATCTGGACGGATGATGAGGTTGCTTTATTACTACAATTACTTTGCTGGAGAAGCATCAATAAACTCAAAATCTTGAGCAGCACAAACACAGTTCTGTAGTCCGCCGTTGTAGTTTTGAATGTCTCGCGCATTGTTTTGAAGTACTCGCGCACATGCCTATAGACTGAACTCTCAAGATTTTTCAATAAACTCTGCTTATTTTTACCATCACTTCATATCCTGCCTTATTCTGTATTCCCCCTGCTGACTCTTGGGCTGGTAGGAGAGTAAGTTAACATAACTAGCTGTTGATGCTGACTGGTTTTGGATATCAGACAGAACTCTGATATTTGGATATCTTCTGATGGAGAGAGAAGTCTTGTGTACACTGGATCTAACATGCATTCCCTGTCTGTCACTCACTCAATGTTGTGTCGATGTAGCGACACTAGGGGTTCAATCTTGAGAGCCACAATCACCTTTGCTTAAAATAGAAAAGGCCAATGAAAATTGGCGAGTGGAATTTGCATGCCACATTCAGATTTTTTCTTCGGAGCCGAATGCATGTGTGTTCATCCTCTCACTCTTTGCTATGCTGCTGGATTCTTATGGCGCATATCAGTGGTCACCCTCACACGGTTGAGTGCTGTGTTTCCCCTGTGCGCTTCGGCAGCCTGAGTCTGCAGGTGCTAAAAGAGTATATTAGAAAGAGTATATTTCCTTCTAAAAGAGCTCGTGCAAACGCTTGGCGTCTTTTTAAAGATGTCCTTCCGTGTTTGCGCTACTGGATATGGCCATTATCTCTCCCCTCCGGACACACATGCCTCGAGTGTCTGGGGCACCAGCATGCCGAGACGGCTTTCTGGGAAGGGTTATGTTCTCATTGTGAGAACATGCCCATAAGAATGTTGCGGTCACGGCTCACTTCCTTCTTCATGGAGCAAGGAGCCACCGTGGCTACTCCCCAACCCGGTCCATCCTGGGCTGACGCTCAGCCGGCCGGGTTGGCAAGCACCACGGGCGATCTGGATGTGGACATGGGAGCATTTCCGCCAGCTCAGCCCCCGCGAACATCCCATCCCCCAGCACGCTCGTTCTGTCTGGACGAGTTGTCGAGCGATGCAGGCAGTCTGCCTCAGGGCGGGTTTAATGTGTTGTTCGCGGTTCCGCCCTGCACATTTACGTATCTGGACCGCACGCAGAGCTTTAGACGCTCGGAGCAGCTCTTTGTCTGTTTTGGAGGACAGCAGAAGGGGAAAGCTGTCTCGAGCAGAGGTTGGCCCAATGAATTGTGGATGCCATTTCTCTCGCATTCCAGTCTCAGGATTTGCCGTGCCCCTTGGGAGTCTGGGCGCACTACACTAGAGGTGTTGCGTCCTCCTGGGCACTGGCAAGGGGGGCCTCATTAGCAGACATATGCAGAGCTGCGGGTTGGGCTACACCCAATACCTTTGCGAGGTTTTATAACCTACACATAGACCCGGTTTTGACCAGAGTGTTACGTGGTAACAGCAGGTAGACCGGGTGGCCGGTTGAGTGTACCGCTTGCATTGCACCTTTCCCCTTTTTCAAAGGTGATAATGTGCACTTTTTGTCCACAACAGTTCCCCGTACCAGTGAACTCCGGATGCCTCTTTAATTCTTTAACACTGTCCGGTGACAAACTCGGCGGAGCAGTAACGCCACCAGGCCCAGTACTCGTGGTATTCCCCTTTTCAGGTGAGCCCGTGTGCTTGGGCTCAGTGCTCCATGCATGGTGATTCCCCTTTGGTAATCCCATATGATGAGTTATCTGTTCGGTTTCTCCCTTAGGTGAAACCTGTGTTTCCCCTCATCAGAGCATTCTCTGTCTCGGCCACTGTGCTGCGTACCCTCTCTGTAGATAGGGTCCTCCTGTGGAATCATTCCATATGTGTACTTCCCCGTTGGTAAGTCCATGTGAGGTATGCTCCACATGTTAACCTCCCTCCGGCAGGATGTGGTCTCCGTAGTGCTCTCCTTCCTGGAGAGGGAAGAGCACTTCCCAACGCTATTCTAGAAAATGCTTGGTGGGAGATTGCTTAACAGCAAATTAAGAAAGGCACCACCGGTAGCCTACTTGGGTAAGTGCCCTCTCCCCCCTTAACGGGACTAGGGAGACGCCTTACCTAACTCGCTGGAAGGTCACGACATGGTTGAGCGCTTGTCGGAGGCACGCAGCAGCTTGTCTGTGTCCACTCTTCCATGCCATGTGACATGGTTCAGCACCTGTGGCGTTTCCTATAGGAACCCCTAGTGTCACTACATCGACACAACGTCGAGTGAGTTACTGATGTAACCTCTGTTCCCTGATGGAGGGAACGAGACGTTGTGTCCCTCCTGCCGCAGCACTGAACCGGCCGCTGACATGGCCGGGACTCTCTACCGGCTCCTCAGCATAAATCTGAATGAGTGAATCCGGGGCGGAGGGTGGCATGCAAGTTCCACTCGCCAATTTTCATTGGCCTTTTCTGTTTTAAGCAAAGGTGATTGGGGCTCTCAAGATCGAACCCCTAGTGTCACTACATCGACACAACTTCTCGTTCCCTCCATCAGGGAACAGAGGTTACATCAGTAACCAAGACGTTTTCACTGCCTCATGTTTTCATATTCTAAGCATATAACTGAATACTGTACATGGCATCAAATCTCTGTCTATAGGCTATATACATAAGCGGTGGGTGAATGAATTGCAGGGTAAAGGTACATCAAATAAAATTAAGTAAATAAATAAATAACAATTAAAATACAAATACATTTTTCCCATCTGAATCCATACATTAATTTCAAGATTTTCAAATTGCAGGTTCTGCCTACTCTGCAATGTTCACATGCCATACAAAACACTCCAAATGAATAAATTGTTGATTATTGTTATTTGCACAGACACCAGTATTCATATTGATAATTATACATCTCAAATTGATGCCTATCAATCCATCATTCTTTATATAACACATAATACGCGTGCTCATAACGTCATCGTTTTCACAAATTCGTTTTGTATGTTTACACGGAGATGATAACGGCATCGTTTTCAAAATCTTGCACTTTGAAACCCGTTTTCAAAAGTTTGCGTTTTCAGGGCCCAAAACGCCGTTGTCGTGTAAATGAACAGCCTAAACGTATAAAAAGTTTTCAGTTTTTAGTTAAAAATGTTGTCATGTAAACGGCCCCTAAAACAACTTTTATATGGTTACTGATATGACTGGAGTCTTCATCTCATGTGAGTGGTCGATTTTATACATATGTTTCAAAATTACTGTTCATTAAATTTAAACTTTTTTTAAATTTAAAATTTTTAAATTTTTGAGGAAAAAATAATCGAGTGAACCTTTAATTATGTTGATTTGAGAGTCACTGTCTTGTGTGTGTGGAATGTTAAGGACAGTGTAGCCTATGCCAGCTTGATAATTTTAGCAGTAACTATTTATTTACACTATGTAGGCGATTGTTCTGAAAGCAAAAAAGCAACTAATAATACAAGAAACTGTTGGATGTCATCTGCTCAACCACACAGTGCAACCAACACAGAACAGATGCGTTTACTTACGCAACCCTCTACTGCAGCGCTATTGAACCTGATCATGGTCATGTGAATGATTCGTCCATGCTGCACGCTTCTGTTGACTAGCGCAGATTTGTCTTTCCATTTAGTTAATAACCAAATAAAACAGGATGCATGAATATGATGAAGGATTACCGCAAGAGGAAGATTTAGGACTTTGACTTTTAACTAAATAAAATACATACTCCGCTCTCTCTCTCGCTATCGCTTGCGTGCAAGTGAGTAGTTATTACGAGGGCCAATAGTGAATCAAATATTGTGTGTAATGCATTACTAAGTAATTAATTACTGTAATTAAATTACTTTTTCATTGAGAAAGTAAAGTAAGGGATTACTCTTAATTTTTCAGTAATTTAATTACAGTTACTTCAGATGTAATTGTGTTAAATACTGACTAGACTATAGAATAATTCTATATAAAACAATAGTGAATTTAAACTCGAAATGTAACATCTAGTTTTAAAAATATATGTTTTATAATTAAATGCAGCACCCTTAAATTCTTTGGCCAGTTCATGAATAATTTATTTGATTTTATATGGTTTATTTGAAAGAATTAAAAGAACAATTTCATGTATTTCCTTGTATTTTTCATCTGGTCGAGGTTGAAACAGGTTTTAGAAAGTAATTAGTAATAAGTAATGCAATTACTTTTCAGAGAGAGTAATTAGTACAGCCATCTAATTACACTGTAGAAGATGTAATTAGTAGTCAGTAATTAATTACTTTTTTAGAGTAACTCACCCAACACTGATTATAAATCACCTTTCTTGTTATGAGTAATTATTAACAAAATATCAAAATTGGCTCAGAAATGAGAAGTTCGGAGAAAAGCTTTTGGTCTGACATTCCCAATGAAATTCAAAGTAAGGCTTAAGTGCACTAGTACTTTTGGGGCCTCTGTATACATAGAGAAAATATTCTCCAGGTTTAAATATCAGTTGTTTCCACATTTCAGTATTAGTCACCAATAGTGACCAAAGTTTTCTTAACAGTTCTGGAATATTTTGTCCTGGAATACTTTTAGCTCCCATAAACATTCAGACCTCAGAAACAATGAATGCATCTATTTTCTGCAATGCTTTTCCCCTATGAAAGCCATCTAAAACCCAAACAAATAATACTTCATAGTCAACCTGCATACATTAAATAAGTAAAAGTCAAACGTTTGAAGGCTTTTATGTATTTTTAAACATTTGAATCTCTGATCGTAAAAGTATCTTGTAGCTTGGATGGCCTTGGTTTTGCTCCAGGATTTGGATTGTAAGATGCGGATAGCTGTTAAGGGTTGTTTGCCGATCACTAGGTCCATAGAAAGGGTTGAAGATCAAAGCAAGTCAAGAATGAGACTGTGATAGCTTAATTTATTTATTTATTGTAATACTGGGGCATGACCAATGTGCACATTAGGAGAGAGAAAGGGAGAGAGAGAAACATGCAAATGTTAGAGGTTTGTGTTTCTTTTGGCCTTGACTATGGAATTCACTTATTTGTGGTTCAGAATTCAAGTTCTACAAAACAGAGTCTAACACACAAAAAAAAATAAATGCTAGTCTCAGCAGTATGAGCATGAGGAACCAAGACAACCATTCCTGTCAACTCTTGTCTCTTCTCTTCTCTTCTCTTCTCTTCTCTTCTCTTCTCTTCTCTTCTCTTCTCTTCCTGTCCCATCCTCTCCTCTCCTCTCCCCCTCCCTCCCCTCTGTATTTACAGAAAGAATGTTTATTGTATATAGTAAGCACATTTTGCAATTACTGTCAAAAATGTAATCACAACTTACAGTTGCACAGTGAATATATTGTATACTGTAAGTACTGCAAGTAATACAGTATTGAATGTCTGTATATTCAGCACTAGCATACTGTAAAAATACAGTAGTCCAACTGTAAAAACCCCAAAGAACAAAGAACACTCTAAATGAAAAACAAATTACAGTAAACTGAAAACTATTGTGCAACTGCAAAATCAAAGTCAATGAGAGATTCATTCTGCCTCAGGATCACGTTTTCACATCATTAGAAACAAGTGTTAACAATTTTGAGTCGTTATGTGTATACGACGACAACTGTGTTGTAGTTGTGTTTAACTTTTGCTGCCCATGTTTACCGTTTTGCATTGCAGTGCGAAATGTGTTTTAGTGAGTGAGAATGTGTTTAGAGTTTTTCAAAAAGAGTGATTGATTTGACAAATGCATTTAGGCCACTTAGCATTTGGTTTTAGCAACTCAGAAAAACTGTAAAATGAGTAGTGCAAGAATTTAAGCTTTTGTGTTTTAAATACTTTTAGTATGTGAAAGAGTTTTGTCCACCAACTCAAAGTCAGTGCTGTTATTTAAACATATACATATATATATATATATATATATATATATATATATATATATATATATATATATATGTATATATAATGAATTTTTGAGTCACAGAAATGAAGATAATTTGTAAGGGTTATTCAATTTGACCTAAAAAAAAATGCCATTCTTTTTTTACTTGACACACAGCCATGAGGGTCTAAATGGATCCTCTCTCTTTTATGTTTTATTTTTCAGTCACATGAAAACACAATGGCAACCTGCATTTGGATAAAACCACCTGACTTTGATTTGGTGGACAATTTTTTCCAAATATTAATTATATTTTAAAACAAAGTTGTTCCACTAAATGTTTTTTTCATTTTTTTTTCAGAAATAATATTAGATGATACAAAGTACTTCCATCAAATGTTTTGATAGGACTAACTTGACAAGCTCATCCCAAACCTTCGTTTGGAACCCCATTTGTGTGAATTGCACTTTTAATTTATTTTTGAACAACTTAATAGATCTGCAAAAAAAAAAAAAAATTGCATCACATCATTGACCCAAAATTTTTTTCTTTTCCTCTTCTTAGGCATCTTTATTTGTCATTGACCACATGAAGACAAAAACAAGTTGCATACAGTATATAACAGTTTTTCCACTGCACCTCCTCACCTTCTCTCTCTCTCTGCCCTTGGCACACACACACAAGCAGGAATTTTAGCACAATTCTGCTCTTTGAAGTGGTGCCAGGTCATGTCGCAAACATGACCCTCAAATCGCTCTCACTGTCACTTTGATGTCACACATCAACTGCCAACACACACGGCTGAAAGCGTGCATGTGTGTATGATTTTTGCACATTTGAGATTGTGTGCTGAGACAGTAAATATTTAGTGTCTATACAAGTAGGTGTGAATGTGTGTTTGAGAGTGTGTGTGTTTCGAAGCAATGGTGACTTTCTTTTTTTTATTTGAGCAACAACATCTATTAAGGACAGAGTGATGGTCTTTGTACGAGTATCACAGTTTCACACTCATACACCAACCCTGGGAAAAACATGTTTATAGACCATTCTTGCAGTTCCAGCTGTCATTGCGATGGTCACAGGTGTCCGTCTAGTTATGTAGCCTTTTATGCTAATCATTGAACATCTAGAATTTCCATCTTAATTTCTCCAGACACATTAGAGTGAACATCAGCACTTCTGTCCTCTGCAAACACTTCATAGGGCACAACTCTCTGACCCTATTAACCCTAATCAAGAACTAATCACTCAGTTCATTCCTGCCTCGAAAACCTTTCTGTATATGCGGGAATATGATCTCCCTAGGTTGTTGCACCATAAGTTTCAAACAAAAAATAAACTACTGTAATGAACAGTCAACATTTTAAAAATTTACTATTCACAGTCATGATTAATTTAATCCCTGAGTGAAAGTGTCCAATAACAGGGTTACAAATATTAAGCAAGAAGTATTCGGCTGGTCATGTGATCCTAACATGGCTGCCCCCATTTGCGGACCCTCTCCATGTAGAATAAAAGAGCTTTTATAA
Source organism: Myxocyprinus asiaticus (assembly GCF_019703515.2). Taxonomy (NCBI): domain Eukaryota; kingdom Metazoa; phylum Chordata; class Actinopteri; order Cypriniformes; family Catostomidae; genus Myxocyprinus; species Myxocyprinus asiaticus. The sequence goes on along the minus strand of NC_059361.1, from coordinate 38,586,030 downwards.
GGTTACTGAATTACTTTTTCAAAAGAGTAGCTTGTAGCTTGGGAAGCTACAGTTTCAAAGTAGCTTCCCTGGTTGACAAGTATAAATTGTTCCTATGTATGAATTTCTTTACATGATAACTGGATTATAATCACATGATCAAAAGTCTCCTCAATGGGTTTTGAAAACCCCCTAACTCAGGGGTGGGGAAACTTTTTCCTATCAAGGGCCATTTACATTTATATAATATCATTTGAGGGCCATACTAAATTACTGAACACATATATCACTAACCTCTCTAATGCGATGGTTGGAATTGCTTCTCTTTGGTGAGGTGTCTGATGTCAGATGGCAGTGATGATGATGCTACTCGCAGCTGGTTTTCCAAGTTTGGGTCAGTCAGTCTTGAGCGGAATCGAGTCTTTGCAAGAGTCAGTTTTGAAAAGAACTGCTCACAGCAGTAAGTTGTCCCAAACAGAGATGCAAACTTCAGTGCATGTCTCCTCAGAATGGGAAAATCCTCAGAATGTACATACAGTTTATAGAACTCAAGCAGAGTTGTCGTTGCTTTGCAGCTCAATTATTTCATGTTGTAGGTTGTCAGGTACATCAGCTGGCTCCACGTTAAACGACGTAGCAAATATCTTCAGTTCATTTTGTTTACTTTTCATGTCTTGAAACCTCTCGCCAAATGCCTGAAGCAGTTTTGCACATTCGCCAACATATTCAGATGTCATAGCAGGCTTTTGTTCTTGCAGAATAGGAAAACGGACAGTGTTACCCTTTTCCAGTTGCAATTTCCACAGCTTTAATTTCACTTCAAATGATTTCACATTTGAAAGCAGAGATCTGAGAAGCTTGGAGCTTGACGTTCAGCTCTGACAGGTACTTGGTTATGTCCACCATAAAGGCCAAATCACACAGCCACTTGCCATCACTGAGTTCCACGACAGGTTTTCCCTTGATCTCCATTAATTTTTTACTTCTTCCCTCAGTTTGTAAAACCATGTGAGCATATCTGCTTGACTCAGCCATCGCACCCCACAATGGTAAACCAGATCTCCGTACTCAGACTCAAGCACACTCAGTAACTCTTTGAACTGGCGGCTGTTTATCCCTCTGCTTTTGATGAAATTAATGGTGGAAATGACAGTTGTCATTACATTGTTGAGCTTCAGGGAATGTGCACACAGACTCTCTTGATGTATGATACAGTGGCATACAAATAAATCACTTGGATCGAGACTGAGACGATTCATTTCTTTTTTGACCAATGCAGTTAATCCCTTTTGCGGGCCAAGTGTGGCTGGGGCTCCATCTGTGGCAAGGCCACTTAACTTTTCAAATGGTAGTTCAAATATGTTCATCACCAAAAAAACTTGCTCAAACAAATCCTCACCTTTGGTAGTGCCATGCATGGCTTGCAAAGACAGCAATTCCTCCCTCGTATCAAATTCAGCAGTGATTCCATGCACAAAAGTTGGCTAATTGGGCGGTATTTGTTATGTCTGTTGTTTCATCGCAGGCCAGAGAGAAATACTGGAAATTTCTTGCCGTGTCCTTCAGTGTTGTTTCAATGTCTTGTGCCATATCAGTAATTCGTTCTGCAACGGTTCTTCGAGACAAACTGACACTTTGGAACAGTTTTATTTTGTCTGGTGCTAGCAGCTCCGCAGCGGCAACAAGGCACTCTTTCACAAACTCTCCTTCTGAATGAGGTTTCAGCTTCTTAGCCATTAGTTCACTCACCACAAATCTTGTGTGTATGATATTGTCTCTGTCAGAATTTGGTCTTGTGAAAACTGCTTGTTGGGCACCCAAAATCCGCCGAAGAGTATTAACATTATCCATGCACATTTGTCCTTGCAGCTCATCCAGTTTAGCATGTCTCGAGCTGTAATGACGCTCGAGATTGGCCTTTTTCATCACTGCAAGCGCATCCCCACAAACTAGGCACACTGGCTTTCCACTTCAATGAAAAAATAATCATTTATCTATTTTTCTTGAAAAGTGCAACATTCTGCATCTACTTTTCTTTTCTTGACAGTCGCCATGATGCATTTCAGCGATATGACACCTAACCGCTACGTGCCTGTTGCGTTCATCCTGACTGTGACCCGGACAGGCATACAGTCTGAAGACACCACCCGGAAACCTGATGCTACTATTTTATTTTATTTCATTTTATTTTATCGCAGGAAAAGTAATTGCTGTGTAGAGATTTTTTTTGTAGACTCTTGGGCCAGATCAAACCCTCTTGCGGGCCACATATGGCCCGGAGGCTGGACGTTCCCCACCCCTGCCCTAACTCTTAAGTATGATCAACAGTAATAGTGATGCTTTTAATAAGTGAGTCTAAACTTTTGTCTGGTACTGTATATCCAAAGGAAATCCACTGTATAAATATGCAGAAGTATTACAGTAAATGTATTAACTAAGTAAACAGTAAAACATGCACTGTACTAATTCAGTGGCACCCCACATTAACACTGATTAATTCTCAAATGCAAACGTGTCTAAACATGCGTGCATGTCCATGCATATGTACTACAACAGTCAAAATGAGATTAACCGTTCTGTAATGTTAAACGTAGGTCCGGCCGCTGTCTGTTAAAGTGTCAAGCAGAAGGCTGCGGTGGAGGGTTTCATTTGAGTTCTGTGTTTGCAGCCATATGTCAGCTTGTTAAATGAGATTAGAGAGCACTGGCTGTGCCGCTGCAGTGAAATCTGAACCTCATAATTTCAATGTAAAAGAAGATACCAAGAGGGGGCCTTCACATGGCGGTTTGGATAAAACACAGCTTAAAATTCACCACTAAACACTTTAGAACAGCAAATTAGTCCAACACAAGCAAATTCTCTATGTGCATCCGATTACACAAGTATGCCTATTGTATTCAAAGGCAAGATCTGTTGCTTTAACCTCCCTTTCATCAAGCATTAGACTAGACAAGATCATTTGTAAGAGGTGCTGACACCACAATAAAGTCCTCTGGAGATGTAGCATATGTGAATAATCCCTGGAGAGAGTCTCCCCATTCATATAAAGCATTCTTGTGTCTCTGCCAGTTCAATAACAGGAGATTCAAACTCTGGCATATTAATCCATAACCTGTTGTAAAACACTAGAAAACACTATGGACAAAAGGTTTTGTTGCTAGCAAAGCTTTTTTAGCTGTTACAATATCAAACTACCGGATACAATTGCACAATTTCAGCAAAGTTCAAACACCCAGATTAGTTAAAGGAATGTTCTAGGCTTAAAAACAAGTTGAACTCTGGAGGTAGCATCTGTGGCATGCTGTTGAAAATAATTTTGATTCATCCGTCAGTTTTTAAAAACAAACCCAAAGCTCACTTACAGTAATGCACTTGCAATGGATTTATATGGAGAAAAATGTGGTGCACTTTATTCCAAATATCAAAATGTTTGTTTTTGTAATACTTTATCAAAATGTAATTACATGCACTAGCTCTGTCTCACTTTTCAACCCCTCCCTTCCAACCACCTGGCTCCATTCTGGTGTGTAAAGCTCACCTTTCATAATTTGATAACCTCCCAATGGATGAAAGTCCCGCCCTACATTTTATCTTAGAAAAATGTACGATCACAAAAGTAAAATGGGTTGTGAACATTGTTTTATGTTGACTTTAAAGGGATAGTTCACCCAAAAATGAAAATTCTCTCATTATTTACTCACCCTCATGCCATCCCAGATGTTTATGACTTTCTTTCTTCTGCTGAACACAAATTAAGATTTTTAGAAGAAGATTTTAGTTCTTAAGGTCCATAAAATGCAAGTGAGTGGTGGCCAGAAATTTGAAGGTCCAAAAAGCATATAAAGGCAGCATAAAAGTAATCCATATGACTCCAGTGGTTAAATACATGGCTTCAGAAGTGATATGATAGGTGTGGGTGAGAAACAGATCAATATTTAATGGAATATTCAGGTGCAATACAAGTTAAGCTCAATCAACTTTTTTTACTACAAATTCTACTCCCTGCCCAGTAGGTGGCGATATGCACAAATAATGCAAATTGCCAAAAACAAAAGAAGAATGTGGAAGTAAAAGTAAGGATTTATAGTAAAAAAGGACTTAATTATAGATCTGTTTCTCACCCACACATCATACAGACAGTGTCATAAAAAGCAAATTTGATGAAAATCAGATGATGTTTTGAAGGTTTGAAGGTTAAAGGATTAGCTCACCCAAAAAATATAATTCTCACATGACTTACTCACCTTTAAGCCATCCCAGATGTGTATGACTTTTCTTCTTCAGCAGAACTGAAATGAAGATTTTTATAAGCACATTTCAGCTCTGTTTGTCCATACAATGAAAGAAAATGGGTACCATGACGCTGGCTGTTTGATGGTCCAAAAGGCATATTTAGGCAGCATAAAAGTAATCCAAACAACTCCAGTCGATCAGTGAATATCTTCTGAAGCTAACCGATAGGTTTGTGTAAAAAATAAATACATAATTAAAACTTTATTAACTTAAAGTTAATCCATCATGTAGCAGTCACGTGACGTAAGCGCAATGGCGTGCTCACGCGAGAAGTCGGAAATGTGTGCTTTGTATACAACAGAGGAAGGAACATCACGCGAGAGTTAGGTAATTTCAAACAGAAATATAGCGGTGGGCGGAAGCAACGATTTAAACGTAAAAACTTTTTAATTAGCGATTTGTTTCTTACACAAACTTATCGATTTCCTTCAGAAGACATTCATTGATCGACTGGAGTCATGTGGAGTACTTTTATGCTGCCTAAATATGACTTTTGGACCATCAAACAGCCAGCAGCATCATGGAACCCATTTGCTTTCATTGTACGGACAAACAGAGCTGAAATGTGCTTATAAAAATCTTCATTTCAGTTCTGCTGAAGAATGAAAGACATCTGGGAAGGCTTAAAGTTAAGTAAAGCATGAGAGAATTTTCATTTTTGGGTGAATTAATCCTTTAATGCTGTATTCAGTTTTAAATCAACAAAACCTACCTCCCTAACCTACAGTATGTGTAGTACAAGTCATGTATTAATTAAGTAGACTTAGTAGATTTTGGTGGGCAATGTTTAAAACTAAAGGATACTGATTGAATTTTTGAAGATTAATTATTAATTGTCTTTAAAGTCCATCCCAAATTGACTGCGGAAGTGCACGTAGATGTACAGTATTGTCCTATTTATTTGGCTAATGAAGGCTTTAGTTAGCATGTATTCCATTTAAAGAGAGTGTAGTCCATCCAAGACCAAGATGATGCAGGCAGAGGTCAGTGAGATGTGCCTTGTAGTCTGGCTGGAAGCTTGTGGCAGTTCATTTTTGGTGAAGTCGATCTTAAATCCGAGGTGCAGGCAGTGGACCAGTGAAGTATCCCTTATTATACGGCTGAAGTTGGGAGTAGTTCATCCTCTGTGAAGTCCATCGTAATAGGTTGAAGTGATGCAGACAGTGATCATTGAAGAGCGGCTTGCTGTCAGGTTGGCACAGGCTGCAGTTAGTAGTTATCACTCAACGACACATAGTGGTGGGAGTGGGACATCATGCTGGTCCGGAGCTGGATCTGCAGGCTCCGGTAACCAGGGGATGTGCATCCGGAGGATAAGACAGGGAATGGTTTTTTATTATATTAGTGTAGATGACATTCATTTTAAAGCAGAGTTATAGAATATGAGAAGTGTTTTCACAGACCACGGGTTGAGGAATAAATTAGGTACATGTTTGGCTGAAGAGATGAGTCTATAGTCTAGACTGTATTTGAATACAGGATAGTCCTGAACAATGCTTCGGAGGATATTTCATAGTTTAGGAGCAAAATAGGAAATGAATCTACCTCCTTTTGTGAATTTTGATATTCTAGGTATTATTAACAGGCCAGAATTTTGCAACGTAGTGAACATTATGGATTATAGCGTGATAAAAATTTGCTAAAGCTACACTATGCAGATTCTTTTTTGTTAAAAAATAACAAAATGTTATTAATGAGAGAGTGCAACAAAAATCCATCTTCCAAACCATGTCTTTACCCAAATACACTTTGATAAAACTATAATAATTATTTATATTTTAGAGCTGTCAGGATGGATTTCGCAAGAAATTGCATACATACGTCATTTGCCCGTGCGTGTTCACGTCATATCCGTACACAGAGAAAATAAGCTCTGGCTACTGTAGCACGTGTATGGTGTGGGAGTAGCATGAAGCTGAAAGTTTGTTGTCACAACGAATGAGAAAAACTTACCATGGATCATTAAAAATGGCAAATCTCCGGGGAATCACCGGTTGTGAAACAAAGAAACCTACAAGCAAAAAGGGAAAGTCTGTAATAAAACCCGAATCAACATCGGCTTGGCTTTTCAGAGGTGGCGACAACTCCGAGATCTGAAAGAATTTAAAAGCGACCCAGAGATGGCTTTTTTCTTACTCAACAGGTAACATATTTTATTGATCTGGTTTATATATAGTTGTGTAATCACACGTCTGTGTGTGTGTGTGTAGTGAAATACAATCATTATACTGCAATCGGTGCAGAACGTTTCACTTGCTAGCACACGTGTGTATTTTTCTTTATAACGGCAATAATTTATATAAATAAATCCTTTAGTCCTAGGCTTGCCAAGGACATGTGAGTCTTGAAATGATGTTGACCACTGGTCGGTAACAATGACAATCTATAAATTAGTAACTACCATGGTCTATTTGGCCAGAATATCCTGCAGTTATAAAAACTTTACAACGTTTGACCTTATCAGTCTAGCAATTGTTATGTCTAATGTTAATGAACGTTGCCTAACTTTGGTAACATCATTTATTTCAAAACATCAAAGTTTCCAATAAGTCAAAACAACAGCATAAGATATGGCATTTACCTGCTCAGATGACATGTTTTCGGATATCCGTCTTTTCCTTTCTTTCGTTATTTATTTGTCCATTTGCTCTGATAAGATGTCCTGTACCCATGTGTACACCGGTGCCTCAAACCACATTCATCCGCACAGAGGAGCAGAGCCGAAGCACAACTTGTGTCATTACCAAAACAATGTTCCTCCGCCAGACGCATGCAGTTTTATTTTTTAACCAATAGAGGGCCAAAAGTTACATAGTGAAGCATGAAGTTCTGAGGAGCTAGACCATTCAAAGCTCTGTTTGTATTAGCAGAATTTTAAAATGAATATGAAATTTAACAGGTAGCCAATGTTGCGACGATAAAATTGGGCGGATATGATCATATTTCTTGCTTCTAGTCAGTACTCTAGCTGCTGCATTTTGAACCAGCTGAAGCTTATTAATGAAACCTGCAGGACATCCACCCAGTAGTGCATTACAATAATCTAGTCTTGAGGTCATGAACTCATGAATTAGCTTTTCAGCATCAAAAACAGAGCATGTGTCATAACCTAACAATATTATAAATTTTTAAAAAATATGGCTTTGAAATCATACATTTATTTGCACTCGTCCTCTAACATATTGACAGACTTCAGAAGACCTGATGACATATCCGATAAGGGAACATAGTGAGCAATGATGCTCCCTGATATGTACGGTGCATTCTCGGAATTATTGGAGAGCAAATGTTCAGTGTACTGGAATGATTAGGACAGCCCTAGAAATGGCAGACTCCTTGACCAGTGCCCTGACTGAACTAGGGAACTGATTGAGATGCACTCAGTGAGTATTTTGATGTTTACCCCAGTACTATGTCTTAGACATCCATGGTACGTGCGTTTCTGTAAACACACTTTTTGCTTGTTTTCAAAAGGAGGGACGAGTCAAAATTATTTTCTGCGGTAATTGAATAAAACTTACCGCACCTTCTATTGAACCATGAACATTTATTTAAAATACTAAAAAAAGCAAGAGCACACAAAGATTATGCACACATTCTGTTAATGAAACAGTCTGTGGGGGTGATGGAGCAAAGCACAAAAATATTTCTGTTTAATAACGTCAAACTTTGCCGCATAATACAAACAAACGGGGGCTTGTTTCCCTGATTAAACCGCATCTATTTTAGTCGTTACCCACTAGCCCAGGTCAAAACACCAGAGCATGTGGTGTGGGGTGCAGTGGAGCGGGCCTGAAAGTTCATCCAGGTGGGCCGTACCTAAAGCTTTCCACCTGCCTCAGGAGAGCCTGTTTATCACACAGCTGAGGAGTCAATCAGGGACGTGGTTTAGAAGGGCAAATATCTGCACACTGTCATGCTGTGCCTGACCCCATCCTTCATCATATTTCATTAATAATTTCCCTGTGACAAGAACAGGATTTGTACTAATCTACTTATGAACATGGCTAAAAAATAATAATGGCTTGCATAAAATTTTTATTCTTTTGAAATGTATAAATGATCTTTAGCATCACTTCATCAGTACAGTTATTCATCGAGTTGTCCACCCATCTAATGAAAGCAGTAGGCATATCTCAGTTGTGAACAGCGATCTCTGCTAGTCAGTCATATAATAGCAGTTACTGGAATCTACACCTTGAGGAGAATTTGAGGCGGTGTCTGTTTGCCAAGCATGTTGGCACTGCCACCCAGTGGTAAGAAATGTTCTGACCAGTTAACTTGAGTCCAATACAGTTTATTATAACCAGTTTATTACTAAAAGTGAACTTTAGAACACAGTAATTAACACAGGTATTAAAGAGTTAAATATTTGTTTTAAGAGATGCCCTTTGGCGATATCATTTTTATAAATTAATAATTGTCATTCTAGAGAGCATTTTATTGGACAACATTTTTTATCATCCAAAGTCAAAACATTTTGTCAAAATGTCCGAAACCAGGCTTCTTAGACTATGATCTCTTCTGTGACAGACGGGTTTGGATCAACTATGCTCAGATGTAGATTTTTTTTTTTTCTTTTGGCTTTGTAGGGCATAAGATTTAAATGTTTTGTCTGCTAAAAGTTTATTTTGTCAACGTTTAGCAGTACACTAGCATATAGATGGCCTCAATGCTACAAGCCAGAATGGACTGGAAGCCATATAATATTTTCTCATTCTCTCACAAAATAGTGCAAGACTTGGATTGTTTCTCATCATCCTCAAGTCCTCTTGTTGATTCCTTCCTGTATGGGTCATTTAGCTCATCAAAGAGTCCGCTGTCAATCATCTCCTGTTGCCATGGAATTGGCACTGCCCCTGTGCTGAATTCCTTAAAAAACTTCTCATCATTGGCATCAAATTCAACCCCTTTGACCTCTGAGAATTCTTTGATGTCGCCTGTATCTTTATGGTACACAACGTTGGGTTTGGGCACCCATGGAGGTGCAATGAGCCCTGCCTCCAGTCGAGGGAAGTTGATGGATTTAAAGAACTCGTGTTTTCGCGGGTCATCCCCCCTGAGGACAAAAACAGTTTACAGTTAGCAAACATGGCATATAAGTACAATTGTACAGCATGACTACAATAAAATTATATAAAACAGCCTGCATGATCTCATGAACATTACATGACTGTGGCAACATGGTTTTTAAATTATATTACGTGGTTCATAACACATATCATGACAGATTTGAGGTGAAATGCCCACTGTGTTATGCTATAAGTGAGTTAAATATTCCCCCAAACAGATAAGCTTTTTAATATTAATGCTTTATCAGGTTTTAAATCAACAAATCCTACCTCCCTACCCTATACCTTAAACTTAAACCTAACTGATAGTGTCATAAAAAGCAAATGCGACATGAAAAAACTATTTATGAAGCAACCATGTCATTTGTGGTGCTTCTATGACACTTTCGGTTCAGGTGTTGAGTTAATCATCAAACCATTTATAAAGCACCGATAAAGCATCGTTCTCATCGCAACCGAAACAAGTCTAATTATACTTTATTAAAATGATCATTTCTACAAATCTACTAATTCAGCAGTATTTAAACATCATAAGCCTCACGAATTAAAACAAAGCATATCTATAATTTTGTGAACTGCTGTGCATGACTATACAAAAAGAAAACAATATTAGCCTAAAAATAATTATAAGTGATTTAATTCTGAATTCTTGATTTCATTGTAATGTCATTAGTCATGTTTACTCAAAATTCATCCAGCCCCTTTCTCTCCTTGGTGAATGAGATTACCGAAGTAAACGAGCAACACAACCTCCTCCTCTCCTTCAGTCGGTCAACAGATCCTGATCCTCGCTCGTTCATTAAAGGGGCATATTCATTCAGTGGGTAAAACCAATGATATATTCCTTTACAGCCCGCACTCGAATGCTACTGGCTTACACTACAGACCTTATTTACAGCAGCACCATTTTTGATGTTTAACGTGAATGGAAACGAGGCTGTGAGGGATAGACTTACTGTCTTTTCAATGGCATGCACTGTATAAAGCTGTATAAAGCTCCTATATACACATCTAATTTTCCACATCTCATGTTTTCTGTTGAGATTTTTGTCTCCTAAAATTTCTTGGAAATCATTTTTTTTTGTTTTTAAGTTTAAGCAGAAGTACAATCCAGTCCATCTAGCCGGCTTACAGCAGGCAGTTTAAAGTGGGCCCAGGAGAACCTCAGACATTTTCCCACATGGTTTTGTAATTTTCTATGGCCACTTCGTGCAAGTAAGCTAAAATGAAGACTGCACTGAGACATGATGATAAGAGATGATCTAATCTCCCCCTTAAGATGTTCAGTGGTTTATTCCAAAAGTGCTTTTTATTTTAAGTGCTAAATACGCTTTCTCAATTGCACTAGTGATGAAAAGATCAGATCATTTGACACGTGACAGCAGCATACTGTAGGTACCTTTAGACTTTTTACAGAAAACAGAAAGGATTAATTCACCTCCCAACTGGGTCTTCAGATCTTTGGTCTCTGAGTCTTTTTTCATTTGCCACTTGACAGCTACTAGGTACAGGAGGACAAATGATTCATTCATGAGTGACAATTACTTTTTATTTCATAAATTTTTCTCTTTACAGCTTACAGTTATGTGTTTTGCAATTGTTGATCAATACATATAATTGTGACAATAAATTACATTTTAAAATCATATGAATTGTCATGATGAATTATTTTAATGGAAGTGTTTACAAGATATTTTCTGCCAAGTGTAAAATTAAAGTAAAATGGTCTTAGATGACTATCAGTAATTTCAAAAGGAAATGTTGATTTGGTTCTACAGTTCACACAAAGGACATAAGAAGGACATAATCATACAACAAGGGGATGCATCATGAAGGAAAAATACATTCAAATTTATCCAAAGTCAATTCAATAGTCAAGTCAATAATATGTGGTTTCCTTATAGCTTTTGTAGTCTATGATATTTTCTGAAGAGAAGATAAATATTGTAAATCCATTATAAACAGTTTAGGCGGCTTGAATTTAAGGCATCTTTCTTTATGAATGTGATTTTTCCCATCATACTGATAAAGTTTAAAACATTAACTAACTGTTAATTACCAGATTCAATGTTATGGAAAAGAACCATAATGACAGGAATATTTACAAAATTATATATTGCAAGAAATAAAGAAGCTCAAATTTGAGACCAGAAATGCTGTGTAACTGTAAGGGCAGTAAACCAACAGCAGAACAAAAGCTGTAGACGTCCACGCCAAATACTGAAAGGGCTTATATTTCCAAGTAGCTTTGGTGCGTAAGCTCAAAAAAACATACTAAGGTCCAAAAGAGAGGGGAAGCTCGCACACAATGTGTAGAAAAAGTCTTAAAACATTTTCTCATAATATAGTATAGTAATACAATATAGAACGGATACTCCTACAGAAAGAATCCAGATGAATATTTCACTTAAAATCTTTACATCCCCAATGAATGAAGTTTTGTCCCTCAGCTGTTTTCTATAGGATTATTATGACGCATCTCTATTTGCACATGCTTATGATTTTAATCATGGTATAATTGCAAATATAACATGTACAGTTTAATTTTGGAAATACGTGTAGACATTTTTGAATATTGGGTGATTGTTGTACTATGCCCATGTTTTTGAATTATGCATGATCAACATTTGTATTGGCATAATTTACATTTCTCGAAATATAATGTATATATGACACAGAATATAATTCCTCACTGATTTGTGTGCATACAACAATTCTTCTTTGAATAATGAACATTATTGTTATATGGTTGTGATATAATAATATAATAATAATATATAATATATAATAATATTTTTCAGTCTATTCTATTAGGACAAATATGGTAAATACTCCCTCTTTATAAACGGAATTAGGTGTGCTATTGTTAACGGGACACTGATGATGATGTAAATCGAAACGTTTTGTCTTTGCACTGAGCACTTTTTGCACTTTTTGGCCTCTCAATTAACTAAAAAATTGTAAGACTTTTTCTACACATTGTGTGCGAGCTTCCCCTCTCTTTTGGACCTTAACTAACCGCTTTTAGTAAAGGAAGATTGGTAGTATGAACAAATTTCTGTTTCCTGTACAGAGCCAATGGGTAGCTATGTAGCTGAGTCAAATGAACGAAAGACTCGGGAGGTGAACTAATCATTTTTGTTTCCCGTACAGAGGTCACGTTCCTGTGCGGCTGTCACGTGTCAAATGAAACAAGAACTACAAATTTTGCACATGCTCGGCCACGGAAAAATGAACGAATCACTCTCTGATACTACTCGTTATTCCAGAGTCAAATAAAAGATTCATAAAAAAATTAAAAAAAATTAAAAATAAAAAATAAAGAATAAAAAAAGACCCATCACTAATTTGTACAGCCCAGCACGTCTTTCGTGCATCCTCATCCTGGATGCGTCATAAACCGCTTGATAATGCTGAGCAAAAAATAGACAGTGCAGCGCAGACCACAGCAAGTGACTTTGGGAATTTAAACATATACCTATGCAACAAATCTGCTATTGAATCTCTAGGTGTCTTCACCAACAGAATTAAAAGACTTAAAGCTAATATGGTTCACATTCATGCTTTTACTCCATCCAAACCCACTGCTGAAGTTCCAAACCCCACTGCCAATGCTCTTACAGAGACTGAGCTCACCAGACCTTTTCTTGGAATTGCTGCCACACTGACTTATGCTGACAGAGTAAATCTTCTGCATCTAAGTTGGCAGGCAGAGGGCAGAGCTGGACTGACCATGTCCAAATAATGAACAAGAGTGGAAAAAGTTTGTCCTCTTTCCATGGAAGACAGAAGCTCTGTTGCAAAACCTTATAAGCTGATTTGCTGTCTGTTGCCTACAGCTCCCTTCTTCCAGCATCCTAACCGAAATGGATCCTCATAAGTGGCTGATTTAGAACACTCTACATAGGCATCAACTTGTATATCATACATAATAAAGCACTCTTACACGAAGTGTACAGAAGTCTCAGTGCACAATTGTTTCCAATATATTTTAGCATTAGCAAGTTGCTAAGCTAATGCTGTGATACTCTATTCACAGCATAATTTGTTAATTAGGGCAGACGATTTAACGTGTCAATACAGTGTGATTAATCATATTAAGTAATGCGTTAAAACATTAATGCAATTAATCTTGCCTCCAGACCATAATAAGAAAAATATTTCTACCATCGGAGCAATTCAAGCTTGAGGTACCATCTTCATGTTTTTGTGTGTCCCAGTCAGCAGGGGGCAGTAAGTGCAACTTCAGCTGTATAGGCAACGTAGAGCTATACAGGTAACAAACCACACTTACAGCAAAGGATGAGATGGTTTTTCCTTGAGATGTTTTTTTCTAAATTTCAAGCTACGTTCAACTTGACATGGCTTCCTAAAAACGCTGTGTTGATTACGCGAAGCATAACGCATGTCTGACACGTGTATATAGACGGGTCCTTAGAAAAGCCCTTATAATAAGTCTAACTTGGACAGATTTACAAACTCAGTTGCAAAATAGATTGCTGTGGACTGTAGGCCATTGTGTAAGTCTTGTGTTCATCGATTTGGAAATAAATAATATAGTTCCTTCTAAAGCCACTTTTTGTTTCGTCTAATCAATGAATTATTTTTATTGAATTATTGTTATTTGGGGGGACTTTCTCTGCAAATATTAATATATGCAATTAATTGGGATTAATTTGATTATATAATCAGCATATCATGTAATTAATTCAATACAAAATTGTAATCGATTGACAGAACTATGGGTAATGTAATTCTTTTTTAATAACTCTTAACATTTTGCATCTATACGTACAGTATTGAACAACATCATAATTTTACTCGTCTTGTCTGACTTTGTGAATCAATTTTTTTTTATGCACTCGCCGCAATACAATCTGGTATTGCCTTCTCCTTGAAGGATATATGCAATGCTGCCTTGGAATTTGGCTAATGCAAGGTATCTGATGGCCAGAGTATACTTAGATTTTCTGTGTACGGCTCGTGCATAGTGCACATAATGGAAATTTCGTCATCAGCACAGGCCACACTGATTGTCCACATGCAGCCCAATTTTACCAGACGTCCGACGTTCAATGTCCGCAACTGTGTGCATCATCGGCGCATACACCTGGAGTTGACTGTATTGTAATATGAAGTCATAAAGCAGTGGTAGTACGCATGCATCAAAAGCATCCATAGAGGCTTGTGGTCAAAAGAGTAAACTTTAAAAGTCTTGATTGAACTAAACATAATGGCACATGGAAAAACTAAGTATACCCTAGCCTTTAGGAGGTAACATTATTAACCTTTTGGAGCAGACTTCACGTCAGGAGTGTGCCTATGATGGCTTATAATGCACTCTAATTAGGCAGCTCACTCGTTTTTTGCACAGAACCACAGAAACACTATCACTTACTTGCAGCCAAGATGGTCTTCAATGTTCTTTTTCAGAAAAAGACTGATGATGTCCTTGGTGGGAGCGTCAAAACCTATGTGTTGAAATTTGCACTCATCTTCTAGAGTTCTCCTAGTTACCTCTTCTTTCTGGATTTTCTCTTTGTGCTCTTTAAAGGGCAAACAACTTGCCACCATTTCATAGATACTACAACCCAGTGCCCACCAGTCCACTGACATATGATATGGTTCCTGCTTCAGAATTTCTGGCGCCATGTAACCTTTAGTGCCAGCCTAAGATGGAAAAGACAACATGACAGGCCAGAGGGTATGGGAGAGAAAGAGAGGTTATGAGAAAAATGATTTTGTGAAAACTATCAACCTTCTTTGTGCCACCTGAAATAGACAGCACTCTGGAAAAGCAGTTTCCATCAAATCTAACATGGAACTCACTGTGACCTTCTTTATCCCCAATAAAAGCCCATTTTAGAGGAGATTCTTACAAGTCAAGGACACAGTTTTCTTTATCCTCAATATAAGGCCATTTTAGTGGAGATTTCTACAAAAAGTCAAACACAAAATCTGCCTCTTTCCATGTCACCAGTATGCAGCTCCAGGGACTAATGAAACCCCTAAGGCTCCCTACTCTCTTGAGTAAATGCATGCTGTGCCTTCAATGACAGCTTTGTGTAATACTGTGATCAGAAATCTTACTCAAGATTTTGTGGTACCCCTGGCTGTCTGAAATGTTAGGCCAGATTAATAATGCAATAGCCCAATTTTTCTTGGTAGAGTAAAACATTTCTCTTATTTTGTGCTGAAGTCACTTGAAAAAACAAGTTCAGTGTTGGAACTCAATATTTGGGTCATTCTATAGAAATTGTGCCATTTGTGTGCCATGTGCGCCCCCATACATTACCATTACATTTTAATGGGTTATTTAGAATAATAATAATACAAAAATCAAATTCTACCTAAATTATGCTTTGGTAATGCTTTTACTGTTTATGTAGTTTATTATCTAATGTTTATGCATTTTCTGAGAAACACCGCATTTTTAGGTCGTTGTGTCAAGTTAAACGTAGTTTGAAACTTAGAAAAACATGTCTCGAGGTCCCAGCATTTGGAACAAAGACTGTTTAGCCCAAGACGGACCACTTATATTAAAATGGGAGAAATTAGAACGCCCTATATGGCGGATATAGAAAAGGAAGTCCCGGCTTACAGGTAAAAGAGCCAATCACCTTTAAATACAGACATTGCCTGTCAGTCAACTCAAAAACGTTCATGCACATTACCTGGACCAGCCTGAAAAATATAATTTTTTATTGTGATCTGAGCTAAACAAGCACAATTTATGATACCATATTGTCAGATTTTACTGCTTTGAAATATGTTATTTGATCGTATTTTGACCAACCATTCCAGTCTTTCTCCATTCAAGTAGATAGGAGCTGTACATTTATGCCACTTGTATCCATAGAAAATAGCTGCCAGGAGCATTCCCAAGATGGCGGCCAAGTGAACTGACTTGCCTTGAAAAGGTAACACCCCTGCAGCCTAAGTCTCATGAGAGTCTCATTTGCTGTTACTAAGGTTAGGTTTAGGGTTAGATTTAGTGGTAGGGTTAAGGTTAGGGTTAGGTTTTGGGGTAGTGTTAGGTTAAGGTTAAGGGTTTCTGTAGGACTCCAAATAAACACAGTGTGTGAATGTTGCATGTGGCTCTCAAGAAACTTTAGGTAACCGTGAGGTTATCTTCTAGACCCGACCCTTGAAAGGGACTTTCATTTGGAATTGTGCTGCATCGAGCTGTGTTTAAACGCAAGAATGCATTCTCTTTCTCATTAAGATTTTTATTGATTCAAATAAACAGGATAACACAAACAGAGCATACACACACTGAATCAATTTATTAAATTATATGTCCCTTCCCCTGAACACCCCCCCCCCCCCACTACACACAACCAGTGGTCTGACACAAAATGAAAATAACCACACGTATATATACAGAAAAAAAAAACATTTAAAAGGAAACACTTAAGAATAAATATATATATAAAAAACAATCTAATTTAACAAATATATATCCAAACCAAACAAAATGTCTCTCTCCACAGCCCGTCACCGAGCACCCCCCAAAAAGGCCAAAAACCTGCCCCATTTCTTATCATATGCAGCCGAATTGCCAAGCCGTCTATATGACATCTCTTCAAATGACGCTACCTTGCCCAATTCGGTGCAACATTCATAAAAAGAGGGAGCGCCCGTCGACTTCCATCCCCTCACAATTATCTGTCTCCTGATCATCACGCCGGTGAGGACCCACCTCTTTACATACCCATCAGCTATATCCATAACCGCCCCATCGCCCAACACACAAAGTCTGGGACAAAACAGAACCTGAGTGCCCAGGACCTCGGAAACAAAATTCTGGACTCTCAACCAAAACTCCTGAATCCTCGAACAAGGCCAGAAGGCATGTAATAAATCTCCATCCTCCAACTGGCAATGCCAACAGGTGGGTGTGTTTTTTAAACCCAGCCTATACAATCTAGAGGGGGTCCAATATAATCGATGCAAAATCTTAAATTGCATCAGACGGACCCTTGCATCTCTAGATGTAGACTTAATGTTTTTTAGAATCCTATTCCACACTCCCTCCTCCATTACCAAGTTCAAATCTTTCTCCCACAATCTCTTGAGAGAAGTCGAAGTTCCGTCCCCCAGACTCTGAATTAACAGGGAGTAATACACTGATGTCTCATGACCTTTTCCAAAAGCAGAAATCACCTCTCCTAGAGTATCTGCTGCTTAAGGGGGGTGTATTCTACTCCCAAAAATAGTACAGAGCAAGTGGCATAACTGAAGATACCTAAAAAACTGAGATCTGGGGATCCCAAAATATTGAACCAAATTTTCAAAGGATCTCATCACACCACTCTCATAAAGATCACCGAGTGTATTAACCCCCCTCGCAATCCACTCTGACCAACAAAAAGGAGACTTATTAATGCATAGTTTGGGGTTTAGCCATATGCTCGAGGCAACATTTAGATAATTATTTGAGTTAAACACTCTGGACACTTTTGTCCATACTGAGTGCAAATGTGAAATGACGGGGTGTGATTTAACTTCTCTGGTTAGTTTGATGGAAAGGCTTTGCAATAGCAAAATAGGGGCAAGCAGTTCTTTTTCAATGCAGAACCAGGGAGGGGCTCTTTCAGGTGGAAGCGACCAATGAGCCAAATGTCTGAGACCGAATGCATAATAATAAAACAGAATTTTGGGTAGGCCTAGCCCACCTTTGTCCATGTAACTTACTGAAGTGTAATCTGGGACGTTTACCATTCCAAATGAAGGACTTTGCTATGTTATCAAATTGCTTGAAATAAGAGAGGGGGACATCTATTGGGAGAGATTGTAGCAGGTAGTTACATTTTGGAATACAGTTCATTTTAACAACATTAACCTTCCCAATCATCGATAAACGTAATGAAGCCCACCTGCCCACATCGCTCGAAAATCTTTTTATTAAAGGGTCAAAATTAACATGAACTAAATCAGACAAATTTGCTGGGAATAAAATCCCCAAATACTTAATGCCCTGTTTGGGCCATTGGAAGGCACCCGGCTGGAAAGCCGTCACTGGACAGTACGCTGTCAGAGCCAAAGCTTCGGATTTAGACCAATTAACTTTGTATCCTGAGAACTTGGAAAAGGAATTAATAATTCTGTGGAGGCAAGGCATAGATCTAGTAGGTTCAGAGACAAATAATAAAATATAATCTGCGTAAAGCAGAAGCTTATGCATCATACCTCCCGCCATCACCCCTGGAAAATCATCCTCCTTTCTTATCGCGGCTGCTAATGGTTCCAGGGCAAGACAGAACAATAAAGGGGAAAGAGGGCAGCCCTGCCGAATGCCCCTATCCAGAGTAAAATAATCTGAAATTAATCCATTTGTTTGTACTGCTGCTACAGGGTGTCTATAAAATAACTTAATCTAGCCAATAAATGTACTCCCGAACCCATACATTTCCAAAATCTTAAAAAGATAATCCCATTCTACCATATCAAACGCCTTTTCAGCGTCAAGTGAGATGGCAGCGGCCGGAGACTGATCATTCACCACTGACCACATGATATTGATGAAACGCCTGATGCTATCAAAAGAGCTATGGCCCCAAATAAATCCCACCTGATCTATATGTATAAGAGATGTCATAACCTTACTTAATCGGTTAGCCAAAATTTTTGACAATATTTTTACATCTAGTTGGATCAGAGAGATTGGACGGTAACTTTTACACTCGCTTGGATCTTTCTCCTTTTTAAGAATCAGACTGATCCGGGCTTGTGTCATGGTTGGAGGAAGCTTTCCATTCTTTAATGATTCAGTATAAACTTCTAACAAAAGTGGAGCCTGTTCTGTAGCATAGGATCTAAAAAATTCTGCAGCAAAACCATCTGGCCCCGGAGCCTTGCCTGTAGGTAGGGACTTAATTACCTCGTCAAGCTCCTCCAAGGTTATCTCAGAATCAAGAGAGTTTTTTTGCTCAATCGTCAGTTTAGGAAGATCTAATGGTTCCACAAAGTTTCTAATATCTTCATCAGTAGACGAAGACGTGGAACTATAAAGATCAATATAGAATTCTTTAAAGGCATTATTAATATCAATGGCTGAGGTAAAAATTTCACCACCAGCAGATTTCACTGAGGGAATGATAGAAAGAGACTCTCTCTGCTTTATATATCTAGCCAAAAGCTTCCCTGCTTTGTCACCCGACTCAAAGTATGACTGTCTTGCCCTGAATAACCAAAACTCCACTTTCCACGACAAAATAGTATTATGTCTATATTTCAATCGGGTCAATTCTCTGAGGCCATCAGGTGACATACGGCTCTTCAGCTCTGCCTCTGCACTTTTAATATTTCCTTCCAACTCCACGAGTTCTTGGGCTTTGGATTTTTTTGATGAATGAGGCATACTGTATGATCAGACCCCTAAGAACTGCCTTAAGTGCCTCCCAAGCCACACCCACAGAGGATACTGAGGACCAGTTGGTCTCCATATAAACATTGATTTCAGTCTTTAACATTTGTTGGAAATCAGAATTTTGCAAAAGGGACACATTAAGGCACCAACTATATGATTTCTTTTTCTCTATATGTGGCATCACCTCTAAACTCACCAGGGCGTGATCTGAGACTAAGATATTTCCAATTGAGCAATCCACAACAGATGAAATGAGGGATTTGGATATAAAAAAAAATCTATTCTAGAATAAATCTTATGGACTGATGAAAAAAATGTATAGTCCCTACCAGATGGGTTCAAAAGTCTCCAAATATCCGAAAGACAAAGATTTTTACACATCCTGTGAAGCGTCGATGTTGCTCTAGGGGGTTTACACACTTTTGCTTCACTATGATCAAGAACTGAGTCCATCAAAAGATTAAAGTCTCCTCCCAATATTATATCATGAGGGGTGCCAGCGGTTTGCAGCATCCCTTCAAGATCTATAAAAAAGCCCTGCTCATCAGCGTTAGGTGCGTAAATATTAGCCAAAATCAACCTTTGCCCCTGAAATTCTGCTAAAACAATAATGACTCTCCCTAATTTATCTTTAACCTGTTTGAGACATTTGAATTGTAAATGTTTATTTACCAATATAATGACTCTCTTGCTCTTACTTGAGCCAGCACTAAAATAATCATGTCCACCCCATATCTTCCCAAATTTTTCAGCTTCCTGCGGGGAGAGATGTGTTTCTTGAAGAAACACTATATCATATTTCCTATGTTTAAGAAAAGAAATAACCATCCTTCTTTTTATGGGGTGCCCCAACCCATTCACATTCCATGTGGAGAGAGATAGTACACTCATATTAACATTTGACATTTTGATATAGAAGAAAAAATAAACTGTGTGTCAAAAACAAAATTATACAGACCACATTCCCCATTAGTGAAACAATCAAACCCTGAACTTTCCCCTGAACAAAACAAACAGAAAAAAGAAAAACATGCGCATTAACCCCGCGCACGAAAGCGCCAACCAGTGACAGTCCCTCTAAACTCAAAAGGTCCATGAACGCCCACGAGCCCCCACGACAACTTTGCCATCGGATTGCACAATTTTGCCTCACAAATTTGTGAGGCAAAATTACATAACAGAAAATACTTTGTCAAATAAACCCAGCCAAAAGGAAGAATGAACACAAAGAATGTGTAGATTCATTCACAGAACTGTCTCAAAGGTGTGATCTTCCACAAAACAAATTCCAGCTGATATAAAACCGTTCAGATTCCTTGGACAGACAGATGAATGTTCAGAGAGCCAGCTGTTATGAGTTCAACAGATGATGTAATCATTCCAGTGTCCCGTAAAAAAACTTAACAAAACAAACTACAGCCAGCAGGGGGAATAAGCATGAAGAACGAACAGATTAATCCACAGCTGTTCCAAAGGAGTGTTATTCAATAGAACAAGCTCCAGCTGCTAGGCGGAACCAATGCAAAAAGAAACAAAACCGGCATCCCGATTCCCCGGATGGTCGAGTCAATTCACTCGGAGGCCGCATAAAAGTATATACCATGACTTACACAATCCGTCAATTTTATAAAAGACATCCTTAGTGTGAGCATGTAGATATTTTGCGGTCATCCATAGTGTCCACTCTCAAACTGGCTGGGAACTTCAATGCAAATGTAATCTTTCATCAATGCAAAAGTTTCTTTAAGGAAAAGTGTTATTCACAAAACAAGCTCCAGCCGCTAAGAAAAAAGAAACCAAAATGACACCCAGCTTCCTCAAGAGTAAGTACAGCGAGTCGACCCACTCATATGAGAAACACCCAATGGTTTACTCAGACATTGATTCTATAAAAGACATTGCCTGATTGGGACAAGTAAATACTTTGCAACCGTCCTTCGTTTCTATTCTCAGTTTGACCGGAAACATCAGCGCAAAAGTAATCTTTTGCCAATGTAAGAGTTTCTTACATTCCTTGAACCGATCGTGTTTCTCTCTTGTCGAACTCACAAAGTCCGGGAACAAGAAAATATTATGGTTCTTCCATAAAGCTTCCCTTTGCTCCTCGCCTGGCGCAACACAAGATCTTTATCGGATGATCTCAGAAATCTGGCCAGAATCGATCGGGGCATGTCTTCCTCAGCAGATCTGTGAGCTGGGACTCTGTGAGCTCGCTCGATTTCCAGCTTGTGGCCTGTTATGTCGAGCAGACTCGGGAAAAACTCGTCTAGGAATTTCACCATATCTCTGCCCTCCTCATGCTCAGGAATTCCAACAATTCGAACGTTATTCCTGCGGCTTCTATTCTCAAGATCTTCAAGCTTTTCAAGGAGAAGTTCCAAATCAACTTTAGTCACGGGCAGATTAGCGGTTAATTCCCTCTCCGAAGATTCCAAAAAATTGATTCGTCTCTCAACATCTGACACTCTTGTGTCTAGTTCAGAGATTTTTATTTCTATCGCCGTAATCGATCGACGTATTACAGCAAGATCCTCCAAGTCAGCAAGAATCTTTGTCAACATCACCGACATGTTGGACAACTGACGCTGGATCACCTCTCCCGCTGCGCCACCCAAATCGAGTCCCTGGTCTGTAGGCCTGTCGGGGCTTTCATCCTGAACACGAAAGTGTCTTTTAATGTCTCCAGAGCCCGAGGATTTTGACTTCTTTGCCATGTTTTGCATCAAAGAGCAAATGTGTAACTGGGTGTATCAAAATTCACCAGATTATAACATGAAAATAATAAAATATTTAGCAAAGTGCGCAGAGCTCGTCGCTCACACGTCTGCTCCTTGCATGGCGTCACGTGACCTCCCCAAGAACGCATTCTCATAAGTGTGGTTTGTTGTCTGTACAGCTGCGTGTTGCCTATACAGATGGAGTTTTGCTTACTGCCCCCTGCTAAAAACAGTTGGTACTTTTAAGCTTGAATTGCTCCGATGATATGTAGGTGTAGTCCATACTCCGGACCGGGATATGATTATTTTGCGTTAGTATTTTTTAACACGTTATTTTTTATGTAATGTATCACACTGAACATGTTAAATAGACAGCCCTAGTCTGATCTTACAGGCATCACATTTATGGGAGTGACATAAGTCATAAGGGACATAAGTAATTTTATTTTTTTATTTATTTTTTTACAGTACGGTTCAAGCAAGTAAAAGCAAGAAGTAAGTTTCTTTATCCGTAATTTAACAGTATTTGATTATGTTTACACTTTGGCATTTTCAAGTTCAATAGTTTAACTCAATTGTAACTGTTGTGGGGGAAAATAATAGTGATCAATGTTGACTTGAAATAATGTGGTGTGATGAAATGTGTCTGCTAGCTACAGCTGCTATTAGACATTTTTAAACTGATTTTCAACCCTGTAATATTCAACCCTAAAGCAGAATTGTGGCACATGTTTTGATATAGAATTGCCATAGTGTATTTATGTATTTATTATTTTTCATTTACAATGACTGTTTATTGCAAGGCACACTGAAATTTTGTGGTAAAATTTACAACCAGAATTTTCTTAGTTATCTGTTAAAAATCTAAGTACATAATTTCCAAACTAAGTGTGAAATGAAGTCCTTTAGGATGAGATGTATTGTTAGTAGTACAAAAAATAACAATTGGTACTTTGCCAGGCTGTAACCACAGAGGCTATTTAAGACTCAGGGAAATTGGGGATATAGATTAAGAATTGAAAGTCATTGGGGAAAAAAAAGAAATAAAAAATTGTTGGCCACTAATGTAAATTATGGTGGGGATTATGGTTGCACAATGATGAAAGCTCAATGATCACATCTTATAGGGTTCAAACCTATAACCTTTGCCTTACCAGCCTAGAGTGCAAACCACTAAGCCACACCACCCCAATATGTCCAAAATAGCACTAACATTAAAACAGTGCATTTTGCAGACGGACAATATTTTTTCTTCCTTGAAGCTTTTCCTGTCTGTCCTCACCTTTTGACAGATAGTTTTCCCGTTTGGAAGCTCCACGGCCAGACCCAGGTCCGACAGCCTGCATTGGCCCTGACTGTCCAGCAGCACATTCTCTGGCTTCATGTCCCTGTACACAATATTCATGGCATGTAGATGCAGGATCCCAGTGGTGATCTGAGCCGTGTAGTAGATAATGCGCTCCATTTCAAGGCCATGCTCCCCAGTGTGGTTGATGTGGTACTTCAGATCCCCTCCATTCATTAGAGTTATGACCAGACACAGGTCAGGTGAGGTCTTTGTTTGAAACGCATAGGCCAGGCTCACCAGAAACAGGCTGTTCACCTTCTCCAAGATCTGTTTCTCTAGCAAAGCCATCTTCTCCCCTCTTTTTTTCTTCAGACATTTCTTGTCCAGTTTCTTGCAGGCATACATCTGACCTGTGTTTCTCACCTGAACTGCACACACCTGTAAAGAGAGAGAAGAACATTGAAAAAAGGGAAAAGTAACTGTTTGAAAAAAATTTTAAATCAATAAATTTGAGATGGGATTTATTTATTTTAGACTGAGCCAAACTCACATTAATTACTCCAATTATTTGAGATTTATTGAACATTTCTAAATTTTCTACAATGCAAATGTTTTGTATTTTGGACACGTGTATTTTGTCAAATGTTAGTGGAAGATGTCCATAGTTAATGTGATGAACTACACGTGTGGTTACTCTGCTAGGACACCTGTGTGAACTTAAGGGGAACTGACTTCATACATCCACTACATGACATCATGACGTTTGGTCACGAGACCCAATGGGAACCAATGAGGTTTGATGTTATCGGCGTATCCACTATATTTGACTTAAGTGCTTTAATAATATGATTTGATTTGAGAGTGATTAACAACTTAATTTAAGTTTGGTTCATCAAAGAAAGTGATCATATGACTTTGGAAAACTTTTAATCGAGTGCAGGAGTCGTATCGATTAATTTAACTGTGGTTTTATGGTGTTTTCTTTACTCTTTTGAACTTGACAGAATGGATTCAACCAAAGCACACACAAGTCATAAGCAATCATAGAAGCTGGCAAGAAGAGGAAATATCTTATATTAATGGAGTATTGGTGTGTCATGTTCACATCTCCAGACATATACTGTATATTTTTATTTCTCTCCTGGGCCCAAAAATTGGCATCACAAGGAGGATGGTACAAACACTCACCTCTCCGAATCCTCCTTTCCCCAAAATCCTGAACTCATAGAAGTATTTATCAGAGATCGGCTGCTTCTCAAATTCCTTCCACTGCACAAATCTATCAAAGAACGGGCTGGCCTAATACTCGGTGAACGGTTTTCCTTTCAGGAACTCTTGTGTGGCACTTTTCACCTGTCCCATCATCACCTCTTCAAAGTCCTTCTCCAAAACCACTTTACACTTCTCTGCCATGTCCCCTGCCAGAAAGATCAAGAAACTCTCGGAATCAGCTTTGCAGAATTTGTTGATGATGTTCTGCCTGGCTTTATCCTTCGCACCTGCCTCCGCCAAATTCCAGTCATTCAACTCATCCAGGAACTCAGCAGCGGCAATGTATTCCGCACCGGAGGTTAAGAGGAATTGCCGGAAGCATGTTTTCCCGATGGGTTGCTCCTCGCAGATCTGCTTAAAATCCTTGGGAATACTTACACGGGTCACTGTACACTGTTCTGGTTTGGTAAGGGAAAGTCTACGCCTTCATTTTCTCATCTCCTTGTCATCTCCACTTTGTGCTTTCAGGTAGGTCGTTTTGGCCACCAGGTTGCCCAGTCCGCCCATGTCACACATGGCTGTGGCTAGGTGATGGGTCAACTATGTGACGCTCCTGGTTACAATTAATAAAAAAATGGAATGTGGGAAACTATTGGAGGTGGCAAACTCTGAATCTATGATGAGACAAATAGAATGAGGCTTCAAATCAGATTCTTCCACGCACCACTCACATAATTGCTTATGCAGAATTAAAATCTCCAATAGGGATTTTCTCTTAGGTAAGTGTCTTTGTATGCTCATTCACGGATGCCTCTCGCAGAAAGGAACTTATGCCATACCTAACTTAAAAGGCTTTGGACTATGTTTAGCCACAATGTTAAGTGATAGACAATGCCACTGTCACCTCTAACCTGCTGAGTCCTCTGCTGTCAACCTCAGTTCAAGAAATTAAATGAGAGTAGATTTATACATTTTCTGAAGAAAATGCTTGTGGTGCTTGTTCGTGCAAAACTCGCTGCCATAATGCTTGAGTGTTATGGGTGATTGCCAAGGCACTGCTCAGTTGCTGGGATGTTCTGGGTGGTTCCAAGGACATTGTTTGGTGGATGCTTACTGGCCCAAGTCAAAGGACATAACGACCCAGTCTTTTTTATATTCTGGTCCCTAGATATGGCTTGGGTCCATCATTCAAAATAAGGCTTTGGGATTTTGTTGTTGTTGCCTGTTTTATAATCAGATCAGGTTAAGATTGTCTGATTGCATAGTAAAAGTAATAGCACACCACTTCTCAACAAGCCGTATGATCTGAGGTATCATTCATGTCTATGTCACAAATGGTGTAGCGATATGGTGTAGAGTATTTTTATAGTTTATGCTATTATTTGCTTATATCTTGGTTGTTTTCAGTTCTTTGAGAGTCTGAAGACTCTTGAAGCTTGCAAGAGCAGGTTCAGAGCTCATTGTACAAGCACACAGAATGTCAGTAGAGTGAGAATAAACCTTCATTAGGTGTAAATATCATAGGTGACCTCATGCTCACCTTTAATACAACCTTGTGCACTGCGGCAGTGACATTTCATTTAGCATTAATAGGTTGTCTGACAGACATCATATCTCTCTGATGCTATGGTCTCATAATACCTGTTTCAATCTATGAGACATCATTTTATTAATATGAATATTTATATTAATATACATTATTATTCATTTAAGCACAATAGTAATAAGACTTTTGGGATCAAAATGTCTAAGACTACTCGAGAAAATGCTTCTATTTGTCATTTTTCCAATTTAATACAATTGTCATTACAAATTTAATTATCAAACTTACATTGAAGGTGAATGGGACTAGTCCATAAACATTAAAAATACATATTGTTTCAAAAGTATAGTCACAATACGTAATCGTTAACCTGTAAATGGTTTTAAACAGATAAAATCTGTTCTACATGAATTTAGTGTGATAAAATCGCTTACAGGGATTGGCTTACTGGGATTGGCTTACTGGCATTAAGTAAGTTTATCACACTAAAATCATACACTGCCTGGCAAAAAAAAAAAAAAAAAAAAAAGGTGCATACTCAAATATTTAGTTGGACCACCTTTAGCTTTGATTATGGCGCACATTCGTCATGGCATTGTTTCGACAATCTTATGCAACGTCACAACATATATTTCCATCCAGAGTTGCATTATTTTTTGGCCGAGATCTTGTATTGATGACGGGAGATTCGAACCACTCCGTAAAGTCTTCTCCAGCACATCCCAAAGTCTTTCAATGGGGTTAAGGTCAGGACTCTGTGGTGGCCAATTCATGTATGAAAATGATTCATCATGCTCACCGAACCACTCTTTCACAATTTGAGCCCGATGAATCTTGGCATTGTCATCCTGGAATATGCCCATGCTGTCAGGGAAGAAAAAATCCATTAATGGGATAACCTGGTCATTCAGTACATTCAGGTAGTCAGCTGACTTCATTTTATTGCCACATAACGTTGCTTAGCCTAGACCTGACTAGTTGAAGCAACCTCAGATCATAACACTGCCTCCAGAGGCTTGTACAGTGGGCACTATGCATGGCGGGTGCATTGCTTCATGCGCTTACCTTCTTCCCCAGATGTGCCCATCGCTTTGGAATAGGGTAAATCTGGACTCATCAGACCACATGACCTTTTTCCATTGCTCCACAGTCCAATCTTTATGCTCCCTAGCAAATTGAAGTTGTTTTTTCCGATTAGTCTCACTAACAAGTGGCTTTCTTGTGGCCACACAGCTGTTTAGTCCCAATCCTGTAAGTTCTCATCACATTGTGCATGTGGAAATGCTCTTACTTTCACTATTAAACATAGCCGTGAGTTCTACTGTTGATTTTTTACGATATGACTTCACCAAGTGTATTCAGGATTTTTTTTTCAACCATATTTCTTCCGTGAAGCTGACGGTTCACCACTATCCTTCCAGGTTTTAATAATGCATTGGATAGTTCTTAACTCAATTCAAGTGATTTCAGCAATCTCCTTAGTTGTGTTCTGTGCTTGATGCAGGCCAATAATTTGCCCCTTCTGAAACACAGTAACATCTTTTCCACGACCACGGGATACGACCGCACTACACACTACATTAGTTAGGGAATTGTTGCCAGCTGAAACATATTAATCACTGCAATAATTATCCAATTATAGGCTCTTAAGTATCTGCTTATTTAAATCCAAACGACAATTCTTTTTTTGGGCCAGGCAGTGTATTTACACGTATATTGTTTATGTCTTGTGACTATACTTTTAAAACAGTGTGTATTGTAGTTTATGGACTGGCTCCATTCACTTCTATTGTACGTGTAGTACAGTAACTGTATTTTTTGCTTATTTGTAGAAATAATTTTTTGTGCTTATCAACATTAGGCCACAAATGAGGTCAATTGAGTTTCACTTGTATTGAACCTGGAACAATCCTTTACATTTACATAAATTTCAGATTTTTATTTATTTTTTATTTTTTTTTATTTTCTCCCCTTTTCTCCCCAATTTGAATTGACCAATTCCCAATGCGCTCTAAGTCCTCATGGTGGCATAGTGACACCTCAGTCCGGGTGGCGGAGGATGAATCTCAGTTGCCTCCGCTTCTGAGACCGTCAATCCATGCATTTTATCACATGGCTTGTTGAGACGTAGCGTGCGTGGAGGCTTCACACTATTCTCCGCGGCATCCACGCATAACTCACCACGCGCCCCACCGAGAGGGAGAATCACACATTATAGCGACCATGAGGAGGTTACCCCATGTGACTCTACCCACCCTAGCAACTGGGCCAATTTGGTTGCTTAGAAGACCTGGCTGGAGTCACTCAGCACACCCTGGATTCGAACTCGTCACTCCAGGGGTGGTAGTCAGCATCACCACTCTGAGCTACCCAGGCCCCAATTTCAGAATTTCTTAGTATGTGGCCTGTTCCCATTTTCCTTTAATGACAGCATGCACTCGAGTATTGTAAAACCTGATGATCCATGTTATACAGCACGATTTGAGAATGCTCCAAAGAACATCTTGCTTGCTTCAATGTAAACAAGGAAACCTTTGAACAAATGAAGGTAACATGGTCAATGTCACAAATTTGTTTACATTTGATAAATGACCTGCTGAATTATATTCCTTCTTAATTTAATATCATAAATCTTCTTAGTTTTACATGTTCAAAATCTTAAAACTTTGTATATTTTCAATTTTAAATTAAATATATATATATATATATATATATATATATATATATATATATATATATATATATATATATACATACAGTATACATATTTATAATAAAAATAAATCACAAACCCCTCATATTTTCAGTATAGCCTTTATCAAACCCCACTGTGTTACTGGGAAATAAACAACTTTGCCTAGTAACAGCTTTCTTTCTGCCTGCAAATATACAGTATTTAGCACATAAATGGATACTAGGTAAATAAGAAACAGTAAAACTGAGTATTTATCACCTTGGTATAACAGAACAGGTCAGTCTAAGGTCTGGCAAATCTTTCTTTACATGTGATGCTATAAATATACATTTCACCCACTGTCTAGATTTATACTCAGCAGTCAATTCTTAAGCTTGCTGGGTGTTATAGACTGTTTTATAAAAAGTTATGCAATTATCAGACAAGTCTGGTTTGCTGTAGTCAAGCTCACTGCATAAAATGCTTGACATCACAAAATCCAGTGCTTAAATAGGGATGAATGTGGGACAGCACAAAATGGACATCTCACTTCTTCAAAATGTTGTGGTGAACCTCTTGGATCTGCCCCGTTGCTTTTAGTTTAATTCTGCAGGGTGTTATGATGAATGTATGATGATATTTTAGCACCAGAAATATGTAATCAAGTTTCAAGATGTTAGAGTATTGAATATTAATTTGTATAAATGGCTTATTCATACATTATAAAACAGAGGCCATCTACTTTTTCTGGCCCAAATTATCAGTCAACACAGGGACCCCACTAAAATTCTCAAAATGATTTTCTTAGTAACACTATAATATCTTCCAGTAAAAACATTAACAAACCATGTCCTGGAATCATCACACCACTGTATTGTTGATAAAGATATTCATTCATTTAATGATCGTGTTATGCTCTATTTAATCAACTGAATCAACATGCTTTGGCAAGCACCACTAAATAAATATACAAGAATAAGAAAAATGTTGTTTAAAATGGTTTAAGATAAAGCAATGTGAGTCACGCTGCAGGACATTTCTGTCACTGCTTGGCATGTGTCATGTCAACTACTCAAATGCAATTTAGTCTATTGCATTTAGCCTTGATTGCACTCTTGAGCAAAGCATTTAATCCGAGAATTCTCCAGGGGGATTATCAATACAAAGTGCGCTATACGTTGCCTTGGCTGAAATGCATACGGCAAGTTACAAGTAACTAACTCTGTGTCTTGGAAATAGACCTCCTGGGTTCTGGATTAATCACATGCACACAAATTCTGAGGGAATTGTTTAACCGGAATTAGCCGAGGGACAATAAGCAGAGTACTATCAGGAATGCTTTTTCTTTTGCCAGAGATCTCATCTGTTCAGTGCTGCATACTGTGATAAGAGTTGTAAATCGAGGGTTCCCACTTTCATAGAACACCTGAAACATGGTCGGGTCTAAGGGGGGCAGGGGTCTAGAGGGGGCATAGCTTCCCTTGATTTTCCTTGTCTGACTGTCGACCATTGTCTAAAGTTTACAACTCAAATGTTTTTGTAGTTAGCAATGTTAGAGCAAAAAAATCATATTTTTTCACTATATCAATACTTCAACTATTTCGTCGGAGCAAAGCAAAGATGATAGCAGATAAGCAGTGATGCATGTTTTGTACACGTAACAAAAACCATGTTAGCCACAAAGGCAAACAGTTTTATTATAAATATATAAAGGACATTTAGGAATTTTTCTAATTTTCCATGACTGAAAAGCTGCATTGCAAAATTACAAGATTTCCCAGGATGCTTGGGAACTGCTTAGGTATCGGTATTGGCAAAATCCACAATTGGTCAACCTCTACTAGAAAGGCCCACAAATGTATGGAAAGATCATGGGTTAGGTTAGGGTTAAGTCATGGAAATTCATTTTTCAAAAAGTGTGGGAACCCTGTAAAACATACACATTGCTGCAAATATATATATCTCGATCAGCCACAACATTAAAACCAACTGCCTAATGCAGGTTGGCGCTGTTTTGGTGGCATGAGGGGGACCTACACACTATTAGGCAGGTGGTTTTAATGTTGTGGCTGATCGGTGAATATATTCTCTTAATTCGTTTTATTTAATGGTTAAAACACAACTAAAATACATTGAGTTTTTCATATTTATTTCTAACACACATAAAACACACATTCATAGTACAGCTTCAGTTGATGCCACAAACACCCGCCGTTCCCTGGAGCTCTTTGGGTTGCTTCTTGTTAATGCTATATTAGGTGACAGAGGGGTAAAGCCAACCAGTTTCACCTGGATTTCTGTGTCCATACATGATTTCACTCTGACAGTCACATACATGCACACAGGTGTTGCTATACATTCAGTGGCTGGAAAGATGTTCTTATATTCATTTCTGCCTCCCTAAGCGGAGTAGTGCCAAAGTGGACGGAGGAGGGGTGGATCTGAGGCTTAAATCCTCACTTGCCGATCCTCTGCACCACCCAGTCCTGTTGGCACAGCGGGCATCGATTGTTCTGCTTCACCCAGAGGGACATGCAGCAGTTATGGAAGGAGTGGTTGCACTCTCCCCAAACCACTGAAAAGAGAGGGAAAGAACGAGAATAAGAGACAGTAATGGTGGACAGGGAGCTTGCAATATTAGTCACTATTCACCTCACAGTCCTTTGTTTTTGCGGGTTGCCTAGTCTACCAGTGTTGCACAGGGGCATGCATGAAGTAATTGAATACTACGGATAGTCCCCTCTGGGCAAAGTACTTAACCCCAGGTTGCTTCAGTGGGACTTTCCCGAATAAGTAATGCAATGTAAGTGTCTGGCTTTGGATAAAAGCATTAGTTAAATGATTACTTGGATTACTTAGTATTTTACTTATTAAAAATGAAAGTGATAAAGAGATGGCAAATGGATGAGTTATCAGTAAAGGGTACTATGCATTGGCAACAACTGTGCTGCTATCTGTTTTCAGTTGATTTATTAGGCAGGTAATCAGTGTGCTCGCACTGATGTTACAGTTTACTTACCAACGCAGTCCTCTTGCTTGTTTTCAGCCTGGCATCTCAAACATGCATCTGAAATAGATTTAAAAATATATATGATGCATATCATTCAAGAATTTAGTGAAATCTGGATTATGATAAAACATTGTTGCATTTTTGAGTATCACAGGCACCTCAGACTTGTGCCTTAAAAGCAAGAGTCTGACTTCAACAGAAGGGTACTCTCTGATGTACAGTCTCAAATCAATGCTGGCACACCGCAAAAGTGATGCCTTTTTTGGAGCAAAACTCAAAACAGGCCTTCTCTTCAGCTGCCTCCACTCTCTTGCCAGCGGATGTCTCCATGGAGACACTTAACAGTTCTATGACGTGGCCAAACAATTCCACGAAAAGTGGTATGACTACAGCACAAGTGGGTTCCTGCACAACTTCCAGTGTCTAAACCTGCGAGAGCACCGAGAGCTGCCAAATGCAACTTAAAAAAAAGTTTGTTTCAGCTCTGAAAACGGAAGGCCGCCTAGCCCCTCCGTCAGCTCTCGTAGAGTACTGTACTGTCAAAGACCTCCTTCTTCACCTACAAGTTGAAGAGCAGTGGTACCAGCTTCTAAAGAATCAATCTGACCCCACCCCGAGCATGCTTATTCCGAGCATGTCTTCTCCAAAATGAAAAGAGTATAGACCCATGTCAGAAACAGGCCTCGGTCGAACTCATCCGCTGTGAGAACAAGATCAAAAGGAACTTTAATGTGAGCTGCAAAGAATGTTATCAGTTCACCCTGGGCAAAAAAAGTCACTGGAGTCCATTACATCATCTGCAAAATACAAGAACTCCACTGGGCATCTTCCTCCTCAGAATGTTGAGGGTAGAATGTTGAAGAGTGCACATGCGTGATTGCGTAAATGACAACCAGTGTCGATGGAATTAGGGCTGGGCAATATGACGATATATATCGTAAAGACAATATAAAGTGTCTATCGATAGAGATTTTCTATATTGTGTATATCAAGTGAGACTGAGAGATTTTAAGAAACATGGATTAAAAAATGTTGCCGGCTGCCCAAGCAAATTCAATAACATTCATCTTGCGTACGACGCTTAATAGGTGCTAAACATGCTTCTTATTTGGCGCGCTCATCTATATTTCATGAGCGTGTCACGTGCGCCATCTCTGGAACATGCAAGTGTGTGCGAGTCAAGCAAGGTTCCCGATATTTACAGGGGAGCGGGTTCACTCGCGCTACTCAATCGTTATTGATCCAGGAAAACCCCTGAAAAAACATCTCCTCAGAACGGGATGACTCCCAAACAAGTCAAGAAAATGAAGAGGAGTTTGTTATTTAAACAGGCATGACATCTGTGGTGTAGGTTCACAAAAGCCAACACAGAGCAGAAAAATTTAGTCTGCAAACTGTCGCACAACGATAAACAATCGTAAAACAATCCATTTGTTTTAGTTAAATGAAGTACACACAAAAATATATGAAAGCTAAAAGATGCACTCCGCATTAATTAGGTCATTATTTTTTTGCAAGTGTTTATATTTATTAAATGTATTTTCTGCAAGAAGTATTTACATAAAGTTGCTGCAAGTGTTTATTTTTGCTGGATTTTTTTTTAACAAGCATTATTTTCTTTGTTGCATTGCTTTGGGAAGATACTGAGTTTCTTGAGGAAAGTTTATAATAAAAATATTGGTCAACAACATATCTGACTTAAATGTGGCAAAATGTGACATTTAACATTATGGTAAGAATGATTTAAAACCAAGTTGATTTTTTCCCCCTTTTGTTTTTTTATTATGACTATTGTCACATTCCAAATAAAGAGAAAATTATATAAGATGTATTTGGAAGAATTTAATTCACTGAATGGATTATCCAAACAAAAGGCAGTACAATACGGTTATTTACTATATTAACCATTTTTTATTGATTTTTCCTATTTTTTATTTTTTTGCTATATATCGATATTTATATCGTTATCGTGATATACAATTACTCATATTGTAAATAGAAGATTTTGGTCATATCACCCACCCCTAGATGCAATGTTTTATTTTTCATGAAGAAATACTTAACATATTGCCAATTTATTAATACATTTTAATATATTATCTGACAAGTTAATTTTAACTTAGCAATGGCTTACAACTTGCTTTTAGAAATATAATAAAACATCTTCATTGCTAGTCATCTTAAAGGTGAAGTGTGTACAATAATGTCTGCAATGACTGTTTTCATAAGGGTTTCCCCAAACACTCCTCCAACTGCCATTCATTTCGGGGATTCATGTCCCGCACCAAACTCACACCATTGGTTAAGCCAGTTTTGCAGTGACGGGCTGGATGCAAGCGGCACAGAACAACAGTGATTACACTGGCATACCAGTGGCATAATTACAATATTTAACATCGTAAAATTACACATATTACCTTTAAGTGACAGAATGTTAGCAAATCATTCCTTTGTTTTAACTGTAAACTGGCTTTTGTTTTTCTTATTGTAGTGCAGAAAATGCCAGTGCTAACCAGGCGAAGGAGGAAGGAAAGTGGAGAACCCCAGACCAGGGAACAGCTATTTTGGCATTCAAGAATGTTTTAAAAC
The DNA here is from genome assembly GCF_019703515.2 of Myxocyprinus asiaticus. Taxonomy (NCBI): domain Eukaryota; kingdom Metazoa; phylum Chordata; class Actinopteri; order Cypriniformes; family Catostomidae; genus Myxocyprinus; species Myxocyprinus asiaticus. The sequence continues at coordinate 38,551,281 of NC_059361.1, read as the reverse complement.
AAATCAGTTCTTTGGAATTAAATGTGATATGTGTTTCTGAATGTTTATTTTTTATCAAATATAAAATAAAATAAAAAAATATATATATATACATTTTATATCTATCTATCTATATATACAATATACTATTCAACAATATTTAGTTCCGGTCCTCAAATCTGATTGGATGAGAGACATTCCATGAGCACTGATGGTCTCACACTATCAGCAATCAGACAATTCACGGTGTGTGTATCACTCCGCTTGTGTTCGTGCCGTTCTAAACTAAAGTGTAAGAGCAGTGCAGATGTGTTAAGAGCTACGGTTTGTCTTTTTTTTTTTTTTTTTTTTATTTTTTTTGACATTACATATGTTAGCCAGCAGGTGGTGGCAAAAGATAATTTTTGTGTGTAATATGAGCCAGTTGGTGATGTGAAGTGAATCCGCATCAGCCAGTGTTAATATACAACAGCGCTCCGTGATCGCTTGTATTACTACTACACTACTAAAGCTAGGAAATTGCTTTAAACGGCTTTAAACTAACAACTTCAGCATTAAGGCTCATCACAGCTGAGAGACACAACAGACTGATTAATTACACAAACTGAAGGTGCTTACCTCTTACCGGAGTTTCCACACTGGAGTGGACACACTGTTTAAAATGGAGGACATTGCGGTGTCTATAGTAAAAGACTTTTGTGCACCTGCTACCGCGAAATAGGTAGAATTACCCCCACTTGGGGGTAATTCTAATTTAAGAAAGCTGATCTTCAGAAAGCTGACAGCATCTCTCCTTGGGTGTAGCAACATGTGATCGCACATGCTCCATCTCTCTCTCTCTCTCTCTCTCTCACACACACACACACCCATCCTTGTTGATCCAATAACTTGTTCGAAACAGCCCAAGCTGTGATACTATTTCTGAAGTGACATTTTTGATTTACTAACGAAGGCTTGGATGCATCATTTGGTTTGAACCAGCAACGGCAGATTCAGATCCGCCGCGTAATAAAGTAGTTCCATGCACAAATGCGTTTTTTATGACCGTACTCAGTTTCTCCTCATTTTTTTTTAATTTACTTGTTCATTCAACTGTTGTATATAAACAATATCACACTCGCAATCGTGCTATATGGCCCTAAATCAGCACTGCTGTGATTACCTATGGCATGAGGCCGCTGCGGCCGAATCACAGCAGTGCTGATGTAGGGCCATATCGTACTCTTGCTCGTGTGATATTGCTTATATATATATTAGCGTTTTTCTGGACACCTACATAATACCAAAAATGCTGTCTAGGTAGGCAGCAGAGTTGTTTTGAGATTCAGTCATGTCTCACATTGTCATTCGCTTCTAACCACGTTACTTTCCTTGAAATGACTCAGTAGTCAAGTGTTACCAAGTTAGTCAAGTATAGAAAGAAACCGGCTAGCAAGCATAGAAGTAGGGTTGCCACTTTTGAAGTTTTAAAATAAGGGACACTTACAGTTAAAATCATGGCCCCTAACTACATCCTCCACAGTTTTAGCAATAAATGTGTTGAGGTAATATGCATTATTAATAAAAAATTGTATACCCTTTCTTATATGCTGAAATTAGAACTTTTCTGACCCCTGACATCTTTTATATGTTAAAAATATATGTATTTTTATCTTTTTTTATTATTTGTCTCCTTTATCATATTTATGTATACATTTTGGTTGGTTTATACGTAATTTTTTTTTTTTTATGTTTATCTTCCTTCACCTGTACTTGTCTTTATGACTCAGTGGTTGTATTCATACATTGTTTGATCTTACTGAACATTCATATAGAAAAAAAGTACACCGTTTTAGCACTGTTTATGGACTTTTCAGACGGTCCCTTATCCAATTTATATGTTAAATTAGCGATCTGGAACAATTTCACTGTAACGCCATCTGACCAGCTTAAATACGGGACAAATCGCGTCCCGTTGTGATTCGATTCGGGGCGCATCATTTTATCTTTAAATACGGGACGATCCCGTATTTACGGGACGCGTGCCAACCCTACATAGAAGTGTTCAGAAATGTACAGAAAAACTATAATAGCTAGCCGGTTAGCTAGAGAAACGCTCACCCATTACTTGAACCCGACAAATAGCGCAGGTGTCACACTCCACATCCCAGCTCCACATGGCCACTGCATTCCACTTCTTCAGGGAGAACATCTTGTCTCCCCCTGATTTAGACCCTGACGAACCGCTGTGTGTGTGGACTAAACCCGGCTCGTCGCCGTCGTCCATCTCCGCCATGGCGAAGAGGCGCATAAACAAAATGGCTGAGACAGGCTAGTCTGCAGACACGCAGATCGGTCTCTCAATGGAGCTGGTGATAGACAGGATGTCTTGATCATGAGAATGCATCGATTGATAATGTCTCTTAACAAAAACAGTCTCATTTATGAATGAATTTTTGCACTAGACATTTCAGTCGATTTTTACTCAGAAGTTTAAGAAGCTAGTATGTTTTTCACCAGTTCTCCTAATATACATTAACCACTTAACTAATGCAGTATGTTATTATATGTTTAATTGTAATTAAACACAATTTTAAATTTATTATTTTTTTATTTTTATTTTCTGTACTTCTTTTTATTTATTTATTTCATACATTTTTTTTGTTCATAAAATTTAAGATAAATGTCAGTATGGTAACAAAAGTTACATTGGCTTATAAAGGGAAAAAGGAGATGGGGGAGATAGGAAAAGATGTTTCTTCAATAAATATAACATGGCAAGTATTCAATACAGTAAGATGCAAAGTTAGAAACTTTACAGAAGGGTAGACTGAGTACAGTTGGAAAAGTGGGAGGGTTGAAACACTGAATATTTCCCAGCTATGTTTGAACTTTCATTTTCATTATTCATATTCATATTAGCATCATATGTGGAAAATTTGAAGAACATAGTCCATACTGATGAAAAATTATTAGGGAGCATCAGTTTTATGGGTATTTTTTTTTTCCTTTTCATTTTCTTGCTCCTCTGTCATTATGAATAAATCATTATTTCTGATTGACCATGAAAGGAAACTTTGCCTGTTGTAATTATTGATTTGTCTGTCTTCAATTAATGTATTTTGGGACATCCTAGTATATAAGGTCACAGAGGAAATCAGGCAAACATGCAAGTTGATCAGCCGGGGACAGATGAAACACTGTGTTACAACTGTACCCATCCCATAAGAAACACGGTTTGGAATGCTCCTTCTAGAGTTTTGTTAGCTTTTATTCAGTCAGAAAGCATAATTAATTCATCTGTTTTGGTTACTTATCCAATATAGATAGATAGATGTCACTGTCCTGCCACTCTGTAAGTCTGGGTTTTTGTCTGACAGGACCGTGGCATTATCGTCCCATGAGTGTCTTGTGTTTTCGGTCGGTCATGTTCCATGTCTTGTCCTGTATTGGCGTGAGTGCGTTTCGCTTGTTATCTTGCTGGCATGCACTCGCGTCAGTATCTATGTCTGTCTCTCGCGACCGGACATGCATTGAGCTCGCTTTGCACTGCGCGCCCAGGTCGCGAGCTGTCTTCATGTTGTACTGAGGTTCGGTCACTTCAGTCTGGCCGAACTCTCACACTGGTGTCCTGTCTTGTTTTGCTACGCATTCTCTCGTCTTGTTTGTCGGTTGGCATGGGCGTATATTGCCTTATTGCCTTGGCAAGGTGCGCTCATGCCATTCGGGTGTTTCGTTGTTTTATGAGAGCACGTGGCTTTGTTTTGTTTCTGCATCACCGTGTGCCTCTCTGTCATTGCGTCATACCCCGCCTCCTTGTTTGCCTATTATTAGTTCATTTGTTACACCTGCCCTGCATTAACCTGTTTGATTTCCTTCCCTATTTTAGTATCTTCGTGTGTACTATCCAGAGCCAGTTTGTCTTGTGTGCTTGTTTATTCCAGTTGGTCTTGCCTGTTGGTTTCCTGTCTCGTTTGATCCTGTTATTCCACAACCGGGCCTGTTCCCGTTCCCCGCTGCCTTATTTGTTTATGTTTGTTTTCCCCCCTTGTGGGAGATTTGGTTTGTTTTTGCCCTTTTGGTTGTATTAATAAATCCTCTTTTTATAATTCTGCACTTGGGTCCTGAACCTCATCATTCCCTCTGAACGTGACAGATAGAATTATGCAGTGTAAATGATTTAGTCCAAAAATATGATTGTAAATGAGTATTTTGGTTGGCTTGCATTAGTGCACATGTCACAGGAATTCCTTGTATCAAGGTGAGGATGAAGAGTATTTCCAGTTGATGTGTTAGAAATAATACATATGCAAGCTTTAGAAATATTTGAAAACAATCACGGAGTATGAAATGTGTCGGTATATTTCACTTAAGTTAGGCATAATGACTTAAGCACATTACAAATGAATGTTCCATCTGTCCCGGGGTAGTGTTACAACTGCACCTGGCAATCATGGGGACAGTTGTAACAAAAGCGTCTCTTGTCTTCGAACACTAATTGTAGAAAATAGGAACAATGTATGCAGGTTTTTGGCATTTATTTTTTATTAGATAAAGGTATCTCATGTGGGAAATTCTTTTTTTTTTTTTTTTTTTGTGCTCAATTATCTTGTTCATTTTGCGAAAATAAAGCTAATACAGAGCTGGAGAATTTGGCTGAACTGTGCATACTAAATGTGCACGTTGTCATCTTGTCCGGTGTGAACGGCTCGTTGTGCGCTTTTACTCGCATCAGTCAGTGAGGGAGAATTCACCAAGACAACAGGAAACCAATGTCCTCTCATCACAGCACTCCTGTCAAACAAACTTCTGCCCGTCAACAGATGAACGCCGACTTTAAAAATGACCGTTTACCAAGGAATTGCAAGAGGTGAGTTCTCCATTTATTGGCACATTTTGGTGTTCACGCGCAGCCCATGCGTAGAATCTTTTATGAAAATAAGAAACCTGATAAATATAAATTTCTCAAAAGTTGAACTCGAACTATGTAACAGTATGTTTAAGTTAACATCAAGGTTAAGCAAAGTTTTATCACCAAAATAATTTTCCATTAACCTATATTATCATGCTGTTCTATATTGTGTATTGGTGCCATTTAGTACACCAATACAGAGCTGCGCGTATGTAAAATAGAAGATTGTCATCCTCTCAGTAAGCAACGAACTTCTTAATGAAATACGCACATATATATATATATATATATATATATATATATATATATATATATATATATATATATATATATATATATATACACACACACACACACACACACACACACACACACACACACACACACAGTATTTGTGTATACAATGGCACCAAAAGTATTTGGACAATTATACCAGACTTTAAAAATGTATAAATGTGATTGGCGAACTACTATTTTTGATATTGTGTTATCTAATGCAAAGTATCTGCAAACAAAGCTGTTAGACCTTTTCTCAGAACTAAGTCACAGTTTGTGCCAATTTTTGCAACTGGTCTCAATGTGATTTTTAGTGGCTATATGAAGTCAGTTCCCCTCAAGTTCACACAGGTTTCCGAGTAGCCTGTTGACACGTTCCTTTAACGTTTGGCAATCAGAACGCATCCACATACTTTTTGCATTAATTTTGATTAACATAAAAAACTAATTTGAAATGTTTTAAAAAGTGTGCTTGTGCTGTAGCTTTCTTTAAAGGGGTCATGACATACTCTTTTTTTTTTTTTTTTTTTTGTAATTATATATATAATTTTATGTTCCCTGAGGTCCACTTATAATGTTAGTAAAGTTTTTTTTTTTTTTTTTTTTTTTTTTTTTTTTTTGCATCAAAATGGTCATTATTTAGTAATATATAATAATTTTCCACCCTGTCTCTGGCCCTCTGTCTGAAACGCTTGGTTTTAAGCTCTCTGGCCCTTTAAGACTTCAATGTAAACGCCCACTGTAATAATTAGCTAACATTGTGAAGCCATTCCAGTTAGAGGTCTGCACAGGCCTTAAAATGAAACCCGACCCGTACCCAAGACCGAACCATACCATCAGATTATAAGACCGAACCCGAAATCGCTCACTATCTTTATAATTTCTTCTCCTAGCAAGTACGGTTGCAATAGGCTATATTTTATGTTAGCATATAGGCAACATTTGTAACAGTATTGAAACAGAACAAGGCACGGCAGCCCCTTAGTACACTAGAGCAGAAGGGGAAAAAAGCATTGACTTACCGTTTGTGTGCTGAAACTTGGTGCAGAACAATCTGGAATAATATGAAACAATGCAACAGTCCCCTCTTTACAGCCTGAACTTGTTTGAACGTTGAATCTTTGTGACAACTGCACAAAAAACAATCTAGACGCAGCGCAAAGAATGAAACGGAGCGCAGGTGTCTTGACATGCATTTTTAAAAATTTGAAGTTCTTTTTAACTTGACACAATGTTTAAACGGTGCCGGTCCTGCGCGAGACGCTGAAGAAACAGCGAGAAGTGGTGCAACAGTCAAAGACATTTGTCCAGTATGTGTTTACTAAGGAAAACAATGGGAAAACAGAACAGACGCATGCAAAAATATGTTTGGTGTGAATGGTCCCTTACTCGTCCATTCGCGCATGTCTGTGAGTGAGAGTGCGTGCGCAAAACAAGTTCAGTAGGCCTGTTTTTTTTTTTTTTTTTTTTTTTTTCATTAATTACAAACCCGAACCTGATGTCCTACTTGAAAAACTGACCCGAACCCGGCCCAAAACCCGTTTGGTTCTCGGGTCCCATTGGGCCCAGGTTGGGTGGCAGACCTCTAATTCCAATAGAGCCATATTTGAAATGCAAGATGAGGAAAATGAACAAACTCCACATGACCACAACATTTATAAAACTAAATTTCAGGATTAACATATAACCCACATCCAACTCATTCTATCTGAATATATTAAACTGTTGACACATGCAGCACCATAAAACTATCAAACAGTCATGGCATATGAAATATTAATGAATAAAAATGTTTACTTACGGTTTTGTGGTCCAATAGTGTTTTAACTGCCCTATCTTTCAATAACAGTTCCTTTGCAAAGTTTGAATCATATTGTGACTAATTCACAAGTAATCCACACTGATATGAGCTGAAAACACATACAATTCATGTTCTGAATGTGCAAACGTAATAAAATCCTCGACGCTGTGTGCTTCAACTGGCTTCAACAGGCCAAAGCAGAGACGCTGGTCTTCAAAGGTGGGAATTCTCACATCTTCCGTGTTTGTTTACACACAGGACTGCACGTGTTTCTCCCAGTTAGTGGCAGCAGCAGACTGAGGTGCATTTTTAAAAGTTGTGCTTGTACCACTCTTAAAAATCAGTGCACATTACCGGAAATGCATCAAAACAATCAAAGACGTCCATCTAGTGCATGTTTACAAAAGACCAACAATTAAAAATAGCACAGATGGGTGCAAAAATGGCCTAGGACAGTGGCGTCTGCAGCTTATACAGTCATACACACTGTGCGTACCATAAGCTCTCCAATTGACCTGAGAAACATTTGCTCTCAGAATATTTCACCAATCATGAAATGGGTCCCGTATTTCTATTTAAAAGAACTAGCAATGCCAAATTTGCGAATTAATAATTCTTTTGAGTCTGTTCTTTTCAGTGAATTGGCCAAACGGGCTTGCAAAACTGTCTAAATCAATTCGTGATTCAGTACAATTCATTCTGACTGCTCTCTCACTGAATCATTTGGAGCGGTTTCTCACACAATAAAACAGTATCAGGATATTTACGAATACAGAGAACAAACAGCACTGGATACAGTGGAATTTACTCACAAGCAACTGAAACAAAAGTCTGTCTTTTTGAGAGGTAACTTTGTGAAACTTCAGCTAGTGCTGTGTCATGTGAACAAGGGGCTGTTCAAACTGAACATCTTTTGCATCTGCTCGTGCTGTTTTTCAATCATTTTCCATGTAAACATTCGCTGAATGGATGTCTTTTGACAACTGTGTTACGTTTCACTGTGTTTTCACAGAAAATGCTTGCTTGGTTGTAATGCTGACATTAAGACTTTGCACCCCATGGGATAAAGTTTGAAGTTCTAAGGGCAAGAACAAGCTCTTCTTGGATTTGAACATGAGACACTTTCGCACCCAAATCAAAATCATAACTCCACACACGCTACCTTGCAATGTCTGCTCTTTTCTGAAAGGTCTACAGAAACCTCATGAAGTTCTGATGCTCAGCATGTCATGCCAACGTACAGCTATTTTTTGTCATGCAAATACTGCTCCTATCTACATGAATGGGGAAATAGAGAAATCTTCAAAAGACTCTGGCAAGCAAACAATTCAATAATATTTATCGGCAATAAATCCTAGCAAAATTGCAAATCAAAATTTTGCTTCATTTGTTCCATTTCTCATGTAGCGATCATAGTCATCTGCATCTATTGCTTTCTCTAAATGCAAATTTAATGTGTATTGAAGTTTCCTTGGAAAACCTTACCATGTCACATTCTTCATGGGTGCTAACCTACTTGACCACAAAACTCACATATGATACAAGACCACCACCTCGTGAGACTCCTTGGACATTGTCTTTCTGACTATTGGAAGGTGTTAATAGCCCATGGCCCACTCCAAAATGAAACAAACAAGAGTGGTTTGGTACCTCTGGGATGGACAGCTGAGGAACCAACAAAAATGAAAGAAAGGCACGTTGTCTGTTTACCAGGAGGGCAATTAGCTCTAACGGTAGAGTGCTTGTTTAGTATGCGAGAGGTAGCGGGATTGATGCCCACGTTCTCCATGAGGAAATTTCTCTTTTAGGAACTGTCCTCTAATCTAAGACCTGGTCATCACAATTTGAATGTGATAGACCTGGCCAGCAGAGTTGGTATGTTTTCACTTCAGTAGATTCGGAGGCTCGCAGCTTTTGTTGTATTGGGCATATTTCTGCGCGTACCCTCAGGCGCCCATGGTCTAGGACACCTTCAAAACAGCACAACAGCAAACAGCCAGATGAAACATTGGGCATATTTCTGTGCGTACCCTCAGGCACCCATGGTCTAGGACACCTTCAAAACAGCACAACAGCAAGACAGCAAACAGCCAGATGAAACAGGATGGGGGCTCCTTTTAAGAGTTATAACTTGACATATCATCTTTTAAAAAACGGCATGAGACGTATGATAAATGTCAAAGCCGTTTGCCTAGTGCATGTTTATGTAGAAAAACATTTAAATTCAGATAGGCACATGAAGGTGTCATGTGTAAGTCCCTTTGGAAGTCCCTATCTCTCTTCTCTTCACCTGTGTGACTGACTGAGCTCCTGTGGGCGGAGCCAAGGGTGCAATGACGAAAAATAGCCATTGATGTCTTGCTGAAGAGGCAGTCATATGCAGATGTATGTGGTCCTTGTGACGTCACAAGTTCCACAAATTCCAAACTAGGTAACCCTGTCCTCTGCCTTCCAAACTGTGCAATTTGTCTCAGATGTTGCACATTTAGAATGTTTTCAAAAGTTTATATTTTAGATACAAATTCCATTAAACTGGCCTAAACCATTTACATGGATTAAAGCAGTGGTTCTCCATTGGTGGGTTAAGACCCAAAAATGGCTCACAGGTCAGTTCTGATAAGGTTGCAGACAACAGGGAAGAAATTAGTGGTGCACCGATCAGGACATTTGAGGCCGATACGATGACCTATTTTTTAATACTAAGATTGGCCAATAACGATACAGATCTTTTTTAAAGTGCCCTTTGCCACACTTTTGCAAGTTTGCTGCAGTTATATGTTTATGCCCCACACAGAAAAATTACATTAATTCTGAATTGCTAACATTTATTTATTTAACAGTTATGAATAGTTCTGTTGTCAATATCAAAGGTCATTGTGACATACTTGCAACCAGTAAAAACCATGAGAGCATCACAAACAGCAGAGATAATAATAAGATATATATATACATTAAAAGCTCCAAAACCGCTCCAGTGAGGAATCATTAGTATTTATGATTTGATTACTGCTTTTGGCATTTTGTTGTAATGTAAATCAATAATTATTAAGCAAATGTGTGAAGACACTGTGCTGTTAAGGTTACACTGTAATTGCTGTTGTTAGTGGTATTGTGACCAACATTAATCTGATTTAAATTGGGATCCTCGCAGAATAACGCTGGGATGGGTGACTGATTAGACACTGAGAGCACCTGGAGAGCACGCTTGTTTGATTGACGCAGAGCGCGCATATGTTGAATGGAGAGAAGCTGAAAGCTTGTCTAATTGTTACAACTAACTTTACATCACGTATACTCAGATTTGCATGTTTATTTTTTGTTTAATTCGTTTTTATACCCGTTTGCAGTATCTTTATCCTCTTCGTGCTCTAACTATACAGCGAGTCAGAATTACTACTGTAATGACTCTTGAAAATGGGCAACTTAAAGGTGCACTCAGTAATTTTTGAAGTGTCAAAGTATGGCTTGAATGGACACCTAGTAGCCTGGATGCTGCATCATTCAAACACAGTAGTTTTCAGTTACCAGTGCCATTGTAGAAATTCACTATGCACAGTAAGCCAAGATAAATTTAATACATGAATGAAAGTGTCCAATAACAGGGCAGTTACTGAGATTAAGCCAGTAGTATTCAGCTGGTCATGTGATTCATACATGGCTGCCCCCATGAGGAGACCCTGACCCATGTAGTCTCAGCCTCAGATGGCACGCCCACAGTCTGTGTACTAACCGTCTGATGCTTATAGCACACAAAAATGGAAACACTTTCTCAGTTCAGTCAGACCAAATCTGACTGGCTGACTTCTACAAGATTTCCTAGAGCTTAGTTTGAGCTGGTCTGGGTGGAAGCACGAGTCGAGTTCACAAGGTTCCGTGTTGATACATTGAGCACTTTTAAGGACTAAATAATCACAGAATTTGCCCAAGTTTGCCAGGTTAGTCACATCAACTCTTTTAAAGATATTCAACATTTGGTTGAGGCATGTAGCAGAAAGTAAAGCGGATATCCATGAGCAGAGCTGTATATTATGCTTTGTTTTCTTAGTTATGTCTGTGAAATACTCTGTAATGAGGTTCTGTGCTGTACTGACACTTGCTACACATTTTCTGCTATTTCCCCATATGTTTTCTGTGCAATTGCTCGTGGAGACTTGCGCACCATTATACACGTAAATTATTTATTTTCCCATGCCGTCTTTTATTATGGTATGAGCCGTCTCTGATAACCCCGGCCTTAAACATCACGTAATGACAAACCTAGCTGTGACTGGTCACTTTACATGTCAGTTAGATGGCTTCTCCTGCCTAAGTGGGCAGTTCTCTGCCAATGTTAGCTGCGATAGACCCCAGACCTTTGCTGTTTAAGTCAAGGGTCTGGCTATGCGAGACTATGCCCCATGTATTGTAGAATAAAAGAGCTTTTATTTATAAGGTTACTAATATGATTGAAGTTTTCATCTCACAAGTGTGGTTATGATTTTATACATATGTTTAAAAAATTACTATTTTTTTTACATGTTTTTCTCTACATGTAATTCTTAGACATTTTTTAAAACAAACCGACATGACATATTCATCTGAATTACAAAATGTCTGAACGTTCAAATTTGTGAATGCTTAGAATTGCCAACAAAATTGTGTGATTCCCTGCGTGCTGCAAAATAAGATCAGCCCTGACTCTGGGCACGATCGTCCACTCGCCGATCACAGATTTAGGACGAAGATCGGATGATCGATTGGTGCACCCCTAGAAGAAATAATGATAAATGATAAAATAAAATGCAACAAACCATATATTTATGTATAGTAAGGATAGCATAATAAAAAGAGTGGAGAAAATGCTTCCAATAGCTTTTGTTGTTGACATCAATGGCTGAGCGTCAAATCAAACTCTACATTGTTTTGGTGCAAATTCATGGTAGAAAACCAGCCAAACTAAGGAGATGCCAACATGAACATGTTGTGTGACATGCCCTTATCCTGGAAAACCATGAACAAAACTATGTCAGGCAAAAAAACAATAAAACTCAGATTACATGAAATATTGGTCCAGTTGCATTGAAGATAAACATGGTTTGTGCCGACCATAATGCATGTTGTGCTGTAAATAATTGGCTGCCGAGAGCATGAAACCATCGAAATTCAAGGAAATTTGGAAACCAAACATGATAATCATTTTGCATATTGTTGGGCACATGCGTAAATGATAACATTCATATATTTCAATGTTTGATTTAAAGGACTTTAATGTTACTTAAACGATAAACAAAAAGTTCTGTGTTTAGGTACCACTTGAAGTCTAATGTAAAATCTAGGTCTATACTAATTTGAAATACCACAATCTAAAGGAGATATAAACCTTTCATGCAAATGTGTAAAGAAAAACAGATACAGGTCAGTTAACTAAAAATGTTGGCCAAGTGGGCATTTTTGTCGTCATCTGGGCTCCAAATGGCATTGAATAATTTAGAGGCGCAGTAAGTCATCAGCAGTGACTCTCGCCAGAACCCTCTTTATTCTGCATACTCTGAAATCTGTGGATGGCATCATTTGTCTCTTAGAGGGAAGCATGTTTGACATCAGCAAGTTAATCTGTAACCAGGTGTAAATGTTTACAACCATAAAAAGTTATTTTTAATGATAACATATTATATTTGAAATTGGAGCTGAAAGATAACCCATATAAGGAAAAATCAGAAATTAATTACGTGATTGTAGCTGCATTTTTGCTAAATGACGTGGTTCAGTATGTTTTGCGGCACTTCTGAGGTGAAATGTCCTCTTTGTGGTGCTAAAAGCATGTTAAATGTTCTCCCAAACAGATGAGTTTTTTTTTAAAGCTGAAATGTGTAATTTCTGCAACACTAGCCCCACTAAACAAAATTTCAAAAATAAACAGTGCTTTTAAAACAGCTCTCCGAATACGACCCTGTTTGCCATTGATTGATTGATCGCCCCCAACTCGCGCCATTGAGTCAATGTCGTGTAGAGCTGCGTTTACAGTTTTCGAGAAAATGTACGAAACCTACGAATGGCTTATGTATAATTGTCTCTGCATATTAAGCTGGGATAGGAGAAAGTATTTTAACACCAAAAATGTTACTTACTTCAGCTTAAGGGTTAATGCTTTGTCGAGTTATAAATCAACCACACCGAGGAACAGAGCAAAAAGTGAGTGTTTATGAACTGATAATTTGCTGTTTACTCGTGATTTGTGTAAAAGGGAATAAAAGTTGTTGTTTTAGCACCTCTAGTGTTCATTTCACCAGAAAACTGCCGCGATACAAACAATGAACCATGGTTCATGATAAAGAAACATGATTCTATAAGACCAGGTTGTTGTTTCTCCTACAAAGCAATGAGATTAAATGGAGAGCAAATAGAAATTTTGCTTTGTCCCCTGCTTCTCATATCATGAGCAAACTAGACCTGAGTGTTTCCTTTAGAGTTTCAGAAGAGATCTCAACAATGTCTCAAATGGTGCTCAGATTTGTCCAAGATACCAAAGTCTGCAAACAAAAACCAGATATTTCAAATATTTCTTATCAAATCAAGACCAAATGATCTGGGCTATGCTATTCACATTCATTTTACAACTCTATACTTTTACTGTTTGTCATTATTTTAGGTGAAATATCTGAGACTTCCATAACTTGATACTAACATTAAATATACCTGAGAACTCAATTAAGTCTCATGATCTATAAAAGAGAAACCCTTGAGCAATAAAATATTCATCTGGGACAGGGACGTTTCTGACCATTTTGGTGCCCTAGGCAAGGTGGCAAGGCCGTAACCATGTCTTGAACACTGGGGGGGACCAAACCATTTTGAGGGTGGGGGGTCGCGGGTGTTGATGTCACAAATATAATGGTCCTCTTGGGTCCTTTAAAATAGTAAGGGCTCTGAATGCAATAATTTTCTCAAGGCTTTAAATGTGATAAAGGAATTTTTGGTTTTAAAAGATAAAAAAGATTTTCACAGAAGTTCACACAGTACAAGACTACAACTGTGTCTACATTGCTAGCAATTTGCAGTTTTAGTCATCTTTTCTTTCTTTTTTGTGCTGTATCAAAGAAAAGATGAATATAATTTGAATTTCTTTTCATCACTGATGTATCTGTAAAATTACATGACTGTGTCAGCTGGCTAGCAAAAAGAAAATACACAAGATTATTTACTGCCATCAAGTTGTCCCTCATTGTTTTTTTCCCCGTAGAATCTTAACACAATATTTTTTTTCAAAAATCCTAATGCCGCTCTTTTCCATAAAAAACAGTTTATATTGAGCACAACTGTCAATGTCCAAAGGAAAAAAAAATCATTATTAACATACCATAAAAGTAATCCATAAAACACAAAGCTGTTGTGTGGCCCCAGAAAGCTTGGAATTTAATACACGAGTCATATAGACTACTATTATGATGTCTTTATACTGAACCTTTAATAGTGCTTTATAGTATTTGTCCTTTTTGAAACTTGACAGCTCCTGCTCACTATAAACTGCTATTCTATGGAATAGAGCTGCTTAAAAATATCTGTTTTTCTGTTCCAAGAAAAAGTAACAGCATGTGGGTTTTGAACAATATAAGGGTGAGTAAATGAGAGAGTAAAAGTACATTTTCCATTTTTAGGTGAACTACTCCTTTAACTGGTGGCTAATATTTTGAGCACAAACCTGACAAGACATACTCAAAATAAAATGGTTTCTTTTAAAAGAAGATTCTTAGGAGTACAAAATTCAGAATTAATTAAAAACATAAAGAAATTATTTTGAAAATCTTAAATTGATTTTAAATTATTACCTAATAATATTTGCATTAAAAATACATGACACTGTCCTTGCCACATCCTAAAAACTCAATTGAAGCCACAAGTTACAGGTCTTATCATGTTCTGGTTTTAATCTGAGGGTGAAAACGCTCTACTTTGTGTTATAGATCATTTTCAAAGACAATATCAAGTGAATTTTCTAAAAAGGTACTTCAGAAACTTACCAGATAACCACATTCATTCAATTCCTTTACAATATACACATTCGCTCTTTGTCTTAAGCTCTTTGTCTGATATGCTGAAAATGGCTCTGTTAATGTTTTCACATTCAAAATTATGAATGACCTACGAATCACATACTGTACGTGACATATTTTTAATTCAAAATGGCAAATTTCACCAAATGATGAATAGTTTGCCCCATTGGAAATTACTGTTGGTCTGCACAACATTTCAATCATAAAACAGTGGGCAAATATTGCAGGTTTAGTTGGATACTGACATCTTACTTGACACTAACACTCATAACTGCGTGGCGCTGGAATAATCCATGAGGTTCCCGCTCAGCTTCTTAAATTTGAGTCCCGCCTTCATCGATTTGATTGGCTATCTCAAATGACATTGACGAGCGGTGTTAAACTACTGTGCACACTAAAAAATTTAACTTTTTTATTTTCCATTATGTTATTCCTGCAACAACTTTAATGACAATTAAACAGCAGTGCATAATGAATTGCAGCAGAACAGCAACAAGGATATAAATGATTGGGGGGACAATCTGGCCATATCTGATTACTGGGGGGGGACTTGTTATTACGGCTCTGCAAGATGGTAATTGTCGCCCGGGGGGAGCAATCTTATTCCATCTGTTCAGGGTCCAGTCTGCATTGGCGCCCCCACAGCTTGTGGTTCGCCTATACCTAGAAATGGCCCTGATCTGCAAATTAAGAATGACTTGCTTCTTATAACTACCTCATCCAAACTGAGGACATTTAGAATTTACCTACTGTTACCTTGTTTTAACCAAGTGTTGTGATTTGATGTGCTCTCTGTTGGGTTAGGTGGAGCAGCGTTGACATTCAGAGGCATACATTGTCGAAGAGCCGCCGCATGGCTATACGTAGACCTACAAACATGTTTAACGCTCATTACAATAGTTTGTCCCCAAATGAGGAGCGTTTCCTAGAGGCGGCTGAGTACGGAAATATTCCTGTCATCCGTAGGATGCTAGAAGAACTACCGGAACTTAATGTCAACTCTGTGGACTACATGGGCCAGAACGCATTGCAGCTTGCAGTTGACAATGAACACCTGGAAGTGACAGAATTCCTGCTGCAGAAAGAGAACCTGGCCCGGATAGGTGACGCTCTGCTGTTAGCCATAAGTAAAGGCTACACTCGTATTGTGGAGGCCATCCTGGGCCATCAAGCCTTTGCAGACACAACCAAACTTACCAACAGCCCCCTCCAGGCAGAGGCACAAGACGACTTCTTCGCCTTTGATGAAAACGGTACTCGATTTTCTCATGATATAACACCCATTATACTAGCTTCTCATTGCCATGAGTATGAGATTGTGCACATTCTACTAAGGAAGGGTGTCCGCATTCAACGACCACATGACTACTTCTGCAAATGTAACAGCTGCCTCTACCACCAGAGGCATGACTCTTTCAGCCACTCGCGTTCCAGAATCAATGCCTACAAAGGTCTGGCTAGCCCCGCCTACCTGTCCCTGTCCAGTGAAGATCCAGTGCTGACGGCTCTAGAGCTCAGCAATGAACTGGCCGTACTGGCCAACATAGAGAAAGAATTTAAGGTAGGCATGATAATGTGTAGGAATAAACTGTTCTCACTCCCAAAGTGTCAAAAACTGATACTTGTGCAAGAGCCCTGCATGTAACTATATAGACACCAAAAGCGTCCCTCAGCGTCTATTTAATGATGCCCATTGCTTTCATTGAGAAACCTTTGTCATCAACAGACTGATGCCAAGGACATCAATATTTTATGATCAAAAAGCCAGTTTCTCAATATATCTTGATCATTTTGGTGGCTAAATGTGTCTACACTTGTAATTTTTCTGTAGAAGTTCATGTGGTGATTACGATTGTGTTTTCTTTTTGTTTTCACCCTGCTTTCCAATTCTGAAGTCGTAATTACGAGTATGTCACGTTCAAGGGCTTTTTCATTTCAATAAGAAATACCTCAACACAGCAAAGAAAACTGTTTGTCATAGGGTCTTTAAAGGTAATATCAGTTCATATGTATGCTATGCAGTACAGTATATCAGGCAGTGTAAATGGTAAGTATGAATTAGAAAAAAAGGAAAACTACACTGTATGTTTAAGAGTCATAATTTAGGTTTTTAGTTACTTTTTTATACTGAGTGCATAGGGATGTGGGTGTACAATTTTGCCTGTTAGTTGGTGAGTTTGTGGCCTTTGACAGAGAGTGGGTTGCATAGCTCTCCACTGTATATATTATGTTGGGTTTAAGCTGATGGTACAAAGGTTTTTTGTTGCTTTCAAAAACCAAAAAAAAAAAAAAAAAAATAAAAAACATTGGCTGTACCATAGTTCTTGTCACAAATGTGTGGGTAGCACGTGTAACACCATGAATTAAGTTGATAGAGGTGAATTGTGTAATATCTGTGACACTATTGGCACAAAATGAATTGCATAAATTACTAGGTTTTCCATTTTCTGAACAAAATATGTGCGCTTGCCTTTGCAAGGGCATTAATAGTTGCTAAGGTGTTTTGGGGGTAGTTGTTAGGGTAGTGGGCTTTCTGTGAGGTTGCTAGGGTTTTACTAAGCCCTTACTAAGAGCTCTGGATGGTTGCTAGGGTGTAACTAAGCAGTTGCTAGGATGTGCTGGATGCTTGTTGTGGTGTTGCTAAGGTGTTTTGGGTGTTTTTTTGGTTGCTTACTGGCCCCACTCAGAAGAGTCCAGCCCCAAGTCTCTAGTCCTTATATACAATACGAAATTATTTTATGATATTCTAGTCCTTATAATTCCTTCAGCTCGAGCCACTCAAATGTACGTATAAGGAATATTACCACCCATTTTGTTGTCCGCAAGCTAAAAATTCATTTCAAAATATCACTCATGTCTGTAGCACATGAAGCTAAATCCTTTGACACACAATTTTATTTTGAGTATGGAATAGCATTCATTGTAATTGGGTCATATTCACGAAACATTAGAAGAATAAATTGTTCCATTCAATGCAATGGGACAGTTTGTTTGCAAATGGTTCTACGTATGATTTGCACAGAAAGTCTTTCTGCTTCTGTTCCATGAATAAGGCATAGTGTGTTTATTTCACAAATGTATGCTAATTTCTATTCACAGAATGATTATAAGAAGCTGTCTATGCAGTGTAAAGATTTTGTGGTTGGACTTCTGGATCTGTGTCGCAACACTGAAGAGGTGGAAGCTATTTTGAATGGAGACATTGAGACAGATGGACACTTTGATACTGCCGGGAGACCTAGCCTGGTCCGATTAAAACTGGCCATCAAATACGAGCTGAAAAAGGTGTTCTGTTGTGATAAGCATTACAAATACACACAGTCGCTCTGTTACAAAACTTAGTGACTATTTTACCCAATATTTGAGTCTGCTACAGTATCTATTTTTATGCTATTTAAATGTTTAGCTAAGCAACTTGCTAACACCAAACTATTTCTGAATCAATTGTGAGTTGAGTCTCCTGTGCACTTTGCACAACATGATCACATGGGAAATCGACATGGTGCTTCTGAAAGTTCATATACCCTGAAATCAACCCCATTTAGCCAAAATTACTGACAAGTGGAATCCCCCATTGTTGAACACATTTCTATCCTTTGCTTATCTGATGCATTACATGAGCAACCTACGAGACACAGGTTCTGGTCCCGTGGGAACCAAGAATTAATCGCATTTACATGATTCAGAGATTGCATTTTCACTTTAAAATGGCATTTTTACTCCACTGACAGTTAGGTTTAGAGTTTGGGTTTGGGGCATTTTCGAGTAATTTTGTAGTTGAGTACTCTAACCCGCAAAAAACGAGTACCCAATTACTAGTAAATTAAAATGCATGTTAAAAATAACACGTATGACACGTACGTGAAATGTATAATTTGTTTAATTCACAAACGTTACCAAGAACGGTTACTCAGAACCAAGAACTTCAACAAACTATGCTTTTCTTTTGGGGAAAAATGAAATGAACAATATAATAAGGAAAACAAAAAAAAGATTTTAAAATATTTGCACTCACCCGGAGCTTACATAGAAACCAATGACGACATGAGGGTAATGCACAGCTATAAACTTTGATTTTACATAAAGGCTATCACATTTTTATCATTTCAAATGTTATTGTTCAAGAAAACAAGTAACAAAGTTGTCTTTTTATAAAATGCGCTCTGCCCGTGTTAAGAGATTTCACGCACACACACACACACACACTGTCTGAGTTTCTCTTTTCTTTCTCCCATAAAAGCAGATCCTCTTCGGCTGGTTTGCAACAAATGGATTCAAATAATTACAAGTATTGCCTTGTAATATAACTTGGCTTTGCATTAGAAGCACAGACGCCATTATATCTTCTTCTCCTGTCCAACACCTCGACGACACACATCCACAGTGCCCCCTCAACGACACACATCCACAGTGCCCCCCAGTGGACTCAATTGTAACTGCATGTTTTGGTGAGATATTCAGAGGGAAAATAAAGTGTAATTCAGCGCTGCTCAAGGCAGGCAAATGCAGAAAGATAAATGAATTTGCAGTTTTCGAGTAGTGATTTTAATCCTCGAGTAGCTGGTGCAGAATGAGTACTTGATTACTTGTGCACATCCCTAGTTTGGGTTAGGGCATTTGGTTAATAAAATAATCATTCCTGTTGACTGTTTTACATAATTTACAACTAAAATTACAACCTGCTTTTGGAGCTTCTATATGGACATTTCATCCAGAAACTGGAGCTCACACGTGCCCATACGTTCAACAACACTTCCAGATTCGGCCACTGGAGGCAGTGATTAGAATTTCGGTAAACCCAGAGCGATTTCAGAAGAAGAACTTTCAACCAACTGATGTCGAATTTACAGTGTGATCAATCTGCTTTGTGTGAGGAATACTTGCTGCAGAGCTTTCCAAATCGGTCACTGATTAGGTTACATTTCAAATAGGATGCTGCTTTGGAAGGCAGCTACCTATATAGGCAGTTGACAGCAAGACAGTAGACTGTCAGATTTTGAAACAGAGCCAGTTCATTCAGTTATATATAATTATACAGTTTATATGATTTTCTATTACTGTGAATGATTATACAGTAATATTAACAAATCTCTATGTTTCCACATGCCATCTCTGCATGCTCCAATACTTCAAGCAGTTTGTTGCCCATCCAAACTGTCAACAGCAGCTCTTGTCTATCTGGTATGAGAATCTGTCCGGGCTCAGACAGCAGACCACAGCAGTGAAGTTACTCATGGTTCTGGGGGTGGTGGTTGGACTGCCCATCTTGGCCTTACTGTACTGGATTGCACCCTCAAGCAAGGTCAGCCTGCAGTAACCTTTAGTCATTTTGTAATAGCATGAGTTTCTGTTCTCCAAATGTAAGATCTCTTAACTGGTGTAAAGAAAGCAAGAACGAAGGCAATGTTTTGCATGAATTCATTCAAATTGTGACCTATGCTGCTTATGATTTATAGCAGTAGTTCTCAGCTGGTGGGTCACAGATCTGTTCTAACTGGGTTGTATATAGCAGGGATAAAACAATGCTGAAAGCAAATTATGAGAATGCAAATAAACATATAATCATTATTATAAGGCATTCATGCTTATATACCATATAAGTATTATGTAATCATTACAGCAGCAAAATAAATAGTTTAATAAATTTATAAAAGCAAGGAGAAAATGCTTCCCACATCTTTTGATGTTGACGTTTAAGGCAGTGTGTCCAATCCAAACTCTATGATATTTTGGCAAAAACATACACTGCCTGGCAAAAAAATATGCACTATGCATGACGGCACTATGCATGACGGGTGCATCGCGTCATGCACCTCCCTTCTTAACCTGAAGCGCTTGCCCATCGCTTTGGAATAGGTTAAATCTGGACTCATCGGACCACATGACCTTTTTCCATTGCTCCACAGTTCAATCTTTATGCTCCCTAGCAAACTGAAGTCATTTTTTTTCGATTAGCCTTACTAAAATGTGGCTTTCTTGTGGCCACACAGCTGTTAATCCCAATCCTATAAATTCTCGTTGCATTGTGCTTGTGGAAATGCTCTTACTTTCACTATTAAACATAGCCGTTCTACTGTTGATTTTTTATGATGTGAGTTCACCAAGCGTTTTAGTGATCTCTGATCACGATCATTCAAGATTTTTTCCCGACCACGTTTCTTCTACGAAGCTGACGGTTCACCACTATCCTTCCAGTGATTTCAGCAATCTCCTTAGTTGTTTTCTTTGTTGATGCAGGCCAGTAATTTTCCCCTTCTGAAACAAAGTAACATCTTTTCCACGACCACAGGATACATCTTATAACATGGTTATTTAAGAAATGAGAGGCTACACACTGCATCAGTTAGGGTTAAAAGAATTGTTGCCAGCTGAAAAATATTAATCACTGCAATAATATCCAATCATAGGCTCTTAAGCATCTGCTTATTTAAATTCAACTTTTTTTTGGCCAGGCAGTGTACCTATCACATTATTATGTTATAATAATGTTAATAATTTTGCATATTGTTAGGCTTATGTAGTTCATTTTACAGTTTGATTTTAAGGAAACAAATTTTTAAACCTTGTGTGACCCGCACAAACATGCATGGATGTTGTATTTTGGCTTCGCTATACACAATGCATAATTTAATTTCATGAACCGTCTGATCTAAGTTCAGGAGACTCTGTGCTGTCAGTAAAGTGTTAAATTTTCAGAGCACTTTAGAAACTTTTCGAGTCATGTCACAAAACAACATGGTGCCGACCACAGTGGAGTTTGTCTTTGGGAGAAATGCCAACAAAACTAAATCTGGTAAGAAACCTAATTAAGTTTTTTATATTAAACCTGTTTGAGTCAAAAGATTAGAGTCTCTAGTTTCATCCGATATTTCTTTCATCACATTCCCAGCAAATAGTAGCAGAGTGAGAACCGCCCACTTGATGGCCAAGCACTCCTTCTCTATGGTGCTGTACTTAGTCTCTCTCATAGAGAGCTGAACTAATGTACAGCACCGAGCGCTCCTTCCCCTCCACCACCTGGGACAGTATAGCACCCAGCCCCCTGTCTGATGTGTCCGTCTGCAAAAAAAAAAGGGAGAGAGAAGTTAGGGGAATGCAGAAGCGGCCCGCCACAAAGTGCAGCTTTTACCTGCGTGAAAGCTTGTTGGCATGGCTCTGTCCTCTGGACCGGGTCTGTAGCTCCCTTCTTAGTGAGATCAGTCAGTGGGCTTGTGACATCCGAATAATTAGGCACAAACCTTTGATAATAGCCAGCCAGCCCCAGGAACTGTCTCACCTCCTTTTTGGTCTTTGGTCTTGGGCATGTCGCAATTGCTGTGGTTTTATCAATTTGGGGCAGCACTTGCCTATGACCTAAGTGGAACCCCAGATACCATACCTCCACCCACCCAATTGCGCACTTCTTCGGGTTTGCTGTAGATGCTGCATGTGCCACTGCCAATCATTACTGTAAATAATGATATCATCCAAATAAGCAGCGGCATACGCAGCGTGTGGTCTGAGGACTCTGTCCATAAGATGCTGAAAACTAGCCGGGGCCCCAAACAAACTGAATGGAAGGGACACAAATTGGTGCAATCCAAACGGTGTGGAGAAGGCCGTTTTCTCACAGGACATCAGCATTAAGGGGATTTGCCAATATCCCTATGTTAAATCCAGTGTCGAATAAAAACGAGCCGTGCCCAACTGATCGAGCAGTTCGTCAATTCGAGGCATTGGATATGCATCAAATTTTGACACCACATTGACTTTCCTATAATCCACACAGAACCAGACTGAACCATCACTCTTGGGTACCAGAACTACAGGGCTGGCCCAATCACTGTGGGATTCTTCTATTATACCCATATCGAGCATGTCCTTTAATTCTTCCCATACTACCTGTTTTTTGTGTTCGGGTAACCGGTAGGGCCGACTATGTACCACTACCCCTGAAGCTGTCTCGAAGTAGTGTTCTATGAGATTAGTGCGGCCAGGGAGAGGCGAGAACACGTCAGAGAAATTATTTTGTAATCTGGCAACCTCCGTATGTTGTGATGGTGAGAGGTGGTCTCCACAAGAGACCAGGGTGAACTGATTGGCTTTTAGACTCACCTCCAGACCGAGCTCCTCCCTCTCCAGAACTAACGTCGCCAAGGATACACGGACCATCTCTCTCCATGGTTTTAGTAGGTTGAGGTGGTAAATTTGACGAGCCCCGCCCCTGTTCATACACACTACCTCTTAGTCGACTTCCCCAACTCGTGACCTCAAAGGGCCCTTTCCACTTTGTGAGCAATTTCGAGCTTGATGTGGGCAGTAATACAAGTACTTTATCTACCGGTGCAAATTCCCGTAGCCGAGCTCTCCTGTTATGCAGCAGGGACTGACGTTCTTGAGCCTGTAGCAAATTCTCCTGTGATAGTCACTCAAGTGAGTGGAGTTTTGCTCTCAGATCAAGAATGTTTTGAATTTCATTTTTACTCTGTGAAGGTCCCTCCTCCCAATTTTCCTTCATGACATCTAACACGCCACGGGGCTTATGCCCATATAACAATTCAAATGGGGGAAAACCCCGTGGAGGCTTGCGGGACCTCTCGTACTGCAAATAACAGGGGTTCGAGCCACTTATCCCAATTTCGAGCATCTTCATGCACAAACTTACAAATCATGTTTTTTTTAAAGTCTTATTAAATCATTCGAACCAAGCCATCCATTTGTGGATGGTACACACTTGTCCGAATACCCAATAATTCATACAGCTCACGTAGTGTATGTGACATGAAAGTAGTGCCCTGATCAGTGAGGATTTCTTTCGCAATCCCAATTTGGGAGCTTATTCTGAAGAGTGCCTCCAACACTATGTGCTGAGATGTTGCGCAGAGGCACTGCTTCCAGATATCGCGTTGCATAATTCACCAGCACTAACACAAAGCGATGCCGGCATGCTGTCCATTCTAATGGCCCAATGAGGTCTATGCCAATTCGCTCAAAAGGAACCTCGATCAATGGAAGAGGGCGCAATGGCGCTTTTGGAGTGGCTGGCAGATTCACCAGCTGACATTCATGGCATGCCGCCCACCACCTGTGAACATCCCTGTGAATGCCCGGCCAATAGAAACAGGCCATAAGACGGCTTAGTTTTTTCCCCTGTCCCAAGTGACCTGCCATCAGATTATAATGAGCTGCCTGGAATAACATTTCCTGATGGCTCTTTGGTACTAACAACTGGGTTGTATTTTCCTCTGTGCGAGTGTCCTGTGTAACTCTATACAGTTGAAGTCAGAAGTTTACATACACCAAATACATTTAAACTCAGTTTTTCACAAATTCCTGACAATTAATCGTAGAAAACATCTCCTGTCTTAGGTCAGTTAGGATCACTATATTTTAAGAATGTGAAATGTCAAAGTAATAGTAGAGAGAATGATTTAGTCCAGCTTTTATTTCTTTCATCACATTCCCAGTGGGTCAGAAGTTTACATACACTTTGTTAGTATTTGATATCATTACCTTTAAATTGTTTAACTTGGGTCAAACATTTTGGGTAGCCTTAAGATTCTCATAATAAGTTGCTGGAATTTTGGCCCATTCCTCCAGACAGAACTTGTGTATCTGAGTCAGGTTTGTAGGCCTCCTTGCTTACACATGCTTTTTCAGTTCTACCCAAATTTTTCTAACGGATTGAGGTCTGGGTTTTGTGATGGCCACTCCAGTACCTTGACTTTGTTGTCTTTAAGCCATTTTGCCACAAATTTGGAGGTATGCTTGGGGTCATTGTCTATTTGGAAGACCAATTTGCGACTGAGCTTTAACTTCCTGGCTGATGTCTTGAGAGGTTGCTTCAATATATCCACATAATTTTCCTTCCTCATGATGCCATCTATTTTGTGAAGTGCACCAGTCCCTCGTGCAGCAAAGCACTCCCACAACATGACGCTGCCACCCCCATGCTTCATGGTTGGGATGGTGTTGCAAGCCTAACCCTTTTTCCTCCAAACATAACAATGGTCATTATGGCCAAACAGTTCCATTTTTGTTTAATTAGACCAGAGGACATTTCTCCAAAAAGTAAGATCTTTGTCCCCATGTGCACTTGCAAACTGTAGTGTGGCTTTTTATGGCGGTTTTGGAGCAGTGGCTTCTTCCTTGCTGAGCAGCCTTTCAGGTTGTGTCGATATAGGACTCGTTTTACTGTGGATATAGATACTTGTCTACCTGTTTCCTCCAGCATCTTCACAAGGTCCTTTGCTGTTGTTCTGGGATTGATTTGCACTTTTCGCACCAAATTATGTTCATCTCTAGGAGACGGAATGCGTCTCCTTCCTGAGCGGTATGATGGCTACTTGGTCCCATGGTGTTTATACTTGCGTACTATTGTTTGTACAGATGAACTTGGTACCTTCAGGCATTTGGAAACTGCTCCCAAGGATGAACCGGACTTGTGGAGGTCCACAATTTATTTTTTTTGAGGTCTTAGCTGATTTCTTTTGATTTTCCCATAATGTCAAGCAAAGAGGCACTGAGTTTGAAGGCAGGTCTTAAAATACATCCACAGGTACACCTCCTATCAGAAGCTAATTGGCTAATTGTCTAAAGGCTTGACATCATTTTCTGGAATTTTCCAAGCTGCTTAAAGGCACAGTTATCTTAGTGTATGTGAACTTCTGATCCACTGGAATTGTGAAACAATCTGTCTGTAAACAATTGTTGGAAAAATTACTCGTGTCATGCACAAAGTAGATGTCCTAAACGACTTGCCAAAACGAAAGTTTGCTAATATTAAATCTGTGGAGTGGTTAAAAAATTAGTTTTAATGACTTCAACCTAAGTGTATGTAAACTTCTGACTTCAACTGTACAACCGATCTTTTATAATTGAAAAATATGGATATATGAGTGTGATGTCCAGCTGGAGACATTGACCATCAATCACTATCACTTGGTCAAATGTGTGTTTCAGGGTTTCGTCTCGCAACTGCTCTAGAGGGAAATCCAATACTGGGAATTCCCTAAGGGCAGGGGACATCTCCCCTTCCCCAGCATCAGCCTGATGCAGAGCAGACATAGACGGCCCAGGCCACTCCTCCGCAGCCAGAGCTTCGCACATCCCACACTGATTCACTTAATCACAGGACCCATCCGCACATAGCCCCTTCCAAAATTAGCAGATGGGTGAGGCATGGAGTAACCACCACCTCAACATTATGCTTTTGTCCCTGGAACATTATCGTGACAGTCACTACAGGATAATCATGAATATCCCCATGCACACACCTCACCTTCACCCGATAATTTGTTTCCAATGCCCCGTTTTGAACCAAGCATTGATAAATGGAGGTTTGATTGCAACCTGAATCCACCAAGGCTTGGTATGTACTCCCCTTAATACTCAGGGGAACTTGTTACGTCACTGCTCGACCGGGGGCAGTCCGTGGGGAAATGGAACAGAGCTGAAGGAAGGAGGGAGGGGAGAGAGAACAGGGGGGGAAGGGCGTGGGGTGCGCCGGCCCCCAGATACGCCGTCAGATGGTCTTCCGCCAGCTGGACCACTTTGTCCAGCGATGCCGGCCAGTTGCACTGGACCCACTCGGCAGTCCACTTCGGCAGCCGGGAGATGAGCTGCTCCAGCCCCATCAAGCTGATGATGTCATCAGCGTCGCTGTATTCCTTGGCCAGCACCCACCACCGGCAGGCGTCACGGAGCTGCTGAGCAAACGGGCGGCCAGCCTCGCTCAGCTTCAAGGAGTGGAAACAATGGTGGTGCTCTTTTGGGCTGCTGCTGACCTGTTGCAGGATGGACTTTTTCAACCTCACGTAGTCCAGTAAGTCAGCGACCAGAAGTTGTTGCGCTGTTATCTGGGCTTCCTTGGTCAGCAGCAGCAGAAGATGTACCGCCCATTGTTGCTGTGGCCATCTCAGGGCTTTGGCCATGTGCTCAAAGAGCTCGAGGTAGGCCTCCGGTTCATCTTGAGGCCCCATCTTCATAAGCAGCACGTGAGGATTCACTCCTAAAATCAGAACAAAAGTTCAGTTTCAGGCTGCAGATGATGTTTGGACCACTCAACATGTTTGGCAGACATGGGACAATGGTAATCAGTACATAGATTCAGAAATTATAATGTATACATTTATTTTACCATGGTTTGCAGTGATTGGATGATACTGGTCCTCACTTAGAAATATAATTATTTATGCTAATTTCTGATGCCATATCTGTAACAACTCAGAAACATGAATAACACTCTTAGAAACATAATAAACAGTTTTAAAAAAAATCTGACTTTCTATAGCTTGGTATTATTTAAAATTTCACAACTTAGTCCTGCTACCCATATATGTGGACATCCATTTTTGGGAAAACTATTTGGTTTAGATTTTTTTTTTTTTTTCATGTTTATTAGGTGCTACTAGTTACAAATGAAAAAGGGAAATGGAAAATGCACACAGCAGTCACGCTTGGGTCTCAAGAAGTTAAACAAATTTGGTACCATTTTGTTCACCACTTGATGTCCAATGTCTTGAAGCAAGACTAGTTGCAAACCACTGATTTAAAGAAAAAAAATTACCCCTACAATTTAAAAAATAAGTTTGTATAACTTCCAAAGCATAAAATCACCACTATTAATTTCTTTTGTGTTTTAAAAATGTTTTTTATCTGTAGTTGGGGAAGATCATATGTGGTCCTTTCCTGAAGTTTGTGGCACATGCTGCTTCTTTCACAATCTTTCTTGGGCTTCTCATCATGAACGCCGCTGACCGTTTTGAAGGGACGACACTCCTGCCAAACATGACTGTCCATGACCACCCGTCCCAACTGTTCCGCATGAAAACCACCCCTTTCACCTGGATGGAAATGCTGATCATTTCCTGGGTCATAGGTCATACAGCATCTTACTTTTTTACACTACAACGATTTCGATCATGCTTAGAGTATTAGTACAGCCTTTTCACACAAGAACAACATTGTAAATCCAAATATTTCAATCTAAAATAGACAACATTATGTATTTAAAGTTTTGAAACCATGCAATAGCTTTGTGTGAGGAACAGACCAAAACTGAAGTCATTATTCACTGATGGTCTTTCCTTCCGTTGTAGCCCTCAAATTTCATTTTTAAACTTTGTGCTGCAAGACGTGTAATGCCAGGATTAGTGTTAATGATGCCAAATGCTTTTGGTTCTTGCATGTTTTGTGACAGATCTTGGTGTGGCAGGTTTGAATATGTATAAGCATGTATGGGATTTGAGAGCTACAGTGGAGGAACTATTCCATTAATGTGCTCTGTCAATACAAGATTTGCCAAGGAGCTTCACTTGTTGCTAAAGGAAATTTCCCATACTGATGTACTGAAATAAATCCCTAATGACATCCAGAAGGATACAATGATTCACAGAAGGGTCATGACTCTTCAAACTGTCTAACATTGGTCACATCTGCCAATATATTCTACCAAATTATATCAGAAATATTAGTAGAAATTGTCTATATAGTAATATTGTTAAGGTCACTCAGGGAAAAGAATGTTTTGCTATTTTTTAATGATATTGAACTAATTATGTATCTCTGTTCTCTTCCAATTACAGGAATGATCTGGGCTGAATGTAAAGAGATATGGTCTCAGGATCCTCGGGAATATTTCTTGGAGCCCTGGAATTTGCTGGACTTTGGAATGCTGGCCATGTTTGTGACTTCCTTCATTGTTCGATTTATCGCATTTTGGCATGCAAATGTTGCACAGAGTTATGTCGACAAGCACTACACAGATCTATCAAACATTACCTTGCCCTTAGAGATAGAATATTATCGACATGGTGAGTACTGCTATTAAATATGTATTTTGACTGGAGAAATAAAGCATTGACCATTTAAAAAAAAAAAAAAAAAAAAAAAAAAAAAAAAAATCTAAATAAAGCAAATGTATATAAAGAAAACCATATAAAATTTTTTTTTGACAGTATGTTAAACTTGCTTAAAGAAACTAACTGTAAAAATATTCAATACTACAACTTTAATTCTGAGAGATAAAGATGGAGTAAAGTCATTATTAGAGTCCCTGTGAACTGCCTTAATGAGCACAGTGTGTGTATTTGGTGTGTTGATGTATTTCCTCTTGAAAAAGGGATTTGAGTCAGGAAATTATGAACGACTCGTCCGTTTATTTATAAATAGCCAATAAGCTTTAGTGTACATAGCAGCCGGCAAAGTCACAAACATTACTCTTTGATCTACCTGTCCTTATCATTAGCTCAAGCTCCACACTTCATCATAATGGTAACCCCTAAAACTCCAACATAACAGAAATTCACAACATAAAACATTAAACACTAACAAATATCCCCCTCTATATTCATCTTACGCAAAAACACATAACACATAACACTTAATTTTTGCATTTACTCTATCTATGAGTCTCATGCAAAGCATTATGAAATGGAAATCCCCTGCCCAGTTTCATCAATGCTACAATAACACCACACAAAGTATTTTTTACAAGAGTCTTAAGAGTGTAAAACATAGTTTAATATTCAAAGTAAATTTCAATTTGATGTCTTTATGGTTTTACGAATTGCTGTTGATGCAACCGTCGAATAAAATTAATATCAGTCTTTTCACACAAATGCTAGAATGTGTAAATATTTTATTTTTGAGACAGACAGACAAAATGAAGAGGCTGGAGCCGATGAATGAGAAACAAGCGAGTAAAAGATCACAATATATCAATGTTCTGAATCACAATACTCTAAACATAAAGAATACTTACTCATGCTGTATCAAAAATATGAATAAACTCCAGCCACTTTCTTCGCATTTAGTTCCTGCATTACATTCAGAAGTGATCATTCCTATGCCCTATTCCCTTCAAAGACAATTACCTTCCAACGTGAGAGCTTCAGAGGGCTAAAAGGTGATAACCGTCATTGGAAACTCTCTTTTACAGGGTACATTCTCGTTCTAGAAAGCATTCGATTGGACAAAATTTCTCAGCAGCTTATTGACTTCATTAATTTTCTTGGTGCTTTTTAGGTGGAAGCGAGATTTTAAATGTGTTTATCTGCTAAAAAAAGGAATTTTGTCAACGTTTTGAAGTATACTGGCAAATAGATGACCTTAGGGCTGATGTGTGTTTTGATGTTCAAATTCTTTATCCTGTCCCAGCTTAATATGCAGAAACAATTATAATGAAACCATTAGTTGGCTGATTTCCCCAAAGAGTTGATTTGTTTTGAGAAACCCATTCAGGGATGCGCTTCCTGTACAACTACGTAACTCACTGCTTAACTACCATAGTACAATGCATCATTAGAGAAATTAACTAGCTAGTTACGACTGTTTCCCGAAAACGTAGTAACTGTTGCACATTCATCGTTCAAACCACGTTGGTTCAAAAATAGAGCTGTCGTTAATGACGTTACGTAGGGGGTGGAGTAAAACTTCTGTGGATTACAAATTATAATAGTTCATTTACACGTACACTAGAAAGATGTTTAATGCATGAAAGCTGCTGAAGACACGAAAGCTGCGTGCACTGTGTAACTGCGACACATACATTGCGCTGGAATAGTGGGGTTTCTCTTTACATTAGACTTCTGAGTTCCCCCGACGCACTTGAGCACATAAGCACATGCGAAATCTTCAAAAACCTGTAAGAACGCCACTTTTGCGTTAACATGTCATGGACACATAAACCATGTTCTCCGACAGAAAACGTATTAAAGTGCTTTCAGTTAACAGCCTTTAATCCCTTAAATGACTGCATTCGCATTTATGTGATGTTTCAGAATGTCGCTTTCTGCAAAACCCCGGAATAAGCTGTTTTCTGAAGTGCATGTAAGCATTGTCAAAGTCTTCACAGAATGAGCGATATATATGGAATAAAGATATAGAAGCCTCGGCGAAGTCAAATTATGTCCACACAGCAAACTAATAAGAAAATATGCTTCTAACCACAGTTAAAAAGCTGTAGTTCCAACCACATAACTTTGCAAAGTAGTTTGCAAATGTTCGTTGGAACTACAGTTTCGGGACACCAAATCGTTGTGTTATGTTGGTAACAATGGAAATTGCGACGACAGTTGGCTAGCGATGCTTTTGGGAAACGCACCCCAGCCTGACACAACACTGACTCAGCCAATGGTGTGAGCTGGGGCAGGACTATGTGTTACTTCGACCAATAGCAGATGAAGGGTGTTTTCAGAAAGCTGTTTGACACAATGTTTAATTTAGCAATTCCGTTTGGTGCTGCTAGTTGTGGCAAGACTACACACTTTAGCTTTAAAGATAAAAGACATGGGCTAAATGTAACAAAACTTTAATGTTAAGGCAATAATTCATCTAGTTTTATAATATTTTAGTACAAGAAATGGAAAAAGTAAATACATAAGTCTAAAAGAACATAGTAGAGAAAATAACACAAAAGCTATACAATTAACTGTAACTTAAATTTGTCCTGGTTTTCTTTAAACCATGTATTTGAAAATATATCTTCATTCTAGAAATGATTCTTTAAGTACAGATTTTGATTAAGGTTGTCAGTAAATATTGCACTCTAAAGAGAAAGTGTTTGAGCAACAGACCAAGTTCTATTATGAACAGCCTGGTCTTATGAACATTACATGACTGTGGCAACGTTTTTGCAAAACAAAATTACATGCTTCATTACACGTTCAGCTGCAGTGTCCTAGTGAAATGTCCAGCGGGGGGCACCAAAAGCAAGTGAAATGGTGTCGTAATCAGATGAGATTTTTAAGGCGAATATTAGATGGAGGTTTTAATGAGTAGAACGTACCTCCCTAATCTAAAACTTTAACCTAAACCTAACAAATAGCATTCAAAAAAGCAAATGAGAGGTAAACAAAACAGACATCCTTACCTTAAACCAACACCTAAACCTAACTGATGGTTTTGTAAAATTAAATACGACATGAAAAGCAAATTTTTTGAAGCAACAAACTCATCTCGTGTAGCTTCTATGACATCTTTGTTTCATGTGTCAGCTTGAATGCTTGACTGGTCTTGAGCTGCAGTCTTCGAGTCCTTAGGCCAACACTCTATCAGGTGAGCTAAAGCAGAAGTTAATTACATTGGAATAAGTGTGTAAATGTAGGTGGGTCTGTAATACATGCGTTAAAATTATGGATGTCATAAAATATCGAAATATCGATTATTGATCGGCACGTTATTTTATCAATATATTTTTGAGGCAAAGATATATTAAATTAGCCAACATTTAAATTAGAAACCCATTTGGTGTGCTTCCCAATTCACTCAGTTCACCTCTGTTTAACAGTCTGGCAGCATGCATTGGAAGACCACTATAGGGCGATATAACATGAATCTCATACACACACATACTCACACACACAGGACGAGCTGAAGCGCTGTAAATGGCAGTCCTAAGTTACAAAGGTTTTTGCACTTCTTCAAAAGTGAACAAAGTGACGTTGTTGAGTTTGCAGGTTAGTGAAACTGGTGTAGCTGTGTGACATTTATTAGGCAATTTCTCTGGATGTAGCCATGAATAGGTCTTTCATTCAAGCTGTCAAACCACAAAAAGACATTCTTGTAACTGAAAATACATTGTGTAGGCTCTATGAAAGATACTTATACACAATATATCATCCAGATATACTAGAGTAAATAATATTTGTCCTTTGATAATGATTTGGGTCGAATTTAATGGATAACTATGCGACTTGCACTCCGTTGCACTTCAGAATGTTGACACTGAGCGTTGGCGGTATGCGTACCTTTGTAGAAAGAAAAAATAATTGTTTTGAATTTAAGAACATTCTATATCATCTGCCAGACGGGTCCGGTATGCGACCCCCTTTAACTTACCCTGCCGCTCACACTTTATTAAAGTTGTGTTGAGAAATATGTTAAAAAAGACAAAGACTATTGTGTAACGAGCAGCCCTATTTATATCTGAAAAAAATCGACATATATATATATATATATATATATATATATATATACAGGTGCATCTCAATAAATTAGAATGTCGTGGAAAAGTTCATTTATTTCAGTAATTCAACTCAAATTGTGAAACTCGTGTATTAAATAAATTCAATGCACACAGACTGAAGTAGTTTAAGTCTTTGGTTCTTTTAATTGTGATGATTTTGGCTCACATTTAACAAAAACCCACCAATTCACTATCTCAAAAAATTAGAATACATCATAAGACCAATAAAAAAAAACATTTTTAGTGAATTGTTGGCCTTCTGGAAAGTATGTTCATTTACTGTATATGTACTCAATACTTGGTAGGGGCTCATTTTGCTTTAATTACTGCCTCAATTTGGCGTGGCATGGAGGTGATCAGTTTGTGGCACTGCCAAGGTGGTTTGGAAGCCCAGGTTTCTTTGACAGTGGCCTTCAGCTCATCTGCATTTTTTGGTCTCTTGTTTCTCATTTTCCTCTTGACAATACCCCATAGATTCTCTATGGGGTTCAGGTCTGGTGAGCTTGCTGGCCAGTCAAGCACACCAACACCATGGTCATTTAACCAACTTTTGGTGCTTTTGGCAGTGTGGGCAGGTGCCAAATCCTGCTGGAAAATGAAATCAGCATCTTTAAAAAGCTGGTCAGCAGAAGGAAGCATGAAGTGCTCCAAAATTTCTTGGTAAACGGGTGCAGTGACTTTGATTTTCAAAAAACACAATGGACCAACACCAGCAGATGACATTGCACCCCAAATCGTCACAGACTGTGGAAACTTAACACTGGACTTCAAGCAACTTGGGCTATGAACTTCTCCACCCTTCCTCCAGACTCTAGGACCTTGGTTTCCAAATGAAATACAAAACTTGCTCTCATCTGAAAAGAGGACTTTGGACCACTGGGCAACAGTCCAGTTCTTCTTCTCCTTAGCCCAGGTAAGACGCCTCTGATGTTGTCTGTGGTTCAGGAGTGGCTTAACAAGAGGAATATGACAACTGTAGCCAAATTCCTTGACACGTCTGTGTGTGGTGGCTCTTGATGCCTTGACCCCAGCCTCAGTCCATTCCTTGTGAAGTTCACCCAAATTCTTGAATCGATTTTGCTTGACAATCCTCATAAGGCTGCGGTTCTCTCGGTTGGTTGTGCATCTTTTTCTTCCACACTTTTTCCTTACACTCAACTTTCTGTTAACATGCTTGGATACAGCACTCTGTGAACAGCCAGCTTCTTTGGCAATGAATGGTTGTGGCTTACCCTCCTTGTGAAGGGTGTCAATGATTGTCTTCTGGACAACTGTCAGATCAGCAGTCTTCCCCATGATTGTGTAGCCTAGTGAACCAAACTGAGAGACCATTTTGAAGGCTCAGGAAACCTTTGCAGGTGTTTTGAGTTGATTAGCTGATTGGCATGTCACCATATTCTAATTTTTTGAGATAGTGAATTGGTGGGTTTTTGTTAAATGTGAGCCAAAATCATCACAATTAAAAGAACCAAAGACTTAGACTACTTCAGTCTGTGTGCATTGAATTTATTTAATACACGAGTTTCACAATTTGAGTTGAATTACTGAAATAAATGAACTTTTCCACGACATTCTAATTTATTGAGATGCACCTGTATATATATATATATATATATATATATATATATATATATATATATATATATATATATATATATATACGTATATCAAATATCATCGGGAAAATCTTCCGATTATCGATTTGTGAAAAAGGCATTGATCCCAACCCTAGTTAAAATGTATCGTTGTTTAAATGATGCGTTAGAGTAAAATTTTTCGATATAATAACATAAAAGTGTGTGAGTAATAGAGCAAAAAATAAGTATTTATCAAGTCATAATCAGCCGTTACACTCATGATTTATATGAAAGTGAATAAAATGCACAGTTGTTGTAGCGCCTCTATTGTTAATTTCACCAGGAAACTGCAGCGAAACGTGTAATTCAGCACGCGAAAGTAAACATTTTGTTAAAGTAACGTTCATTCTATGAGTTTAGGTTGATTAAGAACCCTATTTGACACAGCAAAAGTTCTAAAAAGAACTAAATTGCCATTTTAGTATAATGTATGTTAGTGTAACTTTTTGATAGCTAGTTCATATTTAAACTTTAAAGGGAGAGTAGTCCCTTTAAGAAAATGGTGACCTGAGACCTCTATATTTCTGTCCATGTCTCATATATGAAATCCTGATTCCAAGGATCAGAATATGATGGTCTCTGAAAACATATACACTTGGTTTAAATACTGATGAAGCTCAAAACCAGCAGGTACATGTGGAAAAGCTAGACACGATAGCTGACTTCTCACTGTCACCTGCTGAACATCTTCAGTTTGACCCTATGATAGACCATGTGCTTGACCTTTACATGTTTTCTTTGTATTTCAGCTCGTGTTCACTGGGCTCCTTCGGACCCTCAGTTGATCTCTGAGGGTCTTTATGCCATCGCAGTGGTCCTGAGCTTCTCTCGGATAGCGTACATCCTGCCAGCCAACGAGAGCTTTGGACCCCTCCAGATATCTCTAGGACGGACTGTGAAAGACATATTTAAATTCATGGTGATCTTCATCATGGTGTTTGTGGCCTTCATGATAGGAATGTTTAACCTCTATTCATACTATCTTGGGGCGAAGCAGAATGACGCTTTCACAACGTAAGCAACAGATTTATATGTGCTGATCTGAGACTCCTTTGATGATTGTTTGCCTTGTTTTGTTTAATCATATCATATCCTTAAGATCAGTCTTTATTAGTTATATGATTACAAAATGTCCAGAGCCATTGGCAACAGTACACAATGACATGCTGGAAGTAGGCGTTTGGCAAATTCAATTATCATGACTTCCACACCATGTGTGGACATGAGAGTGAATAAGAGAACTGGACACAGAAAAGATAATTAGATTTAATAAGAGGCTCAATGTAATAGGAAATTGATGGTCAGCAGGAATTCATTGAAGATTTAGAAATATATAAAAGGCCATGAGGTCAGATGCTGAGATGAAATGTAATTAGTCATCCTTTTTTCTCAATGAATCTTTTTTGGAATCTTCTTTGAACGGCAAAGTAATGCTTTCATCAATTACTCCTAAATAAATAAATAAATATGATAAATAAATATGAAACACATGTTTTATATGCTAAAGTAATTACATTTCTAATCTACATTACCTTGAAATTAACAAATCTTTATGATATTGCAAATCTGAACCAAACTATGTCACATAATGTTCCCGAGACCTGATGGCATTTGTATTTTCTGTTTCCTCTTCTCTCCTAGTGTTGAAGAAAGCTTTAAAACATTATTCTGGGCTATTTTTGGACTTTCCGAGGTCAAGTCTGTTGTCATCAACAACGGGCACAAATTCATTGAGAATATTGGCTACATTCTTTATGGAGTCTACAACGTTACTATGGTTATCGTCTTACTCAATATGCTCATCGCCATGATCAACAACTCATTTCAGGAAATTGAGGTAATCATGTTCAGAAATGACATTTTGGAAACGACCAGACATTTGGATCAAACAGGCCAGAGGTACATGTCCAGACCTTGTCATTTGTTAACATGCAACTGAAAGCCTTCTCTGGTTTCAGCAGTTAGAAATGATCATGTATTTCTTAAAGATACAGCACACAGCATGCTGTTAAAGGAATAGTTCAATAAATAATAATAAATCCAATAACCAGGTAAAGAACTACACTACCCACAATCCTCAAGCAGAATCCAACCTGAGATGTCACCATTATGATGAAAACAGAGCTCATTAGGGACCTCCCGCTACCATAAATCATCGCTATTGAAGGACCTTTCTGCTGATGTCATGTTCAGATTTAAATCTGTTCTATAAATAATTATAATGCAAAGACCACCCCTGTTGACACTGCACTTTTAAATTAAAGTGATTGGTGACTTAGGTTAACACTCTGGCTAACAACTCCTTTTAATGTTCCACGGGGACAAATAAAAAATGTAATACAGGTTTATAACAACATGAGAGTGAATAAATTGTGACAGATTTTTTTTATCTTTGGTGAACTAGTTCTTTGCAAAACTATGGCTAAATTGACAGCCTGTTTGAAATATTAATTGGCCATGTATTTAATGAAGCATGTCACAAATATAGTTAACAAATATAGATAAGTAAACAAACAAATAATTATCTTTAAAAGATTTATTGTGCCAATGAGATCTGATAAGGAAACAGTAAATAGAGGAGGTTATTTTTTATGCATTTAAAAAATGAAGGGATCTCATTAATAATATGTTAGCAACACACCACACAGATCATTTTGGGACTTACTTAAAGGGATAGTTCACCCAAAAATAGTTCAGACTTCAAAGTTCTAGTCACCATTCACTTGTATTGTATGGACCTACTGAACTGAAATATTCTTCTAAAAATCTAGCATAGCATGAGGGCGAGTAAATCATGAGAGAACTTTCATTTTTGGGTGAACTATCCCTTTAAGACTGTTTTAGCATGATATTTTACCCATTCATTTGAGAAGTAATATGAATAATCAGTGTATTTATAAATTGGATACATTTATGTTGGTTTCAAACCAGTTCAAAGCTGTCTGAAATGTCAGGTTGTGCCAAGTTGTCGCATATGTTCTAGATGTTGCAAATTCTGTGCCCTAAAACAATAGTTTGATATTTTGGTAATACTTTGCAATAAGGTTGTATTTTTTTAACATTAGTAACTGTAACTACATTGTAACTAACTGTAGCCAACAATGAACAATACTTTTGCAGCAT
Source organism: Myxocyprinus asiaticus (assembly GCF_019703515.2). Lineage (NCBI taxonomy): Eukaryota > Metazoa > Chordata > Actinopteri > Cypriniformes > Catostomidae > Myxocyprinus > Myxocyprinus asiaticus. Next base: position 38,513,597 of record NC_059361.1, on the reverse strand, counting down.
TTATTGATCTTGGTTAATGTTAATTTCAACATATGCTAATAGATTTTTTTTAATTAAAAGTTATACAAGTATGTTAACATTAGTTTATGTATTACGGACGAAGATAAACTGACAATAAAGATATACTGTATATATTTAAAATCAACAGTAACCTAAATTAATACATGCAATTAAAAGAAATATTGTTTATTATTAGTTCATGATACCTAATGCATTTACTAATGTTAGAAAATACAAACTTATTGTAAATTATTATATGTATTTTTGTGTGTTAGCCATTTTTGTTGTTTCGTGAATTCAAAATTTAGTTTCACTTTTGCAAAAAAAAAAAAAAAAAAAAAAAAAAATATATATATATATATATATATATATATGTTGTGAAAGAAGACTTTATTTTTTATTTGGATTTCAAAAAAGATTTTTTGTTAAATCAGTGTCAATAAACAACAAGTTCCATTGTTACGACTTAACCCACATAGTGTGACAACATGCCCCACTATTGGTCAACATGTGTTCAGTAAACTGTGTCTTTTTACCTAGTCAATAACAATGGAAATGTTGAATAGGTTTAATGTAGTCAAGACTTTAAGGTATGTGTCCATCTATGTAGATACTGATCTTCAATAGTTACTCTCAGAAGAAAGAAGTACTAAACGTGACTGCTAAAAAGGCTGTCACTAGGCTGGTACCCTCAAGAGGACTTTTTTGTTCCTCCATTGGCATAGAACTCATTTATAACTGATTTATATAGAATATTTTTTCATCTTTAATTGTACCTAAATAACCTATTTTGTACATTTAAAAGTACTTGTACAGGTATATGTTTATAAACAAAAACCTTTTTTCTGGCAGTGTTCACTGGAGTAAAAACTAGCCCCGGTCTCACTAATATTTAAAACAAGATTGTGGAGTTTTCTTATTAAGAAAATAACCAAGAAAGAAAAAAATCCTGAACCCTGCTGCTGCTTGCAAACAGTATACAGTTTGTTGATACAACAATTGATTTCTTGTCTTTTCTTCTGAAAAATAAATAATTACTTGATAGTATCTGTGGATTCACATTAGATAGATAAAGCTTCTGCCTGATATAGAAATATGACTTTGATGACAGGGCGATGCAGATGTGGAATGGAAGTTTGCCAGGGCGAAGCTGTGGTTCTCTTACTTTGAAGAAGGTGGAACCCTACCTGTGCCGTTTAACCTGATACCCAGCCCTAAATCAGTTATTAACCTGGCCTTGAAACTCAAAAAGCTCCTGCTAATACTCCTGCACAGGCACAAAGAGGACCTGAAGGAGGACACAGAGCTTAATGAGGTGAGATGGAGAGGTCAAGTGCTCACATCTGTGTTTTAATTAGATGATGAGAGTTTAGTTAGTCATGACGCTCCACTGTATCTAGGTGGTTTAAATGTAATTTCTTATTTTATTCTATATTATTGGTATTTGGGTCCCTCTAATGTCCATTTTATGCACCTGCATGAGAAATATGATCTGGAACTTTTTGATTATTGCAAGAACAAAATATTATTGGTTTTGTATTTACAAAGAATATTTTTTTTTGCTTTCAGTCAGGCAAACAAAAAGACTCAAATGAGAAGGATTCAGCTCATCCAAGTCGTTACCAGGTAATGCACACAACCATGTTAGGGATAATATACAAAAGTATTTGATTGTTTTAAAAATTTATGAATTTCATTAATTGCATTAGATAACAGAGCAAATTTCATTTATTGTAACAAAAGACAGCACAAGCACACTTTTCCAGTGAATTATTTCACAAAAACAATTTCATTAGGTTTTACTGTAAATAGTAAAGCACTAGTTATTCTGTTCAAAATAAAGACAAAAGTATTTGAAGGATTCTGCAGTATTCTGGTTGTTATATGTTACATTATTATGTGAGAATAAAGACACCATGGAGTGATACGAGAGTCATGATACTACAGCTATCCTTTGCCTGCGACAACAATCAATTATACATTTTAGTCGTCATTATTCATGAATGACTGATTAGAATAAAAATTCCAGAATGCTGTTATGATTTTTATCACGCCTATTTTGAGATGTACACTCAAAAAAATAGCTCTTTGGCTGAACTTAATTCAATCATGGACAGTGGATCCACATGTTTGAAATGAGTTTTCTTAACTTAAAATTACTATGTAATCTCAACACAAACACGTTGTGTAGAAAGAACCTAGTTGAATTGGGTAAACCCAACAAAATTAGATGTGTCAGTGTAACTCAAATAAATCTCTTTTAATTTCATTATGTACAAACTAGTGTAAATGAATGTTAGCATGCTAAACATATGCCTGTTGGAATCACTACAGAGTTCAGTTTAGTAACTATGCTATGGTTAGTACAGCAATTGCTCAATGAAGCAAGAAAATAATTTCATATGTGACATCCACCTGTCCTTATCATTAGCTCAAGCTCCAATCTTCATCATAATAGTAACCTCTAAAACTCCAACATAACAGAAACTCACAACATAACAAAATATTAAACATTAACAAGTATCCCCCTTTATATTCATCTTACGCAAAAACACACAAAATAACACTTCATTTGAACATTTACTCTCCCTGTCGAGTCCTACGCAAAGCATGCAGGGAAATGGAAATCCCTAGCTACAATAACACCACAAAAATGATTCATGTAGTCCCAACTCAAATGGATTAAGTAAACTTTCCTTTTCCAATGCAATGAAATCAAGTTGTGACAAAATGTTCTAGAATTGTGTTGCTTTAGTTCATTTTAATTGACTTAATCGAACAAGCAGCAAATATATATACATTATATATATATATATATATATATATATATTTATTGAGTGTAACAGTTACCTTAAAATACATTCTTTACTGTTTATTGAAAATGATTCCTCTGTATCTGTCTACATGTGTCCACAGAGGATTATAAAACGTCTAATCAAACGATACGTCATAAAAGCACGGACGGACAGAGAGAATGATGAAGCTAATGAAGGTACATGTGACCATTTATTTCTGCTCTAGTGATGCTGTACTGAAAATCTTTGCTCTCCAGTACACATTCACACTTTCATTTAGATATTTTGGGCACTGAAATGGATTAGACAGGATGTCAATTACTTAATATGCACTGTTTATTGTAGTTTCAGTTTAATATAAAACAGGAAATTTCAATGTGTTCTTTAAGCATTGCTGTAGCAGCCAATAATGTAATAACTACCGTTAATGTAATAACTGCCAATAATGTAATACATTTTTTATAATTTTTTTATTAACCCAGCCAATAATGTAATAGCCAGCCAATAATGTAAGAACTTATTACATTATGGGCAAAAAGTTATTACGTTATTGGTTCAGAAATGTTATTACATTATTGGTAAGTAATTACAATATTGACTTTTATTACATTAAGAATGGAAAATGTATTACGTTATTGGCAGATATTACATTCATTATTGGCTGCTACAATTGCCCTTAAAGGTGCAATATGTAATATATTTACTGTACTAAAGCATAAAATTATCATAATGTGTTATCAGAGATTTAGGAAACATGCTAAGTTGAAATACTGGCTTTTCCGAAAACAATGCTACAGACAGTTTATTCCACTTTGAAATGTCTGTTCCCGGGCCGGAATTTCTGTTTGTGTTTTTGCCTGTGTGATCCGACACCCCGGTTGCCAGACTTGAAACAAGTTAGCGGGCAAACTCAGCACACTGCAGCCATGGAAGCCAGAAATACATCTAGCTAACATTGACAGAGTTATACAAATTCCACATGAGCTGGTTTATAATTTGCAAACAATAAAAACATTGCAAACGTATACATTAGCTGATCAAATTACAGTGTAAAGCTCGTCGCTTGCCATTGTCAGTTTGCTTGTTCCTGTTGCGTGTCCTCAACCTGGCAACCCACATGAGCTTCGAGTCTGGGGAGGAGGGGGCGGGGGAGACATCTCTCTCCAATATTTTGAATCTGGACTGCAGTACCCATTTTAAATGCTTGATGCCAGTGTTACATATTGCTCCTTTAAAGTCAACATACAATCTAAGCAGACACTTTTTAATCGTTGTTTCTGTTTTTACCGTGTACAATTATTAGGTGCATGTCATTACAAAGAAAACAATGGAAGTGGAATGTGAATGGTGTTTCATGTTGACTTGAACTAAAAAAAGATCCAGATACTTAAAAGAATATTCCAGATTAAATAAAACTTGAACTCCAGATGCTGTTGACTCCCACAGAAAATACGTGACTGTCCCTCACTTTGTAAAAACCAAACACAATTTTATTTCCAGTAATGAACTTACAATAAAAGTCTGTGTGACAATTGTACCACAGTGTTTAAAAGCAGAAATGCAAAGCTCAAATAATGTTTTATTGTTTCTAATGTTTCTGTAAAGTTTTCGAAATCATCTTTTTGAGGTGGGACTTCTTTTCTAGGTGGATGAACTTCTGGTTTTGCGTTACTAACAAAAGTATCCAGAGATTCTGGCCAACTATATATAAGCATGTCAATGATCATAGAAGGTCTTTATCACTCTTTTACATTCATAGGAGAACTAAAGGAGATCAAGCAGGACATTTTGTGTTTACGTTACGAGCTCCTGGAGGAGAAGTCACGTCAAACGGAGGAGCTAGCAGAGTTGATCAGGAGACTCGGAGAAAGACTGGTCACACAACAGAACCTTTAGTAATTCTCAACAGTGTCTTGGCATCAAATATCAGGACATACATTCATTCTTTGTGAGTAGTTTAAGACTACATTAATAAATGCATTCCTCTTTCTAATCCATATTTTCTGATTTTATAAGCAACTTTTCCTCTAGAGACCAGAACATCTGTGGGACAAAATCTGAAATTCAATGATATTAAAGCAGAAGTGTGAAAGTTTTTTGAATGTTGATTTTTTCTTTCTCTCCTATCTCATCTTAATATGCAGAGAATGCTATAGGTAAGCCATCCTCAAAAAGTGTAAACACTGAATAAAAACATTGCTCTTTTTGTTTGAGCATCCTGACCAGCCCAACACAGCAACACTGGACTGACTGTTTTGTTTTTTTTTGTTTTTTCTGACCAATTGAAGACAAGGGGAGTGTTTAGGAAACCTGTTTGAAAACAGTGATTATTGAAAGACACTCTTCATCTTTAAAATGTAAATACATTTTAGAATAAGATTTGAACACTTCTAAATATACAGAAGCCATTATGAGGCTAACCTAATCATCATCACGTTTTTGCATTTCAAGACATCTGCTATTGTGTTGCCATGCTATGCAATGCTCTAAATAAACATGCACTATTTTAAATGTATTGGTGTATGTCAAGAATTTGGAAATTTGTCATAAGTTAACATGTTATGATTAAAATGTCATGGAATCAGGGTCCACTACAGATTGTCATCTCTGCAACCCCTTTAAACAGGATTGATTAACCCTGATAAATAATGATTCACTGTATGAGTTTTCACAGGAGACAAGGTGTTAGTGTTATATGGCTGATTTATAATATAATAAAAACGTACATGTAAAAAAAGTGTTCTTTTTTAAAACAAATGGTCAAACATGCTTCCAACTCTTTCACTCTGTTTATTTTTGGAATAGCATACTACTATGATACTATTTTTGCAGTATGCATACTGTGTACTGTATGCAAAGTTTCCAAATACATGGAATACCTGGATGACCATCTACGTTTTCCAAAACTTGCAGTATACAACAGAGCACACTGCATGGAATACTGTATCCCAGAATGTACTTGACATTCCAGCAGTGTGATGAGTGAACTGGAAGGATTATCAGCTATGGTTTTTGTGGTTTTCTTTCATTATTTGAATCAATAGACTGCCAAAAGTTTTTAAAATGGCCTAATTATAATTTTTTATTTCTGAGATGATAAATAAGCCATTCATTGAATTAAACATGCAAGTGATAAGGTTATGTGACAACAATGTAGCATACATGCAGTATATGCATATATAGCACAGAGTATATAGCCTCTCTCTTGCTCACACATGCACAAACAGATAACATGCACTTGAGTGTCGAGTCATTTCCATGACTCGACACACAAGCAATACCATGTACAACCACATGGAGGTGCTGCAGAGTCTGTTTACAGTAATCCACAATGTCAGCTGGTAACTTTCTTTATATTTACTGTCATTTTGTCACCCACATAAAGTCCCTCATATTCAGTTGTCACTGGTACTATAAGGCACAGCAGTAGGGTTCGAGAAATAAAACTCCAATCATTATCTCTTTGGAGAAACTGATCTGTAGAAGTAACATGAATGTAACTATAAGCTGTGTGGTTGTTGAGTGATGTCATTTACCTAATTTACTTGATTTATAAACCGTTTTACACATAAAGTTTACAGTTAGAATGAGTCAGTTCCATTAAAACAACATAATTTAGTTGGATTAGGTCAAATTAATATACTATAGCAGTTTTAACAAAATATTTATTTGAATGAATTTGTTCCGTGTTGTACAAATGTAAATTTATTTAGGTACTACTTGAAACTATGTTTCGTTAAATAAATTAACTCATGTTAATTAACCTTACTATGTTCAGTTACATTACTATTAGCACATGTTTAGTAAGCAAATGTAGGAAAAGTAAAACTACTGCTCTGTTCATTTAAATATAACTATTTTTAATGTTAAGCAGTGCACAATTCGCTAATATTGTCAATATGGAACAGTCCAATCTTAACCTAACCATTAGCGCCATTCTTCACCACAACGGTAACCACCAAAACTTCAGTAGAACAAACAATATTTTTACATACCAACATTACAGAACATCAAACATTAACAAATCTCCTCCTATTCTCATTTTGCTCAAATATGTATAAAATAACACTTAATTTCAACAATTGTTCTCCCCAACCAGTCCCATGCAAAGCATGCTGGGATTTGGAAATCTCCTGCCCATTTCCATCAAAGCTACAATAACGCCACAAAAGGTAATCCATTTGAGTTGGGACTACGTGAATGAGTAAACTTTCATTTTACAAATTTAATGGACTGAACGCAATGAAATCAAGTTGTGACATAATGTTCTAGAACTGTGTTGCTTTGGTTAATTTTAGTTAAGTAAATTAAGTTAAAAAAAAAAATAATAAAAAAAATTATATATTCCAAAAAAAATTTTTTATATTTTAAATTATATATATATATATATATATATAATTTAAAATATATAAAAAAAAATTTTTTTTTGAGTGCAGTGTGATTTTGCATTGACCGTCAACTCTCATGTTGTGGATGACGTACTGTAATTAAGCTGGTCTTCCAACACTCTCAAACTATATATACAGTATATGTATATTATCCAATAAACTTATATTGTTTCTAAAAATCTATTGTTTTTATACGCATAATCATTACCTAGAAGTCAACAGCTTTATGTTGTACTGCTAAGTTATCCATTTTAATATTTCAATAGATTGCATGCAATGAAACCAAATTGTGACAAAATGTTCTACACTTGTGTTGCTTTAGTTCGTATTAAGTAAATTGATCTAACAACAAAAATATTTTTTAGTGCAGTGTGATTTCAACTTTACTCCTGAAAAATGTTTTAGTAGCTAAATTCCTTGTAAAGAACTGCACTACCCATTATCCTGAGGAGAGATCCACCAATCAGAGAAGCCGCTGTAACCACTAAAATGGAAATTGAGGCAAAAAAGGTCAGCAGAAACCGTCAAATCTAATGAAGCGTTGTGATGTAATTGAGATGGTCTTCCAACACTCTCAAACTACTTATATACACAGTATATATATATATATATATATATATATATATATATATATATATATACAGTATACAAACTCACTGAGCACATTATTAGGAAGACCTGCACACGTACTTATTCATGCAATTATCTAATCAGCCAATCGTATGGTAGCAGAGCAATGCATAAAATCAGGCAGATACGGTTCAGGAGCTTCAGTTACTGTTCACATCAACCATCAGAATGGGGAAAAATGTGATCTCAGTGATTTGGAGCGTGGCATGATTGTTGGTACCTGACGGACTGGTTTGAGTATTTCTGTAACTGCTGATCTCCTGGGATTTTCACACAACAGTCTCTAGAATTTACTTAGAATGGTGCCAAAAACAAAAAACATCCAGTGAGCGGCAGTTTTGCTGACAGAAACGTCTTGTTGATGAAAGAGGTCAATGGAGAATAGCCAGACTGGTTGGAGCTGTCAGAAAGTCTACGGTAACTCAGATAACCTCTCTGTACAATTGTAGTGAGCAGAATAGAATCTCAGAATGCACAACATGTTGAACCTTGAGACGAATGGGCTACAACAGCAGAAGACCATGTTGGGTTCCACTTCTGTCAGTCAAGAACAGAAAATGTAGGTACTTTATTAGGACCATTGTGTTCCTAATATATATCTATATATATAGTAACAGTATAAGGACAGGCAAGGAGGAGGCAGGAACTGGTTGAACAGTAAGCATAAGTTCAATGTCAAACTTAACTTAAAACAAACATAAACAAACACAGACACGCATGCAATGCATATATATATATATATATATATGTTGTAAGGATGTGCCTCATATCGGTGCTAGTTGGTTTGATATAAGATTTAGAACTCTTTATTGAAGAATGTTTAAAAAAATCCATTAAATTAATCAGAAAAATACTTCCAGAACAAAGACAGCTGAAACGTAGGCAGTCACTGTTTTACTCCATTAGACAAGTAGTTTCTACACAAAACAATGATTTTATTCTATTCAGGCCAGAGGTGTCTTTAATAGGCATCTTCTCCAACACTCTTTTTGAGATATTTTAAACCCAGTTGCAGTGGGTGTTTTGTATGTGGTTTAGTTTTTGCCTCAGGCCTCACAGAAACAAGCAGGGGTGTTTCTCTCATAGTTCAACCTGACCTCTCGAAAGCCTCACACCTTGTTTTCTCACCTACCACCAGTGTGGAGTGCAGCCCACCTACAGATTTAATTTAGCCAGTGCTATTACTCTGCCTGGGAATGGGTCAGAAATAGTGGAGAGCTGAGGTAAAGGGCTTTTATCAGCGGTTTCTGGCTGACTACCAACCCTCCGACCTCCACAGCAGGCTGCTTGAATGCATCAATTAAATGTTATCTATGTCATCCAGATGAGAAATACATTATCTCATACAAAACATGTAATAAAAGTTTTGATTACCTGTTGTATTACTGATTTAGATCATCCAGTGTTGGATATGATTCTCAGATTATATATATATATATATATATATATATATATATATATATATATATATATATATATATATATATATTGGGCTTGTGTATTATGTTATGTAAGCGATAAAAACCTGACAGTGTGATCAGGACCCCAACACAAATTGAAGGTAAAAATTAAAGTAAATTCAATTCAGTTCAATTCAATTAAATATATATGTATATATTTTAACAATATTACCTTTATAAAAATGATTATAATCTGAATATTCTTATTCTGGTACCATAAGATCCAACTTTTTTGTGTGATTTTAAAGGCAGAGTTTGAGATCACATGTGATATCTCATTAAAGTTGAGTAGTTGTCAGTTGTCAAGGTGACCAGAAATAATGCCTTGGAGATGCAGCAGAAGGAGCACAAGAACACACCTGGTCACTCTGACCCACTCAGCAGAGTCTGATATAAGAAGTGTGTGAGAAAAGGGCTTCAAATTAGAATTGAAGAACAGAAAAAATTTCTCAGCATTGGGCTGTTAGTAATTATTAGAAATCTTCAAAAGAGATTATGGGGTCTGACAGCACTAATGATTGTGGTGTTCTTGTGACGTGAGTGATATCATAGATCCAAGGCTAAGCAACTGTTAACAGTGAAGACTGAAAGATCAGTTCAAACACGCACAGAGGCAACATTGTTACACCAATTTTAGGAGTTTTTCAGATTGACGATTAGTGGTACTTGCTTTTACTATTGCTCATACTTTGTGTTAGGGATCTGAACAAGCCCCTAACCTTTAAGTTTTAAAGACCCCATAAAATAAAAATTGTTCTTTTGTGGCTTTTAGTCCATGTCCTTTAGCTTTGAAGCAATCTTTACACAGTATACTCTAAATGTCTAAATTAACTTATGTTTAACTTATGGAAAATGTTTGGCGATGCCAGTGGCACACAAATTACACATTTCACTTTTTAAGTCTTGTGCATTATACTGTTTGCTTTTGCAAATAATGTTTCATAAAGCTGGCTATAACCTTACTGTTCATATTTATAATAATATAATCACATAAATTCTCTCTTAACAAAGGTCTAAAACACATCCAGCACTTGCTCAAGATAAATAAAGACCACAATGTCACATAGATTGTAGATAAGAGCATTTTCATTAGTCAAACATTAAGTAAAATATTGAATATTACCAAAATTCCCACTTGGGAAAGGTGATTTCATTTGATCTGCATTGAAACATCTGATGTCTGATGTTTACTGTAGAGTAAAAATCAGCTGGTGTGAAAATGACGGGGTAATGATGATTTGGTGTGGGGAAAATGAGCTTCAGAGGGTAAAGAGACTCCTTAACTGCTCTTCTGGAACTGAGCACATACAAGTACAGGATGTTCAGGATGACTGAGCTCAAACAAACATCATTCACAATGTAAAACTAGCTCATAATTTCTTCAGCACATAGTGGTTAAAATAGGTAGTTTTGGAGTCATGAAAAAGTATTTTATTTGAGTTTCAGTTTTTCCATTTATGTTAGTTTTATTTATATTTCAGTGAATGAAAATGTTTTCATTAACAGTAATTTTTGTCAATGATAATAACTCTGGGGTGGTTGCTAAGGCATCACTAGATCGTTGTGAGGGTGTTCAGTGTGATTACTGAGGCTTTTCTTGATTGTTCAAGGTGCTTGCCAACAGGCAGATGGGCGAATAGATAGCTCGTTTTAAAGGTTTCACATTTTAAAATAGGCCTATACTGTGTGTCAGAAACTTAAACTACAGATACAATTCATTTGTAGGCATTATTATTTTATTTTAGGTAGTTCTGGAGTCATTACATTTTTGTATTTTAGATTAGTTTCCATTTATGTTAGTTTTTATTTTTATTTCAGTTTACA